>NW_026693909.1:787500-1987500 GCF_021218885.2 Marmota monax | reverse complement strand
GTCCAATGAACCAGACTGTGTCTCCATTTTCCTGCAGACACACATTTTGGCTGTTGTGAATCAGGCTGCTGTACGTGTTGGGTAAGACACCATGTGGGCATATGTCTGCGTCCTCTTGAGTAACTGGGCTTGGGGCTGCAGGTCAGCGTGTGTCTCCAGGAACCCTGTGCAGGCAGCTCCAAGTTGGGAAGAGAATGCCAAGAGGCACCCTGTTCTCTGCCAAGCAGGCATTGCCCAGGAGCAGTTTCTCCCCCTCTGCTGGAGGCGTGGAAACATGAACGTCAGCGATGTTGGGTTGACTTTAGATGAATGCTTAGGTGAGCTGGCAACTTACTCTCACCTCACGGTAGAGTTCTTGCAAGGGCCTCAGCGCACAGTGGGAGCATATACATGGGTGTCTGGCTCAGGAGGTGACCAAATAGTTGCTTTACCCTGACTGCCTTCAGAAACAGAAGTGACTTATGTCTTCAAAGCTCCGGGGCCCACCCTGTTCATAGCCTCCTGTCTTCTGGAGGCCTTGGGGGACTGGGCTGCAGCCTCCCTGCTTTTCTGTAGGGTGCCTGGGACCTGCCGCCTGCTTGTACACAGTGCACTTTGCATAGTCCTGTGTGGAGGTTTGTCTGGGCTGCCTTGGTCTCCCCAGCTTCCACAGCTCTGCGGGGGACCCCCAATGACAGCAGAGTGGAGTATGCTCCGTGCAGCGTGGCCGATGGCCAAGAAGCAGAACACCTGCATGGCTGTTGATGCAGACTGTGGGTCTCCCTCCCACCATGCCTAGTCTTGGTGGCCTCTAAAAAGGACAGGGGTAGGGGGCCTTTCTGTCCTTCCTGGTAGCAACACCAGTCCACAGTCAGGGCCTAGCACAAGTATGCCAGTGGTGTCTGCTTGTGTTCCCAGTTTGAGTAACAGAAGCAAACCCCAAAGAATCATTTTCTGCTTCAGTGCTGGGGGGCTGGGGGGGACAGCCACTATCTTCTCCCTATCCCTCCTCTCCTGCCTCCTCCCCTCCTACCTGGTCTCCAAGAAGCCCTGAGCACTCAGAATCTTCCTCAGAGGGCTTGGAGAGGGCTAGGAATGAGGAGACCTAGGGGTCTCCATAGGAGCTCCACTCTGGAGGTGGCTCAGTTGGAAGACGGACATTTATAACCACAGGGGTTAACTGCAGAACGCCTGAGGTGACTTGTAGAGCCCTTGGTTCTGCAGGAGGAGCTGGAATTTTTCTTACAAGGTGAACAATATGCTTTTGTAAATTTTGAGTCTAAACAGATAGTTGACGATGCCTTTCAAAAGAAAAAAAATCCCTATGTGTTCCTGAGCTGGGGACCCACATTTCCCCTCCCTGCTTTCTCTTTCCTCTGCATTGTATTTGAAAGGAGGTCAGGAAGCAGGTAACTGTTGCCTTTCTGCAGTGCCAATCAAGGGTGTCCCTGTTGCCTACAGGCGGGTTCCCCAGGCTCCCTGTCATCCTCATACGCATCCCTGCGTGTCTCTGCTTCTGCTCTTCAGAGCCAGAGAGGGTTCCTGAGGAGCACAGGGGAGGTTCCCAGCCTGTGACCCTGCCTCATTGTGGGGTGCCTCCTAAGCACTCTTCTTGTTTTAAAACTGATATAAACTATTAACAGCTCTAGAAAAACCCTTATGGGAAGTATGTGCTTGTCCGCTGACCTTTAGACCACCCGCCTGCCTGTCTCCCTGCCTTCTTTCCCCTGAGGGGGACCTGCAGGCTGAGGAGGGAGGACACATTCTTATCTTCAGTGACTCTCCTGAGAATAGCCATTTCTTCTGTCTTTTTAGTGTGAAATATTAAAAACAAAAACAAAAAAACTTGTCAATTGGTGTTACCTAAAAAGGTTACCTTTCTCCAAATTTGTGAAAATAAATTATATATATTATTCTGTCTCTCCTGCTAGAGTTTGAGAAGACTGTTTCTCCTTTCTGCCAAGCCTGCTGAAGACATAAGGAAATAGAGATTAGCAGAGGTGCTGGGATTAATCACTGGTGTCTTGTTGAGAGCATGGGGAGTGTGAGTTCAGGTGCAGCCACCCTGAGTCCTAAGTGCTGTCACAACCCTGGTCAGCATTCAGGAGGGGCAGGAGATGACAGTCTTCACCACCCAGTTCAATCCAACAAAATTTTAAGAATTCTTTGCCAAAATTATGATACTTTGCTAATTGCTGTGAATATGAAATTAGAGACTCTTCCTACTAGCAAAGAATCCCAAGCCTTATCAGGAAACAGGCTTTTGTTCCTATGCTCACCATCCCATAAATGCCTATCAGGTTATCCTTTGCTTCCACCTCTGGGAGCAAAACCAGATGTGATCCTTGCCACAGCGGAGCAGAGCCTGATGGGATCCTTAGTGGCAGAGCCAACAGGATGAGCTGAGAGCAGTGCCCCATCAAAGAGCCCAGGCTATAATCTTGGACAGTGAGAGGCCCCAAAGGGTCATGGCCATGTTCACACCATGTCCCTAGAGAAGGCTGTGTAACTGTGCCAGTCACACTTGGCATCTGTACACTCACTGAAGTGCACGGTGGCACATGCTATTTGCCTAGTGCCTTTTCTATGGCCGGGGCATGATTTTCCCAGAGCCAGCTCCATGTGCCAGGACATAGAAGAGTCTCTGCTGGGTTACTCCATAGGTGTGAGTGGATCTTCCTGGCACAGCCTGTTGCTTTCTAGGTGTGCAGGGAAGGGAGGATATAGCAAGTCAGAAGAGCTGTTGGTCTTCAGTGGTACAGATAGAAGACACAGAGATGAGTCCACATAATTGCAGCCTCTGATCCTGACCAAGGTGCAAAAACATTCACTGGAGAGAGGACAGCCTGTGTGTGTGTGTTTGTTTGTGGTGCTGGGGATCAAACCCAGGGCCTTGTGCATGCGAGGCAAGCACTCTACCAGTTGAGCTGTATCCCCAACCCAAGACAGCCTTTTAACAAATGTGCAGTCACCTGCTCCTTCACAAAGGTGCCAAACACATTCACTGAAGAAAAGACAGCCTTTTAACAAATGGTGCTGGGAAAGCCGGGTATCCATAGTGGAAGAATGAGACCAGATCCTTGCCTCTCACCCTGCACAAAAGTCAACTCAAAATGGAGCAAAGACCTAGGAATTAGACCAGAAACCATGCAACTCCCGGAGGAAAATATAGGGTCAGCACTCCAGCATGTAGGCCCAGGACCCTCTCAAGAGCACTCCTAAAGCTCAGGAAATAATGCCGAGAGCTAATAAATGGGATGGCATCCAGTTACAAAGCTTCTGCACAGCAAAGGAAACAATTAGAAATGTGAAGCAGAAATCTATGGAATAGGATAAAATCTTTGCTTGCTACTCTTCTGACAGAAGATTGACAACCAGAATGTATATATATACAACTCAAAAACTTAACACCAGAAAAACAAACAACCCAATTAATAAATGGGCAAATGAACTAAAACGACACTTCTCAAAAGAAGAAATACAAGCGGCCAACAATTATATAGAACAGTGTTCACCATTCTTAGCAATCAGGAAATGCAAATCTAAACTACCCTGAGATTTCATCTCACTCCAGTCAGAATGGCTATATAGCATCAAGTATACAAAAGAAGACACTGTTGGTGGGATTGTAAATCAGTACAACCACTGTGGAAATCAGTATGGAGGTTTCTCAGAAGACTAAGCATGGAACCTCTGGGTACATACGACCCAGCTGTACTACTCCTTTGTATTTATCCTAAAGAATGAAAGTCCGCATACTACATACAGTGATACTCACATACCCATGTTTATAGCAGCACAATTCACAACAGCCAAGCTGTGGAGCTAGCCTAGGTGTCCACCAATGGATGAATGGATAAAGAAAATGTGGTTTCTGTCCACAATGGAGTTTTATTAGGTTACAAAGAAGAATGAAATTAGGTCATTTGCAGGAAATCGGCTGGAACTCATGAAAATTAAAGGGAGATCAGTAGAGGAAAGGACAGGGACCAGGGGGAGGAAGGAGAGGAGGGAAAGGGAGAGTGTTGGGGGAATGATGTAGCTAAATTGTGTTGCTGTATTGTGTGCATGCACAAACAAGTAACCGTGAATCCCACCGTTATGCACAACTATAATGCACCAGTAAAAAGTGGGAAAAAAGTAAGAAGAGCTACTGGTAGGGGAAGCAGCTCTGGGATGTGTCACCAAGTCCTTGCTGTCTTGGCTGTTGGGGCACTCCAGTGAGGGGCATCAAGGACCAGGCCCCCAGGGCTCGCTCTGTATCCATAGCCTGTGTGGATAAGGAGCAGATGCTTAAGTAGGCGTTAAATGAGGACTGGGTTTCCTTCCCTACAGGTTCATGTAATTTTCAAGGTTTATTTCTCTTGTCCATTGGGACTAAGATGGACAGACTCACTTATCTTCTTACTTAAAAGCTATTCTGTGGTCGTTTCTGCCTAACTTGTTCTTCTCAAGCCCTTCTCTGTCTTCAGTTTGTCCTTGAGCCCACGACCTTTGTGTGGCTCTGCCTCTTGGGCTGAGATAACAGGTTGTTGACGAATGAGAGGGAATTGTAATATTCTTTCAGGTTTCCTGGGACAGATGCAGAGGCCCCTTCATTTGCTGTACACTAATTGCTGTTGCAGCGCAAGATCGCAGAGGCAATTCGGAAGATCAAGGTGAAACGAGCAGTGTAATTGTGAGCATGAAAATGGGGCTTTTTGTTACTGGGTTCCTGGTGGTAAACAGGCTGACCTCCCAGGTTGCTGGGGAGTCCTCAAGGACTCCCCACAGAAGAGCACGAGGAGAGCCTGCAGGTGGGAGCATGGTGCCACGGACACGGGAAGTCATGAAGAACGGGGCTGTGCTTCGAGGGGCAGTTTGCCCTGGTTAGTCCTCCCATGCAGATATCAGATCTTGTGGCAGCTCAGCTCCTTCCATTCCCATTGGTGCAGGATGTTTGAAGGCTGGGGAGGAAGGGTGGCCCTGCTAAACACACTGGCCTCTGTCCCTGTTGCATGCTGCTAATTGCACCTGATAATTTCCGAGGTTCTTCCTAACTCCATTCTCTTGTGCAGCTGAGCAGCCTTATATAGCACTGAGTTCAGTTTCCATCATATTCATAAGCTGCAAGGACCAGGTTCTACCCATCTGTGTTCACAGCAGACCTCGGTGTTGCGCCAAGGCCTTTGATAGGAGGTGGCCTTAGCTCTTCAGGCCTTCCCCTTGGCATGCGCTCATTCTTTAGCCAGCTCGGCCCTGGCCATCCTCCTGGGCTGTGCTCTGGCTGCTGGAGGAAGGACTTGTCCGGCTCAGTAGGTGTGACCTGAGTTGGAAGGGCTGGCCCTTCCCATGCCTGCGTACTCACAGGATCACTCACAGCTTCCTGATTTTCTCTGCACATTCTTTAAAGGTTTGCAAGCAACTCGCAGTGCCTCCTTCCCTCCTTTTGTTTGAAAGAGGAAATGAAGACTTCTGTCAAAAGAAAATGCTTCACATTTTCTGCTGTCTGGCTGGGTGCTGGGCCTGGCTGTGTATCTTCCTAGAATATTGTTTTGGTGTTATGGAGGCAGAGCTCCATCTGAGCGGTTGTAGACAGGGCGATCCTCAGACAGGCTTCTCCACATTTGAGCCGAGCTTTGGAAGTGCTTTTTTTCTTGATCTCAGAGAAGAATGACTATCTTAAAGTTTTCACTCCCTGTCCCGTAGTTTATGGATGACAAATTGAATATTGATAGGGGAGTGAGGCTCCCAGCCTGGTAGTGCTGTAGGTTAGCTCAGCACCTGTCTAGCTGCCTCAGTGGCTGTTGCAGCCAGGCCTCTGCTGCTGTGCTGTGTGTGCCTGCAGTGGGCACGGTCCAGGGGCTGCCTGCTGTCCTGGCTCAGTTGTTCTGATATCCAGTTCTGCCCCCGGGCATCCAAGGGACCTGAGTTGTAGAACGCTTGCAGCCACAGGCCTTTCTACACAGTAGCCCCGTGGTGCCTGCCAGTCCCTGAGCCACGTCCCTGTTGGGTACAGTAGGTCATTCCTGAAGTGACCTGAGGTCTGTTTCTGCCCTGTACTGCTGACCCCAAGCCCTTCCATGGAAGGTCAGTACTGTGGCTCACACCAGCTGACCAGGCTTCAGACTGGCATGGCCCTCCCTCACCTCTGTTCAATAGCTGCTCAGAGTCTATCCTTCTTCCTCCAGGTCACAGGGTTGTGATCTCTGAGTACCTTTCTAGGCCTGCCTCTTTACCCAGGTTGTACGATTGTTGACAGTGCCTCATGTCACTTTGCTTAGGTGTTTTAGATGCATTGTGTCTGAGTGGAATTCAACCCTTCACTAGATGGCTTTAGGTCTAGAAGGGCTCTAAAGAATGACTTATAATCATGGTCCTCATCTGTCAGATGAGGTGGCCTGTTTAGTGATGCCCCCTGGAGACAGGAGCCCAGGTTTCACGCGAAGGCTGTTTTCCTGAAAATGCCTTCTTTTGCAACCACCATGCATAGAGCACCAGCTTGAGACTGTCCCTGCCCCTCCTGCTGCTGCCTGGCCTCACCAGGCCTCTCGTCTCCACCTGTCCTTGGTCTGCCTGGTGCAGGCCCTCCAGACTCACTTTCCTGCTGTTCTTTGCCTTTAGGCTTTCGTCTTCCAAACTTTGAAGGGCACTCCTTCAGGAGCATGGCTGCGGCAGTCTCTGGCTCTTGTCCTACACGTTCTCTTTTCCTGAGGCGTCTCTCTGGTGTGCTGTGCAGTTCTTGTGTGTGTTGGGTTTCGTGTTTCCCTGCTCTGCAGTGAGCAGTGGGGTGGTGAAAGTTGTCACCTGTGTGATTGTGGATGTGTCCTCAGCTCTTGCTCAGACCTTAGGTGCCTCTGTGTCCAGATGTGGCACACCCGGCCTTCCAAACTGCTGTGTGTGTGGTGCATGGACACGCACAAGTAGCACACTACACTTGTGGGTTTGTTGGGGCTGCGGTCACTGGCCTCACCCCTTTTCCCATTCGTGTACCTGATTCTCTTAGGAACCATCCCCGCCACGGGGTCTGCTCTGTCAGGGGCCAGACCCACCTACAGAGGAGCACTTGCTGTTTCTTCTCTCTCCACCTAGAAAGGGCTGTGACCTTGGACTTATCCGCCTTGACTCGGCCCTGTTGCCCCCATGTTGAGCCAGAGGGCCTCTGGCCATGGGGCTAAAAGACCACTTCTGCTGTCCCCCAGGATCCATGTTCTACCTGCCTTCTCTGGGCCCATCCTCTCTGACCTCTCCTGCAGCCCTTCCTTTACTTAGTGCCTGGGCCTCTGTTGCTGCACAGGAGGCCCTGACTGTGGAGCCCCTGCCATGTCCTGGCACCCCCGCAGAGCAGGGGACTCCTGCAGTTTCTAGGTAGTGAGATTTGTGCATCTCTGTGTAGGGTGTTCCTGCAACACTCTCTGATTATTGGTTTCTTTTCTCCCTCCCTGGACCCCCGATGTGTGCATGTGCCTTTCAGCCATGCCGGCAAGGAGACTGCAGCTCCAAGTGGCTTAACCCTTTGAAAAGAATAGGTATTGAAGAGGCTGCTTATGTAAGGGGATGGTTTCAGAAGTCCCCATGGAGGACTCTGTGAGGTTTTGAGGGGCCGTGAACTCCACTCTAGCAGCCGACACACTTCCAGGACCCCTGTGTACAGTTTTAGTGTTGTTTACTTTTTTGGGTGCTGGGATTGAATTTGTGGGCACTGGACCACTGAGCCACATTCCCAGCCCTATTTTGTATTTTATTTAGAGACAGGGTCTCACTGAGTTGCTTAGTGCCTTGCCATTGCTGAGGCTGGCTTTGAACTCACGATCCTCCTTTCTCAGCCTCCTGAGCCGCTGGGATTACAGGTATGGGTCACCACACCTGGCAGTCTTGGTTTCTTGTCTTCTTTGGCCCTTAGTTATTCTGTTTGCCTGTGAAATTACCTACTCACGGTTGACAGCACAGGAACAGAACAGTAACATGCAAGATGTGATGTGCTTCAGAGACCCTGGCTGTCAGGGAGGCCATCATTATCTAATTCCTAACTGTAGGGTTAAGTTCAAAGGAGCTGCTGGAGTGTTAAATATACTTGGCTGAATTCCAATAATTGCTTTCATTTCTATATTGACTCCATAGCGTCTTTTAAAATATAATCATTAGTAGATTTATCTTTTTTTTTTTTTTTAAGGGCTGATACTATCAAATAGGTTTTTGAGCAGTTCCTTAGTAATGAAGGAGTCTGTTCAGATTCAGATACTGTGGAAGAACTTGTTCTCTTTTTCTTCCTGATGGTCATGCTAAGATCTCTTTAATGCTCTGCTGAGAATTACAGGGGAAAAAACAACAGCAGTGTAAATAAAATTGGAGTGTGTTCACTCACTGAAGGATTATCCAGAAGCATTCATTCGGGGGAGCATGCTAGATCTTCAGAGTAGCAGAAGCTGGCCAGCGTGGCTGTGGGACTCCAGCCATTGCAAGTACATCTCACCTTGCAGGAAGGGAGACGTATGGAGGACTCTATTCTTTCCCTTAAGAAAGTGTGGCACTTTCATGTGGATTCAGAAAGAGCTGTCAAAAAGTAGAATTGAGGGTTAGGTACAGTTCCTCACTTACATCTCCCCCACCATCTTTTTGGTGCTGGGGATTGAACTCAGAGCCTCATGTAGGCTAAGCATGTGCTCTACCATGTAGCTACACTACCACCTCCATCACTGGAATTCAGAAACTCCAGAAACATAAAAGTTTTTTCATAATTTGGTGCCAAAGCTCATAAATTGGCAGTATAAGCAGACCCCAGTGACATGAGGCTATTTATAGAATTAAAAAAAAAAAAAAAGATGGGAGCTTCTCATTTGGGCAAGGGTGGGTAGATACAGAAGAGAACCTGCATGCTGGCCTAGGCACCAGCCTGTCTGAAGTTGGGTGCTTCGTTCTCTACAGTCCTGCCACTTAACTGGAAGAGAAGAGATCTGCTTAGGAATTTTCTTTGTCCCTTCTGCATTGGTTCTGAGTATGAAGAGTCTGGGCCACGACCCAGTACAGACTAAGCGTATGAGAGAGGGTCTCCCTGTGGCAGGACTGGGGAGCCATGGAGGTTAGCAGGGGACAGCTGCACTTTGGAGGAGGGCCAGCAACTCTGGACAGAGTGCCACACTGGAGGCCACAGGGCCAAATGCTGCCTCTGTGGCTGCAGCTCATCTTTGCCACTTTGCCATTCATGCCCTGTGGGTTTCCCCCTGCAGGTGTTTGGTATTGTAAATTTGGAAAAAGTAGCTGAAGCCTTGACTTGATCTGCTTATTTGCAGCAAAATAACCGGGGTGACGAAGAACTTGTATAGATTGATACAGCAGGAGTAGGAGCCGTTTATTGCAGGACAGGAGCAGTATTTATACATTCCACACAGCTTATCTAATTAGCATAAACTAGATACATCAGTCAACCAATCAGGAATCTCTACACTTAATGGCTCGCTTTTGTTACTTCTCAAACCACTCCCTCTGGCATTTTGCCAGGCACCATCCAGACTTGTTTATGAACTCTAACATTCCCCTGGCAAAATGCCAGGTGTTATCTTGACTTGTTTACAGACTCTAACAGGGAAGGGTTCTCAGTGCCAGTGAGGCCACGCCCCCTGGGGGGGCACAGAGCAGTGGATGGCTTTTCTGGAATAAGAGAATGTCCTTTCTCCTTGGCACTACCCGTTGTGGTGGCAGCGTGGTGGGCGTAGGCCAGCCCATTGCTCAGCCATGGGACCCTCCTGCACCTTGGTTTCTCCATCTGTGTGACGAGGGTAAGGACAGCGCTCATCTCTAGGTTGCTGCCTAGGTTGAGGTGTGGGGAAAGCTCTCTGTCTCTGTTAGCTAGCTGTGAGGCTCTCTAGCCGTCCCCTGTGTGAAGCTGCTAGTAATTTTTAATTTAAACTTATTTAACTTTAACATAAAAATAAAAACTAAATATGCTTATGAGGCACCATGTGATAGTTTGATTATGTAATTTTTTTGGTTTGTTTTGGTAATGGGGTCTTGCTGTGCTGTCCAGGCTACCCTCAAAACTCCTGGGCTCCAGACACCCTCCTGCCTCCGCCCCCCGAGTAGCAGGGACAGTAGGTGTACCACTGTGCCTGGCTTTCATTACTTTCTTTCTAATACACAAAAATTTTGAGTTCAGACTCCCTTGGCCATGGTGTCTGGTGAGGCTGGACCTGGGACCAGACACAGCCTGCTGTTGCTCCCTCTGCACAGTGTGCAGGCCGGGCGCAGTGTCTGGCTTTGCCTGGTGAGGTCTGCAGAACAGAAAGATGCAGCAGAGGAGGAGGCCCAGGTGGAGAAGACCCGAGTCCTCTGTGTCAGGTGGTGGTGCAGCCCTGGGGTTGTGTCTTCTGCACCTTCTCCCTGCCATCTGTGAAGGAGCAGCCTCTGCTCCTGTGCTGTCGCTAGTTTAATTTTCAAGTTGAAACTGGGCTTTTTGTCTGTCTTTGCCAGTCCTTCCCTGGTGCTTTTATCACCACATGTGCTCACTGTCTGGGACTTAGCATGGGTAGTGACTCTGTACTCCAGCTCACCTAAGAGTCAAGGTGATTCTGGATGTCTGTGGCCTAGCCAGCCTTGTTTTAGTGTGGGGCAAGGGGCTTGTGTCAGTGAAAACTTGTAACTTTCTCTATCCACTTTGTTGATGCAGAAAGTTCTGGTAGATGGGCACTGGCTGAATACAGGTGACTGCTGAATGGAATTTAACTAAAATTTCCCAGGGATGTGAGTTACAGAATAGGTAGTCACTGCCTTGGTTGATATGGGTGTCAGTTAGGAAGGCGTCAGCAGAAAGATATGGTCCCTGCTCCATGAGAAAGTGTAGCAAGCCTTGGGTGCCCCTGGGTGACATGTCAGGGCCTCCCATGGACTCTGAACGGAGCCTCCTGAGGGCAGGTGACAGGGCAGCAGTTGCCAGGGCTCTGTTTCTGGCCTGGTCACTTGTGGCGCGGGCTGAGCTGAGAGCATTTGGAAGGTCAGCCAGATGGTCAGAGGAACTTTGCATAAGCGTGAACTCAGGGAAAGAGAGACATCTAGTTAAAGGTCATAGAACATGAAGTGGCACGTGTGGCAAGGGAACTTTCTCAGGCCTTGGACACTTGTGTGACCCTGAACTGAGAGCCTGTCACACAGAGCTGCATATCTTGGTAGCCATGGACTCCTCTGCAAGTCTCATCGAGACTGGGGCTGGCTGGCTCTGCACTGTGGAGGCCAGAGCAAGAAGGGGAGGTACTGGCTTGGTGTGGTGGTCTTCAGCCCGGGCCTCCCACAGTCATGGCTAGCTCAGCAGGGAGGACATTTATTCTCACAGGGTTTCAAGACAGGTATATGGCCAGGGCACCTGTGTGGCCAGGCACTGCATCAGGTTGCCTGGATTGGTGGGATGACAAGTGATTCCTGGTCTCTGCTGTGCCAGTGGTGTTGAGTGCCCTGGGTGGCTGTTGCTTTAGGTTCACCTTTGCATTGTGCTCCTGGAGGTACTTAGGAATTCTGTGCTTTTTCTCTGTGTGTTTGAAGTGTGGTAACCAAAGTGTACCCCTAAAATTGTAATTCCTACGTGTGGCTCTTATTCTCCTCTTTGAGGACGTGACAGGTTTTGTTTCAGAGGGCTCCTGGTTTGCTTAAAGCATCTTAATGGCTTTTCCTTGGCTCCAGGACAAAGCCTCAGCTCTTCAAGTGGGCAGAAGAATTGCTTTTGATGTGGTCCCTGGTCCCAGCTCTCCTGCCAGCCCCGTGAGACAGCCTCCCTTTCTCTGCCCCAGTCCTCTCTTGGTGCCTCGGGTTTCATCTTCAGTGCCATTCCCTTTGAAGCTGTTCTTGGATCCTTAATCCCAACCACCTAAAGAAAACCCCAGAGGCCCTCTCCTGTCCTCTCCACAGAATGGTACCCTCACTCCATCAGGTGCAGTGCACGTGTGACACCGTGGCTTTCTGTTGATGTCAGCATTGCAGCTAGCTTCTAGGTGTCAAGAAAAGAGGACTGGTGGAGAGGACTGGTGGTTTCAGGTCCTGAAGAAGTAGTGATGTCTTATGCTCCTATCTGCAGATCTTCCCTCCAAGCAACAGAGGAACCAGAGAGAAGCACACTTCATGGAAACCATGCCCTCAGCCTGAAGGGCTTACTGCAACTGAACTGGGAAAGAGGCAAGAAGGGAAATACTCCAGCCCAGCATAGAGTCCCTAGTACTGTCCCCACATCTGCCCTGCCCAGGCCAAGGGGACGTTTGAGAGGCAGGATGGGGGAGCTGGTGGTGGCCCTGGGACCACTACTGGGAAGCTGTGGAGTGCCTTAGATTTTGTTGGAGCAGGTGTCCAGGTGGAGCAGAGTGTGAGTTAGGCGGCCCGCCTGAGGTTGCATAAGACAGGAGGCTGTGGGACAGTGAAGGCAGACGCAGGTGGGGAGGTGCACCTTCCTCTGACCACCTGCTTTCTTGCAGATAAGCTTCTGCCAAAGTGTGGTCACACCCACCTGTGTGTGCGCTTTCTGCGCAGCTCACACAAACCACAGCACTGCAGAAGCACAGCAGAGATCACCTCCCTGGAAACATGCAATGCCGCCGAGTCATACTCCAAAACACTCCTGCAGAGCACAGAAGTGACTCGTACAAATGGAGGCATCTGTGCTGTCTGGGAGCATGACCTGTGTTCAGAAGGTTTCCATTCTCCTAGATCACTGTTGGGTTTCATGCAGACCCATGATGATGCCAATGCTTTCCAAAAAATAGGGCCACACAAGTCGATTCTGGAGTTTTTAGAGAAAACAAATTCACAGAACAGTGAGGAAGCGCTGAACCATGAGGACCTGGCGACAAGCCTGCCAGGACGGGTGCAGCCGCTAGGGGTGCTGGTGTGGAGCCAGCCCTGCCTGCTGTGAGGAGGCAGTGTGCAGTGGAGTTTGTCACATCCCTCGAGCACACGCCCAGCACACAAGGAGGTTCAGGTGCCGCAGCCACACATCCCGTCCAGGGAAAGATGGTTTGCTGGGGCAGCTGCCACTCCTGGAGGTGAGGTGAGACCCAGACCTCACACACAGGAGAGGCTGCGGGTGGTAGGGAACCGAGTGGGCAGAGCTGGAGTGGAGTCTTGAGGGAGCACCGCAGGCCCTGCCTCAGCCTCAGCACAGGCAGCCCTTCTCCCGACACGATACACATGTGTGGGCACAGGGCCAGGATCCCCAGCATACAAACTGCCCCGGGAGACCAAGGGGCCAAAGAAGGAGAAGAGGAAAAAGGCATGAGTGGACTGTGCACACACACAAAACATGGCCTTAAATGCAAGAAAGGGCTAGGGCCCACAGTCGGGGAACACTGGGTCAGAAGCCCACTGTGCCGTCCTGCACTTTCCAGGTGGCAGCGTGGTGAAGGGTGACAGCACCTTCTGTTGGCAAGGCTGCTGCCAGGGCGACTGGACGGTGCCAGGCCAGGTACTCACGTACTCACCTTTCCTTAAGATGTGCTCTGGCTGCTCCTGCTGCCTCTATGTAAGAGCAAGAGTGGTTGGTCTGGAAGGAGTGCTGAGAGACAGGGTAGGATAGGCGAAGTCTCCAAGTCCTCTCCCCAGAGCTGCTGCTGACCTGTAAGGGGGAAATCCTAGCCCTTCAGGTCAGAAGCCGGACTGCCTCCACTCTACTCAGTGATCAGTGACCATTGCCCACCTGCCAGGTGCCCAGACGGACACTGGTCACTTCTGTAGGTTCCTGTGGAGATGCTGCAAAGCCCGTGCAGTGGGGATTAACAGCAGTGCCCCCACGGAGGGACTCTGCCCACTGTAACCCTGCAGTGTTGTTCACAGTCGGGAGGTTCACGAAAAGAAGAGGCTGCGGCCTCCACAGGTTAACACACCAGGCAGGTCAGTTTGTGAATGCAGCGTGCCGTCCAGGCAGGGACAGGAGTGGAGCAGCCCACTGGGGAAGTTCAGGCTCTGGCCCGACATGCTAATGGCACTGTGCCGCACTTTCCGTTTTCAGTAATTATACCATCTTTACAGATGACCTCACCTGAGGGAACCCTGGGGGAAGGCTGGATCAGAATTCTACACTAGTTTTTTATTTTAAAAAAAAGTAAAAGGAAAGAAACGAAGGAAGGAAGGAAGCAGGAGTTGCCGGTTTACAGTGCCTGACATAGTGCCCAGCACACACTGTGTTTTCCGACTTCGACTCCAGGGTCATGGATTCAAACCTCACCCCTTGCTCCCCACTCCCCTCTTTCCCGCCATGGGTCCCGGCCCTCGGAGGCTGTGTTGTTGCTGCCTTCGCCCCTCGCTGTCAAGGCAGTGGCTCTGGTTGCTGTGTCTGGCTGGGTGGAGGTTCTTTTTATCGCTTTATTTGACAGTGCCTTTGTTTACCTCCCCCAGGCACTTCCCTCTCACTTCACAAGAAGCAGCCTCTGCCTTTGCTGGATACTCACACTGTCTTGGGCTGATTCTTCTTCTTCCTTCCTTCCTCTGGATGAAAATTGGGTGTCTTGTGAGATCAGGGCAGGGAGGGAACAGCAGGACATGCTTCCTGTAGGACAGGGCCGGGCCAGGCAGGAGGAGGACTGCCCCAGCGGTGGCATTCGGTGGTGGTTAATCAGGCTATTGTGAATTCTTGCTTTTTTCTCAGCTCAGGAATATTAAGATGCCTTTGAGGCTCACTTGGATGTATGCAGAATTAAGGATTTGTCATTTCTTCTCCCTTTTGTTTCTCTTATCTTGATTTGTGAGGCTGCAAGTTATTAATTTTTATTATAGTGAAAATAACTTACAAATCCTATTTTGAAAAGGGCAGATTGTGGGCAAGGAAACTGTAAGCAGTTTGCAGGGCAGGAATTGAGGTGTCTTCAGAATCGGTGTTCATTTTCTGAGGCTCAGTCCAGTCCAGCTGATCACAGTTCTCTGTCCAGCTGCCTGCACCCTGTCCCTCTTCTCTCACCAGCATTTCCCCCAGTGTGCTGACTGACAGGTGCTGAGCAGTCAGCTTCCTGGCCAAACTCATGCCAGTCTGCCACTGGCTCTTTGGTGTCGTAAAGTCCTCAGTGACAAGGAGCCCATGGAGACTGCCCTGGAGATAACCCTCGGAGCGGGTTCTAAGACCCCCAGAGTGGCACTGTCACTTGTGCTCCCCGCTCTGCACCCCTGCTGTGCCTTTTCCCCCAGCTCCAGCTGTGCGTTTCAGACTTTCTGTGGACTTCTCTCCAATCTGCACCTTCTTCCTGCCCTAGCCCTGGCTCTTGAGCAGCCCAGGTGTTCTCTGCGACAGAAGTTGCCACACTGGACGCGGCCTCATCCTGTCTTTTCTCTCCCTCTCTTCCAAGTGTCCCTTCTTCTCCAGGTCTGGATCCTGGGTTTTCTGCCCCTCATTGCACAAGGGCTCCCTGATCTTCTCCTGATGAGAAGTGGGTTTTGAGCCCCTGCCATCCATGACGACTCTGCCAGGTGGAGTTGCCTTTGGTGAGTGACAGGGGACTAGCTTGGTAATCGGGTTCCCAGTCCAGATGTCCACTCTCCACCGGGGTGCAGGTGCAGCCCCTTCCTTTGGATTGGCATTGCAGTAGTGCCCATCATCTGTCCCCTTGGTTTGACTCTTATGCAGAGTTTAAGGTGAAGACCCAGTAAGTGTTTGGTGGGTGAGTGCCTCGCCCTACCTGGTGCCATGGAAGACACCGTTTCTGACTCTTGAGAACCACAGACAAACATGGCTGCTATTCTCCAGAATGTTTGGTTAAAATAACTCAGACAGCCTCTGTGAAATAATAGGACTCAGCATTGTTGGTTAGTCAGTGAACGACGTAGTCCATGTTGTGTGCTGCATCCCAGGGGGGTTTATTTGGTGACAGCAAAGATCCAGTCCCCTGTGAGTGGTCTCCTGTGCCATCTGAAGACCTACCTGTAAAGTCCCGTGGCCATGGATGTGGCAAGCATGAGATGGCTCTCACCACGCACAGGTACCGCGTGATTCTGGCACCTCTCCAGACTCAGCAGTGGGGTTAGAAGTGTGGGGTCCTCACGTCTAGTTGCACCTGGTTTTCACTCTGTCCCCTGGGGATGCAGCAAGGCAGGAGGAGGGTCATCAAGGAGCAAGCCCCGCTGAACCTGTTTTGAATTCTGGGGGATAATTACCATGACTCTGTTATTTGTGGACCGAGCTGCCTGTCCTGCTGGAATTGAGGCCTTGGGGGCAGGGACTGGTTTGCACCTTTGTTGAGTTTGTAGCTGTTCTGTCAGGAAAACATTGTCTCTAAACATCAGTGTCCTGGCAGCTCATCTTAGTTTTTGGTCTAAATTGATAGCTGCTTAGAAAGGGAACCTTGATTGGACCGGGAGTGGAGTGCCCACTCTGATATAGGTGCTAGTGTCCAAGTGGCGCAGCTGTGGTCTCATTTGTTTGTCCCACTGCCCTGCTGGGGTGAGTGTCTGCCGATGGCTTCTTTATATCATATGTGGCTGCCATGCCCAGACAGGTGACATCTAGCAGGTAGTCACACATGTGGTCAGTTCTGCGTGGACAGTGTTCACGTAGAAGCAGAGTGTGATGTTCCCTGTTCCAGGGAGGTGAGGGCTGATGACATACAGCTTGGAGACCAGCACTGGGGGCCAGTCTTACCAATTGTATCATGAACACCAGTGCCATGGGAGTCTCTGTGCCTCGTGAGGTTGGATTTTATACTTGGAGGTTGAATAGTTAGATAATAAAGAAAAAATTATAGCTGTGACCTGCTTTCCTGAAACATGAACAATGAGGAGGAATGAATCTGTCCAAATATCCTGTCAGTGTATTGAAGTACCTGCAGGTGATTGGCAGCCCATGCCTGGGGTGGCATGGCCTGACAGCTACTTACAGTGGTATAGTAGGCTGACCTGTGGCCCCAGGGAGACCGGACATCTGCCCATGTGCTCTGTCCCAGAGCCTCTGCTTTCACTTGGTCTAGACAGAGGTGATGAAGCCAAGGTTCTCAAGGGAGGACCTTACTCTGGACTGGGTGAGTGGCCCCAGTGCAGGCATGTGTCTCCTTGCAAGCCAGGAACAGAGGCACTGTAGTCAAATAGGGAGGAGAAGGTGATGTGGAGACAGGGAAATAAGTGGGTGCTTGGCTCCAGGCGGCCCAGGGGGGGCCTCTGAAGCAGCAGGAGGCTGGGAGGTTTGCTCCAGAGCCCCCCGGGGCATTCGGTCCTGCACACATTGCCTTTGGATTTCTGGCCTTCACAGCTGTGAGAGCTTAAGTTTCTGTTATTTCCAGTCACACAGTTTGTGGTGACGTGTGAAGAAACCCAACTCCCTTACCTGCCCATGCTGCCGTGGTTGTGGTCCGGTGGAGCTCCGTCTCACTGGCACTTCTCCACCCCTCAGTGGCAAAGCTGTGGTGACGTTGTGGCCTGGGAGAGGAAACAAAATTCAGGAAACCCGTGATTCTTAGTTCTTAGTGTGAACTGGAAGTGCTTCCTTCCTTTGCATCTTGATCACCGCAGGGCTGTGCCTCCTGAGAAGGGTGTCTGGGAAAGTGAACTTCTGGCCCGGGGCTGGCTTTGCAGCAGTGCTCAGCACTGATGGATTCTAATAGGTACTGCTGAATTGGGCCCTATGAGAACTGTCACCTACAATGCATATTACCTAATCTTGCAGGTCTGCTTCCTCCAGTGTCCCTCCACATCGGCATTGTCTCCAAGATGCCCCTATTTCCCTTCACTCTTTTCCTCTCTAGCTTACACATTTGACCTTTGACCTTCTGATTTTCGCTAATTTCACTTATCATAATGGTCTCCAGTTCAATCCATTTTCCTGCAAATGACCTAATTTCATTCTCCTTTATAACCTAATAAAACTCCATTGTGGACAGAAACCACATTTTCTTTATCCATTCATCCATTGGTGGACACCTAGGCTAGCTCCACAGCTTGGCTGTTGTGAATTGTGCTGCTATAAACATGGGTATGTGAGTATCACTGTATGTAGTATGTGGACTTTCATTCTTTAGGATAAATACAAAGGTTGTATGTACCCAGAGGTTCCATGCTTAGTCTTCTGAGAAACCTCCATACTGATTTCCATAGGGGTCTAATATCCAATTGAATACACATCTTAACATAACCATTATCATCTCAATGGCTTGCTGGCCTCACCTTTCAACCAAAAATGCCATGTGTCATTCCTACTGGGCTATGGCTCTCAGCATTGATTAAATTATTGAGTTCTACAGTTTCTTTGATGTGGCTTTGCCTGGATTTTTGTCTGTTTTGTTTGGATGATCTATCCAGTGGTGAAAGAGGTGTGTTAATGTCACCCAGAATTATTGTGTTGTGGTCTATTTGACCCTTGAATTTGAGAAGACTTTGATTGATGAACCTAGGTACTTCATTATTTGGGGCATAAAAAAATATTATTGTTATGTCTTGTTGATGAATGGTTTCCTTAAGCAGTATGAAATGTCCTTCTTTATCCCTTTTGATTAACTTTTACTTGAAGTCACCTTTATTTGATGTTGTTTGCTTCTGCAATCCATGTGAGTGGTATGATTTTTCCCAACCTTCACCTTCCGTCTATGGATGTCTTTTCCTATGAGATGAGTCTCATGGAGGCAGCATATTGTTGGTCTTTTTTTGTTTGTTTGTTTTAAATTCAATCTGCCTGTCTATATTTTTTGTTTGGTGAGTTTGGGCCGTTAATATTCAGTATTATATTGTATTGTATTCCCACCCATTTTTGTTTATTTTTGGTATTTAACTTGACTTTGTTACTCCTTTGATTAGTTTTTCCTTTAGTGTAATACCTCCCTTTGCTGATTTTCATTGTTGTTTTTCAATTCCTCTTCATGGAATATTTTGCCGAGGATGTTCTGTAGTGCCGACTTTCAAGTTGTAAATTCTTTTAACTTTGTTTGTCATGGAAGGTTTTTATTTCATCATCAAATCTAAAGCTTAATTTTGCTGGATATAAGATTCTTGGTTGGCATCCATTTTCTTTCATAGCTTGATATATATTGTTCCACGATCTTCTAGTTTTCAGGGTCTGTGTTGAAAAATCCGCACATAATATAATTGGTTCCTGGTATATGTAATCTGATTCCTTTCTCTTGTGGCTTTTAATATTCTCTCCTTATGCTGTATGTTAGGCATTTTCATTATACTGTGCCTTGGTGTGGATCCATTGTGATTTTGTACATTTGGCATCCTTTAAGCCTCTTGAATTTGGTTTTCCAATTCATTCTTCATGTTTGGAAAATTTTTTGATATTATTTCATTGAATAGATTGCTCATTCCTTTGGTTTGGAACTCTGTTCCCTCCTGTATCCCAATAACTCTTAAATTTGGTCTGTTTATGTTTTTCCATATTTCTTGAATTTTTTGCTCATGGTTTCTTACCATTTTCACTGTGTTTTCTATGTTCTTTTCAATATTATATATTTTGTCTTCATTGTCTGAGGTCCTGTCTTCCAAGTGGTCTTTGGTGATGCTTTCAACTGAGCATTCAGTTTGGTTTACTGTACTTTCATTTCAAGGACTTCTGGGTTTTTGTTTTTTTGTTTTTTTTGGTATCTCTCTCTTCCTATTGAAGTCATCTTTTATTTCCTGTATTTATTTATGTAGCTCTTTGTCGAAATGTTCTTTTGCTGCCTGTATTTGCTCTCTTATATCATAGTTTAATTCGCAGAACATTTTAATCATGTACATCCTGAACTCCTTCTCTGTCATTTCTTCTTCTAATAATGTGGTATCTTGATAGGTCTTTCTTCCCTTGTCTTTTCTTATTGCTTGTGTATCTTCCTTTCTAGCACTGTGGATCCGAGGCATTACCGTTTTTTATCCTATAGGCTTATAGTGCACCTGTAGGGATCCAGTACCTCTTCTTTGAGGTGGGAAATAATGTTATCAGATCCCAATATAAACAGTATACACCCTAAAAACAAACGCTTGCTATTAAGACGTTTGCAGTTGACGGGGGAGTCCCAAGTTGGTAGATGGGGCCCGCAAGGGAGTGGCGTGTGGAGTTCCTGCGTGTGGGAAGCTGCCGGATGTCCTATGTGGGGGTGGCGTTGGTGATTTCTGCTTGGGTGGGTGGCTGAAAGTTCTGCATGGGTATTGTGGGAGCAGGAATATTACTTTGGAAGCAGTAGTCTCACAAAAGGAGTCCCAGGTCACCGAGTGACACAGAATGCCACCTCCCTCTGGCCTGCCATCTTGGATCTCCTCAAGGTAGTTTAGATTTGCATTTCCTGATTGCTAAGAATCGTGAACACTGTTCTATATAATTGTTGGCCGCTTGTATTTCTTCTTTTGAGAAGTGTCGTTTTAGTTCATTTGCCCATTTATTAATTGGGTTGTTTGTTTTTCTGGTGTTAAGTTTTTGAGTTGTATATATATATATATATATATTCTGGTTGTCAATCTTCTGTCAGAAGAGTAGCAAGCAAAGATTTTATCCTATTCCATAGATTTCTGCTTCACATTTCTAATTGTTTCCTTTGCTGTGCAGAAGCTTTGTAACTGGATGCCATCCCATTTATTAGCTCTCGGCATTATTTCCTGAGCTTTAGGAGTGCTCTTGAGAGAGTCCTGGGCCTACATGCTGGAGTGCTGACCCTATATTTTCCTCCGGGAGTTGCATGGTTTCTGGTCTAATTCCTAGGTCTTTGCTCCATTTTGAGTTGACTTTTGTGCAGGGTGAGAGGCAAGGATCTGGTCTCATTCTTCCACTATGGATACCCGGCTTTCCCAGCACCATTTGTTAAAAGGCTGTCTTTTCTTCAGTGAATGTGTTTGGCACCTTTGTGAAGGAGCAGGTGACTGCACATGTGTGGGTCTGTTCTGTGTCTTCTGTTCTGTAGCAGTGGTCTGTGTGTCTGTTTTTATACCAGGACCATGTGGTTTTTGTTGCTCTGGCTCTATAGTGTAATTGAAGTCAGGCATTGGGATGCCTCCAGCATTGCTTTTTTGGCGTAGAATTGCTTTGGCTATCCTGGGTCATTTATTCTTGCAAACGAATTTTAGAACTGTTCTTTCTGGTTCTGTGAACTTTGTCATTGGTATTTTTATGGGAATTACATTTAATCTGTATATTGCTTTTGGTAGTGTGGCCATTTTAACAATATGAATTCTGCCTGTCCATGAAAATGGGAGATCTTTCCCTCTTCTAGTGTCTTCTACAGTGTTCTGTAGTTTCCATTGTAGAGATCTTTACCTCCTTGTTTAGGTTTATTCCTAGGTTTCCTTTCGTTTTGTTTCTTTTCTTTTCCCTTCCTCCCTTCCTCCCTTTCTTCTCTATTGTGAATGGGATTGTTTTCCTGATTTCTTTCTCATCAGTTTTATTGTTGTAACCTGTAACTTTGCTAAATTTGGTTTTTGGCTCTAACAGCCTTTTTGGTGGAGTTTTTTGGATCTTCTAAGTGTAAGTATGTGTCATTTTTAGGAGCCAGGCATGGTGGCGCATGCCTGAGGTCTGAGTGGCTCAGGAGGCTAAGTAGGACTGCAAGTCTGAGGCCTGTTTCAAAATACAAAGGGCTGGAGATACGATTCAGTGTTAAAGTACCCCTGGGTCCAACAGAGCCAGGACGGTGTCACATGTAACCTCAGCACTTTGATCCAATTGAGGAAATGTGGCCTTGGTTCAGTCCTGTGGTCTATTTGTTTCATAGTCAGATTTTGCCCCTTGTTGTTCCAGTGCTGGCTGGAACTGCCTCCCCTGGCCTGGGAGCTGAGCCAGATCACACATGGTCTGCAGTGGGCTCTGCCTTTCTTTGGCGTAAGCCCGGCTTCCCTGATCTGGATGTTTGACAGGTACAGCTGGTTCTCTTCTGATCCTAGGTGTGCATTTTCTTCTTGTTCCTCTTGGCGAGAGTCGGGCTGGCCGGAAGCTGTTGTCTTCTCAGATCGGATGGGAGGATCCTGGTGCCACTGTATTCCAGGTGTACTATTTGTTCCCTCTAATCCTTGATGAAGATGGTATCTGTCCTGTAGCTCCAACACATAGTTATGTTGTTCCCTTTGTACCAAACAAGTAATTTGTGGGGAAGATTTTGAGGCTTTGTAAATATATCCTGATCCTTATACCAGTTCTGCATCTGTTGATGATTCTTGTCTGAATCAGTTATTATTGTAATGGCTGTAATGTACCAGTTTTTAATCTCTATTTATTAGTTCATATTTATCTATAAGAAAGGACTTTCTTGGGATGGGGTTGTGGCTCAGCGGTAGAGCGCTTGCCTAGCATGCTCAAGGTCCTGGGTTCAAGCCTGAGTACCACATAAAAATAAATAAATAAATAAAATAAAGGTATTGTATCCAATTACAACTAAAAAAATAAATATTAGAAAAGATTTTCTTTTACCTTCATTCATTTATTCCTTTATATCATTTTAAAATAAGGGCTCCTATTCTGTACATAGTCTGCTACTACCATCTTTTATTTTTCGGTCCTGTTGTCCCAGGTTTGGCCATCAGTTCCTTCTTCAAACTCATTCTTATGTGTCTGGACACACACGCACTTGTGGGTGCACATTTTCTTCATTTTTGAGCACTCTCTTGCTTTCTAGCACAACAAGGCACACCCACCTCTTGGTACTTCCCTGCCTGAGCCCTGCACCTGCAGTTCCTAGATAGCCCTGGCTCTAGTCATTGAAGACAGGCACTTGACAGCCAGACCCTGGGCCCTATGTGCACCCTGCTGTGCCTTCCTTACTTGCACAGTGACAAGGTGGCTCTGTCCTGTAGTGCATGGTGTGCATTAGAATTGCTGTTCCATTCTGCCTTGGAAGACAGACTTTCCCACGTGAGCTCAGTCCTTGTTTCAGGTTTTCTGTAGTCAGGCTCCGTGCTCACCTCTGTGCTCACAGGCCTCTTGGCATGGCTTTTGTTCCCTCTCTCTCCTTTGTTAGTAATTTGCAAGACATGGAGTCATTCATTTTTGTTTACATTAATTTTATTTTTTGAGTATGTAGAATATTGACATGGGTCCATAAATCGAACTGTGTAAAAAGTCACACTTGGCGTGGAGTCATTCTCTACCTGTTTCCATCGTCTGCCTCATGCCTGGTCAATGCAGGCAGATCTCTGGTGTGTTCCCACTTTCTGGTGCTCTTGTGGGAGAAGGCAGGCTACATCCATGACCATGCTTCTCTGCACTCTGCTCCTTCTCCACAGCATGGTGTACCCTGGAGATTACTCACACTAATTCTGGGTGCCTTGTCGGTCCTTTTGGAGCTGTTTGGTATCCTGGTGTCAATGCATCTTGCAAATGCTATGAAAACTGACCCCAGTGTTTTGCAGTGACAGATGACGCTATATTGAACAACCTTGTGCAGGTGTGGTTTGTGTTTGCTCAGGGTGTATCTTCAAAGCGAATTTGAAATGTCACTGGTGTAGTTCTTCTTGGTGATTGTCCAGTTCCCTTCCTGAGATAAGGGCTGTGTGGCCCTTGTAGCCGCACCTTAAAGCCTCTCTCCACAGAGTGCTTGTGAGGAGTGTGTGCCGGCTTGTGCAGTTATGTGAAAAGTGCCACCTCAGTGTGTGTGTGTATGTGTTTTGGTACCAGGGATTGAACTCAGGGACACTCGACCACTGAGCCACATCCCCAGCCCTATTTTGTATTTTATTTAGAGACAGGGTCTCACTGAGTTGCTTAGTGCCTCGCTTTTGCTGAGGCTGGCTTTGGACTTGTGATCCGCCTGTCTCAGCCTCCTGAGCTGTTGGGATTATAGGCGTGAGCCACCATGACCAGCCCCAGTGTGTTTTTAACTCACATTCTTTTAATATAAGAGAAGGCAAATATTTTTGTACATGCAGGGCCACCTCCATATCTTTTGCAGTACATTGTCTCTTCATATCTTTTGCCTATTTGTCTCAGAGTAATTTTTATTTATGTAGCTTCTACATTCCTGGGTGAATCTCCTAGTCCTGTGTGTCCCCAGCTGCCTCCTCCTGTGTAGCCCCTTCTGGAACAGAGGATAAGATCAACCAACAGTGCCCCCTGGAGAGCAAAGCTTGGGGATTCCAGCAGGGAGGGCAGGTTTGTCCTATGTCTGAGGGATGGACAGCTATGAGTCAGGAGTTTCCTGGAAGGAATTCAGGCCTCTCCTCTCTCTTTGCTGCCGGCTGCCCCAAACAGTGCTGAGTGTTTCTGAGATTGTGTGTCTCAGAGATAAAGTCCTGGGTGTGTGTCATGACTTACCATGGGGATGGTTCCAGAGTGCTTCCTGTGTCTGGGTGTGTGCCCAGTGCTGGTGCATAGGAGCCCAGCTGTCCTCACAGCAGTCCCAGGAGCCACAAACCCACCACGCCAGCATGAGGGTCAGAAGGGAGAACTCAGTGTCCTGCTGCAGCGCGATACCCTTGTGTGAGAGGGCTTGTGTTCCGCCATGACATGGAGAGGAGAGGAACGGCCTCACTGGCTCCTTCCACATGCTCTTCCTACCCCATAGTTCAGGTGTCTCTGCAGGTATGCAGGTATGCAGGTATGGTAAGCATTTCCTCCAGGAGGGCTGGGAAGAAAGACTCTGCCTGACGAGGCCCACAGCTCGAACACTGCCTTTGTTCGAGTTGGCGCCTGCGGGGTTTAGGGTGCCAGAGTCAGAAAAGGATAAGTGGCAGGCCTCCATCCTTGCTGCACACCTCCCGAGCTCCTGCAGCCCAGACTTTGGACCTTTGCTTGTGATTTATTTTAAATCTTGAGTGAAATTTATTTTCTCAGGAAGCCTTAAGAGCAGGGCCTGTGAGGGCTGAAACCACAGGGCTCATTGTACCTGCCAATTGCAGTTAGAGCTGCTCCTTGGCTCCCTCAGCTCAGTAGCTGGGGTGGAGCCTGCGCGTCTGGCCTCCACACCACACTCCTCCACAGGCCCCTTCCCTCCTGGAGCGCTGCTTCTCTCCCCAGGGCGTGTACTCCACCAGGGACCCGTTGCTACCCTGTGGGCACCATCTCTGACTGGCCTCTGTTAGATGTCCTCTTGGGCCTGCTTTCAGGTTCTCACCAGGTTCCCACTGGCCCGCGCCGTGATGTGGTGGGTGACGCCTTGGGCTGTGATTTTAGTTAGGCCACACTGCGTTCACCCTGCAAGCAGAAACTTTCTCTGAGCTTCTTTGCATCGTGGTCCTAACACTCATCCTGTGCTGTGTTCCTTTCTCTGTCACCGCTGCTTCCTCAGGGTGGGGACCTCATGTGGTGGGGAGTTGGCTCCACCCTCTGCATCGCTGTCCTACACTGCTATGCAGGCGGGGCTCCTGACCATGTGTGTTGAGGGGATGTGCGGTGTCGTGCTTGTGAGCCCATGTGAGTGCTGCAGTGTAGTCACTGAATTGCAGTTTACAAGAGAGGACATGAAGAGGTCATCTCTGCTGTTCACCTCACTATTTTATTCTCTGCTTCAGAGAATCCCCATCTGGGATGAAGGAGCAGCTCCACCTTGCAGAAAATCTAAACTTTTAAACTTTAAACACGCACACAACATGAATTGTGGGTGACAGTGACCTGTGGAAAGCTCAGAGGTAGGATGCTTGGGACTCCATCTGGTGCTGGTGTGCCCAGGTCTGCACCAGACCTCTTGTCTCCATGAGGCAGCTCAGTGTCGCAGTCCATGCCTAGGCCTTTGCCTCCATACTGTGGCCGATCCATGGTCTGGTGCTTCTGGAAGAGTCACCTTTGCCCTACTCATTTCGGACTTGGTACCCTCCCAGACCCCGCAGCCAGTCTGCGCCCTGATGAGCAGGGCCCAGTGCTTCAGGCTTATGGCTCCCTAAATATCAGGCTGGAGTTCACTGTGTTCTCGTTCCTTATTACACTTTTGGCTCCAAATGTTGCACATTCAAAGTTTTAATTTTATGGAGAATGGTGTATGTGTTTGGGACTTACCAACACGTAGCTGCTGGTACTCATTCAAGGTTCTTCTTTGTGCTCATTTATAAGAAGAGGTTTTTTAGTGTGGGGGAGTCAGTGTGCTCATTGTGGTAAGAAATGCAAAGAAATAGGGAAGCCAGGGGGATGCGCAAGTGTGGGGGGACAGCATTCTTGGGGTCAGTGCTGGGGGGCTCACAGGAGGGGGCTCAGGAGCCCTGTAGATACAAGGCCGGGCCACAGGAAAGCACATGAAGAGGGAGGGAGAGTGTGCATGTGGGCTGCAGGAAGAAGGGATGCCTGAGTGTGTGCCCAGTGCTGGTGCATAGGAGCCCAGCTGTCAGCAGCCTGAGCTGCCCCTCATGCTGGACAGCACCCCCCAGCATTGTGTGAGCTCTGCCACGATCCAGGAGCTTCTTGGAATACTTGTTTATGCTAACTCATTTAATCCAAACCCCCTTCCACAGGTGGAGAAAAGGCGGTTCAGAGAAATTAGACAGTTTGCCAGGTCACAGAGCTATTATGGCCTGGAGTTTCTCTGGCTCCAGAGTTCATGCTGTCAACCATTGTACCTTATTTTCCCTCTGGGTCAACAAATAAAAGGCTATTCCGAAGTCTTCAGGGAAATGGTCACAGGACTGGCTGTTTAAAGGCCTGGTGTTGCAGGGTCTGAGTGTGTTTCTCTGTTGTCCTGACTTTTCTGTCATGATGACAAGATGATCGCTACAGCTCCAATACCACATCCACATACATGTGCTTATAGGAGGGAAGAGGAACACCCATTCTCATTTTATCAAGGAGCCCTGTTCCAGAAGTCTTGCAGCTGGATCTCTCCATGCCACTGTCTGCTGGACGACTGGGAGCTTTCAGCCTCTCCTGAGCCATGCTAGCTGGGGAGAGGCGGATTGGGAAGGCAGCTGGATTACTCCCTTCTCAGTTACTAGCTATTCCTGTTTTGGAGACATGTGGTTGTGTCTTTATGGTAGTGACAGGCATTGGCTCTGCAGTCTGGCCAGCACAGGGCTGCTGCCTGGTGCAGGCCTGGCTCTCTGTTCTCCCTAGCTGAGTTCTGGTGGGCTGGTGGGTCTTCCCAGAGTGCAGGTAGACATGGCTGTATGGTGGCCTCCTGTGTAAAACAGCAGCTGACCTTTTGTGGTTTTGATAGATTGTATGATAATGAGGTACTAGAAAATTGCATTTTGAATTTTGATATGAGTTGCCTAAAAATTGTACTGCAGTGTTTCTAAACATTTATCAGGTGATTGCATTTGTGTACAACATGTCTGTGTGGCATTTTAAGGCAATAGATGACCTTATGAGGTCAGGAGGTACTCTTCCGTCCCCAGACAGCCACAGGGTGATCAGTAGAGAACAATCACTTTTATGTTCCACCACGACAACAAGGGACAAGTTGCATCTCTGAATCTGTGATAAACGTTTATATACTCGCAGGGCTGATGAAATTAGTTTGAGGAGAATTCTGCCCTGGAGCATGAGTTAGGACTCCTCTGCTCCCTATCTTGTCTCCCCAGCCATCTCAGGCCTCTGCAGGGAGACCTGCTGTTTCTAATGCCAGTGGAGGAGCCCTGTGGCCAGAAGTGCTGTTAACTCCAGGAACCTCCAGGTTGGGAGTGGGCTGCCCCTTCCAGGAGCCCAGAGTCCATCAGCTGGGATGCACAGGACAATGGGCATCTGCATCTCAGCCCTGTGGTGAATGCTTGGATGGTTCCTGGGTATTCGTCAGCCACCTCACCACACACCTTTATACACTTTTGTGTGTGACATGGGTGAGGACGGTGTGAGACTGAGAGTATCAGCACCAGTGCGCACTGGTCAAATATGTCTCCTCAGATGTGATAGCCATCTGGGTTATTGCTGACACACTTTTTTACCTGCCTAGACACTTTTTAAAAATGTCTGGCCACACTTTGGAACATGCTTCACACAAGCACAGTTCAGCCAGAGCAGGACGTTTTGCCATCGAGTTCTTTGTGAGAGTGCTCTGGGAGCTTTTCCTGTCACAGAAACGGTTGTCTTGTTTCTGTAGCTTATTCATTTACTTGTAAGCTTTTTATATTGGGAAATTTTACCCTGAACCCACTCTCTATCTTTAGCAGTCTAGTGAAGCAAAGTCCCAGTCTTCCTTCACCCTCACCTCACTTCCTGAGCTGATTTTGAAGCAAATTCCAAACACTGCGTCATTTCACCTGCGTCTCCCAGTGTCTCTGAAGATGAGTATGGCTTTCAGTACACACAGTGTGTTTCCTTGACTCAGGACACAGGTAAGGTGAGGCCTTGTGACTCATCACTCTGACCCATAGACATAATCTGAACATCACTCCCAGTCTAGCCACGCCATGCATGTCTGTCTCTTCCTGCAGTATTAGTGGAATAAGCCAGATTGTGAGTCCTGTAGACTTGAAGGTGGTCTGAATTTTGTTGATTACTCCTCTCCTCTAACCCATGGCAAACTGTGCTTTCCTCTGTCTCTTCAATTTCCTCTAAGTGGCAGAGAGACAGTCCTGTTTAGTTGGGATGTTTCACAAATGGTGCTGTGTACTTGCTATTGTGTGGATAGAGCACCTGGTCATCTTCTCCCTCTTGATCACTCCGGATCTGTCCTTTGGGGATCACAGAGCCCAGAGTGGATATGACTGTATCTTTCCTCCCTGCAGGCCTAGTGGTCTTTGATTGCTGTTTTTCTATCTGGTGTGACTAGTCAGGATGTTTTGTGTTCATTTTGCACATCCTCTGTCCTAAGACTGAAATCAGCTAGTTCTCCAAGGTAACCCTGTTTCTTTTTGCGTGAAGTGGTATTTAGAGTGTACTGATCATGATAAAACCCACCAGGAGTGCTTGCTGACTCAAGTTGAGAGTGATGGGTTTTCCTCCGCCTCCTGGTCTGGCTGCTGAGTCCTCCTCCCACGCCAGCCGTTCAGATTGTTCCTGGACACCAGCAACATTGCTCATTTCTTTCTTCCTGCACTGTGCTCAGCAGCCTCAGAGAGCAGCACTGACTCTTCAACACTGACCCCTGGAGCTACTCCTGTGGTGTCTGCCCCCACTGATACGCCAGATGTAGGGCAGATTATCCCGTTTTAAGGTCTCAGAAGAGTCTTCCTTCTCCACATGGATTCAGGGTTAAGCTCATTTGTTTCATTTTGCTTATGGTTTGTGAGAGCTGCTTTTTTAAAAAGTTATTTTCGCTTTGTGGTTATGTGAAGGAGTTCACGACTCCAGAGTTAAGTACACAAACAAATGTATTCACAGAAGTCTGGCTGCTCTTCTTATCGTCTCCAGGCTGTGCCCTCCTTCCTTCTGTAGGCAACTACTTGAACATTCTGAAAACGACTGTATGTGTAAATAAAAACGTGCATGTTGACCTGCCCAGCTGCATCTGCACTGGCTTCCCTGTCTTGGGCACATGGTAGTGTGTTACGCGTTTTTCTTCACCTTGTGTCCCCACTGTATCAGGTGTGAATCTGCGTGTCTTCATCAGAGTCAAAGCTTCATTCTTTCCTTTTTCACTATTGCCATTTTGGGAAATTTGTTGTGGTGGTGATCATTCCCTATATGTGGTGGGGATACTTGCAGGTGGCTTGGCAGGTCCCTTGGCCTGCCAAGGGCCATGAGGTGCTGGAAGACCCTACTTTACTTGTGTCACCAAGCCGATCTGCAGCCCTTGCAAGTTTCCTGTAGGCAGAATTGTCCTAGCATAGTGACTTTAGTGGCAGGTCTGCAAGCCTGTTGAGCCCTTATTTTAGAAATGGATTAGCCCAGCTACAGCCGTGGCTTCTATTTCTAGACCAGCTATTCTAGTTCTCTTTTGCCCCTTTTGCAAATTAAGAAAGGAGTATACATAATACATAGTGAAAGAGTGGCGATTTTACAAATTTCACATAAAACTTCTTCCTGGGAAGGTAGAGGTCGACACACGAAGACTTACCTTGACCTTGCTCTTCTCTCAGGTCAGTGTTGCGGTTTCTTACCTGTGAGTGCATGCCAACCAGGACCTTCCATGCCACCCCGTATACCACAGGTGCAGCCCTTCTTCCACGTGGACTCCTGGGTGCACTCCTGGGTGATGGCAGAAAGAAACAGCATCCCAGCAAGGCCAGTGAGATGCTGAGCCAGTGTCCCAGCAAGCATGTGGCAGGCCCGTGAGCATACACCTGAGACGAGGAGCCCCTTGAACATTGAGCTGACAGGTGGGGGGGCCTTGCAGACTTCTGTGGTCCTTAGAGCTGCCATTGGAGATGCCTGTTGGTTGTATTGTCTCATGCCCAGATTTCTAATGCTCCACACGGAAATCAGATTAGTTCCTGAGGGTCATCAGGAACTTGAAAAGAAATCTCTTATGAAATCTCAAGAGATACAAGTCTCATCCTGAAGACTGCTCCTGTGAGGGCTAAGATCTGAGTTTGCAGATGCAGCCCACACAAAGGTGGGCCCCACATTTTGGCTTTCTTGTCTGCTGCTGCTGCCCGCTTAGTACCTCTTTGGGACTGTTTTTAGGGTGCATGCACGTGATGAAAGTTTACCTCTTTTCGTGAGTCCCTTTGCACATGGTTTTCCTCGAGTGGCCTCTACATGGTTGGTCCCAGTGGCAATGTGTGGGTGTGGCCCTGAGACCCCTCTGCTGGCCAGTTTTACAAAATCTACTTCCCAACAGGTAAGGCCCATGTAGGTCCTTTCTCTTCTCTCTTGTGTTTGATTGGTGTTCTCAACAAGCCCACCCTTGTTCATCACTATGGCCTAGTGGGAACATCTCAGGGAGTTCTCTGAGCAATGGCAGTGGCACAGGGCCGACCGTGGGTCTGAGTGCCTGTGTCCAGTGAGTAGTGCCAGTCCTGGTGACTTGGGTCCAATGTCTTATCTCTGCCAGGCAGGTTAGCAGATATGGAGAATTCTAGTAACCAGTAACTGTCCGTCACTGTTGGAGGTAGCCTGGCAGAGAAGCCAAGAGGGAGCAGTGTTTGCAGAGTTACTATGATGTAGGTTGGAAACTGGCAGGACTAGGAGCTGTGAGGGGCTCCAGTTGCTGCGACATGTAGCTCTGTTGTTATTGCTGTCCTTCATCAAATTGGTCCCTCCCTCAAGGCTTGTGGAAGATGCTGGTCCTACTTCAGTGGAGGGGCCTGCCTGTTAGTGGCGTCAGAGAGGCAGAGTACAAGGGCCAGCCATAGGGAAACAGGATGAACCACATGCCCGTGGACATCACAGGTAGACAAGCCTTCTGGCCTGTCTGCGCCTTGTCCACAGTGCACACAGCTAGAGGATGCTCACCAGGGGTCTGCCAGTCCTCATCACTGTCTTCAGGGTGGCAGGCAGTGAACCATGAAGACTGGAGGTTTGAAGTGGCTCTGCCACGGGCCAGCGTGTGATCTTGTGGGATTTCCTGTCCTCTCTGTGCCTCCACTTCCTCTCTATGACACAGGAGTAATGGTAGTGCCTTCTCTGCATGGTGGTGGTGAGGGAGGGTGGTGGGGTAGGAAGTGGGTGCTCAGAACAGCAGCTGGCCTGTGGCAGGAGCTGGGGTGCTGTTGGCCTGGCTGTCCATCCACCTGCCCAGAGAGCACTCTGTCATGCATTTTTTCCTTCTCCTCCTTTTCCTGCTCTTCTTCCCCAACTCTTCCCAAGGGTGCTCTACCACTGAGCCACACCCCCAGCCCTTTATATTTTGACATAGGATTTGCTGAGGCTGGCCTTGAACCTGGGATCCTTCTTCTGCTGCCCTCACAGGCTGGCAGGGTCAGCATTAGTGCATTTGTTTTAAGGAGGAAAAAATTGCAGCTTATCTTGTTTCCTGACCTCCCAGGTTGAACAGCTGGTGAGTCATTGATCTGGGGTGGAGCCTAGAGTCTTCTATCCCTGGGGCCAGTGCTGCCTCTACCAGAGAGACCAGGTGGGTGACACACTGAAGGCCCATCTGCCACACTTCTTTTTTAGCTCATCTCTGCACTGCACACTGGGGGACCCAGAGCAAGAGCTCGCCCGGGCATTTAAAGAACTTCTTTGGCTGCTGTTGGAGCCAGGACCTTCCCAAGCCATCATGTGAGGTGGTGTGTAGAAGAGTAACACAAGCCGGTTGCCTGAGATTCAAAACATTGGTGAACGGTGCTGGAACCAGTGGGAGAAGGGCCTGTGGTTTTTGTGTCTGCAGACTTCTGAAGGCCACCTCTTTTATTCCTGAGAAAGCACTTTCCCCTACACATGCAGAGTGACAATAATTCAGATTGCAAGGAGCCAGGCCAGGGCAGAGCGAGGGTCTGGCTGAGGCAAGGCTGAGGACACTGTGTACCTTGCTGCGGGCCAGGATTGGCTGTTTGGTCTGGGTGTGTTCAGGAGCCAGCTTCCTGTAATGAGCCTGCAGAGGACACAGTTTTATTTCACACGGAGCTGCCCTGACTCTGCCCACACACCGGTTGCTGGGTGGTTGACATTGGCTTTGGCATGCGATTCCTTGGGGTAAAGCCTGGTCTTCAGGGAGGCTCACCAGCTGTACTCAGGCTTCCTCTTCCACTCTGAAGACCCAGGGTTCCATCTAAACCTATAGGACAAATGGTGGCTTTTGTTATGTTTTATTTTGTTTTTTAACAAGGGGTTGGGGAGGAGGATAGTCTCATAATGAAAACCGAGCAGCACCTGGACAAGGAGGTGTTTAAGGCGAAGGAAAACACAGGTGGAAGGGGATATCGAGTTAGTGCCATATCATGTGTGCCCTGAGATTCATGTTGAGACAGAATAATACAGGCATTGTGGGGCTTGTAGTTAATTAAAGGTAAACAGTTGATAAAGCAAATGTAGTTCACCCCACACACTTCTCCTGGATGACGTCTGTATCCAGAGATGGGATCAGAGGAACTTGAGGAGAAGGCTTCCTTCCATTGCTGTGGACTTGAGGATTGTGGAGCTGGGATAGCAGGCCACGTGCCCATGTGCAGCTGAAGAGCTGTAGTGCCTCCTTGTGTGGGTGGGTCCCTCGCAGAGGATGGAGTGGGTGTGTTCAGCCATGGTAAGGATGTTGGCCATGTCTGGGGAGAGGTGCTGCTGTGCAGAAGCACAGAATCTCCAGAGTAGGGATGGGACTGCAGAGAGAATGCTGGGCTGATTGGCGGGCATGTGGGTGTCATGTAGCCAGGCAGGTGAAAACCATCCTTGGGTTTGGCCATGTGTCTTGGAGGCTATGGCCATCCATCAGGGGTTTGTTTTCAGGAGGCAGTTGTCTGGAAGAAATCGCTGACAGAATGATGGGGTTTTTGCAGCTTGATTCGCCCAAAGGCCTGAAAGTAGGGCATTTGGCCTGAATGAAGAGAGAGGCGTATAGCTGAGTTGGAGGGACCTGCCCTGGGAACCCACTGACCGAGTTGAGTGGAAGAGGAATAGCTAAAGAAGGCCCGAGGTTTGGGGTTCTAGTTTGGGTGGCTAAGTCCAGGGTGGGGCTTGGAGCCCAGAGGCTGGGCATGCAGGAGTGAGGCAGGCCTTGGCCTGGGATCTACTAAGATGTGCACAGGAGACCCTGCAGCACGGGAGCCATGGGCTAGTGCACAACAGCTGGTGGTTCTGAGGGAGGCGCTTGGCACAACCTGAGATGAGGAGCAGGAGCAGCAGTCAGAGTGGTCGGAGGGCAGGAGGACTGAGAGAAGGCGGGTGGCGTGGATGGCAGGGAGCTGTGTCTTGTGCTGGAGACCTGTCACCTAGGGAACCCAGACTCCATGCCAGGCTGGGTCATGAGGAGCTGGCTGTCCAGCAGGAGCAGGCTGAGCTCTGGCGATGATGTGCAGAGAGCTTGGAGCACAGCACAGCGAGAGCATAGACACACACACCACCACTGTGCCTCAGCACTGAGCACGGCCTGCCCTGCAGAGATGCTGCGCCAGCCCTTCCCCACACCTTGGACACATGGACAGTGGCCGGGGAGGGAAGCAGATGTGGAGGGAAGCATGGGCACTGCTGTGTGGGAGGCATCTGTACACCAAGCTGTCTGGTCCACGTTTTTTGCCCTGTTCCCCATTCATTTTCACCTTTCTTTCCTCCTTAAACTTTACTCCCGGGAAGGTCCCTGCATACGGTGACCTGTCCTGTAGCATGTGCTGCTGCTCTCTATCCTAGTCTGGAAGAAGGACTGTTCTTTCTTGACTGTCATGCCGCTATAAGCTTTCAGAGGCGAACACATCCTGCTCACCCTCCTCCTCCTCGCTTCTAGAAGACTCTCCTGGTTCCTCAGGCCAGACAGACAGGAGTGCTCTCACCATAGAGTTCTGTCCAGTTCTGTTGGGTTCCAAGGGAGCCTGCTGATGGGGCGGCGCTAGCCCTCGGGCCTGCCTGTCTGGCATAGCAGGTCAGTTTGCCAGGGCAGTGAAGGGCCTGTGGCGGGTGAGTATTAAAGTGCAGGCCTTGCTCTGCTGCTGCACTCTGACCCCGCAGACAGAGTTGTCGGAATCCAGGAGAGAAGATTCCTTGGACCTCTGTTCTTCAGAGAGGCTCACGGACTGTGAGAACTCTGTAGGAAGTGTCTGCTCATCATTGCCCATGCTCATGCACCCATTCCCACATATTTACCTAGCGCCAACTATGTGCCTGGCATTGCGATGCTGAGGCAAGCTGGGTGTGTCCTTATTAGGGCACGAGGACAGACTTGAAAAGAGAATCAGCAAATGGAGACATGGAGTGCCACGGGCCAGGGAAGCCCCTCCATTGTCTATGAGGGCATCCAAGATTGGCTTGTTTAACCTTGCACTTGATGACTGAACAAAGAAGTGTCCAGGCAGAGCTTGGAATTGGGCATAGAGGAAAGGTAGGTGAGAATATGATCCAGTCCAAGACTTGAAGGATACTTTCTTTAATAAATTCTGGTTAAAATGCAGATTCAGAAATTGACAGGGCTAGGGGTCTTGGAGGATGTGTGGGCCTTTGTGAAGTATTGCACAGTCAGTGGGAAGCCTTGAGTGAGATACATATTGAAATTTGAGATTGAATTTAGAGAGAGCAAAGCAAGGCTGGAAGATTAGTTGGGAATTCACTGTATTAATCTAAGTACTAAGTGGTGGTGATGATGATTGTGACAAAGGTGACGATGATAACAGTAGTGATGGTGATGAGGTGATAGTGATGACGACAGTGATGAAGATGATGATTGTGATGGTGGTGACAGTGGTGGTAATGATGGTGATGGTGACTGATGACAATGATGGCATCAGTGATGACAACAGCAGCGATAACTATGGTAAAAGTGGCAGTGGTGATAACATTGGTGGCAGCAATGATGACTGTGACTGGGGTGATGATTGTGACAAAGGTGGGGATGGTAACAGTGATGGTGATGGTGACAACAACAGCGGTGATGATGATTGATGAAGGTGGTAGTGATGGTGATGGTGACGATGACAGTGGTGATGGTGGTGGAGGTGGTGGTAGTTGGTGGCTGGCCTGGTAAGTGATGGCTGTGCTAGTGCAGATGGAAAGAGGTGAGCGGATGCAACCAGGATTTTGAGAGCGAGACTGAAAAGGGTGATCGTGTGGAGGGGAGGAAATGTCAAGGATGAGTCTTGGTTTTGGTGTCCAGCTGTGGGTGGACAGCTTCGTTTGGAAGAGAAGAGGAAAGGATAGGTTTAGGAGGGAAGAGACAGGAGGTCTGCCTCCTAACACCTGCTTTCTGGTAAAATGCCCAATTCATTCACACCTGGGAACAGCTGCTGTGGTCTTTGGGATCTCAATGGCCCTGTCGGGTTGCACTGGGGATAGAATCTGGAGAGAGGGCAAAAGGTGGATTTTCTTGGGTTTATTTCTACGTAGAGCATGTGGTCATTCCATATAAACTGTAAGATACCATCTTAACAATTCCTCTTTTGGCTTTTTAAAAGAATCTTGAGCCAGGCACAGTGGCACATACCTATAAGCCCAGTGACTTGGGGTACTAAAGGAGAAAGATTGCAAGTTTGAGATCAGTGTGGGCATGTAGAGAGACCCTAAGCATCTTAGGGTGATTCTGCCTCAAAATAAAAAATTAAAGAGACTGGAGGTGTAGCTCAGTTGTTAAGGGACCCTGGGCTCAATCCCCAGTACCAAAAAAGGGAAAAGGATCTTGCCTGTTTTTATCCTAACACCGGAAGTGGGAGGAGTGGCCGGAGCAGCCAGAGCTGCCGGAAGCCAGGGAGCAGGGTCAGGTCTGCTCATAGGTCCTCCCTACCCAGCATTTCCCCAGAAGTCCTTGCATGCTGGTGGGAGGGAGAGTGGGCTGGAGCCTGGGCAGAGCTGGCCTGAGTTCTAACACTTTGTTTCTTCCTCCTGGACAGTTCTGAGAGTATCTTGAAGGCTGCAGAATCCCATGCCAGGGACCCTTTTACCCTCCTTAGCATCGTGTGTTGCCGGGTGTCCCTGGGGCAGGAGACCATCACTGAGAAGGAACTGGGACTCACTCGGAGCTGCTGCGTCTTTGTTAAACGGAGGAGTGGGCTTTCTTTGGGTCTTCAGTTATTTATCTTTTATTCTCTTTACTGCCAGCTTCAAAGTCCCTGTGCGTACATTTTACTACATCTTGAGATTTAGCTTTTCCGGAGCCACATCTAGCACACCAGGCAGTGATGTAGAAGACTTGCTTTGTCACTCTGTGTGCCCAGTGAAAATGGTTGTAAACTCCCCAAACGACCAGGTGCGACTGCCTCTCCCTCTCCCAGCCGGGAGCCATCACCCTGCGCTCCTGCACTGAAACAAAGCCTCACCACAGTTCTGTGACATTTAATTTAGTGTTTCTCATTTCAAAGCTCTTAAAAATATTAATTAATTCCTGTCAACCCTGGGAGGCGTATTATTAATATCCGAGGTGCCTTTCATGCTGGTCCATTAATGTGTCCCCTTGCTGTGATAGGTAAGGAAGCAACAATGAGGCCGAATCTTTTTTTTTTTTTCCCTTCCCAATCCCCAAAGATAAGACCTTGCTGGAGCCAAGGTCAGAAATAACGAATCCCTAATCTCACTGGTGTCCCTGAGTGACCCCTGCTCTGTGGCCCGGTGTGTGTTTGGGAAGAAGGGCACTCCTGTTTAGGAGTGATCTCAGGAGACAGAGCAGCGGGTTCTCAGCGGAGCTCCGACTCCATGGGCCCTAGATGGAGGGCTGTGCGGGGGAGAGTGGAACCTAGCAGAGCCCTGCTGTAGCAGAGGGTGTGGGCTCAGCAGCTCGCTGAAACTGCCCCGCAGGGGGTGGCCTCCCAGGGCAGCTGTGTGGTCTTAGCAGTGGGGCCTGTTCCCATTTGGGGTGGCTTGTCTTTCAGTGACCTCTGTCTCCTGACTTCCCACGGGGGTTTCTGTAGCCCAGCAAGGCAGGTACAGCCAGCCGACACCCAACGTGGGAAGCTCCCGCGCCACGGGCGCAGGTCTGGGCCCTTTCTCTTTCTTTTTGTGACCGCCAGTGGCAAGTCCTATGCACCTTCTGTTCTGGTCTGTCTGTAGCTGATGACTTTACAAGTTCTTCGACTCTGAGAAATGTGTCCTTTGTTCGTGAGGAGTGAGTGGTGTCAGTGGGTGAGGAGAGGCCAGTGTCCGCCATCTCATGGCAGACCCTCAGCTGGGGTTGCAGGGTAGAACCAGGTGACCTGTCTCCCTGGTGGAGCTGTGTGTGTGAGACACTGACACTGCCTGACTCCTGCCTGAGCCCGAGGCGTGGGCAGTGCTGCTCAGAAAGCTGGGTTCAGCTGGCCAGTGTGGCTGTTTGGGTGGTGGCTTTAGATGCTGCTCTGAATGGTAGGTAGCATGGTTCACAGCCACACTCCTGTACTTTCTGGTATTGTAGGATGCAGGAACCATCAGGAAACAAGTTCCCATGGGTGGAGAGTAAACATGCTCACCAAGACACACTTGCTGTTTTTGTCACTTTGTCCAGTGACACTGCCAATGATACTGGAGGTATGACATTTTTGCCAGCCTGTGAGGGAGAAACAGCCTGAAGGCGCGTGGCCTCCCCTCCTTGCCAAGAGGCTGCATTCTCTGGAGGTTTCCTTGTCATTCCTGCCCTGGCTGTCCCTGTTGGGGAGAAGGGAAATGTCCTCCCGTTCGTTGTCAGCTTCCAGATCCCCAAATGCCCCTGTGCAGGGAAAGGAGGTCCCTTCCTAGCACTTCCTCCTGGCTTCTTTGAGGGCAGAGGTGCTGTTCCCTGGCCTGTGCCCACGTACCCCACATGTAATGTTCTGTCTGGGGAGAGTGTCCTGGGCACACCGCACAAAACTCATGGAGCCAGTCCTGCCCCTCTCCAAGGGGTGCTCACAGACAACTAGAAACCACTGAGCTCACAGGAACCTGGCTTCTCTCCATACAGTTTCTCTGGCATTTCCCTTGCTGGTAAATAAAATTGCTGTCAGATTTTTCTATGCTTGCAGAAAATAAATAGCAAATTCAGACTCCTTTTAGCACTAATTGAAAATATGTTGCTGAGTCCTGCCTTTCTGTCTGGGGCATTCCCTGCATGGACCCCTAAGTGCCTTAATGGAAGCAGGACCTCTCCCTGTACCAGCATTCCAAGCACAGCTATCCTGGAGCTCATAGCTGTGGCTTCTCCTGCTAACGTGTTTTTTGAGTACCCTCCTGAGCTGCTCCATCTTACGGAGCACTTGGATGAGGAATGTGTAGGTATTTGTGTGATTTACATAAGGCCCAGAGCAAAATTTCTGCCCAAGTGGGATGTGGTTTGCTGATCTATTTGACTGCCATAGCAGCCATGAGTCAGAGGGAGCTCCAGGTTTGGGGTTTTTGTGGGTCCTGTCCACTGGCTGGGGTGATTTGGCCGGGCAAGTGGGTTCCCGATCCTCTGTGTGCTTGCTGTTCTTGCTGGGGCCGAGGGAGGTAGCTTGCTCTGTGCGCTTTGGCAGGAGTCTCCACAGATTGACCTGTCCCCTGTGTCTGTTATCTAGAGAGAATGTCTAACTCTCTCTATTTCAAATTTATTTTCTGATTTCAGAATGTACTTGCCTGTGTGGATGTAGTTGCAGAGGGCACGTAGCCAAGGTCGAGGTTTGTGGAGAGAATGTCCCTTGCTTCCCCTGGAACCAGGTTTTCATTTGTCATCTGTTCTCATAATGTTTTGCAGGATTAGTAAGACTCAGCATCCCGTTTCAGGCTTGCCCCTAGCACAAACAAACAATGGATCAGTGATGATCAAGGGTGTTTCTCTCTACTTTTTTCCTAACTCTTTTTTTTTTTTTAAGAGAGAGAGAGAGAGAGAATTTTTTTAAAATATTTGTTCTTTTTTTTTAGTTTTTGGTGGACACAACATCTTTGTTTGTATGTGGTGCTGAGGATTGAACCCGGGCCGCACGCATGCCAGGCCAGCGTGCTACTGCTTGAGCCACATCCCCAGCCCTACTTTTTTCCTAACTCTTTAGCTTTTATTTTTTGGTGCTGAGGATCGACCCCAGGCCAATAAGATGTTGGAAAGTGAAGACACGTATAGCGGGCAGTTGACTTTCTGCTGTGCCTCTTTCTTAGCTCTGCCATTACTGCCATGTGCACTGCAGGCCCTTATTTGCAGGACCTTGCATATGCCACCGGGAGCTCTACCGAGGCACTACGCCCAGCCCTTTTCCCGCTTTGGAGTCTGAGAGTAGCACAGTGTGCGGACCTGAAGGGCGTAGTGTGCCCACATCCAGGTGTCTTCACTTTCCAACATCTTGTTGGCCTTCACTCATGTCACAGCAGCATCCTGTAGGATTTCATCATTTTGATTTGTTTGTTTCTTTACTGATTTTCATAATCAATGTCATTAGCAGTCTGATAGTCACTCAGAAACTACTTGCTGGTAACTGAGTGTGTTGTTGTGTGGAGAGGACGTGGTGCCCTGCATTGAAGGGCACACTCAACTGTCTGTGGCATCTGCCTCAGTGTCACATAAGTGGGCAGTGAACAGCTCATGTCAGCTCAAAGAAAGAAAAGACCACTTCCTGCTGACAGGGTCCAGGAAGGAATTTTGCCAAAGAGCTGGGCCTTGAATAGGCTCTTCTGGAACCTGTGAGTTAGACGTGGCTGGTCTCCGGGGCAGCGATGCCCATCTTCCCTGCCCCGCACCAGCATCCCACCCCTGCACTCTTTGCTCCTCGGCATACGTCCTCCTTCCAGGTGGGGTCTGGCTCCCTGAGGACCAGCCTTGACCGAGCCCCCATGTGGTTGTCAACACACCTTGCCCGATGCGTGGAAATGAACTTGAACACTTTGCGTGGTGTTACTTGCTAAATCGCTCTTCTCTGTGACACTGTTTACTTTGCAAACAGCATTCCAGTCGGAAGGGAGGAAGCACTGAGAGGGGCTCCATCTCGCTGGACCCTAACCCTGCCACACCAGTGCAGGGCTGCCCAGTTGCCCTCAGTACAGGAAGGGCTGCTTCTAGTGAATTGGGTTTGTGGTCTCTGGATGGGCTTTGTTTCCAGGTGCAAAAAAATTCAAGGAACCTGTGAAGAGTGTTTGCTTTGCCATCCTAGCTTTTGTTGTCAGACATGGACCGACAACTCCAGGTCGAGGTTGGGCCCCTGTCTCTTGCTTTTCCCTCACATGTAACCTTGCTTTTCTGCCCAAGGCCTGGAAACCTGGAACTGAGCAGTCTGCCTCCCTGGTCTTCTGGCTTGCTTCCCTTCTCTGCTCTTCTGGGAGCAGTGGCAGGCTCAGGGCAGCCAGTGCTGGCCTGGCCAAGAGCTGTGCACAGGCCCGCTGCTCCCTCACAGGCCCTTCTTTGATCACGTTCCTGCTGTGCTGCATTCTCCCTCACAATGCATCATGGCGTGGGCTTTATGTACTTTATTTCTTTTCAGAGTAGTGAACAGACACAGGCTTTTAAGATGAGAGCACAGCGGTCACTACAGGCACACCCTTGCGCTGTGTTCCTAGGATGCCATCTTTCTGAAGAGTATGCTTTCGCTGCATGGTGTTGCTCTGTCGATGGGGCTTCTTACTGACGTCCTGGTGTGGCCGGGATTCTTGCTTATTGCTTCCACTGCACCACCCAGGGTCCCTATAGCTCTGCTCTTCCAGTTCTTCTCTGTTGTGATTTACCAGTAAAAGTTCTCTGTGACCAAACAAGAACAGATAAATAGGAAGCAGAGACCCTCATCATTGGCTTCAGCATCCTTGTCATTGACCAGGCTCCTTGCTGCCCTCGCCCACCCTCCTGACCCAGGTCAGCACAACATTGAGCTGAGTCAGCATTTGGCATGTTTTGACTGTGTGATTGCTGCTGTGAGAAGCCCAGGTGTCTTGTGGCTCTGTTTCCTGATTCTGCCAGTTCCCCAGTCTGTGGTCTTGTCTGTGGAGCCCCTGCCCCCTGCCCCCTGCCCCCTGCCATGGGTTTCCTTGGCTTTTCTTGTTTGTATTTTTCCCATGTGGATTTCGAATTCCTTAGAATGGCTTGTTAGGATATTGACTGGGACTGCGCGGTATGTGTGAACGACCCTGGGGAGAGTGGACACCTTCAGGATGGTGAGAGTATGGCAAGTTCCCACCATCAGATTTTACATGCGTCTTGCTTTCCCCTCGTAGTTAATCTTCATTGCTGTATTGGTGGGCTTTCTTTGCCACAATGCCCCCTGTTCATTGCTTGTCTGATTTTTGGGAGCCTGGGGGGTATCAGGGATTGAACTCAAGAGCACTCAACTATTAAGCCACATCCCCAGCCCTATTTTGTATTTTATTTAGGGACAGGGTCTCTGAGTTATTTAGCGCCTCGCAGTTGCTAAGGCTGGCTTTGAACTTGCTATCCTCCTGCCTCAGCCTTCATAGCTGCTGGGATTACAGATGTGCACCACTCATCTGGCTGTTTGTCTGATTTTTGTGTGGTGGTTTCAGATCCTGCTTATTCCTTGAGTTCCGCACTATGGGCTTCTAGGTCCAGGCCGTGGCAAGGGTGTAGTCCCTCAAGCAGGCGACGAGGCTGGCATATGGCGGGCAGTTGGCTTTCTGCTGTGCCTCTTTCCTAGCTCTGCCGTTGCTGCCATGTGCACTGCAGACCCTCCTTTGAGCAAGCTGTCTCTGTTCCATGTTGTGGAAGTGCTCTCAGGAGGGTTTCCCTCTTCTGACAAGTACTCAGTACTATAAGTGGCAGCTGTATCTGGCCTGTGTTCTATGCGACAGGCTCTCTGTGTTGATGTCCTTTGGACTTTGAAGTCGTTCCCAATGACGGTATGTTAAATGAATGAGTGCGTATACCTGCCCTGTCGGGCAAGGGAGTTTCTGTCCAGTGCACAAGGCAGAGGCTGGGGTTGTGTCTGGAACCACACACTACTAGCTACAGACTCTGGCAGAATAGAGTGCCTTCTGGCTGTTCTGGGTTGTGGTAAGCCTCTCATTTCTTCTCTTTCCACAGGCCCGGTATAAGCAGAGCCTGGACCCAACTGTGGATGAGGTCAAGAAGCTGTGCACTTCGCTGCGCCGGAATGCCAAGGAAGAGCGGGTCCTCTTCCATTACAATGGCCACGGCGTGCCCAGGCCCACAGTGAATGGCGAGGTCTGGGTCTTCAACAAGGTGAGCCCACCCTGGGAACCCTGCCTTCCTCTTGCTAGATAGAGGCTTGTCAGTTGAGGTGGTCACAGAGGTGAACTCCCCATAGCTCCTGCTGAACTGTGGTATTTCAGCCAACCAGAGAGCAGTCAGATAGACAGGAACCACAGGCCAGTTCCCTGGCTGGAAGTTTTGGGATCACCTCTGTTTTAGTGATTAAAGCTGATAGATGATCAGGCACAGGAGCTGTTTCTGTTGGAGGACACGCTGGTCATTCTCAAAGTACATGCATGTGCAGTATCCTTGATGCGTGGGGCTATTGGCAGTTCCCTGTGGAGAGGCCAAAGAACACTTCCTTATAGTCTCAACGGTTGCAAGTTGGTCAATTTTATCAAGAATTCGTTTTGAGAATCTGTGATTTTCTTGGAAAGTAAAACATTCCGAGTTATCTAAGGAGCCAATGCCCAGCCACCCTGCAAGTGCCACCTCAGCCTTCCCTCTCTGAGGTCGAACTTGCAATCACTTGTAATTCCCGAAGCCGGGGCAGGATTCCCACCTTCCTGGGCTGAGCAGGCATTCCATCTCTGCCGTCCTGCATGAGCTTTTGGTTCCCACAGAGCAGCTGGCTGCACTGCTGTCTCCATGTTCCACAAAGGTAGCTCTGGGGGCATGTAGCGGGCCCCATTGTGTTCTCCAGCACTGGTTGGCGGTCCAGCAAACACCATTGCAGGTGCTGCTGCTTACTAGCTTTAGGAACCGGACAAGCGCTGAAACTTCCTGGCCCTGTGACTGAATGCGGATTGAAAGATTGCAGCAGTGTCCTGTTTCCTAGTGTTTGGCCCAGGTGGTGGTGTGGAGAGGCCTAGAGGAAGACTTCAGGACCCTGGACAGAAGGCAGAGCAGGCAGGGCAGTTGGAGGATGCCAGGCCCAGCTCTGCCTGCAGGGGCTGCTGTTTCTCCCTAGGTGTATTTAAGTGCCCTCTAAGATTTTGTATGAAATGTTCGGAGGTTCAAAACTGTAATTATGACAGTAGTAGAATGGAAGGAAACATGGCACAATGAACTGCCAGACACCCACTGGCTGGTTCAGAAAGGAGCCCACCTTCCTTGCATGCCCTCCTCGACTTACTCCTGGACAAAGTGTGGTGCTAGAATTCTGAGCCTGTCATCACCATGCTGTTCTTTGTAGGTCTTCCCTGCTTGTTGGACATGTAGGCACGGGGCCTGGGGCCCAGTCTCTGTAGATGGATTGGGACTGTCCTGCAGGTGATAATTCTACGTGTGCTTTTCACACATTACTTCTGCTCTGAAGAGTGGCCCTTGTGGTCCAAGCTGGGCCTGTGATGCATGCGGATTGAAAGATTGTTTCACTGATGGATGCCATGCCATGCCATCTCAGTGCCTTCTGAGCTGGGGACTTCAAATGGGTCCCATCTTCTCCTGTGCAAAATGGCACTAATGTTTAACTTTCCACCTTCCTCGCTGTGTGTGCCACCTTTCAATTGCTGTGACAAAATACCTGAGGTAAACAGCTTAAAGAGGGAAATGGGTTGTTTGGCTCCAGGTTTCATAGGTTTTAGTCCACAGTCACCTGGCTCCTTGTCTTGAGGCCTGTGGTTAGGCAGAACATCATGGCAGAATGTGGTGGGCCAGGTGACAAATTATGCCCTTAAAGGACACACATCCAATAAGTGAGTACCTACCTGTTCTGTTGTCCTTCAGTGCCTGCTTTAAAGTAAACCAGCTTTTGTGGGGTGTGTCTCTGAGCTTCCCACTCTGTTCCAAGCGTCCCCTGCAGTGAGTCTCGGTTTCTACCGCGACTGGCTCTGCTTAGTGGGACCCTGGCCAGTTTTGGTCCTCTGATCATCCTTGGTCTGTATGCCTGGAGACAGCCTGTTGGCACCGTGTTCCTGGGTAGCTGGTCCGGGAGGAGTCCGTCTTCCAGACCTGTCTTCATGTCCTCTTCATCAAGACCTGCACTTCCTGATGCTCTCCTCAGGGCACGTGGAAAGGCAGTTGGTTTGTGTTGTATCTGCTGACCTTCCAACTCTCTTGTTGATTCTAATTCTTCAGGACACCCTCTTGAACTTTCCTAACCGACTGTGATGGCATCTGTAAACAGTAGCAGTTTTACTCCTCCCGACAGCTGGGCCTCTTCACTGTGCGGCCTCCTGGCTGGCTCGCATCTGCCCCAGCTCGTGTTTTCGGGAGTGCCTGCTGCTTTCACTGTTGGTGTGTGATGTTTGCTTTTGTGGAAAAGAAAGAAATACCTTTATTAGATTCAGAAGGTTCTATTCCCAGTGTGATTTTTTTTTTTTTTTTAAGAAGTCAGGAGCTGGTGAGGGTGTTTCTGAAGCCACTGTTCCGTGTCTGTATGGTAGGCTCCTCACGAGGTTATCTCCCCGCTACTGATACTGTGTTGCGTGAGAGTTTATGGCTTTATAACATGGTACACGCCTTCCATTCTTGGGATAACCTGCTCGTCATTATGAATTGAGCTCCGTGTGCTGGTATTCTGCTTGATAGTTTAGACCTGTGTTCACGATGAGGGTTGCTTGGAGTTTTCTCTCCATTGCTGTCTTTGCTTACTCTGACCCTTCAGTACAGCCGTGACCTGAGGAAGCAAGTTGGGGACATCTCTTGCCTTCACACACACTGTGAGAGTTTCTGGAAGGTGGGGCAGCCGCGGGGAGGCCGCCTGGGGTCTTGGCTGCAGAGAGACGCCCTGCAGTCCCCTGTGCTGGGCCTCCCCACGCTCCTCCCTGCTGTCTCCCGCCTCGCTGTGGTTTGTCTTTTCAGAACTCTCAAAAGAATGGACAGAGTGAAAACACCAGCACCACCAAATGCTGGTGGGGTGTGGACCACCGGGACCCCACTCCAAGCTGGCGAGGAGACCCAACAATAAGAAGACAGACCCCTGACCTTAAAAATGGACAGGGCTGGGGACATGGCTCAGAGTAGAGCACTCGCCTGTCTTGCAAGCCCTAGATCTGAACAGGTACCTCACCAGAAAGTCATGCAGGTGGTACCCGAGGGAATTCCTGCACATCTGAGATACTGGCCTTTATTAGACACGGGTGTGTATCTGTTTTCTTCCGGTTTGTGGTTGTTGTGTCTTCTCTCAGCCCAACAGCACATTTCCTTTTAGTACCAACTGGTACTCCCGTCTGGTGTGCCCCAGCTCAGGTGTTCACCTCCTAAGCGACATCTTGGTCTCTTCCAGGTTTTGGCTATTATGAACAAAGCATTAACATCCACATCCAGGTTTTCATGTGGACATATCTCCAACTCATTTGGTTGTATTTACAGGAGCATGATTCCTAAATTATGTAAGTGTGTGTTTAGCTTTGTAAGAAACTGCCATTCTTCCAAAGTGTTTGTACTACTTGCCTCCCCACCAGCACGAAGCAAGAGTTCCCGGTGGTCTACATCCTCACTAGCATTTGGTGGTGCTGATGTTTTGGATTTTATCCATTCTATTGGGTGTGTAGTGGTTTCTTAATATTGTTTGATATGTAATTCTCGTTATTCATCAACTTTAATGATATATTACATTGAGCATCTTTTCATATGCTTAATTACCACCTGCATGTCTTTCTGGTGAGGTGCCTATTCAGATCTAGGGCTTGTGCGTACCAGGCAAGTGCTCTACCTCTGAGCCATGTCCCCAGCCCTGCCCATTTTTAAAAACAGGTTTTTTGTTTGTTTGTTTTCTTTTTAAATCTTATTATTGTTGAGTCTTAAGAATTCATTATACATTTTAGATATCAGTCCTTTATAAGGTATATGACTCTTATCTTATTTATGAACAGTGAACATTGACTTTTTGAAGACCAGTTATTTGCCAGAATGTTCCAAGCTCTGGTTTCCTTGTTTTGCTTCTTTATGAATTTGTCAAACTGGATCAAAATATAAGACGAACTGTCTTGCTGTCCACAGAGGTGCACTATGAATACAGACTTATTAGGAAGGCTGAAAAGAAAGGAAAGTTCTGTCCTGCCAGTGCTACCCGGAAAGAAGCTGGCCCGGCTGTGTCATTAATTGCCAAGTCACTCCAGGATGAAAAGCACTGCGTGATGAAGGGGGCGTTTCCTAGGGACAGGCCATGCTGTCCCAAGCCATCCTGTTCCTTCACATGCTTAGCATGAGTTTGAAACACAGCCGAGTAGACAGACTTAAAGTGAGAGATAAGCAAAATACATAGGCCTCGCTGGAATTGTGAATATCCTCCTTCATAATCAATAGATTTCAACTGATATTTAGAATTGATAGGTTAAATCAACAGTTAAGTTCCATATGAGGAAAACCTAGGCCTAACTTATTTATTTATTTATTTTTTACTCCCCCTGCAAATTGAGCAGTATTCTGAATCACGCTGCCTCAAACACTATGGAGACCGCCCCCTCTCCCCGCACCCAACTCTCACACACACACTGCAGGCACACATTCTCTAAGGTGCAGTATGCACAGGCGGGTGCCTCCGTAGTGTGAAGGACTGAAGTGTACAATGTGTTCCCTGACTGTGAGACTTGAAATTGTGCATCTAGGGAAGCCCCGAGTACCTGGAGATGAACTAACATGAGTCAAAGTTTGAACAAGATGATAATGAAAATATGATGTCAAAACTTGTATTATACAGTTAAAACAGGGCTTTATGGAAGCATAGCTTTAGCTCTTAGAAAGCAGCGACACAAAGTTGATTAACACAGAAGTTCAACTGGATGGACATTCTGTCATCCAGACAGTGAAACATTTTATCACCTGTAATCCTAACGGTTGGAAATAGGTGGGTTTTTGTAACATCAACTGTTTGATTGGACTCCACCCAGAGGCAGTGAGCAGCCTGCCTACATCACTGAACCTGTGACTCTCAGAAACGTCTGGACACACACAGTGCTACTGTTCCTTCAGTTACTTGCTGAAATGTTATTTATTCTTTTTTGCATTAGGCTTCTCTCCTTGACCTTCTTCTTGTTTTTTGTTTTGTTTCATTTTTTTCTTTTTTTGTCATTCTTAGACTCAAGCTCTAAGCTCTCATAATTGTATCCTAAAGTGCACTTTGAGAGTCAGTAAAAAGGTACAAGTAAAATTCCTCAATATAAGAAATCTGATAAATTATAAAATGATAAATGAAAACATATCAAGAAAGAGAAAGCTTTAAAACTGAAGTCTGTTTTCTATCTTAAGACCATAGAGAATGAAGAGCATATTAAACTCTGAGTAGAAAGAAAGAGATAATGAAGAGCAGAAATTAGTAGAATAGAGACAGGACAAGAGAGAGGACTAACACAGCTGGCACTTCCCTCTCTGGGTAGCACAGGCTTCCTTAGCATCAGGAGTGAGACAGGCGTGTCACCATAGCTCAGCAGACCAACTGCTAATTACAGTTGAACTACTGAATCAAATGGACAAGTGGAAAATCTGAATGGTGCTCCGTTAGTCAACACGACTGCATTCATAGAAGGACCTTCTTACCTGAGGCATGCCAGGCAGCCACTCCCCACAGGGTAGGACCTTTTCTCTTGCCCACAGCCTTCTCTGCAGATACCCAGTATCTGCTCCTGGGTGGAGATACAGGTGTTCTTATTTCAGCATCATCTTGCCAGCAGGTGCTTCCTGGCCTCCACATGTGCCACGCACCTGCTCCCTCTCGTCTCTTCCTTTTCTTCCCAACCTTCTCACAGCCTGTACGGGTCGTCTCTGTGTTCCCATTCACACGTGAGCTCCATGGGAGCCAGGTCTTCTTTTCTGAATTGCTGGATCTGGATTCTAAGACCACACATCCACGCATGTCAGATGGCCAGTCGGAGCTTGACCAGGCTATGGGAAGGTCATAAAAACAGTAGGTGGGTCTCTTGGGCCTCAGTCAGTCTTGGTCCAGTTGTTTCTTGGCTGTTGTCCTGTTTGTTCTTCCTTCCGTGGATTTATCTTCCCCCTTCTGAGGCCACCAGAGACGGCTATTATTCTTGTAGGTAGATAACCATAAAGCCACATGATTCTGTGCAATCCTGTGACTAAGCCTTTCTATCTTAAAACCTACTCTGTCCAGCAAAGCAAAGCACTTGATGTACATATACCCTATAGGGAGCACAGCGTGGGATTTGAAAGCCCTGGAGCATGCAAGTCTTGACTGGAGACATCTTTCCTGTAATCCATTTTATTCTGCCCCCGATTCTTTTCTCCATCTCAGCAGAAAGCCAGGGTCTGGGCATGGGGCATATCCTTGTCTTGATTCCTCTGCCCTCTCCACTCCCTGGTTTGTTTCGGGCAGTGGGACCGGGAACTGTGGCCATTAATCAGGATCCACACAGCAGCATGCTGTGGGGCAGAAGGGGCCACATACTGCTTGGACTCCCAGCTAGCTTTTGGACTCCTCTTTCCCTCTTTGCAGAGAAGGGTTTCCTCACTCGGTACCTTTTTTTTGTTTTTCTCCCCCTCTGCTCTATCAAGTCCATTACAACTGAGGCCATCTCTGTTCTTTGCAGGCTCATACAGGTGCTAAATCCTGTGGCCTTCATGTCTGCATGAAGCCAATGCCACCTCACCCGGGATGGATAGGCTACTCCCACATCTCCTCCCCTCCTGGATTTACTGAACATGGAGCTGGAGTCTTACGTGGCTTTACGTTTCAGTTTAAGATGATTTTTCATTTTCCGCTGGAATCCCTGTTATTTATTTACCTATGCCAGTAATACTTTCAGAGACCAAACTCTTGGTCTTGCACATTCTGGGCATTAACTGGGGAGTAGCAGGTTGTTGTCAAGGAGAAAACAAATGGAAAGCATAACCACTAATGGTAATAACTGGTTGTAGGCCTGGGTCAAACAGAAAGACTGATGATGTACAGAGAGAACGTGGCCCTGTAGAGCTGCACCAGGCCTGCCAGTGGTGGGCAGTGGAGTCCCAGGAGGCCTCCTGGAGAAGGGATGCTGCCCGAGTCATGAAGAGGGGAAGGAGGGGGAGCCTCTGCACAGGAAGGTGGAGGCGATGTCTTGGGGAAACCCAATGGCTCAGAAGCCAGCATGCATTTTTGGGGGAAGAATAAGGAACTCCAAGCCGTGAGAGCCCAGGGTCCAAACCAGGGATTAGAGAGAGAGAAGGAGAGACAGGGTGCTGGTACTAAAGCAGAGCGTGCCCCCAGCGCATCAGGTGGCTTTTCCTCGTTCATGTCTCACGTGGGCCAGGGAAAGGGTTCCCGTCGGAGGGATGGGCTGGCTGTGAAATAAAAGCTAGGAAAATAGTACCATGAAATAAACACGAGAGACCAGAAATGGGTATTCAGACCTGGGGCACTGACGGTTTAGGCCTACCAGAGGGGTACAGCTTCTAACAAAAGGAACCCTCGCTTGCTTTATATGTAGCAGTACAGATCAAAAGGGATCGATAAGAGCTTCTTCACCAAAAAACAGGATGGGGTGGTTGTGAGCAGGCTGTTCGGTTCTTAACGGGTCACGCTCAACTCCAGGTGCTGTGCTGAACTTGTGGTGGAGCTAGGGAGGAAGCTACATGAATTAGGCATTCTCACACCAGCAGGGAGTTCCTGATACTGCCTAATGGCCTCCACCTTGTTTTAGTTCACACATGGGTCACGGATGGCTCCCCACAGGTTTTGTTGCTCCCGCTGCGGTGGTGTGAAGGGTGGGTTTGGGTGGCAAGAGAGGCCAGTGGATGAGCTTCTGGAGGGTTCAGGGGTCACTGGGCAGCGCCGTGGTGGGCTAGGGAGAGAGGTGAGGCAGAATAAGCAGCTGAGACTGGACCGTGACCTGGAAGAGGTGGCAGGAGAAGGTGCTGTGGCCATGGATGCCCAGGTGGAGTTTAAACCTGGAGCTTGAGTGTGAAGTTGAGCAGTGGGGATGGTGGTGTTGTGGGGAGACCCCTGCTTGCAGTGACGGGAGCTGGGGTAGGTGAGCATCAGAGAGGTGGTGGAGCTGTATTCAAATGCACCCCCAACTCCTGTTTTGGGAACTTAACCCATAAATCCATATGCTGAAGGTATCTGGAGGTTGGGCCTTTAGGAATGATTAGAGTAAGATGAGGTCACGAGGGTGGGCCCTGTGGTGGCATGGCGGCGTGGGGGGGCGGGGCGGGGGAGACCCTAGCTCACAAGCTCGCTGTCTCACCCTGCGAAGCCCTTGCCTGGTTATGCTGCAAAGAGGCCCTACAGATACTGGCACCTTGACCTTGGGCCCCCAGCCTCCAGAACTGTGGGAATGACTTCCTTGTCTTTATATGTTATCCAGTTTGTGGCATTCTGTCACAGCAGCTCGAAACAGACTAAAGCAGTCAGGACAGTGGGGAAGAAATTGTGTGGAGGACACCCAGAGAGGGGCAGCTTTCGGGCGGGAGGGAGGGAATGGCCTACCCCAGTGGATGCAGATGAGATGTAATTAATACCAAAAGGAGTTTGGTCCTGGGCAAGAAGAGCTCTTGATTTTTCAGGGAAAGCAGTTCAGTTCTGAAGAATCAACTCCCAATTTCTGAGAAATTCTAAGTACATCTTCTTGTAAAGAGCTGGGAATGTGAATCAGTGTTCTTAGCCACATGTTATGGCATCCTCCCGAGGGCTGGTTCCTGTCAAGCACCTCCAGGAGGAAGCTTCCTTTAACTCACAGGTGGGGACTGTAATCTCATCTGGATCTGTCACCACCCTTCCCTGGGCTGTGGGCGTATGGGCATGTGCTGTTCTCAGAGGAGAGAGATTGATCTCCCTTCTGCAGCATGCCCAGCATCCAACAGCAGGAGCCAATGGCCCAGAAATGTTAGTGTCCCTGAAGTGGCACTTGTGGAGCAGACGCGGCTGTCACCCGCTCCTGGAGGGTGGTCACAGTCAGCTTCAGCCCCTTCACCTCCTTTGTATGGGTTGGGGTTTTGCCTCAACACTGCCTCTGACTGACCTTTATTATGGTTAACCCCCTGCTCCTGGGCTGGCCTCCACACTGTTCCCCCCCCGGGGGGGTGTGTGGTTTTGACATTTTGGCACCCCTCGGATGATCTTAGTTGCTGCAGTATGTCGTGAACTACACGACACAGGTCATGAGGTTCTTAAACATACAAGTATCTGGAAAATATATTTGTGATTTTTACAGAAGCAGTATGTATACCAGACGATACCTATGATGTACTAAAATGATTACTTTTTCCATAGTGAGAATGCAGTAGAGTCCAAGAAAAAAGGCCACTATTATTATTATTGTAAACTTGAACCCTCTTTTCTGAGAATTTCTAGCATTTCATGTTTGCTTACTATAGCAGAAGACTATCAGCAAAATTTAATTTCCTTTGGAGAAGTGCTAGAAAACTTTAGACTATTTTCAAAAAATTATTTCCTTGATGTTAAAGGGTATAAAACTTGAGACCATATCTTGCCAGTTTCTCAAGTGGCCTATTTCCGAAAACTCTCATTAGAGAGCCACAGGCCTCAGGACCACCACAGGGCTGCCCCACCTGGGATCTGCGTGGGGCCGGCCCTTTGCCTTTCCTCATGCCTTCCAGGGAAAGGCAGCTGCTGCCGGGCTGGGCTGGGCCTTCCCAGTCAAGATGCTGCAGGGTGCGGTGTGCAAAGGCTCTGGACCCTCCAATGTGGGGCTCCTGAGTTGCTGCAAGAGGAGGAGCTCTCCCAGACCCACAGCTCCTGTCTACACTTTAGGGTGGAGGCTGTGCCTGGTGAACAGGAAGAGGGCAGAGGGAGGGTGTGAGGAGGTGAGAGATGGCCTTTCAGCTGCCTTCGATGTGGGGGTGGGGGATGAGCCCGTGAACAGGTGGGGCCTGCAGTCCCCTCTGACCTGGTGAGGCTGTGGGGGCAGGTGCCGTGCATTCCTATGCTTTGTCGTCCTAGGGTTCAAAGGGTTCAAAGCATGACAAGGCGCAGCAGTGCAGAGCAGTGTTGTGTAGAGTGCATGGCCCACAGGCCTTGCTTCCGAGCCCCTTAACAAGAAGTAGAAGCCCCTGGAGAAGAGAAGAGGGGTAGGGTCACAGTGTAGAGGAGGGCGAGGCAGGGTCATCCCCTCCTCACCCACACCTGGCGCAACAGCACCAGAGACCTTGGCTCTTCCTGTCTCATGCGCCTGGGACACTACTCCTTGGCCCAGGAAATGAGCAAAGCAGCAGAGCCCCTGGGCACTGGGGTCTGCAGGGGCGCCTGCAGCCTCTATTGCAGCCTGCCCTGCAAGCACGCAGGAAGCATCCCCCAGGGACCTGGGCATACAAGAAAAGTCTCCAGGGGCAGGAGGGAAGGCACCAGGTGGGAAACTAGCTGATCTTATTTTGTTATTTTTCTTATAGCTTGAGAGAAGCAGAAGGAAATCCCTGCCAGAGCATTACTGCCAGCCAAGAAAGAGCAAGTCCCCATTATCACCCAGTGGCTTTCTTTCTCTGTATTTGAGGTTTTCATTAAGCCAAGGGCAGAGGTCCAGCAGCTCTCCCTGTGCCTTGAAGGTGGCTTGTGTTGCCAGAAGGGACTCAGACTTTGCAGACAGGGATTCAAACTGTGTTCTTTGTTTCAGTTATTTGAAGATAAAAAGACACATAGCAAGATTTTCTTTTAACTAGCTTTCAAGTCTTTTGTTATAAAATTTATTGTATTTTTCAGGTGGTACAAAAAAAGCATACAATGAACAATAAAAATTCTTCTCTTGCTAGGCACAGTGGCCCATACCTGAATCCCAACTACACGGGAGGCTGAGGTGGGAGGATCACATATTAAAAGCCAGCCTGGGGAATTTAGTGAGACCCTTCCTCAAAATAAAAAGGTCTGGGGAATGTGGCTCAGTAGTAAAGCACCCCTGGGTTCAATCCCCAGCACCAAAAAAGAAAAAAATGTTATTTCCTTCCTTCCTGGTTCCTGCCCTATATCCTAGTAGTAATTTCTACCATATCTTGTGTATCCTATCAGAGAGGAAATGATTTTTATTTTTTGTGGTGCTGGGATGGAACCTAGGGTCACACTTATGCTAGGCAAGCACTCTACCACTGTAGGTAGGTGGGTGAGTGGCTAGATAGGTAGTTAGGTAAGTAGGTGGGTAGGAAGGAAAGTAGGTGGGTAGATAGTGCCCAGTCTATGTAATGTTTTTAACTTCCATTTTTAATTCACTTGACCAATCTTCTGTATTTTTTATTCTTTTTAATATTTTCTTTTTAAAAAGATGGACATGCCAGACATGATTTATGAAGCCCCTGCGGTAACCACTGGGCTGTTTCCAAGGCTTTGGCCTTGCGAGCAGCGTTGTGCTAATGGCGGACACTTATCCCTGCGTGTCTGGTTGACTGTGTCTCTAGAAGTGGCGTCCCGAGGTGAGAGCCATGTACCCATGAGGGCTATGGCGCTGTTGCTTGAGGTGGGGTGCTTTCCACCATCCCTGAGTTGCTGCTCTCACCTCTCTGTCCTACCATAGATGGAAGTGGAGGCCTCCTCCCACCCCCGTTTGAGAGTAGACTCCTTCCGCTCTGACCTTTCGTGTCTTGATTTTGAGATTCCTGCTCGTGTCTGCCGCACGCTGTCTTTGGAGCGGAGGTGCAGGCGTTTAGCTGGCTTACGACGGCTGTCTGTGTGCCAGCCTGCGTGTGCTGAGACAGTCCCTCCACTCGTCCCATCACTTTCTTTCTTTCTTCCTTCTTTTTGGCAGTACAGAAGTTTAAAATTTTATGTAATCAAATTTATCAGTATCTTTCCATGTGGATTTTTGGGTTTGGTGAAGTACTTAGAATTCATAATGCCAAAGTTATTTTTAAAATATGTATACACGCTTCTAAAATTTTGTTAGTATTTTTTCAGTTAAACATTTTACTTAGAAAAATCATATATTTGCCCCGTGCCTGTCCAGCTCATGAAGTACCGCATGACCCAGAGTGGGCCCTGTCGGCTCCCTCGGGACTCCATTCTGCCCTTTTTTCCAGTGGCAGCTGCTGACTAGATTGGGAGTCATCATCCCCAGGTGTCAGTTCTTTGAACATATGGATGTATGGGTTTTTTTGTTTTTGTTATTTTGTACCAGGGATTGAACCCAGAGGTATTCAACCACTGACCCACATCCCCAGCCCTTTTTTCTGTTTTATTTAGAGATAGGGTCTTGCTGAGTTGCTAAGGGCCTCACTAAGTTGCCTAGACTGGCTTTGAACTTAAAATTCTTCTGCCTCAGCCTCCCAAGCAGCTGGGACTACAGGCATGAGCCACCGTGAGGGCTGGATGTGTGATTCTAAACATTAATCGTGTGCACCAGTTAGCTTTCTCTAGGAGTGGCATCCCTGCTCAGGGTAGGCAGGTTGCTTCTCCACTCCTGTTAGTTTGTGCAGAGGCCCCTCCCCTGGCTGGGGTAGCTCCATGGGCTTACCTTCCCTGCTGAAGGGTTCCTAGCCATGCAGTGGGGAATTCATCTTGGTGCTTAGAATGAATTTTCCTCTAAGCTCGGTTCTCATGGTGGCTTATACAACTGATGCGCAGCATGTCACTAGTGGGGGATGGGCTGGCAGCAGCTGATGAAGGGCACCAAACTCATCACTTCCGAGGCAGGAAGTGAATGTGCATGTTGGGTGCTAATGAGTGTGAGTTAGGCATTTGGACACTGTGTTGTGATTCACATTTCATTTTAAATACTATGTTTTATTATGCATGCTTATTTTGTAATACATTTACTGTAGTATTGTTGTTCTAGGAATTTTTAGTTATATAACTAGAAATTTTCCTCCGTATACAGGAAAAGCTGGAGGTAGCCCAGCTCTTCTTTTGGTTCCCTGAGAGTGGCTGCAGCCTGCAAGGTGTGTGCAGTTTTAAAGAGTACCTAGAATGGACCCCGCTGTGTGTATTTAGTTCTCACACGTGTGCTTATGTGTGTACGTGCACAGGGGGCTGTGTGTGTCATGTGTAGGCTAGTGTGAGCTTCTGTTACTGTAAGGAGAGCTGAGACAGTCAACTCAAAAAGAAGATTTCTTTTGGCTCACAGTTTTGGGGGCTTCATTCATTCCTTAACAGATTATCCTGTTATCTCGGCATGTAGTGTTTTGTGGGCACCATGCCTCAAGGTGGAGCGAGTGGCAGAGGAGGCCTGTTCACCTTGTGGCTGGGAATGAAAGAGAAGAAGAGACCAGGGTCCCAGGGCTCCCTTGGAAGGTACATCCCCAGGGTCCTCAAACCTCCCACTGGACCCCCTCTTGAAGACTCCATCACTTCCCGGTAGCACCGCTCTAGGGAGCAGGCCTTTAACACATGGGCCTCTGGAGGCCTTCCAGGTCCAGACTTTAGCAGTTAAGGACCTGGTATCCTGTGAACCCCTGGCCCATGAGTAGGACTTGAACATTGATTCTGGGTGGGATTTGACCTCTTCATAAGCCCATTCCTTGGATGAGCCTTACTCTTAAATGTGTGATATTTAATTTTGTGCTTTAAAAAAAAATAAATTTGCCATGCACTGGTGAGTTCTGCTTGCTGCTGTGTTGTGCAGATGACTCACGTCTAGCACAGCTTCCTTTTCCAGCTCGGCTCACATGGTCCATGCTGTGGTCCACGCTGTGGTGCGCTGCTCTCATTAATTTCCCGTCACAAAGACCCTCAGGCGAGGATTCCCCTGGGGGTGTTCCACAACTTACGGAGCCATTCTTCTAGTGGTGGACAGTGGGGTTATTTCTAGTTTTATTTCCATTACAAAAAAAACTACATTTTTGCGCTAAAGCGGGGTTCAAAGAAGAGATAGGAAGAAGGGCAAAAGAAGTGCCTGTGGTCTGTGGCTGTCCTGGGAAACGCAGTGCTTAGGGAAACGTGCCAGGAGGAGTTGGTTGGGGGGTTCTCAGCTGGGGTGGCCTGGACGCAGACCCGCTGAGGCCACCTCTGTGTAGGCTGGTTGAGAGCCACAGTGGGAGGACTGCTGCCACTTAGCCCAAGGAAGAGTCAGCATGGAACCTGGAGCTCGTGGGGCCGGGCCACTCAGCGTGCTGTGTTGAAACAAGGGCGCTTTAAAGAGTGCCGAATCTTCCTTCAACACTCAAGGTTGGTATATATGAGAGATTTTGTCCTTTTTTATTGACCTCAGCAGTCAGTTTCCGGAGCACATTGTGTGGTTAGGGTTAGGATTGTGCAGGTGGACAGGGCCTTGTGTGGCCCCAAACTCAGCGTTTTCTGGCAGCACTGTCACCATTTGGAAAACCTCCAAACTGACGATGCCCAAGGCCTGGGTCCTGCCGTTCCCGTGGTTGCCAGGGACCCCTAACCCTGCAGTCACGGTGTTCCTACATTGAAGATGGGTCTGTTTCCTGCTGGTCCCTTTCAGTCTTCCCATCCCCTATGAGTCAGGAATCTGGTTTCCCTGCCCTTGGCTCTGCGCGTGGGCACGGGAAAGCCTCCGTGAGTTCAGACCACTGAGCTGCCTTCTGGGGGCTTGGAGGAACTGTTGGATGGCCACCCGTTGATGGGACCTGTTGGAAAAGGCAGAGGTCTTTCCTGTGTAGCCTCAGGTAAGGAGACATGCACAGGCCACGGAAGATATACTGCCCAAAGACTGAAATTTTTGTCATGCAGCAACATAGATGGAACGGAGGACATTGTGTTGAGTGAAATAAGCCAGGAACATAAATACAAGTCTCGCTCCTAGACTCCTCTCCCCTCTCGGACGCCGACACCTTCCTCAGAACCTCGCTCAGATACCACTTCCACCCCTAGACCACCTTCCTGCCCTGGCCAGGCCTACATGGGCCCCAGGAGTCCTTACTCCCTGCTTTGTCCTGATCATGTTGCTGACCTGCCCTGCAGTCCCCAACCAGACCGGAGCACCCCATGACCAGGATATTGCATGGCCCTGTCTGCTCCAGTTCTGGGCTTATTACAGGACAAATGAAGGGCTGCATGAGGAGTTGGCCGGAGTTACAACCAGCCACGTTGGGGCAGAAGGCATGGAGGAAGTTGGTGAGGTGGGTGAATGGCAGATGGTCACCTGTAGCCGGGAGTGCACCGCTGAGGTCAAACAGCCCACGTGGTGCCACTCTGACCTCAGTTCCTCTGGGCAACTTGCTAGGCCTTTCTGACCCTTGGGGCCTTCCTTTGTGGAATGGGCAATGATAGGGTCATGATACGTGGAAAACACGGTTTCCGTAGAACTCATATAACATTTTTGTGGGCACGGGAAATGTTGTGTGGCAATGTCATCATCACCATCAAGATTAAAAGACCAAGTCACGTTTATTTTATTTTTTTCTCAGACTTTAAATTTAAGCTGTTTTAGGGCAAGAGAATGAAAAGTGACCACCTCTGCAGAGAGTGGCAGCTGCCCTGAGGGTTCGTAACTGCAGGGTCAGGCAGTTACTGATTGGACCTGAGTCATCCCCCAGAAACTCCTGTTAATGCAGGATTGTTCAGAGGTGAGGTCATCTGAGTGGGAAAGAGAGCCATGACCTAATCAGTCCATCCTAGTATGGGAGGTAACTTGTGGGAGGCAAACTAGCACATGACTGGGTCTGACTCTCCTGCTGAGCCGCGTGGCATCCGGCGGTCATGCAGCTGGATAGCCCCGGTCTTCTAGGGCTCCAGCGACTGTGTCTTCGTGCATGAGTGTGCCTTCCTACATCCCCATGGGTGGAGCTGTGCTCACCTGTTCCTTTGTAATATTACCCCTTGCCCTGTTTGGGATAGAATGTTCCATGGAAGCACCTTTTGTGTGTCCCCTTCTCTTACTTTGCCTTTGGGGTGGCCTTCCTAGATGTCAGTCAACCTGCTGACAGCAGACATCATGAAGCTAGACTCAACCCCCCGAAACCTGACCCCCTGCCTCATTTGAATAGCTTCTCCTCAATAATAGGGGTCAGCAGGTGTGGGCGCTCGCTCGCTCGCTCGCTCTCTTGCTCTCTCTCTCTCTCTCTCTCCGGGCCCTTAAGGTCAGAGGAGCCATCACAGCACCCCTAAAGAAAAAAGGTATTTCTGTCTCTTGTGTGGTTATTTTGCACAGCCCACTTAGCCCAGTTCCCCTGGAGTGACCCCTGAGTGTTTTAGTCGCATGCCACCCGGCAATTGGCGTCCCTGAGTGGGTAAAAGGTCTGAGTGTTTAAGCCACCGGGACAAAAGCCACAGTAACTAGCAGGTAAATGTGGCTAGAGGAGGTCCTGCCCTGGAAGAGTACTTCTTCCCTGTGGCTCCTTCCCCTCTCTCTGCTTCCCGACCCCGCCATGAGCTGAGCAGCTTTCCTCTGCTGCCCCCTCCCCGTGATGTGCTGCCACCTCAGGCCCAGAGCAGTGGAGTGGGCCGTCCATGGACTGAGGCCTCAGAAACCCGAGCCCCAAATAAGCTTTCCTCTTTCCAGGTTGTTCATTTTGGGATTTTGGTCGCAGCAACACAAAAGTTGAGGAAAATAGGCAGGTTTGAAAGCAGTAGCCTTGCATTTGATTGTCCTGCAGTACACATGAGCAGTAAGAGCCGGCGCTGCTGGCCAGTTTTTGAGGAGCAGGTCGGAGGGAAGGTTCCTAAGGAAGGAAGCAGCAAGGAGTTGTTGGAGGCAGTGGGGGTGCAGGGGAGGGGTGCAGGCTGAGGGCCGGTGCTTGACAGATGTCAGATGGGCCAGGGATGCCAAGGAGGCCGTTGGTAAGTGTTTGGAGATTTGCCTCTGCTTTCAGTCATTTCTAGAGAGGGGTTGAAATTGACACTTGATTTAAATTTTTCATGTTTGCTATTTGAAATGATTTTTGGCATATAGGAGATTTGCAGATACAGTGCCGAGCTCTTGAACCTTCACCCAGCTTCCCTGGGGTGTCTTAATGACCTCATGCAGTGACTGACTGAGGAAATGGACATCATTGCAGTCCTGTTGCCTAGACTACAGGCTGTTCGGTGACACCAGATTTCACACAGTAATCCTTTTCTGTCCTGGGATCCTTCCAGGACCCCACATTGTTTGAGTTACCTGCTCCAGTCTTCCCCAGTGTGCAACAGATGTTCAGTTATACCTGTCAAAGGTTAGCACCTTGAAGAGTCCTGCTCAGGTGTCTGGAGGCGGCCCCACAGCTCAGGCTCGTCTGTATCTTCTTTTGGTTAGACTGCAGTTAGGAGTTTTGGACAGAATGACTCTGATGGGGCTCTCCCTTAGTGCACTGCGTTGGTATGGGTGGTGGTGCTCTCATTGCCGTCAGGCCACTCTGATGGCTTGGCTAAGAGGGTGCTGCAGTTTCCCAACCACAGGCTGCTGTTTTCTCCTCTGTCAGTAGGTGCCTGGGGAGGTACAGCATTGAGCGTATTCCTGCCCTCCTGTTCTAATGGAGACATTCTGCTCCCCTGCTCTTCCACAGGTCTGAACTAGAATGCTCACCTATGAGAGAGTCGTTCTTCCTCCTATTACTTATTTACTTAATTATTAATGTTACTGTGGACTGATGAATATTTGTTTTATCTTTGAGTTATAATCCAATATTATCATTTTTTATTACATTCAAATTGTTCCAGCTTGGGTATGGATAGCTCTTCTGGATTGGCCCTAGTGTCAATTTTAACCCCCCCCCCCCACACACACACACACACACCTTTTCTTTAAGGTGTTTTGATTCTCAGGTTGTCCCACATGTAGCCGGTGTGAACCCTTTTAGACTGTCACCTGTGTCCTTTTGCTATGTCTCTGTAATTCTTTGAATACTTTCTTTCTGGCCCTACACAGTGCTCCAGGGCCTCTAGTATTTTCCCTGCAATCCACTCTGGCACCAGACATTTCAAGGATCCTGGGTCTCATTGGATTGGTGCTTAGCAAACCCTACGTGGGTTCTTGGTGTGCTCGTTGCCACTGATGTGGCAGTATTGGTAGGCCTTCTTGTGGGCAGATCAGGAGCATGGACTTACAAGGACCAACCTGTGACATGCACATTCATGTGTCTTTACATGACTGCAGTATAGAATCTGAATTCTGTGGTCAAATGATAGGCAAGAAATAAGGACTGGAATAGGCTAATCTCAAGGATTTGGGGGATGCTGTTGAGAAGCTTATATTTTTTCTAGTTTTCTCTGTAATGAGACTTTTGTAATTAAAAAATAAACAGTATGTGATTTGAGGAGGCTGTTATGTGATGCCTTGAAGCAGGAATGGCCACAGATAGTGTTTTGTATTGGGAGGAAGAAGCTTAAGTTTGTAGATGGGAGGGGGTTTGGAGAGAGACCAACGAAGAAATAGAGTTTAAACTAGTGAAGTATGAGAAATGGGAAAATACCCCAAAATCAATTCCAGTCAGAGAATGTACCTTTGACTGGGCACATTGGAGGCACATGACCTTCTGGGAGACCAGGGAGCCAAGGCGGGAAAGAGGGAAGGCAAAATTCAGCCCAGGCTGTGGCTGGTGACGGGAATCTACTGTTGTCCCATCGCTTCCTGTTGAAGTCAGTACAGGGCTGACAAGGGCGTGTTAATGCCTCCTTTTTTGCAGTAGCCACTTCTGATATACTTGGTGCTTTATTTATGTTTAGGAAAACACCACCGTAGTTGATTGTCAGGCGGGATGGTGTGCAGCTAGGTGAGCCACCTGGGGACCTGTGTTGCCAGCTTGGCCGTCTGTCCTGCAGCCCAGGTATGACAAGTACATGTCCCAAAGCAGTACTCCAGGGACTGTAGACACTTGCATTCCTGTGGCCAGCCCTCCATGGGCCAGGCCCCCTTCCCACACAGTGGCTGCTGCTGCAGCGTCCAGGGTGCAGCTTGGGTGCTGCTGTGCTGTCCTGGCCTGTTCACCCACAGGCCACAGACTTCACCGCCACCTTCTCCATACCTTGTCCTCTTAATGTTCTGCCTGGCCCTTCCTTCAGGGTGCCTTGTTGGTGACAGGCTGTGCCCTCTTGTGACCATCTTTTTGCAAAAGCCAGGCATATGAGGCAGCTTACCTTTTGTCTTCTACTCTGTACTTTAAAGGAAGGGAACTCTCACATTGCATCTCTAAGCCAGAACCCAGCGTCTCCCTTCACCACAAACCCATAGGCTGTGGCAGTGCATGAGGCTCCGGGCTCACAGAAGCAGCTGGCCCAGCCGAGGTCAGGAGGCGTCCGTCCGCCTATGAGGGAGGTGGTACTGGCTGGGCCTTTGTGGAACGGCAATGTTTGTGGTTGGCAGGGTCTGCAGTGGCTGTCTGATGAAGCAAGTGGGCTTTTTTTTTCTTCTGATGTTTAATATAACCTGACAGATAAAGTGGATTTTAATGAATAAATTATCTAAAACCCATTTCTGTTTCTTTGTTTGAAATTAAAAAAATGGCCTTAATATGTTTTTCAAGAGAAAGGAAAGAAGCTTTGATTAGAAATTCTCTGCACTTTCAGTTTTTTTTTTTTGGGGGGGGGTGTAGAAGCAGGCCTTCAACGTGCGCAGGGCTTTGTATGCTCAGGCTTGTCTGCATGGGACAGTTCAGTGCCACGGGAAGAGTCCGTGGACAGAGAGACAGTTGGCTGCAGATGTGTTTCCTCTGCTCACGCCTGCCTCTGCAGGCTCCTCCTGCAGAGCTGGGGCTTTAACTCGCCACTGCCCTTTGCTGGTTTGTAAGGCCATAACTCTGGCCTGGAGCTTGACAGACTACCCAGGACCATCCTGAGGTGGGAAGTGAGGCCCACAGGCTCCTGTTCTAATAAGCAGTAGCTCTCAAAGGTCATTTTCCTTACTGCAATTTAATGGAGTTGATTTCATGCTCCCTGAGGGGTATCAACTTCCAAAGTGAGGCAATCTTTCCAAACTTAACATATGCAGCTCAAGTATTAAATGAAATTGTCTCTCTTCCTCGGTAGCAGTTCCCATCCAGGCAGAATTTCTCCTCAGGAGACATTCGGCACCATCTGGAGACCTTTTTGATTATCATACTGGGCAGGGAGTAGGTGGCTCTGGCTTGAGGTGTGTAAAGCCGAGGGTTGCTGCTGAACCAGGTGCAGCACACAGCACACACTCCACAGAGTTATATGGCCCTCCACAGTGCCGCAGAGAAGAGACGCTGTCCAGGAAGTGGCCACAGAAGCTTTTCCTTCTGGGCTACCACATACCATGCAGGCATCTGTTTAGCCCTCTGTGGGGCATTCTGGTGGTGGGATGTGACAGAAGACCCTCACGTTTCAAGTCATGAGGCCAAGGCCCAAGTGGAAGGTCGGTGGCTGCAGCCCAGGTGCCACTGGGTAGTGGGATCCACCTGGAGCCCATACTCAGCTGCCAGTGGATTACGGAGGATGAAAAGACAGTCATGAATGGTTTTCCTAATGTATCAGTATTTCATTAATGAGTTGCCTTGATTAACTTTGTGCCTAGATTTTGGCAAAATTAAAAAATAGACTTGTTTTGTTTCATTCTTTCCTACCTGTGGGACCTGTGCACTTTCACCTGGAAGGCAGTGACTATGACAGCATCTCTCACGTCACTACAGTTGCAGGGATGGCACTGCTGCCAGCAGGGTCAGGACCCAGAGGGTGAGCTGTGTTCAAAATCTTCCTGGTCCTGAAACTTCGTGGGGGGTGCATGAACAGCGCAGTTTTCAGCAGAGACAAATGTGCCCTCTCCAGGATGCGGGCGCCATCTTTCTCCTGTAGTGTAGGGGCCCTGCCCAACTAGAGGGTGCATCTTGGCCCCAACCCAGGGAGACCTTAAGGCGTCCTGCTGGCTGGTTCAGGGCCTGTCTGATGTGGCGCTTGCTAATGTCCTCCCATTTGCAGGAACCATAGCCTTGGGCCCTAAGAGGGGAGGGCGGGAGGGCTGTTGCTGAGAGCTATGGCTGCCCTGCCCTCCCTCTGAGCCTTGGAGCTCCGGCATCACAGAGGTATGAAGGGAGGCTTGACCTCCCCCAGGAACGGCCCGTGTTGGGTTTAGTGTTCACTCTTGTAGCCCATCTGTGACCCCTTGCTGCATTCCACGGCATGAAGTGGGCTCAGGAGGTGGCAGCTTGGTGCTTTACATTCATGGCTCCTCTTATCCTTTATACAGCATGAGCCCATGTGACAATCTATGATGTTCTAAGACTTACATTTTAAATAAGCCTCTGATGTCTTTCCATGTGAGTGCTTATGAAAAAAACCTCAGTCTATAATGTGGCATAATATTTCCCATATGGATGTATGGACCCTACTTTGCCTGTTGATCCTTTTTTTATTTGAAACAAAGTCTCCATACCTCTCAGGCTGCCCTCAAGCTCCCATCCACAGGGTCCTCCTCCCTCTGACTCCCAGTAGCTGAGACTGCAGGTGCCCCATTCCCTGAGGACCTGTTGGTTCCTTGTATTGGATATGCTGGGATCCAGGATGGGCTCCAGGTTCAGCCACTCTATTAGGGGATTCTCTTTGAGATGTAAAGTAGAATTTGATGTGTTTCCCTGTTACAGCCCCGTAGACTGTTTGGGGCCAGGTTCCCTCCACTCCCAGCTCTCCTGGCCCTTAGCTGTGGTCCTTTACAAGGTCAGTATTGGTTCCCCACGTCCACATCCCAGCAGAGTGGGGGCTTTGAGGGTATATAATGTGGGCATTTCACTTTTGGTCATGTGCCGTTGCTGAAAATTTGGTCACTCGGATGGATTTAGCTGCAAAGGAATCTGAACAACGTGTTCAACTAAGATTCTTGGTAAAGCAGAGGGAGAAAACAGACACCAGATAGCAGTGTCTGTCACAGTGGCATCAGGTACACACGCCATCATCCCTGTAGGAGGAAGTATGTGTGTGTACACTAGTGCTCCTGCGGGGCGGAGCACAGAAGTGGTCAAATCAAAGTCCACTTAAAACTTTTATCAGCGCTGCAAAACTGGCTTCCAGAAAAGCTTCACGCCCTGTTCAGCAGATACTTTCACCGTGCGGTATCATTCGTCCTTTTCTTTCTGGCTTACTGTATGAGAACACGTAGAATAGGACGGACTAACAGACTGTAACTGTAGTTTGCACTTCCGTGGTCGCCCAGCAGCACGACACTGCTGGTCGTGGTGGACTCTCTCTTGTGTGAGCTGCCTTTTGGGTCTTTGCCTGAGGGTTTGGCCTTTGCTGTTGTTTTGGCTTTGTTGATCTGCAGCAGCAGCATCTGTGCACACCTTCCAGATATAAATTCTCTCACTTCTGTGTCCATTTTCTTCTGTAATTGCCAGTTATTGGTATGTGTTTTTATCAGGATTATATAATTTTTATCTTATTGTATCTGTTGGTCTTTTTCTTTAAGACTTTTATTTTTTTTTAACTTGTTTAAGAATGTTTTTCTTACACCAAAATAAGTAAAAACCTTTGCTTTTTCAGTTGGTCTCTAACCTACCGTGCTCTGGGGTGAGTCAGAGATGGCAGTATCCCACCAGCTCGACTTACTGGCATCACTCATTGAATTGTTTGCTCTTCCTGTGCTGATTTAAAATGCCACCCTCGTTACAGTTATGTATGTGTGTCTGTTTCTGGGCCTTCTCTTCTGTTGACTTGTTTGTCTCACCCTCGCTGGTGCCAGCCTGTAATCACCATACATTTATAGTCTGTTTAATGTCGGTGGTGCAAGTCTCTATTCATTATTCTTTATTAAAGCTTTTTTTCTAATCTTGTGCATTTCTCTTCTGCACTCACTTTAGAATCAGCTTGTCAAGTTCCATTAAATGAAGAACCTCACGGGTGTTTTGATGGTCTGTGTTGACGGTGTAGATTTCTCACGGGAAGGTGGGCGTCTCTAGACCCCTTCAGGGAGAGTTTTTTTTTAGAGAGGACATTCCCAGTTGTTCTCCTACAGAGTGCAGCACTGTGAACTGTGCACAGGGGACATTGTCCCCAGAGGAGACGGCAGTGTGAGCAGCCGGCCTCTGTTGGTGGCTCATGTTGTCCTCCTGTTGGGGAGCTACTGCACACCTGGTGCTTTCTGCGCATTTGGGCAGCTTCTGGGGCTACCTCCTGGTCACATTTCCCCAGGCCTTGCCTGGCCTTCCTGTCGAGCCATGGACAACCCTATAGGTAGCATCAGAAGCCATATTTATGCTCAGCTCCTGGGAAGAAAACTCGCCTTTAAGTGTGTAGAATTTTATTTCTGCCAAAGCTTTGTCACAGACGCTATTGACGTCCAAGAAAGGCAGGCAAGGGAAGGCACTCAGCGAGAAGCACTGCCCTACGATGCCACTAAGGTGCACGTCCTGCTTCTTCAGTGAGATGAGGCGTTCCCCTCTGTGCGTACAGTGTCACAGACCTCTCCAGGGGACACTGCAGTGTCTGGCAACAGGGTCTCACTTAGCCAATTAGTGTTCATAGGTTATCACTTCTGTGATTTGGGAGTGAAAGTGCAGGGCCAAACCCACTGTGTCCCTTTGAGGAAGTCACCAAGAGGCTGAAATGCTTTTGGGCCTCAGTGCAATCATACAGCTCCTCAGACTTCCCTTTTCACACCGGAGGCGTATGTGACGGGAGCAGAGGGCAGCTGCAGAGAGAAAGGGCCAGCTGCAGCGTGGTGCATGGCGGCACACACACACATCCTGCACATTGAGTGATGCCTGGGGGACACATGGAGGGATGTGGTGGGCATGAGCACATCTCCTAAGGTTCAGCAAGCAGCTTAGGCAGGGACCTACAGAGCAGCAGTAGGGTTGCAGATGTGGACAGCTGCCCAGCCCTTGGCACTGCTGGAGTCAGTGCCCTTGTGGAGTCTGGAGGAGTCTGGTCTGCTGTCACCTGTTGTTTGGTATGAATGGTTACTGGGGGAAGTCTGCCCACCAGCTGGCGCAGCCTGTTGTGCCTTCTCTGTCTCACAGGAGCTGGCAGCAGCCCAAGAGCTGGGGACGCACATCTAACCAGTGCTCTTTCTTTGTTTTTCAGAACTACACTCAGTATATCCCTCTGTCTATATACGACCTGCAAACCTGGATGGGTAGCCCATCTATTTTTGTCTATGACTGCTCCAACGCTGGCCTGATCGTCAAGTCCTTCAAGCAGTTTGCTCTGCAGAGGGAGCAGGAGCTGGAGGTGAGGGCTCTCCCGCCCACGGTGTGGCTGGTGGGAAGCTGGGAATGTTGGGCATCTTTGAATCAGGTGGCGTTCTAGAGCTGAGGGCTCCAGAACTGGGGCTGTGGGTGGCGTATGTGGATGGGCCTATCTTTCTTTCTACTTGGCCTCATTTCTAATTGAAGCAGTAATTAAGCAATAACATTAATAGAGCCCATTTGTGCTGTAGCAGTCTTCACCTTTCAGATACCATCAAGATGGTACAGATGCTTCTGATTTTGGAGAAATGGACCCGTCTCTTCAGTTTCAGCCTTATTGCTGCGCTGTCTTTGTTATTGTCCAACTTATTTTCCCTTTAAACCAAACCCACCAAGCTAAATGGTTGAAACCCAAATAGCTTCCACTGGTAGCTCCTATGGAGGGGCTGGAGAGCCTGTGTGGTGCTGGGCTAATGGAGTGATATTTGTTCTGATTGTTTTAATTAATATTTGACACTTGAATTAAATGGTGGATTCTAAAGAGAAGCCGAAGAGGCTGTTTCAATTAAGAGGCTTCTATCCCATTACCCAAGCAGGAGTGTCAGAATAAAATAGCCCTCAGCCCCCGGGGCGTCACGAATTCTGATTGGTTGCAGTGCAGGAAATTCTCCATCCAGGAACAAAAAATAGCCTTTGGTATGTTTCCTCAAGACTTTTTGGGTCCATTCAATTTTAACGTATTGTTATGTTTTTCACATTTCATCAGAGGATAATGCTGAGGGATTCAGCAACAAAATTTGAAATTCTATTTGGTAGAACTCTAAGTTAACATGTCTGCAGTTTAATATTTTATGTGTGTAAATGAAGTCCTCAGGCAGAACATTGCATAGGAGTGACTGATAAATATAATGCCCTTTATCCTTGAAAATTGAACCGGGAGCCACAGGTTTGTTTGCTGGCTCCTTTGTTTGTTTTGCATTCTGTAAAAAGAGAAGGGAAAGATCAAGTTTCCTTTCACCAAATTTTTACCCTATTCTCAGGCATCTTGTCTGTGTTTACCCAGGGGCGGGTGATACAGAAACACCCAAAGCACTAAGAGGCCATGTGCATCTGCTCACATCAAGTAATAAACATAGCAAAAACGATTTTTTTTTTGCATTTGTAATATGTCAATAAATATGCCAAAGAATCCTGGCTGATTTCTGCATTCCATGTCTGAGTGGCGGAGTGGCTGAGGGAAGGGCAGCTGATTGAGCGGTGGAGCGCAGACCCCACCCCGTCCTGCAGAAGGCGCACCTTGCTGGCTTGGCCCAGCAAAACTCTGCTTGCAGCACGTGGGGTGTCTGTGTGTGTCCTATATGTTGCCAGGATTAATCAGCCCAAGATGCTATACACCTCATTGCGTGCAGCAAAAAGGTTTGCATGTGTGTTTTTGGGAAAGTTTTATTTAGTCGCCTCATCCTTCATGAAGTAGATCAAAAGGAATAACAGGTCCGCTGGGGTGGCAAGGGCAAGGCAGCAATGCTGGGCTTCGAGTCTTACAGTTAGCTCTACGTTCTGACTTTACTCTTTGTGTGACCACAGTGTGGGTCAGTCTGAGTGTCTCTGTCACACTTGCCGGTAATGGCCATCATTCAGTTTGTCTCTTCAGAAACAGTGGAGATTGAAGTGATGAATCTGGCTCCCAGCTAACATCGTAGCGTTTGTTTTAGTCCTTTTACCATCTGCTGTAGAAACAGCGATCCCACATGGCTTGTGAGGGACATTCTTATCCTCTGCAGCTAGCCGATTTCTTTGTCAATTTACAATATATTTTAATACTTTTTGTTGTATAACATGTGACCTGAGCGAAATTGGCAAGTGAGTGGTTTGTGTCAGTGTGTAGAAACCACAGAGTCTTGCTGCTGTTCTCTTGGTTTGTACCAGGATGAGAGAGACGCACTTCCCTGTGCTTTCTGTCTTTGTGGCAGCCCAGATTGCGTGGGGATCTACCTGTGCATAAAAGAGGATGAGGAGGATAAAAACTGGTTAATATAATGCAAGAAAAAGGTTAGTTGGACCAGAAAGCCTCTGAGAAATAAATTAGCACACACCCAAATAAGAGTGGCATCAGTTTTCAGGGCTGATTTCTAGCCTCTGTCCTGCTGGGGGCACCATGCTTGTCCCGGGACTGTGGGTGGCCGCGCCGGGTGCCCCTCCCTGCAGGAACACTGGCATGAAGCACGCCGGGCCTAGCTGCACACAGCTGCGACTTCAACACAGAAAGTTCCTACCTGTCACTCAGGAATCTTCCTTATATTTTTCATCATGTCATGTTATTTTGTCATTTAAAAATTAAAATCTTCAAGTCTCTTTGCTTTTCAATAATCTTTTGTAAGTAAGCATTTTTACCAAATTAGTATATGCCATGGTTTAAAACAAATCAAATGGTCAGAAGGTTTATTTATAATGGAAAAGTAGGCCCTAGCCCCAGAGCCTGGCCCCATCACTCTGGCTGGGCTCTGTTGCTACAGGGCGCCACTGCCAGCCCTTCTCCCCATGGCTGAGGTAGCACAGCACACTGCTGTTCCTCATCACCTGTTTTAGGCTCCCACGGGCATCTGCCGTGACACACCGACTCAGGGGCCACCAGGGACTTGCCTCTAAGCACTGGAGAGATGGGGCTTGGATTCCGGTAGTGAAGACTCGAGCAAAAGCATACTTAGTGTGTCATCAGTCTCCATTCCTGTCTCTCCTGCCGCCCAGGACAGCGCTGCGCTTGGGCTCTGAGGGCTCCGAGTGCTCGGCGCGCTCAGCGCTTCCTCCTGTTTGCGTTAGCAGTAGCTCATGCCTTTTACTTTCCAGGCCTCTTGCTTTCCTTTGCCTCATCTTTCCAGCTCTCGTCTTCTGTGCTCTTTCTTTTGTAATCACTTTCTGTTCTCTGGCTGTCATCAAACCCTCTGTGCCTGGTGCTTGGGAACTGGTGTCTGCTCGTGTCCACGCAGACGTCTGTGGAGTCAGTGGCTGGATAAGGTGCTGCAATTCCCAGTTTGATAGGAGTTGTGTTCCTGGGGATGGACTCTCCAGAATTACAGATCTTTAACACATCCTGCCTCTCCAGCTTTTCAAGGGTAGCATCAAATCTTGAAACATGCCTTCCTCAAGGTCCCTGTGTCCCAGACCTTTGCTGCTGTGGCCACCACCACCACCAGTGGCTGTTCACGGCCTGCCCTCGCTGCTGTCCTGCTCTCCTGGATACATCCACTGTGCTCTGGACACATGACTTCCTCTTTCTGGTGCTCTCCTTTATTCTTCCAGGGCACATCCTCAAGTTCCAGCCTAGAAAGGAGTGATAACAGACTCCTTCAGGCCCAAGCATTTGCCTTGGAACAGCCTTCAGCTGTAAGCAGTGAAAAACACACTATTAGTTTTTCAACAGCAGTTTGCCTCTTTCACTAATAGGATCTCTGAGGCACACCAGTGACTTGTTCAGTAGTGCCTCGTGGACCAGACTGCAGCACCTTCTGCTCCACGTCCTTCTCCATTTGATGCTCTGACCCCTTTGCTACCCCCTGCCCACCTCGGCTCCAGGCATTTCATCTGTGTGTGGTGGGAAGGAGTGGGGAAGCCAGTGCTGGCCCCAACTGCCCCCTTTGTGAGAAGGTGAATGTAGGCTTTCTTCTAGACCTCCTTGTCTGCACCTGGTCCCCCAGGTAGGAGGGTAGAAAAGGGAATGAAGTTGGCACTGGCCCTGGATTACCTGGTGAGGAATGGCCACCACGCTTTCATCTCTACGCATTATTAATGGGGTATACATGGACATTTGGGCTGTTTCACCCGTAAATCTGTCGTACTCTTGATATTGCTGGGAATGTGTAAAAACCTGCCAGCTGCCCTCATTGTAGCTGTGTCCAAGAATCCAAAGGTGCTACTGCCGCCTGCACCAGAGGAGTGTGTGGAGGGGCTGGAGGGGAAGAGAGTCGAGAGCCTTCCTGCAGCCTTTCTCGGGCGTGAAGTGTTGGTCTGTAAGCCACAGAGGAAGGCTGGGGGGAGGGCAAGCCGCCCTCCCTGAGTGGTCTTCCGAGTCCTCGTCACTTCTGCTTCCATAGGGAGCTCCTGGGGCTGTCCCCTCACATCCACAGGAGACAGCTGGGCAGCTAGGGTTGGGTCTGCACAAGGTGTCCCTCTCTGCTGTTGGAGGCAAGTGAGGAGGTTGGCTAGTAGCAGAGGACCACGGTGCCTTTCTTCACACAGATGGAGTGAGCACAGCTCTGCCCCCGTCAGACCCGGTCCCGAGCACCACCATCCTCATTGGGTCCAGGACTGATGTGTGCATAGCTCCTGGAGGTGGCCCTGCAGGGCCTGGGGAAGTTCTGCAGAGAACGGAACCCTGCTGTGGAAGAGCCTTTCACTGCCCTTGGCCAGTCAGGACTCTCCTGCGCCCACGGCTCGGCTCTCCTCGTGTGGCCTCCACACACTCTGCGTTCTGTGGGACGCATTCGGACGCTGTCTAATGCTCATCCAGGGTCCAGCCTGCAGCTCAAGAGCGCTGATGGTTGCTGGTCTTCCTGGCAGGCTCAGGCTGGACTCTGCAGCCTGTTGTCCTCTTGGACATACTAGGTGTGAGCCGACAGGTGACGCAGTCTCCTCCTTGCTGCTGTTCACAACTAGCGATCCTGATGAGAGTGCCTGCAGTGCGCAGTCTCCTCGGGAGGCACCGGACCCCTTACCGAGGCCTTGGTGTTCAGTGCCGCGGCTGCTCTGCACTGCGTTGCCATGGGACTGTGCCAGGACGGCGACCACTATGCAGTTAGCACTGCCGCCTCGCAAGGCCTGCCTGAGGTTCTGAGAGCCACGTTCGTCCTAGTCACCCACTGGGGGTGCGCTTCCCAGTTGGCATCTCTGTGTGCTGGGTTTACAGGGCAGGGCCCCCGTGTAGCCCTGCTGGACTCCAGCCTCTCCTGGCTCCGCCATGCAAGCCCCGTTTTCACGCCCTCCGCCCTTGCTCTTCTCGTGCCCCAGGTGGTCATTTGTGGGCGGTAGGAAGTGAGCCGCTTGGTTATGTGATATCCTCATTCTCTTCTTTAATTTTTAGTGGTATTGATATTTTGGTTTTAAAAAAGATGTCCTCCACTCTTTTGAGTTATCCGTTTTCTCCAGTATTTAACAATTCATTCAGATTCTTCCATTCTGGAGGCTTGTTGGTGTGTGAGGAGAAACAAACCTTCCATCACTGCCTATCCCTCAGAGGCCACTTGTGAAAGGCAGCTATGCTGGCTGTGGCCTGGGACTCAGCCTCAGGGTGCCACGAGAAGCACTTATGTAGAACTTTCCAGATCTCCTCCGACCCTTGGGATTTCCTCATGAGAGTCCGAGTCTGGGAGAAGCACTGCATCTGGGAACAGGGAGTAGACGGGGCAGAGCGCCCACTTGTGCTTAGCACGCAGCTAAAATCTGCCGACTCAGCAATGCTTGGAGCAGGGAAATCATTCGGGCAGTGTGTGGATGCTCCCTGGGTGCGGGCATTGCTGGGAGGAGGGAGAAGCCAGGTGACCATGACTGGAGGAAATGGTTCTGGGACTGGGTGGTGGCAGAGGTGGAGGCCATATGTGCCTCTGGGGTGCTTCTGCAAAGAAGAGTGATGTACTTACTGATAGATGCAGGATATGAGAACAGATTTGGGTTAAGGGCGACCCCTGGTGTTGTGGCACAGGCTTCTCCCTCCTCCCAGCTCTGCCCGCACACCATAGGCACTCTCATCAGGATCGCTAGTTGTGAAGCCACCATTTCCTGAGTTGGGACGACCAGGCTGGGGCTAGAGGAAGGTGGGTGTGGGTGTGAGGGCCCTGCCCTGGCCACGCAGGGGGGCTCTGGAAGGCTGTTAGAGGTTTCCCTGTGTAGACTGTGGCCCTAGCTGCTGTGAAGTGACTGGAGAGGAGAGTTCGGCCTGTGCCCCAGTTCTCTGCTGGCCGGAAGCAGGCAGGAAGACAGGGCAGTGTCTCTGGGGGAGGGCGAGGGAGGTCCCAGTCACAGGGAGTCAGCCGGTGTGTGGGTGCCGAGAAATGCAAGGTGAGGGCTGAGGTGGGCCTGCTGCACAGGGCGGGCCCAGAGGCTTGGCCTGGGCTTTCCAGCGCAGGTGGGGATCACGAATGGCTGTGAGGCTACTAGAGGGAATGGGAAATGGACACGTGGTGACACCCAGGGCCAGCTGTACTCTGGCAGAGTGGGGAGCGGGTGTGGTCCTGAAGTTGGTGTGAGAGGTTAGCAGGAGCCAGGACATGAAGGGGAATGTGGAGGAGCGTGGTCAGTGGTCATCAGGAGGGGAGGTGGTGCCTGAGGCAGAGTCCACAGCCGGAAGGAGGTGAAGACAGACAGCCAGCACAGGAGGCACAGGTGTGCACACACACGTAAAAACATACTACACGCACACTCACACACCACATATATAAACACAAACAGTAGTTCACATGTAACACTTCAGCACAGGCATGCACTCTTACTCGTGTAACCTCCACACGTACCGCTTGCACATGTGTTTCATGCTGTGCGGTAGCATGTGCCTGCTGCATCCAGCTTGCCCCTCCCTGGTTGCGGTCTCAGAGGTGGAGCCAGAGCACGGGGCTGGATCTGGTCTTCAGTTGGGCTTGAGAACCTGGGGAACAGGTGCCTTCATGCTGGCTGTGGAAGTCGTCCAGGCGTCTCCCTTCCACTGGCTAATAGAAATGGAAACGTCCTGTGCTCCTGTTACTCTCTGAAGCAGCCAGGACTCCATGACTGGGCTCATTTTGTTAACTTGGCGGAGACATAGTGGGCGATGGACAGCATGCTTCCATGTGGTTGAAACAAGCTGATCAACTCAGAAATGCAAGAAACGGACTCATGTGCTAGTGCATGTCGAGCATGATCCCAGGCAGGGAGAGGTGGCCCCTGCCCCCAAGAGCGTCCTTGCCTGGCAGGAGGGGATGCCCCTTTGGATTATCCCAGCACACAGGCACAATGCCCTGGATGGGGTGGCCAGGGGCTCTCTCAGATTTCCAGTGAGCAGACAGAGAAGCTGTGAGGACCAAGGGAGGCTTGGTCCTCACAAGGTGACATCTGCTCTGAATCTTATAACAGAAAATGCCGCAGTCTGGCTGGGCACACAATCACGAGCCACCACACAGCTTGTAGATTCAAACAGCAACTCTTTATTCCCGAACTCACACCAGCCGTCTACAATCACGTTCTGGGGAAATCCACGTTCTCTGCCCATATCCACCTCCACTGGGCTTCTATCTCCAAAATATACTGTCTGAATCCCGTGAGAACTCAAGGGGAACTCAGGCAGCAGGATACGCCCTATTCCCAGCAGGAATAATCTTAAACCTGGAACCTAAACTGGGAACGCCCTAAACACGACTATCTTAAAACCGGGAACACCCTAATCTGCCTTGGTCCTTGAGCAAGGTCACATACATTCAATGTCACTGCAACATGGGGTACGCTGGCAAGGAAATTGTCATACCTACTTGGCTAATGGCTCCCAGCATCTCCCCCCTTCTGATTAATTAAACAACAAGCAATGTGGCTTAAGGACCGTGCCTGGTAGGTTGTCCAATTCAACATATGGTTCTTACCCGTCATCGGAAAACTGACCTTTAGGCGTCAGCCTCCTGTCTTAGGTTGATACCACTGCAATTGAATCATACCCGTCACTGACTACCGGTCCAGCATACAGCCATGCTTGTGGATAGGTCTATGCACCAGTGGGGGGGTGAGGTTCTTTGCCTCACCTCTGTTGGCCCCCAAATTTGGCCTTGGTGCCAGTGGGGGAGTGAGGTTAATGTGGCTTATGGACCGTGCCTGGTAGGTTGTCCAATTCAACATATGGTTCTTACCCGTCATCGGAAAACTGACCTTTAGGCGTCAGCCTCCTGTCTTAGGTTGATACCACTGCAATTGGATCATACCCGTCACTGACTACCGGTCCAGCATAAGCCATTGGCCCCCAAATTTTAGACCATCACTAGCAGAAGGGAGGAGGATACAGAAATGCCATGACACCAAGCCAATTGACGGCTCCTTGGGAAAAATTGCATCACTGGTGACACCATCAGCAAAGATATGTCAGCACTACCACAATTAACATGGGGTGCGCTGGCAAGGAAATAAAAATTGCATCACTAGTGACACCATCAGCAAAGATATGCCAGCATTACCACAATTCGCTGCACCAAACGATAGTTACATAGTCCAGGCAAGTTCTGCAAGCAGTTCAAAGCAGAGGAATCTATCAATATGTCCATTTCCTCCCAAAATCCGTTTCCTCCCAAAGTAAGTTGACTCTTTGATTGAGCATTACTTGTTGAGTTCTTCACCGGCACTGGGATGGAGATAGGAATTCTGGCAATGATGCTAAAGAGACATTATCCTGAAAAGAATTATTAAATATAATGAAAAGGAAAGGTGAAAGTAAACAAACAGATCTGTTAACCTACTTTAAAAACAATCCTTAACAGCCTTTTACCTAATTTAAACTAGTAAACAAACAGATCTGTTAACCACCTTTAAAAACAATCCTTAACAGCTGTTTACCTAATTTAAATTAAACCATTTAAATCACGTGAATAAAAAAATAATAATAATTCGGATCCATTTTTTCATGAGCGCTCCTCATATAAGAAATATGGACATACGCACATACAGACATACAACACAAAACACAAGAGTGTACACAAACGTACAACACATAAGAAAATAGTAAAGGCCTTGTAGCTTTACCTAGGTGAAATCTCCATTGCAATGTTTAAAAACTCCACAGTCAAAAAATAAAACTGATCAGAAAAACATTAACCTAGGTTTGTATGAGCTCAAAAAATAAAAATAGAACCTTATGATGTAGAAAAATGCAATAATAAAATAGCTATTGAAAAAAGCATCCTGGTTAATCACTGTCGCAGATGTAAGAATGGCCAAGCTGGAGTTCTGGATATCAGCTGTTATGGATTTGAGTCAAATCATCTTCTTTTCGATCTGTAGAAACTGTTTTAGTTAATCTCTCTGGAATCCAAATGGGCTGCTGTTCTCCCTGTGGAAAAACACAAACAGACCCCCGACTCCAGACAATCACTGGGTCAGGACCTTTCCATTGTCCTGTTAGAATATCTTTCCAAAGTACTTTAGGCTTATGTACATTTTTTGGATACATATGCCTTTCCGCAGCACTAAGTCCTGATGAATCCAAATTTAAAAAGTTTAGAGTAAAAAGCGTTATTTTAAGTTTATCTTTGGGGGATATATACCCCTTTCCAATTCCCTCTTTTTGCTTTAATAAGTATGTTTTAATAGTTTGATGAGCTCTTTCAACTATGCCTTGTCCCTGTGGATTGTATGGGATTCCTGTTATATGAGTAATACCAAATGATGAGCAAAATTGTTTAAAAGAGGTAGAGGTATAGCCAGGACCATTATCGGTTTTTAACTGTTTAGGAACGCCCACAGTGGCAAAATTTTGTAAGCAATGAGCTATAACATCTTTAGTTTTTTCTCCGGCATGAAGGGAGCCCATCAAAAATCCAGAAGAAGTATCGACTGTAACATGTAAATATTTTAATTTTCCAAATTCTGGCAAGTGTGTGACGTCCATCTGCCAAATATGGTTAGGTATCAGTCCTCTAGGATTGACTCCAAGATTAACTTGTGGTAAAAATGTCACACAATTTTGACATTGTTTTATTATATGTCTGGCTTGTTCCTTAGTTATTTTAAAACGCTTTTGTAAAGTATTAGCATTAACATGAAACCTTTTATGAAAATTTGTAGCTTCTTCAAATGTAGAGAAAATATGTATGTCATGTGTAGTTTTATCTGCTAAATCATTGCCTAAACTAAGGGCTCCAGGCAATCCTGTATGTGCCCTAATATGTCCTATAAAGAATGGATCTTTTCTGTCCCAGATTAGACTTTGTATAGTGGAAAACAAAGAGAAAACAGTAGAAGAAGGGGAAATCCTACCAGCATCTTCAAGAGATACTATAGCATTAACTACATACTGACTATCAGAAAATAAATTAAATACAGAATCTTTAAACATCACAAAAGCTTGTAAAACTGCATTAAGCTCTACCTTTTGAGCTGATTGTTTGGGTACTAAAAATGTAAAAGTTTGATCAGGGGTAACTACTGCTGCTGTACCATTATTTGACCCATCAGTGAATATATTTGGAGCATTCATGATAGGTGTTTTTCTTGTCATTTTAGGAAAAACTACAGGATGCTTAGACCAAAAAGACAACAAAGGATTAGATGGTAAATGATTATCAAATGAAACATTAGATTTACACATGATTATTGCCCAAGTATTTAACTCATTAGCTAACTCATCAATTTGATCCATAGTATATGGAGTAATAATTTTATTGGGAGAAATTCCAAACACTCCCTTCGCTGCTTTTATTCCTTTGAGTATTAATTGTCCTACAGCTTCAGGATACCTAGTAAGAATAGTGTTAGGAGAATAAGATAAATGTATCCACAATAATGGACCTTCTTGCCAAAATACTCCTGTAGGAATATTTTTTGTTGGTAGTACAATAAATAATAAAGGCAAACTTATATCAATTCTATCCAAATGTATGTTTTCCATATATGTTTCAATAATTTTTAATGCCTTTCTTGCTTTAGGAGTTAACATGCGGGGTGAATTTGGATCTGATGGACCTTTTAGAATATCAAATAAAGGTCCCAATTCTCCTGTTGGTATACCTAGATAAGGCCTTATCCAATTTATGTCTCCCAATAACTTTTGAAAGTCATTAAGTGATTTGAGTTGATCTACTCGTATTTGAATTTTTGGTGGACGGACCATGGTTGAGGATAATAGAACTCCTAAATAATTAATTGGAAAATTTAATTGTACTTTATCTATTGCTATCTCTAGATTATAATTTTTTAATAAGTTTGTAAGTGTGGCATAACATTCCAGCAATATGTTTTTATCTTTATGTGCCAATAATACATCATCCATATAGTGAAATATTTGTAGTTCAGGATTTTGATTTCTAAGTGGCTGGATTGCTTTGTTAACATATATTTGACACATAGTTGGACTGTTAGCCATCCCTTGAGGGAGTACTTTCCATTCATATCTCTGATCAGGACCTTCATGATTTAATGCAGGGATAGTAAATGCAAAACGTGGACTATCCTCGGGATGAATTGGAATTGAAAAAAAACAATCTTTAATATCTATAGCTAAAACATGCCAGGTTTTTGGCAAAGCAGACAATTGAGGAATCCCTGATTGAGCAGGTCCCATAATAACCATCTCATTATTAATGGCTCTTAAATCTTGCAACAATCTCCATTTACCAGATTTCTTTTTGATGACAAAAATGGGAGTATTATGGGGAGATATGGAAGGTTGTATATGTCCTTCCGCTAATTGTTGTTTGACCAGATCATGGGCTACTTGTATCTTTTCTTTAGTCAGGGGCCACTGAGGAACCCACACTGGTCTTTCTGATTTCCAAGTAATTTTGATTGTCTCAGTGGCCCTTTCTGAAAATCCAACCCATGTCTGTCTGTTCCTTGATCTATTTGTACTGGTGCTGCTATACCTTGCCCTTGTTTTCCTAATCTTTTTTCTTTCCTAAAGCCTTTTCTAGCCCTAGTAGTGGGCGCATTAGGATTGATGTTATTTGTTAACGTCAAACCTAATTGATCTAGGACATCTCGTCCCCATAAATTTATAGGAAGATGATCCAATACATATGGCTGTATAGTTCCTTCACATCCTTCAGGATCCTTCCAATCTAATATCATAGAACTTCTATGGGGATTAGTCGCCACTCCTAGGCCTCGAAGCGTTTGAGTGGCTTGTTGTAATGGCCAATGTTTTGGCCATTCTTGACGAGATATGATGCTAAGGTCAGCTCCTGTGTCCAGTAGCCCATTAAACTCATGACCTTGAATATTTAGTTTTAGCATTGGGCGAGAATCTAAATTTAAAGACAACATAGCCCAATCTACACTTGTGGAGCCTAATCCCCTGGAACCTCTTTCTACACTATGACTAGGAAATTTATTATGTAGGCTGGGTATTATTAACAACTGTGCTATTCTATCTCCAGGTGAAATTACTGATATACCTCTTGGAGAACTAGCTATAATTTTTATTTCACCTACATAATCGGGATCAATTACCCCAGGACTTATCATAAGTCCTTTTAATGTAGATGAACTACGTCCCAGTAATAAGCCTACTGTTCCTTGGGGAAGAGGTCCTTTTACTCCTGTGGGAATGATTTGAACTCCCATCTCTGGAGTTAATACTGCTCTGGCAGAGGCACAGATGTCCAACCCTGCGCTCCCTCGGGTTTGTCTGATGAGGGATTTAATGGACAATGTGTCCTGGGCACTACCCTGATGGTGTTGCTGGGATCCTCCACTGCCCCGTATATTTGTGGTTGTGGGCCCCGGAGCATTGGGCCCCCCTGTCCGTTTTTTGGCAATGGAGCCTGATGCCTTTCTCCACGATATCTTGGATAAATACCTGGTCTTTGTCCGTTTTTTGATAAGGGAGTACCCTCTATGGTGGTTTGAGAACGGCATTCATTAGCCCAATGTCTCCCTCTACGGCATCGTGGGCAAATACCCGGTATTCTATTCCTTTGATACCTACTTTTGTTAAACCCTCCTCTTATGGGGCAATTCCTTTTAAAATGTCCTGTTTGTTCACAATCATAGCATGTTTTTGGCCTGGCATCTAAAGCCTGTTGTACTGCAGCTGCCAAGACTTGTCCTTGTTCATTAATATCTCTACATAATTTAATATATGTGTTTAAATCTTCATGTCTCCATGGTCTAATAACCTCTCTGCAGCAACGATTTGCTTGGTCATAAGCCAGTTGTTTTATTAATGGCATTGCTTGTTCTGTATCCCCAAAAATTTTGGCAGCCGTTTGAATTAGCCTATCTACAAAGTCAGCGTAAGGTTCATTAGCTCTCTGTATTACCTTAGATAGCTGACCTTGTAAATCTCCATGTCCTTGTAAAGTCTTCCATGCCCTAACTGCGTCTGCAGCAATTTGTGCATATATAGCAGGATCATATTCAATTTGTTGCCGTTGACCCTCATAAGGTCCTTTTCCTAACAACATATCTAGATTTCTTTGAGGGTAACCGGCTGCTGCATTTCGCCTAGCTGTCTCCGTGCAAAATTCCTCATTGGCAACCTTCCATAACAAATATTGTCCTCCATTTAGTACAGATTTACACATGCTAGCCCAATCTGCTGGCGTCATGTCCAAGTTAGTAATGGACTCAACCATGCTTACCGTGAAGGGAGCTTGGGGACCATAGGTTGTTACAGCCTCCTTTAACTGCTTCACCGTTTTAAAATCTAAAGCACGGTGAATTCGCTGCCCTCCTGCCTGTTCAAGTACAGGGCATGCTAATCTTTGAGGTCCTGTCTCAGGATCCCATTTATCAACTACGGGGTTTGAGGGCCACTCAGCTGTCTCCATCGGTGGGGCTGTTGGTTGAATTACGCCCTCTTGTGATAAAATGGAGTTAGTAACAGCCTCCTGTTGTGGCCTTTTTCCTAACAACCCCTTTTCCTTTAAATTTTCTTCCTCTGTCTGACTAGCTCGAGAGACCTTCTCTTTTGCTTGATCTAAAATGTCTTTCTCCATGGTCTGAACCTCTAACAATTTACTTAACATCTTTTCGGTTTGTTTTTTACTAATTTCTAATCTACTATAAAGATAACGCAACCCAATAAGATAGCACAAAACAAAGCCGAAACTGAATGAAACAAAAACGGAATAAAAAATCGTTGTATCAATTTTCTCTTCCTCAGGGCCGACAAACTTCAAACCTTTAGTCAACCATTTTTTCCAGTTTGCCTGAGAAATTTCTAGGGATAGGCAGCTTGAAACAAAAACAAGATAAATCAAAACAATAACACATTGTTTTTTGAGTTGGTCACCCATTCTTTCGCTCTTCCTCAGGGGCAAGCAATTTCACTTACCTCCAAGCTTCAGAAGTTCCCCGCACGGGCCGCCAAATGCCGCAGTCTGGCTGGGCACAAATGCCGCAGTCTGGCTGGGCACACAATCACGAGCCACCACACAGCTTGTAGATTCAAACAGCAACTCTTTATTCCCGAACTCACACCAGCCGTCTACAATCACGTTCTGGGGAAATCCACGTTCTCTGCCCAAATCCACCTCCACTGGGCTTCTATCTCCAAAATATACTGTCTGAATCCCGTGAGAACTCAAGGGGAACTCAGGCAGCAGGATACGCCCTATTCCCAGCAGGAATAATCTTAAACCTGGAACCTAAACTGGGAACGCCCTAAACACGACTATCTTAAAACCGGGAACACCCTAATCTGCCTTGGTCCTTGAGCAAGGTCACATACATTCAATGTCACTGCAACATGGGGTACGCTGGCAAGGAAATTGTCATACCTACTTGGCTAATGGCTCCCAGCAAGAAAAGACCTGTGTATGGATAGGAAGGGCTTTTGAGAGAGAAGGTGGAGTGCAAGGAAAGGCCAGGGTACCGAGCTGCTTGAGATGGGGCAGTCCACAGCACCTCACAGTGCGTCCTGTACCCACCTGGACCATGTCCACACAGTCCTAGAGCAGGTCTTCAACAGCACCACTGGCTCCTCCTGTGTGATCCAGGGGCTGGCCTGTCCCCTAGTGAGCACCCTCTCTTGCTGGTGCAAACCCAGCTTCAGGGCTCTCTGAAAAGGAATTTTCTGATTGTAACTTTCAGACCATGAACATGCAGCACAGAAACCTCCCAGCTCTCACCCAGGAGAAAGGGGCTTCATTGCTGATGTACCCAGGCTTTAGAGCAGGGCGGGAGCCCCGGCAGTACCCTTCACCCTGACTAGCTGGCACCTCACAGTGCAAGATGACTGTGGTGCCTTCCAGAGCCTCTTCCTGACAAACAGGGCTGTGGAACACTAAGCACTGCTTCTTAGTTGTTGACTCGGGGTAAGAGCAGTCAGGAGTGGAGTTTGTTCTGATTTTAATTAGCCACCTCCACTGAGTTGTGAATAGTCATGAGCATTTAGAAGCTGTTGCGTTGCCAGCAGCTGAATGGCCTTATAGTAGTAGACAGTTCACTGTGTTGAACCCAGGATGATGGTGACACTTGCCAGTGGGCTCTACCTGGCCTTTGAAAGGCAGCGCATGGAGGCATCATCCACCAGAAGCCATCCTCGGCTCTCCGGAAGCCTCTCACAGTTCCCAAGAGTAGGTGCCACTTGATTTTTAAGTTATTGTTGAAAGCTTTATTTATACAGTGGCATGTGTTATGTATTAAAAGGACCACTGTAGTTGGGCATCTGCATTTTGGTGCAGTGTCTGTCACACACTGGGCCAGCAGCAGGGGCATCCGAGCTCATCTCTTTGAACTTTCAGACGTGCCCCGTATAACTGGCTATTGTTGAATTGAGAACAAAAGTCGCTGTTAAAAAAGAACTAAAGTATTGCCAAGATGCTGATTTCAGAAATCCACGTCAGGGCTGGAGATGTGGCTTAAGCGCTAGTGCGCTCACCTGGCATGCGGGGGGAGGGGGGGGCTGGGTTCGATCCTCAACACCACATAAAAATAAAAAATAAAGATATTGTGTCCACCTAAAACTAAAAAAAAAAAAAAAAAAATTTTTTTAAAAAAAAGAAATCCATGTCAGTCTTCTGAAGTTATTTCTGCCTTCATTACCTCCTGAAGATGTCCTTTAGGAGACAGGAGCAACTCAGTGTCAGTGCCTGATTTGGACAGGAGAAATGCAGGCTCTGCGGCAGCCTGGGGCCTGTGGCCATGTCTTGTGACCCTGAGCAGCTTTGCTGCTCGCTCCTGTGTGTTGGTGATGCAGCAGATGATGTCCTTGGTCCCACTGTTGCAAATCCATTAGAGTATTGTTCTGGACACTTCCCAAGTGCTCCAGAAGGCTCTGGGCTCATGAGGATGAGATTATTGTTGTTCTTGGCTTTCAGTTTCCTGGAGAAGCTTAATGGTGCACGTGCTGCTCAGCCCAGAGGCTCTGGCGTGGTGGAGCATCCATTTCTGAGCTAGTTGCCTTTACAGGTAGTGAGTCTGGCACACAGGCCTGTCTGCAAGAAATTGTGTCAATTAGAGGGTCAGTGTCTTAGATAAACGTAAAACTAGAATAGTACAGGAATTGAACAGGCTGTGGAAATGAGATTCCTCTGTACCTCTGGGGAAGCAAGACTGAAAAGTAGTGTTCTTGGTAGAGCCCTTTGCCTTGAATGTCAAGATGTTCTCAGAAAGATGCCACTGGCTCTGATGGCCTCGAGATAGAGCTGTCCTGTGCTCCGCACAGCCCAGGGTGTGCCAGGGTGATGGAATGCGACCCACTGAGCAAGGCGAACAGGGGCCGTGGAGTCTGAGGCCTGTCCTGTGTGTGCCATGCATCACAAGGTCTGCCCTCCCTGGATCACACACCCGCACTCTGCAAGGACCTTCTAAGTGGTTGGGCATCCTGAGCTTATCTCTTGATTGGCCATTTTGAACTGGGAAGCTCAATTTTTTTTGTCAATGTATTTGGGATGAAGACGTTTTGTGTCTAATGGTCTCATATCCTCACTCAGTATCCAGAGTGTCCATAGTGTCCTGGATACTTCCCTTAGCATTGGACCAAATACCAGTGGACCGTGAGCTACACACTGAGGTGGATACACCTAACCCCAGCATCTGAACATGGGAGCTTCTCCTCTCAGCCAGATGGGACACAGGTGCCTTGGCCCTAAGGACGCTTCTCCCTCTTCATGCCACACAGGTCTGTCTGCGGTGACTGCAGCACCTCGGTGTGGTCCTGTGCTCTGCAGCTGGCTGGGTAGAAAGGTCCGCTTCATCTCTTCAGGGAACTAGATCTCAGTGCTGTGGTGCAGTCAGGCAGCCATGGCGGAGGACATGGCAGGAGGACCTGGTGTCCGTTCCCAGCCCCATTCAGAAGGTTAACAAGGAGCCTGAGTGGAGGAAGGAAAGCCGAGACTGGGAAAGCACCTGATTTCTGCTGTGAAGATGCTTGCCTCCAGGAAAGGAAAGCAAGACTTTTGAATCTGGTGTCTGGAAAAGCGGTTGCTCCTTCTCACTTAGAGTCATTTTCCGATGACCAGAAATCATCGGTCAGCCATCTTTGCATGTCCCATGCCGAGTGGCGATTAGTAGCCTTGCTAGAATAATGCCATAGGCCAGCAGTTCCAGAAAGATGCCTTCGGGACTGTCTTTCACTCCAGGCCTACCTGTGTCCTGCTGGGCCTAGCCTTTCTGGAGCCCACTCTGGTGCGGCCCCTTGCCACCAGCCCAGATGTGTGTGCCATGGCCTCTGCCTTTGCCCCACCAGCCCTGTCTGGCCCCTGACTCAGCACTGATGAGCTTCCTGAACAGGGCTAGCTGCTTTGCCCGTCCACTTCAGCTTCTGCAGCCAGAGCCCAGGAAATGCTTCCAGACATTACTGTAGCTTTCCTCATCTCTGTACTTTAAAAATACCCACTGCACCTCAGTAGCTGCAGAATCACGTGAACACACTTGGTGCCGCTGAACTTTCAACTGTGTTGGCAAAACCAGTCCTGGTTGTGAAATGAAACTGTAAAAATGATATGGTGAGAAACTGGTGCTGGGGAGAGGATCAGTTCCCCTCCCCTCCCCTTTCAGCCTTTCTCCAGGAATCCTATTTAACCATGGGTCCCTACCTTTTGAAGTGTAAATAAACACTTGAGATTCTGACTACTCCCTCTTGAAATGTAACAGATGCCTGTGAAAAGAGCCCTTTCTTCTTCTTATCTGTTTCTGTGCAAGTGCCTTATGTTAGAGACCCTGCACAAGGCCACATAGATTAGGAATTTTTTTTTTTAAAGGAAAAAGCCCCAATAATAGGATGGGTCTAAGATGATGCCAGATAACCTATAAACGTTTATGTGTTGTGAGAAACTGTGGATCAGGACTCAGAATTTAGTTTTGTTTTCCTCTGGGCCAGCTGGTGTATAATAACGTTTGGAGTTCTCCTCTCCGAGTGCGGCTTGCTGCTTCTTTTTTTTTTTTTTTTTTTTTTTTGAGACAGAGAGAGAGAGAATTTTAATATTTATTTTTTAGTTTTCGGCGGACACAACATCTTTGTTTGTATGTGGTGCTGAGGATCGAACCCGGGCCGCACGCACGCCAGGCAAGCGCGCTACCGCTTGAGCCACATCCCCAGCCCCAGCTTGCTGTTTCTTGACCAGTCTGTTTCCTGCAACAAAACTGCACATAGGGGCTGGGTCTGGGGCTCAACGGTAGAGCACTCTCCTAGCATGTGCGAGGCACTGGGTTCGATCCTTAGCACCACGTAAAAATAAAAACAAATAAAAATAAAAGTATTGTGTCCAACAACATATATATATGTATATATATCTATCTCCATCCTGCATGTAAAGGAGTGGACATGGGGCTAGGGGTGCAGCTCAGTGCTGGAGTGCTTACCCTGCGGGCGCGAGACCCCAAGTTCCACCTCAGCACTGGGGAAAAAATTAAATAATTAATGGCAAATGTAATTCAGTACATTCCTCCAGAAAGCACAGTTTTTCTCAGAAGGTTTGTATTGTGTCTGCTGTCGTGCACACTGGTGTCCGATTGGTACCTGGGGTTTGTGTTCCTGCAGTAGCCAGGTTACTGATGGCACTTCCAGTCTGTAGTACCTTCAGTGTAAGAAATCTGCAGTGCCACAGGCGAGGGTTACTGGCAGGAAAGCAAGGGCACATGTGCGCCCTTTTGCTAGCTGGGCACCTGGGAGCCAATGCAGCTTCGTTTGTGTGACGGAAGGGTGCCGGGTGTGCTCTTTGGAGTCTTGGAGTCCCAGGTACTTGCGTGGGCTCTAGAGGGTCCAGATGGTAACATGACACAGAGGAGCCCTAAAGCCAGCAGCAGCATGGTGGCACTCTGGTGCTCGTGCTGACCAACCTGTTAGACACTTGTATCATTTCTTGCGGCCTCCACATTTCCTCATTGCTGAAGATCTTTCAAATGGAGATAATATGTAATCTCATGAGGATGCTGGGAAAAACCAATGAGATACTCTGTGTGAAAAGTATTTGAGAAATATTAGGAACTGTGGAACTAGAGGGACTTATTAGTTGTTAATAATTTAAGGAGCAGAAGTGTTCTTTACAACTCAGGAAACAAATGTGTGGCCATCGTGATTAAAAACCCTGCCTCCCCAACCTGTTGCACCCTCCTTAGTATTTACCATCCTTGCGGATGCTCAGTTCCTGTCCTTCTTAGAGGTCTGCTGCTATCCAAAAAAGGAATGTCATCATGTCCTGTGGTTTTTATGCCGTAAGCCCAAGAACTCACTTGAAGAACAAGCTCCTTCAAAGCTCCGGAAGCTGAATGAGCAGCATTCTGTAACACGATTCTCTGGACCCTGTTGCTGAACCATGTGGTAAATAAGTCAGTCTGTATTGGAAAGAGCCACTTTCTTGCACTAAACTTCATTTTACAGGTTTGAGATGGCTGGGTTACTGGGGCACCACGCACATAGCTCTTCACTGTGCCCAGCCCTGTCGGGCGCCATCTGGGTGTGTGTTATGTCTTGTTATGTTCAGACACCGTATTTCAGGCCAACTAGCGATAATGCAGTGCTCTCTTCAGGAACTAGTGCAGTCTTCCCGTGTCTTCTTAGTTTGCCTCTACCCTGTGGCCTGTCCCCAGCTGGACACCGTGGCAGTGCTGGGGAGGCATCAGGGTCACCTGGAACCCCCTCGCCCCCGGACCTTGGTGCACCCAGGTTCTCAGACTCACCGTGGCTCACTGCCATGCCTCCCGAGCTGGAGACTTTCTTGGATGAAGCAGTTCTGACATTGTGTTCTGTGGGGGCCACACCGAGTGACCACGCCTTCCAGTCCTGATGCACCAGGGATCTGAAAGATCACTGCAGTCTGGCGCGGTAGTGCCATTAGTGCCGTGACTGGGGTCTCGGTCTTCTCCCCCACTCGGACAGCAAGGCCAGTTGTCCGAGTAGGCACACCCTGGGGTAGAGCTACACTCACCTGTTCTTTCGTAATCCTACCCCTTTGCCCTGTTTGGGATAGAATGTTCCATGGAAACTCCCTTTTTGTGTCCCCTTCTCTTGCTCTGCCCTTGGGTGTGGCCTTCCTAGATGTCAGTCAACCTGCTGACAGCAGACATCAGGAAGCTAGACTCAGCCCCCCCAAACCTGACCCTTTGCCTCATTTGAATGGCTTCTCCCCAATAAAAGGGGTCATCACGTGCTCGCTCGCGCGCGCTCTCTCTCTCTCTTTCTCTCTCTTTTTCTCTTTCCACAGTCCCCTAAGATCAGAGGAGCCGTCACAGGACCCGAAGAAAAAGGTATCTCTGTCTCTTGTGTGATTATTTTGTGAGCCCAGTTCACCTGGTGTGACCCTGAGTGTTTTGGTTGTGGAACTTGACAGCTCTCTTCACAGTTATTCTCAGGAGCAGCAGAGTAACATCTGCCCAGTCCCTCGTGCATCATGCTTAATAAATATTATTGGCCAAAACACCATGAATTCTCGTGAACTTCGTTATTTCTGAAATGACATTAAAAACTTGGTGGATTCAGATGTTGTCACAAGCATGCACTGTATGAGGCCAAGGAAGGGGAATGTGTGTGGCGCCGGGCTCACGTGAGGGCCGCTGCTTTGCTGGTGGCGGCGTACTCTTGCTGGCCTCAGCAGTGTGGAGGACATCTGCCTGTCAGTTCTGTCCTGTTTTAAAAACATTTGAATGTGCTGCATTACTTTAAAGATTCACACACTTGATTAGATTTTAAGTCAACAGTGAGATTTTGTGGCATTCTTAGAGTGTGCATCAATTAGCCCTATATAGCCTTTTCTCTGGGAATCAAGGTGTGGTGCAGCCTCTCCTGGGCCTTTGCCACTCTAAATCCTGTCCAGGTAAATATCAAGCTGGTGCTACTATCCTTCTTTGAAGGGACATTAACATTTTTGAATTTAAAAACCCAATATCTTTCTCCCTGGTTACAAAATCATGCCTGTTGTAGAACATTTAAGAAATGGGTGGAAATAGGAAAGCTGTACTCTTGATACAGCCCCCTGCCGTGCAGGCATGGAGTGCACCTGCACCTGTCGTTCAGTCTCTTGGCCGGGAGGCCACAGGCGTGGCCTTGACTTCTGCTCTTGGTGTTGATATCATATGCTCTCAACAACTTCCTGCACCAGTCACCACACCAAAATAAGGTTGCAGTGGATGACTGGTGGAATGTTTAAAGTAAGTAGGACACCAGAACAGACCTGGCAAAGTGTGCGTGGACACTGAAGTGATAATGGAATCGAAAGGGACCTGGGATACCAAGCCTGGGGTGAAGAGCGCTGCCTCGCATGCACAGGCCCTGGGTCCCTTCCACGCCTAGTTCCAGAGGGAAGAAAGAATGAACAAAGGAAAAGCACAGCCATAAAGGAAGAAGGATTTAGCAGGGCAGAATGATGTTCTGCCACCGGAAGGTCCTGGGGAGTGATGTGGACACTTCCCGGCCCTGCCTTCATTCTCCAGGAGAGAGCTCAACCTTAATGCCTCCTCAGATGGACTTGGAGTAAAAACCCAAAACTTAAGTCCTTAGTGATCCACTCTTCCTCTTCATCCCATGCCCACCTTCCCCAAAGTGTGTCAGCTAAGCCGCTCTCTTTTCCTTGTGTTCCCCATAGGTAGCTGCAATTAACCCAAACCACCCGCTTGCCCAGATGCCTTTGCCCCCGTCAATGAAAAACTGCATTCAGCTGGCAGCCTGTGAGGCCAACGAGCTTCTGCCCATGATCCCCGACCTTCCTGCGGACCTGTTCACATCCTGCCTCACCACTCCCATCAAGATCGCTCTGCGCTGGTAAGAGCCTGCTGGGGCCGGGTCCCAAGTCACAGGGTCTGAGGCTGCAGCCCAGGTCTCCCGAGGCAATACAGCAGGAGCATGCTAGTCTCCCTTGACTCACAGGACTCCAGGCAGATGCTTGTGAGTGGAAGGTGCTTCTCCCTCTGGATCAGGTCACATGCAGCTGGCTCCTTTGCAATTTCTAAGAACAAACTTGTGCACCTCTTTTAAAGTGTAGAAGTGCTGTTGCCATCAGATCGGTAGTTCGGGTAACCAGCTTGCGTTTGGGGAGAAAAGGCTATTATGAAAAAGAATTCATTTCATTTCTTGTCCAAGTATAATCTCCAGTATTCTCATCAGTAAAGAAGAAGGCCACAGCCTGTTTCCCACTACAATTCTTAGAGTCCAGAACCCTGGGGAATATTCTGGGAATTACCCAGATGGGTGAGCTTGCCCTTGAGACCCATGTCTCTGGCAGTGCTTACGGCGGGCTGTGTGTGTGCTGCTGACAATCCAACTTCCTGCCCAGGCCGTCCTGCCCTCTTCTGTTGTGGGGGTGGTGTGGGGTGGAACCCAGGGCCTCATACATGCTGGGCCAGGGCCTGACCACTGAGCCGCACTCCCAGCCCTTTTTTTCATTTTGCTTTGAGACAAAGTCTTGCCCAGTCTGGCCTAAAACTTGTGGTCCTTGTGCCTCTGTGCCTTTCTTTAACAAATCCTTCCTGTTTTGATGAAAAGCTTGCATGCAGCCACTGTCCCCCAGCCAGTAGATAAACATTTCCTAGTGCTCGGGCGGGAGCTGTGCAGCCGCGCGCGGCACACACTGTAGCGTTGTGGGGGTACTTTCTTGGGGTTTCTGCCAAGTCAGCGTTGCAACCCAAACTCCGTTTTCTGGTCTCTTACCCAGACTCTAGAGAAGCTACTGAGAAGTGTGGGTCTTGGGGGCTAATGATGACAACAAAGTGATCAGCCCTCCGGAGACCCCTCAGGGTGCCACAGCCTGGGGCAGGGGTGACCTGAGCTTGTTGAGGTGCTATGTTGGAGGAAAATGGCCTCCTGCTTTGCCTCTGCAGCAAAGTCCAGGTCAACCCCAACCCTGGGATGAGGGGTCAAGAGAGTGGGGCTGGCTGGACGGCAGCCCCCAGCCATTCAGTTTCCCTCCCACTCTCTCCCAACTCCCAAGACTTGGGATTACCAGGGAAGGGCCTCCTTCTAGGGCTACTTCTCTCTGAAAAGTTAGGAGGAGGAGAGGGCCTGCCTGGACGGGCTGCAGAGAGGGCACTGGTGTGTCTCTGCCGCCTGTGCTCCCCCCTCCACACTGCCAACAATGACGGGGCCTGGCCAGGGCCATTGTCTTCTGAACCCAACACACAGCCTTATGTGGCCAAGCCAGACACGCAAGGAGCACAACCACAATTCGGACAGAAATGGACCAGAGGACTATGTGAGCAGAACCATTGTCCAGTGGGAATGTACCGAGTGGAGGAGAAAAGGGAGGTTACTAGTAACAAGAAGTAAGAGCAGGGGACAGGAATGTAGAGAGGACCAAGTAGAAACAAAGGTTCTGCAGCCTTTGAAATGAAGAGCACAGCAGCCGGGTCTGCAGAGGCCCTCACCAGGGAGCACAAGGAGAGGGGCCAGGACGCGGGAGGGAGGTGGGCGCCGTCACACAGAAGAGCATCTGCACTGGGAGCAGAAAGTGGCAGAGGAGAAAGTGCCGGGGCACAAAGATGCCTCACCCAGAACTGGGAAAGGCGCTCCAGCCAAACAAGAGGAGACGGAAGACACTCGTAGGAAGAAGGTGCATGGGGACGCCACCCTTCTGCCTCACTCTCGGGCCCCTTTTCCCTTCCAAGGGTATCTGCCTTCTTTGGGCTGTAAGGACAGTGTTCTTTCCCCGTCTGCACTGTGTGAACTATGCCCCCAGGAAGAGCTGCTGTCCCTGTGACCCAGGAGCTCATGCAGTGAGTCACTGCCCAGTTCTAGCTGGGTGCCGAGTGCCCACACTGAGCTCCACAGGGCACACAGAGACTTGTCTCAGCCCTCATCTTCCAGCTGAAGTTAAAATGTGGCCCTAAAGCAAAAATGCACTTTTTGAATGGGCATTTTTATTTTCTTTCTCTTTTAATAGTAGGGATTGAGTCCCAGTGTACTTTACCACTGAGCTGCATCCTAGCATTTTCTTCTATTTTTAATTTTTGAGACAGCGTCCAAATTGCCCAGGCTAGCCTCGTACTTGCAGTCCTCCTTCCTTCAGCCTCCTGAGTGCTAGGATTGCAGGCAGGCTCCGGCTCACCTGGGCTTCAGTGGGCATTTTGTGCAAGGCAGAGAAACCCTGAGCTTCTCAAGGCAGTGCATGACCCAACATAAGCCAGGGCCTGTTGTTTTCCCAGAGTTCAGGGACATCACTAGGGCTGTGGGATCCAAGAGGTCTCCTTGCATGAGCTGAAAGTGGAATCTGAGCATTACTGACAGCACAAGTTTGGAGGAAGCAAAGGTAGCTCCCAGACAGATGTGCCTAGTGCAGGCAGCATCCCAAAAGAGTGAGAAGGGCAGCCCCTCTGGACAGGGAGGATTCAGAGGAGATGGGTGACTTCAGAGGGTGGGCCTGGGGCGACTGCGGAGGTGTTGAATGTTCTCATTTCCTGCAGCTCTGCGGGAGAGCCCCTGAGCTGTTCACATGAGTAGATATCTTGAGAGTCATGCTTGTGAAGGTGAGCCAGGTGACCACAGTAGCCCTGGGACCTCACTGGCTGTAACCATACCAGACCTCACGGGCACATTCTAGAGAAACAATAAAATGAAAGGTAAAAGAGGCAGTACAACTGGAAGGCAGGAGCTTCTGCAGGAGCACATGGATCCACTGGGGAGCAGGCCCCTGGCCACTCATCTCCCGCCTCTCCTCATGGACTCCTTGCCGTTACTGCTGAGTGCACGCCAGCTCCAAAATAGACCCTGTGCTGCAGCTTCGCTCTCGGTTGCCAACCCAGGGTTCACTGGGGGTCGGGGATTCCCAGATCAAGGCAGCTGAATGGACGTGCAGGGAGGAGGGAGAAAGGAAAACAACACCAGTGGAGGCTGGAACGGCCTCCGCGCCTGCCCTCGCCTGCTCTGCCACGCCACTCCCAGATCCTGTGGCCAGACACAGGCCATTTCATGGAGTTGGTGAGCTCCTCCCTGGCACTGTGTTCTTGCACTCTGAGTTAGCAAGCACAGGCCTCCACTCGTGAGTGGCCAGGTACTCCAGAGAGTTACTTCCGCTTGGAGGCCAGGCTCCTGGCTCCAGGGCAGGCCCTTGCCCTCCCCAGGGATGTGCTTCTGTCTGCCAAGACATGATGCATTACATCCATAGCTGCTTGAAATTCTTTTTGGAGTGAGGATATGATTAAATTTCTTTAAAATACACATTTAGTATGACATGCAGTGAAAGACAAATCAAGTTAATACAGTTACCATAAGGCAGACTTTGGATCCGATAAGCCACAGCTGCAGACAGTTGTCTTCAGATAGCCACTGCCTAAAACAATCAAGCAGTGTCTTGGGTGGGCAATTCTTTTACCATGAACCACGCTTTGCTATACCAAGGTGCTGAAGTCAGATTAAAGAGAACATGTTGCTAGGCCCTTAGACTCAAGATGGTAGAAGGGGCACTGTGCACTTCTTTGCAAGAGATGAATTTTAAAACTTTTTTCTTATAAATGAAGAAGGGAATATAGTTTGTCAAACAGTACTTATTCATGTTGTCAGAGTTAAGGGCTTTATTTTTTTCATTTGAAAGTCTACTTAAGCCAGGCACACTCATGCACACTTGTAATCCCAGTGACTTGGGAGTCTGAGGCAGGAGGATGGTAAGTTCCAGGCCAGCCTCAGCAACTCACTGAGACCCTGGCTCTAAATAAAATAAAAAGGCCTGGGAATGTAGCTTAGTTGTAGGGTGCTCCTGGGTTCAGTTCCCAGTACCCACCCCACAAAAAGTCAGTAATTTCTAATTTAAATGGATCATATATTCTTTGCAGAAAATGTACTGAAAAGTAAAGATAATCCAAGATTTTACCTTGAAAGGTCAGCAAGGGCTAACTTTTCAGTGGCCTGCTTCTCAAGCTCTTCTCTGTGTGTGCTTTTGGATGTTGGTGTTCGTAGGCTGTCACCGTCTCACAGGCAGAAGCCCCAGCGTCCTCAGGCCATGACCGCTGGAAGTGTCCTAGACCGCTGGAAGCACTTGGCGAGTGTCACACTCCCACTTAAGCTGTGTCAGTGCCCTGTGCTCTGCTTAACCAATGCCCGGGCTTTAGGATTTAGGATCCCCCAACATAAAGGCTGGAGAGCTCAGGGTAGCTCTCAGATTGGGTCAGCAGGCTTTCTCTGTGGCGCTTTATATCGTCAATGATTTTTTTCAATTAGGCTTTTTGGGTCAAAAGCCGCAACACTGTAGTTGTGGTAAGAAAGCTGAGGACATAGTGCCAAGCCAGTGAGCACAGCTGTGTTTCAGTACAGCTTTATTTACAAGAACAATCTGCCGTGAGCAGCCGGGGCCATCAGCACAGACCAGACATACTCTGTCTTTCCACAGCAGCAGCAATTTCACACGCCACGTCACTCTCAGCAGTTGCAGTTCATGGAGTGCCCGTGGTCATTGGCAGTCATCGGCTGGACCAACACAGTTTCCTTTGTTCCAGTCTTAATTTCTGGTATCTGTAACACCCAAGTCACACATTATGCTTTATACAGTGAGATGTGTGGATTTCCAAAATGTGGTCACGGGGTCTTAGGAGGCTGCTCTGAGAGCAAAGGCAGGGAGCAAATACAAAATCAGGTCACTGCAGATGGTCAGATGAGATTATGAACCAGCCCCAAAACTTGCTCTGAGCTCAGAACTCACCCTAGGCTAGGGTCCAGATGACAGGCAGTTCAGAAGCAGGGAGCTGAAGCTGGGTTGAAGCCTGGGGTTAGGGTTAGGGCAGAGGGTTGTAGGTCCATCACTGGTCCATCTCCTGATGGGTTCATCGTGTGGTCTGGTGATAGGTGGGGGTATGTGCTCTGCCCAGTCATGGGGTTTTCTCCCCCTCTGGGTTTCAGGTGAGGGGTCACACCTGGTAACTGAGAAGCTCATGGCTGGTTCTTCGGATAATGCCCAGGCAGCCATACTTTTCTGGTTTGATTCAGGAAGTTCACAGGTGGCCCGTATTTGTTAGCACAATTTATTTATTATTTGTGCTTTTGAGTGTGCTGTGCACCTTTGGGTTATTGCTTTTGATAAACTCTGTATGTCCAACATTGAGTAGTTGTCTGTTTGCCTAGACAAGTTACCAAGCCACTCTGCCTTAGCATTTTTGAGTTTCTCAGAAGGAGTGGCTCTGAGCAGACTGCTGCTATACCCTGGAGGTACTCCGAGCAGCATACAGCCTGGCTCTCCACACATCAGGGTCCAGACTTGGCCCCAGGGCTATAGTTTGCCAGTTCCTGCTCCAGAAAATGGAGCCAGGATTGAGCTGAAAATGACTGTCGTATTTATCTATTGGACAGTAGATGACCTAGAAGAAGACAATGCTCATGTCATGGGTGGATATGAAGTGTCCTTAGAGGCTTGTGCACCGAAGGCTTCGTCCCCAGTGCAGTAGGGCTTGGGGTGGTGGTTGGAGGTTACTGGATCCTGAAGGCTCTGACCTCTTCAGTGGGTTAATCCATTGATGGCTTCATTATCTTAATAGACTACTGGAGAGTAGTGGAGGCTCATTGAGGTGGGGCCTAGGAGGAGGAAGTAGGTCACTGGGGGCATGCCCTGGAAGGGTTTCTTGTCCCCAGCCCCCTTTCCCCTCCCTCCCCTCCTCCCTTTCTGTGGTACCTGGCCACTGTGAGCTGAGCAGCTTTCTTCTACCATGCCCTTCCACCATGGTGTCTTGCCTCACCCCAGGCCCAGAACAAGGGAGCTGACCAGCTGTGGATCAAATCTATGAAACCATGAGAAAAAGAGAGAACGAGAGACCTCAAGTTGTTCTGGTCAGTAACGCTCAGGAAGGTCTCTCCCAACTCTTTCTCTCTCAGTAAGATAATGGTTTGGAAAACTAGGCATGGTCGTTAAAGAAGTCGTCTGCTCTGTGAACCCGACACAGCCCTGCTTCACATGTGCAGCACATGTTCATGTGCACCGGGGCAGGGCTGCTTGCGACTCTTATTTAATGATGAAATAGTTCTTGGAAGACTTTGCCTTTTCTCCTTCCATTTTTGTTTCAGTCCTTCTAATTTTCAGAAACTGATTTTGGTAATTCAGAATGAACAATGACATCGTCACCTTGCTCGCCATGTGTCTCTGTGCAGTGTAAGAGTCACAAATGTATTTTCCCTTTGGCTGTTTCCTGTCCCTCTGATTGAGTGGCATGCGGCCATTTAAGATTCATTCTGGGCATATTTGTGTGTGGCTGATCATGACCTGTCTGGTGCCCGTTGGTGCTGTGGGGCTTGCTGTGAACTAGATGAATGCCGTTGCGTCGTGCAGCCTGCAGCCCTGACTGACATCAGGAGTGGGGATGGTAGACACTGTTTTGGATTGAATAGAGGTCAGGATACTTACTTTCTTTCAATCACGTTGAGGAATTTCAAGGAGTTCAAGCGTCAGTGACGTGGTGTTCATGCACATATCAACATGGGAAGTCTTGCTCTCATGTGCCCCCTGTGAAGGTACAGGAAGGAAGGAAAGAATTGTCCACCTCTCTTGCAGAAGAGAAGTGACCCAGTGGGGACAGAGATACTCACATTGGCCAAAGGTAGCACTGGAGGTGTGAGAGAGGAACAGCAGTCAGGAGCTGGCAGAATGCATGTGTGCCAAAGTCCTAGGTAGGTGAATATGCTTGGTCACCTTCTCTGGCCAGGCCGCTGTGCATGGTGCGTGTTCGTTTCAGACACTCCTGTGACGTTTGCTGTATATTCTTTTCTTGATGACTCAGCTGAGAATCAGTAAGATCCATTTTTGGAAACATCAATTTCTACAGTTTGGGATGGAGGTAACCTGCCATTTGCTCTTTGAGGAGTCTTCTAAATTTCAGCTTCTTTTCTAGACAACAAATTTTGTACTCACTGATCTCATCAAGCTTCCTTTGAAAACATGAGCCCGGTGAAACTGTCTTCCCACTGCGCTTTTAGGGAGAGCAGCCCCCAACCCTCCTGCCCACAGAGTGCTGAGCTGTGCCTTCTAGACCTCAGTCACAAGGGAGTTTGGTTTGGGCTCTACTTGGGGAAAATGGGCTTTATTGTAGGAGATCTTCACTGAGGCCCAGCGTCCTCTGTCCTGTGCAAACCTTGTTGTGCTTCCCCGTGCTCCCAGTTATCCAGGTTAGAGGACCTGTAGTGTGCCCACCCCAAGGACAGTACCTTTCCCCACACTTAGACGTTGTCACTGCCCCAGGGTCGTTAGGGACATTTTTCTGTTAGGATGAACAGTTCATCACGTAGTGTGACCGAGTTCCACTTAAAAAAAGTTAACATAAAACTCAGGTTTATGTAGATAAGAAAGGGAATTAAGCCCCTGGAGTGGCGGCCACTGACTCCCTGCACTAAGCCCAGGCTTCAGGCTGCCATGGGAAGAATGAGGCTGATGGATCCCAGTGTCCATTCAGGTGTGGGCCCCTACTAGGAGCAGGCAGAGGCACGGCCCAGGGGCTCCTGGTTGTACATGTGGCTCTTCCTCCTTATTCTGCTCTGTGTGGGTGCAGGCAGGAAGGAAAGAATTGTCCACCTCTCTCGCAGAAGAGAAGTGACCCAGTGGGACAGAGATACTCACATTGACCAAAGGTAGCACTGGAGGTGTGAGAGAGGAACAGCAGTCAGGAGGGAAGGCAGCTGGAGATCCCAAGGGTGATTGAATACTGGACTGAGAAGCAGCCTGCAGCTGAGACCAAGAACAGGTGAGAGAGTGGGAGGCGGGGCAGAGTGGAGAGCGCAGCCCAGTGTGACTAAGGCAGCTAAGGTGCCAGTCGCCAAAACCACAGACACTGCTGTGAGGTTTGCTGTATATTCTTTTCTGGATGACTCAGCTGAGAATCTGACCCAAAAGGTCGGCATGGAAGTGGGGCTTCCCACAGGAGAGAAAGCTTCTCACCAACAGCAGTTGGAACAGGAGGAGAGCAACAAGTGGAAACTCTGAATTCAGGGGCTAGAGCGAGTTTCGAGGTGAAGTGGCTGCTTACTTTGCCTGTGAGCTAATCAAGTTTTTTTCTTGAGGAGCAAAGTCATGATACAAGACGTACATTTAAAACAAACATGAAGGGTTGAAATCAAAGGATGAAAAGAAAAATATGAACTAACAAAGTTGGTTGACAGTTTTTTTTTTTTTTAATTACAAATTCCATCCAACAATATATTCTAAAAAGATACATTATAACCAAAGGAGATTTGTCCAAGAAAGTCAAGTTTGGTTTAATATTTGTAATTAACCTGATTGACAAACAAAAAAGAAAAATTATGATTATCTCAGTAAATTATTTCTTTTTTGTATTAATTTTTTTATTTATATATGACAGTGGAATGCATTACAATTCTTATTACACATATAGAGCACAATTTTTCATGTCTCTGGTTGTATTCAAATTATAGTCACACCAGTTCTTGTCTTTATACATGTACTTTGGATAATAATGTCCATTACATTTCATCATCATTTCTAACCCCATGTCCCCTCCCTTCCCCTCCCATCCCTCTGCCCTATCTAGAATTTGTCTAATCCTCCCACGCTCCCCTTCCCTACCCCACTATGAATCAGCCTCCTTATATCAGAGAAAACATTTGGCATTTGGTTTTTTGGGATTGGCGAACTTCACGGGTTGACACTTTTGATATGAATCAAAGCAGAATCTGAGATAATGTTGAAAGGGACAAAAGAAAAAGTGGAGAAGATCAAGAAGGACATTGGTCATGACCTCTGTGCCTCTGACCATGAGACCTTGTTGACAAACAGAAAGTGAGGCCTGAAAGAAGACAGGAATGCACTTAGGATCTCAGATACCACGTAGGTAAAAAGAAGCAAAGAAGGTGTGTCAGTGAGCTCTTCGTCACTATGACCAAAATTCCTGGCAAGAAAAACTTGGAAATGGAGAAGTTCATTTTGAGCTCCCAGTTTCAAATGCTTAGCCCATGGTCAGCTGGCTCCATTGCTATGGGCCTGAGATGAGGCAGAACATCGTGGTGGAAGGGCAAGGTGGAGGAAGACTGCTCAGCTCATGGTGGCCAGGAAGCAGCGAGAGGGAGGAGGGGCTCCAGGGAAGATGTGTCCTTCCAAGGCATACCCCAGTGACCCTGTCCCCCAGCCACACCTCGCCTGCCCACAGTTGATAGCAGGTTAATCAGCCATACCTGATAGAACTGTTAAGGGTCATGTGTCCAACAAACAAAAAATGCACATCATGGGGCTGGGGCTAGGGCTCAGCGGTAACACGCTCGCCTAGCACGTGTGAGGCCCTGGGTTCCATCCTCAGCACCACATAAAAATAAATAAAGGTATTGTGTCCGACTATAGCTAAAAAATAAGTATTTTTAAAAAATGCACATCATGTTTTAGCACATATGGGCCATTCACAAAATGTGTACCCGAATACAGACGAAGCTGTAATAATCTTGACGAGTCAGCAGCATGTGAATTCTGCTCTCAGACCACCCAGTAGAGTTGGAACTCCATCATGAAAAGATGACATTTTTAAAACTCTGAAAACTAAAACCTTGGATTAAAGAGGAAGTATTTTTAAAATGATAAAATACTCAAAGCTGAATGACAAGAAAAGCATTTCTTACCCATGGGATGCAGCTCAGCAGGATCACTTTTAGTTTGAAAAAGATTGAAATGTAAAAGAAAAATTAACATTCACCTTGAAGAGCCAGGGGAATGTATTAGGTACCTGGCATGTGAGGAGGGGGATTCTGAACATGGCAGACACCCACAGCTGTTCTCGTGCCTCTGCCTCCACCTGTCTTCACTGATGCCCTTCAGAGCTGCCAGCCAGCGAGAGGGACCCGAGGCCATTAACACCCTTTGGGGGTTTCTGCCAGCACACTTGTTTTGGTCTCTAGGGTGCCTGGTACCTCAGCTTGTGCTTTCTGAGGCTGCGTTATGAGCTGCTTTGCCCAGCAAGGATTAGCGCTCAGTGTCTTCTCCAAAGTGGCACCTGCCCCTCATCCACGTGTTCCTACAGTGTGGCTGAAATGCTAGGACTGCGAGAGTGCTATTGGCTAGCATTTATTGCACATCATCTGCATCACTGAAATCGGCTTTCCCAGCCCTTGCAGCAGGAGTGTAGGGATGAGCCACCTCTAGCCCTGCGTTCATAGTGAGGAAGTGTGGGCTGTAAGTATAGTAACTGGCAGGGGGACTCGGGCAGGTGTGCTCAGCACAGCTGGCCTTCATAGCTGTGGCCTTCCTCACGTCTGTGGTGACTGGCGTTCTCAGTGTGGTCGTCTCTGCTTCTGTGTTATGACTGCAGAAGGTGGGGAGTTTTAGGATATAGAAGCATTTGATGCCTGTCAGTTTTGCTGGGAGCAGTGGCCCTATTAGAAGCAACATGTGTGGCACTAGCATGCTTAGATGGATGGCATGGGTTCTGGACCCAGAGATGAGGGGCCTGTTTAAGGTACCTGAAGAACCTTGTAGAGAAGTTGACAGTGAAGGCAGCAGGAGAGGGCTAAGGGAGCGATTGCCTGACAGGTGTTAGCAGAATAGCCCCAGGGCTCAGCAGATGAGCAGGCTGCCCAGGGGAGGGAACTGGCAGCCTCTTTACCATCACTCAGCCATCTCTACACATGGGCTTGTAACTCTTGACCAGTGGATGCTTGAATGTAAACCCATAAGTTTTTACAAAAATTGATTATAAGATGGGGGATCCAGGTATTTTATCACCCACCCCTTTTATTTGAGGGTACCATAATCACTGTGAATAGTCCCTCAAGAAACCATTTGCTGTGTAGAACTGGCTCAAGGGGTGTGAGGCCTGGTTGGAGATCTTGTGACCTCGGCCCACCTGAACTCCCCAGAACATCTTACTGCTGGGAGAGGTTGGAGAGGCAGGCATCATCTGTGTCCTTCCTTGAAAGGAGCCAGTGCTGGAGAGGACTCTAAGCTGCTGAGTGTTCCACGGTTCTGACACTCCCTGATCAGCTTATAGAACCTTCTTTTCCATTTGTTTCCCCCTCCCCAAGATAAATAAAGCAGGAAGGAAGAGAGAAAAAAAAAATAAGCCAATGAAATGAACACGCAAGAGGAGGAAGCTCCTAGACCATGGGAGGAGAAGCAGCCCGGGCATGTTCGGCTCGCGCCCCAGGGCTTCACCCCAGAAAATTGCCCTGTAGAAGTGGGGCTAACCCAGGCCGTGCCGGCAGAGAACAGCAGACTGACCAGAGCAGCAGCCATCTTACGGCACAGACATGCAGCAGGACCTCCAGTGGGTGGCTGGAGTGGGCTCCTGCTCACGCATGTCCTGAGTCAGGGTGGCAGTCCTGTGGTTGATGGATGGCTGTGGTTCTGTGCTGATTTTTAAGTAAAGAGAGGCCTCTGCCTTTGATTTTCTTCCCTAATGTTGCATCCGAATGCTTAGTGTTATCTAGAGTTTTCCTGAAGCCCTGGAATGCCCCAAGGTCTGATTTGTAAGCTGCCCTTCCTGCCCTGGCCCTTTGGTGGAGTGCCTAGCTGTGCCCCTTGGTGGTCATCAAGACCAGCACCAGCGTGGTTCCCAACCAAGGCTCCTGTCCTCTGCCTGCCCCTTTGCTCCTGTTTTATAGCTTCAGCCTCCCTGGTGCCTGTCAGAGGCCTGGACTTTGTTTTATCCACGGGAGGTGCCCAGCCCCGGTTCTGTAAAGGCATATTGATGAGTGAGCAGAAGCTCTGTTCTTTGTCACCGTCCTGCCTCTTTGTGCTAACCACTCATATGACTTTAATAAATGCAAGTCTTTTAAATCAGATTTCCTCAGATAAATGTGTCTCTTCAACAGAACACCCTCACAGTGGGAGGTGGAGACACAGAGACTCCTTCATAGGTCCCCTGCAGTGAAAGTGCCTTGGCCACATGTGTAGCCTCATGGGAGACAAGGGCCGTCCTGACGGGCAGCATCTCGGCGCCAGGCCAGCAAGGACACTATTCTTCCACCTGCAGTTTGTCACCAGAGTCCTGAGGGGTTGTGAAACTGGCTGGTGGGAGGTTTCTGCCGGCCCCCAAATCAGTAACTGGAAGAGGCAAAGCCGCAGCCTCATGTGCCTTGGTGAGTAGGTCTACCGTCCACATTGGAGCTGAGCAGTGGATTCTGAGAGTGCAGGGAAGCAGCCACTTCAACTGTCTCTTCCTTTTACTGGTCAGCTTTCCTTGTCTTTCTCACTACATGCCAGTTGTTAGGCTTGAAGTGTGTTGGGAAGTCCTCCCCTTTTTTTGATTTATGCCTGCAGAGTGCTCCAAGGCATGCCACTGGGGGTGTGCTTCACGCTGAGGGCTTGGTCAGAGCCATTAACTACTGCCTGGCCAGCATCTGGGTTGTGCAGTGAGCACTGTGGCCTTGCTCTAGGACGGTGGCTGCAGGGTGTCACTTGGCTTGGCTTTCTCTGCACAGGACCCTTCTGTGGGTAGGCCCCTGAGCAGGCTGGTGGCCTGATGTGCAGTCTTCTGAGGCTCAGGACATGTTGTCATGATGGTGTCAGTAAATGGTTCTTTCTGGAGCAAGTGCTGGCACTGTGCTGCATGCACTGGTTCTGTTGTGCTGTGTCTCCCCAGGTGTTGGCTCTCCATGTCCCTCCTGGGCTTGGGGGTGGGCCTGCCTCGGGGCAGCAGCATAGTACCCTGACACAGGCCTCCTCTGAGGTAGGCTGGGAAGGATGCTGAGGAAGGGCTGCAGGCGCTGTCCCCGCTGTGAGTTTACATACACCTCTGTGTCTGGTGGATATGCTCCTAGTGGCAGTGAATGTGGACGTTGTGGTCCCTGAGGAAGCCAGGTCTCAGGAGGCCTGGCTGCACCCCGCACCCCCCCACCACCACAGGTCCTGTTCCCACCCTGAGTGTGCCGTGCTGCTCTCCAGCCATCAGGTTCTCGGGGTGAACCTGTGAGATTGCTCCACTTCCCTCACTACAGACGACAGGCGTACCACACAGGGCCTTGGTGGAGACGGCAGTGTGAGCGGGGCTCCGCGTACTGATAGAAAATGCTCTAATTCACAACGCTCTTTCCCATATGCTTTCCAGTTTGCCTTTGCTAATAGCCCAGGAGCAGTCAAAGCAGAGCTAATGCAGGAGCATCCATGTGTGGTTGATCAGGAACCAGATGCTCAGCATGCACCTGCCCAGTGGTTCAGCCTAATGTACAGCAGAGCCCAATGGGAGCCAGGACTTGGACCCCAAACCTGCATGCTTTCCCCTGGAGCCCACTCCGCCTTTGCCAGCAGGAGCTGATGTCCATGCATGCTGCCCCAAAGCCTCAGTCCAGGCAGAATGGCACTGTGCATCCCGGTCCTAGCTGAGAGTCCTTGATGTTTGCAAGGGACTGTAAAGTGCCACCAAGAATCAGGGTGGCCCCTGACACAGCTTGTGTCCTCACTCAGCCTTTCCTTTTCCTTTCTCTAGCCTGGAAAGTTTGCATGTAATTGAGTTGTTCTCTCAAAGTCTGATCTCTCCCCCTGTGTCCCTTGGCACCGTGGTGGTCAGGGCCAACCCCGCAGGGTTCTGGAAAGGCCAGGGGCAGGCTTTTCACTCTTCCATCTCCAGCCGTTCCTCTCCTCTGTGTTCTTTTTCTTCTTTGGCTGCTTCCTAGTTTTCTCTTTACCTTGATCTTGGGCTCCCTGGTTTGCTTTCCTCTTCTCGGACCCTCTTGGGGTGCCTGAGAACGTGGAAGGCAGCAAGAGCAGTGCAATTGAGGGAGCAGAGGGCTCAGGCTGCGAGACAGGTGAGTGCCAGGTTTCTGTTTTCACGACTTAAAGGCTCAGGGGTCATTCCAGTTAAACTGGGCTAACTGGGCTGCACAAAATAACCACACAAGAGACACAAATTTTCTTTGGGGTTGCTGTGACGGCTCCTCTGACCTTAAGGGTCCGCAGGAAGAGAGAGAGAGAGAGAGCATATGCTGACCCCTTTTATTGAGGAGAAGCTGTTCAAATGAGGCAAGGGGTCAGGTTTCAGGGGGCAGAGTCTTATCTTCATGATGTCCACTGTCAGCAGGTTGACTGACACCTGGGTAGGACACACCCAAGGGCACAGTAAGAGGAGGGGACACACACAAGGCACTTCCATAGGAGATTCTATCCTAAACAGGACAAGGGGTTATATTACAAAGGAACAGGTGAGCGTAGCTTCACCCATGGGGCTGCAGCAAGACACACCCATGCCCAAGACACCGACCCTCAAACCCAAGAAGGGTGGGGAAAGCTCTGCCACATTTTTGTGACTGAGCGCCTCAGCACTGAGCTGGGGAGTGTGACTCAGTCACGTGTGAGGTTGGTCTCCCACAGGTGAGCATGGCCTATGGCTCCTTCCTCAGCCACATGGTCCCAGGGTTCTCGCTGTGAACAGAGCCCCAGAGTGAGCCTTTCTTTTCGTTCCTCTTACTGCACAAACAATATTATGAGAGCAAACCAGGAAAAGGAGCCAATGGAAGAAAACATACTTGCAGTCCCAGCTGTTTTTGTTATTGGAGATCCTGATCCTTTCTGTCCATACATGTACATAGTTTTACTCAATTGGACTCATATATATTTTTTTTTATTTTGTTTCTAAAATTAAAAAACTACTTAAGATTACCATTTTATGTTGTCACCCAGTATTTTAGCTTCAAATTCAATATTTCATCATATTTATGGGCACAATTACTTAAGGATTCCCCTGTTAATATAAAATCACAGTTTTTTTTTTGTCTTTGCAGAGCCTCGGAGCTTCTCCTTGTTTTGGAGCATTTCTCCATCTGTTTTCAGAAATGGGATTAGTAGGTCAAAGGGCATAGCTCATGCAACAGCTGTCACCAAACCTCTCTACTGAAAGGTCAGGCTGCCTGTCAGATGGCTCATAGGTGTGAAGTGTTGTGTTTGCATGGAGAAAGTGCAAAGTCTGTTCTGTGTGTCTATAAGTCACTGAGAGGAAGAACCAGCACTGAGTCAGAGAAAGGAGGTCCCAGGTGACACAGTGACCCGATTCCTTAGGTAAACATGAGCGAGCGAGCGAGCAAGCGAGCGAACGAACACTGTGCCCCTGACTGAGTCAGGGCTGGGCTGACCCCAAGAGCCAGGTGGTCTCTCAGTCAGCACCTTAGTATGGAGCACTTCCCATCTGGCATGTGTGTCAGGGTCATGTTCCCTTCAGCTTTACTGATGGTTATTCACGTAACCATCTCTGGAAACTTGGTGCAGAGGTGTTGTCTCTGTGTTTGGCTTTGAGAAAGGTCTTCAGAGGAATGACAGATGTACTACTGGAGTGACTTTGGACTAGTGTAGGCGAAGAACAACGAATCCTAGAGGTCAAAGAGGGAGGAGCCTCGGCTTAGCATGCTTCCATCCCAGCAACATTCGATGGACTGTAGGGTTAGTTTATTGTGTAGAACTTAAAATAATTATGCAGTTTTTGAAATTAGGAAAAGACAGGATAGGACTATTTGTATCTACTCCAAAATGTTTGCAATTTCAGCACCATGAGCATATAACAACTTTGAAAAATATATATTTTTTTCCTTTTATGGATTAATCAAATCACCAGCAAATCGTTATTTATCTTTACAGTGCTGGGGATCAAATCTGTCACACATGCCAGGCACACACTCTATCCCTGGGCTGTATCTCAGCCCTAGCAGTACTAGGACCACCAGAATCACACTGTTTCCATGCCACCAGATGTCAGGGCCAGCCGTCTCTCCAGGATCCTGATCTCAGTGGCAGGTGACAATTAGGACACAGCCTTCCCAGGCCACATTCTTCCTTAATGAGCTGGCTGAGAGCCGAGCCCCAGGAAGAAAATCCCAGGTTCTTGGCACACCTGTACCTCCCAGAAGCCTTGCCACCCTCTCATTTGAACATAACAATTAGAAAAATCTCCAGGAAAGCTGGGGGTGGTGGCACATGTCTAAAATCCCAGTTACTGAGGAGGTTGAGACAGGAGGATCACAAGTTTGAGGCCAACCTCAGCAACTTAGCAAGGCCCTAAGAACTTAGCGAGACCCTGTCTCAAAATTAAAAAAAATAAAAAAGGGGTGGGGATATGGCTTATTGGTAAAGCACTACTGGGTTCCAAAAGAAACAAAACAAACCCCAAATTTAAAAATTAACAAATTAAACAAATTAAAAGGGCTAGGGGTAGGGTTCTGTGCTTAAAAAAAAACCAACAAAATAAAAAACAAACCCTGGGCTTAATCTGAGTACCAAAAAGAAAGAAAGATTACCAAGAAATGGTCTTTTATTTTTATTTTTTTTAGTTGTAGTTGTACACAATACCTTTGTTTTATTATTTTATATTTATGTGGTGCTGAGGATCAAACCCAGCACCTCTCACATGCTAGGTGAGCACTCCACCACGGAGCTACAACCCAGCCCAAGAAATGGTCTTTTTAATGATTTTCATTCTTGTTATAACGTTACTGTTGATTTCTTATTCATCATCTTATCCTTGTGTCTCAATGTTTAAAAGAGCGTTCCTTCAGGAATAGATGGTGAAATTACTTACTTCAGCAAAAAAAAAACAAAAGCACAAAGTCCAATCTACAGTGAGTGTTCTCAGCTCGCAAGGCAGCGGCTGTCCACCGCTGAGGGCTATCTCCACGGTGTTTGGACCAAGCTGTGCAGTTTGCATCCACCACAGCCACTGGAGTAGCAGGACCACGAGTTTATGCAAGAACGGGGACATGCTGGGGTGCACACTCCAGCCCACACCTGTCTCAGCCTCCTTGCAGACGCAGGCTAAGGACCTTGGTAGGACTGGGAATGAGAAGCGCAGCTCCTGTCTGCACGCTCCACCATTGTGAACTGGCTTTTTTTTTTTTTTTTCCATGGATATGGGCTTCTTCCTATAAAAACACAAAACCATTCATGAAAGTAAGTGAAAATGAATCGCAGGACACTCTAAGTGTCCTCCAGGTGCCTTGTTGAAAGTCTGAACAGAGCCCTGGGACTGTCATTGTGTCCTGTGACTAGCAGTGCATACAGGTGCTCTGGGGACCTGCAGGGGGGAATCTGGCTCAGCCAGGGCTCCTAAGAGGAAGCAGCATCTGGGTTGTTCCTTCTCCATCAGTGTTCACATTATGGTTCCCTTAGTGAAATCCCACGGCCTCCAGGCTGCCCCTTATTCACAGTGGAACCTCGAGGGCTGATTTGTACAGAATTCCAATGGAGGGCTACGTCCCTGGCTGCCGACCTCCTGTGTAAATCACAGACTAGGGACAAGCAGACACAATCAGCAAGAGGGGCAGTGTGCGAGCTCACCAGTCTCTCCCCACCATGGGGCAAGTGCCAACTGAGGAACAGTCAGGTGGAGGATGCTCTGCATGGGAGCTTGTGGTCCTTGCTCTTTCTCCACGTGGGCCCTCCCACCTTGCTTCCAGTGCTGCTGAGCATGGAGAGAAGTGGGAAGTTCCTGGCTTTGCCTCTTCACCTGACCTGTACCGCTGGCCTCGCCTGCTGTGGACACCTTGCTCTGGTGGAAGTTTTCCATATCTGGCGAGATTCCCTGTGAAATCCTCAAGCCAGCGTGTTGTCATCATGTCCATCTGCTTCTATTAAGTTAATGTGCTCACGGTCATAAAGCAGCTGAAATGTCTGGTACTCATCAAATGCACAATTGATAAATGTTCACAAGAAGTTAACGCTGTGTTGGAGCTCTTAAGGTTCAGAAACACTCTGGCACTTTATTCCTAAGTGTGATTGAGGCAGTCAGTGGGGAGAATCCTGTGGGTGAGGGAAGGGGACCAGAGGAGCGGGACATGCATGAAGTCCTCATATGACTAGACAAGGCAGAACCACGGAAGCTTCAGTCGTCAGCATAGAAGCTGGTGGTGCATAGCGGTTTGTCTACACAGACACTGGCCGCTGGCGCAGAGGGGCTGGGCAGGTGGAGCTGCAAAGAGTGAGTCTCCTCAGGCAGAACTGCCACCCAAGATACACTCGCATCTCTGTTCCTTTCCTCTTATGCGGTTTATAGGCTCTTTCCATCTTACATGCCAGTACAGAGCAGGCGCATCCCCCTGGGAGCCAGCTGCCCACTGCCCACCCACCTGCGGGCCCAGCAGCTGCTTGCTCTCCCACTTCTCCTTGCCCGGGTTCGCCTCACTGCTTGCTCCTCCTCTCTTCTTCCCCTTCCATGAATTGAGTTTTTGCGATAATACGCTGACCTCTCACTGAGCAAAGCGTGTAGATCATCAAGTCCTCTAAACTCTGTAGGGCTGCTGCCTCGGCTCATCCCGGTCTTCTGCTCTGGAGGTGGGTTCTTGTCAGAACCCTTTGTCTCCTCTCGGAGGGAATGAGAGCAACACATATAAATTGCCTGCCACAAAAGATACTTAAGTGACCGTTTGGTCCCTACTGAACCCTCTATACACTGAGCTGGGGGGAGGGGCAAGAATGTTGGCAGGTGGAGACCTGTGCGTTTCAGAGTTTTTGATTTTTTTAAAAATTGTGTCTTTGGTCACACAACCTCAAGTTCAAGCAGCAGAAGCAGCCCGCCCTTCCTTTTTGCATGGCTCAATTCGCCTAAGGTCATTAGGAGGTAAACCTGGTGTAGCAGAAAAGTACCTGCAAAATATTCAGAATTATAGTAGGAAAAACTTCCCAGGTCTAAACAGAAAACGTCTTCAAAAATAGCCCCATTTGGGGCTGGGGATGTGGCTCAAGCGGTAGCGCGCTCGCCTGGCATGCGTGCGGCCCAGGTTCGATCCTCAGCACCACATACAAACAAAGATGTGGTGTCCACCGATAACTTAAAAAAAAGATAAATAAATAAATATTTAAAAAAAAAAAAAAAATAGCCCCATTTGAGGATGCTTTTGAGCGTATGCTTTGCGGTGCCGTCTCGAGTGGGAGCGCGGCAGCTGAGGTGCGTGGCCTATTTAGGAGACCTGAATAGAACCTGGCCTGAGATGCCGACTAAGGAGGGGTGTGGTCAGCCCAGGTAGCCAAGTGTCTGTCCCAGCTCTCGTCTTTCAGGAGTCTGCTTGGAAAGGGAGACCCCTTGGCAGAGGAAGAGGAGAACTGATGAGAAGTCCCCCGGCTGCCTCTCTGCTGGAGGCGGAGGAGCTGGGGCTCTGCTCCGCTCCAGACCTGTTTTAATTCCTTGCAGCTGATCTTCTCTTCCCTCATTTTTGGCAGTCGGGGCTTGGCTACTGGCCAGGAAACGTGCACCAGCTTCAGAGCTCTGCAGTGATATCTGTCTCTGTCCCTGTGTTGGGGACAGACTGACTGCACAGTGAGCCATGGAAGGCTGCCAGCACAAGCTCACGAGCTCTGCTGCTCCCAGAATCTTACTGGCCCGAGTTCTAAGTGGGGTTACCCTTTCCAGGCAGTGGGTGAGTGGTGAGTGGGAAAGAGCCTGGGGCCACTGCAGCCGCCTTCCTCTCCTCATTCACAGAGGTGGTGACTGGCCTCTGGCTCCATGAGGGCTGACTGGAGAGGGTAAGGGGAAGGTGGGGGTCAAGGGCATGTCCTCTTAACATAGAAAGAGCAAATCAGATGGCAAGAGAGAACCATGATAAGAGTAAGCCCAGTGGAAGATTAACTTAAGTATCCAGTTCTTTGTAATTTAAAAGAGATTACAAATGTCTTGAAGAAACAGTTTGATGGGTGTGCCACGCCACCACCCTGCTTCCCAGACAGGGAGTGAGTGGAGGTGCAGGTGCACATGGTGGCAGCGTGCCCCTCCGGCTGCCCTCCTTGTTACTCTTCTCAGTACAGCACCGTGGCTCCCAGGGGTTGCAGCATCACCACCTCATCACTGCTGCTCAGCACCACTGTCATTCAGGCTCCTGAATTAAAACAGGCAGCCAGGGCTCCTGAGGGGTGCTGGGGAGGCGACCATGAGAAGCTCTGTCCTTTGTGGCCCTCCCTCCTGTCTGCCTGGCTCCAGGCAGTATGGTATCTGTTCACCTCTCGTCTTTGTCAGTATGAAGTGTAAACACAGCCTTGTGATTTTACTTTATTAGATGAAAACACACTGAGACTTGAATCCTAGGCTGAGAAGCAAGAATTTGAAGTTGTCCCAAACAAGCTAGGTGGCGTTGCACAGGCCCCACGACACCAAAGAGTGGTCGACACCGCTGTCGGTGGAGCACTCCTGGCAGTTCCTTGTGCTCTTTGCATCCTGAGAGTTGCCTCTAGGGACAGATTTGCCTCTTCAGAAGGGGTGCTGGTTTTCTGCTTGGCAAGTCAGCATGAGTCATTGGTAACCTCAGGGGCAGCAAAGTGTGAGAGTCCAGGAGCCTCCCTTGAAGTCTTAGATTCCTCAAAAACAGAACAGGTTTGGGCTGGGGGACCAGCTCTGTGTAGAGCACTTACCTGGTGTTGCGTTGCAGCAACCAGGAAACCTCCCAAGAACCGCTTAGAGGAGGAAGACTCCTTTTGGCTCAGGTGTTGAGAAGTTCAGCCCATGGTCAGCTGGCTCCAGAGCACTGAGCCAGAATTGAGCAGCACATCCCAGCCAGGGAGCCTGGGAGGGAAGCTGCTCAGGGCATGGCAGCCAGGAAGCAGAGAGCTCCAGGGTCCCAGTAGGATGGTTTTTGATTTTTTTGTCCCCCGCCCACCGCCTTTTTAACCGATTGGATTGGAGAGTTAGAGGGGTTTGCTGGTTTTCATTCCAGCGGTGCATTGTTTGCAGGTTGTTTTGGGTTGCTGTTAAGTGATGTTTGGCACCCGCACACTCTGTCCGTCTGCTCTGTATTCAGGAGGATGGGTTGAGTAACCTGGCTGTGGGGGCTTCATGATACTCATCAGCAGAGACCTCCAGGGACTCTTGCAGGCTGGTGGGAGCCAGTCCACAGTCCCACTGGTGGAGGAGGAGTTGCCCTTCACACTGTACCCAGCCCAGACAGCCACGGCCCGAGGACTGAGGGAGCAGGCATGGGAACTGAATGACTAGTGGGGACAGGTTTTCAGGGCTTGGTCCTTTCCTTGGTCCCCACTGTGCCATGGGTGTAGGTCCCAAACTGGCACTGGCAGGGCAGAGCAGGAGGGGTCTCCTGCCTAGTGGAGAGAGCCAGAGAGCGCGCCACATGCCCACCCCATCCTGCGCTTACCTGCCAAAGGAGGAGCTCTGGGTCCCCTGTTCAGGAGCCTTTATGCAGTTCATTTCCCTGTTGGACCAGCCCCATTCTACAGCCATTAGGACCCCTCTGAGTCACCTGCTAGCAGGTGGGGTCAAAAGGGGCTTGATATGAAAAAGAAAAGATACTCTAATCACTCAGAAAATTCCAGGAGTTTTAACTGCTCAGGGCCAGGAACCTGGGACAGAAAACTAACATACACTCATTACAGCACAGTGGGGAAGAGGGACAGCACTTCCAGTCAAGTGGGACTGACTGACTCTTGGAATGCAAGGTTGGTTCCCTGTCCAGAAGTCAGTGGTATCCACCACCTTAACAATTTAAAGAAAAACTCATGTCATCTCAATGCAGATAAAAGCTGAACACTTCAACATCCTTCCTTGTCTAAAACTCAGCAAACCAGGAATACAAAGGGATTTCTCAGCCTCATGGAGAGCATGTGTGAAATATACTGTCAGCCAGTGTCGTGTTTACTGGGAGAACTGAATGCTGTCCTCCCACTGAGCTCTCAGACGAGACAGGACTTGGACAACACCGTCCAACATGGTGCTAGAAGACCTTCAGTCTCAGAGGTGAGGAAAGAAGCCACAGAGGTGCCCATTGAGAGGAAGACCATCCACACTTGCAAGTGACTGACTCATTTCTAGAGAATCCATTGAATCTACCAAGGCAGTTTTAGAACTGGTAAGTGATTGTAATAAGGTTGTCGGATAGAAAATCCACTAGCAGGTGAATTACATTTTCCTTGTACTTGGCATTAACAGAAATCCAAATTTGAAGAACGTAGCATTTTGTTATGCTGGACCAGCCAGCTGTGTCCAGTTCTCCAATGCCAGGTGACACTTAAACCTTGGAGATTTGCTTCTTCTGGTAGGGGTTGGTCCCTATAGCCTTTCATTACATGATCAGCCAAGCATGGCATGGCATGACTCCTGAATAAGTCAGTTTGCTGTAGTGTACACAAAAGCAGAAAAAAACAAAAATAAACCAAATAAACAGATGAAAATATAGGCAAAAATAGGTAAAAGAAAATACCTTGAGTACCTGGGCTGGAGGTGAACCCAGACTCCCTTGAGTGCATGAAAGAAATCGCCCTGGTGACCAGTCTGTTTAGGGTGGCACTCATGTAGGTCCTTAATGCCAACAAGCTGCCAACAGAGTCAAAGGCCTCAGACTGAGGCTTCACAGGGGGTCACCACCAGCTGTGTCTCAATGGCGGTCTGAAAGCACTGGCATTTGTAGTCCCAGACAGTGCATTATCTCAGCCTCCAGGTACCTGTTTTGGAAGGGAGGGTTCAGAATTTCATTCCAGGCACGTTCATCAAGGTGACTGCCACCTAGCCACTTGGCCCAGCTATAGCTTGTGTACAAGAGAAGTCTCAAAAGAAGTTGATGCTGCCAGAGCATAGTGGCATTCATCAGAATTAAAGTCACAACTAACCTAGACCCTGAGTCTTAATGTGCAAAATACAGGGCAACCCTTTGTAAGGTTGCAAAAGTTACAAAGTACTTAAGAGTGTCTCCCTGGACACTGCAAACCCTGGGGAAAGAAAGACATCTAAGAAGCTCTGTATGAATGGGGAAGTAGTCTACAGATCGCAAGACTCACTGTCATTGAGATGCCAGGTTTTACCACACTGATCTACACGTTCAGTTTGATCTAATCAGAATGCCAGCAGGCTTTTAGGTAAATAATGATAGGTTGATTTTAATGTTTATAAAGAATTAGTTTACCCAAGTAATTCTGGAAGAGAAGAATAAGGTTTGAAGACTGATACTATCCAACTTTAAAACTTGCTATAAAGCTACAGAACTCAAAATGGTGTGGTGTTGGCAAGAGGACAGACACGTGGGCCAGTAGAGCAGAATAGAGAGGCCAGAGCAGATCTGTGCTGAAGTGGCCAGCTGACTTCAGCAGAGCTGCAAGGATAAGTCACTGAAGGACAGTATTTTCAACAGTGTTTCTGGAATGACTGGATTTCTCTGTGATAAGATGAACCTTGCTCTGTAACTTATACCTCATATAAAGTTTAACTCAAGGTGGACTCTAGACCTCACCATTAAACCCCAGGCAATCTTTCTAGATTTTAGAAAAGTAACATTTTTTTTAAGAGGAGAAAAAAGAACATAGTAGTCAACCTTTGTTTTAGAAGTTCTTAAGTATGACTTCAAAAAGCATATTTCATAAAAGAAAATGATAATAAACTGGAGTTTGTCACAATCTTTGCTTTGCCATTCTGGGAGGAAATAAATACCAGCAAATTTCAGGACAAAGACTTTCACTGGAATGTAGAACCCTCCCAACAGGAAAACAAAAACATTTTTTAAATGGGCAAAATATTTGAGTGTATCCTTCACTAGAGGAGAGCCAGAGACCACAGGTGAGCACTTGGACAGACGCCTGGCGTTCCTCCCAGGGGACATTGAGGATTTGGAGATGCTGCAGATGATCACAGTCATGGTTGCAGTCTGAAATAGCAAGTGCTGCGAGGGGTGGAGAGTGTCTTTGAACCCTGACTGCCTTCCCTCCCCAGTTTATACCTTCTGCTCCTCTACCCCCACACAGAAACACATCCATCTGTAGAAAACACCGGAGAACTTTAGGTGCCTCTCCACAGACCTGGAAAGAGCTCTGATGGCCCCAAGATGGTCATTAGCACCTAATAGCAACACTGGGTCTCTCCTGGGCCCGGCTGGACACTTGTAGGACTAGGCCGTGTATAGAAGGAACGTGCTAAAGATTGAGGGTGTCAGCACCTCCACTGGCCCAGGGACCCACAGCCTCCATAGGCCTGGTGATTGCTAGCATGCGGCAACTGTCCTGAGACTGCAGAAACACAGAGTCCCTGCCAGGCTGCAGTTCCCATCCAGCTAGAGGCCAGCGAAAGGGCTCTTAGATTGCGCTTGCCTTGGTGGATAGCAGAAAGCATTGTGAGTCCTCTGCTGCAGCGTCCTCTGGCTGGGGCAGGAAATGGAGTGAGTTAAACTCAGCAGCACTTAGAACCACAGTGCAGGGCCTGCCACCTACTCCTGTAACCCCCGTGGTGTGATTAAAAGAGGATTTGGTCTTTGTCCCAGGTTTCTGGCACATGGAGACCTCTGGGGCAAGCAGGGCTTTTGTATGCTAGCAAGATGGCTTTTCCTCCTGAGATGGCTTCTCCGTGGGGCTGATGACCAGAAGGACTGAGCGAGACTAGAAGAATGGACCTTAGGTCCTGCCTCTCGTGGGGGGCGTGGAGATTGAGTGGAGCTGCTAGTGGCCAGTGATTCGAGCCTGCATGGTGAGGCCTGCATTGAAACCTCTAAGGGAAGAGCTGGAGCGTGCGGAAGCCACGCACTCCTCCGCACACCTCGTCCACACCAACACACTGGGCAGTTCCTGCGTCGTGTCTGTTATAGCCGCCGGTGAATGTTGGTGAGGGGCCCTCCTGCTCCTGTGAGTTCTCCTACATGCTGGCAAATCGGAGGGGGAGACCAGGGATCAGAAGCTCAGGTGGCCTGGGTCTTGCAACTGGTGTCTGAAGTGGGGCTGTCTTGTGGGACTGAGCCCTTCCCTGGAGTCTTCCTGACTCTGAGCTTGTCAGAGTGGAACTGCACTGCAGACCCTCCATTGTGGAGTCACCCTATAGTGACGGGCAGTGGCCAAGTCTGAGAAGGACGGCTCCCCATGCTGGTGAAGCAGGAGGAAGCGAGGGGAAAGGGAGAGCCTTTTAACAGGGTGGGGTAGGGAGGTATGTCAATATTATGTGCCACACACTGTGAGGTCCTGTAGGTCCAGACACGGAGGACAGACGCAGTGCTGCTGTGTGACCCTCCTCCCTGTGACAACGGCAGGAGTGAGAGGACCCTGTGGACAGAGACCTTCAAAACTGGTGAGGCTGGGTGGCTCAGTGGTGGAGCACTGGCCTGGCGCCGAGGCCCTGGGTTCCAGCCCAGCACCACAAACCACACAGAACCCCCTGATTTGTGGTAGGCCTGTGGGGCCGTGGCTTCCACCTTCCTTGCTACAGTTTCAGGCCCACTCTCCCAGAGCGTGAGGTGGCCTGAGTGGCCTGAGTGCTGAGTGGCTTCTGCAGCCCGACCACTTCTGCATAAGTGCACAGTTCACATTAGACAAGCCAGCAGACCCAGGACAGATCCCTCTACCTAGGACAGCCAGAGAGGAGAAAGGATGTGCACACGGGGAGTGGTACAGCACAGCACCAGAGGAAGAGGTCCTGAAGCTGGGTCTCAGGCAGCAGTTGCTCTGTCCCCGCCATGAAGTCACAGGAAGGGGGCTGTGGGGAAGCAAAAGGCAAATATTAATATAGATGGCAGGGTGATGCAGAGATGAAGAGAGGGAAACACGTTAAGAAGTCAAATAATTCAGCTGCAAAATTTAAGTGACTTTAAGATCACTTGTCAGCAGAATAGGTGTTACGGGAAATGAAAAGTAATAAAAAATGAGAAGCAAGAACAATAAAGCAACGAGGATTCATACAGATAATTATTCTTGAAATGTACAACAAATGGTAATGAAACAGCATTTAAGCATGTCATATTTCAATAAGTGTAAGCTCCCCTATTAAAGTTACCTTCACCAGAATATCCAGCCTGAGGAATTCACACACACGCACCGACCCGGAGGAGTTCGGTGGCAGTGGGTGGACTCCTGCAGTGTGCCAGGGGAATCCCAGATGCTAGCCCCGTAGAGTCACATCAACCTGTGTGGGTGACTTCGTCTGTCCATCCATTAGTACAGTTCACTGTCTTAGTGGGTCAAAAGAGAAGATGTTTTTAATAAAACTAAAAGTGAATATTAATGAAAACTGTGGCATAAGGATGGTGGAATAAATACTTCCTCTGCCAGGAGAAGTTTCCTCCTGCCAGAGCACTTGCCCTGAGGCCCAGTGCCCTGCAGTAAGGTGCCCGCTATGGTAACCAACACTCCTGTTCTCTGGACAGACTCTCCTGGCAGTGCTAGTCCATGAAATGATCAGGTGAGGAAGGGGAAGGCCTGTACACATTCTAAAGAGGCAGCAAGTTTACATGACTGATGTAGGATTCAAATCGCAACTTTGCAAAAAACAAAAATAAATCCATTTATGTGAGGTGGCTGATGACAAGGTGGACCATACGTCCAAATCGGCGCCCTGGAAAGGAAGCGACCTCTGTAGAGGGCGAGGGCTAGGGCCTTGGGGAGGACACGCAGGCCTTGTTGGTTTGGGAACGCCCCCCCCTCCCCCTAACTGGGCCTTGGTTATAGGGCCTTAACTTTCTAAATCTTCAGACTCACAAATCTTGTGTTCTTTGTATATGGCGTACTTCACAGATTGAGTTCTAGGCTGCCAAAAGCTTTATGATTGTGACAGATTATACACAGACACACTCAGAGCCATTTTTGATCATCTGAATGCAAAAAAGGGAGGCGAGAGTACAGCGGTCAGAGTTTCACAGATTGCAGGGTGGCCCTGGGCACCTTCCCACTCCTGATGTCACTGAAGGTTGATGCACACAACTGGATTTGCCCTTGTCCTCTAGGTCACGCTCATCTCCCGTCTGTAGCTGGCCTGACTCCAGCTGTTGAGTGAGTGAAGTCTTATTTTCATCGTCTGATAAACGCCCTCAAGCCCACTGCCCACCCTGAACCCAGACCTCGGCGGTACCTCCTCATTAGAGCCCAGGCTGCCTGCCCTGCCCTCCCCACCCGAGTGCTGGGTGTGTTGTTCCTTGTGCCTGTCTCACTGCAACTGTTCCTTTGTCCAGACTCTGTGTGTGGTGAAGGCTGTGTGCTTGCCGAGCTACATTGCTGGTGTTCACTCTGACTGGGTGTGCAGCTGCTGTGCACTGATCCTCGCTCAGGGACATGAGCTTCCCCTGGCACGGCTGGACACTAAGCACTGTGTCTTCCTTCTGTTGGTAGGAGCCTGCTGCCATGTGCATTCTTTTCACATGTTCTGTTGAACATGTGCTAGAATTTCTTACCTACTGAAGAATCGAGTCGTGAGGTTGTAGTTGAAGGGAATCTTCCCTCTTAGGATACAAAGGCAGAGTGGTTGCACTGTCTTCCTCTCTTGTGGCAGTATTGAAGGCGTGCTGCAGACCACCATCCTTTCCAGGGCCAACAGAGTCACTCAGCTTTTGCGCTTGCTGACTGACAGTGTGTAAGAAGACTCCATGTGGCCTGGGCTTGCATTTCTCTTGTCTGTGTCGCTGCACATCCATTTGTGTGTTTAGTGGCCATGTGCTTCCTTGTCTTTGGGATGCCTGTTCATGTCCTTTGCCACTTTTCTGTTGGCCTTTTGTGCTCTTTGTGTTGATTATAGGGGTTGTGGACACCACACCTTGGTGAGAGTAGTCCTCTGTTGCTGGTATCCCCCACCGGACACTTCGTTATCTGGGATTTCAATCCAGGTTATGGTAGACGGTGCCCCTGCTCCTTTGCTTTATGCACCTTGTTTTAAGACAGCAAACAGGCCAACTTGCACATCATCTTTTCTTCACATCTCTTGGCACATGGGACCTGCACCTGAGGTCTCTGTCCTCTGACCTGAGCTTGCTGTCCCAGGATGTCTTCCCTGGGGTCTTGATGGGAAGCCCCCTGCAGCCTGTGTGCTTGACAATAGTTTATCTTGCTCCCACATCTGAACATCAGTTTGGCTGGACATGAGATTCTGGGTTATAAGTTCTTTTTCTTTAGTAAATTAAAATACTCCTCCATTGCCTTCTTGCATCCTATGTTAATCTGACTCTTGTTTACCTGAAAAATGATCTTCCTTTCTGAAAGCTTTCCATGTCTTTTCATTCTTTCATACTTTACTTTTTTTTTTTTTTTTTTTTTAAGATAGGCTCTTGCCAAATGCCTATCCTGAGCTCCTGGGCCCCAGCCATCCTCCTGCCTCAGCCTCCACCTCTGCACCTGTCTTTGGTATTCCCCAGCTTCACTTAATGTTCCTAATTTACAGATGGAATCCCTCACAGAAGGTTGTGAGAATTAAACACAGAACAGCAAATGCTTGTTGTGAGAACTAATAAGAATCAGCTGTTTCCTTCATCATTAATAACCTGGTTTGTGGGTATTTTGAGCCATTGATGTTACCTCTACTTTTGTGCAGAGCCTTTTATTGCCCAGCAATACTCCTGTGCAAGGGAAGGAAGGAGTGTGAAAAATGAAAACAGGTGTTACAATTCTAATGCAGTGAGAAGAGGTGTTATTGGCAGAAGTGAGTTTTGTAGATTTCATTGAATTGGCCATGCCACCCTCAGTCAAATAACCATACTGTCTATAGTTTAAAGTTGTGTGTGTGATGTCTTTGTTTTAATTTCTCATTTACGAGAATTTACAGCCATGCATGCTGACACACGCCTGTAATCCCAGTGACTTGGGAGACTGAGGCAGGAGGATTGTGAGTTCAAAGCCAGCCTCAGCAAAAGCGAGGTGCTAAGCAACTCAGGGAGACCCTGTCTCTAAGTAAAACACAAAATAGGACTGAGGATATGGCTCAGTGGTCAAGTGACCCTGAGATCAATCCCCGGTACTGCCCCCACCCCCGGCCAAAAAAAAAGAGAATTTATATTTTCAGTGTTTTTTGATCATGCTAATTTCTCAGTAATCAACATTTTATATATATATATATATATATATATATATATATATATATATATATATATATATATAAAATTTTAAAAGGTCTTCATCTGCCAGTTCTGAAATGTGGCCACCTGTGAATCTACTTGTACAAACTGTTTTTTCCATTGGTTTCTGATAGCATGCTGTCTGAAACTAGGCATCACAGGCTCTCGGTTGTGCTCTCTTCTCTGAGCTCTGCACCTGCAGGAGGTAAACCTGCAGAGGTCTGGTCCCAGGGCTGGACTCGGGCTTTCAGGAGATGAGCTGGTTTTGCAGTGGCTTGCTCGCAGAGCTGCTCCCTTCAGCTGCACTCTTAGTTTGATGTTCAGCTCTTAACCCTGTACGTGGCTTGTAACTAAGGGTTGATCCCTTCGTGTGTCCATGGAAAGGCCTTCTAACCCGGCAGGACTTGATCTCCCTCCCTTTCTTCTGAGAGGCAGGAGATCCTCAAATCTTCGCCCACATTTTCAGCTTCCCCGCTGTCTGCTGTAGAATCCTTAGAGTCTTGTCCTGCGTGGGTTTGGGAGTCAGCCAAGGCCTTGCAGAAAGCTTGTGTTTTGGCTCCTTCCTTTCTAAAGTTATTCCCTATAATTTCCTGGCAGCCTGAACTCCTGACCTCCAGCTCCTTGGCCCAGCCAGCCTGCTGCCCCTGAGTCGCAGTGTCTGCTGGGGTGACTCATCTAGAGAGATCCTCTTTGTAAGGGTCACAGCACTTCCAGGTTCTACCTGTGTTTGTTTGTTCTTTGGCATTTTCAAATGGTTGTTTTTTATATTTTATCCAGAATTCATTATTGTTATTGGCAAAAGGATTAGTGTGATACAAATGATTCTGTCATTACTGGACTCTAGAAATCCCAATCGATAAATACATTATGGATGAAAAGACAGACGACAAAGTAGCATGGTTTGTGTAGGGCTCAGGCCTGAGATTGCATTTCCTGTGGATCGTGTTTATCCACCATGAGATCTTGTGCTCCACAAAGCCACCGTGGGGGCCGTGTGTGTCTACCCTGGCTGTGAGGCTGCAAAGGCACCTGGAAGTGGGCCAAGCAGAACCCTCTGAAAGTCAGCAGAAGGGACTGCACAGTACTGATCGGCTGATGGAGCATCACGGCCATGACTGTATGCTCACAGGAGGAGTCTGCTCCCTGCCACCGGGAAAGCACAGCTTTCGCGTGGACTTCTTTTGTTCTTTGAATAGTAACCCACTGAATGCTGCAGCCACAACCTCTCTCCAGGCCAACCAGGCCTTGCTTCTTGAGCAGAGTACATGGCCAGGCATTGTTCCCATGGTTCCTGGGCAGTCTCATTCAAGAGGGTGGACAGAGGAGGCACCATTTGCCCAGCAAACACTGCATGACTGTGTCTTATTTTTCTGGTTCTGAGTCTTTCTGCTCCTCTTTGTTTCTCTGCCCTCTCATCCCACTGCTGTCTGTATACTCCCAGTCCTCTCACTTCTATAAAGGGTAACTTCCAATTCTACCCTGATTGTGGCCTGGTCCTGTCCTGGCCTTCTCCTGGGCCCACTGTCCACAAGTGAGACATGGGAGTGCATTTTGTAAATGTCCCAATAAGCCACTGTAAGTTCAAAGCATGGTCAAGCGGACAAACACAGGTAATACAGCTGGCCCCCGAACATCCTCTTAGCCGTGTGGCCAGTATACTCTGCCGAGTGTTGGTTGTTTCCCCCTCCGGAGAGATCAGAACGCAAAGTGCAGCTTCTGCCCTCAGTTGTTACCCTTGCGTTGTTGCCCTCATGTTGTCACGAAGTCAGGAGATTGCAAGTTGGACTCTCATAAGTTGGGGACCCTCAGTTTTTGAAAGGGGTTACTTATTCTTAATTTTAAACCTAGATAAATCAAGCATTTTATATTTCTTGTGCTAAAAACATTAAGTTGCCTTTGTGTGATGTTTCCATCGATTCTGTCCTGCTCTGTGCCAGTGCCCTGGCAGGAGGAAAGAAAGATGGTTTCCTGCCTCCTGTCAGCACACACAAATGAGACAAAGCTTTGCTGGTTCTGCACTAGCTCCTGAGGACGGGGTTTGCGTGCAGGCAGGAAGTCTAGGCCCTGACACCTAGGATTTTGTGTGATTAAAAAGATGTAATTGGATTTGTGTTTGCTTGTCTTCCCCTGGCTTCCTTTATGTCCCTTGAGGTTATTTGTTCGTTTCTCCAGGACTCTCCCCAGCTCACTTTCTTAAGGGAAAAAACGGAAGTCCAGTCGAATCCTGCCGTATTTAGTTCCTGCTGCATCTCAGAGCTCCTCTCCAGGGACAGGCTTCATGGACTGCAGACAGTGCCTTCCTGCTGACAGCGCACCGCTTCGGCAGTGAGGCTTTCTTCTGTCTAAAAGCCCGGAAGCCTTGGGAAGGAAGGAAGCTGGACTGGCTTGTTTACCATGGCCGTGCCCACCCGCCTTCAACCCCCTGCTGCTGAAGGCCATGGTGCACCTGAGATTTTCCATTCATGCCTCTCACACTCTTTCCTTTTTCTACAGGTTTTGCATGCAGAAATGTGTCAGCCTGGTGCCTGGAGTCACACTGGACTTGATAGAAAAGTGAGTAGATTGTGAAGCCCTTGTGGTTGGGTCGCTGCCTTTCTCGACTCTTGGTTCCTGGAGCGCTTTCTACCCTGTGGGTGTTACCATCTAGGAGTGCTGGGTTCATTGTCTCTACTCAGCAAAGAGTTGAAGAACAGGACACAAAGATAGCAAGCAACAGGTTTATTGTAAAAGCCACAGTAACAGACTTCTCTGAAGAGAAGGGCCCCAGAGCTGAGATTCCAGTGGGGGATGTTTTGGCCTGTTCTTTTTATGGTCCCTGGAATTTCCTCCTTTCCTATCTCCTCCTGTCCACGCTCTCCTCACTATTATTCATTGGTGTCCTCTCTGCATCTTTTCTAATTTTTCTATTGGATCCCACACTTAGGAGTACAAGTACAGAAGTGTCTGTCTGATTGGGTCCCTGCTTGTGTCCAACTTTTGTCAATCGGGAAGTTAACCTCATTGGAAGACCCTCTCCATGTTCCTCTGTTCTAGCCCGGCCTGACCTCCTTACTCGCCATCTTGCCCTTTCGTGTGGGAACATCCATTTGTTCTCTGAGATTGTGTGGGTTATGCTCAGTGTAGGAGGTTGCTACACATGAGGCCATATTAGAAGAAAATAATAAAAAGCCGAATTCTTTTGAACTTTAAAAAGAACCTCCAAACTCTAAGCCAACGCAGAAGACAGGTCACCTCCGCTTTCCCAGAGCAGCCGGCTCAGAGCTCCGCTTTGACCTATTTCCTCAAACTTAAACTTGCCCTTTGATGTTCTGTAACTTTCCCACCCCCTGCCCGTTTTACTGTTTGGAACAGACTGATTTCAGAAGGTTCCAGAAGCTGGCCAGGGTGTCCCACACGAAGCACCATGTTGTGCACATGCCCACAGGCTTCCCAGGTTCCTCGAGCAGTGCATCCATCTCCTGTTTGACCTCTTAGGATCTGAAATAGTACATCCGATGCTAAACTTGACCTGCATTTATTTGCTTTTAACTCCTGGACAGTGTGGAAAAAATGGGGAGTTGAGTGAACCCTTGTGCTCTGGAGTTGATCTGCCAGAGGGCTGTTTCCAGGGCCCCAGTCATGGAATTGTATGTGGCAGTGGCTGAGGCCTGAGCTTACCACATTAGGTCAGAAAAGCAAGCGTTGGCTGAAGTTCTCCCTGGAATAGCGCTGGCCTTGTGTGTGGAAAACAATTCACACAGGAGGCCCTCAGTCACACTGCCTTCCCACAGTGGCATGCTCGCAGCTCCGGTGGCAGGAATGCAGGAACTGCACTTGTGCTCACACAGGCAGTCTCTTATGCCCTTAAGCAAAAAAAATAACCTGGTAGGATGCATTTTCCAAATGACACAAACTGCGTGCAAATATGCATGTTACAAAAGGCACAACTAGGTCCACGCGGGGGCTGGTATTTGGTCAGTGTCAGAGTGGATATTTGATGTGCGAGGCCCTGGGCTCAATCCCCAGCACCATAAAATCAAAACAGAAAAAAAAAAAAAAACACATGTAGTTTACTCTGGGCAGCAAAATGGAACTTGGAAAAAGGAGAGGGAGGAGCGAGGAGCAGCATTGAAGGACTCTAAATAATTTTTGTTCTGACTTAGTGTTTTTAGAAAAACATAGTATGCAAAATAATCTACAGTTGTGATGTCACCTCACATTTCTGAAGTCCTTCAGATTTCAGAGGCCAAAGGAGAAACATGTTCCTCATACATCTGCTCATTCTCCTCCAGCTGAATGTTCCCATTGGGACTTTGGAAAAGTGGGTATCGAAGTGCACTTGTGAAATTGAAAAACAGTTCTGGGTTCAGAGAGGTTTGCTGTTTTAAAAGCTTGTTGAGACACTTAGAACCCCAGTCTTCACTGTGAGTCACTTCTGAAGCCAGGTTGCTGGGAGCAGGCCTGCACTCTGCTCTCCTGATACCGTTCAGCAGGCGTGTTCGCCATTGAATTGAGTCAGACGAAATGGACACAAGTCAGCATCTGTAGCTGGAAATCCCATGTTGCTGCTCTCCCTTGTGGCTCGGCAGAGGTTAAATTGTGAGTGGTTGAATTATGTTTATATTTTTATGCCATGACTGATTCCGTACTTGGGAATTATTCTGCACCAGGAGAAATCCAGATGTATTAGCTCCAGAAGCTGCCCAGCCACAACTGCTAGATCAGTTTCTGAGCGGATGCACAAGTCATTTGCAAGATGTCTCCATGTAAAATAAAATGCTATCATTTTATAAACTTTTAGATTTTTTTCCACTTATGTTATGGTCTCGTAAGAAGGAAGGTTTTCAGTTATTAGATGTGATTTTGAATCAGAAAGCCTAGCAGCCCGCACAGCCCACTGCTGTTGGACGTCCCCTTCTCTTGCTGCTGGGAGTTTCCTGTTCAGAGAACATTTCCTAGAATAAGTGTCACATTATTTTCACCTGCATTATTATTATTTTCTGGAGATGTCGTCTCAGAATATGTTCATCTTGGTTCTGGTGAACTCCACAGCTTGCCACCTGCTAGGCCTGCCTTGATGCCATCTCCTCTTTGCTCCGCACCACCAGAGCACACAGACTGATGACGTTGACCTACATGTCAGGTCAGGCGGAGCCACTTGGAAAGCCATTGCACAATCAGTTAGGAATCCCAACACTTTTTCCACAACCTGTAGCTGCAAGTCTGATTCATGGTTCACTGCCTCAGGGACTCAAGACCAGGTCCGTCTACCTCTTGGTGCAGTGCAGCTCCCACAGCAACCAGCATTCTACAAACCCCATGGGGCCTCTTGCCATCTGGGTCTCCCTCCTCCCCACAGGTGTGGTCCTTGTTCCTGGTCCAAGTCCTCCAGCAGGGCCTGGCTGCGTACTTTGATCTCAGCAGTGCTTTGTGCACATGAGCGATGCTCCTACAGCGTGGAGCTGGCCTCGGCTGTGGGCTGCGTGGCCTCCCTACCGTGTGTGGCAGGCACAGCTGAGCTGCCCATGGCCTGTGGCTGCACACAGCAGAGACCAGGTCAGACTCGGGCTTTCATGTTGTGATCTTGTGTTTTAATTCACATAGAGGTTTGAATCCTGTGGTGGCCCCTTTTCTGTTCCACAGACTGGGCAAGTTACAGAAACGAGTCTTACATTGACTCACCACTCTGGAGGTGCGAGATTAAGGGGCCACATCTGGTGATGACCTTGCTGGCAGACTCCCAAGGCAGAAAGGGTCTTGTGTGTGTGTATCTGTCTGACTTCTTACACAGCCACCAGGGTTCAATCACAGCAGCTTGTTTCAGTCAGCTTTTGCATTGCAGTGACGAAAATAGTTGAAAAGAACTATTTGGAGGAAGGAAGGTTTATCTGGGGCCCGGCCTCAGTCCATGGCCGGCCACTCCACTGCTCCGGGCCTGAGGCGAGGGGAGGGGCAGAGGAAAGCTGCTCACTCATGGCAGAGTCAGGAAGCAGAGAGAGGGGAAGGGCCCAGGGCAGATGCTCCCTTGCAGGTGACCCACCTCCCCCAGCCACATCCCAGCTGCCCAGTTACCACCAGCCAGTCCATTCAAACTAGGGTGGACCGACTAGGCTGCAGCTCTCATAGTCCATTCACTTCCCCTCTGAAGACTCATGTGGGGACAGGAGCTTTGGGGGACACTTTACAACCAAACTTTATCAGGGCTCCACCCTTATGACCCTATCAAATTCTAATCACTTCCCAAAGGTCTCAACTTTAAATGCCTTTAAGTTTCCTCCCTCTTAATTAATACCTCACAATGGAGATCAGATTTTTTACACAGGAAGGTTTGGGGGACACACTTAACCCACGTCCAAGCTGTAGCAAATGCTGCTGTCAGATGTTAGAGGGTAGGGGAAGTGGAGCTCAGATAGAAAGGGTGGGCACAGGGGACTCACAGACGTGGTGCCAGGCAGGCTGCTCTCCAGCTGTGCCCTTCAAGGAGGTCCTCTGGACAGCCAGCTGGGCTCCTGCTCGCATGTCTACCCCACCAGTGGTCCAGGCAGCAGGTCCCACTAGGCAGAGTGCTGGGCCATTGTGCTCAGGACGGGTCTCCTGGCACGTGACAGAATGTACTTGTCACCAACGTGCCACTGGGTGACAGGCCCTGGCACAATGCCCCAGATCCTTCCCTGAAAGTGGCACCCAGAACACAGGCTCCTCCCAGAGCTGGGAGCATGAGGGTGCTCCGCTGGGCTGCAGCTCTCTAGCAGCCCTGGGCCCAGCCCCCTGGTGTCACAGTGTGATGTCCGCTGGCCCAGCCAGCTCCCAGGGCCTCATCTGACAAGTAGAAGGTGTTTTGGGGGGAAAAATGCTTTCGTCTTTTAAGAAAATTTCCTAAAATGAATTAGTCAGAAAATGGATGCTGGCTTCTCCTCAAGTGGACTGTTACTACAGCTGGTTCAGAGTAGGTCCTCCCAGACTCAGGGTTCACACTGGGAGCATCCAAGACTGTCCCCACTCAGAGCCAGCAGGAGGCCGGCCTTCTCTGGAGTCATCTCCCATCCAGTGACAGTCGGGGTGGAAGTGACAGGGTAGTCCTCCCCACAGTGAGTCCGGAGACTCATAGTCACCCCAGTTACCTTCCTCACTGCCAGACGGAACCAAGTGGGAACAGAGGCGCGTGAGTGTTTGTTTGTTTTTTTTAATTTATATGTAGTTAATGTTTCAAGAACCATATTATATTTCAAAACATATAAATTTTTGAATAGTTGAGATTTGAATAAAAACATTTGCGTGATGTTGGTGAAGCTGTCCAGGAGGTTTGCTGGGAAAGGTTTGTGTAATTGGTTGGGTGATGTTGCTGTGTCTCCGCTTCCTGGCCTACTTTCCAAGAGAGGAGCTTCCGGCTGTGTGCGTCGCATCTGCCTTGGAACAGAGAAGGCATCCACCCATCAGCTTGACTCCTAGGGTGGTGGCATGGTGCCATTCTCTCTGTCCGGCCTGGTGTGGTTTTCATGTGCAGAGCATGGAAGCCTATATGGGCGTGGGTTAACTGGTAGCCGAGATACTTTCAGTTGCAGGTACAGGAACAAACAGAAATTGGCTCTTCTGCTCACTTCCTTGGTCTCATTCCTTATTCTTTAGCTGTTCGTTATTCTGAACAAAATCCCAAGCTCTACCCATGTGGGAGGATCCCCCCAAAACAGCACAGCATCCGAAGAGCCCCAGGGACCCTAGTGTGGTGTCCATGTGGGCTGAGGTGTGGTGCAGAGGCGTGGGGTACGTGCTTGTTGGGACGCTGTGTGTTGTGCAGAGCGTGAGTGAGGTGCTAGCTGGGCTCCACTTGCATTCCTGATTTCTGCCAACTTTTTAAGGACTCTGAATGCTTAGTTTTGCATATGGTTTTATTCCTTCATTCAGCTCCCTGTGTGGAGCGCTGTAAGAACAGCTTCATCACACCAGTGCAGGGCACCCAGCCATGATCTTGGCCACTTGGCCTCCTCTCGTCTTCACAGCACGCAGGTGTCCAGCTGCAGGCACACTGTAACCTTCTCCTTTGGTCACTGGAGAAGAGGAAGAGCTCCCTGCTTCAGACTCCTGCTGGTGGCCAAGGCCAAGACCTTGGCTGGGTGACCTGCACTGGTGCAAGGCCCTGGGTTGGTTCAGTGCCAAGGGACAGCGCCAAGGCTTCCCAGGAAGGCCCCTTGCCATGTGGTCATCTGCTGCACGCCCTGAAGGGCAGCAAAACGCCAACACATGGCCAAGGCTCCAATTCCAAAATGCTCTGGCCTCAAATCCTGGGCACACTATGGGTGGACAGTGAGAAGGATGTCTTTGGGAGCACAGGACAAGGTCATGTGGATAAAGGACATGTGCCTGTGGCCCTGGGCCACGTGAGGAAACTGCCGAGGCACTTGCAGCTTGGCTTTGGCACATCCATGTCAGACTTGGGCCCAGGACTCTCCTGCACCCCGACTCAGAAGAGCCCCCTGCTTCAGACCCTGCAGGTGGCTCTGCAGTAGCTGTGGTCTGTTCCAATGGCTGCTTCCCTAAAGCTGTTCCAGGTGAAGGTTCCCCAGGATCCCAGATGCAAGCCCTTCCTAGCCTTTGTCACTGCTCTCAGACATGCACGGTGTTTTGTTAAGAGCCAAGATGTGACAGGTGTGTGTGTGTCTGTGTGTCTGTGTGATTGTCTGGCAGTCTTTGAAGCTGGGAAGCGTCTGTCTCTGGTGGAAATGAATCAGGGCCAGCCTTCCTTGAGCCGCCCCCCTTTTCTCATTATCTGTGCTCACCTAGCTGCCTGATGAATAAGCCTGTTCTGCTACACTGCTTATTTATATTCCGTGTCCTTTGAGAGAGTGGCAGTGAGATCCATGCTTAGAAATTAGGGAACATTCTTCAGCCCTCAGATGGCAATGAAGGGCTTACACAGTGCTGGAAACATGGGGTCCTGGAAATCTCTGGGGACCGAGGGTGCTGAGCCCATTCCATAAAGCCCTTAGTTAGTATTCTGATCACTGAAGCCTCGAAGCATACAAAAATCATTCACGATCAGCATCGATTGTATAAACACGCATTATCAGGGGCCGACAGTCCAGCATCTAGAGTAGAACAGCTGCTGCTCATAGGCCACAGGGCTGCTGGGCTCCAAGCCTCTGCCCAGGTGGGGCTCTATTCTGGCTTTGAAACCATAAGCGGATTTGTACCTTGGTAGGAGCACCTTCTGTGCCAGGCTTTAGCTGTGTCCCCTCTTCTCATCCTCACAAGGCCCTTCAAGGGTGCTGCTCTTATCATCTGCCTCTTAAAACTGGGGAGATTGAGGTGTACAGCAGGTGTTTGGCCTGAGCAGTCACAGTGAGGACCACCTACAGGTGGGTGGCGGAGCCACACCGTTCCCTGCTTGGAGTATACACCGTGGACAGGCGTGTGGGCTCTGTGGCCAGGTGGGGGCCTGTATGCAGAGACACGGGCCCACTGCACAGGCTGGGGCCGAGGTGAGAATTTACTCTGCATTCAAGTCAGACTTGTAGTATGGATTCAGTTTGAAAGGAAAACTATCCAAAGATATAGCCTTGACTCAAAATGTACCATTCATTGCAACATGAATATATTATATTGGCCGCTTGAAGGTGAAAAATCAGTAACTCGTTAGCGTTTGCCAGTCACTGACCAGTTGAATAATGAGGCACTGGAGGCTAATTGACAGGTGAAGTGGGGAAACAGAAGCCCAAGAGACAGCAGAGCAGAGACCAAGCCAGCCACTGGCCCAAGCCTGGAAGCACAGAGCTGAGCAGAGCAAAGGGTCTCCCCGGGCCCCATGAACTGTGCCCACCATCACCTGTGGCATCACCCTGGAGGTGAGTGGTGCTAGTATCAATGCTTCTTCCCTGGCATGCCTCTAAGGTCTAGGTGCACCAGGATCCCTCTGAGCTCAACACATGCCCAGCAAGGCACTCAGGGTTTGTCCCAATTGGTGAGTGTGGAGGAGGCTCGGTGCCGGCTTGGAACTGCGGATGGGTCTCCAAGAGAGAGCAGGAAGTACAGCGGCTGCACACGTGCCTGCACACAGCACAGAGAGCTGCCATTTCCCTCACAGTGCTACCCAAATCCTGGCCCTCGTCATCAAAAGGGATCTGCGCAGCACAGCATAGTGCGTTCCAACATACGTGCTACTTTTGTCTCCTTCAGCTCGGAGGATCCCAGCACAGGACTGAGTGACTCCATCCCATCTCAGCCCTGGGTGAAGGGTGGATGTAGCACCTCCTAACCAGGGGTCTGTGGTAGGGCTTGGGATGTTCACAGGGAGAAAGGTTACATTGGGCTCGGGACACATCAGGAAGGTTCTCACAAGGGAAGGCATGACTAGTCTCAAGGGGCAGATTCCATGTGGATGTGGTAAAAGAGAGGCCGTCTGGGTGTGGGCAGAATACCTGGCATGAGGAGGGGAGCCTCCCTTCTGTTGGATGCATGGCCACCAGGAGAACCCAGAGGACCTGACTCTGGGAGGTGGAGAACCAGAATTGGGCAGTGGCCTGCTTGCGCATGGAGTCTGGTGTCTCTGCTATCTGACCATATCCCCTGGGAAAGCCAGGCTTGTCAAGGCTGAGGGGTGACACAGGTGCAACAGAGTCTCTCTGGGTCCTAGGAAGGGAAGTTGGAGACCCACAGCCCTTTAAGAATACAGAACCTCTCCTGGCCCACAGCCCTTATGGAGCACATGATGCTGGCTGGGTTTGGCCTCGAGAGCCCTCTGGGTCTGTGTTGAATTAGCATCTGGCAACATCCACGCAGCACAAGGACTTTGAGCCCCAGTTCCATTTACCCGACTCCTGACTTCTGTGCAATTCTTCTCATCTTATGTCCTGTATACTTTTGTGCCCATGAATGTTATTTCTACTCCCCAGAGTTAATGTTGGGTTACCTCCCACATTCTCATCTGTTGTTCATTCCTTCCTGTAACTCAACTTCCATCCGAGGGTACTGGTTTGTTTGTTTGTTTTTAACCCATACTGCAGGTCTGCTGGTGAAACACTGTTTTTATTTGTTTCAAAATGCCACAGTTTCCCCTTCAGTTGTTTTTATGTTTTTAAATCAACATTAAAGGACATTTGATAAAATAACCCCTTTACGTATGGCTTGATATGGTGTGGCAGATTATGTACCATGGAACCTCTGCTGCTGTCACAATAGGTCCCTTGTGTCTCTGGGCCACACCCCACAATCCCTCTCCTGATCCCATGCCCAGGCCTTTCTCTAGTATGTTAGGGTTAGCTCTTCGAGCCCTGCACAAATAGAAAGCTGTAGGCCGCTCTTTGTGCTGCCTCTGCCCTGGGGAGCCCTTGCAGCGCCCCATGGTGGTGTGGCTCTTCATCTTCCTCACAAGTCGAGCTGCAGCCCCTGCGGTTCACTGTGGCTGGACGTTTTGGTTGTTTGGGTTTTACCAACAGCTGCTACAAATATGACACACTGCGGCCTCGTGTATCCACTTCCTCTGGGTTAGCACCTTAGTGTGCAACCCTGGGTCATGGAGCAAGATTGGTTTCATGATTAGAGATCCCACACTTTTCCCAGAGTGTGGTACCATCCTCCCAGGTGCACATGCCCCTGGGCTGCATGCGTGTGAACTCCTGGCCTGCTGACTCTGAGGTGAGTCGCAGCTGCAGGCATCCTGTGATTTGCATTTGGTAAGCAGGCTTTCCCTTGCTACTGGCCATTAGTTTATATTCTTTATAAAATGCATGCTCGAACCTCCACGCTCAGACGTTCCATGGTTCTGTCTCTTGCTTCCAACAGTGTTTGGACAGAACACACCTGGGGACTCCCTTTTCTTCCAGTTTCCAACTTACTTCCAGTCTGATCTCCATTTGCAATCGCCAGGACCATCTTCTCACCCATCTCCTGCTTCCAGGACCAGCCAACTCCGATTTTTGTGGTTAGCTCCTAACTGACAACCAACCATGACCTCCCAGCTTCGTCAGAATCATTCCACTGAGGTGGAGGCTGCCATCACCTGCCTGGTCAGTCTGCATCTGCCTGCCTCCTACACCTGCCTCTCCCTGGGCTATTTCAACCATGACCATGTGGCTCTGGAGGACCTGAGACACTTCTTCCACGAGTTGGCCAAGGAAAAGCATGAAGCCTCTGAGCGTCTCCTGAAGATGCAAAACTAGTGCAATGGCTGCGCCCTGTTCCAGAGCATGCTGAAACCTTCTCAGATGAGGGGCGCAACACCCCGCACACCATGGAAGCTGCCTTGGCCCTGGAGAAGAACCTGACTGAACCAAGCCATTTAGGGTCTTCATGCCTTGGGTTTTACTAGCACAGACCCACATTTCTGTGACTTTCTGGAGAACCACTTCCTTGATGAGGAGGTGAAGCTTATCAAGAAGATGGGAGACCACTTGACTAACCTCCACTGTCTGGCAAGCCCCCAGGCTGGCCTGGGCGAGTATCTCTTTGAAAGACTCACCCTGAAGCACAACTAGAGGCCCTGGAATGCAGTGGCCTTTTCTGGGCCTTCTTTGCATCTCCTGGCATCAGGGCTGTGGCCTGAGCCTTTCCCTCCAACCCTTAGGCAGCTTTTTAACCACCGTGAGCCCCACCCAAGCCTGGACCCAATGAAAATAAAGCTTTTTCTAGGGGGGAAAATGTATGCTCAAGTCTCTTGCCAGTTTTAAAGTTGTACTGTCTTCGAGTGTCCTTGTGTTTTGGACATGATCTTATATCTGGGGATTGTTGAGCATTTTTGCCCAGCCTATGCCTTGTGCTTCCCCAAAGCAGTCATTTGAAGAATGGGAGCTTTTCATTTTGATGAAGTCTGACTTAGCAGTTTTTTTCTTTTCCAATTTGTACTTTCTGTGTCCCACCTAAGAAATCTTTGCCTGCTCCACCCAGAGCCGTAGAGACTTCTCCTGTATGTTTGTGTAACTTTTAGAGTTTATTTTACGTTGAAGTTTGTGATCATCCAAGTTATTCTGTGTGCAGTATGCAGTAAGTCAGAGGCCATCTTTTTCCATGTGGGTATTGAACTGTCCCAGCGCCACGTGTGGAAGAGACAGCTGGGTACCACAGGTGGAGGCCGTTTGATGCTGTAGCTCCCTGCACCCATTCTCTGCTGATTGGTTGTGTGTCCTCAGGCAGTGCCGCCCTCTCTTGGTCTCAGTAGCTGTGCTGTAGACTGTCCCCTGTGAAGTGGCTTTGACTCTCCTAGCCTCTCACATTTCCCGTCAGCTTATTGATCGTACGTAAACCTCTTGCTGAGGTTCTGACTGGGGTCCTGCAGAATCTGTGGATCAACTTGGGGCAAGTATTGTCTCAAGGGTACTCACCTTGTTTTCCATGAACATAATACAGATATTTAAAGATTTTAAATCTGTCTCAGCAGTGTTCTCTAATCTTGTTGTTGTCTTCTTTTTCTTTCTTCCTTCCTCTCTTCTTTTGTTTGTCCTTCCTTTCTTTTTTTCTTTTTGTCGTCGTGTCAACTCAGCCAATGCTGTGGGGCATCTCCTGCTGTGGTAATTGTGAAGTGGGGTGTTCATTTGGGTGGAGGGGTTGTTCAAGTGGGTTCTGAGGCACTGCCTGCCACAGCCATGCCATCACTCTCCCAAGGCTGCTTTGCTGATTCTGACTGGGGTGTGGTCAGCAGGGGGGAACAGGGAGCCCAGGCGAGTGACTTACCACGGAAGTCACCCATGTCACATGTTCCTTCTGGGATAGGCCTTCCTCTTGCCATGTTGTCTGTTGCATTTGGGGCTTGGAGTTTGAGGTGCTGCAGGCACCTGTGGAACCTGGAGGCATGGCACGTGTGCACCCTGTTGATCCCCTTGCTCTGTCTGCACATGCCCTTTCCCCGGCCCTTCTTTGGGTTAGTACTAAGTGCTGTGGTTGATCTTGCTAGCCACTGTGCTTCACACACCCATCCCACTTACCTAATCCAGTAAAGTGTCCTTGCTGACATTTCACAGATGAAGGAACCATGCTTGAAAAACGTGGAGTTGTGTGAATACCGGGTGCAAGTCCCAGAATCAAACCCAGGGCTCCAGTCCAGCCTTCATTTCAGCCTTGGTGTGTTCCGTCCTGCCCTGCCTGATTCCAGAGTCCCCAGTCTAACTGACATTATCCACTGTGCTTCCATAAGGAGCAAGTGTGATCGTCTTCCCTGATCACCACATGCTGATTTAGGTGTCCTGGTGCTTTGTGGTTACAACTGTACACATCTTGCAATCTTAAAATCTTAACTTAATTTTCAGGTTTTGTTTCTGTTTAAGAACAGTATATAGAAATGTGATTGATTTTTGCATACTGATTTCATTTCCTCTAAACTTGCTGAACTCACATATTGGTTCTGATAGCTGTTTTGTAGGTTCCTTGAGATCGTGTATGGGTATAATTATGTCATCTGCAAATACACAGTTTTCCTTCTTTCCTTCCAACTTTTATGTCTTTAATTTCTTTTTCTTTATTTGTGGTGCCACCAGATGCCTCTGGTGCCTTGTTAAATAAAAGCAATAAAACTGGTGCTAAGCTCTGATCTCAAGGATCACTTGAGGGGAATGTGTTGTGCTGTGTCCTTAAGTGGAACATGGGCTGAGGTTTTTTTTTTTTTTCCCACGGGTGTCAGATTGAGGACGCTCCCACCTGCTGGCTTTGCAGGAGTGTTCATCCTGAGCCGATGTGGAGAAGTTAGTGCTTCCCTGCAGCTGAGACAATGGTGTGCTATTCTCCTTCCTTCTCTTGATGTGCCACATTATGTCTTTGATATTGAAATGTTATATCCCTATGGCTCACCCCACGGGGTCCTGATGTGTTACTCTTTGATACATTGCTGAGTTCCACTTACTGATGGCCTTCTCTGCCGCTGGGGACAGCCACGCCTCTCCAAGCTCTGACCTCAGCTGGGCCGGGCCTGTACTAGTGCATCTCTTCCCTATGAATCATCCCCCTAGAGGGAGTGTGCTCCCTACTACTGATGCCATGCCTGTCATCCCCCTTAGTAGATCTCCCTTGTCAACTTAAAGTGTTTTATATTAAATTTTTCCAAGTTAATTTACTGGTGTGCATTTGGTCTCGTGACCAGATCTACACTAGTGCATGTTCCTTTGAAAATTACTTGTACTTCTTTCTTTCACTGTTTTGAGGTTTTGTCTTTCTTTGGGTTTTTGGCACTGCTGTCTGGCTGGGCCTACACGGGCATCCTTTGCAGTCGCCCTGCTGTGTGTCTGTGGCACCCTGTGTGTTGCAGACTGGATTATGTGCCTGGGCTTCGTATGCTGAAGCCCTGATGCCCTGCATGCTGGGCTTCAGAGGTGGGCCCTTTGGAGATGGCTCAGTGAGGTCTTAAGAGTGGGATCTTCATGGTGGGACTAGTGCCCTAGAAGAGGAAGATTCAGGCTGGGGTTGTAGTTCAGTGGTAGAATGCTTGCCTTGCACATGTGAGGAGCTTAGATTTGATCCTCAGCACTACATAAAAAATAAAGATGTTGTGTCCATCTTCAACTAAAAAATATTAAAAGAAGAAGAAGAGGAAGATTGGCCTGAGGGTGTGTGAGATGCTGGACAGAAACCGTTGTTCTCTGTCCTGGGCTGTCTCTCTGTGTGCACAGAGGGGAGGGAGGCCGACTGCACAGCCCTGCAGCACCGGCAGCCTTTCTTGTTGTTCTGCGCGCCGGCAAGAACACGGAGTCACCGGTCCACAGTGGTCAGCTGTCACTGAAACGCAAGGGACCCTGGAACCACACGCCCCAGACCTTGCCTGTTACTCAGGGGCTACACTTGAGTGTCTGTGGGAGCAGCCTGGGAAACCACAGCCGGGCCCCTGTGTGTTGAACAAATATGACTCCACGCCCTCTGGGCCTCTCCCCAGGCCTCCCTTGCCCTGCTCCGCACACTGCTCAGGCACATTCTGCAGCCCAATGGGCCCAGAAACTCCTCTGGCTTTAAAATCACAGAACATTCTGACTGATATCAAGTGTTACAATTCGTAAACATGGGTTTTGTTTACACTTGGATGTGACTGTGACATCTGTGAGTGGCTAGCATATTAGCACTATATGTAAGTTCAGGTGATAGCCAGGGTGGTGGCACTTGCCTATAATCGTAGCAACTCAGGAGGCTGAGGCAGGAAGTTCGCAAGTTCAAGGCCAGCCTCAGCAACTTGGTGAGACCCTGTCTCAAAATTCACATTTTGTTGCTTAGTGGCATAGCACTTGCCTGTCACATACGAGGCCCTGTGTTTGGCCCTAGCACTGGGAATAAAAGGTTCAGGTGACATTAAAGATGGTTGGATTGTATGCCATTTTAAGTAAGGAGATTCTGAAACGAATATCATAGGTGTGTGTCTGCATTTGGCAGAGGAGAATATTAGCTTAAAAAAGATTTTCATACATCTCACAAATTTGTTGTCTGGTGCATTAGTTCCAGCCTTCAAGTTTTCTTTCCCCATGGAGTGGCATTTTTGCGTCAGTTGAGAAAATACATGTGCGTGTTTTGTACATGTGGTTCAAGGCAGCATGCACTGATGGAGAGCCTGTGTACTTGGACCGCTCTGCACACATGCGGTCGCGGGTTCCCACAACAGCTCTGTGAGCCCCTCGTTCCCCTCAGTTCAGTCCCGCAGGCTGAGTCACTGCCTGGGACAGAGAGCTTTTGCCTACTGGAGAGCTGACCATGTGCTGACCTACATTTCTAAGAATTGCTTTTAAAAGACATTGTTGCTAGGCTTACCTCCACATGCTCCTTGTCGGGCAGCATTTCACGGTATAGGGACTCGTGTGAAGGGACTGAACCGCCCGTTGTCCTGCACCGTTGCTTCCTCAAGTCACTTCCATCCAGCAAAGAGAAGGTGCACCCTACTGCAAGTGAACTCGATCCAGGCCACCAATGTGGAAAGCAGCCCCCTTCTGGAATGTCCTTCCTTGCTGAAGTACTTGCTCTAGTCTCCCTCTTATTTAAAAAAAGAAAAAGTTTTATTTTTCTTCATTTTACAAGGGCTGTGTTTTTAGCAGATGCATTATTAGATGTAGACACGAAAAAAGGATTAAAAATCATGAATGATATCTGCTCTGCCAAGGCAATTTTTGTTAATACTCTGTTGCATACCTTTCCAGAGTGTTCTAAGTGTATCCGTAGGTGTTTTTAACAAAAATGCACCACTTCTTTGTAAAGTGAATTATTTCAGTGCATTTCAAGTTATTCAATTTTTACACAGAAATACCTAGAGGGATGATCACCAAGATGCATCTAGTGTCTCTCAGATGATGGAACCTGTGCTGTTTCTCTCATCTTCTTAGTTTCTTTTTATTTCCACTTAGGCATTTTGCTAGCAACCATAGTTTTTCACTGAGCCTTGTGTTGACACCTGGCCTGTGTTCCTTCAGTGGGATTCCAGCACTGGGCCATCAGATGCACATGGGCACCCTCCTGCAGGTACTTCTGTGCTGAGCTGGGGAATGGCATAGCCCTTGCCCTCACAGAGCCCCCAGCCCCTGTGAAGATGTGGCCTGGACAGGTGTCATCAAGACAGAGATGCTACCCCACTCTGGGAACAGCAGAGGAGGGAGAGCAGCCTCATGGGCCTGGGCGGGATAGGAGAAGATACCAGGCGAATCTGTCCTGCTGAGGAGGAAGTCAGCACAGGCACGTTTGGTTGGTGCTAGAAAGTTCTGCACCAGGAGGAAGAGGCGATGGGGAGAGGCAGGAGGTAATATGAGGAGAGTGAATGTGGGGCCTGCTGCTCTTCCATTGTCACCTGTGCTAGCCAGCGCTCCAGGAACTGCTGCTGGACTGTAGGGTGCAGGGTTATCAAGCAGTAAGTAGCACCTGTACACGGCCAGGAGGGATGCTGGCCCCTGCAGACCTGGGGTGGCTGCCCAGAGAAGAGCCCGACCTTGCCACGAGCTGAGAGAGACCCTGAGCCCGCACAACTGGAGGGCCACACTCCACCCTACTTCCCACTAAGGGCCTGGGCGGCATCCTGAGCCTCCACCCTGCCATGGAGTTAGTTGAGATTATCTTTGTGGGGCGATGGAGAGCCGTCGGCATGAGTGGGAGCAGTTGTTTTTTAAGTAGAAGTAACGTGACTCAGATTTGTGGGCTGTTTAGATTATGCAGTGTGCTTTAGCACTCTGCCAAAAACTACAGGGAGATTGATATATATCGAGGAAAGAAAGTCGTTGCCCCTGGGAATGTATTACCGTGTTACACAGAAAGTGGGCCTGTCGGAGCAGTGCTGAGAGAGAAGGGGATGTGAGCAGGGGCTTAGTGGGGGCTTCCTGGCCAGGTCTGCATGTCTCTGAGGCTCCCCAGGGCCTTGGGCTCAGCTCTGCGACTGGAGGCTGCCCCAGCTGACAAGAACAGCACAAGCAAACGCATGGAGCCTCAGAGCAGGGTGTGTGTCCGAGTGAAGGCTGGGGGAGCCCAAGGCGGGCAGCTGGAACACATTTCGCAAGTTCTCACATCCCGCCAGCTGGTTATCGAGAGTTCAGAGGCCACACGGGCAGTTTCTGTTCTCGTCTGTTGGACAGAAGCCTTCACCCATCAGGCCTGACGATGAGGACGCTCAGCCTATACTCCTTCAGCCGGGGAGTTGTGCTCCCTTTTGTCCTGAATGAGTCTTCAAGTAGAGGCAGCAAAAAATAATTGCAAGCCCCTGCAGCCATGGATAGAGGACCCTTCGAGCCATTAACAGAGCTCGAAGGTCCCCAAGGTAGGGAGTTTCTCAGGCTGGCTGACGGGTTCCTGCAGGAAGGCTGAGCTGTTTGGTTGAGGACTGAGAAGACACCACTGAGTGGGTCTCCAACATTCTGAGCCTCTGAGAAGAGACTGTGGAGCAGGGACTTACAGCGACAAGGTGACAGTGCAGGTGCCAGTGTTGAGCTTGGTGTTAATCCTGTCAGATTCGAGCTGTGAAGGAACACGAGCACAGGAACACCTCTCCACATGTCCTGGGAGGGGTCACCTGGCTGCCCAGCAACAGGTCCAAGGTGGGCCCACAGTGCTGGGTGAACAGCATGTCCCAAGTCACAAGGCCATCGGGTGGGAGAGTTCAAAAGGCCGGTAGGGTGGGCATTGGAATCAGGCTGAGGGGCAGCACAGGTGTGAGGACAGCTGCCAGAGCTCAGTGGCGGCCGAGTCCGAGTCAGGAGCAGGGCAGAGAGGAACCACCTAGCCTCGGAGGAGGCGGAGCAGTTGAGAACAAGCTCACAAGGAGCTTCAGGTTCACGAAGGCCAGAGGGCCCTCTGTGCCTGCCCCTGCCGAGCCCCACATCCCACAGTGTGGCCTTCCCCGGTCTGCAGTCATGCTGGGGAGGCTGGCTGTGCTGGGTCGTCCTCCACTTGTGTCTAGTGCTAAGGGCACCCTCGTGGAGCCCATGTGGGCTGAAGGGAAGCTGTGGGATTGAGCAGGTGGGTGGCACCTGGCACACATCAGTCCTGGCAGAGGCAGATGTAACTGCTGATGCCCAGAAGGCCCAGAGCCTCGGGGAGGTCAGACAGCCGACCCAGGGTCCCAGACTCAAGCCCCTGTCTATCGGTGTCAAAGTTGGGTTGGCCCCGGGCTCAGTCTCTGAGTTCAGGTCGGCTTGTGGAGCCCCGTGGAGTCCAGGCCACAGCCCGTATGCATGTGTCCTGCCTGCAGCCGTGGTTCTCCAGGTCCTTGGCACTCCATCGTAACTGAGGGAGGCTGTTGCAGTGGACAGAAAAAGGCTACCAGCATCTAGGGGAAGGAATGACATCACAGGGGGAGAGCTTGAAGCAAGAGGTGGCCATGAGGGGGATGGGAAGGCAGGCGGGGCCTAAAGCAAGACCTGGGAGCCCTGCCGGTGTCTGCATGCATAGGGGTTGCAGGGACAATGTGCAGTGGCCATGAGATGGGCAGGGGTGGTGAAGTCCTGCTTGGGGTGCAGCAGGAGCTGACAGGGCCTGTTGAGAGTCCAGAGGAAAGCTCCACAGTGAGACTAGGAACCCAAGGGGACACGGAGGTGATGAGCAGGAAGCCCAACTGACCAGGAGAAGTCAAAGGGAGATAGAAGCTGGGCAGCCAGGCATTGAACAGATGTCATTCAGTCTCCTAGCCTAATGACGGTGGCTAATGACGGAGCAGGACCCAACTCATGGAGAAGGGACTGCGCAGGGCCAAGAGTGGACAGCAAACTTGTGGCCATCAGGAAGTGTTAGGGAGAAGAAAGGGGCTTAATCGGAAAAATGCCAAGTGGGCATTTCAGAGCTGGCCTCGTGCCCTTGGTCATGCCCATGGGAGTGTGGGCGCTGAAACGTGTCGGTGCGCAGCAGAGCCGGGTGGCAGCGCCAGCCCTGGTGTCGAAGTTGAGGCAGGTGGATCCTGGGCAGAGGCTGGAAGCTGCCCGGGGGAAGGTGAAGACGGGCCCTTGTGCCGCGCGGTGGTGCCGGGGGAGGCTTCCTGGCTGGTGGCTGTGTCTGCCGAGGAAGTGGGACCCATTTTATTTTAGTCCCTGTGTGTCACATAAGGTTAGCCTTCGTGACTCAGCAGAGGCACAGGATGAGAAGTTTCCCAACCACAGCACAGCTGGGACTGGAGTTCAGCTTTTCTCATCTTGTCGTCAAGTGATGTGTCCCTGAGCCACAGCTCCTCCCACTTCCACGTAGAAATCTGTCCTTGAGCACTGTTGGTTAACCTTAGAGTCACTTTGTCATCCATGAGGTTCTCGGGTTAGGGGAGCTTTGGTGCAGTGTGGTCTTTGGGGCTGTGCTTCAGCTGCCTGGCTCTCTCCAGGTCTCGCTCCAGGGGTCTCAGGTACAGAAAGGAAACCCCAGATGGTTTCTGTGGTGAGTCTCAGTGACACAAGAGCAAGGGAAGGGCCCAACCCCTTCCATCGTTCCAGGAAGCACCCATGTGTGTGCGTGCATGCAGAGATGCCACCACCAGCCAGCCATGGCCGGCCTGTACCTCACGGAGAACTGGGGTGAGCCGGGTGGACCTTTCAGGACCTCATGTGAGTGCCTAGCTCTTCATCTCTCCACCAGTGATTGTCACAGGATTAACATTTTTAAAAACACCACTAATTGCACACTGACCCTCAGCCAGCCTCTCTTCTCAATGGCCTAACTGTCCAGTGAGGGTACCGTGGCGGGTGGTCTGTAGGCAGGTCCTCTGCTCAAAATGCAGTCGCTTTCAGCAGAGACAGGCCCCAGAAGTCAGCCAGGTGTGTATCAGTGTTATTTGATTCAAGGACAGGGGCTCCTGTGAGCCGGTGTTTGTCCAGGTTTGGAAATGGACAGTAGTCAGATGGTCTGTCTGATTCTGACAGCCCCTGCACTCCCCCCGACGGTGCTGTCCTGCTTCCCACCGGCTGCTTGCTGCATTGGGCCCCTAAACCTCACAGGGCCAAGGTTGAGCAGGCAGGGGATCAGAGTCTTATTTGTGCCTCTGGTTCACAGGGGGCCAGTCATCGTGGGTAAGTGTAGACACCACACAAATGCAAGGACAGGAAGGGCCTTTCTACCACTGTAGCTGCGGCTCACCCTTCCCGTTGTCTTGCCCCTCCAGGGTGGACTCATCTCTTTGCTTATTGTTGGGATGTGTGCATTTCCTCATGTTGTTCAAATATCCACCAAGGACCTTTTAACAGTTGGTTGCCACTCCCTGGCAGTTGATCCACATCAACTCTGTCCCTTCTTACCACCTGGGCAGAGGCTGGAAGCTGCCCAGGGGAAGGTGAAGACTGGCCCTTGTGCCGTGTGGTGGTGGCATCTCATGTTTGTAGTCAAACTGCGCTGTGGACTGTGGTGCCTCTACCGAGCTCAAAACAGGCTTCTGGGTTGCCACTGCACCCGACCTGCCCCTGTCTGACTTCTGATCTGCGTTCTGTGTGATAAATGGGGACTGTGGTGGAACTGCTCTCACTGTGCCCTGCTGGAGTCTACTGAGCCTGAGCGGGGTCTGGGAACCCAGGACTTGGAGTTGACGCAGCAGCAGGGCAGTCTCAGGAACGCCCAGCAGGCCGAGAGAAGGTACTCGAGATAAGTGATCCTCACTCCTGGCACACTCTGCATTGATGTGATCCCACGTGAGCTCTGGCCTCGCAACCAGACATCTTCACCCATGTCGCTTTGAGGAAGAGGGTGCACCCAGCAGGCCTGAAGCTGAGAAAGGGGCAGTGTTCATCCTGAACATTATGGACAGTCTCGTCTGTTTATTAAGGTTTTTAGCGTATGTTTCTCGCCTGCAGACCCAGGACACAAGTGACTGTCTTAGGTCTCCTCACCCGCCCTGGGGTGTCCCATACCCCTTCCTTTTCATCACCCAGACATGGGCAAGCACTCCAGGTCTGGCTGACCTCTGGAGAAGTGCCCCAGCTGTCTGTGCCTTGAGAAGTGCCTTGTCCTTGTGCAGGGTAGCATGCCCTAGCCTAGCCCATGTGGCAGAGCTGCATCAGCTTCCTTGCTGGAGAGCGGACAAGCTCTTTCATCTGTGGCTCTCAGCCCCACCCTCCCATGTGGAGGGCTGTTGACAGGCAGTCTGCAAGGCCCTGGACTTCCTAGTGAGTGGTGGGTCTCTCCTAACCCTGCCCAGCCAATTGGAATCTTGGCACCATCCAAGCTGCAGCCAGCCTTAGGGCCACTGTCTGAAGCTCCTTGCGGGAGCCTGCATCTGCCTGCGCGTGGGCACTTCCTCTCAAGCTTGAAAGCTGTCCACTTGGGCAGCAGTTCAGCCCTGGAGAATAATACTCGTTTCTTCATCTCACTTTTCTTGCCCTATCACTAAGCCTTCTTGAAGATGCAAAAAGTGAAAAGGCCTTCAGGGGAAGGAGAGGGCACATGTGCTGCAGAATCATGTCATCTGCTTGACCTGCTCCCCATATCTGAGGCTCAACCTCCCTGAGTGTCACTCTAGCAGACAGTGCCACCAAACGGGTGACTGTGATGGGAGCTATTGATCTGTTCAGTCTTATAAGTGGCAGGAATTACACTCGAGTCTCTCAACCAAATTACTGTGAACATTTTCCTTCTGGGAGAAAGAGCTTCCGGTCAGATAAAATTAAAATGCTTCCCACAGGGTAAAATTAAGTTGCTGTGAAGCATCAAGAAACCACTCTGAGTGCCCCACGTTCATGGTCACCTCTGCCAGATGCATTCTTCCTGAGACGTCTCAGGACCACACCATCTCCTAGGAGGCAGGTCTCTTTCCAAGGTCAGCTTTCAGCAGGCCTCCCCGACCTCCCTTAGAACACAGCATCCTCGGGGCCTCCTCTCTCATCTGTGTGGTGTGTCTCTGCTGTGCGCACAGTGTGACCTGTCACAAGCCCATGTTTGCATGCTCATCAGTCCTTCCTGCTGAACTGTAAGCTCCCTGGAAGCAGGTTTTGCTGAGCTCAGGCCCTGTGCTCAGCCCTGTTATGTGGGGGCAGGACTTCCTTCCTCCACACTCTCGGGTTGTCAGAGTTGGAGCCACAGAGAGGAGGCCATGAAGGGGAATTGTGAAACATGATACATACCTCTCTTAGCAAAGTGCCACAGGATCACCCTTGGGAATAGGGACTCAGTGGAACTGGGTGTGGCCAGCTGGGTCTCCATCCAGAGGCACCTGAAGAGGCTCCCTGTGTAGATGTGGAGGGGAAGGAAGAGGAAGGTGGAGGCTGACTTTCTAGGGTGGAACCTCTGGCCCCTGCTGCCTCTGCTCTGAGCCCCTAACCTCCCTCTCCTCCTTTGCACAAACCCTTTTAATTACCTTGACAGCACTAATAAAGTGCACCATCCTTTCTAGGATCCCTGGCCGGCTGAATGACAGGAGGACTCCTCTGGGTGAGCTCAACTGGATCTTCACAGCAATTACAGACACCATCGCGTGGAACGTGCTCCCCCGCGGTGAGGCTGCCTGGCCACTGCCCGGGTGTGGGGAGAGAAGGCTGACAGACAGAGGAGAAGAGCTGGGGAGGGGGCAGGGGCAGTGATGTAGCCAAAGGCCAGAGCCTAAGGAGGTCCCTGTGTGGCTGGAATGAGTGGCCAGGTGTCAGTGCCTACAGTGGTGGCAGGGAGCGAGGCTTTTTGCATGAGCGTTGGCGAAGCCAGAATCCCTCTTGTAGGCCTTGCTTCTATATTTTGCTATTGGTTGCTTTGTATTTTTGGTATTTGTTCACATATATGTCTGCATGTGTATATATGAACATTTATGCTTGTGTGTGTGATTATGTGGATGTGTGTTCATGTGGTTATGTGTATTTTTGTATCTGTGAGCATGTCTATTGTCTATGTGTTTGTGTCTCTGTGTGTGTTCATGTGGATATGTGTGTATATGTGTGTGTCTCCGTCAGTGTGTCTATATGTATGTATCTGTGTGTCCAGTGGGAATTGTGCATGTTCAATTTTTGATGGAAGTAAATATGTGGGTTTGGCTGTAAGTGCTGGGCAGTGGTCCCTGAAGACTTTTTTTATCATTTATCTACTCAGATCTCTTCCAAAAGCTCTTCAGACAGGACCTACTGGTGGCGAGTCTGTTTCGAAACTTTTTACTGGCAGAAAGGATCATGAGGTCATACAACTGCACCCCTGTCAGCAGCCCCCGACTCCCGCCGACTTACATGCATGCGATGTGGTAAGTGTCCCAGGCCAGACAGTGCTGCAGGTGGCTAGCTCTCCTGGTGGCGTGCTCCCACTGCTGCAGCAGTGCCCGTGCAAGGAGCTGTGTGTGCCTGGGAGGCAGGCGTGGCTCCAGACTGAGGCAGAGCTAAAGAGAGCCGCCCTGAGGATCTAGAAGCAGGTAGCCAGCCTCCTGCAGAAATGAGGTTACTGAGACCCTTTTTAGGTGGGCGAGGCCAGTGGCATTAGGCCCCACAATTCCCCACATGGAGAGTGGCACTGCACACAGGGCTCGTATCCTCATTAGAGCTTCAAATTGAGAAAGAAATTGCCTCCTGAACTTGCAGAGTACATCAGAGTGCTCTGAGTGTTAAATCCGTTGGGTTTGTGACAAGTTAATTTATATACTTACGCGTGCACACATGCACAGAGTGTAGAGTGTAATCTTACTCACTGTTGATTATAATTTCTCCAATTGCCCGATTTGCAGCCGGACTGCGGCACTGCTACTTATGCTAGTATCATCCATGATACCACTAGTATCATGTGGCTGCTCAACAGTGTTGCCACAGCTCAGTAGCTTCAAACAACTGCACCACAGAGCTTCTGGGGGGCATGTCCTACATGCAGGGTCCTGCCTGGCTCAAGGCCACTGTAAGCAGCCAGGGACCCCACTGTCCTCCCACATGGCCCATTGTGGCCTTCTGCAACCTAGTCAGCAAGGGAGGTAGAGGTTCTGGCAGATGGGCACACAGCCTGCGTCATGCTACATGTGGTCAGGGACAGCTGTCCACCTTTATTAGATTCTGCTGATCAGAAGTCACAGCCCCACCAACACACCAGGGAGGAGACCTCAGCAGGAGACAGGAGTCATGGGGCTTCCGCTGGAGTGTCTGCACCATAGGGAGGGAGCACCTCGCAAGGGAGAGTCTTTCACCAGCTGCTGAAGGCACTCAGCTGGGGCCCACGGGCAGCTTGGCATGTGGGAGACGAGCAGTGCCGCTGTGGTGATGCTGAGGGGACAGGCCACCGGGTGATTCCAGAGACTTACACATCAGGTGCTGCTGTGTGTCAGCACGTCCCGGAGCTCTCAGGTGTCATCTGCGCCTGTAGCAATGCTGTGAATAGGTCTAGTGATGTTCCCATGTCACAGACAGAAAGGGAGTCTCCAGGGGACAAGCAGCAAGGCTGAGGGCCGTGACTTGAGGACAAGATGGTGTGTCTAGATACATCCCTGGGACAAGAGCATACAGGGTGGAAATGACTCTGAATCAGGGCACAAAGCTTGGGGCTGCCACCCCCGCTGCATATCACTGCTGTGCTCAGGGGTCACAGCACTGCGGAAGGCATCAGACACTAGGTGACAGGGAGGGACAGCTCTGTTACCTGGCCAGTAGCCTGGAATCTCCAGGAGGGGTAGTAAAGAGCTTCACCCAGGTCCTTGGGGCAGCCCCATTCCTACACCCACATTGCAGTGAGCCCCACTCCCGAGGGTAGAGCCCCACAGCCCTCCAGCTGGATGTTGAGCCAAGAAGTGAGCAGCGCCTGCTCTAGAGCCCGTCTCCGTGGTATATCCTACCTGCCAAGCTTGCCTTGGCCCGAGATCATGTTCTTGCTGGCCTCAGGATCCCTGGCCACACCTTGACCAGCCAGGTCTCAGCCACCTCACCTGCAGTGTCCTGCTACCCCTGCGTCTCCCTGCACTTGGCCCTGTGGCTGCTGAGACCCAGCTCGGGAGTGTGATAAGCATCCCTAGGGGAAAAGGACATGGCTAGGAGACATTCTGAAAGACTTTGATAAAAGAAGCCATTTGTGAGAACAAATTAGGAATTACCCCGGGACCTTACAGAATAGGGGCATAAGTTAAAGTACGGGTTCTTTGGCAAAATGTAAGCAATCTTAAAATTTTATCGTTACTTGTATTTAGTGACAAAACCGAACACTGCATTATATCAGTAGTGTAACTGCTTTCTGTTAAACCCTGTTATACATGGAGGGCCCTGCCAAGCAGGGCCCTGGCAGGTGTGGATGGCACTGACGTGGCAGCTCTCTATTGTATAGTCTGGCAGAGATCCCTTCTGTAATTGGAAATTCACCTGTAGATTTTCCAAGCCTACAAAGCCCTAAAAAAAAAAAAAACTACTTTTAAAAACGGAATCTTTGCTGGAGGTGATGGCTCACGCCTGTAATCCCAGTGGCTCTGGAGGCTGAGGCAGGAGGATCATGAGTTTAAGGCCAGCCTCGGCAACTGTTTTAGTCAGCGCTTCTTGCTACTGTGACTAAAAGACCTGACCACAATTTTAGGGGAGCAAAAGTTAATTTGGAGTTCCATTTTGGGGGCTCGAGGTGAGGCAGAACATCACGGGGGAAGAGTGTGGCAGAGGAAAGTGGCTCACATGATGATCAGAAAGCAGAGAGACGCCACTCACCATATACAAGATCTGTACCTCAAAGGCACGCCCTCCATGCCACGTCCTACTGCCAAACCGTACCACCATCAGTCACCACTCAATCCCGTTAGGGGATTAATTCACTGATTGGGTTAAGGCTCTAATAACCCAGTCATTTCTCACACATAAGTTTTTGGGGGATATCTCACATCCAAACTCCAGTAGCAGCTTAGCAAGACCCTGTCTCAAAATAAAAAATAAAAATAGTTGGGAATATGGCTCTACTTTTTAAATGCCCCTGTTACCAAAAAAAAAAAAAAAAAAAAAAAGGAATCTTATGGTTAAGGCACTGTTTGTCATGAATATAAAACTGAAAAGAAATGAGATAATTGGGCATTTCTACTGTTTTTTTCCTACAATACTGAGGACTGAACCCAGGGTCACCTTACCATTGAGGTACATCCCAGCCCTTTTTATTTTTTATTTAGAATGACGGTCTCAATAAGTTTGTGAGCCAGGCCTCAAACTTGCAATCTTCCTGCCTCTGCCTCTGCCTCTGCCTCTGGAGTTGCACTGGTATTACAGGTGTGCCTGCTGCTCCCAGCTTTAACTGGGCATTTCTTTACATGACAAAAACATAACTGGTAGAATTCCCTAAGGTTCAATACCTGGATTTGATCTCATTTGATGTTTTTTAAATGGTATGGTACTTTCCAACACTCACGTACCTGAGACTGACTCCTACGTGTGACGCAGTGCAGCCCACAGGGTCGTTCTTATTGAAATAGCCCAGCACTGAGGTAATGTGATTCAAGCAGTTGCACCCCTGCCGTGCACTGAGCACTCGTTTGGGTGGGCTGGTAAAGGGTGTGAGGATCCAGAGGGTGTTGGAGAAGCCTGGACCATGGGGGCTGCTCACCTCATGTGGGATCCAGGATACAGCCGCTACCTTCCTGGGCTTGGGCTCGTCTGAGTGCTGGGAACTGTACCAGGGCCTCATGCCTGCTAGACAAGCACTGTGCCTCTGAGCTACATCCTCAGCCCTGAGAGCTGTTCTTAAAGGAAGTCTGTCCAGCCTCCAGTTAGACAGACAGTACTGTCTGTCTTTGCAAGAAGACCACACAGCTGGACATTGCAGAGTGACACCAGGGTGTCAGCAGGACTTCAGCTCAAGGACCTTATCCAACTGGCACTATGTGAGTCACAGCTGGTACTCCACCAGCTTTGCCTGGCCTGGCATTTTAGCATGCAGGCTGAGGTCCTCCTTTCTTATTCTCTCTCAGCCTGGGCATCACCAGATCCTGAGTCCCTGTCTGGCTTCAGTTCCCTGACCTGCAGATGTTCCCCGTCCCTGGCTGAGGAGCTCAGTGCAGAAGACTGTGTCCTTTCCTGTGCCCTCCCTGTGCTTTCCTGAGCATGGAAGGCTAATATGGGCACGCGCATGTGGCATACTGGTTTAAACAGAAGCATAGACATCCATGGCTTATCCTCCACCCTGTGGGAGCCTGGGGCAGGGGTCACCACTAGGAGCAAGGACAGGCTAGTGGGGATGGTGCCCCGAGGAAAGAATACCTAATGACATCATAGGGTCAGGGATGGTTCCCTGGAAAGTGAGAGTGGTGGAGGTGGGATGTGGAGACAGCTTCTGACCTGATGGTGACAAGTGCCAAGAGACAACTCTGCAAGGGCCTAAGAGAGCAGGGCTGTGGCTGGAGCAGAGGGAGCCCTGGAGGTCTGGGACTGTGGTGTAGTGGATGAGGAGTGGCTGGCCCACCACAGGGAGCCCCACAGACAGCGACTGGAGATGAGTCAGAGAGGAGAGCCCTGGGCCTGGGTGGTGGCAGGGCTCAGGTCTCACAGGTGTTTCCTCTCGGCACTGATGGGATTTGGTGAGTCTGCAAGAGGCTGGAGGTCAGGGCCTCTTGTTTCTCTACTAATGACAGTGGGGCACAGTGGGAGGAATGGGCAGAGTGCTGGAACTTCTTGTGAAGCCAGTGGACAGCGAGAAGCTGAGCATAGAGTCAGGAGAGACTCAGGACAGGCTTGGGGAGCCAACATCCAGATGAGGACACATTGGCAGCCCATTGAGCACCCACTAGTCCCAGACCCTCTCCCAGAAGGTCAGCACACAGGCCTCACTGACCCTCACCAGGATGCTAGTTGCCCAAAGCCCAGGGCAACCTGGCCAAGAGGCAGGTTCAGACCCTGACTTCACTTCCAGAAAGCCCACGCTTACCCGCTCCACCTGGAGGTGGGCAGGTGGCACATCCACAGGAGTTGAGAGAAACAGGCCTGGAATGTAGTCCCTGCCTCATCAGGTCCAAGTCAAGCTCTGGCACAAAGCTCCATGGGTGTCACCAGCCCATGCAGACTCCAGGGAAGGCAGGCCAGTGTGTTCTCTGCACGGGATCCTGAGCTTCTTAAGGGCAGAGTCCTCCTCTGGAAGGAGTATGTAAAGGACGGCTTTCTCAGAACCCTGCAGAGGCGTGAAGCGGCCCGAGCTCTCAAGCACACCAGCATCCCACCAGGTGGATCCAGTGTCAACCCAGCTGGGGCCTCCAGGCAGCCTTGAGCCTCTCCCTTCTCTGACTCTTTCCTGCAGCAAACCTTACATAGGCCCTGTGCCTCCCGCATGCGGGAACAGGAGGCCACACCACCAGGCCGGTGGGGGGGTGAGCAGGTCACTGATAGAACTTTCCCTGGCTTGAGGGGCCCAAGGAGGGTGGCTCAGAGGAGGGTGGGAGGAACACAGGCAGGAGGCAGTAGGCCTCTCAGCAGAGCAGACTCCAGGATCCTCAGGGAGCTCCCTGGCCGTGGTGTGGCTATGGCAGAGACGGGCTCCGAACAGCCCCATCAGCAGCTGCACTCAGAGCTTTAAATCCCAGAAGCCAAGCACCCAGTTTTCACACAGGAGCCAGAAATTCATGTTTTTATGTGTAATTATCTTATTTTTTAGATATTAAACTTAATACAATATTTTTAAAACATTCTGAAAGCAAAACTAAACATATTCATAGACAGAAGCAGCCTGCAGAGTGTGCATTAAGAGCCAGGCTGTGAGGGCTGGGGCTGTGGCTCAGTGGCAGAGCACTTGCCTTGCTCATGTGAGGCACAGGTTCAATCCTCAGTACCACATAAAAATAAATAAATAAATAGAGGGGGCGGAGAGAGAGAAATTAAAATTTTTTTTTTTCAAAAATAGCCAGGCTGTGGATGCTGAGGACGGAACTTCATGCCATGTTCCCCACACAGTGCCCCCGTCCCCAGGCATGCTCAGCAGCTGTGTGCATGGGGAGGAGGGAGTCCACAGGAGCCCTGGCCAGCCTCCACTGGAGTCTTTGTCTACCTTCTTCCTGAACCCCAGGTCTCAACTATGCACACCTGGAGGCCTCTTCCAGGTTGGGATCCCTTACTGCAAGACCTGATGTCACAGCTTCTCGTCTCCATGCTGGGAAGTGCCAAATACATAAAAGCAAAGGATTCTCATGCAGAAATTGGGGTGATGTGGCTGTAGGGAGGAGAACTGCACGCCTTTGACATGTCCTCCCTGGCGGGGATGGTGCCAGCCTGAATCTGAAGTCAGTCCCATTAGATGCTGAGAACAATGCCATGAATCTGCTTTGATTGGGATTCCAGTGTAGAAATCGGGCTTTAGCCTTAATGGAGAAACATGCGGTAGTCAGAGAAAGGCTTCAAGCCTCTGATGGGACACCAGGACAGAAACAGGCTCACAGCCAGCATCTTCTCCACCAGGTTCTGGTGGCCTCCTCCTGGCTTCCTGGGGTCAGGGCAGCTCTAAGGGCCTGGAATTAAACCTGACCTGAAGGCAGAGCTGCAAAATTCCAATCCCCTTGCATGGTTGGCTTCCACGAGCAGCATGGCTTGCCTCAGACCAGGTGTCACCATCAGTGGCTTTTCCTGCCTTCCCCCTCCCGTCCATTGTGTGGGGATGTTGCTTTGCAGAGGCCTTCACTTCCTGTGGGAGTTGACCCCGTGCACAGGGTGTGTGTGGGAGAGGAGAGGCAGGTGCACAGCGTTGTGCCTGCACCACTTGCTCTTTCTTCCAGGGTTCCAGACTTATGTTTGCACTTAGGTTTCCCAGAGACTGGCCTCAGCACTGCTTGATCTCCAGGCCCTGGCTGGCTCAAATGATTTCTCAGTAGCCATCACCACTCTATAAGACCGGTGTGCCCACTGTTAGAGATTTCCCCCACACTCTACTAGGAATGCCCAGGTGCTCACTAGTGTAACTCTAAGGAAACCACCACAGTTCCTGTTACCAGCGAGTCAGGGGTCTGGGCACAAGCATGAGCATTCTGGAAGACTGGAGAGCCCCAAGGCTGCTTACCCTGAGCATCGCAGTCTCACAACAGCTCAGTGCAGCAGAACACAGGGCCACTCTGGGTGCACAGGAGCCCCCGCCCACACTGGAGGCTGACATGTGAGGTCTCAGCACAGCACCCTCCCCAAAGGGCAGCCTGTCCCTGTCCTCTGCTTGGACTACATTTAATGAGAAGCCAGTCAACTCAACCATAGTACAATGTTCTAGATCTAGAGAGTCAGGCATGGCAATACCTTTTATTTCTCTATAAAATTATTTACCATTTTTATGCTAAGTCAGAGAAAAGAAGGATGTGGCCCCTGGTAGAGATACTTGGGCTCTGCTCTCTCCAAGGTGTACAGCCAAGCCCTCTTGAGGAGACACTGCTTGGTGTGTGGAAACCCTCTATAGCTGTTTGCCTTCCTGCCCTAGAGGGTCTTAGACACCTTTAAGATATAGACTAGTTGTAACCCTAATCCAATGACTTTACAGGCAGGCCCTCCTCTCCCCATCTCATCCGTGTGCTAGCAGCACAGGCTGGATGGTTCCACAGTGTCAGCGACCTAGGCCTGCACCCATCCTGCAGGCCCATGGTCTCCTGTGGCAATTCTCTGCCCCCAGCACCCGGTGATGAAATTAAGCAGCACATGGGGTTCTTTCTCTCCTCATAAAGACTCCACAGCACGTGCATCCCCAGGGAGCACGCAGGAAAGAGCACTGGGAGTAGATGATTCAAAATCTAGTTACTGTATTCCTTGGGTGGTGATGGAGAGGCTGAATTTTTAGCGGGGGGGGGGGGGGGGGGGGGGGGGGAGAGAACAAAGCCTAACAAAAATTGAGGTTAAAACATAAAGTAATGTACATTTACACTTTGCTTCAGGCTGGGGAGCTGGTGATGAAGTACTCAGAGCCCATTTCCTGTTCAATTTTTGATGCAAAGCCATCAGGGAGTCATTTCCTTCACTCTCAATTTCAGGGGTCCTGAAACCTTGCATTTCTCTGCGGTAATAACCTGTGCTTTCTGCTGTGATTGATCAGTGCAGATGGAGGCCGCGCCGACCCAGGAGGTTTTCCTGAGCCCACTGCCTGGGCACTTGCCATCCAAGGCCTGTTTCCCAAAAACCCAGTCTTCCAGGCGGGTGACTCATCGCAGCAACCAGCTCTTAGAAAGTCCCCTGCTCCTTGCTGCTGGGGAAGGGGGGAGCCTGGTCCAGCTTTCAGCTGGGCACAGACTCCTGCCAGCCTGGCTCCTGAGCACCCGCCCTGCATCCCACGCAGAGCCTCCCACTGTGGGAGGTGCAAACACAGACACCTCCTGCCACCGGCCTAGCTTCTGCTCCTGCCTGGGTGCCAGCAGCAGACTGGCTGCTGCAGTTGCCCACTGCCACAGTCTCAGGTTTTTATAGGACCTGCTTTCCCACTTGTCTGTAGCTGAGAATCCCAAATTAAGACTACAAGTTCAGTTGGGTTTTATCTGAGAAAATGCAGCCAGTTTTAATCAACTGATTTAATGCTCCTCAGAGAGCACTACTGCTCTGCTGTCAAAACGGTTCTCACACAGTTTTAGAGTTTGATGGTGACACCGAGATGACCTAATCTGGCCCAGAGAGTGCCAGATTGCCCAGCAAGCCTCATCAGTCCCACCTCTGCCAGGGATCTGGCCTAGGCCCACATGTGTCCCCTGTGGAGGCCTGGGGAGCGGGTGTTCTGGTGACTGTCTTGGCACTTGTTGTTCAGGGGTCCTGGGTGTCCTCAGTCAGCCTCTTTTCTCCTCAGTACCTTGAGCAAAGGTTCTCCTGTCTTGCTCTCTGGTCCACAGCCCTGTGCAGCTGTTGTGTCGGTCGGTGACCTAAGCCACAGCCCCTCCTCAGCTTTGTCCCCACCATGTCTTTCACACAAATGAGAATAAAACCATCTGGAGCTGCTTTCCCAGTGCAGGAAATGTGGCAGGCTCAGCCCCGGCTCCTGGGTGGGATGCACGTGGGGTCTCAGGTCGTCAGGAGCCATCTCCCCAGCGGGGTGGGATGTGAGAAGTGTGTGTCCCCAGTGCAGTCTAGGATCTTGCAGTTGCTGGGCCTTGCTAATGGATTCCATTTCTTTCTGCCTGAGTATTCCAATGCCAAGCAGCTTTCAGCTCTGCACTGCGAGGTGGCCTGTGAATGTGCTTGGCCTTACGGCAGAGCCACTGGTGTCCAGCCCTGGCTATGACTGTTGCCGGACTATACTGGGCTCAGAGCCGGTCAGACACACTGTGCCCCCTTCTCATCACCATTCCCTGAACTTGTACACTTATTTCTGACTCCTGAAATTGAAGCTTGTATTTGATTAAATGCAAGGCATCCATACAGAGTTTAATTGCAATAATTGACTTTGCTTCTGTCTCAACAGAGTAGATACCTCCCTCAATGCAGCCGAGGACCGTTTGCCTACAATCTGGGTTTATTGAGCATATGGGAGCTATTTATTGCCTGGGGTGGGAGCTGTGTTTGATTATCTCCTGATTGCCTCTTAATTGTCAGCAGGGAGGGGCTGCTGTACAGAGTGCCAGTCTTGGGGTGCGGTGCCGTTCAGGCCTTTGAAGATAAAAGGAGCTCTTTAGGCCCTTTGTTCAGCTTAAATTTTTCCATTCTTGTTTTGGTCCTTTATTAAAGACAGAAAATGCCCTTTTGTCTGCCAGCATGCCGTCCCACTAGTCTAAATAAAAAAGGTTGGGTCCTTGAGTCTTGTGAAGTTACCAGAGGATGCTGTTGTTGCAGAATGAAACCCAGCAAACCATCCCCACGTGGTTTCTGCAGGAAAGTGTTTCTCAAGGAGGGGCAAGTAGGGATGAAGGCACCTGCACACCTGTGGGCTGGGGGCCTACCGAAGCCAGCGTCATCTCAGGGTCTCATGAGGACCTGTGCAGGAGATGCCATCCTTACACCTTCATGGATGGGGAAGCTGGTCCTGGAGAGATGGAGCCAAAGGCTGGGCCCAGAGCCTGGTGCAGCCCAGCCTGCTGTGTGGTCACTGTGTGGCTTCACACAAATGGTGGCCTTGGAAGACCTGCCTCCTCCTGATGAGGAGTGAGGGGGAGGGTCTGCTGTCCCAGCCGTGGCAGAGCGGGGCCCGAGCCAGGCAGCCCCTGTGGTCCGGCTGCTTCTCTCCCCATCCTGTTCTCTTTAAGCCCTGCCGGCTGCTCTGGGCACAGCAGTTGCACTCCCTCTCATTCAACAAGTGTTTGTTGAAGACCTACTGTGTGCTGGGTACCCAGCAAGCAATCAGGCATGGCTGGATACTGGGGTACCTGCTGGTGCTAGAGCCACAGAACTGGAGAAGCTGGGAGGCACTGGGACCACCAAGCTTTCGTCCCTGGTGGAGGCCAAGAGTGGTGGGAGCTTCAGGGCTGCTATCAAGGCTTGAGGCAAGGCATGAGAGGGGCCAGCAGAGAAGACTGGCTCCTGCAGAAGCAGCAAGATACCAGGGAGGGCAGGTGAAGGCTGGGGAGTGCAACGGGACGCCAGGTGAAGCTACGGCCAAGTCCAGGGACTCTGGGAACTGGCTGGGAGGTGCTAGGTCCGGTTCAGTTGCCCCTACTGGTCCTGCAATGGATTCTGGGTCTGGAGCCATCAAGGGGGTGAAAGTCTGTTTTAAATGGCATCTGGGGGCGTCAGTGAGCCAGTAGTGCCAAACACTTTGCCTGAGGGTGAGTGTGCAGGACAAGGCCGCCCCAGCCTGCAGAGGAGCTGCCTGAGCACTCACTGTGACAAAGGGGCCAAGGGAGCCCTAGGAAGTCGGGAGTACTCTTGAGGGGACAGAGCCTCTGCCATGTCAACACGACAGGGGTGCTCCCGTGATGGGTGAAGGGACACTGTTGCTGAGGAGCCTGGCTGGCTCTGTCCAGGAACAGGAAGGGAGGTGAGGGAAGTCATGCAGAAATCTAGAATCCTAGAAGCCCCACTGTGGACATCTCAGAACTTGACCTCAGGGACCTCCCTACAGACCCCTGCCCTAGTCCTACTCCAGTACCAGGTACCCATCACACTCTCCAGACCTTCACCTGCAGTAGGGCCCACACAACACCCTACTGTGACCTGCAGGATCTAGGCTGTCACCTCTGGTCACCTGCTCAGCTCCCTTTGTCCAGCTTACTTAGGCTAAACCAGCCCCTGGCCTCCGCTCCTCCTCTCCCTCAGTTTCCATGTGGCCAGCTCTGTCCTCACCCAGATCTCTTTACCTAACCTTGCCTGCATGTATCCAAGCAGGGGAGAGGCAGAGAACAGCACAGCTGGGAGGTTTCTGGTGATGCCTCCATGGAGAGTCATCACGCAACAGTGAGGTGGAGCCTGCAGGGTGTGGGCTGCTTCCCTAGGCATGGCAGAGTGTTGCTGGAGAAGGGGCTGTCCTCCTGGATCCCGCCCTCCAGATGCCTGGGCGTAAGCCTCGGCCCAGCTTGTTAATGAGTGAGCAGAGCAAGCACCTTTCCTAGACTGCCATTCCTGTCCCTGGTCTTACCTCCATGACTGCAGGGGGCTGGAAGAGGGGAGGGAGGGCAAGGGACCAAGCAGAAGGTGAAGCTGGGAAAGCAAGCAGGGCCTTCCAGAACCTTTATGGCCAGCTGCGGGCTGATATGCTTGGCAGGCAATGCTGGGTGCCCAGCCACATGCCATGTCAAGTATTTAGCTCAGCTAGTCCCCAGCAGGAAGGGAGAGCCAGTGGAGCTGGCCCAGGGACATCTGTCCTCCCTATGTCCTCCTTCAGGGTCCAGGTGCAACTCATCCTGTGGAGGGGCTGTGAGCAATGCCGGGGCATGCTGAGCACTCTCCCCACTAAGGAAGGGGGCTGCCCTCTGTGTCACATCTGCAGGCAGTGTGGCCCCTGCAGAGAAACCGGGACAGAGGATGACATCAGCAGCTCCCAGGCCATCACTTGCACCTTTTGTCCCATGTCCTCAGCCACAGGCCTGCCTCCATTTGTTTTCTAGAAAAGGAAGCCAATAGCCATGGTTTGGACACAGTAAAGTGAAGAAGGAAAGAAAGGGCCAGGTCTCACGGCCCCACAGGCTGCTCCACGCATTAAGGCACCGTGCGAGATCAGGGGGATGCCCATTCTGCCACAGAGGGGAAGGCACCCCATGGACTGCAGGGTTGAAGCAACCCTGGGTGATAGGTCAGCGATGCTGAAGGGGGGCTGGGAGGAGTCTGGGCACCTGTAGCCGTGCATGGTGCTGTGCTGTCCCAGTGCCAAGCCAGATGGCCCCTGGCCTGAGCCTGCACAGTTCTTCTCAGGAGGGGTTGGCCTTGGCTCCACAGTCACGGAGGGAATCGCTGTTGCTGTGGCTTCCCTACAAGTCTACACTTGTCCTGTGGGCTCATAGTTCATAAGACTCAACAAAATTACGCCCAGATCACACCCAGGCCAAGCTCAAACCCTGACCTGTGTGGCTTCAGCCCCAAGTTCTCCTGTCCCTTTGTGCTCTTGGGTCCTTCAGAAGCAGTAAGGAAGAGAGAGACCTGGCGAAGAGCCTTACATAAGAGCAGCCAGCCTGCTTCCAGACACCAAGTCCCCGTTCCCCTGATTATGTAAGAGGATGTGTTTATGCAGCCACATAAATCACCCTGCAATGGGCTTGTGTGCCTGAGCCACGGAATTATTGAAGAATGGAACACAGGGCTGGCTCGAAGCTGGGAGAGGGTGTGGGCATCTGCTTAGTGGGGTCACAGCCTGTGCTCTCCAGACAGACCAGGGTGCACTGCCAAGGACATGCAGCTGTGAATGTGCTGAGCTGAGTCCTGACACCCCCAGAGCCTGGTGAGAATAGCCAAGTCTACCATGGGGACAATCCCCTTTTACCTCAAATAAGCACCACCTGTCCTGTCCTGAAGGACCATCAGCACACTCCTGGCCACCCAGGGCCCAGGCCCAACAATTCAGACCGTGCCAGTGGTAGCCAGGGCCACAGTCCTACTGCAAGGTTTGGGGCAGGTTGACACTGCCAAGGCTCATGTGACGGAGGTCCACAGCCAGGCTGCCTGGCCCCAGCTCCACCACAAGGGCACTGCAGCCTGGAGCAGGCAGATTGTGTGCCACAGAGGGTCACATCAGAGTTGGGAGCCACCGTGGAGGGCCAGTACCACTGTATTTTTTTGTTTCACTTAGAAGAAAGCAGACAGGCCAGAGTCAGAGTACAGCAGTCCCAGTGGTGCCTGCGCTGGGGCCGACAGGACAAGCCCAGCACAGCCTCCCAGCTTCCAGGCCTCTCCCCAGAACTATCTGCAAGGGTCTGGTAGTTCCTCTGCCCGTGGGACCCCTCGCCAGAGGCTACACACTAACGCTATTGATGCTCCCTCTGTTCTCTCCCCAGGCAGGCCTGGGACCTTGCTGTGGACATTTGTCTCTCCCAGTTGCCCACGATCATTGAGGAAGGCACTGCCTTCAGGGTGAGTCCCTCCAGGGCAACCTGGGCATCTGCTGTGATTGTTGCTTCCTGGGCACCTGCTCCATAAAAACCTCAGTCTGTGTGGGTGTCAGAGATTTGGTTCACCCACCTGGGAAAAAAATATACTGACCAAAGTTTACAAGACTGGGTCAACCCAGGGTTAAAATTAATTTTTTTTTAATTGTAGATGGACACAATGCCTTTATTTTATTTATTTATTTATTAAATATGGTGCTGAGGATTGAACCTAGTACCTCACACATGCTAGGCAAGTGCACTACCATTGAGCCACAACCCCAACCCATAAAGTTAGATTTTGAAGTGGTCACCTTTTAAAAACTTACTCCGGGGGCTATTGCAGGAGGATTGCAAGTTTCAGGCCAGCCTCAGCAACTTAGTGAGACCCTGTCTCAAAACAAAAAATAAAAAAGATTGGTGATATGACTCAGTGGTAGAACACCCCTAGGTTCAACCCCAGTACCTCCAAGAAAAGAAAACGCAGATCTTAGTGTAAAGCATTGCTCTGAAGAGTCTGCTCTTCTTCATGCAGATGGCCTCCTCCCCAGAGCAGCCCTCATTTCATCCTCTGCCCTCTCAGCAGGGTGAGTTGTGCTTTCCCTAAGCCTGGGGCACAGAGGCTCACACATGGAAGCCTCTGAGGGCTCCCTCCCATCACACAGGCATCCCAACCCCAAGCCACACTGCAGGTGGCAGAAGCCTAGTCTCTCTGGCTCTGCATAAGTTGCAGCTGGCTTCACTCACAGCACTTGCCTGCAAGTGAATTGGACATGATACCAGGGTCCTCACTGCAATACCCAGAGGCCCACTTGGTTTTGCGTTTGTGATGTGAGGCATCAAGTTTGAATAACCCTGTCCCTATCCTCAAGAATCTGTGAGAAGAAAAGAGGTGCCATGTCAAGTCAGGGCTCAAGGGAGAAAGCAGGAGGCCACCATAGGTACCCAGGGGCCCAGCAACAGAGGCCTGGGTAGGGGCTGGCAGAGGTGATCACATTGAGTGATCACATGCTCAGGCCATCCCATGCTCAGGCCATCCATGAAGCTGAGATGACATAGGGGAGCATGAGGCTGGGTCAACAAGACTGAGTCTTCTCCTGCCACCTGAGAAACTGTTGGGCATCATAGCCAAGAGCCTGGCACCATCATCATGGGCCAGTTAGACAACCTCCCTGTACCTCAGTGTCCTCATTCAATCCAAAGGGCCTAGAGCATTAAAATGAGTTTGTATACCCAAAGGGCTTAGGATGGGACCCTGGCATGTTCACAGTCAGATCGCTGCTCACAAACACCAGTGGCCAGAGTGTCTCACCCTCAAATCAGGCAGGAGGCACCAGTGGCCAGGGAGAGCTCAGCTCACCACCAAGGTACTGTAACCTTTAATACCTGTCACCATGGCCTGGAGGCCTGGGCCTGTGGTATATGTGAACATGCACGCATGTATGGCATGCTCAGAGGCGTGCATGTGGGGTGTGTTAAATCGCCAGATGCACTTTTTTTTATATTTCTTTTATTGTTGCATTATAATTGTACATAATGGTGAGGTTTGTTGTTGAATGTTTCCACATGCACACAATATGCTGATATAATTTGGCCAGTATCACTCCCCTGCCCTTCCCCGCCATACTCCTTTCCTCTATTCTACTGATCTCCCTTTGATTTTCCTGAGAACACCACACCACCACCACCACCACCACCACCTTTCTTTTCGCTTTTCCTCCCTAGAGTTCACATATGAGAGAAAATATATGACCTCCTGAGATTTGGTTCACCCACTGGGAACCAGGGTGCTTAACATAACGTTCTCCAGTTCCATCCATTTTCCTGTAAATAACCTAATTTCATTCTTCTTTGTGGCTGAATAAAACTTTGTTGTGTGTATATGCCATATTTTCTTTATCCATTTATTCCTACTCAGGCTTGTTCTCAGTCTTGATTCATGTGGTACATCATTGCTATCTTTTCACTTTTAGACTGTAGCTGAAATCTTAGTCTCTTGCAAACAACATTAAGTCTTGTTTTTTAATCTATTCTGCCAGGCAGTGTCTTTTAGTTGGAGAGTTGAACACTGATGTTCAATATTTTTATAGGCAGAAGTTTATTCCTGCCATTTTAGTTTATTTCTAATGTTTAGTAAAATAAACATTTCTCATCTGCATGGCCACTCTTCAATGGAAATTTGTCCATTTGTGAGCTCTGGAGTTTGTTTTTATTTCTTCTTTAAGTTCTGTAGCACTGGCTTAGGAGTGAGGAATTCTTTGGGTTTCTGCTTAACTTGGAAGAGCTTTATTTCGTCTTCAATTTTGAAGGATAGTTTTGCTGGATATAGTAGTCTTGGTTAACAGTTATTTTCTTTCAGGATTTAGAACACATCATTCCAAGCCCTCATGGATCATATTAGAGTTTGTGCTGAGAGATCAGAAGTGGTTCTGATTGGCTCGCCTCTAAATGTGTCCTGATTTGTGTTTTTTTTCTTGAGGCTTTTAAAATTGCATTTTAATTATAATGTGTCATGGAGAGAGGTTTTTGTTTGTTTCTTTGTTCTAATCTTGTCTGTCTATTTGAGGTTCTGCATGCATTCTATATCTGGATGTTCATTTTATTCTCAAGGTTTGGGAATTTTTATATTATTTCCTGGGGAAGTTATCTGTGCTATTAGCCTGCATCTCACAATGCTTTTCCATTTTGTTGATTCTTCTTACATTTGGTCTCTTAATGTCCCAGAATTCTTGTATAGTCTGATCATGGTTACTTATTTTCCTTTCTTTGGTACTGTGTGATGTTCAAGGCTGGCCACTTTGTCTTCCAGTTCTAAGACTCTGTCTTCAGCATGGTCTACTGTATTAAAGAGACTTTCAACTGAACATTTTATTTGATTTATTGTGTCTTTTGTTTTCAAGATATCTATTTGGTTCTTTGTCAATATCTCCATCTCCTTATTAAGTTTCTCATTCATATCCTGTAATGACTTCTTGATTCATTCAGTTGTTTTCCTATAATCTCTTAGAATTCATTGATTAGTTTTATAATCATCATTTTGAGTTCTTTATCTGGTATTTCATCCATTTTGGTATCTTTGGGTTCAGTTGCTGATAAATTATGAACTTTAGGAGGTATCATGTTACCTTGTTTTTTATATTTCTTGTATTCCTGTGTTGGGTTTTATGCATCTGTTGGGATGGATTTATCTTCCACTCTTATGTGTGAGCCTTTTTATGGCATGGCCTTCTCTTGCCAAAGTGTGTTAGAGTGATATAGATTAAAATCCCTCATTGTGCCAGGCATGCCTATAATCCCAGCAGCTCAGGAGGCTGAGGCAACATGATTGTGAGTTTAAAGCCAGCCTCGGCAACTTAGTGAGATCCTGTCTCTAATAAAATATAAAAAAGGGTTGAGAATGTGGGTCAGTGATCAAGCACTCCTGTGTGGGGTCATTGTGTGGGGTCAACAGCCTTTGTGTAATTCTGTTTTTGCTCTTGGCATGGATGTCTGTGAGTAGGACCAATGGTCACCCTGTAGCTCTTCCTGCTTGGGGCCTGACTATTAGTTTGGGTATTTGTCTCTTCTCTTATTTGTATTAAAGTATAGCTGAAGTTTCAGAGTGGCCAATTTGTGTGCGGAGCAAAGTGTGCTATCTTTTGGCTGAGTTTAGGTCAACAACAGAGTCTCTACCCTGTGAACTTGTGGTGTCCCTGTAGGTTCCCAGCACCTCACAGAAGAGGGCAAAACAAACAATAGCAAATATCAATGCTAATAATATACAGCATTAAAATAACTATCCTGTGTCTACTGTGACCTCTACAGCACTAATTATCATGAAAACAGGAAGGTGGGGTCAGCAGTTGCCAAGAGCAAAATAGCAAATAACCATGAACTCATCTGGCATTGAAGAAACAGCAGGTCCCAACTCTGCCATCCACAGTACTAATAACCACACCGTGAATAGTGGGGGCAGGAGTGTGTAAACAGAACAGTTCTAAAAGATGGTAGAACACAGTTCATTAAGAGAAAAGAAAACGTGATGGGGAGGTAGCAGAAAGTTTAGAGGGTTCAATGTGAACAGAGAAAGCAGAAGAGCGACAGCTAGTGACGGCTGTAAATGAGGAGAAAAACTAAAGTGAGTAAAGGGGAGAAAAGGACAAGAGATCTGACTGTTAGAGGGACAAGAAAGGAGAGAAACAGAAACACACCAAAATAAACAACAGGAAAAAAAAATGAAAAAAGGATTCTTAATGAAAACTGAAAGAATTGTCCCTACGGAGCTTGCCGACGCTGTCGATGACATGGATGGTCACTGCGTTTGCCAATGGTCTTTTTTCCCATTTCTTCTTGGCTCCTAGAAGTGGTTCTCCCACAGCTTGAATCCCAAGCCACCCAGCAACAGATGCAGTCTTCCTCTAACTGCCATCTTAAATCCACCCACTCTCCTCCCCGGTGGTCTCAGTGCACCCCAAGACTGGAACGACCAGGTGCCCCGAGGGGCAAAGGTGCAACTTGCGCAGTCAGGGGAAGAAATAAAGAAGGTCCACATGCTCCTGCCCTTTTCAGTGCTTTACACTCAAATCAGTCCAATTCCACTCTATAGGTTCTTTTTTTGTTTTGTAATTGTAGATGAACACAATACCTTTATTTTGTTTATTTATTTTTATGTGGTGCTGAGGATGAAACCCAGTGCCTTACAAGTGCAAGGCAAGTGCTCTATCACTCAGCCCCAGCCCCTCTATAGGTTCTTAATCAAGAAAAGTGACAATCCTTAATGCTGGGCACTGCAATAGACAGAATCAATCCAGAGCAAGCAATTCTAAGTTAATTCTGTGCACTGCAAACACACTTAATCATGACAGACATTCCCTCTGCATGCCAGCTCAAGTGCCAGATCTAAGTCCAGCAGATGCGCGGTCACTCAGGCCGCAGTGATCAGGTCAGGAAGCAGTGGAAGCAGGCTTCTCCTGGGGTAGAGCTGACGGCCAGCTGAGGAGAGGGTCCTAAGGAGAAGTTGCTGTTCTCACCAGGGTCCCGATGTGGCCGTAGAGTTTGAGAGCGGTGAGGACGATGCAGAGGAGCAGGCCAACAGCGAGAAGAGTTGGGGTGTCAGTCAGGTCCTCCTGGGGCTCTCCGGCATGTGGGCATCGCGTCGGCTGGCTGAGTGTGTTCATTTGCTCCACCATTTATGCTAAATTTCGGGGTTTCTACTCGCCCTTTCAATCCCTATTAGCCGTTACCAGATTTCTCGGTGACATCTTGCATTCTGGGGTCAAGCCATCTGGTCTGGTGGTTTCCGCCCTTATCTCTCACCTCTGCCTTTATCAAGGTGAAGGCAAATGACAGTGACTTCACTCTGAGTTTTATCAGGGTTGTGGGAAAGTGACTTATTTTATCAGGCTGTGCCGGATGTCAATATTGGAGGGCTTCACAGGTATGCCTGGTAGGGACTTGCAGTTTTATTTTAAAGTGGAGTTACTTAGGCCAAGGCCCTTCTTAGATTAAGGCCATCCTTACACTGAGTCAAGGGCCTTTGAAGAGGACCTCCCTGACCTTTTTGTCTTAGATTGCTCCCCCGTTTTTTTGCCTTTTTTTTTTTTTTTTTTTTTGGTAACATTTTATTGTAAAAAGTTTCAAGATGGAGCAGAGTTGGAAGAACTCTGTAGCAAGCATCCACCTCCACCTCCAAGTCCACCCACACTGCCCTCTCACACATGTTTCTGCCTGTCTACCGCCTTCTGCAGTGAGCACCCACCCCCACCACCGAGTCCACCCACGCTGCCCTCACGTATCCATCTGCCTCTGGGCTGCAGTTGGTACATCTTTTCACGTACTGCAAACTGCCCTGAGCCCTGGCTGCTCCATGCCCTTGGCTCCCCTGTGTGCCGGGTGTATGCCCATAGGCTCTCAAACAAAGGCCTGCCTGCCCACCTTCCACAGGTCTGGGCAGGGACAACATCTTGTCATAGTCACGAGCCTCCCCTAGAGGCTGCCCCACCACTTCCCCACCCTCCAGCCCAGCCAGAGCAGCCTGAAGACCTCGGCTCCTGCAGGAAGGACAGGGCCTTTGCTGCTGACAGGCATTTGGAAAGCCTCACAAGGTCTTGGCTTTTTGTGCTCTGGGCGGCTTCCTCTGTGTTTGCAGGAGATCGGAACTCTCTGCCCCCCACAGGAGAGGTCCCTCCGTTGGCATGTGTGCTCCTCTTGGGCGGAACTCTTCTTTCCAGTGCCAGGCATATTTGCCAAGGACCTTTTCAAGAATCTTGCTACATCATTTCTGGAATCAAGATTCTGCTTTGGGGAATAATTTCACCAAATTGGGATGGTGGGGAAGGGAGGGGCGCAAAACGTTAACATTTCAAGTGAAGGTAGAGCCAGGGTAAGTGGATGTTCTTTGTGCTTCAGGCTCCACTGTACTCGGGCCTGCACTATGAGGGCCACCACAGGAACTCGAGGTGCCCCCTGGAGGTGGAAGGGACAGGTGTTCCACCTGCAGCAAGAGCCACAGCTACACCTGTAGGCCCCCATGCTAATTGGAGGTGGCCAGACTCGACCTCACTTTGTGTGGCTCTACCTCTTGGCCCACAGAAGCAGGCAGGACGTGGCCACCCAGGAAGGTGGCTGTGGCAGGGGCTGGGGGCCCAGGGGTTGCTCGTGTGCTGCTACTTGATTTTGATGCTGCTTACACAAGCATATTCAACCTCTATGTTTAAGATACCTACAACTTTCTAAATGTATGTATGAAAATAAAACTTTAAAAAGGGCTAGTGCTGGTCCACCTCACTGTGACCTTCCTGCCTCAGGCTCTGAGTCTCTGGACCACAGGCGTGGCCACAGGGCCCAGCTGGGCCCTCTCTTGCCCGTCTCCAGGCTGCTCACAAATCCTGCAGCTCCACCTTGTCTTTGGGCTGGAGCGCTGCTGTGTCCCTCCCCTGTGTGGTCAGAGCCACAGAGTGAGTGCTCTGTCGACCCGTCAGGGTGCTGGTGGGGCCAGGGTCCCTAACTCATGCCTCTGCTCATCCCACAGCACAGCCCCTTCTTCGCTGAGCAGCTGACTGCGTTCCAGGTGTGGCTGACCATGGGTGTGGAGAACCGGAGTCCCCCTGAGCAGCTGCCCATCGTTCTACAGGTGAGTGGCTTCAGACCAGGCCTGGCTATAAGGCGTCTGATCACAGAAGCAAGCCAAAGCCCAGAGTCCCCAAGGGCTGGTTTACCTCGGCTGCCTGCGTGTCCCATGATAGCGGTTGGAACACCAGCCCTCTGTGGTGGCTGTGCTCTGGGCCAGATGGTGCATAAATCACACAGATCCAATCAGAAGACCCGGGAGCTGATTGCACATTTATTCCCAACGGGCTTTCCTAGTAAAGTCATTCAATTCCTTCCCCCACCCCCAAGTAAAGATAAATCTGAGGTGGAGTTGCCGCCCTCCCCTCCCATTGGCACTTCAGGAATTGATGAAGTGCTGGTGCCAGCAAGCTGCACTCCACCCAGGCTCCCACAGCGACACCCCCCCCCCCCCCCGCCGTGGAAGCCAAGGTGTGTGGATTAGTCCTGTGAGGAGAGGTGGATGCACGGCAGATTACAGATGTGCCCCTACTTTTTTTTTTTTTTGGGGTACTGGGGTTGAACTCAGGGACACTTGACCCCTGAGTCACATCCCCAGCCCTATTTTGTATTTTATTCAGAGACAGGGTCTCACTGAGTTGCTTAGCACCTCGCTTTTACAGAGGCTGGCTCTGAACTCACCATCCTCCTGCCTCAGCCTCTCAAGCTGCTGGGATTACAGGCGTGGCCACCGCGCCCTGCCATGATGTGTCGCTACAGATGTTCCTGTGAACTTCTTTAGCTGGAGCAACACGGGCCCTGGAAGCCACCAGCTTTCCTTTGCCAGTGGGTCTGTCAGTGTTTTGCTATAAGAAATAGACACTTTCTGAGTGAGCCTTTGAGAGGCCAGTCACTTATACGGCCTGTGTCACACTCACAGTAGATTGTTACCCACTCAAGCAGGATATCAGATTGTTTTGGTTTATTTGTTTTTGCAATGCGGGGGGTTGAACAGAGGTGCTCTACCACTGGACTGCATCTCTATCCCTTTTTATTAATTCTGATACATAGTGTCACTAAATTTCTAAGGCTGGCTCAAACTTGAGATCCTCCTTCCTCTGCTCCTGAGTCATTGGCACTACAGGTGTGCATCACCACACCCAGTTGGGAGATGAGTTTTGGGTGTCCAGCCAGCTGATTTTTGGGTTAAAAAGATAGGATAGGGTGGGAATACTGGGATTTATCACAATAGTGATATTAGAAAGATTTCTCCAAGCTCTTGTCTCAGCATGTATCGACTGGGTCCTGGTTGGGAGAAGCTGTTCTACTCAAGGATGTAGAATTGGCTGTACCCACTCCTGTCAACACAGACACCAAGGTCTAATCACAATATTTTTTGTAATCAGGTACAGCATTTGGATCTGGGGGGAAGCTGTGGTGATTGTCTGGGGGGTTGTGCCAGCACAGGACAGGGAGGAGGTCCCTCCCGTGTCCAGGTAAATCCAAGGCCCTCGGGGTGGAAGAGCACTGTTCCCCCAGGTGGGCTTAAGTCATGGTGCCACCGCCGGGCAGGGCCATGTCATGGGCTACCTGTGCAGGGACGTCCACCTCCCTCCTTCTTACTAAAGCTGCTAACCCCACGTAATGGGCAGCATAGTCCGTCTTCACTGGACCAAAGCTTCCCTGAGTGGCTCCCACTTCTACAAGGTCATTTAAAACAGGCACGGGTTTCTCTCTGTCATGCTGTGGAATACGGCAGCCCTCCCTTCTCTCGAATCTGCTCTGCCCTGCATCAGCCAGCTTTGGGGGTTTGAGAGATTATTCACCTGGCACAAAATGCGATTTCTCCTCATCTAGGACTTTACCCTGAGAGTGCCAGCCAGTAAAAAAGAGTTGGAAGGGTCCTATGTAAATGTGGTAAAATGTAGCAATTGTCTGTTCACGCTGGCATTACCAACCAGTGGGCAACAAAGAACTGTGTGTCATGTTTCACTGTAGATATTTTTGGTGCGTTTTGTATATTATCACTGCTTTTTTTCTGACGTTATAAAAAAGAAAGCAAAAATAATTACTGTTCCCCTTTTGTGCTTTTAGATTAGTTTAAGACCATCCTGGGATAGCAAGGTGACCTATAAACAAAAAAGGAAAAAAATTTTCAAAACAAAACAAAAAATGCAGCAGTAACAATAACAAAACAGAGCTGGATGTCCAGTGGAGGCCAGTGTCCTCATTGAATGGGAACAGGAAGTGGCCAGTGTAGGTACCAGGCGGGCGGTAGGTGGCCATGTTGGTTGTGTTGCTCCCCGTTGCCCTTGCTCTTACTCCTGCAGTGCCGTGGGGCGATGGTGGCCCTTCCCAAAGCGGGGGCTCCATGCCAAGTGTGTGAAACCCAGTTCTTTGGGTTTGCCAAATAACCCTCTTATAAATGGCCTTCTATTGACTTTTTTTCCTAATGTTCCATTTACAATCCATGTCCCTCAGAGACAGAGAGGGCCTCTGGAGCCAACCCTGATGCCAAGAGAAGGGAAATGGCATCTCTCTGTGATAATTTAGGCATGCAGAGCAGCAGACTCTTCATCACTGGGGAAGCCTCTCCCCCAGGCCCTGCCAGCCAGGATCGATGGTAAACTTTAACTAAGGAGGAAGCGAGGAAGAAGGTGGGAGCGCCCGAGGCCGGCTTCGTTCACCCAGCTGGTCACTTCCCCTTTGTTATTTGCCAGAGCCCACACCCTGTCATCTATAAATTTTCCTCTAGTGCCTTGGCAAGTCGGGCATTCTTAACTCAGGGAAGAGCTTTCTAATACAGACTACTTTTTATCAGATCCCCGCTACTTTTCCCATAAGCGAGAGCAAATTTTTTCCACCCACCCACACCTCAGAGAAATCAGCTGATGGGCATCTAGGGTCCAGTGAGAGGTTTCAAAGGCCCGCAGATAATAGGTCAACATGGAAATACCACCCTTCCAGCCAGCCTCTGTCCCTTCTGTACCTTTCCAACTGCAGGTCAGCTGAGGTTGGGGAGAAAGGCATTGCTTGTTCTTGAGGGCAGTTTTCTCCCCTCATCATTGCTGACCACTTCTGCTGACCACGGTCATCTTGTGCACAGCTCTGGAATCCCACAACATTGCAACTCCATGGTGTACTGGGTCTTCTGGCTCTGCAACCTGCTGGGGCTTACCATTCCTGTCTGCCTCCTCCCCAGGTGGCAGGTGAGCAGAGATGGCCCAGGTGAAAGAATGAAGGTCAATATTGCAGAAAAGGAGGACAGAATGATTTCATAGGGTAAAACTTTTGTACTTCTACATGGACCTTGGAAATCAGTGTGAGCATTTCACGAGAACTCTGTTCTCAGTGTACCATTTTATTTCAAATAAATATTGGGTCTGAAAGAACAGGGTTATTAGGTGACAGCAGAGAGCGGCCTAGGGTGCTGTCATCATGCACACTCTGCACACACGTGTGCTCACATGCCTGTGCATTGACATGCGATGCCCACAGCAGTGCTGCTTCCTGGAGTCCCAGGCACACCGCCTGCCAGGCTGGGCCAGAACCTGAGCACTGACTCTGTACACCTGGCCGGTGGAGTTGGACTGCCTCAGCAAGCTCTGCTTTACCTGGCCTTCAGATAGCCACTCTTGGTCCTCAGTCTGGCTTGCCATGGAGGAGAAGAAAACCCCAGCAATGCCTCTGTTGACTGCCACCTATCTCTGTGATTTCCATACTTCCTGGGCTAGCCTGAAACAGGTACTGGGGATTAAACCCAGGGGCATTTAACCACTGGGCCACATCCCCAGCCCTTTTTATTTTTTATTGTGAAACAAGGCCTCACTAAGTTGCTGAGGCTGGCTTTGAATTTGGGCTCCTCCTGCCTCAGGCTCCTGAGTCCCTGGGATGGGAGGCGTGGCCACCGCTTCTGGCTTGGGTTTTTTTTTTTGTTGTTGTTTGTTTGTTTGTTTGTTTGTTTGAAGTACAAATACAGACCAAAGGAGCCACTCTATATTTTGTAACTAATTTTGATTTCTGTTTGGATTTATTTTTTTTTAAATATATGAATCAACAGAAGAAAGAAAAGATATAATGTTTGAACAACAAAAAAAAAAAATACCATTTTTCCCAAAATTTTTCATTGATGTTTATTTCCAAATAAGCATACTTCATGCAGCACAGACTCCTGTGTTGCCCAACGACTTCAGATACCACAGCTGGCCAGAAATGGGCTGGCAAGAACTTACCATGTGCATCAGCACCTCGGGCAGCTCCTCCCAGCATAGGACGCACAATGTCAAGGACCTGCCAAGTGGTCTGCCCCCTCTCCAGGCTGCCCACCTCAGACCAGCCACCTGCCCTTCCCCAGATGCCTTCATCTTTCTCAGCTTCCTGCTGGAACCCTGTAATCCCTGCACATCACCCTCCAGGATATGGCTGCAACCTTCTAGCTGGGAGGGAAACCCTTCCAAAACCCCCAACTAGCTCAGACCTCTGCTTATGTACGTGTGTTGACAGCACTGCGCACCACCCCCATTCGAAGTGAGCAAGGCTGTTAGTGCTTGTCTCCAAGGCTAAGTGACTGACTTCCAGGGATCCTAACTGTCCCTGCTCACCGCCCCACTGCCCAGTATGGTATCTGCACAAAGCAAGTGCCCCGTAACACTAACTGGATGACAGCACATCAGAGGACAGAGATGCTGTGGGTCTGAGGGACTTGGTACACATGTCCTCCAGTATAGACACCATGAAGGAAGAAATCATTATAAATGACTCAACTTGGAGCTGTCCCCTGCAGCCTCTGCCCATGCTAGTGCATGCCACATAGCTCCCACCACCTGCCAAGTGGCCAGCTGTGGACTTAAGGCAGATGTAACCCCAGAACAGTGACAGGGAGACAGTGCATATGTGGGGTTTTCAGATACCCTGTCCTGAGTGAGGAATCAGTCTCCATTAGGACCTCAGGTGTCTAACAGCTTTGTGGCACACCAAGATAAGTGTTCAAGGTAATGTATGTGCTAATGAGTCTTAAGAAGGTGAAGTAAAATGTTCCAAGTTAAAAAAATAAATATAGAATTGGAAATGTAGCACCATGTTAGAGTTCTTGACTGGCATGCATAAGGCCCTGAATCAAAGATTATTTTTTAAAAAATGTACAGAATTTTGACCTGGGTGTGGTGACACATGCCTATAATCCCAGCAACTTGGGAGGCTGAGGCAGGAGGATCTCAAGTTCAAGGCCAGCCTGAGCAACTTAACCTGTCTCAAAAAATAAAAATGGCTGGGATACAGTTCAGTGACAGAGCACTTGCCTAGCATGTGCAAAGCCTTGGGTGTCCTAGTACTGCAAAAAAAAAAAGAGAGAGAGAGAGAGAGAAAAGTAAAACTTTGATATAACAGAAAATACATACAAAATAGATGGCAAAGGGCACTCTCTTTTCATTTACTAAGAACTGTTTATCACTAGGAAAAAGTCAAACATTTAGGACTGCAGTTATGGCTCAATGGTAGAGTGCTTTCATAGCATGTGTAAGGCACTGGGTTCAATCCCCAGCACCACATAAAAATAAATAAATAAAATAAAGGTATTGCATCCATCTACAACTTTAAAAAAAATAAATAGAAAAATAAAGGTATGCATGACTGCTTTACTAGAGAAATAACCTATGAAAGTATTTTTACTAGTTGTGAAAAATTTCAGCTTCAAAGGACAGTTTCACCTACCATATTGTCTTAGAGTAATAGCAATAATAATAATTTGGGTTAGCCTCAGCTTTAATCACTTAGTTTCATGAGGCCCTTGTGGGAGGGTGTTGTGTTGTCCTTGTTTCATAAATTGCCAAATTGGTCTCTGAGGTCAAGTGCCTTCCCAGGGCCACAGCCCCATGAGGTGGTACTGCTTGTGTGGAGGGCAGATGGCCCCCCTGGCAAGTGGTTTGGTGACACAAGTACAGAAGCTTTGACAGTGTCATTTTGCTTCTTAAGTTTATCCTAGGGGAGAAGCTCTTGTGGGTGTGCAGAGTCGTGCTGGTTAGGAGATTCATCACAGCATCATTTATAACAACATTTTATGATAATTTAAATATCTAGCAGTGGGAAATCATTTTTAGAAGCTCACGTTCGTTCATATAAACGAAATGCTGTGCTTCTGTTCCGAATGACTTGGCAAGTCATGTCCAGGGCTGTGGAGCCATGACCACAGTGTGTTCAGTTTAAGGAAGAGACATGAATATAGATATATATAACGTGTTATCCAGTTTGGGATCAGTCAGGGATGAGTGTGGGTCTAAGACAAATGTTTAGCGGTTGATAAACCACAGTGCCACCACTGAGTTACCTTTTCAAGTGCAGTTGAAGTGTTCTGCTATTTTCTACAGTGAGCATATTTCACCCATGAAGAAGAAATAGAGAGTGTTTTCTTAACCTAGGAGTGTGAATTGTGGAGGACAGAAGGAACCAGCAGACAGATGGAAAGACAGTCAGACTCCTGCTCGGAGCCACAGTCAGAGGCAGAGGCTTCCGGGGAAACAATGGAACAGTCTTGCCGTGATGCCCTTCTGTTCTTATCTTTCCAGGTGCTGCTAAGTCAAGTGCATCGGCTGAGAGCCTTGGACTTGCTGGGAAGATTTTTGGACTTGGGTCCCTGGGCGGTAAGCCTGGTGCGTGCTGACTGCCTTCCTTGGGCCCAGGGCTGGGGGAGGGTGGAGATCAGCTTCCACGTGACAGTCTGAACTTAGCCAGTGTTCTGGAAGGTGCCCCAGCCACATGATTTAGAGTGCATGTCCTCTGCGGGATGTCCAGGAAATCCCGAGGCCTTGGAGACCACCTCCCGTTCCTGCACAGCTTTTAGCAGCACCATGTTGGGTCTTTTGTTTCTGCTTTGCCCTTGTTCCCATCTGATGTTAGACCCAGTGCTGAGGGAGGAAGTGTTGCTGGCGGGGCACTTCTCAGGAGGCCTGCCTGCCATTGCCAAGAGGCAGGGAGCCACAGAGCCGCACGCATCCCTCTCAGGAAGTCTCTGAATGCTCATCACTGCCTTTTCGTATTATTTTAGGCACAGTTCTGAAGTGCTTTTCTGGTTACTCATTCTATAGCAGAGTAGAAATGGCCATTTAAAGCAGAAGAGATTGGCATGAATAGAATTAAGAAATGATCTGATTTTGGTTTTCTGTTTTCAACAAATATATCACAAGGAAAATTGGGGAAATTTTTACATTAAAAGAGATTCAACATGTATACTAAAAAGAACAAATTTAAAAATATGTAATGAAGAGAGATTCAAGAGACCTATCACCCAAGTTGGGCACCGTGGCACACACTTGTAATACCAGAGATTCCTCAGGCTGAGGCAGGAGGATTGCAAGTTCATGGCTAGCCTGGGAAATTTAGGGCCTATCCCAAAATAAAAAGGGTTGCAGATATAGCTCAGTGCTAAAGTGCTCCTGGGTTCCCCAGTACCCGAAACAGGGACCTAGGAGACATTTGCAATATGTACGTAGACCTTATTTGGTTCTGTTTGCAAATAAAATTTTAAAAGTTGAAGTTTGAAAATTTATATTCAGTGAACAATTAGAAATTGAACTGGCCCAAGGATGTAGCTCAGTGGTAGAGCACTTGCCTAGAACGTACAAGGCACTGCATTTGATCCCAGCACTGCAAAAGAAATAAATAAACAAACACTGGGTGTTGCACATTATTAAAGAGCAGCTGTCCATTTTGAGTGACATACTGAGTGCTCACAAGTGCAGCCGTGTTGTGTCCGGCCTGCTTGAGAGCACTGCAAGAGGGGAGCAGGTGGGCAGAGGGAGCCAGGGCACTGGGCGGGCACACCAGGCTGCCTGCTGAGGTCCACTTCAGGGCTTTCCCTAATTGGGTACTGCCAATACAGTGTCATCAGTCAGCCGCCATGGAGGAGGAGAGAGGGAGTCTACCAGTAGGAAGAATAACTAAGTGTGCACTCTTCCAGCACGTTGCTCCCTGGAGATGGCCGTCTCTAGGTCAGTCCTGGTCAAGGCTAGAAGTACTGACACCTTCTAGGAATAAAATCAGAGACGGGTCTACCTACAGGTGAGGTAGGCTTTAAGTGAGGTCTTTTGTTTCTGTCGAATTGGCCCGTGTGCTGAGGTATTGTCCCAGGGCTGTAGCCCATGAAGTCAGGCAGGGCCTCACCAACTGTCCTTCCCGCCCCAGGCCCTGTCAGTGGGCATCTTCCCATACGTGCTGAAGCTGCTCCAGAGCTCAGCCCGAGAGCTGCGGCCACTGCTCGTCTTCATCTGGGCCAAGATCCTCGCCGTGGACAGCGTGAGTGACTTCTGTCTGTCCTTTGGTGGGCATGGAAACAAGGCCCTGAGTGTGGACCCCAGGCCACTCACCCTGAATGACAGTGGCCAATGAGCCTGGGCTGGGGCTGGCCCTCCTGCTGCACTTCCTGTCCCACGTCCTACCCTACATGGCACCTAGCAGCTGGTCTCTGTCACCCCCGCCATCAGCTTACCTGTCCTGCTTCCCTTAGCACCTGTGCTTTGTCCTCCCACCCCCACCTGTCCTCAAGGCCATTCTCTGTGCCCCTGATGAAAGCTGGGTGCACCTCACCGGCCTTAGCAGCCTGTCCCACCAGGGCTCTTTTCCACTTCAACGTACAAGTGCTGGCCGAGGCCCCAGCTGCTACCACGGCTCTCAGCGTGGTCCTGGCAGAGGTCCCCGTCGAGGGCCCTTCTCCACTTGCAGCTGCCTTCCTCTGCTCTCTTCACATTGTCCCTGCTCCTCATTCTTGCTGGCCGGGCGGTCTCTTGTTCTCTCCACAGAGACCTGGCCAGGGCCCCTTACTCAGAACTCCATGCCAATCTGTAGGTGACACAGAGGTCTGCTGTCCCATAGGCTCAGTCCTGTGGATCAAGTCACATCACACAGGAGGTTTCAGAAGGAGGAGGGCTGAGTGATCCTATGGGTGGGGCTGCACATGTACCAATTTCAACCAATTTCAAGGGCATGTAGGATAGACTGAGGGGTGCGAGGAGGCAGAGGGCCGGAGGATGGAGAGTCAGCTCCAGCACGGGACTGCGACGGACAGGAGCTCTGGCAGCGACAGGCTGGAGACAGGAGGAACCTGCAGCTGGAGTGACGGTCTGCTGTGTTACCAGGCTGTGGGGACTGACGATTTGGGAACAAAAAAAACCCATAAAAACCAAGTCCTGGTTGAAAAACAACTGCCTGGCCTCAGTGTAGAGTCAATTGCTATGTAGAGATGGAAGGGGAGGGCAGCTCTGTCCCGAAGGGCGTGAGGGTGGCCAGGTGGCCCTGGGCCGCTGTTGGGGCTGGAGCCAGCGTGGCAGAGGCAGCAGCTCATTCAGACCCCAGTAGCAGCCTGCGGGCGAAGGCTGTCTAGGAAAGAGGCTGTGGAGGGTTGGGATTCCATTGGTGGTAGCCGTGAGGCCCTGGAAGGGATTGTGCGTGCAGGTTCTGAGGCTGAGCTGCTGTCCTGGGGAGCCAAGAAAGAAGCACAGGCATGGAGAGGAGAAAGGTGGGAGGGCCTTGGCATCCAGGAGGTTCCAGAATGACGGGTGTGCTGGGCACGGGAGGGGTGTCACCCTCTGCAGGGTTTGAGGGACAAAGACGTCCCGGAAGCAGCCTCCGTGCTGGCCGTCTGCCTTCCAGGCAGCATGGGGTTCTGAGTCGGGCTGGAGCTGCCATGGCACAGAGCCTGCGGGAGAGTGGAATCGGGCTGAGGTTGGCTGGCCCGAGGGGCTATGGGGGCGGACAAGGCTACTGGCTTTGCTCTTTTTTTTTTTTTTTTTTAGCACAAACACATTTATTTACTAACCAAAGGGATGATCTTAGTTAAACTAACACTTTGAAATAGTTGCATGTAAAATGTTTGTGATAGAGATAATTGAACACAGTAATGAAAAAAAAAAAGAGTCTGGAGATTGGCTCATTAAACTGAGCTTCTTCATTCTTTCAGCTAATTCCTGTCCAAAGTGATGATGGGATTTTTATTCTACTTTCTCATAGACTCGAGTACAGGTGACATTATTCATGACACACTCCACCACTAACTTCCCATCTTTCAATTTTCTTGTTATTGTGCTTTCCTTCCCATCCCATTCCTGATGCTGAACCAATGCATCATCAACAAAGCTGCAGACCGTCTGAGTTTTTCTGCCATCAGCTGTAGTTTCTTCAAACTTCTCTCCCAGGGTACAAGAAAACTGTGTTGTTTTCAAAGTGCTTTCAGTTTTTATGTTGAGCTTTATGTGAGGATACAATCTGGTTTGGCCATTGCGCCCATTTTCCTCATAGTCGGTCCCACTCCTAGTTCTTTCATGTAGTCATCAAAGCCTTTGCTGTCCACCAGGCGCCATCTTCCTTCCAGCTGCTGAACAGTGGCCATGGTGGGCGCGGGCGGGCTGGTGTACGTGGCGAGGGGAGCTGCTGGGAGGCGGATAGCGTGCTCTGGCTTTGCTCTTTAATGTGTGTTCAAAGCAGTAGTCCAAACAGTGTCCAGTTGAAGAACCAGGTCCACATTCCCAGCTGGACCTCAGTGGCCTCTGCGTGTGGCTGTGTGTGGGTGACACCTGCAGTAGGACTTCCAGCTGAAAGCGTTCCTGCCTCAGCCCCATGGAGCAAGTGGGCACTTGTGGCGTAGTCATGGATAAGCAGGCACTCACAGGAGAGGCCCCGAGGCCCAGGGCTGCGCATGACCAGTGGCTGAGCTTGGCCCTGAGGCTTCGTGTGGAGGTGGAAAGGGGAGAACGCAGAAGCACCAGCTCAGATGGGTGGAGAGGTCGTGGTCTTGTAGCCCAGAAGGTCCTTGCCTTTCCTGGGAGGCAGAGCAGAAGGGAGTAGAGAACCCTGCAACACCGTGTGTCTCCTGCCTCCTTCTCAGGTCCCCTTCTTGCTCTCCGTGGACCCCTTGGCACCTGCTCAGCCCCTCCTCTCAGGCAGGTGTGTACCTGGCTCTGACCTGCCCATCTGCCCGTCTGCCTCATTCCATTTGCCCTCTAGTCACCAGAGCCAAGACCCAGCATCCCTCTTGGTCCCCTCCCTCTTGGTGGCTAGGACCTGCCTGTGCTCCACCAGAATCACCCTCAGGCCACCTGTGGCCTTGGACTGGGCTCAGCTGTGCCTGCTGCACCCTGTTCTCCAAGCACTAGAGGCAGCAGAATAAATCAGCAACCACTCCAAGCCCAGTCTCTCCACCCGGGCTTTCTTCTTGAGGGTCCTGTGCAGTGGCGCCAGCAGAGCCACTAGCCTGCCCCACTCCTTGAGCCCCACCAACAAGCCTCTGGACTGGAGTCCAGCCTGGCCCTGGGGGCCCCTTGGCACCTGCTCAGACCCTCCTCTCATACAGGTGTGCCTGGAGACCCAGAGCTGGGCTGACCCCTGCTGAGGCTGTGCTGAGGGGCTTGACAGGTGGACAGTCAGGAACCCCTGCTTCTGCTGCAAGTGCTGCCTTCACTGCATGTCTGCTTGGGGCTGGGGCAGGACCTTTACTAGTGTTTCTTTATTGATCTTACACAGAAACTCTGTTGGACTCTTGATAGTTCTAATTATTTACCTGTAGGGTCTCTTGGACTTCTATGTAGACCATCATGCTGCCTGAAACACGCAGCCTGTGCCTCTCCTCCAGCTGTAGGGTCTCTTATTTTCTGGGCTAAGTGTGCCACCCCACCCCCTCCCCCCAGGACTCTGGCCCTGCTGTATTGGAGCTGTGGCACTGCGTTCTGCAAGGCTCTGGTCTTCTGAACCCCTGATGCCAGCTTGAACTTGATTCCACCCTGACTGTTGCTGGGCCCCATGCTGTTTGCCTGGCTCTGACCAGTGAATGCTTCTGTTTGTTCTATAATAACCAGAATAGTGAATATTTACATAATAAATAGAATCTTGTGTTTCAACAAAATATTTACCTTCATGTTCATTAAACTAACTTCCAATGCTTTAGGAGATGGGCAACAACACTGGGCTTAGGAGTCGAGCACTGGACTTGAGCCTGTCGCCCCATTTGCTCCAGCAGGCCTTTCTCTCCCACTGAGCCGCCCTCCACCTGGGTCCTGGCTGTGATGCTCACACCGCCCTTCTCCTGCAGCCAGGTTTCCACCACCATCACCATGGGAAGCTGTTCTTGAGTGACAGCCAGTAGGGACCTTCAGGGAACAGCCCAACTCTGTTATGGAGCTGTCCTTTCTGATCATTCCCCCGGCCCTCCTTTCACATTCACAGAAGAGCCCGGTCACGCAAACAGAGGGCTTTCCTCGGGACATTGTGTTGGAGCTGTTTCTTTCCTACCCCCTTATCTTTGTCTTCTGTGTTGGCACTTTTAGAAATTTATTGGCACCATTACTTGTTACCTGGCCCTGATACCACGTGGGAAGGCTGCTGGGTACGTGAAGCAAAGAGCCCACCATGGAGCAAAGCCCAGGGAGAGAGGAGGGCAGAAAAGGCCCCCACTGTGATAGCGACATGTGGCTGAGGACACTGAGCTTGGCCCACCTCCAGGCCTGCCAGTGCGGCATGCAACATTTAAGCCAGCTTTGATTCCCATGATTACCAGTCTCTAGTACCTGTTAGTGCCTAGAAGGAGGCTATATCTTTGTCATTTTGGGAGTGTCTGTGTCTGCGTCTGAAGACAGGTGGCCTGTCGTAACTGCGCTTTACAGTTGTGTTGTCCCCGAGTTTGCAACTGATTGTCCTGTCACAGTGTGCAGGGAATGGAGTCTGAAATTGCCTCTCATTCCCATGTGGCTTGCATGGGCTCATGGACAGAGCTGGCCGCCAGCTCAGGCCACAATGCTTCTCTGAAGGAGCAGGGCTGGTGGTTCTTGTCGACAGCTGCTGAAGGAATTATCCTGTGCACCATGCTGCCCATGGCGCAGCCAGAAACACCCTCCCTGCTATGTTTTACAGTGCCTGTAGGCTCCAAGCCCAGCGTGCAAACTGATGTGTTCACCAGCTGTTGCACCTGCTCATGTAATAGTGATTTCCCACTGAGGGGCCTTTTGAAACGTTTCTGTTTGAAACTGAGTGTCGTCCTTCTTCTTGGTAATTGCCCTGGTCATAGTCCCCAGAGATTAAAGTTCAGTGTGGATTTCAGCAGTTGCTTCTCCTCTTCTCACCTCTGGCAGGGCTGTGTAGCTGGCCTGCTCAGTTCTCCCTGCCAAGTTCAGTGGCCCCCGAGTGACTTGAGTTTGCTCTCATGTGAATTGGAGGCATGTGAGGTCAAGGAGGCTGTCAGACCCCAGTGTTCTGAGCAAGCCCTGTGTTGGAGCCAGCCAGTCCCCCTGGCATACTCTGGGAGTCTGAGAAGCTCAGGCCCCTGCAGGCTGGACCGACTGGTGTCTGAGGGCTGCTGTCCACCATCTTGCTCAAGGCTCTTAGAGAACTCATGCTGTGGGTGGCAAGTATCTAGGTCCTCCAGAAGTGGCTGTGGGAAGAAGCAAAGAGGCCCTGAGGAAGAGGAACAGGCTGGACAGAACCACACACTCTTTGGTCAGTGGGGCAGCATGTATTGGTAGACACTGGTCTGACACAGTGAGGCCCGGGGCAAGGAGAGCCTCTTCCAAGCCCTGAATTCTCCAAGGAATCCTATCCCAGAGTGTCTTCCAAAGTCACTCCCTGCTTCATGTCTCACCACCAGACAGGGGGAGTCAAGAAGCAGTTCCATAATGAGGAGCAGGGAGTTAGCGTGCCATCATGTCCCCAGCTGCCGGTGTTGGGCTTGGCAGGCAAGAACTTCCAGATGTCGTTGCATGTCTGCTGTGCATATTCGAAAGGCTTGTGACAGAGCTATAGAAAGCACCCAGCTCACTCGTAGACATGGAAATGGCAGTCTGTGACGTGAGGGACAAACCCCTCAGGGTCAACAATGGATGGCATGTCACAGGAGAAAGTATCAGTAAAAACCACCCAAATAGAAGCATGGTGAGAAGAGAGTTGAGAATCCGAGGCACGTCATCGAGTCACGAGGAAACCGCCGGAGATGTGACACAGTCAGAAGCAGTGCTGAAAGAAGTAATGGCTGGACACGTGGCCTGGCAGTAGAGCAGCCCGGGCTCAATCCCAGAAAAGAGAGAGGAGGGAGAGAGGCAGGCTAAGGGTTTTTCAAATTTGAGGAAAACTGTTAGCCCACAGGTCCAGGAAGCTCAGTAAACCACGAACCCAGGAAACGTGAAGAGAACTGCATCATATACTTCATAGCTGGTGTTAAATTTAAAAACCCAAAAAGCAGTCAGTAAAGAAAGTGGGGGGATAAAGATAAGGACATCAACAGATTTCTACCAGAATCAATGGAAAAACCCATGGGGGAGCAACATCTTTTTTTGTTTTGTTTTTTTGGTGCTGGGGATTGAACCCAGGGCCTTGTGCATGCAAGGCAAGCGCTCTACCAGCTGAGCTATGTCCCAGCCCTGGAGCAACATCTTTGAAGCACTGAAAGGAAGAACTGTCAACCTACAGTTCTGTACCAGTGAAAGTATCTTTCAAAGATGGAGAAAAACAGACTTTTAGCTGGGTGCAGTGGCACACACCTGCAATCACAGTGACCCGGGAGGCTAAGGCAGGAGGAGGACAGGTTCAGAGCCAGCCTCAGCAACTTAGCAAGACGCTGTCTCAAAACAAAAAGGGCTGAAGGTCATCGAGTCACGTGGCTCACTAGTGGAGCACCCTGGGTTCAATCCCAATACTCTCTCCCCTCTAAAAAAAGATTTTTAAATAAAATATATAGACAGAGCAAAATTTTCACTGAAGACCTACACTACTGCCAGGTTGGACAGAGCCCTTTAAGACATGATTGATTGAACAACAGTAACAGCAGAGCACTGTGCAGTTTATAACTGTAACAGCAGAAGGTTAGGAGGAGAGGGGACAAAGGGGTCCTGTCTTTCAGCTTTTTACTTGGTTCTTTTACTTGGTGGTCTGATGTCACCTGGAGGCAAGTTTTGAGAGTTAGGAATGGAGTCTAGGCTGGGGGCAGCTCAGTGGAACAGCACTTGCTCCTGTGCAGGGCACCTAGTTCCTTTACAAAGAACAAGATTCAGCCGTGATCTTGCTCCTACCAGAGCTGAGGAAGAACCAGCTGGCAGTGAGGGAGAGGATTCGAAGTCCTGCCCGTGAACTCACACCAGAGAAGGAAGGAAGAGGGGGAGAACAAGACTAGACGTGGCACCTGAGAGAAGTAAGAGGGTAGGTGTGAGGCTGTCACACGAGCAGCCTTGGTGGAGAAGTCGAGGGACCGTCACTGAAAGGACAGGGCGGAAAAGCTGTACGCTGCCCACCGAAAGCGCACTTTCACACAGCAGTTAACTAAAGAGACGCAAGTGAGTTAAAAGTAAGGGGTGGGACAGCTCTTGTCCTCCACCACTAGGCTCAGGAGGGCCGCAGTGCCCTGCGATGGCCAAGGGCATTTCAGGGTGAAAAGGAGCCCGTCCATTGGGATCACAGTGCGTGTTCCCCCAGTAGCAAGGGCGCCTGGGTACTGCGGCAGGACTGGCAGGACAGCAGGGGGACGAGGGAATGCATAGTTATAGTACCTCAGCCCTGGAAGGAGGAAGCAGGAGACAGACCAGCACGGAGAGCGGGCTCCGTCGACCTTCCCTGAGCAGAGCACCGCACGGCAGCCACATGGGCTGGGGGGCCACAGCGCGCTCCCCACCAAGTGGGACAAGTCAGACTCGGTGCGCTCTGCAGCCAGGTGTGGCGTTGGTGGGGGGGAAGGCCGCTAGACCAGAGGGCAGGCATGATGGTCCGTGGGAGAGGTGAAGTGAAGGTGAGTTTTACACAAGTAACTATGAAAATTGTAAATATGAGTACATACCCATAGCACATTAGAATAATAATCTGTTATTACATGTAATGTGTGACTTAAGATTATGGACATGTAATCAAAATGTTTAAATACATATACCTTTTATATTAAGATATAAAATCAAGAAAATCTTGACATTTTTCAGAGAAACAGTCATGAGGGAAACTTCTTAAATGCTTTTCTTTTCATTGAATGAGATTAAAAATTCAACATAGCAAAATGTGTGGGTACAGCTGATAAGGGTTGAGAGGGGAGGTGTTAGGGCTACTCACACACATCATGGGGAGAGTCGAGCCGTGGCCCCAGCTTGCTAAGACTTTAGTAAGAGAAAGAGAACACCCAAAGGAGCAGGAGGAAGAAAGTAATCAAGACCAGGATAGAAATCAGTGTGAAAGGAAACAGAAGCAGCGTAGAGAATCAATTCAACTAAAGCCAGTCTTCAAACAGATCAATAAGATTGATGAGCCACACCTGCGAGGGAAACAGACGGGAGACACAGATTCCCCGTGTCTGGAATGACGGTGCAACCCTGATAGGCCCAGAGGCATTAAGAGGATGGGAGCAGACACCACGGACAGCAAAGCTCTGGAGCAGCCTGTAACTTTGACACCACGACTCAGACACACGCCTGGACACACTCCACTCCTTAAGAAGAGACAAATCTGAATAGCACATGTCTGTTAAAGAAATCGAATGTGTAATTTAAAACTTTCCTACAAAGACAACTGCACAACCATTTGGTGTCCCTGGAAACTCTTAAGGCATTAAGGAGGAGACGTGGATGGCACGACACCCCATCCCGTGTCATTCCGTCAGCGTTGCCTTGATACCAAACATCAGAGATATTAGAGCTGCAGACACGCATGCTCTCGCAGCATAGAGCGCAGCCTCTCCACAGAGCCCCTCAGGCACAGGCAGCAGCTAACGGGAAGAGTGCAGCTTGACCTGTGAGACTGGCCGCAGGAGCACACTGGTGCCATGGCCATACTGACGAGAGCAGAGAACCAGCTACCAGATGTGAGATCCACCTCCAATTTAAAGAAGCAAGAAGCCACACCAGCAGTGGGAGGGACCTGAGGGACCCTCCCGACAGCACCTGCCAGGAACCTGCAGCCACAGCACCAGCCCAGGGGCTCTGCCCTTGCCACATCCTGCAGCCCTGCCCCGCGCCTTCTGTCGGTCCAGCTTCTGCTGTGTTTGCTACCTAGGAGAGCTCGCCCCTGAGCCACAGCCCCAGCCCAGGGGCTCTGCCCTTGCCACATCCTGCAGCCCTGCCCCGCGCCTTCTGTCGGTCCAGCTTCTGCTGTGTTTGCTACCTAGGAGAGCTCGCCCCTGAGCCACAGCACCAGCCCTTCTTAGTTTTTATTTTGAGACCAGATTTTGCTAAAAGGCCCAGGTTGGCCTTGTCACCCGTGAAGCCACTATGCCCAGCTGTTGTACTGGGATTTCTTGGTAGCACAGTAAGGCGAGAATAAATGACACAGATTGGAAAGGAAGACACGTGACTACCTTTATTTTCCAAAAACATGATCTATGTAGAAAATTTGTTCAAATCTATTTTAAAAAGACACTGCAGCTAATAAATAGGTTTAGTGTGTTTGGCAGTTCCAAGATCTATTTACAAATATCAGTTTATTTATATATACTAGTAATGAACAATTAGAAGTTGAATTTAAAATAGACATTTACAATAGCATCAAAATATGAAATAACTTAGGGATAAAGTCTGACAAAAGTACGAAGGATCTATACACTAAACTCACTAATAATTGTTAACAGGAATCAAGAAAAACTAAGTAAATGAAAACCTATTCCATTAATACGAGTCCTGCTCCTGAGTCCATATGGAGATGCAGAGTACCTGGAAAGGACAAGACGATTTTGAATAGAGCAGAAAAGCTGGAAGATTAAACTGCCTACCCAGGACTGAGCTATAGATTCCAGGACTCAGATCTGAAATGGCATCAGAAAGACAGATAGATAATAGAACAGAAGGAAATCAATAAATAGACCCACCCAAACCTGGGAGCAGGGGCACTTCACTGTAGTCCTAGCTCCTGGGAGGAGCTGAATTAAGAGGTTCCCTTGAGCCTGGGCAACAGAGCGAGACCCCATCTCAAAAACATGAGACCAGCTGTTCACATGGATAAGAGATTTCCAACAAAGGGGCAAAGACAAGTCAATTCAGTGCACAAAAGACAGTCTTTCCAACTATACGGTGCCAGGGCAATTGTATATCCATATGCAAGCAAAATAAATTAGAGCCCATACCTTGGATTGCATACAAATTAACTCAAAATGGATCACAGAGGAAATGTAAATGTTACAACTACACAGCTTCTAGACAAAAATATAAGAAGAGACTTCCATGACCCCTGGATTAAGCAAAGATCTCTCACAAGACTCAAAGAGTCCTTACAGAACAAATTAACAAATTGTTCTTCATTAAAATGAAAATGTGTACATCAGGAGAATGAGCACAGCGTTCACAGATGGGGAAAGTGTGTGCTGATTGTGTCTCTAATAAAAAAACGTATCCTGAGAGCACGTAGGAACTCCCCAAACTGAACCTAAAAAAAAAAAAAAAATGCCAAGAAAAGTGGGCAGGAGGTCTGAGCAGAGGCTGCGCTGAAGCAGCAGGAGTGGGCAGCATGCACGTGGAGACATGCTGGGCACTGCCAGTCAGGAGAGGTGCGCATCAGCACCCGATCAGATCCCCCACACCCATGGGACCTCTGAGGACAGCGGTTTTCAGCACACACTCGCCCGTAGTGCAGCCCCTCCACACACGGGCTGCACTCACCCGGGAGACCTGGGAGACCTGCAGCATGGTCAGGTTTCATAGCCCAAAACCAGAAGTACCAGTGAGTGAATAGGTGAAGGAGGTTTGCCACTAAGGGGATCCTACTCAGCAGTAAGAAAGCAGGATTCACCCCAGCACGACACCCTGAGGACAGGAAGCCAGTGGCAGAAAGCTGCAGCTGTGCAAGTCCATGCAGAAGGCAGAGCAGGCTGCGGAGGGGCAGGAGGGTCGCCAAAGGCAGAGGTAGCTTATGAGGGCTGGATCCATTGCCCTCATTGTGCTGGGGCTTCACAGGCCGCACATAAGCTTCTCGTGTAGCCCTTCCTCCTCAATGAAGCCATTGAGCAATGCCACTGCCAGATGTTTGGCATAGGCCCCAGGCCAAATCCAGAGCTGGGAAGGGCTCGTGCCTAGCAGGAGGAGTTGGAGTGGGGGCTGGATAGCGGCAATAGTGCTGTATCGCCGTTGGACTTCTTGAGAGCAGTAATGATTCTGTGGCTGTGACGAATGTCCCTTTCCTTAGGCACATCTCTGGGCAGAGCAGCGGGCTAAGTGCAGTTTTCACAGTGCAAAAGAGGGTAGGGGCAGGGTGGGAGGCGATGGGCACAATATTTGTTCGACTATCCTCAAGGCCGTGTGATGAGAGGTCAGGGTACGTGACTGCTTGATGAGAAGTACAGGAAACGTGGCCAGATCCATGTTGTCGCAGTGCATGCTCTGGGAAAATGGGGGTGGTGGTTCTTAATAAATTCCTCCAGTCTGTTGTTACCATTTTTCTCTCTGCTAATTAAGAAGATTAAGGGAGGGAAGGCAGTTAATTAAGGACTGCTATAGCTGGGTTCCAGTTAATTGAGTTTTTTTTTTTTTTTTGTAGGCACAATTAATATACAATTCAGGCAGACCTTCCTCGTCACAGTTAATAAAGTTTTATTTATAGTACCACTAGGGAACACCAAGGGCACCGTGTCGGTGAATGTGGAAAAACACTCTGAGCTGGTGTTTGTGAAGTGAATCCACATTTGGGGGTGGGAAGAGACGTGGCCATATGTGCAGGCTTCCCTGGTCCCAGGAAAGAGTCAAACAGCGAGTAACAGGCAGTCGCAGGAAGAGCAGGGTTTCTTCCTCCTGCCTGTCTCACAATTGCTGCCGTTGCCACTGCAAGGTGGCTTCCTCGCAGTTCACTCACTCGGACATTTCCACAGCCTCTCTCCTCCCATCCCTCCGCTGTGCCCCCTCCGCCCCCTCCTCACACATACGCACAGACTCATTTGAGGCAGTGTTTGGGGTCAGTGAGGCTGGCTTCCCAGCACCCTGACAGCGCAAAGCCCGGGGCCCTGGTGGCCCTCAGCAGTGGACCGTGACCACCTGTGAGAGCCACCTCCTGGGCCAGGCTCTTCCTTGTTGGTTGTGTCCTGGACTCCTGTTCCCATGCTTTCTACAGGAATGAACTTTTAAGAACAGTCTTAGGGGCTGGGGCTGGGGCTCAGTGGTAGCGCACTTGCCTGGCCTATGTGAGGCACTGGGTTCAGTCCTCAGCACCACATGAAAATAAATTAAATAAAGGTATGGTGTCCATCTGCAACTAAACAAAACCTGAAAAACCATCGAGTCTTAGATCACAGAAACCTGGAGAAGACAGGACGTGGAGTTCCCACGTAGCACACCCGGGTTCCCCCGCCACTGGCCTTGTGTAGTGCCTGGCCACTGACGCGCCATGCTGGTGTCTGTCCTCATCGGGGCTGTGGTCTCACGTTGCCTCAGCTTTATGTCCAGGATCCCACCAGAGTCCCTGCAGTCCCTGGGTCCTCCTGTCTCCTTGGGCTCTTCTGCCTGGCCCTGGAAGCTGGAGGAGCACTGGCCAGGTTGGGCATTTGGTAGGCTGCTGCCCACTGCAGTGTGTCCAATGCTCTCCTTGTGGTTAGACCTGCAGGCGAGGGCCATCTCGCACGTGCCCTGGTCCGCGTGTGCCCACATGGCTGTGCCCACGTGGCGATGGTGTGGCGCCCGGCTGAGGAGGTGTTTGCCAGCTTTCTCCCCTGGGGTCCCTTGACTCCTGCTGTCTGTGCCCTGGGATGTGCTGGCGTTCATCTCTAAGCGTGGCTCGCTTGTCTTCGGGGCACGCCTGGTTCACGACGTCCCTCCCTGCCAGCTCAGCCTGCTCTGAAGCCCCGGTCAGTGGCTGCTTCCTTCACTGCCCCTCATAGAATCAGCCTTTCTGCCCCCACCTTCCAACCAGCAGTGACTGGACAGAGTTAGTGACTTCCACCCCAACATCGGGAGCTCTGCCAGTCAGGGTAGGCAAGGCTTGGGAGAGTCCTCGGGTACCAGCCTCCAGCCCAGAGTCCCTAGGGCCTCGTGGTCCTTCCTTCCCGCATCCCGGCTTAGCCTGCCTGAGCTGCTTTGATGGTCCACTTGCATCCTCCACTGCAAGTTGCAACATGCAGAAAGTCGTCAGAGTGCAGTGTCAGGAGCATGCGCGTCAGAGGCTGCGCGGGCAGGGCGTGCTCTTCTCAGTGTCGTTTTCATTGTCACACACAGTGAACACCTCTTAACTGCAATTGCACGTGAGGGAGGGGCTGCTTTTCAGGAACCCTCCGATGGGGGAGATCCAGGTGCACCCTCATGCCATCCCTGGAAAACTGTGGGCCAGGAAGGCAGTACCCCGCCCCACCGGAGCCAGGTCCCCATCCGAGCCCTGGGTCGGGCCTTGGTAGACCACCTGCCAGGAGGAGGCCAGGCCCGGGCAGACAGGCATGTTGGTGACAGCCAGGCTGCTGCTGGGTCTGTCTGGAGAGTGTGGGGGTGTCATCAAGAGGGTGCAGTTGTTTCAGATGTCTCTGGATGAAATGAAGAGCAAAGGGAGCAAGCCGGAAATGGCTGCCTGCCCACCAGCCACTTGGGGTGGCACCTGAGGCTGACCGGATTAGGCACTGAGTGTTTCCATCTAGGGGTGCTGGGTTCCTTGTCTCTGGTCAGCAGAGAACTGAAGAACAGGACACAGACCGCCCGCAGGCAGCAGGTTTATTGCAAAAGTGACAGTAGCAGACTGCTCCAAGGAGAAGGGCCAGAGCCAGCGACCAGTGGGGGAGTGTGGGCTGGTTCCTTTCTTGGCCACTGGAATTTCCTCCTCTCCTCATCTCCTCTCTGTCCATGCATTTGTTTTAGTTTTTCTATTGGACCCACACTTAGGAGTACGAGTACAGAAGTGTCTGTCTGATTGGGTCCCCGCTTGTGTCCACGAGCACGTTTGTCAACTGGGAGGTTGACCTTGTTGGAAGGCCCTCTTCGTGCTCTTTTGCTCTGGCCCTGCCCGACCTCCTCACTGACCGTCTTGCCCTGGCTGACTGTGCCCTTCTACGTCGCCCTCGAGTCTGCAGAAGGCAGCCTGGTTGTCAGGCCACTCTCAGTCACCAGCTCAGACACCTGACTCCAGCCAGGGAGTGGAGGCTCCCAGGAGGCCCTTCCTTGTGGAGCGCCTGGCTGGGCTGTGTGCGTGTCCCCCAACTCTCTGTCTAACCTCCCTCCCCCCGACTTTGTCATTTTGGTGGGAAGGGCAGCCGTAGTTGACTGGCGTGACGTGAGGCCTTGGAAGCACCAGCTCAGGCGCCTTTTCCAGGAACTGGCTGCTCTCTCCCTCTGGCAGAATCGAGGTCCTGAGAGCCCTGCCTAGAGGGAAGGGGCTGAGTGGGCTGTCCCCAGCAGCACTGCCCAGGAGGAGCTGTGTGGGGGAGGCCGCCCTTCGCTGCTCACACAGAGGCAGGCAGAGTGCGCTTTTATATCGGAAGAAGTTGTGGTTGCCACTCAGCTCTGCGCTTGAAAGTGGTCAACATGGTGGAGTGTTGTATGTCTCTTACCACAGTTGTTAAAACTTGAAAGAGATTGCACCAAAAAAACAAACTATAATATATTCACTTATAAATATTTGGAATAATGCAGCAAACGAATAGATGATATACCCTGACAAAATGGGGTTTGTCCAGGGATACAAGGATGGTCCAACATTAGGGAAGCTACTGAGGGGAGGATGGAAGGATCTAGTGTCTTCTCATGCATACACAGCCATCAGGAACTCCTTCCCCACAAGAGCTTTCAAGTCCACCCAGCAGCAGCTCACAGGGGCGGGGTGGCAGGAGAGCGTTCCCACTGAGGAACACGGCCAGAGGACACTGCCATTATCAGCACCTCCCATGGATGGGAGAAAGAAAGGCATAAAACTAAAACAATAAGACTGTCACTGTTTGCAAATGACAGGAATGTGTGCCTAGAACCCAATGGGATCAATTAAATACTAATAAGAGAACTTACTAGGATGGAGGCTTAAAATTAATATACAGAAATCAAAAGCAACAACCAGGTAGAAGATAAAATGGAAAAGAACACCCATTTATAGTAGAATCATAAATCTAGGAATAATCTTAACCTGAGACATAAAAAGCCACTGTGAGAAAAACCTTAAAACATTCCTGAGAGACCCAAAAATCAACTTGAACAAATAAAAGCATAGCCTGTTCTTTACAGAAGGGTTCAATGTCATAAATATGTCAGTGTTCCCTAAGTTAATTTATAACTTTAATATAATCCCAATAAAATTACCAGCAGACTTTTTTTTCCTGGAACTAGACAAATGATCTAATCTCCATGTGGAGAAATAAATAAGAAAATGCAGAAATATTCTGAATAGGAAGAATAATGATGGAGAAGTAGTCCTGACAGATACCAGAATTCACCATGAATTCTCAGTAATCAGCGGCAGTGTGGTACTGGGCCACAGGCGGACACGGCACCGTGGAGCACCAGACACGGACCTGAGTAGGCGTGAGACATGCATGATGGAGATGTCACTTAGGTCACTGGGGTGGCAATGGCAGAGCTAGGATAACCGGAGGCAGTTATAGTCGGAATCTTAAATCTCCCCCAAAAGCCCATGTGTTACAGGTTTGTTCCCCGAGTCTTTGCCATTGGGAGGTCGTGGAGCCTCTAAGAGGTGGGGCCTAATGGGAGGTCTTAGGTCTTTGGGAACACCCTCAAGGAGATAGTGGGACCCCAGCCTTCCCACTTCCTCCATCTTTGCTTCCCAGCTGCCATGAGGTAAGTAGCTTTCTCTACCATCTGTTTCCACCATGATATCCTGCCTTGCCACAGGCCCAAAAGCAAGGGAACCAACAACCACAGAATAAAACCATGAGCCAAAATAAATCTTTCCTCCTTGTATATTGATTTTCTCAGGTATTCTGTCACAGTAGTGGAACACTGACACGGAGGCTGATCCTGAACACCAGAGTTAAAGAGCAAGTGTCTTCAAATATAAAGAACAAAGCCATGAAAGTATTAGAAGAAAACCCAGATGTGTTAGCTTTTTCATTGCTGTGATCAAAGTACCTGACAAGAACAACTTATAAGAGGGAACATCTATTTTGAGCTTACTATTCCAGAGATTTGGTCCACAGTGGACCAACTCCATTGGGACCAAGGTTAGGCAAAATATCACGGCAAAAGGGCATGGAGAAAAGTTGGGTAGCCAGGAAACCGGGGATAGGGAAGGGCCACAGAGAAGATGCATCCTGGAGACCAAAGACTCAGCCTAGATGTCTTTGAAAAGTAGCGAAAATGGCAGCATTCACTTAGTGACTCACCTCCTCCAGCTATGCCCCACCCACCCACAGTTGCCTCCCAGTTAATCCATTCAAACTAGGATGGACTGATTAGGTCACGGCTCTCGTGATCTAATCATTTCACCTGCGAATACTTCTGTGTTCATGTAGGAGGTTGGAGGAGACACCTCACATCCAAACCATAACATTCCATCTCTGGCCTCAAGAGCTTATGTCCATCTCACAGTGCGAAATGCATTTAGCCCTTCTCCAAGAGTCCCGTAGTCCCAGCACAGCTTTGCCCAAAGTCCAAGTCCAGAATCTCATCTGAGACTCAAGATAAATTCTTGGCTTTGAGCACTTATCAAAAGCAAGTTACGTCTATGCAATATGGAGTGGCACAGAGTACACATTCCCATTCCAAATCACAGTGATAAGGGTGCAGAAAGAAGGGATGAGACCAAAACAAGACTGAACCCGTCTGGGCAGACTCCTGGTACAGCATCTAGGACACGTGGCTGCAGGACGTGCTCTGAAGGGGTGGGGCTGCCCCACCTCTTTGGCCTTAGCGGTTGTGGCCCTCGTGGCCTCCCTTAGCCTGGCTCTCTCCACAGCCAGCAGGTTCTGTGGCAGACAGTCCACATTACCAGCATCGCTTAATTCCTAGGGTTTCCATTCCAGCTTCGGCTCCACCTTCACAGTTTCATGCGTCGCGCACTCGGGCAGCCCGCGGAGATTCTGACCCTGCTACACTTTGCCTGGCCTCCCAGGTCTTCCTTTGAGTGCTCCACGACCCCTGAACTCCGGCATCCTGCCTTCCTGCAGAACCAGCACCATGTGGGAGACGCCAGGGTCTGCCATCAGTCTATGCAATACTTGGGCTCCCTGGGATCAGGAATGTAGTGGTGTCTGTGTGCCTAGGCAACTAAGCACAGTGAAATAATTTCCTAGGCTCCCTTGTGTAAGCAGCACACCCCCACAGTCTCTTCTCAAAGGAATCCTTCCTTCTTCCCTTTGAGCCTGCAATGGGTATGATTTTGCTACCAGCAAAATCCATGCTACTGACTGACTGCTTGTGCTGCCTTAAAATTTCCTCCACCAGGTTAATGAGTTCATCACTTTTAAGTTCAGCTTCAAACAAAGTCTCAGGACATGGGTAAAATGTAGCAGAGTTCTTTGCCAGAATATAACACAAATGGCCTTTAGTCCAATTTCCAATAATCTTCATTTTCCTCTGAATCCTCATGAGCACAGTCTTTATCGTATGCATTCCTATTCTCATTCTGGTCTTTTGAGCTCCCATCAAAATCACATATTAAGCTCTGCTTACATTTTAAGACCTCTCTAGCATGTATCTCCAAACTTTTCCGAACTGCTCCTACAGGCCAGCTGCAAAGGATTTTGAACCACATGGTTAGGTTAGTCATAGCAACAACCTCACTTCTCAGTACCAATTTCTGTGTTAGTCACCTTTACATCACTGTGACCAAAATGCCTGACAAGAACAACTTAGAAGAGGAAACGTTTATTTTAAGCTCATGATTTTAGTAATTTAGCCTCTGGTGGGCCAGGTCCATTGCTCTGGGTCCAAGGTAGGACAGAACATCATGACAGAAGAGTATGCTCAGTCCATGGCAACCTGGAAAGGCAGTGGGGCTGGGGGTGGTTGTGTGTGGGCCCACAAGGTGCACCCTTCCAGGGTACACTCCAGTGACTCACCTCCTTCAGCTGTACCCCACCTGCCCACAGATACCACCAGTCAGTCCATTTAAACTAGATTGGACTGAGTAGGTCACGGCTCTCATAATCTAATCTTTACGTCTGAACATCCCTGCATTATTAACACAAGAGCTTTGGGGGGGGCCAAACCTAACACCAGATAAATTCTGGTTTGGGGGTGTTTTTTTTTGTTTGTTTTGGTATTTGCAGGTAAAAAGAATGCTTTTATTTTATTTGTTAATTTTTTGGTGGCGCTGAAGATTGAACCCAGTGCCTCACACATGCTAGGCAAGCGCTCTGCCACTGAGCTACAGCCCCAGCCCAGACAAACTCTGTTTTAACCTTCAAGTGATGAAAGCAGAGACTCAACCTAGATGTCTTTGAAAAGTCGCAAACCTGACTGCATTCAAGTAAGAAGGCGATCTGGAGGGAAGTATCACATAAGCCGAGTGGCCCACTCCCAGGATGGGTGCATTGTCAGCTGTGGAAGGCAGGTAACAGGTATGACTGCCACACTGCACCCCATGAGTATGTCATCACAGGTCCAATTAAAATTTCAAAAAGAAAGAGAAGCAAGGCATACAACCTGGATGTGGTAGGTCCTTTTATTTAAGAAAAGGGTTGCCATGTATATATATCCATGTTTACATTCTATAAAGAAAAACATTTGCTAGTTGTGGTATGGCACACCATTACATGGTAATCCCAGCAACTCGGGAGGCTGAGACAGGAGGTTTCCAAGTTTGAGGCCAGCCTCACCAACTTAGTGTCAAAACATAAAGGACTGGGAAGGTAGCCCAGTGTTAGAGTACCTCTGGGTTCAATCCTCAATACTAAAAAAAATATATATTTTTTTAATTAGAGGAATAAATAGGAAACTTAATTCTGATCATGTATAGTGGCAGAGGAAGTAGACAAGGCCAGGGAGAGTGGAAGCTCCATCAATGCCTTTCTATCATTTTGATTTTTTAACCTTGAAAGTATCACATCTTATAACGTGTCCAAAAACAGACCTAAAGCACAAAAGTCTGTGCACATAGGAGTGACTTTGGCACACTGTCAGCTGCCGCACCGTCGTCTTGCTCCACGTCGATGTCTACCCTGGATGGCACGTAGGAGAGGGCAGCCAAAGGGCTTCTCGGTATCTGAAGTTATTGGCCAGTTCTGGAAAATGGGAGTGTCCATGTCTGTGCTTGGCGAGAGGGAACCTGGGGGCTGAGGTGAGGAGGAGGGTGTCTTCCGTTCCTGGTAGGTGTCCTGCTGAGTCTGTGACCAGCAGTGAGCCTGGTGAGCAGTAGGCAGAACCCCTAGCACCTGTTACTGTTGCTGGACCCACTGGCTTAACGACCTGAGAGCTCAAAGCCACTCTGTCTTCCAGGCTCCTGGCGCAGCCCCCCAGGGGCTCACCTGGCAGGGCTCTCCTCTTGCTGGGAACTTCCTTACCTTGTAGGCTGCAGGTCCTTCCTCCGGGCAACAGTGAACTCTCTTTCCCGGGGGCCGTGCCTGGTTCCGAGTCCCACGCTCCAGGCTCCCCGCGTCTTCACGCTGCCGTCATGCTCCACTCGTTAGGCATGGCTGCCTGTTGGTCTGTGTCAATTCCAGGTTTCCTGCTGTCCCATCCTCTGTAAGAAGGAGAGTTGAAGCAGGCTCTTTTCCCCATGCCTCTCTTGCCAGATCCTTTGGAGGGAAGCCTACAAGCGTTCCCTGGTTCCCTGGTCACCTGCAGGGCCCAGGGCCTGGGCTGGGCTTCCTCCTACTCTTTGCTCCTTTGCTGGGTCTGTTCGCAAGCTGCTGCCACCAGTCCTCCCGTGTTTGCCTGCGTGTCCTAATTCCTGAAATCCTAGTGCACAGAGACCCAAAGGAGCAGGGTTGGTTTCAGTGTGGTGGGGGAGGGTCGCTGAGAAACCATTCCTTTTTCTACTCTTTCCTCTGCTCCCACTTCTTCTCACTCTGGCCTTAATATGTCATAGCTGTGCTTGATCTCGGGAGAGCGCAGACAGCACGGCAGAGCCTGGGAGGTGCTGCCTGCTGACGCGTGGCAGCTAGAGCCGTGCCTTGGCTGGGCCGGACCCTCTCCACCAACCTGTGCTTGTTCAAGGCGCAGCACCTGTCTGTCTCGCCTGCCCTTGTAGTTTGAAGCCTTGCATTCCTTTCAGTTTAATGAGGCCCTTGGCACTGCTGCAGGGCCAGACCCATCTGTGGGGCTGAGCCACCATGGAGTCTGAGAGCACAGTTTTTTGCCAGTCCACAGGAAGGGTTTCAGTCAAGGCATGTAGAATAGTAGTCAGGAGTCTACTAGAAGGGAAAGGAAAGGGGGAACAGGGACACAGTCAAGGGGAAAAGTGGGTCCTCAGAAGGACAGGGACACATCCCCACTTCCACTAGTGCCCTTCAGTTCCCCCAGGGAGGTTTCCAGAGAGTCCCACCCAGCTCCACCTCTCAAATTCTGACTGACAGCAGGATTGCACCACATTCCAAGTCACAGTGTGCAGGGTTGTTCCCAGAGGCACCCAAGCAGAGCCCATGGAGGTGGGGCCTTTCCCTATCACAGTGTCCCCAGCAGTTCAGGAGGAGGATCCCGAGCTCAAGGCCAGCCTCAGCAATTTTGCAAGGCCCTGAGCAATTTAGTGAGACTCTGTCTCAAAATAAAAAATAAAAGGGCTGGGGATGTGTTTGAGCGCCCCTGGGTCCAGTCCCCAGCACACACCAAAAAAGATTCAAAGGCAGTTCTGGGTCACCTTTGCCTATGCATTGTTCTTAGAGATTCTGTGGCCAGTGGTCTGTGTGAAGGTCACAGAAGTCCCCCTCCCCTTCATTGTTCTTCTTATCAGTAAGGAGGAGCTTTGGGCCAGCATTCCTCCTACAGATAATAATTTTTTTGCTGAAAGTGTAGCATGTGCTATTGACTTGAGCCAGGCAGGGCCAGAGTGACCTTAAGTAAATTGCTTTTTAAAAGAAAGCATTGGGTGGGGGTGGTTAGTACAATATGCCTGGTCTATAGGATTATCTCCCTAACCCCCTGCTCCTGCCATTTATGTCTCTCTGCTACCTGTCAGTCACTGGCAGAGTTAACAGGCCATAGGAGGTTGCACCCTACCCCTTTGGCAGGTGTCACTGGGGAAGGGGCACAGAATTTTGAGTGTTATAAACCAAGATTAAATGATACCTGCTGAGCACTGAAACTAAGGTAGATGTCTGAAAGTATCATTACTACTGACTGCTCCACCGTGTAACAGCCTCATCCAAAGGGAGAACGTTTAATAGGCACCTCATCATCACCAGGCCCAGATCTGGAGTTACTGTTCACGTGAAACTGGCGTCTCAGGTTCCCTGGCTCCAGAGGCTGGTTCAGAATTAGTAGGTTCTGCCTTAGTGATGCGTCATCACTCTTCAGCAAGGCATGGTTAAGGGGGCTGGGGATGTGGCTCAAGCGGTAGTGCAGTCGCCTGGCATGTGCGCGGCACTGAGTTCGATCCTCAGCACCACATACAAATAAAGATGTTGTGTCCGCCGAAAACTAAAAAAAATAAATATTAAAAATTCTCTCTCTCTGTCAAAAAAAAAAAAAAAAAGACGTGGTTAAGGTGCTATACATCCGCGGTTGGGCTCTGATTTGATCTCTCAGTCTTCTGGTTGCCACACAGAAAAGCAGCTCCTTTCTCAGAAGGTTTTCCCATTGCTGAGGACATCTGCCACTCACTCCTGCCCTCGGGCGGGGCATTTACAGGGAGGACAAGTCCATGCGCTTTAGTCTTGTCAGCAGCCTCAGTTAAGGCGAGGAATCTCTTGTTTCCTAAAAACTGCAGGCTTAATTGGCTTCCCCGCTCAGGTTAAAAGCAGCAGCCGGAGCCCACGCCCCCTCTCCAGCCTGCCTAGTTCCCATCTCAGCAGAAGGAGGCCAGTGTCCCACCCCATCAGTTTAGTGCTGTCCAGAGAACTCCTCATTATAACAGCATGCTGACGAATGGGATGGGCAGAGAGCTTCTGGGCTGCAGTTGCCAGCAGATTCCACCTGCAAAGCCATTCTTCCTCTGAGAAGGGATCCTGAGAAAAGGGGCACTCCCTCTGTCCCCAAGAGCAGAGCCTCTGGGAGCTGGTGAAGTGCATCTCGCTCTGTGGGCGCATTATCCTTAATGTCCTAATGGATTTTCCTGCACATAGACCCTGGACCCCCAGTCATGCCAGGCTGACCACTTAACATCTTGTCCGTGCTTCACAGGTCCCTTCCTCTCCAAGAATAATGGCATTCCTCACCTCTGTGCCACATGACAATGTTTTCATGGCTCTTACGTGTTACTTGGTCTTCGCACCACCTGAGCACAGGTTCCTGAAACCTAGCTGGCAAGCAGGAGAGCCTGGCCTTCAACCTGGGTTCTGTTTCAGATCCTGCCCCCTTTCCTCTCTTCCTCAGCTCCATGGGCCTGGAGCCTCCTGAGACATTATCCTCAACCCCTGAATGTCCAAAGCATGATCATTTCATTCCTACGAAGAACCAGCAGTTGCAAAATGTCCCCCAAATCAGCCAGTCCCGTGTGGAGGTTGGGCTACCAACTCCAACCAGCCTCCGAGCCAGGCTGCTTCCTCTGCATCACCCAGGAAGCTGCGTGCCTGGTACGGCAGGAAGCCTCTTTCCTCCCGGGCACCCATCTCCTCCATCCCCAGGCCTCATTCTTGCCCTCCACCCTGTAGCACACCCTCCCCTTGGGGGTCTTCAGCTTCCACCAGTGCCCCTGCGACTCGACTCTGGTCCCACTCCAAGCTTCAGGTCTGTGTCCACCTCCTGCTCAATGGCTCCCTTGTGTCTCACAGGCACCTCCAATGCTGACCACAGGGCTCCCACCCTGGAACCCCGTACCAAATGGTCCCCCATCTGTTCAGGCAGTAGTGCAGGAGGTGGGCTCCCCTGCCCCTGCCTCTGCAGCACCTCTCACCTCATGGAATCAGCCCCACGATGTGGCCCTCGTGTGGGAGCCTCAGCTCTAGTCTGGCCCCTTCCAGCCAGCCTTTGTTGCCAATGCAGGAGACCTTGGACCTGGGGCCCTGCTGCGTGTCCCTCGTGCCTCAGCTCCTGCTGGCCCTTCCACGCCTCCTGGCCCTGTGTGATCTGCTGCTTCTGCCCGTTTCCCTTCAGTCCCTTTCCTCCCCGGCTCTCGCTTCCACCCTGAAACAGACCTGCCCAGTCCTCAGCCTAGCTCCTGCAGACCACCCACCCGCAGCTCCTGTGGCTCTGGTCATGCATGCTCGGGTCACCTGTACGTGGGCTGTCAGCTCCTTTGTCTCCCAGCAGCAGAGTGGGACATGATCACACCTGTCTCCAGGAGCAGGCCAGTGCTCACGTAGTAGGCCTCAAAAGTGTGACAGACAATGACCACAGCTGGCCGTGTTCATGTGTTCCAGTGACCCTGAGAGCTGGAGCCGCTTGTGCACCAGGCAGTTGGCCCAGCACTTACCTTTGAGTAGCTCTGCCTTTGGTCAGGGACTTGGACCTCTAGGAGGCTCCTGTTAAAACATGACCGTGAGATGAAATCCATAAGTATTGTATTGGTGTGCGTGACTTTCCCTGTGTTTTATGAGTCCAAGCAAAATCCCCTGAAAAGCTTCAGCAGGCGGGAAGCTGTAAAAACAAGTGGTGTCCAGTGTTGGACATGACCCAGCAGGACTGGGTCTGGGGGTTGGGGGCTGGGGAGGCGGAAGCCGCTGTAAGCACAGCAGCCTGTCCAGCAGGGAGAGATGCAGAGCGTGGGATTCAAGGCACTGGGCCACATCAAGCAGGGGTGCAGCTCACACAAGACTGCCAGCGTGCACACAGACTGCACATCCCAAGGCACCATGCAGAAGATGAGCACAGGCAGAGAGGGGAATGGAGGCTGAGCATCCCATAGGAAGCCAGAGGGGGATGAAGCAAGCCAACGGCGGAGGGCTTCCCCAGAGGCACTCAGGTGCTGCCCTTTTGGAAGTTTGTTGGGCCCAGCCCCTTTCCCTTGGCTCAAGAAGTGTATCCATGCACAGTACCTGAGCTGTTCCCAAGGGAAAATGCCTCTCAAGGAGCAGGACTCTCCATGCGTCCCTCGCCGTACTTATGGGAAACAGGAGCCCAGCCACACTCACACGTTTCTTCCTCTGTCTCCTTTCTCCTCCAGTCGTGCCAAGCTGACCTCGTGAAGGACAACGGCCACAAGTACTTCCTTTCCGTCTTGGCTGACCCATACATGCCAGTAAGAACCGACCTCATTTGTCTTTTGGAGGGTCCTGGGAGTTGGGTCCCCTCCCTCCCCCCACATGTGTGTCTGCGCAGCTCTCTAGGGAGGAGCAAGGTGGCTGTGGCCACTTGCTTATGGAGTTTGGGGTGTGGGCAGCTGAACATGCCGTGCCCTTCCTGCCCCTGAGAGGACAAGTTGACCTGCATCCCAGGGGGCTTGGTGGGCTCACGCCAGTCACCCTTTACTGGCAAATCTTTGTCCCCTCCCTAGCACCTGTCCACCCAACTGGATGGCCCTGCCGGCACTCTCACATCTATGACAAGGTGACTCAGGTGCCTCGGAAGCCCTGGAGCATGGCAGGATCTCAGGAAGGAGGGAAGACGGGAGGAGGAAAGAAGAGATTATTTAAAAGCTTATATTTTAAATATTTTTATTATTAAATTATTCAAAAATTAGATGTTCACGGATATGATATATACTAACTTGTCATAACGTCTTAAGGTCAATGTCATTGTTCCCACCTCCAGCCCTAGCATAGGAATGAGGGCAGAATAGACACTCCAGATAATTCCTTAAAGTAATTTTGCCAGAATATCTAAGCATATTATCATTCCAGGTCACTTTGGTTGTGTAAAGGAACTTCTGTATGTGATTTCACCCTCTACTTGTTTTTCTAAACTAAATGATAAAAGAGAGAGAAACACAAACAGTACAGAACTGTTGTACAGCAGGTCATTGGTACTTGTGTGCTTCACTTCAGTGACATATCTAAACATTCCCACAGGCGGTTTGATATACTTCACATGAGTCCTGGAATAAACCTTCCCGTTACTCAGAGCAAGTAGGAAAACCAATCTAGCAAAGGAGAAAGGGCTAAGCTGCTGTGGACAGGCCGCAGCTCCAGTGCGTGAGAGTGTGAGGGTATAGCCAGGTTTGAAAGAGAAGAAATTGTCAAATGCCAGAACTGAGAGACCTATGGAGCCCTGGTGGGGCCTCCAGGATACCACACTCCACACAGACCCTGTACCTGTGCAAGTCGAGGCCCTGAGCAGACAGCACTGCAGCCGCGCTCACGCCAGGAGCCCGAGAGGCGTGCCCTGTGCCCTCACTAACAAGGACGAGCAGAGCTGCCCCGCTTCTGAGAAGGACCGCTTGTCCATGTCTGGGTTGAAGGAAAGGAGAGACCACCTTGGGCCTGTTCAGCCTATGGGGAAGTGCGTGAGCGCCACAGCAGGAAGTCATGAGGGCCACTCCCGGGTCCCCTGGGGGCTGGAAGGTACCTATTGCACAAGGCCTGGGGACTCTCCCAGAAGCTGGCTTGCCCTCAAGGCCTCCATCAGGTGCATCAGGAAGGAGAACTGGCCAGGCCACAGTAGGAGAGCTGCACCCAGGAACGGAGGCTCATGGAGTCCCTGCAGAGACTGAGTCGGCATAAATGAGAGTGGCAAAGGCCCAAGACAGTTTGGTCTAACTACACCAATGGTAGATCTAGGTGTTGTTTTTTCAAAATAGTTTTATGCCTGCATAAGAAAAATGCCCTGTGCTTCATACCTGTCCTCAAAAATAAGTAGGAAGATCTGAGGGAAAGTAAAAAGTGGAACCTAAAACAGAAGAACAGACCGTGGTTATCGCTGAGAACTCAGCAGGTGGAGTGGACGGTGGAGGAGGAGCCACGGGGTGTGGTGTGGGTGAGCTAGAGAAGACTGGCCTGGGAGGAGCAAGACCCAGAGGGTGAGACGCAGGCGCCAAGTCCACTGGGGCTCATCTCGTTCCAGAGCCAGGGGAGGTGAGGCAGAGGAGAAGCCACAGTCAAGCACACTGTGACTGAGAACTTGCCAGATCTGGAGGAAGGATGGGGTTTTGGATTTCAGAAGCACAATGAGTCCCCTGAAAGCCCAATGAAAACAAATTCACCAGGACACACTTTAATCCAAGTAGCAACTGTCAGAGGCGAGGAGGAAAGTTCCAGAAGTGGCCAGCCTCCCCCCTCCCCCGGAAGGCCACCTGCAGGGCCAGCCCCTGGGTGGTGAGGTGACACTTCCCACTTCTAACTCCCAGAAGGCACCAGCAGGCCCATGAGAGCCCAGAGGGAAGAGCAGGCCGCGGGAGCAGAGGCAGTGGTAGGCATGCTGGCAGGATGTCAGTTGCCACCAGGTAGAGGGAGAGAGGCAGAGCGCGGGATTCAAGGCACTGGGCCACAACAAGCAGGGGTGCAGCTCACATAAGACGGCCAGCGAGTGCACGTCCCAAGGCACCATGCAGAAGATGAGCACAGGCAGAGAGGGGAATGGAGGCTGAGCATCCCATAGGAAGCCAGAGGGGGATGAAGTCAAGTTAGGATGTTCTCTGCTGGCCTTCCCTGGCCCCGCTCATGGCACTAACAGGTCAAGGGTGCAGTCTGCCCACCCAGGCGAGCCCAAAGCTGCTCTTGCCCTCTGGGTCTTGCTCGTCCCAAGTCAGAAAACAGTACCAAGGTGGCCCTCATTCTCAGCCCTGCCTCGGCCACCCTGAGGATGTGCAAGGTGGTGCTGCTGTGCTAGGGAACCAGGAGCCACCCTGGGGGAATGTACACCAAGGCTGGCTTTGTTTTCCAGGCTGAACACAGGACCATGACGGCTTTCATTCTTGCTGTGATCGTCAACAGCTATGCCACAGGGCAGGTGAGTGTCCCAGTGGCTGCAGTCCCCCTGAGCCCTCCCCTGGCATTGCAGAGGAGACTGTTTCACCCCACATGTCACAGAGCTGACGTTCAGCCAGGCTGCCATGTTTGCAGAGGGCACTGTGCTTCTGGCAGTCAGCCTCAGAAAGTGGGCCAGCAGGGCACACCAGCCAGGGCTGCTGGTGCACGATCAGCAGAGGCCCGGCCCTTCATTTAGCTCACCATTGTGGGGGCGGATTGAATCCATGGGGTTTAAAATGAGGAAAGTGGAGCAATCCTGTATTGTGACTGAGCAAGTCTTCCCCAAGAAATGGCAGCTGCTGCCATCCAGGCCCAGAGTCTGAAGGCAGAGAACCACCTGTCTGTATTGTCCTGCCCTGTCCAGGAAGCCTGCCTTCAGGGGAACCTGATTGCCATCTGCCTGGAACAGCTCAGTGACCCCCACCCACTGCTGCGCCAGTGGGTGGCCATATGCCTGGGGCGGATCTGGCAGAACTTCGACTCAGCAAGATGGTGTGGGGTGAGGGACAGTGCCCACGAGAAGCTCTACAGCCTCCTTTCTGACCCTATCCCTGAGGTGAGTTGTCCTCCTGTGGGTTGCTCTAAGCCAGACCAGGGTGTCGGGGTGCCTCCTGCCCATGTTCCTACTATTGTCTACGGAAAGATCATGTTGGAACAATTCAGAGGCTTTCCCAGGCTAGAGCGTGGCCTTACGTCCCAAGACTCCAGGGCCACGTGGAAATCACACAAGCGGGACCCTGGGATCTCGGTGCAGTCATGCACTGACAACCTTTCTGAGGTCGAAGGGGCAACTGCGGGCAGGCCAGGCTCTGCACTGTAGCACCTTGTGGGGCCAGGCTAGGCTTCAGCTGCAGCAGCCTGCGACCAGCACCCACCCCCAACCCCTGCTCCCAGGCAAAGGCATTATGCACGTCAGCCACACAGTCCTTGGCTGGCCATGGGGGTGGAGGCAGACTATCCAGGACTCCACCTGCCTCCTCATCCTGTGGATCAGCTTGAATGGAGCCCATGAGGCTCCCAGACCCCCCCCCCAATGGACTGAGACCTAGCACCTATGGTGGCTCCAGCTGCCCTCAGGGTAGGTCTCTGGGGGATAGGGCTCGGTGCAGGCAGCCTGCTACCAGCAGTGCCCTCACTGCCCTTGGGGGCGGGACGAGTTCTCCAAGCCTCTCAAAGGGAGGTGTCCTCAGGAATAAATCCTCGGGGAAATATCTTTAATTTACTTTCCAGTTTGTTCTCAAAGAAACAAGGTGACATAATACTAGAAGTGTGGAGAGCCGAGGAGGAGCTGGAGGGAGCAGGCGCTAGGCATGATGTCCCCTCAAAGACTAGGCCAGAAGAGAAGCAGGATCCAGGCAAGCTTGCCATAGGTGGCCAGGGAGTTGGTCTGAGTGTCCTTGTAGCCAGGAAGACAGCCTCCCCAGGCCTATGGTCCCTGTGGTAACTGAGGGCTGGTGGTCAGAGGCCAATCAGTGGTCCCAGCCTGAGGCCAATGGGATGTCCTGGCTGGTTCTCATGTGTGGTATGGGGCCCTGGGCAGAGTCCTGGGCTTTCCAGAGCTACTGCCCACAGGCCAGCCTCCTCATGTCCACTACACATGGACTCAAACCAGATGGAAACCAATGTCATTCCCCCAGACCCTGTAATCACTGGGACAGTGCCTATAAATGTGAACAGTGCCCCTGAGATATGAAGACCAAATGTGGCTCTAAAGTATCAGAGCCCATTTAGAAAGGACTTGTGAAACCCACCAGGCCCAGAAGGCAGGGCAGGGGCCACCAAGTAGTGTCTGTGGAACAGGGCTGGCAGGGCTCGCTTAGGCCAGATGGCGCTTTCATTCAGAACAAAGCTTCCATTTCTGCAGGTCACACCACAGCTAGGATGTGGTACATGCAGTTGCTGGTCGGTGCCCTCCTGCCCCAGGAAGTAGACCCTGATGCATTGTGGCCAGCTGCAGGGAGAGGTGGGCCCTGATGACACAGGTGGCTAGGGAAGGGTGGCTGAGTCCCTGATGGCAGGATAGTGAGTAGGAGCTTTGGAGCAGGGACCTTCTGGGTGGTGGAACACAGGACCTGACCTGCTTTCTCCTGCTGCATGGCCATCTGCTTATCATGATGCTGGTCACCTGGGCTGCCTGTCCCCAAGTTGCTGATAAAGCACTCTGCCCTCACGTCTTGGGTACTTAAGGAAGGCCTCCTGCTGAGAGCACGGGTGTGTGTTGGCTGACAGTGTTGGGGCAGATCCTGGTGCACCCCATGGTCTGCATGTGGAGGGTACTCCGCAGAGGTGCAACCATCTGCCCAGCTCACTAAGACCTGCCGGCTACTGGTGCTGCCCAGTCCCCCTTGTCACACGGTGGTAATATCCCCTGTGTGACCTCAGGGCTCACTCTGGAGGCTATTTGTTGGACTTTGATGGGGACAAGGGACCCTGCAATGTTTGTCAAAGATTATTACTGCATAGTTGTCAATAATTCAGGGTCTAAACTGAAACTGCCACTGTCCCAGGTTTGAGTGGAGGGCACTGTCCTCTTGGCTCGCTGAAGGGTTCTGGGTGGCGGCCCTCTGTGCACTTCACACCTCAGTAGGACTTGAGCTAAGTCTCTTGGAGAGAGCAGTGGCACCTGTCCCAAAGACACCAGCCCTTGTTTCAGGGATGCCCTGTGTCCATCCATCTGGGTATCAGGTCTCCCTATGGCTTTGGAGAGCCCTAACATCATCTCTCACCTCCTGTGTTATCAGAGAGCAGAACCTGCCTTTTGGAGGAACAAAGCCTCTTGGTGAGACATCTTATGGGTGGGCAGTTTGCCCAGAGAGGAAACTTGAATAGCAGCGGGAGGGCCTGGCTGTCCATGTGAGAGGGCAAGCACTACTCCAGACACTTGACCACCTGCTCGGACCCAGATCCTGCCTTGGCTGCCGACAGAGGTGGCCCCTCTCCTTCCCAGGGAGCTCTGCACCAGCGTGCCCGCCCAGGAGCATGGGCTGCTGTGTGCGCCGCGCGTGTGCAGCTGACGGCAGACAGCTTCTTCAGCGTGCTATGAAGGCCTGCAGCTGCTCAGCACTCTCCCTGCCCACTGAGGGCTGCACAAGCAGCCTTTGAGCACGCCCAGGCTGCCGCAGCGCCCTTCCCGTCTCTGGTGATGGCACCAATCTTTTCCCTTAATTTCCACAGATTATTTTTGATTAGGTTTTGTATGATTAGGAAAAACACAAGAAGTATATAAATCTGCATCTGAAATGTCCAGAATTGGTTTTTATTGGTGATGCTGGTCTTTGTCTTAGGCAGGAGTCCTGATCCCCGTGTCCTCCCGTGCTATGGTCCTGTTGGGCACAGAGCCACTTGTGGGACGGAAGGAGAGTGAGGTGTGGGGGCTCAGGAGCACGGCCCCAGACCTGCAGTGCACCCCATCTGCAGATTGGGAAATGCCTCCTCAGGATCTGGAGACCTCAGTTTGTGCTGTGGAGCTCTGAGTGGCAGGGGCTCACAGCTCAGGGGTTGAGACCTACTGGACCTTCCCGTTCTACCTACTGTGACTCCAAATGCATTCAAAGCATTATCCAGGATCCCCCACACAGACTACTCACACCCACAGCAGTCTTACCAACTTTTATTGAAATTCTGGGATTTTTCATGTTATTTCCTTGAATCTTCCTGCCACTCCTATGTTAGAGATGAGGAAATGGGCAGCATGAGGTTGGCTTCTTCCCCAAGATCACAAGACATTGGAGGCAGGAAAGCTGAGCCAAGACCCTTGGACACCATGCCAGCCCAGGGTGCTCCCCTCATTACCTCTGGACCCCCAAGGACTCAGCCTACCCCGGCCTCCATTCCACTGTGTTTCCAAAGCCGTCTCCCATACTACCCCTTCCCTCTAAGCCCAGTCCAGCCCCTTCCCCAATACACCTGTCTTGTTCAACCACAGATTCCACAGTGCCCAGGGATTCTTTCAACTCCAGCGGAAATGCAGCTCCCACCTCTGCAACCTGGTCCTCGTGCCTGAAGCTGGGGCCCTGATGACCCTCTTTGGTTCCCCTGGACTTCCCCATCTCTGCTCCATCAATACGAGTGTAGCTCTGGCTTAGAGTACTGTTCAATGAGCACGTGTGAAATTGAGTTGAGCTGAGCTTATCTAAACTGGATTGGATTGACGTGCAGGCTTCTCCCGGCAGATAGCAAACGCCAGCCATGGCATAACTATGACCCCATCCCTTGCCTTGTAGGTCCGATGTGCAGCTGTCTTCGCCCTTGGCACATTTGTGGGCAACTCTGCTGAGAGGACAGACCACTCCACCACCATTGACCACAACGTGGCCATGATGCTTGCCCAGCTGATTAATGACGGGAGCCCCATGGTCCGGAAGGTATGTGAGGTGGGGTGTGTTCTGCGGGTCACCTGGAGAGTCTGACAGGGATTTAGGTAGTTGGTGCAAGTGGCCAGTGCGGGATGGTGGCAGTGTCTATGAATGACTTGGCAGAACCTGACCCCAGCTCAAAATAGTGGTGGAGAGGATTCATTTTGTAAACAAATCCTGATTTGTTTCCTCACATCTTTTCAGATCTCTGAGCACTCATGTTGTAGCCTTAAACTGTCCTAAAAGATAGGGATTGTGTCCATCTCCTTGGACTAAGGCATTTGGCCTGAGTCACTTTAACTCCCGGACTCTCCTCATTCCCTCTTAGGGGCTGAGGCTGACATAGCTATGAATGTTCTAGAGGACGCACTGCAGCTTGGCAGCATAGCCTGCTTCGGTTTGCTCACCAGACCTTGGGGTCGAATAGAGCAGCCCTTTCCGCCCAGGGTGGCAGGACTGATACCTTGCCCACCCTGGAGTTGTGCACCCACATGGTGGCCCCAGGAAGTCCCACATTGCTCCCACCTAGCTTCCACAGGCTAAGTCTGGCAGGCACGCCGTGTTCTTTGGAGGCCCTTCATGCCTCAACGGCCATTTGCTTGCTCATGGCTTGTGCCCGTGCCGGTGTCTGATGCCAACTATAGTCCTGCTCTACTCTGTTCTGTTGCAACTCAGTGCAGGTGTTAGTTCACAGGCCTGTGATCCAGTGGATTTCCAGCTCCCGTGAGCCTAACTGTCCCTTCTCCCTCTCGACAGGAGCTGGTGGTGGCTCTGAGTCATCTTGTGGTGCAGTATGAGAGCAATTTCTGCACCGTAGCCCTGCAGTTTATGGAGGAGGAAAAGAACTACCCCTTGCCGTCTCCAGCAGCCACAGGTACAGCTGGTGACCCTGGCCTTCGCCACAACATCAGCCATCACTTAGTTGGGCCAGATCTGAGTTGAGGTTTCTGATACTGGCTGTGGATGGCCCCCAGGGTTTCCATTGTCTTGGGCATTTAGCCAAATATAAAGGACAGGAAAAGGGGCCACACTCTGAACCTCTTACTCTTTTCCTTCTTTCCCTACCCTTTTTGGAAACCAATTTCATGGAAATCTTGAAGGATGGCAAAACTGTGGCACAGGGACTTGCAGAGAAGAGCATTAGCATCTTCCTGTGGTGACTAATGCAGCCGCATTGCCGTTGGTCGAGTTTCAGTGAGTCAGGCGGAAGCAGCCTCCGCTTGCTGGAGCACAATGGTTTTTGACGCTGGTGTTTCATCCTGGTGGACTGCCTCTTCCTCCAGGTCACAGTGGAAGGGGCTCTGACCCCCAGCAAAGTATTCCTCTCTGTCCATCAGGGAGGATGAAGAATGAGCTGCTGGACCAAAGCAGCCAGTGACTGGAGGGAGGCACCCCCAGCAGACCATGCGATGGAGCTCAGCCCTGCTGGCGCTCCTAGGCAGGGTCCATGGCCCGCACCCCTGAGCACCTCGTGGGGACAAGCTCACTCTCAGACTGTGCACTGTCTGTCCAGCTGGATCCCAGGCTCATGCCAGATCTACTGAGCTAAAAAGCCCCTCTTCTACATTCTTTCTGCCTCAGTGGCAGCTGCTGGCTTCTTGCTGCACCTGCAGACTTGGGGGGGTGTGCAGGGTGTGTGGCCTCCTGCCACGAAGCCTGTCACTATCTTTCTTTCTTCTTTCCTAGAGGGGGGTAGTTTGACCCCAGTGCGAGACAGTCCGTGCACCCCCAGGCTTCGCTCTGTGAGCTCCTATGGAAACATCCGGGCTGTCACCACGGCCAGGAGCCTGAACAAATCTTTGCAGAATCTGAGCTTGACGGAAGAATGTAAGATCCTGGAACTCTGTGTAGGTGGGAAAGGTTCAGGGTGTTACTTTAGGAAACTTTTATCTAAGCAAGTACCACTCTGCCTCAGCCCTTCTCTGCCAAGACACGCACCCTGACTTCCTGTCTGCGGTGCGACTAGCCAGCTCTCTAGGGAATCTCCTTCTAGTCACAGGTGCAGGAAGGCTGTTATAGTTGAGCACACAGAACAGCCGAGGGCACTTCACAGACTTGCAGGGAGCAGCAGTCAAGGCTTGGGTGCCGTGACCCCCGTCCCCGGGAGACCATGAGGGTGTGTGCATGCATTGTGCCTGTGTGTGTTAAGCCTCGTGTTGTAGAAGAAAAGCCCACCTCAGCAGGCTGTTAATTGTCAGAGCAGAGGGCAGGCCCTGGCACCACCCTGACCTGCCCCATGTGTCCCGGCCAGCGGGCAGCTCGGTGGCCTTCTCCCCTGGGAACCTCAGCACCAGCAGCAGCGCCAGCAGCACACTGGGCAGCCCCGAGAACGAGGAGTACATCCTGTCCTTCGAGACCATCGACAAGATGCGCCGCGTGAGCTCCTATTCTGCCCTCAACTCCCTCATAGGTAAGCCACCCCACTCTGCCCTCCTCCCTCAACCCACGGGCCGGCCCACTCCCCAGGACAGCACAGGCCTCGGTCCAGGTCAGGCAAGTGGGCCAAGACTATCACAGTTGAACAAGAAAGAATCAAAGTTGACTGAACCACGAGGAGGTAAGAACAATCTGCCCCAGGACACAGGGAAGCTGGGGTCACTTTGTTTTGATAGGACAATGTTTTATGGGCCAGTCCAGGGATAGGGGAGCCATTCAGCTCTCTGGTGTAGGAGGGCTGTCATCACTGTCTCTCTGACTATCTGCACTGGATGGACCTGTCCTGTTGGTTTCCAGCTATGTGTTCTTGCACCCTGGGAGACTGGCTGTTTGTCACAAGTGGGCGACTGGGGTGCTGGTATCAAGGGAGTGGAGGCCAGGGGCACTGGCCGACTCGCCACAGCACCCAGGCCAGCTGCACCCAGTGAGGTGAGAGCCTGCTGCAGGAGGCAGAGGGCGTTGCTCCTGGGAAAACCCTCGGGCCGCCTGCAGAGCCTCCTCCTGGTTCCAGGTTCTGCTACCTGCTCGCTGGTGTCAGTGGAAATAGGAACTTGCCGTGTTTTCTCTTCGTGACTGTTTTTGAGATTGCTGGCAACAGATGTATCCCTGACCCAGCAGCCTCTTCCTCTCCTGTTCTGACCTCCAGCCGGTCTCAGTCTTCACAGGGTGTCTTTAATGTGGAGAAACACGTTGTATGTTCCACAGTGACAGGGACCAGCACGTGGAACCTGCGTGTGCTGCGTCCCCACTTGCGCATCATACAGGGAGCCTGAGCCCTGCCAACCTGCTGTCCCTGAACCCCTGGCAGACACAGCCGCCCTGGAGGCCTCTGATGCCACAGCCGCCCGGGGGCTCGGGACCTTGCAGACTGCCTGGCGTTGGTATTGACCTCGGCACCCTCTCTGCCGTCTGCTCGCATCACACCCACAGAGTCCGATCCTTGCTCTGCTGTTGGGTGTGCAACACTAGGCGAGTTGTGGCTGCCTCTTTTTCTATAAGCAAACAGGACTTGCCCCCTACCCCCCAGTTACTGGGGTGCTGTCCCCACTCCCTGTTCCCCATCATACCTGTCTCCGCGGGCTCCAGGCCCTCCAGCCCGTGCCCAGTTCCTCAGGGTTCTGACCAAATGGCCTCTCCATAGATGCCTTCCCTGCCCACACCCAAGGAACGCATGTCTGATTCCCTGTCCCTCAGCCCACCGCCAGGCGTGCCCTCTGTCTCCATGTTTGGTCTGCTGGGCCTCCCAGCCCTCCTCATGCCGTGCTGGCACAGGGCGGGTGTCCAGCCCGAGGTGGTGTGCACACACCGGTGCCTCTTGTAGGCCCCTGAGTGGAAGGGCTGTGTGAGGGGTGGTGGCTCATTTGTTCAGGGCGCCCAGCTCCGTTGCTTCAGTGCCAGCGCTCGTGGTCCTAAGGGGCTGTCTGGCTGAGAGCAGGAGCTGATGGGAGGTGGCCCCGGCTCCTGTGCACTCGCTGCCCTTGTCAGTCTGTCAGAGTCCGTTACTAACTCTGGTGCTGCGCGCAGCTGGTGCCCCACTAGAAGTCCGTCGTCCCCTGTCCTTGTGTGGGTGCTGCTCAGCGAGGCCTGGGTGTGTCTTCCTCAGGATTGCGCCAGCGTCTCCGGCGCTCCTCGTGTCTCAGACAGAGACTGGGAGCTTTCCTTTTCCGCGGTGCATCTTCAGCAGCTCCTACATCGAGTGCTCTCCCTGTGAGACTCAGTCTGGCTGCTTCCCACAGTGGCACCTGTTGTCCCTCTCCACCTCCTCTTCCTTCCTCCACTGACGCTCCGTGTCACCTATGCCTGGCCTTCCCACTGTGACTAAGGGAGATCCCTCAGCCAGTGGGAGCCCTGGCACCGCGCTGCGGTTGGGCCTCCAGCCTTTGGCACTCCAGCCTGGCACTGTGGGGCGGCCTGTTCCAGCTGTCCTCACGTGCCCCTCCCCCTGTCATTCCTGCGGCTGGGTTTGCTTTTCTCCCTTTTTTCATTAGTCTTACAGTGACATTTGTTAATTTTTTAGTGTCTTCAAGTTCTAACTTTGCTTTGTTGATTTTCTTTGTGATTACTTCTTCACTTTGTGTTCCTCTAATTTATCTTTATTCCTTCTGTGTGTGTGTGTGTGTGTGCGCGCGCGCGCGCGTGCGTGCCTGCACACTTCTGGGGATTGAACTCAGGGGCTTTTCCACTAAGCCACATCCCCAGCCCTTTTTATTTTTTATTTTGAGACAAGGTCTCCCTACGTTGCTTACTTAAGTTGATGAACCGGCCCTTGAATTTGCAGTCCTCCTGCCTCGGCCTCCTGAGTCGCGGGGATTACAGGTGTGCACTACTGTGTGCAGCTTATTTCTTCCTATTTCCTTAGGTTTATTCTCTTGTTCTTTTTCATTTCTGAAGTGAAAATAAAAACGGCTCATTAATTCTGAGTCTTCCTTCCTTCCTAATGAAGAGTGTGAACTTGCGAGCCCCTGTAGGGCCTCTGATCTCCAACCCTCCCACTGACAGGCAGGGTTCTCTCTCTTCAGCTCTGGGTTACTTTCCGGTTTCCATTATGATGCTTTGAGAGTTGAACTCCTCCCCCGGCACGTTAGTTTGAGATATCTGGCTCCTGGCTGGGCCGAGCTGGAGAGAAGGCAGCCCGGACACACCTGAGGCCTCAGGACTGGCCCCACCACCTCGCAAGGCTCAGGGGACCTGCTTGGTCCTGCCTATAAGGGCAGTCTGTCTGGTGGTTCTGTAGGGCTCCGACCAGCTGCTCCCCAGAGGACCAGCGGTACCCAGGTCTGGCCGCCACACCCTCCAGGGTGTGAGACCTGAAGGAGGTGCTCCGCTCACCACACCAACTCACAGGGACAGTCCCTTTGTCAGGCAGCACTGAGGGCCTTGGGCCTTTGATGGTTTGCTGACACGCCCTGTGCCTAAGGCACTCGGAGCACACGCAGTGCTGCTGGATCACCCCAGGAGACAGTTCTCTGTCACCTGTGACATGTGCCTTTGAACTGGAATGCACCTTTAATGCAACCAAGGTGCAGTGGTAGCTGGTGGCGCAGGCCACGGGCGAGTGCTCCCTAGCTCCAGGGTCTGGAGGTGGTTCCTCGGCAAGCAGGAGAGCCCAGCCCACGCCTGCCTGGGCTTTGGTTCTGGCCCTGATGCACTAACTTGTCCTGTACAGCGTCTCTGTGGTGTTGGGTCAGGGATCTTTTCCTTGGAGGAGCACAGACTGAGAGGAAAGCATAGGCATCAGGGTCTCGGGCCCTTGCCTCCCCATGTTCCTGACACCCTTCTGTGGGAGTGGAGTAGCTCGGTGGACACAGACTGGAGAGGGCCTGCATCCAACGAGGGCCCAGCTGTGCTGCACCCTCGGGACCCCACATGACAGTGGCTACAGTGCACGTGGTCCCTGCACCACGTTCCTCTCCATGCCCAGGCCAGAGTGCCAGCCCAGGAGCATGTCCCTGTGTGCATTCCGTCCCCACTTGTCCACTGGCCATTCAGGACTTGATGGAGAGGGGCACGGTGGCCTGCTACCAGCCACAGGAGTCTTGTCCCAGAGGCACTGCCTAGGGTGGAGCTAGAGGCCAGGGTCAGGTCTTCCTTGCTGAACAGTGGCATTTTGTACCAAGCTGGAAATGCATCCCCATATAACAAATCCAAGATAGAGCTGATGCTGGTGGAGGGGAGGGTGCAGAGGGACCACAGCAGCAGCCTGGAGCCAGCCTGGCCACCATCCTCCAGCCCCTGGTCCTCAAGACCCTGTTGTCACCCCTTCGCCAGAAGGAGGAGCCTCCAGGAGTCACAGTCGGAGTCAGACCATAGCCCAAGCCTAGGAGATGGTCTGAAAGCCAAGTCCCGAGCCCTCTGCCCGGCTCAGAATCCCAAGACAGAACAACTCCTGGAGAAGAGCCCAGACACCACCCTCAGCCCCAGGCCTCCTCTGCTGTTCCTGCCCTGTGGCCTGACATGACCACCTCCAAGCCACCTCTGTCCCTTCCCTTCTTCCCCTTGGCTGGGAGGGTCCTTGGCAGCCTGCATGCAGCTCTAGGCCTCTCAGCACGATACCTGCCAGGCCTGGTCTGGCTAGAGCGTCAGCTTGCCTTCTCCTCCACGGACAGGCCCTGCGCTCAGCTACAAGGAAGCAAAGCAGCGGAGCACAGCAACCCAGGGATCCCACCCTTGGCTGGAAAAGGGTGATGAGACCTTGGATGGCTCTGGCCCCCCTGCTCAAGATAGACTGCTTTTAAAGCCAAAGCCCCCACCCCAAACCCTCTTGCTGTTGCTGAGAGCACACACAGGCACAGTGGGGCGCGTGGCTAGTGAGGTGGTGCAGGCTGTGGGGCTCTGTCCTTGCTGGGAGCAGCTGGGGCCACAGCTGGCAGAGGGAGAAGGAAGGGCAGCAGAGCGTTGACCTGGCTCTCTGAAAGCTGCTTCTGGTCGTGGCTCAGCCTCTGAGGAGTCAGGCAATCCCAGAGAGCCCCTTGGGGCACCAGGGACAGGAAAGGGACAGCATAGAACCACCTCGGCTTGGGAACTGGTTTCTAAAGAGAGGTGGAAGGCTCTTGGCCACCCACAGCCCCAGATTCAACGTTGAACCTGGGTCCTTGAGACCCAGGTGAGGGCTTGTCCCCACTTGTCCTGTCCATGCTGCAGGGCAGGGCTCCGGGGCTCAGGCTTGGCCACAGAGCTCTGTCTGAGTAGATCTCCCTACATCATATGCTTTTTCAAAAAGTTGGGGCCCTTGCTCTGAAATATAAATCCTGGAAACTTCTGTCACAGTCTTTTATTACTTCTGGTCTAGGCGTGAAAATAGGTTCTCTTCATCTGGCAGGAGCCCGGCACATGGCCGGGGTCTGCAGGCAGGCCTCAGGTGTCCCTGCTTTGGGTTCACATAGTGGCCTCTATCTCTGCGGGCAGGTGGCTGTGCTCTGTTTTGGAGACAGCAGATTTTAAATTGGAGCAATCCATAGAACAGGGAACCTAAGAGAATCATTATCCTGGCCAAGCAGAGAAATGAAGGTAAATAATCAGACCAATTCCTTCTCACAGTTTTGTTTTTACTAGTAAATAATTATACTATCCATTATAGTCAAAGAAACTAGCAAAAATTAGATTTTTTTATTCCCTGTTGAGTCATGAACAGTGTTACATCAAAGTCAAAGTCTGCCAGAAAGTCAAGACAGTAATAAAGACAAGTTGCTAAAAAATAAATGATAATAATGGCTAATAGGCATCACCCTCCCTCTCTCTCCCTGTGGTGCTGGCCCCTCCTGCTGGGGCCCTGCTGGCCACCTCCCCCTGGGGATCCACATCTGTCACCTCCACCCAGCACATGAGGCCTGGGGCCACACAGCTCCAAAGGGGTGGAGCTGGGACCCCACACCCCTGCCAGCGGCACCTGTTCAGTTAAGGAGCTGCAGCCTGCGTCCTCATGTCCCCACTCCCCTCCCTGCCCGCCGCGTGTCGCTCCCCTCATCCCACCCCCCTGTTCTGTGACGAAGGTCTGTCATCTGAGTCAAGCTGGGATTTACTGTCAGCACCACGGTCTCTTCACAGCTCAGTGTCACACGGCAACTGAGCTTCACAGGAAGCCACTTCCGATGCGTCACTCGGCCAGAGGATGCCTGTGAGACCGAAAATAATAGAGGGGACAGGGTGTTGGATGGGGGCTGTGGTGAGCGAGAGGCACCTTTGCGAGGACTTCCTGTGGCTTGGTGGAGGCCCAGCTCCTCTCGGGCTGGCCACCTGCTTCCTGACTGCAGCTGCGCGCAGAGCCACACAGCGCCCTTCTCTCCTCTGCCTGCGTCACAAATCGGGCCTGCCTCGAGAGTGACTTCGGAGCACCTTCCTCCTGCCTGCCTTCTCTTGAAAAGACAAAATGCAGGCACTTCCTGGGGGTCCCCCAGTGCCCAGAGCATGGTCCTTACAAACAGGCCATCTGCTGGGGCAGGGATGTGGACTCCATTTGAGAAAGTGTTCCCACAGAGATTCTGGATGATTTTACCAAACATTCTCCTTAGAGTTGGCTGTGGTCTAGACAGCCGTTGGGAGCTGTGGAATTGGGGTTGGAGGTTCTGTTCTGAGTTAAAGCCGGGTAGAAGGAGAGCAGGGTTGAATGGGCTGGGGTTTCCCTGGGGTCCTCCACACCTCTGTAGGCCTCCTCAAGCTGGACTGGGCTGTGTCTCATTTCTCAAAAGTTTGGGTCTCCTGCAGGCACGGGGCTCTGTGAGCAGGGCCAGCACAGAGGCCTGGGGCTGCTGACCACGTGAGTGCACGTGAGCACAGGTCGCAGTCACTGCCCGGCAGTGTCACCCAGATGGTGGCCTTCCTTGGGTCTGGGCCTCCCAGTGCCTCTGTGGTGGGCCTCCAGGGCAGGGACAGAGCTTACCCCCACTCAGAATGGTGAGGAAGCAGGGGCTTTGGTAAGCTCTCGTGGGGTCGTACCCTCCCAGTCTCCTCTGCGGGCGAGGGTGATGGAGGTGAAGTGCTGCCCACCCTGTGTCCATAAATGAGAGGGCGGGGGCCGGTGAGCAGCCGACACAGCACACACCCCGAGGAGCCCCTGAGCAGGGCTGGCTCTGGCCGCCTCAGCCTCCTTCCAGTCTGGGGCTTCAGTGTGTCTCACGAAGCCCGTCCCACTGACCGCGTGCTCACTGAGCTGCTCTCTTGACAGCAGGCCTGGTCTCAGCTCCTTGGTCAACCCAGGGGCTCACTAGAGCTGTCTGAGGAAGGGTCACAGGATCACTGCTTATTTGAAATTCTCCTCAAATCCCTTTTTGTTGTTGAATAGAACATGTGCTTTTCAGCAAATTGTCCAGCTTCTCCCAAAATAAAAAGAATGCAGTTATGTGTGGCTTTCTCCCTGCCCCGAAGCCCCTGGGAGCCTGTCGTCTCTGGCTCCCCCATGGGAAGCCAGCACCCATCTGCCACAGCACGAGCCTGGGCACTGCGGGGCTGCTCTGCCCTTCCCCACCAGCCACATCCCACGGCAGCCTTCGCTCAGACCACACCCCTTCAGGTTCCCCTCTGCCTCTCCCATCTGCTGTGGTGTGGCCCTGCTCCCCGAAGCCTCCACCCTGGGGGCTGACCTCACCTGGGAGCCCTGAGCAGTGTGTCTTCCTCTGACGCGCCTGGGCCCCAGTGGCTCCTGTGTCACCTGTCTCTGCACCTGGGCTGCAGCACAAGGCCTTGTGCTGTGGGCGTCTGGCACCCTCTTGGTCAGTGCTGGCCATTAGGCTGGGAGACCTTGGAGCAGAGTCATGTCACATACACCTCTCATGTTCTCCAGGAGCTTGGTGCAGCGCCGTATGTGGGGTGACCAGTGGAGCCCACACACCATGCCAGGGCCACAGCAGCTCCTGGCATCTGGGACTGGAGCTCAGATGCCTCCTGGGGACCAGCGGTCCTCTGTGGTCTGCAGGGGCATCCCAGATGCAAATCTGCCCTGTCCTATCCCAGCTTTCATTTGGGGAAGACCTAGGCTCAGAAGATGAGAGTGGGTGAGGGGTCTGTTGACCGCTGGGATTCTTGACTCCCTGGCCCAGGATCAGAGAACTCACTGGGGAGCTTCCCTACCCTCGCTCTTGGTACCATGGTTACATGTCCAGAAAACAGTGCCTCGGACACCAGCAATGCGTGTGCAGGAGCTGTTTCCACTAAGACGTCTCCTGTTTCTTTTCTAGGAGTTTCTTTTAACAGTGTTTACACTCAGATTTGGAGAGTCCTATTGCACCTGGCTGCCGACCCCTACCCAGAGGTGTCTGATCTGGCCATGAAAGTGCTCAACAGCATCGCCTACAAGGTACGTACGCTGGGTCGCTCACTGCCGCACGCGGAGCTCATTTCCAGTCATGGGAGTTCAAGCAGGAATCTCCAGGCAGTTTAAAAACACACCATCCAGGCCGGGCGCAGTGGTGCACGCCTGTAATCCCAGCAGCTCGGGAGGCTGAGGCAGGAGGATCACAAGTTCAAAGCCAGCCTCAGCAAAGGTGAGGCGCTAAGCAGCTCAGTGAGACCCCATCTCTAAATAAAATATGAAATAAGACTGGGGTGTGGCTCAGTGGTCCAGTGCCCCTGAGCTCAATCCCTGAGATTAAAAAAAAAAAAACACCTGCAAAATGCGTCAACCTGGATCATGGGATGCCTGACCTGTCCGCACGTGGCTTAGTCGTGAGGCCCTCACTGCTTCCCACACTCCTCGCATCTGTGTGCTCCGTGTTCCTCACGTCTCTGGTGCGACTGCCCCTCTCCTGGCTCTTGTGGCGAAGGACACTTCAGAGAGCTGGCTCCTGGCTTGGCTGGCTCCTGTTGTCCTCCGTTTTCAGTTTTGTGGCTGGCAGCTCCCCTCTCTCCCTCCCTCTGCTCCTGAATTTCATCTGCTCCTCTTCTCGTGCTCGAGGGAGAGCACAGGGCATGGGTTGATAGTTCTCTCTTCGGGGAGTGTAGACAGTCCCCGGTTCTTTTGTGAGTCCTGGGAATCTGGCCTGATGCCTTCTAGTTTCTTGTTGCTCTTTCTTTCTTTTCCCCTGTACTGAGGATGGAACCCAGGGCCTCATGGCAAGTGGGCAGTCCCTCCACACTGGGCCGTACCCTCAGCCCTATTTGTTTTTTACAATAGAAGGCATTTGGACCTAAAGCACGACTTCTCGTTCCTCCGGCTGTCCACGGTGCGGTCACTCCAGTAGTGTAATCACACATGTATGTCGGGTGATAATGTCCGTCTCTTTCTACCGTCCTCCCCATCCCCACAGCCCTCTCCTCCCCTCACTGCCCTCTACACAAACCAAAGTTCTTTCATTCTTCCCCCACCACCCTCCTGCTGCCCCACTATGGATCAGCATCCGCTTATCAGAGAGAACATTCAACTTTTGGTTTGGGGAATTGGCTGATTTCAGTTAGCATCCATCCTTTTACCTGCAAATGCCATCATTTCATTCTTCTTTAAGGCTGAGTAGTATTCCGTTGTGTACATGTACCACATTTTCTTTATCCATTCATTTGTTGAAGGGCATCTAGGTTGGTTCCGTAGTTTAACTATTATGAATTGAGCTGCTATAAACATTGATTTGCCTCCATCACTGTAGTATGCAGATTTTAAGTCCTTTGGGTATAAGCCAAGGAACAGGATAGCTAGGTCAATAGTTTCATTCCAAGTTTTCTGAGGTATCTCCATATAGTTTTCCATAGTGGTTGTACCAATTTGCAGTCCCATCGGCAGTGTATGAGTGTGCCTGTTTCCCCACATCCTCACCAACACTTATTATTGCTTATATTCTTGATAATTCCCATTCTGACTGGAGTGAGATGAAATCTTAGAGTAGTCTTGATTTTCATTTCTCTAATTGCTAGAGATGATGGGTATTTTTTCATGCTTGTTGATCGATTATATTTCTTCTTCTATCAAGTGTCTGTTTAGTTCCTTAGCCCATTTACTGATTGGGTTATTTGTGGGGTTTTTTGGTATTAAGTTTTTTGAGTATTTTATATATCCCAGAGATTAGTGCTGCATCACTCTCAGCCCTTTTAACTTTATTTTGAGACAGGGTCTCACTGAGTTGCTGAGGCTGGCCTTGAACTTGAATTCTTCCTCCTCAGCCTGCTGAGTAGCTGGGAATGTGGACCTGTGCCTTTTACCCCGCCTCCTGGTGTTCTTTGCCCAGCCTCAGGAGGCTGCCCCACCTATGAGCAGAAGAGTATGGAAAGCTCAGGGCCCTCCCTTAAGACCCTGGAAACTCCCCTCCCTCTTCTCTACCCAGCTAATCCCAGCGCCCACGCCTCCCTGGAGCTCAGCGTCTGCGTCCTCTCTCCCCAGAGTTCCGGGCTCACCTGGGTTTCTCTCCTCTACACTGCAGCTGGGGACTGGCTGGCAGCGGCTTGTAGGGCATATGCTGGGACCTCAGACCCAAGGTACCCAACACCTAGCATCTAAAAACAGTCGAGCAGGTCTTTCTGGTACTCTAGTTGCTTACTGAACAACTACACTCTTACCTGGCAGCTTTGCTTTTATGAATGGAGTTAGAGGTTATTTACTTTAGCATTTAAAATGTTTTTGCAACTTTTTGATAATTTCAAGCTTACAGAAAAATTGCAAGAAGAGTACAGGGAAAGGTCACCAGGTCTTACAGCTTGCTGGCACCCACTCCAGACCAGGTGCCGGTCACTGCCTCTGGCCCCAGCACAGCAAGGACCATCCTTAGGTGCTGCTTGTGAGGCCCAGGAGGACCAGGACCGAGGCTTTCAGCCCACCTGCTTGTTCCTTCCCAGCATGTCCTGCAGCCCTGCCCAGCGCCCAGCACCTGCTGGACTCCAGTTCCTGCAACTGCCCCTGCGCTGGAAGCCTGCTGCCCGCACCCCCACTCACACACCACAGCTGCTCCTGTGGCTTGAGCTCTGTCTTTCTGACAGTGGCTGTGGCTGTCCTTCAGGTGGTAGTGACAGAGCCCTGCGGCTCCCCAGTGTTCCAATGCAGTAGTCTCCAGGCCCATTTTCTCTAAAGCCACGGCAAGAACGATGCAGAAGTAAATCCTGGTCCTGGGCTCAAAAGATGTGCTCACATTTGGCACCCTAACCCTAGAAGCGTCCACTCACTGGTCAGCGAGACTTCATTCCCTTCCTCCCCAGAACTTCTCCTAGTGTCACAGCATCAGGCACCACCCTCCCAGCTGGGGAGAGCCTGCATTGTCCACTCTAGCACTCTGACCCCCTCGCTCAGTCCCTCGCCACTGGGTGACCAGCTGCAGCGGCCTGCGAGACGAGGGCATTGGCGCTGTGCTCATCACTGCCTGTGGAAAATGGCTAATCACGTTAACATTTTCATTGTTAGTAGAAACCTACTGGGTTCATTCCCTGGCAAGAAAGAAAGAAAAAGAACCAATACATGCTCCAATCATCTGATTTCTCAACTGAGAATAGGATTGCTTCAAGTAGAAAACTGTTTAAAAATGTATGTTTCATATTATGGTCTGAGACGGAGGGAGGGGAGAAAGGAAATAGGCAGGAAGAGAGGAGGAAGGGAACTTGAGGGAAGGCTGCAGGGCCCTGTGCCCAGCACCCCACCCCGTCAGCCGCAGGCCCTGGGCCCAGCGCAGCGGAAGCTTTGGCAGGCTAGGGCAGCGTGTCACGGAAGGCCTGCCCTACCACTTATCCATTCTGCCAGCCTCTGACTCAGGCTCCACCAGTAGTGCCAGAGCTCAACAGTGGGTTTGAGACATTGTTTTCACCAGGAGTGGAGGCTGAGGCGGGAGAATCACTAGTTCAAGGCCAGCCTGCACAACTTACCAGGTCTTATCTCAAAATTTTAGAAGTTGAAAAATAAAACGGGCTGGGGGTGTAGCTCAGTGGTAGAGCACTTGCCTAGAATGTGCGAGCCCCTGGGTTTTAGTCACAGAAATGGAAAAGAAGGGGTGGGGGGAAAGAATCGTTTTCACTTAAATCATTTTAAAAGCCTTGTATGGATGTTAATGAATGCTGTAAATTTAGAATTTGTGTTCAGAGAGCAGAGGCTGGCTGGCCCCCTCCTTGCCATAGCCTCTGGCACACACAGGTGTCCACGCCCTCTCTACTGTTCCTGGAGGCACAGCATGGCCTGCTGGCCAGGGCCACCCTTGCACTTCCTGGCAGCCCAGCTGCAGGCCTGGGCTTGTCACTTTGTCCCAGCTACTGTGGCTTCTTGAGTATTTTAGTCATGGAGACTCAGTGCTGCCCTGGCTAAAGCTGCCTGGATCATGTCACACTGCAATCCTGGAGCCTGGTGTTAAGCCCGCTGGCTGCTGTGACCCGACCTCTGGGAGCTGGGTGCTGCCCAGGAGCTGTCCTCCCTGCACCGCAGGAGAGGCGCAGCACCGCCACCCACCCGGGCCCTCTGAATTGTGTGCTCAGGCTGCAGCTCGGAGCCAGGAAGGCCAAGCCCCCGGGTCAAGGAGACTCAGCCTCCTAGGTGTCACCTTGCATGTAGGCAAGCTGCAGCCCCTGAGGAAATCACCTGACGTGTCCTGACCGAGTCCTGGAGTCCCCAGTAAGGTGGCATTTGGCCTCTCTGCCTGCTTGGCTGGCCTCGGGTGGCACACACCCAGTGTGCACGTGGCCACCACCCTGAAGGCACACCACAGCCGGAGCAAGATGGCCTCTCTGGGGACCCTGCAGCAGCACAGCGCCACCTGTGTGTGTGCGAGCACTGCACGTGCGTGGGTTTCCGAGTAGACACGGCTTCTGGAAGACTGGGAAGCATGAGTATTAAGGGAATTTTTCTTGTTCTCATTTTAATTTCAAGAGGCGCCTTACCTTCCGTTGCAGGAACTGAAGGGATTATATTTCATTTTTACAGAGAAATGAGCCTATTTTAGATGAATTCTGAGGCCAAATTTTGTTCATCAGAAAGCGCCTTATTACTGTGGGATGCCCCTTAGAATTCTTCATTCAAATGCAGGCGTTGAGCAGGCCTGTGTGAAAGAGCCCCCTCCCCACTACAGCCTGCTGTCAGGTTTGCAAACCCTCTTCCATGGCCCGAGGCTTGCATTTTGCTTTAGTGTTTATTACAGAAGTAGAAAGAGGAAAACAAAGACCCCAAGGAACCGGCTGTGGCTATGGCCCCAGCAACCCCTGGCATCATATGCCTGTATGGAATGTGGGCAGACCAGGTGTGTCAGAAACCAGGGGCTCATGTCCCTGACCCAGGCAAAATGTCCAAGTGGGAGGGAGACCAAGGCCTGAACCACCAGTGAGATGAAGACTGAGAAACTCAGGAAAGGTACTGGCAGGCACCGCCGAGCCTGCTGGGTCACAGCACGGCTACTCACCAAGAAGCTCCTTTTACATGGTGTTTAATTAATGGTGTTAATTTCCCTGCAGAAGCCCCCCCGGAAAGACCTTCTAAACTAAGATGCTAGGTGGGCCATGCCTGGGACCAGCTCCATGGTTCTTGGGTGGCAGCCCGGGGACCTTTCTCCCTGGGACTCTGCTATGCGCTCAAGGGCAGCCACACAAGAACAAGCACAGAGGAGGGGCTCTGGGAGCAGCAACCAGCCTGGGGTCAGCATAAGCATAGCCAGGACTCTCCTGGCTCTGAGCCTCTGCCAGCTCCTCCCACCTCCCCCCACCTCCCAGTGTTCAGGCCGTGAGGCTGGTCTTGTCCCTGGGCTGACCCTTTGGGGACATGCATTAGCGTGAGCATTAGTGGTATCACAGCCCCAGGTGGAGCGCCCTGCCTCTCCTCCTGCGAGGTCCACAAGGGAGGGAGCGAGCCAGCAGGGTGAAACTCCTTGGCCTCAGCCACACAGGGTCCTAGGTGACTCAGGGTCCCTTCCTGCAGTGTTCAGGATCTAGGGCACTGAGCTTTGAGTGTAGCGAACACGCAGTTAATGTCATACCCAGGACTTAAATTTCCAAAAGAGAAGTCTCAAGTAGTTATTCAGGAAACAGTCTGCAGGAGAACCTGTGGAGGCAGAAGCGCTGTGTCCGCGCTCTCTCCTCAGCAGTGGAGCAACAGCAGGTCTGGCTCTCGCTCAGCCTGGGGGGCTTCCAAGCCCTGCGGCGGGCTCCTGTTGAGAGTCCTTCACACGTGAATGCAGAACTCTGACGTGGAATTAGTAGGAACATTTCTGGAGCCACACTCTCCCCACATAGAGCAGCCGTGTTTTCACTGGAGTCCGAGCAGATCCAGAAGGGGGAGTCCCTGTTGTGCCACTGAGATTTCTCCCGGGGCTGTTTCTCTGCTGTGGGCCCAACTTCTGTGTCCTGTGACGGTCTGGTTAGAGAACCCCTAGAGCTGTGATGCTGGAGGCTAGAGGTGGAAGTGGGCTTCACTGCTCCTGGGGCAGGCCCCGGCGTTGCCCGGGGGGATGCATCTCCATCCTGCAGCGTCTCTGCCTGAAACCGACCTTTAACAAAGTCATGCTGCCTCTGTAAAGCTGGCTGGGCACCATGCCCTCACCTCTCACTGCTGCATGCTATGCAGGGCTCAGACCCACTGCCACAAGGGAATGTAGCTCCGGTCTTCCCAGAGGGTGCATCTGTGTGCCAGGTGACAATGACAGCAGAGCCATCAGGAAGGGCTCACACAGGGCGCTGGGTCTTACACGCCATGCCGTCTGTCCTCTACCAAGAACTTCCCAGCAAGATGCCCGCCGCATGACAGGACACGCAGGAAACCTCCCGCAGTCCCCTACTTCTGGCATATCCTCTTTCCCCACAGTGCTCACCTCCCAGGAGTGTCCACTCACACTCACCATGTGGCCTGTACCCAGCCACGTAACCAGTGCCAAACGTGGACACACTGGGATGAGAGCAGAAGAGAGCTCCATCCGAGCATGAAGCCTGCTCACCTAGGCCCTGGGAGCCTCCCCCGCCCCCATTCAGGTCCACCTGTCAGAATCAGAAAATGATTCAAAATGGGGCCTCACAGCCGCAACCCAGGTGTGAGCAGCATCGAGCCTTCTACAGGCTGCACTCGGCAGAGCTGAGGGCCACGGGCTCCCACAGGGGCTCCCCAGGAGCTGCCAGGAACAGAGGCAGAGGGGCACCTGGGCTGCAAGTCATGGTTCTAAAGTCCCCTGCAGCCCGCCCACAGTCGAGTTCCCCTGCTCTGGGCTCGAGAGAGGGCTGGGGATTTGTGGAGGTCTGCTGTCAACCTCTGAAGCTTCATAACCCCATTACCTCCCACTGTTTCTCCAGAAATTTTCAGAAGACACATATCACACATATGATTTAATTTTAAATTTCTTTTCTCATTTTAACTTATGAAATCATGGCTGTCAGGTTTTGCAGGGTATGTGTGCCGCAGAATTGACTGAATGATTTAAATACAAAATCAAAACAAATTCACGAAGAACACACATTACTCTTAAATCATGAGAAACAGCCTTCAAGAGCCAGTCTTGGCTCCTTTTTCCTGCTGGTTCCATCATTTTTATATATATTTGTACCTGGATTGAACTCAGGGGCACTTGTTCACTGAGCCATATCCCCAGCCCTATTCTGTATTTTTTTTGAGAGACAGTTGCTTGGCACTTCACTTTTGCTGAGGCTGGCTTTGAACTCGTGATCCTCCTGCCTCAGCCTCCCTAGCTGCTGGGATTACAGGTGTGGCCATGAGCCCAGCAAAGCCGAGGGTTTTTTACTGGGAAATGTCGACGCTATTTAAATAAAGACCATTATGGTTGTTTTGACTTATGTCTACTGGCGGAACTGTAGGAACAGCATTCCTGATGGCAAGTCGAGTTTTTCAGAGACCTGAGGCCAGGAGGGCCCCCAGAACAAAGCCCTCGCGGTGGGGGCTCTTGTCTTCTGGCTTGACGTCTGCCCAACCTCCAGAGGCAGCCTGGCATAGCTGGCTCTCAGCGGGTATCCTGATGAGGGTCAGTGGGCCCGTCCTCCTGACCAAGAAGACACCAGCCGCCCTGGGTGGGCAGCAAGGTGGCTGCACCCAAGTGCCTTTGCCACCTGGTTCCCAGCAAATGGCGGGTTCCATACCTGCACAAGGTCCACTGAGAATCGAGCAGGACCACCGCCCCAGATGCCACATCCCAGCTGGCGCAAAGCTTCCTGTGTTGGAATTTAAGCCCAGCAAACGTTTTTGGAAGGACACTTGCAGAACCTATGACCTTCTCTTCATCCGTAGAGCTACATTTGAAAAGCTATTTTGGGTAGCCCCTGAACATGGGAATGACAGGCTGTGGTGACATTCTCTCCTTGAGTGCAGATGACCACAGGGACGTCACTTGGGACTCGGGGTTGTGCCGAGCTGCCCTCCCAGGCCCTTGACGAGGGAGATCTTAAGGAGGTTGTACGGTCACAGCCCGGTAGCAGGCCAGGGCAGGAGACCCCATTTGCCCCTGGAGGCAGAGGAGTGCCGCAGGCCTTACACCCTCCCGGCCTCCGCCATCTTCTGGACCCTGAGCACAGGAGGCACCGGCAGTCACACAGCAGCTGTGCTCATGGGCTGCCCTGGTGGTGGCCACCCCAGAGCCCACCTGGGCAGCACATACTGATAAGGTGCTCCCTGACCCTCATTGCCCTGCCTGGCCCTGAAAGCCCCCACGGCTCCTGCACAAGGGCTGGTGGACTCTAGGGAGGAGGCGGAGGTGGCCGTGTACGGTCCTGAAGGTGCCCCGTGGTCTGCCTCAAGAACGTCATACAGACCACTCCCCAGCCCTACCCCGACCCCCCAGGCGGAGCCCGCCATTTCTAGATGAGCATCAGCTTTTCTTGGTCCGGGGCATTGCTCTTGGGGGCTGATGGGGGCCTTCTGTTGGGGTTTCAGATTTCCTCAGCCAAAAGCCTTTTCCACCATCGTGAAGCAACACACAAACAGCCACCAACCTCGTGCGCCTGTGGCATCAGAGGCTGTTGCCTTTCGACCCCCACATCACACGTCCTTTCTTTCAGGCCACAGTGAATGCCCGGCCCCAGCGCATCCTGGACACCTCCTCTCTGACCCAGTCGGCACCGGCCAGCCCCACCAACAAGGGCATGCACATCCACCAGGTCGGGTAAGTGGCCTGGGGCCAGCTTCTGTGCCAGCTGAGGGTCCAGCGCCCTGCCACTGCTAAGCCCCCCTCTCTCTCCCCCTCGCTGCCCTGTGTTCTGCCTCCCCGCCCTCCCTGCTCCCGGGCTCCTCCCGTACTCCATCTCCCCCACGCCCCACATCTGTCTCACTTGAGCCCTTCCTAGAAGTAGCCCTGCCTCAGGAGCCTTGTTCTGCACATAGCAGGACTTGAGAGAGGAACTCAGCCTGATTTATTGGCCTTCGGGATCTCACCAGGGACCTAGTTCCCCACGTGGGTGGCGGCAGAGTGGCTCTGCCCTGCCACACCAGAGCAGTGTTCACCCCCAGAGGCAGCGGGGGTCCTGACTGCCCCGGCGCAAGCAACCTCAGGCTCCTCCCAGCAGGCCTGCTCCGGGCTCAGTCACCCATCCTCTCTGCTGTGCGTGTCCAGCAAGTGCCTGCTCCAGCAGCTGCCCAAAGACGGCAGTCGCCACGTTAGCAGCATCTGTGGCAGGGAGTCTTGTCGCCGAGTGGTGGCCCTCCATAAAGCTCACCGTCGGCTTTTCTCCCAATGCAGAGGCTCCCCGCCAGCATCCAGCACCAGCAGCTGCAGCCTGACCAATGATGTGGCCAAGCAACCAGTCAGCCGGGACCTGCCTTCAGGCCGCCCGGGCACCACGGGCCCCCCAGGGACGCAGTACACCCCTCACTCCCACCAGTTCCCCCGGACACGGAAGATGTTTGACAGGGGTCCAGATCAGGTGAGAAGGCTGTGCCTCCTGTAGCTCTGACCTCAAGCACCGAGCATCCTGACCGGGTGGAGGGCTTGGCCTCTGGTGGGCAGGGCAGGGCGAGGCCTCGGGTTTGGGTCCTGGCATTCTCGCTGTGCCCCCCTCTGCCCTCAGCCTGGTTTCCCCCATCTTGCCCCCGAGTCCTGGCGACCCCACAGTACAGCACTAGCTTGAGCTGACCTGCCGTTCCCTTTGTTGGGTGAGCAGCGACGCCTCCTCTCGGGTGGCAGCTGCTCTGGTGTGGTGCTGGGGGCTGTCTGCTTCCCATGAACCTTCAGTTACTCCACACACAGCTCCCTGCTCCTCTTTCCTCAGCGGAAAGGAGATCCGGTGGGTGAGTCCGTGCTTTCCCTCCAGGCTGAGAGCCATGGGAGTGTGGCTGACCCAGGCCTCCTGTCTTGTCCAGGCTGTTTGCCACTTTCTCATCAAGGACAGGAGGACCAAAGAAGGGTGTGGAGGACGTGCTGAGGGCATCTGGCTGCCCCAGGCGCACTCAGTGCTGAGCACCTCTCTGCAGCTGGCCCTCTCATTGTTGTCCAGGGGGCACCGGAGTCCCTGCCTTGCAGGTTGGCCCTGGACCCAGACTTACCTTGTGGTGACCGGCAGTTCTCCGTGTCAGTGCTCAGCCTTCTGGCTGGGCCCTGATGCCAGCTGGGGGCAGAGAGGTGCAGCAGCGTGGTGGTCCCCACCTGACCCATCCTGGGGCTCACCAGAGCCAAAGCCACTGCTCTCCAGGAAGTGGGCACCTCTCACGGCCCCACCCAGGCTCCTCTGTGCCAGGAGGGATGTGAGTGGCCTAAACCCACCCCAGCACCGGGGCGCCAGGGGACTGCTGCAGCCTTCCCCACAGGGCCGCCCTGCACCTGGTGGACAGAGCCAGAGCGCAGGGCTCATAGCGGCCCCTGGCATCAGGGCACAGAGGTCAGCAGCCCAGCCCACCCACACCCAGTTGGGCTCAGCCAGGGGAGCAGCCCTGGCCAGGCACTGAGGAACTGATAAACCATGTGAGGCCCACCTGCCCCTCAAAGCCAGCCATGGGAATTGGCCCAGGAGAAGGGCCGTGGCTCTACTGGCCAAACCAGGGGCAGCAGGGCAGATGCCAGTCCTGCTTCTCACCCAGACCCCCAGTTCCTATCCAGACGGTCAGGGATACCTGGTCACCAGGATGCCCAAGTGAGAAGGAGGCAGAGGGACCGTCCCTAGCAGTCATGCCCAGATGTCCATGACCTCTGTCCCTAGCCAGGACCTCCCACAGGCATGTGGGGAGGGAGGGACAGTGAGACTGCTCCTTCCTTTCCCGGCTAACCCCCCCTTTCCTGATGCCCTGAAGACCGCGGATGATGCCGATGATGCCACTGGACACAAGAGCTTCGTCTGTGCTGCCATGCAGACGGGCTTCTGCGACTGGAGCGCCCGCTACTTCGCACAGCCTGTCATGAAGGTGCGTCCCCAGCGCGGGCGGTTCCAGAGCCTGACCTCCACTCTTTCCCAGTGATCCTGGCAGCCAAATCCTTGTCCTGCCCCTGTCCCCTGGCCCAGGGGGGGCCCTCTGCTGCCCCAGCCTTGCTGCTGGCCTCTGTGACTCCTTCGTGCCACATTGGTGGCCTTTGGAGGTGGTGCCCATTGCTGTCACGGTGGGTGCTTGAGCAGCAAGACAGAACAGCCCCAGGAGCAGGCTGTGCTTCCCTCCTGTCCTCTCAGGGAGGAGCAGGCTGTCTTGCCACAGTCCCAGGCCACAGGTGTCACTCCATCCTCATTGGTAAGGCCACACAACTTCCAAGGGCCATGCTTGATGACATTGCACTCTGGGGATGCTAAGACCGCGCTAGCTGGACCAGTACCAGCACGTTCGGGCTTGTTCCTCAGGACCAGCTTTGGAGTCTGATTCAACTCCAGCCATAGCATAGATGTGTCCTGTGTTCACGGTGGCTCTGTGGCTGTTGGTTCAAGCCCCCTTCCCACGCAGGAGGAACAGGGTCTACCAACAGCATGACCTCCAGTGTGACGGTCCCCGTGAGCATAGAGCACATTCCTGGACTTCTCCCCTTCCTTCCTGTGGCCGTCTGAGAACGAAGGGTGCATCTTGTTCTCTGACCAGCTAGATGCCTGCCTGGCTTCTGCGCCAGCGCTGGGCCCAGCTCCACACTGCTCCCCTCTCACCCCAGTTGACCTGACACATGCCTAAAACACAGTCTCATGGGGCTGGGTTGTGGCTTAGCAGTAGAGCGCTTGCCTAGCACACATGAGGCACTAGGTTCGATCCTCAGCACCACATATAAAAGAAAACAAATAAATCAAAATAAAAAATATTTTTTAAAAACTACAGCCTCACCATTAGCACCTGTGGTGGCAGCAAAGCCCCAGCCCCTGGAGCCCCTTGCTGAGGGAAGCAGGGTACACTATTCCATTTCTAAACGGAGAGTGTAAAATGGCCGAGTCGTTCCAAAAAGAAGCTCCACAGTCAGCATCGGAAGCCCCCGGCAGCCGTTCCCCTCAACCTGCGGCTGGTTTGCTTAGGTGCTACCTTACGAAAATCATCAGAGACGCAGTAGGTCCCTGTACCACTCAGGAATGGAACTGGGATCCACTTAGTGTTCAGTAAGGTTGAATGGCTGAAAAGTACATGTTTGGTGAGCTTTGTAAGTAATGGCATAAGGAAATGCTCATGATAAAATTTGGGGGAAAAAAAGCAGGCCAAAACCTAGCCCTTGCTGTGCATGCGGCACCTGAGTGCGAGCTCCCAGAGGGCCGGTCGGCATGGCCTGGAGGCGCTGAGCTGGTTTCTGCCTCGCACATTCCTGCCTTCTGCAGTTTGTACTGAGCATGAAGCTGCCCTGTGTCCAGGGCGGTCCTAGAGAAACCCACCCTGACTGCAAGTGCAGCCTGTGCTGCAGTGACACACGGGCTGGGGCGGTCTGGCTCAGCGCCTTGGCCGTCAGCACAGGTATGTGCAGCGGGGAAAGTGAGAGGCAGGACAGGAAGGAGAAAGCAGGCACTGGAACTTACAGAGTGAACACCCACGCGAGTCATGAGCAAGCAGGGTAGCCAGTTAGACCCGGCGTGGACAGAGAGCCGTCCTTAGAGCCATGGTGGCACAGTTCAGAAGCCAGCACGCTTACCTGTAGCAGAGGTTGGCTTCCTGAAACGGGCCTGGGGGGGTGGCGACTTCTGGAAGGCAGCTGAGGACCTGGAGGCCTGCCCTTATTACTGCACGGTGGTGGTGGATGTGGTGGCCGTGGTGGCCGTGGTAGTGGCCGTGGTGGCCGTGTGGTGATTTCTGGAAGGCAGTGAGCAGCTCTTCAGGAAGTGCTTGGATGATGCCTCTTCTCCATCATCGACGTAAGATGAAGGAGGAATGGTCTAGGTGCCCAGAGCATGTTTCTCCTGAACTTGGGATAAACTGACGTTTTCCGAAGGGCTGGCTTTTCTCCTGGGCACCAAGGAGCGGGGGCCGCCTCAGCGCGCAGCAGCAGGGCAGGGCAGGTTCCCAGCAGTGAGGGCTGTACAGCGACTGGTCCTGCCAGGAGTGCTTCCCGCAGCAGTGCTGAGCGCTGCTCCCGTGCACCTGAGGCCAGTGTCCACCCTGTGACCATCACCAGCTGCAGGAGTGTCTGAGTTCCCTCCCACGGGAGGTCAGAGGCTTGGACATTGCAGATGAGAGTAGCTGAGGGGCCCCTTCAGGACTCCTGCTCCACTCAGAGGCAGCAGGCAGTAGTTGTGGAATAAGTAAGCCGCTGTTTTCCTCTGACCCTGCCAGGTATGCGAACACACGCTGTCAGTGGGTGCAGCTTGAAATGACCGCTGTCCAGTCCTGGTTGAGAGCACAGTCACCCTCATTGTCAGTGTGTCCATCACACCTTGGCAACCAAAGTCTTAGGGCTAGGGACCAATGTGGCTTTCCTTCACAAGGATTAGAAACCTTTCTGACTGCACAAGAGGGAGCGGGGCATTTTTTATCTTGTGATTTTTACAGGAATATTTTCTACTTTCTCTGAATGGTAGGCTTTTGGGCATTCTTTTTATTAATTTAATTTATCATCTAGTGGCATGTTTGTGTAATAAAATGCATTAAGAGCTTTTTTTAGTTGCCTGCTTCTTCACAGGTAAACTAAAAATAGGGCTTTTGTGTGTGTGTGTGTGTGTGTGTGTTTAGCTGTTGATGGACCTTTATTTTATTCATTTATTTATACACGGTGCTGAGAATCAAACCCAGTGCCTCACACGTGCTAGGCAAGTGCTTCACCACTGAGCTGCAGCCCCAGCCAAATAAAAATAGTTCTAAGGCCAAGATTGGATCAAGAGGAGTGGGGAACCCAAACCCCAGACTACATCAGACTGCGTACAGAACTGAGCATTCACCAGGGAACAAGATGTGGCCCACGGTGACAGCAGGGTGTCCAGATGGCGAGTGGGATGAGGACCCAGGACGTGGCCCCCGTGGCAGCTCCTACCGGGCTCTCACCACTCGGATCAGTTCCTTACAGGTCTGTGCCACCAGAGGACCTTGTTGTGGCGTGGCTCACCTTCAGCTGAAGAGGCAGCTTTCCTCCCCGCAGCGTGGTCTGTCAAAGCTCGTGCCTACCACAGGACCACAGAGCCCAGTTAAAAACTGTCTGCTCTCTGCTTAGAGAAAAAGATGTATTGAATTTTGTTCTGATTATAAAAGTAATATGACTTTTTTTTTCTCAGTTGGCAGATTTCAAAGATTGATTCTATCCCAAGGTTGGTTCACAAAGGGGCAGGGCCACAGGTGCCCTGGTGCTGTGGCTATGTGGGCAACGCCGCCTCCACAGCAGCACTTGGCCACGGCTGTCAGAATCGTGAAAGAGCCCACACGGGGTGCACGCCTGTGATCCCAGTGACGGGGCAAGTTGAGGCCTGCCTGGGCAACCTAGACCCCATCTCACATGTTTTTAAAAGGATTGGTAGTGTAGCTCAGTGGTAGAGCACCCTGGGTTCAGTCCCCTGTGCTGCCAAAAAAAAAAAAAAAACAGGAGGAGAGAAAGACTTGCCAGTGGGCATGCTCTCAAAACCAGCAGTCCTGCTCTGAGGACTTAAAACCTCTGAGATACATGTGTACTAACATCTGCCCAAAGACACTCACCACATTTGGATTTGCGTTGCTTGTAATAGCTGGCTCAGCAGAGACTGGAGAAGAGCCACAGGGTCACCTCAAGCCATTCATGGTAAGAACTCACCAGCTAGGAGTAAAGGACACCCGCCCAGCAGCGCTCATCAGGGCACTCTCAGCACAGGGCTAGGTGCTTATTCTCTAAAATCAGGGGCAAGGCCAGGCCATCTTATCCCACCATTTAATAGCCTACCAGAGGTCCTGGACTGTCGGGAGGCATAGAAGGAAACACATGCTTGCAGATAGGAAGGGTAGAAAGAACCCTCTCTGTTCTCAGATGTTATTTGTGTCTAAAAAGTTACAGATAATCTACAAAAGGAGCTGTGGTGAGTTTAGTAAAAGTTTGCAGAATACAGGCATTAGGTATGATCCATGGCATTTCTGTAACAAGTAACCAGTACTGCTTACAAAAAGCTCCAAAACAGTACCATTTGTAAAAGCACCACAAAAACCTAGGTAGAGATTTAAAAGGAAATCCATATGCTAAAATTGATGAACACTGATGAAAGAAATCAGAGAAGACCTGAATAAGTGGGGACCATGTACATGGACCTGAAGACGGTGATGTGGAGATGCCAGAACTCCCTCGGCTGATGGTAGACGCAGGCCGTCCTAGTCGACATTCTAATGAAATTTTTAAAAAATTGACAAGCTTATTATGAAATCTGTAGGAAACAGCAAAGAAACTAAAATAACCTTAGAACCTTGAAATTGAAGGAGAATTAGATGCTTCACACTCTGATATCAAGACCCTGTGTAAAGTTGATCAGGACAGTGTGGGATTGGGGCGAAACAGACACATAGATGAACAGGACAGAACCGAGAGGCCAGAAGTAGATCTGCACAGACATGTTCAGTTGACTCTCAAGGAATGTGTGAAAACAGTGCCGTTCAATGAAGTTTTCAGCAAGCAGTGCTATAGTCCCAAGAAAGGGCTTCGCTCCACACTTCACCCCTGCACACCAGCTACACAAAGTGAACACCCCAACTGCAAGACTCCTGACCTTAGAACCTCTAGAAGGAACAAGAGAACCTTCCTGACTTTGCATTAAGATACAGGAGGCATAAGCCACACGGTCTAGTGGCACATTGAACTGCATCAAAATCAAACACTAGCTTTGAAACATACCATTGAGAAAAGGAAAGACAGGCAATGACTGAAAACTGCCAAGCATATGTCTGACACAGACTTGCATGTGGTATGCATAAGAACTCTCAGAATCCCACAATTGGGAAAACGCAGCCCAGTTAAAGAATGGTGGCGAAAGACTTGCATGGCCCTTGCCCAGGTGAGACACACAAGTGGCAGATGATCACACGGAGGACCACCGCAGGACTGACCTGCACTCGAGGCAAGATTGGACTAGCCAGGGATGGGAAGCCACTGGCGTGCCCCTTCTTGGCCAACACGGGTGTGTAGGCACTTGGGGGACATTTGGCTGCTTCTCATAAAGTTAGGAGCACACCCCAGCAACCCACAGAGGAACCTAAGAAGTTCATGCAGAAACCTACATGTGGATCTCACAGTGGCCATGTACATTGTCACCAAAGCTAGAAGCAACTCAGACGCGCACCCCCGGCAGACAGAGGAGCCAACACAGCCATGCGAGGGCCACCAGTCAGCAGAGAGTCCCAGAGGGCTGCTGGTACGCACAGCAGCGGGGCCATCACAGGTCCCAATGGAGTGGTCCCTTCACAGGGCTCCCGGAACAGGCACAACGGGGTTTGGAAATCAGGCCAGGGGTTGCCAGGGCCTGGGGCTGAAGGGAGGTCTCGTTAGGGATGCAGGAACTCTCTCTGTCCTGAGCAGCGGGTGGTTCTAGGATCCTGGCATTTGCAAAACCCACAACTGTCTAGAGGAGGTGCATTGGATCTCTGTGAGCCGCACTCTAGGGGGTAGGCGCTCTCTTCTCTTACGCAAGGGCATACTTAAGGAAAAGCATAGCCAGTGAGGTCAGGGCCCTTGTTGGGTATAGACGTCCTGCGCTCCAGGGGTCCGACAGGCCCCCTCCAGCAGTGCTCCTGGAGGGGGCTCAGGCAGGACGTGGAGTCAGTGGGCACTGCTGCCTGCTACAGCTACAAACACACTGTGTGGCTTCTTGTAAAGGATGGAGGGTTGGAACTGGGTCACGTGCTCCCCCATGTCTGCTGTGTCGACCTGGGGCTCAGCCCCTGGAAAAGCACCAGTGTCCTTCCAGCAGGTTCCTCTCCCCTGAGCTTTACCCGAGCCTCGCCACTCTCCACAGTCCTGTTCCTGTTCTGAATTGAGCCTTTTTTTTATTATTATTATTTTTGGTTGTTGATGAACCTTTGTTTTATTTGCTTATTTATATGTGGTGCTAGGAATCGAACCCAGTGCCTCACACGTAGGAGGCAAGCACTCTGCCACTGAGCCACAACCCCAGCCCTTGAGCCTTTTTAAATGCAAAGGTCTGAAAATGAGACCCAGCTCCAAGATGTGCAGGTTCTCCTGCCAGGACCCTTTTGTGACATGCCCCCGGTTGCTGCCCCACAGCCTTCTGGGACCCCTCATCTTCCTCAGATCACAAGCCCAAGGGTTTCTATTTGGTTTTCCCATTTTTTGCAACCGGAAAGGAGCTGGCTTCCTGGCTTTCAGCTGTCGCACCTCCGTGGGAGGCTGCGGAACTGTAATTGGTTTCTGTCTGAGAAGAAGCCAAGAGGTGCCAAAGTCGGTGGTGTCATGATCCTAATCACGTAGCACTGTTCCGCCACCCACAGCCCCCAGGAGCTCTGAGGGGCGGGGGACATTGCTCCTCCACTCCTGTTTACCAGAGCGCTTTCTCCCAGAGGGACACAGAGGAAGAGGGACAGCAGGGATTAAGAACCACCACAAAGGACAATAATCTCTTGGCCAACTTCCTCTTTTCTGTCCTGAAGAGTCCCCAGCAGTTGGTGCCACTGTCCTCAGAGCGCCCTCTGTCGCCTCCCATCTCTCTGCCCACCCACCGTCACCCTGCCTCTCCCTGCACCTCCTCTGTCCTTTCTTACCCTCCATCTGTGGGCCTGCAGGCTCCCCTCTGAGGGCTCGCCCGGGGGAAGCTGCAGTCTGGGGCCTGGAGACTCTCCATGCCACTGGTTGGAGATGGCCTGGCCACCTCAGATGCACTCCAGGTGCCCCCACCACAGAGAGCTGGTCAGGGGCCTGGAACTCGGTCCCCTCAGGTCCCCGCAGCACCTACTAGACCTCCTTCTCCAGTTTGCTCCTGGAGAAACGAGAGCTGCATCGCGGAGCCGCTCCTCGCCGCCTCTGCACGGGCTTCACGCGTTTTCCAGGTTTTTCCTTGTTATTGCTCTACCTATCTGGTCATTTGTTATTTTTTTTTTCCGAATAAGCTCTGGATTGTCATAAAAGAAACCCACTGTTATGAATCCACAACCCACCCCTGCCATCCTGGGGCCGTTCCTCGGCCGGCCCGAGCCAGGGAGCCCTGGGTACCTCTTCCTGTTGCTGGGTTTGGATGTCCTCCTTTTTGTTGTTGCTTTTTTTGTTGGGTTTATGTTTTGGATTTTCAAGAAGAAAAAGAAACATGGTGATAAAATGCTGGAGAACAAGCCGTGGGCCGCCTGCCCACACAGGGACGCCAGGCAGAGAGAGCTGCCGCGTGGTCATCGAGAGCCACCCAGCCTCCTGTGTTCTCTGTGTGTGGCTTTCCCACTGCTGGGCCATGCACACAGGGACACAAGCCTGGCCATCTTGCTCAGTGCCCTTTATCCTCGCACTTCTCCTCAGGAGCACTTTCAGAATGACACACATGTGCTCTTGACCCGCATGGCCGTCCTGACTGCCCTGGCTGCTGTGGGAGGCCTGCCTCTGCTCCCTGAGCCACCAGGAGACAGGCTTTGATCCCCTTTACTTAACCCTATCTTGGAGGACTTCCCAACTGGATTTCTGGCTAGGAACCAGCGGGTCCACCCTGGGTGTGGGGTGCAGAACACTCCCACACCGCATGGATGGTCTTATGGTCCAAGCCAGCGTGGCCTCTGGCCTGGCGCAGGCTGGGAGGCACTTCCTGGGTCTCAGCTTGCACCCTGCAGCTGTTAGCCATGCCCTCAGCCAGCTTGGCTAGAGGGTCACCCAGCCCAGGCGTGGATGGAGAGCACGCTGCAGGCGTGGCCCTGAGCTGCCTCTTCTGGGAAAGACATCCTTCTCTTCTGCACAGTGACCGTTTCCAAGTTGCTGAGTGTAATTGGATGTTTTCTGTCATTGAAGATCCCTGAAGAACACGACCTGGAGAGCCAGATCCGAAAGGAGCGGGAATGGCGGTTTCTGCGGAACACCCGCGTCAGGAAGCAGGCGCAGCAGGTCATCCAGAAGGGTAAGAGCAGCCGGCAGGGCAGGGCATGCGCACAGTTCTCCCTGGTGAGCAGAAGGCCCAGGAGGGTGCCCTGTGAGCAGCCCACCTGCCAGACCCATGTGCAGCCTTGTACAGCCCCCACGCCGCTGACACCCAGAGTACCCCTGTGCCCCCCTTGCAGTTAAGTCCTTCAGCAGGCTTGTGCAGACTGGAGCTGGGAGCAGGGAGGACCTGGCTTGGGGACAGGGGCACCTCGGGGCAGAGGGGCTATTGGGACTGCACTTTCCATGGGCATGGTCACTCCAGGGGAGACTGTCAGCAAGGCCCTGGCTACTGGCAGCCTTTTTTGGGGAGCACGACCTCTGCACTGTGGTGTTTCCAGAGGGGAGGTACAAGTGCTTCTTAAGCCCTGGGGGTCCATGTCTCCCTAGCTGACAGGGTGTCCTTTCCTGGGAACAGAAAACAAATACAGGTCTGGCCTCACCCAGTATCTCCACGTGGTCCTTGGAGCAGTCTTCAAGTCCATCCCGAACTGCTTTCAGTCCCATTTGCACCAAACCTCCCAAATTAGCAACAGATGCCAGAAACCACCCCCTTGCTAACCACCTCGTTTGCACCATGGGGTGGAGGCAGTGAGCGACTGAGGACCGCAGGCTGCCGCCACTGCGGAGGACTGGCAGAGGGAGCTCCCAAGAGCAGGTCTGGGCTGCAGGCGGCCCCCCGATGGAGGCAGTGAGCAGGAGGCCCCCAGGGCCAGCAGGGATGAGAGCCAGGCAGCCTCAGCCCAGGGCGCAAGCCCACACGGCTTGGGATGCAGAGTTCATGGCCTCCGCCACCCCTGACCTCACAGCCGGGCACTCTTGCCCACAGAGTGGCTGGGCCCGGGACCTCAAGCTGCTCATACCAGCAGTTGGTCCCAGCTGCAGAGGTGGTATGTGACTGGCATTTCTGGTTATGAATAACAAAAAGCAAGATTTCTAGACGTAAAAAGAAGAATATCTTTATAAACCACAGTTAGGAATTCTTTTTTCCAGTGTTTGTGACCAAAAAAAAAAAAAAAAAAGACATTTGTCAAAAACACAGGAGAGGGGCTGGTGGTCTGCTGGAAACGGCAGCACACACGGCAGGGAGACGCCGTGGACACGGCCCGAGAGCCGCTGAGGTGAGCAGAGTCTCACCCTCTCCAGGCACTGCCAGCTCAGCACTGGGGCGCGCTGTGCCTGTTTTTATTTGAGAGCCACCTGTATGCTGGGGAAGATGTAAACAGTAAGTAGAAATGCAGTGCCTGTGGCTGAACGCAGTCAACTGGAGAAGCACAGTCGTTGCCAGAGAACAGGAGCCAGCAAAGGCCACCCCAAGGCGACCCCGCCTCTGCCTTCGCCAGCCTCCGTGTCCTCAGCACTCGGTTCTGTGTTTGCTTTTGGATGTCTCCCTTCATCTTTCAGTGCTCAAAGCCATGCCCACTATTTTGGCTCTCACAAAAAAGAAAAGCAAACTCCCTGGGTGAGAAGAAGGCATCTCAGGCTACAGCAGCTGGCTCCACCGACGCGCGCCCTTCGCCTGGGCAGAGCCCTCCCCCCACAGACCACTCTTCTCCTTAGTGCGGCCTCTGTTGCTTGCTGACTTAAGAAAGAAGAGTCAGCGCACACCTGTAATCCCAGCTGCTCAGGAGGCTCAGGCAGGAGGATCAAAGGTTCAAAACCAGCCTGAGCAATTTAGTGAGATCATGTCTCAAAAAATAAAAAAGGCTGGGGATGTGGCTCAGTGGTTAAGCACCCCTAAGTTCAATCTCTGGTGCCAAAAAGAAGGGGAAAAAAAGAAGAGTTGGAAGATGGAGGAATTGGCCGAGCCACTCACTCAGCTGAGCACTGAGCAGTGCCGACATTCTGTGGCTGCAACCCTTGGCACTGTGGTCTCAGGGCCACCTGAACAGCATAGGGCATGGGCAAGGGAAGGAGGCTGCTGTGTAAGACCCACAGCCAAAGTCAGCCCAGCCACCCACAGCAGATCAGCTGTGCCCAGGTGGGGGCTGCCCTCCTGCTGGGCTCCCCCGCTGCGCCACACCAGCATAGCTACACAGAGCCACCGGCTTTTCTCTGTCCACCCTGGAGATGTTCTCGCCAGCTGAGGAGGCATATGGTCCCCAAAGCACCCAGGTGCCAGGGCCACACAGGAGTCTGTGGTCAGAGCTGGCCTTGCTGCCTTTCTCCTCAGGGCTGTGCAGAAGAGCCCCGTGCTAGGGACCCGCACCTGGTCCAAGCAAACCCCTGTTATCCAACGGAAGCATATCAGCCCGTCCCAACTGCGTCTCTTGCCTCTTCTTCTGGTTGTTTCTCAGGTGGGCTCTTGCAAAGCCCTAAGCGGGTATTTCCTTGTGCTGGTGTGAGGCCTGGTGAGGAGGAACCCACACCCTCTCTGGCTAGCCTTATGAGTCTGTGTCCTCTGGTCATGGACTCCTGGCTAGCCTCTTTCTGGACTGGAAGACCCCTTGAATATGGTGCAGGTGGTGGCTGCCCCTGTCCCAGGCCTGAGTCTCAGGCCTGAGTCTCTGCAGGTCACAGCCCTGGGGCTTCATTCTGAATCCATACGCCCTTCATAGACCCCTTAGCCACAGATCTGCACTGCCATGAACACTGCTGCCGTCTGGCCTGAGGGCCTTGATGGAGCACTTGCCAGCATCGGCTCTGAGCCAGGACACCCCTGCCCCTGGGATGCTGCCTCCTGGGGTGTGCTCTGGCCCCCTCCCGGGTTCCTGCTTTGCCTTGGTCTCCTTTGTGCCTCTCCCGGCCCCCAGACACAAGCATTGACACTGGCCTTTCTAAAACATGTGGGTATTGCTGTCTACAAGCCAGCCCTGGCTCATCCTGCTTCCCCCCCACACCCCGGCAGGCATCACCAGACTGGACGACCAGATATTTCTGAACAGGAATCCTGGTGTCCCCTCCGTGGTCAAGTTCCACCCCTTCACACCATGTATCGCCGTGGCTGACAAGGACAGCATCTGGTAGGCCTCACTCACGGACCCTACCTGGGGACAGCACCAGTGCCCAGCATCCCTGCGTTCTCCCTGCCATCCCCTGCCCACCCACCCATGCCCCGCTCTAGTCATGTTACTGAAGGTGGCCTCTAGTTCCATGGGCCTCAGGACAGGGACAAGAGCCTCCAGACCTGCTCCGTGATAAAGAAGCATGTTGAGAGGCTCCCACAGAAGAGCACCCAGGAGAAGGCACGGCCCCGAGAGCCGGGCCTCACAGCAGCGAGCCTGGCTTGTGCGGTGCAGGGTACCCGCTGGCGGTGAGGTGGGCAGGGGCAGTGTCGTGACGCCTACTGTCCTCACTTGCTTACTCTGCTTTAGTTGTGGTGAAATATAACGTCCAGGCTGCCCACGCTGGACGTTTCCATGGTGCCCCCAGAGCACCCCATCTTCCCAAACCGTAGCAGTCCCATCACACCCAGATACCCGCTCCCTGGCCTGGCCACCCCCACTGTGCCCCAGGTGGGCAACTCTAGGGACTTGTAGAAGTGACTGCACAGCACTGCCCTCTCGTGCCTGGCTCATGTGACACAGCAGTGTCCACGGCAACTTGCCGTGGCATGGCAGGAGCAGGAGCTGCCTTGAGCCCTCTTCCACTGGAAGGGGAAGCATTTTCTCCCCCACCCCATCTGGGCCCCCAGCTGGCTCCGCACTGCAGTGGACAGGGGTGGACGTGTAGCCCCATGTTCCTGTCATCTCTCCATCCCTGGATGGGCCCAGAGGAGGAGGGGCTGACCTTCTGTGTCCAGCGGTGCTCAGGGCTCCAGCTTCTCCTCACTCCCCTCGTTACTTTGGCTCTTGGTGGCAGCCGTCCCGTGGGCGTGAGTGACCGGTGTCTTGCTGTGACTCTGTTTGCATTCCCCTGATGGTCGGTCTCATTCCTCTTATCCCCTCAAGTTTTTGGGACTGGGAGAAAGGAGAAAAGCTGGATTACTTCCACAATGGGAACCCTCGCTACACCAGGGTCACTGCCATGGAGTACCTGAACGGCCAGGACTGCTCCCTTCTCCTGACAGCCACAGGTGAGTGGCCTGGCTGCATGCACCTGAGCCGCGCAGAGCAAGGGGGCCATGAGACACGCTGTTCAGTTTGTCACTCAGACCAGGGAGGCTCGGAGGCTGGGGCACTCGTGGTGGAGCTGCTTCCCTCACATGAAGGGCCCTGGGTTCCAAAGCAGCCCCACAAAAAAGTAAAAATGAAGTTTAAAAGTGGGGGTGTTTGTCAGGTGCGGAGGCGCACTCCTGTAATCCCAGCAGCTTGGGAGGCTGAGACTTGAGGATCGTGAGTTCAAAGGCAGCCTCAGCAAGGACGAAGCCCTAAGCAACTCAGTAAGATCCTGTCTCTAGGGGCTGAGGTTGTGGCCCAGTGGTAGAGCACTTGCCTCGCACGTGCTGGGCCCTGGGTTCAATCCGCAGCACCACATAAGAATAAATAAACAAAATAAAGGTATTGGTCCGTCTTCAACTAAAATAAATATCTAAAAAAAAAAAAAAAAAAGACGCTGTCTCTAAATAAAATACAAAATAGGCCTGGAGATGTGGCTCAGTGGTCGAGTGCCCCTGAGTTCAATCCCTGTTACCAAAGAAAAAATTTTTTTAAAATGGGGGTGTTTATAAAAGGGTATGGTCCCAGGGCAGGAGCAGAGATGGCAGCGTTGGCAGGACTCCTGGACAGTGACCTCTCGCCTTGGGTCTCTGGCCCTTCCATGTTTCTGGGAAACATCCCACCACCAGCCTCTGTCCCCTTGGTCTTCCTGGGAGATGCAGTGGGCAGCAGCTCAGTGCCTGGCTATGATGGCCCAGGGCTGCATTCCCCCTTCCTTTGCAAGTTGGGCTTCTCTGGAAGGGTGCCCATCAGGTAGCGGTGGCCGTGGATCTCACACTGGAGATTTTCTTGGTTTTTATTTTGGCCTGAAACATCATCATCCCACTCTTACTATAGAGCAGTAGGCAGTAGTTCTCCAAGGCAGTCACCCTAGGCTGGTGCCATTTCTTTTTTTTTTTTTTTTTTTTTTTAATATTTATTTTTTAGGTATAGTTGGACACATGCCTTTATTTTATTTATTTATGTTATGTGCTGCTGAGGATCAACCCAGGGCCTCACACGTGCTAGGCAAACGCTCTACTGCTGAGCCACAACCCCAGTCCCCTGGCTGTCATTTCTTTTGGCACTTTAAATTTGACTCCATGGGGGCTAGGGTTAGAGCTCAGTGGTAGCGTGCTTACCTAGCACGTCTGAGGCACTGGGTTTGATCCCCAGCACCACAAAAATACATAAATAAGTAAAATGAAAGTATTGTGTCCATCTACAACTAAAAAAAAAAAAATTAAAAGAAAAATTTGACTCCATGATGCCTTCTTGCTAACGAGAAGCCAGGGTCAAGCTGTGTGGGTAGGAAGGTGTCAGTAGCGGAGGGAGGAGACCGGCATCTAGGCTCACCTGCCCTGGGCCGCTCCGCCCTGTCTGGTCCTGGTCCCGGACCTGAGCATCTGAGCTCCCGAGGCTGCTGCTTGTCAGTGACATCTATTTTGAAGTGTTTGTGGGTTCCCTGTGACTGACCTGACCATGAGGAAATGTCCCTTAGCAGCTGCTCCTCCAAGAAGAGCCGTCTCAGCCTGGTAGAAGGAAGCCCATGTCCAAAGCCAGTCCTTCCCTGTAGGCGTCGGCACAGTGGGCAGGGCCCAGCAAGGCCCAGCCGAGGGGCAGCACAATTCAGACATGAGCATCTCTTATCACCAAAGGCAAGAAGGCTGGATGGGCTCCTTAAGAGTGGGCCCCTATGGGGAGCCACAGAGCAGGGCACGCACTGCAAGGTGGCCTTAGAGAGCCAGGCACACAGGTGGAGGAGGCCAACCTTCAGGACTGAGACCAAAGAGTGGGTCCTGGGGAGGGAGGCTCACCACACACAGCTGACCCCCTGCCTGTCTGCTGGAGGATGCTGAGGCCACCTGCAAGGCAGAGGGCCTCCTGTGTCTGTGTGAGAGCCCCGTGGGCCACCCTCCCTTCCAGCTTCAGGCTGGTTTGTGTGCAGAGCACCGAGGCAGGTGGGGACAAGGTGCAGGCCTAAAGGGTTTGGACAGAATGGGTCTGCACAAGATGAGCAACTGAAGTACTCAAGGGGAAGAACAGAGAAGGTGAGGCCCGCCCGTCTCCCATCTTCCACCAAGCCCTCCTTCCCACCCCGGGGACAAGCTGGAGGCCACAGAGCTCCCCTTCAGGGATCCCAAGCCGGCTCCAGAGAAGCTCTGTGGCCTCCAGGTGCCCAGAGACCACAGGTCCCATTGCCCTGCTGCCAGCTTCCCCGGTTGCCCTTCAGGAAGTGAGCACAGAGTCCCACACTGCGAGAGCATGGGAATAGGTGTCCAGAGCGCCTGGCTGCCCTGTGCAGGGCCCACTGTTGGGCATGGTGGAGCATGATGTCCAGGACAGGGATCTGACCCCCATGTGGGGTGCAGGCGAGGCCAGCACAGGGCAGAGGATCATGTCCCCCTCTCTCCTTCTCAGATGACGGCGCCATCAGGGTGTGGAAGAACTTTGCTGACTTGGAGAAGAACCCAGAGATGGTGACTGCATGGCAGGGGCTCTCAGACATGCTGCCCACCACACGAGGTGGGTCTGGGCTCTTCGGGGAGGAAGTCCAGAGCTGCAAGGGTCACTGTTCCAAGGCCTCTGGACCAGCTCCCTACCAGCCACCCATTCACATCAGAGTCCCCAGTTTATTAGCAGGTGGCCTCCCCTGATAGCCAGGAGGCTTACAGGCCCAGGGTTCTGAGTGCCTTTGAGTCTTGGGTATGGCCCTGAGCTCTGGTCACACCTGTCCTGGTGTGAAGCTGAATGTGGCTTGGAAACACATTGTGGTTAACTGGCCCTGAGCAGCAAATGTCACATGTTCCTGAGGACCAGTGTGGTGGGCTGCCCAGGCTGGTGAGATCGGCAGCCACCAAAGCAGCTCTGGGCATGGCTTTGCACCATCAAGCAGTTTGGGAGGACCACCAGGTCAGACTGTCCAGGCCTGAGTTTCCAGAGCCCTCTGTGCATCTTGGAATGGCCACCCGTGAGCACAGCCCTCTGACCCTGGTGACACCAGGTGAGGTGACTGTGGCCCACCACTGGCTGCTCCTCCTCCTGCCTGTGATTTCGGCATCCCCATCCGAGTCCTCTTCCCAGCCCCTGTCTGTGTGGGGCCTCTCCTGGTTCTCTCAGTTCTGTCCCTGCCCTTCCCTCCTGCAGAGAACACCAAAATGAGCCCCTTCTCTCTGGACCTTGCTCTTGAGACAAATTATAAGCAAGTAGAACCTCACTCCTCCCGCAGCCAGTGTGTTTCTGGGTTGTTGGCTGCAGAATCTAGGTTCACAGGGAGACCTGCCTTCCAGAGCTCTCTGTCCCAGCCCATCTTTAATGTGGAGTCACAGCTGCCTGTCCTCTGGCCACAGGGCCTACAGGGTGTTGGAGGGATGTGCCAGGGAACCTTCTGGACTCACATCTTAGTGTTTTGTAAGAATTCTTATATTAAAAGTTCAAGATAAAGGGAAGATGAGTGAGAAAACTCAAGATGGTTGAGAAAACTCAACCTTGACCTCTGTAAAAGTTTTATACGGAGACTCAGTGTCCTATCTCCCCAGAGAAAACTAAACTAAACCACAGGGCTGGGGCAGGTGTCAGGGAAAGAGCAACACAACTACCGTCTCTGAAACCCTAAAGAAAGACCAGAGGCCCTCCTCTGTGTGGGGCCGGGGGTGTCCTCACTACATTGTCCCAGTGGTTGGTTAGACCCTGCCACATACGTGAGAAGCTATGCCACAGGACAGCAGTGGTCTCTGTGAAGACACAGGCAGAACCAGACCATCCTCCACACCCTGTCAGTCAGGGAGGGCCCCGTTCCCAGGGTGGAGCGTGAGGCTGCCAGGGCGAGACTGTCCCACCACCTTGGCCCTGAGAGAAGTGCGATGGTCCAGCTTCGGCCTGTGAACGTTGACCTGAGCCTTTGGTCAGTGGTAACTATTCATTAACTGGAGCAACCAAGGAGGTATACAGAGCAGCAGCCCCAAGGCTGGGGCAGGTGGCCATGCAGAGGCACAAGCCAGAGCCAGAGCTCCCTAAGTCACAGAGGTCAGTTCTGGGCTGGCCACAAAGCTGGGCGCCTAGCCACTGGCTGGCAGGCACCAAATCTACAGCTGTGCTCCAGGGCAGCGCAGGGCGAGGCGAGGCTCTCCACTACCAGGCCTGGGATGCGGGTGGCTGGTCTGACTTCCACGCTCTCTGCTCTGTCCTGCCTTGTCTCCCTGTTTTAAGGAAAGAATTAGCTCTTTGGTCAGGCTATGTATCAGGACACACATCCAAGGCCTGTGTCCAGGATTCGTCAAGCAGGGATCGGACCTCTGCCTTCCGGGGAGTGCAGTGTCTCCCAGTCCAGTACCTAGGGTGAGCAGGACACAAGCACACTTTGAACTGGCGCATGGTGCCCCCATGGCTCCTGCTCAGCGAGCTACACACACCTGGGCACAGCAGCCTCCCCTCCAGAATCCCTTCCTCTGCTCCACCAAGACTTCCACGCTGCAGGCTTGGCTACCCAGGACCTAGGGCTTGCTTCCCTCTGTAGGACAGATGGACAGACATCAGCGCTGTCCTGGAGGACTTCCACATCTCTACCCAGCTGGGTCTCTCAAGCTGCAAACTGGCTGTCCAGGTGTACCTAGACGTGGGGCTCTGGCCTTGCACAAGGTGCCATCGAGCCCACCTGCCCCCACCCCATGCTATGTGGTTGGTACCTTGTCACATGACTTCCACGTGGGGACAGGTATGCCCTTCCTCCAGGGACGTCCAGGTCCCAGCAATGTTGTGGCTCTCCTTCCTGTGTTCTCCTTTTCTACGGAGGCTATTTGAAGAAAAGAGGACAGTGGCCAGAGGGTGGGGCCCAGGCTGCACGAGGCTATGGCGCCTTGGTTGGAAGCAGGCGGTAGGAGCAGCTGGAAGGCCCAGGGCACAGGAGGATGAGGTGGTGGCACCACAGGACAGCCGGGACACAGACTGAGCTGCGTCCTGGGAGAAGTCTCTGGTCCAGAGAGGGTGACTCATGTGCTCTGGGTTCCTTGCTTCTCTCAGCATTCACCAGGTGCCAGTCCCCACAGACCCTCATCCTGGACCTTAGCCTGCCTGGTGCCCAGGCGGCCGACCACACCGGCCAGACTGCATGGACACTTCCTTTTCAGTTTCCCTCCCTTTTGTTATGAGGCAACCACAGCTGGAGAAACTATGTGGTGCAGAGCACGTGGCCCCACAGCTCCCCTCCGGGGCTGCTTACTGCGCGAGAGGACACACTTAGGTGTGGCTTGAGATGTGGTTTCCACGAGGGAATAGCTAATATGACTGTCGGTGGAGTGCCACACAGACGTCTGAATGGCAGCTGTCTCTCTGGACCGGGTCGGAAGACCCTCAGGCCATCAGAGGGAAGAGCAAGTGCGGGAGGTCGGACTCCCGCGCAGCACTATGCTGCTCCGTGTGGAGGAGGCAGGTTTTGCAGCCCAGGGGCCCGCGCACACGTGGCCGCAGTGTGACTCCTGGGGCAGGCGCGCATCCGGCAGTTGGGTGCCACACACACGAGGCCCTGGGCCCCCCCAGCCCCACCCCACCCCCAAAACAAACTGCTGGGGACTGTTAGATCTGGGTGGTGGGTTATAAGGGTTTATTTCCACCATGTTCCTTCGTGTATGCTTAAAACCTTTATAATTACACAGTTAAAGTCGTGTGGGGCTGGGGACGTAGGTCAGCAGTGGGGCACTCACCTGGCATGTGGAAGGCCCTGGATTCCATGCCCGGCACCACACACACAAAATATTTTTGTATTAAGTAGAAACTATGATGCGCGTGTATAACTCCCTGTCCAGTTCCAGACAGAAAAGGACACCCTCATTTCTTTCCTTTCTCTTTTTAACCGGGGCCTCTCTGCATTGCCCAGGCCAGTCTTGAACTTGGTGCTCCCACCTCAGCCTCCCAAGTGGCTGGGCCCCAGTACTCTTCCCTCTCGCAGATGCCTCAGTGTGGCAGGGTTCCAGGGCAGGCTGCCACCACCGCAGCAGCCTGAGCTCGTTGCCCTGGGAGCCCCAGCCTGGGTTCAGGAGGAGGTGGGGACCTGCCCAATGGTGGGAGGGGTGGCAGTGCTCCTTGGAGCCGCTGACTGAGTGGCTGCCTGGAGTAGCCCCAGGGACTGACCCCGTGTCCCACTTGCCTCCCCAGGAGCTGGGATGGTGGTGGACTGGGAGCAAGAAACTGGCCTCCTCATGAGCTCAGGGGATGTGCGGATTGTCCGGATCTGGGACACCGACCGTGAAACGAAGGTGCAGGTAACCATGGTGGGCCCCACAAGCACCTGGTCCCTGTGCAGCCCCTTCCCCCAGGCTCTCCATGCTCCCTCTGCACAGAACAGACCCCTTGTTCAAATAACCCAGACCCAGATCTCCAGAGCAAGCTCAGTCTGTGCCTGTCTCAGCCCTCCAGGGAAGCAGATGGGCAAGATGGCGCCTGCTGATGGGCGAGAACAGACTCCCAGCCTCGGAGCTGATCACCACCTTGGCTGCACATTAATCATGGCATCTGACCCTGCGCTGCAGCATAATTAAGTCTAAGCTAATCCTGATTATTTTTAAATATTGTCTTATCTGGCAGATTAGGGAGTATCAGAAATCAGCGGGGTGAAATATTTTAAATTAGAAGATTAACTATTCGTGTGCTTTTCAAAGCTTTTTTTTATTTTTTTGAGAGTGAACCCCGGGCTTCTCAAGTGCTGAGCATGCGCTCTGCCACCAAGCCACAGCCCCACCGCTTAAAGCATCTTTTCTTTTTCGTTTTAATAAAGAAAGGGATCTGCGCTGGTTTTGCCTAAGACACCTCTGAAAGGGCCATACAGGCCACCTGCTAAAATCCAGCTGTGCCTACCGCTTTAGGAGCAGAGGCAAGATCACAGCTACCTCAGGGATGCACCTGAGGGCTCTAGTCCAGGACACCCTTCTCTAGAGTCCCTGGAGAGGCACAGGGCAGAGACCTCCCCACCCTCTCCTGTCCTCCCTACCGAGGGAGAGACATTGGCCCCTTGGTGGCAGGAAGGCTGCTTGCTCCACATTGCTACAGAACTGAGCCGGGAAGGAGGAGTGACAGGAGCTGGACATGAGGTTGGACCTCACCACTGTTAGGCACTGTGGTGACGCCCGGGAGAGCTGCAGCCTGAGGTCACTTCCTCTCACAATTACTGTGCTTGGCCTCCTGCTGTCCTGGGCCCAGATCCCATGATGGCACCAAACAACTTTCATTGTGCTCCTGCTGGGGAGCTTGACAGGTGCCCACTCCTCAAGGGCAAAGCATGGAGACCCTAATGCTCAGATCCATCTCCCTGTGGAGTGTAAGGGCCTCCAGAGCCAGTGTGTCCCTGGCCACCCACCTCCTCCCCCACTCTCAGCTGCCTTCGCCCAAAGCTGTGGTCCTGGTGCCTTCCCGGGTATTTTGTTGCCTCGAGGTGCAGGGAGAAGTGGGGGGGCTCTTACAGAGTCATGCACCTCACACAGAGTCCACATGTGCAGATTTCCCACAGCGTCCCCACTGGGGTTGGAAAGCACGTGTCCGTCCCCGCCCCCACAGGCCCATCTGCTGCCTGCGGCTCCCCCTGCCGGCGTTCACCAGTCTTCCTGCTGTGTGCAGCCACCAGGGGAAGCAGGGTCCACGCTTCCGCTCTTCCCTCGACTGATCAGGAGTCCTCAGGGGCAGCTAATAGGAGTTCTCCTTGCCAAAGTGTACTTTGTTTCTCTTCAGGAAAGGGGGAGATGGTGTTGGAAAGTTTAATTGGCCAATAGCCAGGTGGCCCTGGGTGCCTCCAGGATGCTGCCGGAGCTCAGCCTGCCCTGGCCGGTGCACAGGTGCAGGGCAGGTGTTCAGGCAGATCTGGCTGCACCGAGTCCCATGTGCCCCTGCCCTTCCCTCCCATCTGAGCTCCTCAGCCTGCGATGGCCTCTTGCAGGTGGAGGCAAAGGCCGCAGCCCACAGGGAGGGAGGTGAGGCCCATGTGGGCTTGGGGTAGCGGTGCCCCATCTCAGCCCTCTCTGTCTGGGCCAGGACATCCCCACGGGCGCCGACAGCTGCGTGACAAGTCTGTCCTGCGACTCCCACCGCTCGCTCATTGTGGCTGGCCTTGGCGACGGTTCCATCCGTGTCTACGACAGGAGGATGGCGCTCAGCGAATGGTAGCTCAGCCCCACCCCCTTGCCTGCGGCCCCTGCCCCTCCACACAACAGCAGTCACCTCACTGCCCACTGAGGAGTCCCAGCTGCTCAGTGGGACATAATGCTTTCCCCAGGAGCCCACAGCAGGTTTCCAGCCAGGCATGTTCCACGCAGGCCAGTCCCCGTGGCCGTGGAAGTGGGTGGACGGCCTTGGGCATGCTGGAGGTTGTGCCTGGAGAGAACGGCAGTGGGGGGGTCCTGGCAAGGCCCCACCATCTCAGCCTCCATCTCACATGGGTTGTGAGCAGGAGCGTCAGGGAGTCAGGGAGCACGTGTGGGCCCAGCATGGGCTGACCAGGTGTCACTGCTGTTCTGGGTGCTGCCACTCAGTAGGTGACAGGGGGCTGAGGCTTAAGGCCCTCAACAGGAGATGCAGAGCATCCACGGCTGGGCCGGGCGTCCCCGTGGTCCTGTTCCTGGTGTCTCGCATGCACCCACTGCTTTCTGGGAAGTAGGCTTGGTGCCAACAGGGACAGTCCAGGAGGCACAGCAGTGGCCACCAGAGATGAAATATCCTCATGGCCAGGACAGTGGGACAGGATTGAGATGGGTGTTGACTCAGGCACCCAGGGGGAAGCCAGGGCACCACAGGCTCTCATGTTCCCTGGGGGGAGGTCCCTGCCAGAATGGGCAACCTGTCCCCAGAGGCACCACTGTGGGCAGCTGGTAGACTGCTCCCAGGGTGCAGGTCAACAGCAGGAGTCCACTGCAGCCAGCTGAATCTTGCACTTCAGAGTGGATCTCATGGACGTCCATTGTCTCCAGACCTTTAGTTAAGCCATCTTTGTCCCCTCAAAAACACCCATCTGGGCAGGCAGGCACTGACCTTGGGAGTTGGCTCCACAGAGGGCCAGAGGATCCCAGGAAGCCCCCAGCCCCAGGCAGGGCCCCCTCAGTACCCAGCAAAAGGCAGCCTTGCTCCCTCAGGCCTGGTGATTGGGAGAGAAGTCAGCGGCCGTCTTCACCTCCCCCAATTCCCCGGGCATTGGCTGTGTCAGGCAGCTTCCGTGCCGACCTCGCCCTCAGAACGCACCTAAGCCGGGTTCATGGTGGTCCCTCCTTGCCCCAAGCCCAGCACCCTCGACCCTTCAGCTGGGAGTGGGGACACAGGCTCTGGCCCTCCAGGTGTTGGCCCTACCAGTTCAGCCCTACCCAGTCCCCCAGCACCCTCCCTCCTCTCTCCCTTCCCTGCATCCGCCTCACAGCAGTGTCCCTTCCTGGCCTTACCCTGCAGCCCCTCCTGCCAGGCCCCTCGGCCCTCCCCAGGCATTTGAGAATGTTGCTGTTTACATCTTGCATAGGGTCAGTCTCCCCCCAAGATGGGGCAGTGGCTCCCGGGTGTAAGGATGGCTCAGAGAGCTCTCTAGACTGTGGCAGGAGGCAGCAGGAGAGGAGAGGCGTGCTTCCACTTCCCAAGCTGCAGGGCAGCAGTGGGCAGCCCACAGGCCCTAGCCGCTGGTCCCCAAGCTCCAGCAGGCAGGGACACAGGGGTCTTGGAAAGCTGGGCTGAGTGGGGAACCCCAAGCAGGCCTGACCCTGCTGCTTCTGAGGCCTAGGGGTGGAGACCAGCTGGTACCCTCCCTGTGGGTAGTATGTGAGGGGTCCTGAGAGCTCCTGCCAGGCATTGCAGGCCCCTGGGAGCCCTGGTCCATACAGCCAGCAGCTCCCACCTGGGCTCCTGGTCATTAACCCCAGAGGGCCCCTGGACAGCTTTAGGGCTTTTAAGGCTGGGGTTCACACTCCCGATGCGCCTATTAACACAGATGGGCAACATTAGTGACCAGTGATGGGGCCTGGGAGTATGACACAGCGTGGTGTCAGTGTGGGCCTGAGAGTGGCCCAGGGCCAAAAGCCAGCCCAAGGAGGGCACAGTAGGTGCCCACTAGAGTAGGACTCAGGAAAAGGCTATGTCCCCGCATGGGCAGGGCTACTTGGGGCCCCGCAGCAGAGGCAGCTCAACACTCTCCACAAATGCTTCCTTTTTCTTGACTCAAGGCCACATAATGTGGCCTCCTGTTGTGGAGCCAGCACGGCTGTCCGCCCAGAGCCCTGAGTGGCCTGGGAGAGGAGCTGAGCCTGGCCCTGCCCAGCACTGCCTGACCACGCCTTCCTCCTTGCAGCCGCGTCATGACCTACCGGGAGCACACAGCCTGGGTGGTGAAGGCCCACCTGCAGAAGCACCCCGAGGGCCACATCGTGAGCGTGAGGTAACGTGGGATAGTCACGAGACGTCCTGCTGTTAAAACATTATTTTTCCTCCGTTTAAAGACGTCCTTGGTGTTTAAACAGGGATGCTGGCATTTCAGGGCAGAAATTGACTCCGGCACTGGGACTGGCCAGGAAGGTCAGGGTGCAGAGCCAGAGGGTGGTCAGACACCTGCCAAGCAGAAAGGAGCCCTGGGGGGCATGGCCCCCTTCCTCCCCACAGGCAGCAGGGCCACATGCTGTTGCAGGCACGTGGCCAGCAGGACTGCCGCTGCCCGCTGCCACGCATCACTGTCTGTGCATAAATTCAGTTCTGCTGTTCGGTAAATACTGTGCTGAGAGCAGCGAATACTTATTTGCCCGTTAAAGGGACACCAGAGTGTGATTTACTGTCACAAAGCCTCCATTCTTTCAAAGAGATGCCCTCTCTTCCTTGTTTGTGATATAAAGACAAAACCCCGCTCTTGGGAGGGACACCTGCAGAGGTGGAAGGCAGGGCCCTCCTTGCAGGCAGTGTGACCCCACCCAGCTCCATCTCCCACCACCCTGGCCCCCAGTGGCCCAAAATCTGATCTTGGTGACCAGTAGCTCACTCCTTTGCACCTTGACTTACAGCCATTCCCATCCCCCATGGGTGTCCTGCTTTGCAGCAGGCTCAGCAGTGGCCCTAGGCATCACAAGCGACCCTTCTCTGCTCTGGGAGAGCTTAGTGAGGGCCTGGCCGCTGGGCCCAGCACCAGAGCACAGCACGCCCTGGCAGCTTTGGCTTCCAGTAGCGGGTGCAAGTGGGTGTCAGACTGCACATGTCCGGGGCCATCATCCTCCAGCCAGGGCACAAGCAGGGCATCCCCAGGCCTGGCCCGCAGGCCTCACTGCGGCCCTCTCTTGCAGTGTCAATGGAGATGTGCGCTTCTTTGATCCCCGGATGCCTGAGTCTGTGAATGTGCTACAGATTGTGAAGGGGCTGACGTCCCTGGACATCCACCCCCAGGCAAACCTCATCGCATGGTAGGTGCTGCCTCTCCCGCAGCCCCCTCTCCACCATGCCACCTTTCCCCAGCCCTGCCACGTGCCTTTTGGAGAAAGATGGGGTGGAAGATTAAAGTACCATCGTGAACTGAGAACAGGCCTCTTCCCTGCCGCATCTCTCCCAGAACACTCTTGAGGGGTCTCCAGGGATGGAGGCCTGCATCCTCACTTGAGGGCATCCAGACAAGTTGCCATTCTCTGCCTGGGGACCCTGGGCCAACTTCCTGGCCTGTCCCCACCACCACACCAGCCCCATCCCTAGCTGGCCTGTCCCTAAGCCATTCTTCTGGGGGCCGTTCTGTCTCCCAGCCCAAAGGAGAGGGACATAACTGTTGAACCTCTCTCCTCCTCCTCCTGCTGCAGCGGCTCCATGAACCAGTTCACCGCCATCTACAACGGAAACGGCGAACTCATCAACAACATCAAGTACTACGACGGGTTCATGGGCCAGCGAGTCGGGGCCATCAGCTGCCTGGCCTTCCACCCACACTGGGTCTGTGCCCTCACACCAGGGTGGGGGCAGTGGGGGTAGGGGACAGGGCCACCTGAGTGACCCACAAGCCTTGGGCCTTCCCTTCCTAGTCTCCAGAACACATGAGGAGCAGAGGGCCAGCAGCAGTGTCCTCTGGTCCCTGTACACATGCCATCAGGGGAAACTCCAGCAGAAAGTTTCAGGCATGCTCCTCCTGGTGAGGCAGCAGTCTGTGTGATACAGGCCTGTCCACTCACTCTGCCCCTGGGCCGTAGGCGGTCGTGTTTTCAAGTTAGGACCTGCCAGCCTGCTCCTTGCAGTGCGGGGTTCCACTGGAGCCTGCCTACAGCTCTGCCCAAGTGCCAGCAGGGCCCTGTGGGTAATGCACGCTCTGCCTGTGCTTGGCGTACGGGCAACGCCCCATCCTGCCAACACCTGGCAGTTCACAGGCCGCCTTCCCGAGCCCTCTCAGTGCAGAGGTAGGCTGCGGGAATGACCTTGCCGGCTGTAGCCTGTGGCCCCTACTCATGCCCCTACTCATGTCTGCTCTCTCGCCCCACAGCCCCACCTGGCCGTGGGAAGCAACGATTACTACATCTCCGTGTACTCGGTGGAGAAGCGCGTCAGATAGTGGCACCGGGCTCCTGCTGCGGCCACCCCACACACAGTGAACCCCAGGCTCGCCGCAGACGCCGGCTCCTGACCCAGCTGCTGCCCTCGGAGGAAGGGCCACGCGCTTTCTTTTTTCTCTTCGCTGTAATGTCTAGAAGGTCCAGGGAAGGGGAGGGCTTTGTTTTGACATCACTTCTCGCAGAGAACCAGCGCCCAGGCTCCGAGACTCCCGACACACAGCTGTGCACCGCGGCCCCTTCCTGGCCTCTTTTCCTTCTGAGGTTTTTTTAAGGGAACAGACTTGTTTTATTTTTCCTGTGATCAGAGCATTAGCTACAGAAACGACAGAGCCCTGACAGAGAAGCAGCACTGGGGCTCCCGTGGGCCCCAGAATGGCCCCCACCAGCCTGGCCTGGCCCCACTGTCCTCTCAAGGCCTGAGCCTGGAGCCGCTGGGAACAGGCTGGAGGAGGCTGGAGGTGTCAGAAAACAGGGAGGGAGACCCCTGCAGCCAGCAGTGAGGAGGAAGCAGCCCCGAGCTGGCCCTCCAGGGCTGCTCAGCTGCAGGCCTCCCTGTCAAGGGGGGTCGTGGTACGAAGAGGGGGGCTCGCCAGCCTCACCCCACCCCCCATGCAGCCAGGCCCTTGGACTCTGGTTTGGGTCCTTCTCGCAGGAAGGCATTCGCAGGAGAGGGCCCATTGGCTCTGCTGCTCTAGACACAATGAGGTCCTCACAAATCAGCCACCGTCCCAAACTGCAGGCTCATCCCTGAAGTGCTGCTCTAGTGACCATGGCCAGGACCTCCATGTCCCTGCTTGGGGTGCATGTGTGCGTGGGTGCCATGGCCTCCCTGCCATGCACACACCTCACACAGGTGCTGAGGTGCACGGAGCCCCAGGGGTTGTGGGTAGCAGTAGCCGGTCTTCAGCTCTTTGCCCTACGCTGGTGTGAGCAAGGCTTGCATCTTGCAGTCCGTGATGCAGAAGCATTCTGGAGGCCTAGCCTGGCCTGCCCGGTGTGCGTGTGTTTGTGTGTGTGTGTGTGTGTATGCGCGCGCGTGCATGTGCAGTTCCAGAGGGGCCTTGTGGACGGCTGGACCATGGGAGGGAGCTCGGAATTGCTGCCGATTGCACACACATGGCACAACTACAATGATGGCGTTTGGAAAGCGTTTCCATTTTCCTTGGGAATCAGGATCTTTCAGAGATGAGGAATGAGAGGGCTTAATTGATTCTGCTGATCAGAGACCAATAATAGTGGGGTCTGAGTGAGTCGGGACAGGAAGGCCAGGCCCCTCATGTGGGGGGCGATAGCTCTGTTTTGGCCAAGACTGTCTTCCAGGTGGATGGAGTCCTGAGGGCAGCCCTAAGCCAACCCCAGAGCCAGACGGGTGGACAAGGCAGGATGGAGGAGGAGGAGACCCTTCTGCTGCCCCCAGGAAATGAGCTGTCCACCAGGAGGTTCCAGGGTGAAGGCCCTTCCCTCGCCTGGGAGCACAAGCAGCCTGGAGTCAGGAAGGCCCTAGAAAGTCCTGACTCCCCCACAAGTTCTACCCTTTCCCCTGCACCCCCTAAGCTCTGTGGGTGAAACCCTGGAACCTTCCGGAAACTGAGCTTCACCCACAGAGCTGCTGACCTCCCGTAGCTGAGGTTCAGCTCGATTGCAGCCTAACTTGCATTTCTGTTACTTTTGAGGCAAAACCACCACCGGCAAAGTGCAGATGGCTCTGGAAGGGCCAGGCCCTCCCCTCCCTGGTCCCACTGGAGCCCTGCTCATGCTGTGCATCCACTAGCACCGCGTGGGCGGGGCCTTCCCAGGCTGATGCGAAAACTCAATCATGAAGTTAACAGGCTCGAGAGAGCACCGCCTAGAGTTCCTTTATCTCTATTTATTTTACCAAAATGAGAATTGAAAAAGACTTTGACAAAACATGGAATCGTAATGTGAAGCTAAGAGCAATGACAAATAATAAACTTAATAAAAGTTAAAGACGTGCACAAGTGGCCGCTGGTGGCAGCCTCTGCCCAGGAAGCAACATCTGCCCCTGGGGGGCCAGGCAGGCCTGCGGGGAGCCTTGGGGCGGCTATCGCCTAAGTCCTCTGCAGCTGCCCTGGGCAGCTGGGCCTCAGCCCCACAAGAAAGCGCAGCACTTTATATCATGTGCCCCGTCTGTCCCTGTGAGAGGAGTTTGTTCAAGGGAAGGCCGCACCTATGGCCCCAGCAGCTGGGAGGCGGAAGCAGGAAGGTCGCAGTTCAAAGCCAGCCTCAGCAACCCAGTGCGGCCCTACCTTTGGGAGCAGATGACTTGGTTGCACAGGCCGAGCTCCAGGGGGCTCCTGCTGCTGTGTTGTAACTTGCTTCTCTGACAAGGCCAGCCGTTATGCCACGTGGGAAGTCCACTCGAGTCTCGCGGGGCTGAGAATGAGGTGTCCCAGGGCAGCATTGCTGCTGGGGAGAAAGCCCTGGTCTGCCCCTCCTCTCTCCAGAGCCAGCAGTGTCTCTCGTGTCTGGAGGTCCAGGGAAGGGGAGGGCTTTGTTTTGACATCACTTCCTTTTCAATGTTGTTGACTACCCTGGGCCCCTGGGTGACCAGCCCTATCCCATTTTCAAATGAACCAATTTTCAGCCTCTAACCGGCTTCAGCAGGGGGCAAGCATAGTCATCGGCCCTGCGGTTGAGATGTGGACATCTTTGGAGGCATTATTCAGCGGACCGCCCCCTCTGTCCACAGCCAGAGACCCTCCTTCCAGACAGAAGCCACAAAGGCTCAGGGTCCTTGGCCAGAGAAGCCAGGAAGGTTGCAGCCCCGACAGCTGCACGGCCGCGGCTCCTGCCTTCTGGAGCTCCCTGGCCTTGTGCTGGCCACTGTCCTGGGATCTAGTGGCCCCTGGGGGCAGCCTGCGGCCATGAGCAGCAAACCTGGGGCCTGGCCATGGGTGCAGCCCTGAGAAGGTGGGTTCCCGTGACGCAGACGGCCGCTGCTCCCAGTCCTCCACGCCTGCCAAAGAGGGAGGCAGCCGTTGCCATGGAGACCTGGAGGGCTCCTGTGCTGGGATTGCTAAGTCAGGGTTCATCCTAAACAAGAGAGGTGCCCAGCGCTGTGGGGCTGTGCCAGGTCAGCTCTGGTTAGAAGAGTGATATTTTTCCTATTAGCATCAGTTTTTCTGTCCGCACGACCTGAGAACAAATCCGGTGTTCATAACAGCGGGGGACGGACCCGAGGCAGTCTCAGGAAGGAGGCCTGACGGCAAGTCGGATCTCCACAGCCACTCCAGGCCTGTGGCCATGGCAAGGGCGCCGGCTGCAGGCTGGCTTTGCTCACGTGCCCAGCAGAAGAGGCAAATGGCCAGCTTCAGGTGACCCCCGCAGGACAAGGAGGCAGGACAGGAGCAACATGCCCTGTGGGGTGCTGACAGGTGAGCCAGGCCCAGAGCCTCCAGTGCCTCCCTCCACGGGTCAACCTCCCTGGCCTCTACTGCCCCACTAGCCATGGGGCCCGCAGCTGCTGGTCCTGGAAGGAGGCCCTGCGAAAGTTCGCCCCACAGAAAGGCCATGCCTTGGGGGGCAGCGCTCGGCAGGAGGCAGCTGTTTCAAGGTCTCAGGCTCAGCTCCCCTCAGAGTCTATGAGGCCGTGGGGGCGTCAGGCCAGGGGCTGCCCACAGGGAGCGAGTTCCTGCTCATGGGCCTCTCTTCTCTTCAAGGGAGGACGCTCCGATTTGGGGTCTGTTTTGTGGTCGAGAGCTGGTTTCTGCAACTGGCTCAGAGATCAGGGGAATGTAGAGCAAAGGCCACACCCAGAAGGAGAGAGGGACAGGGAGGAAGCAAAAGGGAGTCCCCAATGGCAGCCTATTGCATGCTCACATCAGCCATTGTGCCCTCCTGTGACACCAGGACACCAGGTCCCTGTGGCTGCAGCCCAGTCACCTCTGGCCCCACCCTGCCTCAGCACCCCAGAGGCCAAGTAGGGGTAGACCCCGCCTGCCCGCCAGGTGACAAGAAGTGGGGCCAGTGACTGGGGAGGTCACCTATCCCTGAGACGCTGTAGCATGAGAGCCAGGAGCACGCTGGGCAGGCTGGCCCTGGGCAGGTCGCTCCCGGAAGCTCTCTCTTAGCTCTCCCCTCCTGAGGGCAGCTGTGGGGCCCTGCAGGGAAGGTCCATCCTGCACTTCTGTGGCCAGGTGCTCCCTGTGGGTGGGGAACACACCCAGGCTGCCACCAGTGTCCCCAGGGCCTTCTCAACAGCACCGTGGGGGGAGGGGAGACCCTGAGGACAGTGGTGGCAGCCCTGGATGTTCGTGGGGCCCAGCCTTCTTGGCCCCACCTGGCGGGCTGGGCCTCATGTCCCCAGGCCAGGGAGGCAGCCCTGGTGCCCCTCAGCCCTCCCCACCTCCAACCACCACTTGGGTCCTTGACCTATGAGACCCTGCCTTACCCTGGCCAGGCAGGCCCAGGGCAGTTAGGAGGATGGTTGCCACGCCCCCCAGAACCTGCTTCTCCCTGGGATAGGTCAGCATCCTCCAAACAGACTGAGGCCCCACAGGGACTTCCAGGGGCCAGGGAAGTGACAGGCCATTCACCATGCAGGACCCCAGCCCCGAGAGGAAGGGCTGTCCTCCAGTTAGCATGGCCACCAAGGCCAGAGCCAAGGCTTCCTAAGCCATCCTACCACCCAGGCCCCCAGCCCGGAAGCCAGCGTCACTTTGGGCACAGCACCATGGGTGAAGGGGCCACGCAGACATGACCAGGAGGCTGTCCACCCCCAAGGACACCCACCCAGAGCCCCACACCTGATGAGGCCAACAGAACCCAGCGTATCTGGGGGAGGGGCAGAGTCCCTTCTAGCTTTGCAGGCCTTCCCTCCTCAGCCCTGGCTGACATGGGTCCTCAGGGGTAATGGAGGGCGGGGAAGGCATCGCCCCAGGCTCTCAGTCTTGGGGTTACCTGTGGGATCAAGAACTGTAGCCTGGCCTCGGGTTAGCAGGAGCAGGATCACACAAGGAGCTCCTACCTGGACCTGAGTGTCTGTGACTCCAGGAGGGGCCCCTGGGAGGGGTGGAGGGTGCAGCTGGGAAACCCAGGTGAGGCTCTTCCACGAGAGCCCGCCTCGTGAGGATTCCCATTCCGTGGCCTGTGAAGGGGGAGAATTCAAATGATGCACCAGCATTGAATAATTTGAGAAGGAAATTAAGAAACCAATTCCATTTGCAGTGAAACACAAAAGAACAAAATACCTAAGCACAGATTTGAAAGCCACAGGCCCCAAGCAGATGAGGAGACAGCCCAGGTTTGGGTTGGAAGACCTGATAACGGCAAAACGGCGGTGCCCCAACGGGACCCAAGACTTCACACCAGCCCCGGCCCAGTTCCCCTGCCTTCTTTGCAGAAATAGAAAGAACAAGTTCATATGGCACTGCCAGGGGCCCCAAGTAGCCAACAACACTGAAAAGGAAGAATTCGATTCATGTCACTTAATTTCAACTTACTTCAAAGCTACCTTGTGGTACAGAAATAAGGGCAGGTGGACAAGCCAGCGGGACCAGTGGACCCAACTTGACTGAGCAACTGATTGTTGAGAAGGAGGACAGACCATTTGTGGGTTAGGAACAGCCTTGCAATGGGGCTGGGCCAGTTGGAGAGTGCAGCTGAGCCCCCACCTCACCCCAGGTAGGAGGACAAGCTCATAGTGGGCCCATGACCTCAATATACAAGCTAAAATGACAAAGCATCTGGAAAAAAATTCAGGGGTGCACATTTATGACCTTACATATAGCGACTAAGTCTTAGATTTGACACCAAGAGCACATGACAAAAGAAATGATACACTAGAATTCATAAAAATAAAAGTTTCCATGCACAGAACATCTTCAAGACTGTGGAAAACAACCTACAGGAGGGGGAAAATGTTTCAAATCATGGAACAGATAAGGTTCAATATTCATAATATATCAAAAGTACCGACAGCAGTCGCCAGGCCTGTTATCCCAGCCACTCAGGAGGCTAAGGCAAGAGGATTGCAAGTTGGAGCCCAACCTAAGCAACTTAGCAAGGCCCTAAGCAACTTAGACCCGGTCTCAAAATAAAATTTAAAAAGCGCCGGGGTGCTGCTCAGTGGCAGAGCACTTTGTCTAGCACATAGAAGCCCTGGGTTCCATCCCCAGCTCTGAAGAAAAAAATCAGCAGCAGCAGCTCCTCTGCTAAGCAGGACCAAGGCCCTCACAGAAAGGCCTTCAGGTAGCTTCCAGCCCTTCTCACCTTCTGCCTTCCACCAGGTGAGAATGCAGCGTTGAAGGCACCACCTAGAGCGACAGCCGGTCCTCACCAGACCCCAAGCCCGTGAGCCTCTTCCCCTGGGACTTCCCAGTCTTCAGACCTAGGAGAAATACATTCTATCATTCTGCCTAAATGACAGCATGAACATATTCAGACTCAAGGAAGTGCCAGGGACAGTAAGAGACCAGGTCTCAGGGAACAGAGGGCCAGGCTGGAACATCCCAGGCCTCAAGGACTGCTGCCTTTGGGGCACAACACCGGCAACTTGGCCTGTCCTCTGCACTGGGCCAGGGGCTCTGGAGGAAGACCCCCTGCGAGCAGTCTTGCAGGGAGGCCACAGGACCAGGAACAGAGCCTGCCACCCACCTCTGCATGAGTGAGTGTCCAAGCAGGGCCTCCAGGCCTGGCCAGACTTTGGCATGGGCTGAGCCGACAGCTGGGCTTGGGTGGGATGGCTGCGCTGGTGTCATTCCCTATTGCTCCAAACAAATCCCAAACCCAGCAGCTTGGGGCAGCAGATGTTCTGCATCTCAGGGTCAGGGGTCCAGAAGCGGCGGCTCCACTGGGCATCTGGCTGGGGTCCCCCAGGCAGTGGCCATCAAGCTGTGGCTCAGACAAGCCACTGGGTCTCAAGGACCAGCCTGGGACATGACCTACCATCACTGCTGCCGTGCTTTACTGGCCCAGAGCAGAGGGGACCACTCAAGGGCTGTGGCCTCCTGTGGCAGTTGTCTTCCCAGGCCTCTGCCCAGGCACCAGCCTGTGTCCTTCTGCTCCAGGCTGCAGCCACAGCGCAATCCAAAGCTCAGCACCCTGCCCAACAGGGACCCCCACACCAGGCCCCAGGAGCCTCCTCCCACTTTCCACCTGTGTGGAAATGCCCACCCACCTCAGGCAGGCTACCAAACTCCTGTGCACCTCAGTTCCCCCCAGCGAAATGGCCTGTCCTGGGGTCCCAGGCTGGAGTGGGGCTGCCATTCCCTTCTGAAGGGCACCACATCCACCTAGGGGCATGATTGCCCGATGCCCTGTCCACTCATGGCCATCTCTCACCCATCCGCAAGTCCAGATATGCAGCTCTGCCCCATCCACTGACTCTCACCTGAACCACTCCAGGGCCCCCAAGCCCATTTCTCAGCATGACAGCTCACCCCACAGAACAGCAGCCAGAGGGACTGGTTGAGAGGCCCAAGTAAGACCAGCCCTCGCGCCCAGGCTGCCCTACCCTGCACTGTTCCACGGCCTCTTGTCTGGTGCTCAGCCTCCTGGCATCTGATGCCACTTCCTCCAGGAGGCATTCCCTGACCACCACCCTCCACCCCTGCGACGTCCCACCCGGCAGTGTCTCCTCAGGGACTCTCAGAGCCGACAGACCCCACAGGGGCCTCCCAAACCTGCACCGCCGCGGGCTTCCCGGGCCCACCTCGCGAGTCCGCACAGGACGGGCCTCTCTGAGCACACCCGGGGCTGCCACGGCCTGTGCTTGGGGTCCCGCCTGCCGCCCCAGCTCCTTGGCCGCCTGTCCTGCAGCGCCCCCGCGTGGTCGCTGACGGGGGGTCACCACACAAGTCGGGAAGTCGGGTGGGGCCTGGCCTCCTGGAGGGAGGTCAGTGGCCCAAGGCCCTGCAGCGCCCTCCCTGCCCCAGTCCTCCCCCTGCTCTCCACGGCCCCATTGGGAGTCCTAGCCCTGCATCCCTGCCAGCCGGCGTCCCTCATTCCGAGGGTCGCCGAGGTCACCAGCCAACAGGGCCTTTGCTCCCCAGGGCAGCCCCAGGACACCTTCCCTCTGGGGTCCTGCGCCGCCCCCGCTGCCCCCGCTGCCGACACCCCCAGGTGTGATCAAAGCGAGCGGTTTCCTCTGACACTCGTTTGTCCAGGACCGATATTTTCTAGGGGGCTCATCCCTTTTTCTCCGCGGTGCCACTGACTTCTCGGTCACACCCGAGACCCCACGGCCCCTCCCCAGCGTCCACCTGCATCCCACGGCCTGCGGGCTTTCCATTTCCAAGAGCGGCCCCGTCACAAGTTCCCTGGGGTCTCTTGGCCGGAGCCAGGCGTCAACATGTGCCCTGGACATGTCACACACATGGGCAAGACAGGACAAAAAAGTCCCTTTGGGGGCTAATGCTCCCTCCTTCCCCGGCTGAATGGAAACTGCCCCTCTCCGGACACTGAGGATTGGCTTAGGTGTGGGCAGGACTCCTGCGCTGGGCCAATCATTCATCACTACTCCCCAAGGCCACAGCTGATTGGCCTAAACTGAGCCAATCAGAGCTCTCCCCTGTCAGCGGCCTTGTGGCCTGAGAAGGCGAGGTGCTCTCTCTCCCTACACTGTGCTTTCTTGTCCAGGAGGGAGCCTGGCCTGGGAGATGGGGGCCCTCCTGGACTGAGAAGTGGAGATGAGGGCCACAGAGTGTTCAGCTATGGCTTGCACACTGGTTGTGGTATCAGCCAGTTCCTGCACCCAAACGGACTGGAGTCACCCCATTGGGGTCCCGGGCACCTAGCCCACCCTGCATGGAGCCTAGTGGGCCTCTGGACACAGATGACTCTTGAATGACGTTGGGTTTATAGCACTGGCTCCCACAGAGACCACTTTCACACCATTTGCCTCTTTCTAGACATGTCATCTCCAGGCCACGGGAATGCCACTTCCTGATTGCCTCCTGCCTCCCCAGTGCGTGCCCCATGTTCCCCAGCCTGCTGCTACCCTGGGTCCGCACAGGCTGGAGCTTCGAGCTTGAATACAGGTTAATTTCCACTAATGCGAAGCTCTCTCTAGGGGTGGAGAAGGTGGGGAGTCCTTGTCACCATCTCCGGGCAGTGGCAGTCCACCTGGTGGGCCTGCAATTTGTGGGATGGCCTCTGCATGTCTGCTCACACCACAGAGGGCTTCCTGCAGATCTAGTGGCCCCAGACTCCAATGCTGCTGACCCACCATCCAGGGATGGGATTCCCTAGTCTTCATTCCTCCAACTCTTTCCGTGGTTTTGAGCCCTTGGTTCTCTGCAGCACGTACCTTCCTGCTTGAGATGCCCAGAGAGGCTCCTGCCTTCCTGAGAACACGCAGCCCAGTATCCAGTGTCAGAAGTCATTCAGGAAGCAGCTCCTCCAACAGGAACAGTTCAGCAACAGCCTTGCTGTTGTGTTCCAGCTGGAGCTGAGCCCCTGAAACTCACGTTGAGCCCTAGCCCTCCTTCCAGACCAGCAGCCAAGGGTTGCCAGCGCCACCAGCGCGGGGAGAGCCTAGAACAGACCTCCCTCCGAGCCCAGGGAAGCTGCTGAAACCTGACCTCAGGCCTCGGGCCCCACAGTGCCGCAGGACACTTCTGTTTTCTGCACTGCCCTGTCCGTGGTTCTCTGTAGCTTGGCCAGCACAGGTGGGTGGTGGTCATCTTTGCCTGTGTGGCAAAACGCTCTCTGTCATGGCCCAGAACCGGTTCTGGAACGCCACGTTTAGGAGATCCAGAAGCAGCTCAAAGCAAATCCCTGTGGAAGCAGGACTGTGAGGGCTGCAGGTGGGCGCTGGCTCCCACGGGCACTGGAAAGACCGCAGTTCAGGAATGACATGGAGAGGGCTTTAAATCCTCGGGTCAAGGCAGAGTGAGAAGATGGGGAAACATGGGGCTGCAGGACCCTTGCATCTGAAGACCCTCCCCCAGGCTTCCCCCGAGGTGGCAGGGTTACAGGTACATTGAACTCTCAGCCTCCGGATGGCTCCTGTTGGAGCACAGTGGGAAAGGCTGGCTGGGGAGAGCCCAGTGTCCACCTCGAACCCTCCCCCAGTCATCCCACTAAGCCTTCCCAGCAGCAGAAGCAGCAGTGCCCTGTCTGGGCAGCCGCCCTCACTTGCTGACCATACCTCAAGTGGGAGCCCGTCACCCCTCCTCTCCTCCACTTAACTTGAGGGAGACCCAGGTGCATCCAGGGAGATGAGTGGCCATCTGCCACCCCCACAGACATCAAGGCTTTGCTGATTCCAGCTGGAGAATAGTGCAGAGGTGGACGCCCGGGAGCCACACCAGAGCCACCTGGCCAGGCTGGATTTGTGGATCCCATGCCTGCCCTGGATTCCGTGGGCTTGTTGGTGAGGAGCCTTCAGCCCAGGGATTGGTGGAGGGTCCTGGAATAGCAGCGGCTGAGAGGCCAGGGCTGGGCATGAGCGTGCGATGGGCCAGGCCACAGGGCTTTTGGTCTGCCCAGCGGGGGCAGGGGCTTCCCTTTCTGTTGTGTCCGGGGTGCTGGGGATGGGCCCAGCCTCAACCATGGGCACCTGCTCTACCGCCCAGCTCCCTCCTGGCCCTGCTCTTTGGCAACCTGCTCTGCCACCTGTGGCTGCTTCTTGCATCTGGCCGGGTACAGCACTGTGTACAGACAATGGAAATGCAGGCTCCTCCAAGTCGCGCTCCCAGGAAAGTCCTCAGCTGCCTGGTGGAGTTCCTGGCCATTGCACCCGCTCTGGGTTCCGTGGCCCACTGGTGGTCTCCCCACGGGTGACCCTGGTTCTCACCCTTGGCGGCTCCCTGCCCTGTCCTGGACGGATTGTTCTCCCGGGTCCTGTTTCTTCCCCCCCTTCTCTGTCCCGGTTTGCCATTCCTGTCTTCGGGTTCTCATGTGCCCTTTTAATAGTTCAAGTCCTTTTCTGGTTAGAGGTCTTCCCGTCCTACTCTCTGTTCACATGACCACTGTGGCTTCTGCCAGCTGACCGGGACTGCACAAAACAGAAGTCTGGTCCCAGGGCTGGTTCCAGGATGCAGGTCTTCCGAGGTGGAATGGGCATTGCTTTGGATTTGACCTGGGGCTAGACTGCACTGCACTGCTGACCTTGACAATGGAAATGCCTGCCACTGGCCTGGGCCTATGGGAGTCACTGTTTCCTCCACCCTTGCCCCAGGCGGCAGGGATGACCATTCCCCCTGGGCAGATGCCACTGTGGCTCCACACCTTAGGCATGCACCACTCACACCCTCGCCAGCTTCCTGGCTTGAAAGTTGAGGCCTTGATAGAAAGATGACCCTGAACTCAAAGGGCAGTGCTGAATCTCAACGAAGGCTGACCTCCTGGTCTCCCAGGCCACTCACAGCCTCTCCCGTGGCCCTAGTAGCAGTGGCCCAAGGGACTGGCATCCCACATTTGCAAGTCCTCCAGGGGTTCCCATCTTCCTCAGTGGGCTCCACAGCCTGCAGTGAACCCTCAGAGCAGGGCCACCTGGGACACTGCAGGAAACCACTCCCAGCAGGGCTGGGGTTCTTTTTCTGTAAGGACCAAATAGTCTACAGCTAAGGCTTTGCACAACACACGGATCTCTGTCCACTTCCTATCCTCCTCCTCTTCCTCCTTCCTCTGTCTTGGTGGTGGCAGGGTGTGTGTGTTTCTCAACCCTTTCCAATGTGAACCATTCTTAGCTCACAGGCTGTACAAAACAAAGTAGGCTCCAGGCCAGACCTGGCTTACAGGGTGCAGTTGCCAAACCCCGGTTTACAGACTACAAGAATTCAAAGATTTTCAAATCTATGTTGGCAGAGACCTGGGGAGTTATGTGTGGAAGTGGATTCCAGGGTGTTAGACAGGAGGCTGAGACAGAGCCCAGATGGGGCTGGATTCCTGAGGCAGGTGTGCCCACTGCCCAACAGTGCACCCAGCCCCTAGACCCGCCCTTGGAGCCCACCACAACCTGTTTTTTGGATTGACTGAAATTCGGACTCAACAGGGGACTCAGTGGGTGAGTGTGAGATGCTGGAGTGTCCCTGGCATTGTGAGGACCAGAGTACAGAGGTCCACAGAGAGACGACTGTTGAACTGGGTCCATCCAGTGTGACCTGCACACCTACACCCCCAACTATACAGGTCGAAGACACAACCTTTGCATGTGGCTGACACCACCTGGGACCCCACAAGTGACAGGAGGCCTCTCGCTCAGTTCTGGGCCTGCTGCCAAGCTCACCATGGGGATGGAGGGCCATTGTTGAGATGGGCTCTGGATGTCACAGGGATGATGTGACCCAGAGCTGCTGAAGCTGAGGTGGGCACGGCCTGTAGCGGGCAGCCAGCCTGGTACTCAGTGTCCTGGCCTGTAGGAACCCCAGCTACTCAGATGGTCCCTGGGAGCAAAAGAAGTGGGCAGTCCCCTAGAACACTGCTCACTCTGTGCACAGAGACAGTCTAGGCCTGGTGGCCAAAACCTGACTTAAGTCACCCTGTTTCCAGACATAAGTCACAAACCTGGAGCTCAGGATCTGGAGAGAACCCAGAAAGCATTGCTGCAGGTAAGTCCAGCTGGTCTCCAGGCCCCCCCCAGAAGGACCAGTATGGGAGAGTACTGTGACCCAGAGGAAGGAGGTGGGCATGCAGCTCTGGAATCACAAGAGGCTGCCTTTAAATGGTTGCTGATTCCAGGGGACACAGATGCCCCCATCAGAGAGGGGTTTACACCATCAGATGAGGTGTGGTCTTAACTCAAGTTTGACTCTTAATGGGGCCAGGGAGCCCACAGATCCTTGCAGTAGCTGGTGCCCAGTTCTCAGTGCTCTCTGGACTAAGCTCCACCACGAGCACAGTCCCCGTATTTCCTCTGGGGAAGTACACCTACCCCGGCAACGGGCAACGGGCAATGCCACGCCGGGGGAGGTGCCTCGGAGATTAGTGCCACGCCCTGGGGCAGGTGTCTATCACAACCCCATTTAACTAACCTGTGGGGTGGAGGCGAGAGGTCAGATGGTTTTAGAGAATCCCTGGGCTTAGTGCAAATGTAACAGGGCTGCAATATTCCCAGCAGCAGCTGTCCCTTACCCCTGGGAATGCTTCTGTCCCGAAGGGAGAAAGCCTTCCTCCAGGGGCACAGCCAGATTCCACCAAGAAGTTGGGACTGGCCACGCCACTGTGTCTGAGCACAGCGAGAACCCAGTAGGGGAGCAAAGGAACGGCCAGACCAAATAGCAGGGGCGCGGCTGCTGCGCAGCACTTGGACAAACACTTTCAGGTCCAGCACGTCAAATGGACATCACCAAGTGCAGCTTCTAGCGCTCAGAGCTCGCAGGGCAGTGATGCCGCGGGGAGTCTGCGTTAAGTGGACCCGCAGGTCCCTCTAAGTAGGAGGTTCTTCTTCGGTCCCGAGCGCACTACCGAGGCCGCAGAGCCTACGTTGCCCGGCTCCTCTCCGCGAGTCCAGCAGGCGGCGCGCGAGCGCGACCTCCGTCCCTGCGGCGGACCCGATGGGACGGGGTGGAACGCGCATGCGCAGGCGCTTTCTGTGGAGCGGGGCCCTGCGCGGCCGCCGTAGGCGCCGGGTACGGTGGCCGCTGGGCGGCGGCGGCTCGGCTGGGCTGCGGGCGCGGGGCCGCCATGGGCAATCTGTTCGGCCGCAAGAAGCAAAGCCGGGTCACCGAGCAGGACAGAGCCATCCTGGTGAGGCGCGGCGGGAGGGCTGGGCCGCGGCCGAGTGCCCAGCTCTCCAGCGGAGCGGAGTCGGGGACGGGGAGGGACGCGCAGCCACAGCGACCTGTTTCTGGGCCGAAGTCCGCCTCCAGAAGGCGCCCGGACGTGGCCGCTGGCTTTCCGACGCTCCCCTCTAAGTCTGCCTCGAAGTGGGCTCTGTTTGTACCGTGGAAACCCGGTCGGGGCCAGGCGGCTCTGACCCGGGCTTCTGGACCCCGGGGCATCCGCAGCGCCAGCAGCCGCCGGTCACTAACTGAGCTCAGCGCCGAAGCCCCGCCCCGCCGCCCCCTGCCCTCCCTCCGCCCCCCGCCCCGCCGCCCCCTGCCCTCCCTCCGCTCTCCAAGCAGAACCTTCGCGGGTTCAGAGTGGTTCAGACCTGCCCGCCCCTCGCGGTCCGAGGTGCTCCGTGTCCCAGAGCACAGTGCTGCCCCTGCCCTCTGCCCTGCCCCCAGCCAGCCTGCCTTCTGTGGGCTCCTCCACTCTCTCTGAGGCCGTGTGTCCCCTGCGGGCTGTGGGTGGTGGCCAGGAAGGCCTTGCTGGCGCAGGGCGGGCAGGCTGGGGTCGGGGGGGGCTGCACAGTGGGCGCCTTCCCTCCTGGCCCTGCAGGGCCGGCCCTTGGTGAGCACCGGGAGGGAGGCGGTGTATACCATGATTACTCCCTGAGCCTAAAGGCGAGCATCTGCCTGACTGGGTTCACTAGCAGGAACCATCCTGCAGGCCCCGTCCTGAGTGTGCGAACTACCCTGACGCTGCTCATCACAGCACCACCATTTCCTCTTAGGAGATGACCTAAGGAGGGAAGAGAGACCAAGGGGCAGTGCCTGTGCCTCTGGGCAGCCAAGGTGGGGAAAGGAGTTTAGTTGATGGGCACATCGCCTGCTGGCAGCTTGTTTTCCATTCAGATGGACAGAAGTGAAAGGGGGAAGCTAAGCACACACTAAGAGGCAGGAGGGATGCCCCAAGTCTCCGCTGGGCTGTGAGTGCCGTGGGCTCAGGTGCCCTCAGCTGCCTGCTCCTTGTTGTATGTGAACCTTCCAGGGACTGACTGGTGGCTGCTTCCCAGCCTGGCCCTGAGCACACGTACTGCTCACAGCCCATCCTCCTGTGTCCTGGGCCAGGCTGTGGTGACTAGAGTGAGGTTCTCCTTGGTGCAGTGGACATGGGAGGTAGCAGATGCCAGCAGCACCCCACATCATGAAATTGGAAGTGCTTCTGGGTGTTGCCACACATCCCTGGGAGATAGTCCTGCCCCACAGAGGTCGCTGTTTTAGAGGGTGGCCTACATCTGAGAGCTCCTTTGTGAGCCCCCAGCCAGCATGGGCAGAGCTAGGCAGCCTGGCCAGGGCCTAGTCGTGTGGGCTGCCCGATACCAGACCACTTTCTCTTGCAGCAACTGAAGCAGCAGCGGGACAAGCTGAGGCAGTACCAGAAGAGGGTCTCACAGCAGCTGGAGCGGGAGCGGGCCCTGGCCCGGCAGCTCCTGCGAGATGGCCGGAAGGAGTGAGTGGGTGGGGGGGAGGTGGCCTGCAGCTGGTGGGCAGGACCAGCTGGGGCCACAGCACTCACCCGGCTCCCCTTGCAGACGTGCCAAGCTGCTGCTCAAGAAGAAGCGCTACCGGGAGCAGCTCCTGGACAGGACAGAGAGCCAGATCAGCAGCCTGGAGACCATGGTAGGCATGCAGGACCCCTGCCCGAGCCACGTGGTCCTGGGCACTGTGCGTGCTCAGGGTGGGGCTGAGCCTCCCCTGGTCGTGTGCACTGCCCAAGCAGCATGGTTCCACTCTGGGTAGCCTGAGCCACCGATTGAGCACTCAGACGTCCTTCACATGTCTTCTGGCACCTTCTCTGTCCTCTGTCTCCAATGGGCCATGGGAGGGGACAGGAAGGGGGAGTGCAGAAGTTGTCCGAATGCCCAGAAGCCCCTGGTCAGCATGCTGTGGCCCTGAACCCTGCCCCTGGGTCAGGAGTACAGGCAGGCTGCTGACCTCCTGGGGCTGGTTCTTTTCAGGTCCAGAGCATCGAGTTCACCCAGATCGAGATGAAGGTGCTGGAGGGGCTGCAGGTGGGGAATGAGTGTCTGAACAAGATGCACCAGGTAGGTCCTTGCTGGGCGAGGCATGGAGGAGGGGGTCCAGTAGAGCCAGCAGGGCTTCCTGCCCATCACCTGGGCTGGGCCAGGGGTACCATCAGTGGCTGGCACAGGCACTCGGGGCCAAAAGGACCAAGGAGGGTGCTGCACAGTGCTGTGTGGGCTGGGTCTGTGGGTTCTAGTGACCAGAGGTCTGGCTAGGGTAAAGAGCAGCGTGATGAGTAACCTCGAAGGTTTCCTAGGGGAAGCAAGCTCCCTCTTTGCTTCAGGAAGCCCAGCGCAGGCCTCCTTCCTCCTGCTCAGATGAGTGGGCCAGCAGGCGGGCTGTGGGAGAGCTGAGCTCCTGAGTGCCACTTGGTTGAGTGTGGTACTGGTGGTGTGCATGCCAGTTAAGCAGAGATGCCATTTTAACTCACCCCTGGCAATCAGATCACCCACTTAGAGAACGATGCCAGGGCAGGCTCGGGTGAGGGGGTCTAGGCCCTGCAGCCCAAGGCCTCTGAAGTCAGGTCTGACAGCTCTGGCAGCCCAGGCCAGGGCCCTGCCTGAGCAGACTGGCCAGCAGACTGGTCAGGTGCCCCCTCGCCTGGTTTCACTTAAGCAGGGCAGAGCACCAAGGCGTGGCCCTTGATGAAGGGGCTGTCGTCTGCCTCACTGACACGCTCCCAAACCTCGTGACCTCCAGGTGATGTCCATAGAGGAAGTGGAGAGGATCCTGGACGAGACCCAGGAGGCCGTGGAGTACCAGCGGGTAGGTGTTGCTTGGTACCGGGGCCTCCCCCACCTGCTGCTCAGTGCTGTTGCCAGCTTGGAGGACGTTGGGGGCAAACCGCCCTTCTTCTCATGACGGCTGCTGCTGTCCAGGGGAGGCCTGGAGCCACAGGCTGTCTCCTGTCCCTGGGCCCCAACCTAACAGACCTAACTGCTATTCCTTCTTCTGCAGCAAATAGATGAGCTGTTAGCAGGGAGCTTCACCCAGGAGGATGAAGATGCCATCTTGGAGGAACTGAATGCTATCACTCAGGTACAGGACCCCAGGGCTGGGCACAGTTGCTGGGTGATGAGACCCAGGGTCAGGCATGGTTGCCTAAGCAGTAAGACCCCAGTTACTGGGTTACAGGATGCAGTAGGCCTCCACCTGTGGCATTTGCAGCTGTCTTTTTGAGCACAGGGTTCTGGTTTTGCACCTGCTTTTCCTTCCTAAAGTGACTCAGGTCTGTGCCAAACAGAGGCCTTTCTCCATAACTCTAGCAGCAGCTTGAAGAGACAGCATGGATGAGTGGTCTCCAGGGCTGACCCCCAGGACTGGCACAGGCAGTGACCTGTGTGTGGATAGGGCAGATGCCAGGCCTCCCAGCCATGATGTGGGTCTCTCCCCTTGCCTGTGTCTGGCCTGCTGTGCAGGTTGGGCCCAGGGGGGTCTGTTCTGCAATCGCATCCTCCTCTGCCAGACATCTGTGCAGAGTGCGCCATCTCTGTGGGCCCCTGCCTCAGTGTGCCAGGGCTTCCCTGTGCCCCAAGAGCTGCCTGCTGCCCCAGCCCTCCAGAGTCCATGACCTCCTGTCCACTGGGGCCTGAGAGCCTGGTGAACTGCATAGGAAAACAGGCCCCAAGGTAAAGAGGCCTCAGTTTGGGAGGTGGCCTCCCCCACAGACTGCCCTGGGGTGACGGCTCCTTGACACCTCCCAGCAGTCACGCCACTGTCATTCTCTGGACCCGTGGACACCAGCACAGCCTGGGTGTCCATATCTTTTCCATATCACACCCATGGTCCTGGCATGGCCTAGCCTTGGGAATTGGGGCCTCTAGGGACAGCCCAAGAGTTGGCCACTGTGCTCCACAGGACCCCAGGATCATTGTAGAAGCCACTGCTATAGTGGCTGTGTCCCTACCTGGGGTGGTTTGAATCTCCAGAGATGCCTGGAGCTGGGGGGCGTGCAGACTCAGGTCTGAACAGGAGGGCTCTTGTCCTGCTTTAAATCCGACTGCAGTAGCTAGTTAAGTAGGTTTCCTTTCCTCGAAGACTGCTGGCCTTACAGCCTTACCCTTTGCTTTTTACAGGAACAAATAGAGCTACCGGAGGTTCCTTCAGAGCCCCTTCCTAAAACACTCCCAGGTACCTCCCTGCCTCATCCTTCTGAGCTTGTTGGGATGCAGGACGGCGCATCCTAGGAGGGAACAACACAACGCTCCCTTGGCCAGCGTTCCCAGTGCAGTGGGCAGGCCAATCTGCAGATGTGGCTGGCTGGGGGAAGCCAGGGCGGAGAGCCAGGCCCAGTCGCAGCCACGTCCAGATGCTAGAATTGGGAAGAGGCTCGTCAGCCACGCAGGCCTTGCCGGGGTGCAGGCCCTGCCGGGGTGTTTGTGCAGCTGAGGGTGGCTCCCCTGTGGTGGCATCTGTCCCAGGTTCAGAGACCCCAGCAGGCCTGACTCTCTTGTCCTGGTCTTCCTGTTTCCTGATCCTCTGTGGCTCCAGGGGCCCTGCCCCTCACTGGAGCTGGTCTGGGGGCCATGCTCCCCTGCCCTGTGTGGGCCCACTGGCTTCCTGTTTGTACCTTGCCTCCCCTGGCTGGGCACACCTTCCCATAGTGGCCTTCTCTAGTGGCCTCTGACTTCGTCTTCTGGAAGCATCTGCCGTGGTCTTTTCCATATCACAGATGTGTCTGTTTCCTTCACAGAAAAAGACCCTGTCAAGGTCAGAGCCAGGCCCGCAGACCTGGTGGCAGCCTCGTAGCTCAGCCCCTCACAGGACTCGCAGGATTCTACAAGGATAAACCCACACAGCTTGGGTGTGTGGTGGCCCCGGAGGGCTCCCAGGAGGCCGGCCGGCGTGGCCAGGCTGGCCAGCACAGAAGGTGCTGTCGGGCAGAACAGCAGCACACGCAGGCTCACGTGCTGGGACGGCTCCTGGGTGTCCCTTCACGGTTCAGTCCGATTGCACAGTGACGCTGCTGTTCTGCTCTCATTCTGGATTAAACAGCGACATGCAGACCCTTGGCCAGGCCCGGCTTCTGACGGGGTGGTTCCATGGTGGCAGAGGCCCAGGCCTGCCACCCGCCCCTGGTGCTGTTCAGCAGCCCTGGTGCCTGTGGGAAAGCGGACAGCGGGCCACGACATGCCTCAGCTTTCCTGCGGGGTAGGGGCAGACACCCCAGAACCTCTTGGCACCTCTACTTGACAGCCTAGGCAAGCTTCTAGCCTCTGGGAGAGTTGGGCCGGGGGGCTGTCGCTGCTAGATTGACTCCCGGAGCCCCAGCCGTGCCCCCACACAGTGGCTCTGCCTTGCTGAGAAAAGACATCCTGAAGGGGATGGTGAGACTCGCTGTAGCAGCCGTGGCGTGCTCCATGTGCCCGTGGCTGTGGACAGTCCCAGCCACCAGCTGCCGGGACAGCAGGCCCAGCCTGAAGCCACTGCTCATGCAAGGCACCTGTTTCGCCATCAGACAGCCTGGCCGGGGTCTCACTGGCCCATGAACAGCACAAGAGCAGGGGCCACCAGGAATAGGGAGCTTCCTCTTTAACCCCAAACTGGTTGCCCCCATATTAAAGTTGGCCCCTTCCTGGCCTGCTGCCTCGTGGACTTGGTGTGGTCAGCATCTTAGCATGGCCGGCTCTGGGGGAACCAGCCTAGCCCCAGCTCTGCAAGTAGGTTGGAATATGGCTCCTGCCCTTGACCGTAACTGAGGCATCCCTGACCAGCACAACTGGGCAAAGCCAAGGTCTGGGCACTGGGTACCTAGGAGGACATAGGGGCTCTGTGTGGCCTGGGCCCCCATGGTCACCTCTGGGCAGTTGCCCTCCTCAAGGTGGGGGGCAGTTTGGCCACACGGCCTGCTGAGTATGTGCTGTTACTCTGGTGGTTTTGTGAGGCTCCCAGGGCTGGTGGCTGGTGGCCAGATGTCTGGGTTGCCCTGCTTCAGGCCTGAGATGGGTCCTCCTGAGTGAGGGCAGATGGTTTGGGGTCACAAAGCCCAGTTGGGGAGCCTGAGGCCCAGGGAAATGTAGGCAAGTCCTCTTCCTTGGATGGCCTCCACACCCTGCCGGGAGACACTGGTCCATGTTGCCAGGTCTCAGCTTCTCCAGAGTCAGGGGCAGCACTGAGCACAGGCTTGGTGGCAGCCAAGCCCCGCCTACTGAAGTGTGCATGTCCGCCAGGGGGGGGACTTGCAGAAGCCACTGCCTGAGGCTGCCCGCCAGCTCCTGCCATGGGAGCACGTGGTGGTCCTGAGGATGGTATCCTGGATGAGGCCTGTCCAGGCCCAAGACCCTGGCCCTCTGCTGCAGCAGGTCCAGGGAGCGACTCCCAGGCCTCGCCTTGAGCACAGCTCACCAGTGGGGAGGTTGCCCGTGTGTTTCCCAAAGCTCCTGCCGGCAGCCAGGAGGGTAGCCCCTCCTGCCTCTTGGCCTCCTCAAGGACCCTGGACTCTCTAGCCAGTGGGCATCTCTAAGGGAGGCCAGGTCCCGCGCAGCCCCAAGCATGCAGCTCTCTGACCCAAGCCAGGTGGGGCAACTGAGAAGAGGACAGGGGCCACATCCCCTTGTACTGCCCAGTAGGTTAAGCCTCATACATTAATCTTTTGAGTTTGCCCTTAAACCTCAAGAGCTGGCATCCCAGAATGACCTTAAGCTGATTCCTGCCCTCTGGCCTTGGCGTGGCCTGGCTTGCAGCTCCCTGCCTGCGTGGGGCCAGCCGCGGGAGCCCAGTGACATCCAGAACCCGACCCGAGTTCCTTTCAGTGTGGGACACAGGACCCAAAACAGTCATGAGCAAGATCAGGTGCAAAGCCTGCGGCAGGACTGGCCCTGTGGAGTGAGTGGGGACTTGGAAAGGAGGACAGGACTGATGGTTGCTTGCTGGGAGCAGGCCACATGGCGGTGCCCATTGCTGGGTGGATGTGGAGGGCAGGGGAGTGCAGGGTGGTGAGTTCAAGGGAGTTGGGGGATACCAAACTTCAGGGCACAGGCTGGGGCAGTGGGGAGGTTGCCCGTGTGTTTCCCAAAGCTCCTGTGGGCAGCCAGCCCTCGATCCATGCAGCCTCGGCTGTTGGTGTGTGAGATCCAGGGTGGCATCTCCACTCTTCCCGCCCCCAGGCTCATTTACTTTAAGTTGGGCCCCTACCTTGGAAGTGCGCGGACCAAGAAGCAGGGACCAGCGGTGGCCGCTCTGGGCTGCTCTGACAACACTGGGCATTCCAGTTCTGTGAGGCCTCGTGCCGTCACCTGGTGGAAGAGAGCAGAGGGGCTGCACCCCTCCCCGGGAGGCTGGGGCCCCGCACCTAAGCACCTCTTAACAGTGTCAGGTGGCAGCTGAATGCCAACCCAAGTTCTGGAAGGGACAGCACTCAAACCAAAGGAGTAATGACGCGAGGGACACGGCCACATTGAGTGTGGCGGCCATCACAGCCACTAGCTAAGTGCACACCCACTGCCCCCGAACCCCAGGAAACGGCAGGGGCAGCGGCAGCACCCAACCAGGGCAATCTGGGTGGCGCCCGGCAGGGGCGGGCTGAGTGTCGTGCCTGACATCATGTAGCGCTGCACCGCCAGCCCTTTCTAAGTGATCACACGGGGAAACTGGATTTTTATTTGAACGGTTCCATGAATTTCAGCATGTGTGGGTCCTGGAACCTGTGCCCAGTCAGGACACAGGACATCCTGTCACTCCCAGATCCCCTTCCTGCTAGCCCTTCGGGCTTTCCCTTTCCCCACTCCTCACCCTAGTGACCACTTACCTGGTTTTTGAGAATGCTGCACAGTGAGAACTACATGGTGTGACACCTTTGGACCCTGGCACCTGTCACTTCACAGAGCCTTTGCGAGGCACCAAGAGTCCTTTTTCCACACTGGGTGACATTCTGTCGTGGATGAACCTTGTTGGTTGAGCTACTTCCAGGTTTTGCTAGTTTCGACCAGAGCTGCCCTGGGCGTGGTGGGCCCAGGTGTGTCTCCTCCGGAAGCCCGGGTTCCTGGACTGCTGTGGCTCACACCCAGCACTCTGTGGGTGGTTGCTTTGGCTGCCCTGGCTGTAGCCACCTCACCACTTCAACCTGTGCTGCCCTGAGGCCGGGCCTGGGCACCTGTCCCATTCTGACCTGGACCTTGCTGGAAGGCTCAGCCCTTCGATGGGCCTGGGAGTTAGCACAGCCTGCAGCAGCTGAGCAGGAATCCTACAGCCCCACCACCCTCCATCCCTCAGAGATGCCTCTGGAAGGAGGGGACCCCTGTCCCCAGTCTCAGGTGGGCATGGTGGAGTGCACTTGATGCCCCCACAGAACCTGGGGAGCCTCCGACAGGAAGGACAAGGTGGCAAGGGCGTCATCATGGCGACAAGGGGGGAGGGTTGCCAGCCCCTCCCCTCCCCTCCCAGGGGACAGCTGCAACCAGGCACACCCTTGCTTAGCACTCTTCAGGTCTGAGTGGGCCTGCCAGGTGGGCAAGGGAGGGGCTGTGGTCCCAGGACCTCAGGGATTGGGACAACCCTGAGGACTTAGGATAACCCTGAGCTGTCCGTGGTGTCCAGACCCCCCTGGAGGATGTGACCTCATGCTGGGCCTTTGAGGGTCCCCCAGGTGTCCTGCCACCCTAGGCATCCCAGGGACAGCCTTCCACACGCCTGTGCAGGGGCTGGCTGGCTTCTGGCAGGGCTGGAGGGGCAGGGGGCTCATGCAGAGGTCAGGTATGAAGTGACCTCGGGGGAGGCCCGCTGGAGGCTGGTGCTCGGCGGCCCCGAGCTCGGTGGAGAAGCACGCCACCCTGTGGGTTGGCCCGTGGAAAAGGTGCGGACAGCAGCCCCCAAGCCCTGTGCTCTTTAGCTGTCACCCCTGGCCAGGTCCTGTCCCTCTCCCAGCCCTGAGCAGCTGCTGGCCTGTCGCCGTGGAGCCCCACTGTGGGCTTGCTGTGGTGGAGTGGCACGTCTGCCGTGAGGCTGGCTGTGCACGTGGCACAGGTTCACCCGCATTGTCACAGGGTGCGGCTTCTGTCTGGTGGCGGAATGATTTCCACTTACAGGTGGAGCACTCCCTGTTCACTCCTTCATCCGTTTGGGTTGGTGCCATTTTTGTTGTGTGAATTGTGCTGATGTAGGCATCAGAGCATGCGTTTGGGGTACATGGGGCAGGGCTGCTGGGGAGGTCCGTCTTCTCACCAGCACAGGGGCTGCCCCGTCCCCGCCCTGCCAGCAGGAATGAGGCTGCGGCTGCTGCACCCCTCCCCAAGCTGGTGCCTGTCCACCATTCCAGCGGGTGTGGGTTGGTGTGCCACGCGGCACAGATGTGCACCTTCCTGATGGACAGTGAGGGTGACCCCTTTTCATGTGCTGTGGCCCTCTGGAGTCTTCTTGGAGACGTGTCTATGCAGACTCTTTGCCCATTTTTAACTGGGTAAGTTGCCTGTTTGTTGAGTTCTAGGAATTCCTAATGTGCTTGCCCATCGCGTGGGCTGCCTTTTTGCATTTCTGATGGTGTCCTTAAGAGTTCAAAATGTTTCAATTTGGGGGCAGGGGATGTGGCTCAGGCGGTAGCGCGATCCCCTGGCATGCGTGGGGCCCAGGTTCGATCCTCAGCACCGCATACAAAACAAAGATGTTGTGTCCGCCGAAAACTAAAAAATAAATATTAAAATTCTCTCTCTCTCTCTCTCTTTAAAAAAAAAATGTTTCAATTTGGGGGAAGCCAAGGAAATCTATTTTTTTTCTTGTTGCTTTTGCTTTTGGTGTGATAGTTAAGAAACCTTGCATAATTCATTGTCATAAGATTTATGCCTGATTTCCTTTCAAGAGTTTCATGGTCTTATTTATTTCTGTTAGGTCCGTGGTCAACTGAGTGAGTTTTGTGTATGGTGTGCAGTTGGTGGGCCCTGTGTTGCTCTGGGCAGTGGCCCACTGTCCTGGCCGCTTGTTTAAAACTCAGTTCTCTCCCCATTAAGCTACTTTGGCATCCCTGTCAAAAATCAGTGGGTCACAAATATCAGTTCATTCCCAGACTCTCAGTTCTCTCCGCTGATCTACATGCCTGTCCTTTAGCTTAAAGACAGCTTTGTTACACCTGGGAGGCACAGGTTGAGAGAAGCTTTACAAATGAAACCTGGACTGTAACCATGCGCCACTGAAGGTAGTAGAAGTTGTGGTCTGAACTAACCAGGCTGACCCGCTGTGAAAACAAAACCCAACATTTTCCGGAGAAATTCTCTGGAGAGAATGACATAACGGATTCATAAAATGTCCAATTTACAACCCCAAATTACTTGACGTACAAAGAATCATGAAAATGTGACTCATTTCCAAAGGAAAAGATGATCAACAGGGCTGGGGATGTGGCTCAAGCAGTAACGGGCTCGCCTGGCATGCGGGGGCGCTGGGTTCGATCCTCAGCACCACATACAAATAAAATAAAGGTGTTGTGTCCACCGAAAAATAAATATTAAAAAAAATATGATCAACAGACCCAACTCAGATGACCCAGGTGATGGAATTATCAGACAAAAACTTCAAAGCAGTTATCACAACCATGTCACATGTGGCTAAGGCCAACACACTTGAGGCAAATGGAAGAGCAGAACTTCTCCACTAAAGAGTGCGAGCAATGTAAGATAACGACACGGAAATCCTAAGCCAGTCCCAATGGCACAGTGATTTGAGTGGTAGAGGCAGGAGGATCACAAGTTTGAGGCCAGCCTCAGCAACTTAGTGAGAACTTGTTTGAAATTAAAAATTTAAAAAAAGAGAACCAAGGGCTGTGGGGTAGCTCAATGGTAAAGTACCCCTGCATCCTATCTCCAGTACTTTAATCAATTGTTAATGTCAGGCAATGTATATTTCATATAACCAAAGATAAAAATAGACAGTAGGGGGTCGTGGCTCAGTGGTAGAGCACTCGCAGAGCACGTGTGAGGCACTGGGTTCGATCCTCAGCACCACATAAAATTAAATAAATAAAGGTCTTGTGTCCAACTACAACTAAAAAAATAGTGTTTTTTTTAAAGAGACATTACAAAACTATAAAACAAAGCATAAAAATCAAATGTGTATTCACCTAATGATAGAATTTCAAATTGCAGGAAGCAAAACTTAGACCTGAAATGTCAAGTAGTCTCTTATAGTCAGAGATGTCTACATTTCTCTTTCACCAATTGAGAGAACAAATAGAAAATCTTAAGGACAAAGAAGAATTGAAGAACATTATCAACCAATTGACCCAACTGACATTTCACATCAAGATTTATGGATTGTAACTAATGTAATATCTTTTTAAAAAAACTTTTTTAGTTGTAGATGGACACGATATGTTTATTTTATTTTATTTTAGTAATTTTTATGTGGTGCCGGGGATCAAATCCAGTGCCTCACATGTGCGAGGCAAGCACTCTGCCACTGAGCCTCAGCCCCAGCCCACAACATAATATCTTGAAGGACATTTATAACATTACATGTTTATGGGCTGGGGATGTGGCTCAAGCGATAGCGCGCTTGCCTGGCATGCGTGCGGCCCGGGTTCGATCCTCAGCACCACATACAAACAAAGATGTTGTGTCCGCTGAAAACTTAAAAAAAAAAAATATTAAAATTAAATAATAATAATATTAGAGAAGAAAGAGAGAACATTACTACAGGCCCTATAGACATTAAAATGATTTTAAGGAAAGACTGCAAACAATTTTATGCTCATAGATTTGACAATTTAGATGAAAAGGATAAATCCCTACAGATACAAACTAGGATGGCTGGGGTTGTGGCTCAGCAGTAGAGCGCTCGCGTAGCACAGGCACGGTCCTGGGTTCGATCCTCAGCACCACATAAAAAATAAATAGATAAAATAAAGGTATTATATCTAACTACAACCAAAAAAATAAATATTAAAAAATAATAAATAAACAGGGATTGGGATTGTGGATCAGTGGTAGAGCGCTTGCCTAGCATATGTGAGGCACTGGGTTCTATCCTCAGCACCACATAAAAAAATAAATAAACAAAATAAAGGTATTGTGTCTATCTACAACTAAAAAAGAAATTCTTTTAAAAAAATAAAGATATTGTGTCCAACTACAACCAAAAAATAAATATTAAAAAAGATACAAACTAGAAATAACAGATACTAGAATAAACAGATGTACCAACTAGTTATAAATATACAAAGAAAAATTCTACCAAACAGAAAAGAGAGACTTAATTCTAGTTCCAAACTGTTACAGAAATTAGAAGAATAAACCCTTCAGGAACCCAACATTACCAGATATGAAAACCACATGAGTCCTTACAAGAAAAGAAAACCTCAAGGCAGTATCCCTCATGAACATAGACCCCAAAACCTCAACAAAACATGAGAAAAATTGAAGAGCCAGACATGTGGTGGCACACACCTGTAGTCCTAGCTACCTGAGATGCTGAGGAGGAAGGAACACTTGAACTCGGGAATTTGAGACCAGCCTGGGAAATATGGAGAGGGGTGTGTGTGTGTGTATGTGTGCGCGTGTGCGTGTTTGAATCCAGCAATAGATGGCATGTTGTTGGTTGGTTAGGTTTTTTAATTTTTTTTTTTTTAATTTTAGATGTTGATGGACCTTTACTTTGTTCATTTATTTCTATGTGATGCTGAGAATTGAACCCAATGCCTCACACATGCTGAGGCATTGGGTTCAATTCTACCACTGAGCCACAAACCCAGCCCCGATTGGTTGGTTTTATAGTACTGGGGATCAAACCCAGGGCCTCACACATGCTAGGCAAGCGCTGTATCACTGGGTAACATCCCCAGCAAGAAGAGGTCTTTATCCTGAAGTTACTGTTTATTCCAAGGTAAAACAAATGGGAAATGCAAGGTTGGTTCAACCTTCAGCCATCAATCAATTCACCAAATCAGACTAATGAAGAAAATCCTTATGATATTTCAACAGATGCAGGAAAAGCATTTGACAAAATTCAGTATCTATTTATGATGACAGTTCTCAGCTGCCAGTCAGAGTGGTGCATGCTTGTAATCCCAGCAACTCAGGAAGCTAGCGGAGGCAGGAGATATCAAGTTGCAGGTCAGCTGCAGCAACTCAGCAATTCCCACTAACAACAACAACAAAACATTGAAATGGAAGCATAGGCTAGTTTTACTGCACCTCAAACTGCAGAGCTCTGCTGCCATGCATGCCAGTGCTTGGTTAAGATGGAAAAGACACTGAAGTGTAAGATTCAGAGCTTACTGAAGTATCTGCTGGGGTCTTGGAACATGTCCCCCTCAGACAAGGACTACTGTAAAAGGAAACTTCCTACCTCTATAGAAGACATCTACAAAATCCCTACAGACGCCATTGATACTGGTCTGGTGCAGATCAGTAATGTGTTCTTGTTTCCTGTGTGTTGAGGAATAAACACCTGAGAAACACCAAGGCAAGCGTAGCCAGCAAGTTTAATTTAAGAAAGTTCTAGAGGACAGACTCCCTTGAAGAGGAGGGGTCCTCGGAACCAAAAGCCCATGGGAAGAGGTGTGACTTGCTTTCTTCTAGACCCCGGAAGCCCCTCTTTATTGTGTTCCCTTTTTTTCCTGTAGGGTACGTGAGGTGCTGGAGGCCAGCGACCCTCCTTCTCTACTTGAGAACTAGTCGCCACCCTCTCCACCTCACCCTGTTACCTACACTGACCGCCTGACCTCTGCCCCTGCCTCAGTTGGCTGAGGAATGGGACACATCTTGTCCACTGAGCCAGGCAGGGCTGCAGGAGAATTGCTTTTTGGCAAAGCAAGGGCGTGGGGGTCAGGACACTGGGCCCACTTTATAGAATCATTCTCTCACCCTCGTGTTCCCACCATCCCCATCATCTGTCCCCTAACCCGTCCCACTCGGGGGTGAAGAGCAGAGTGGGCTGCCTATGAGATAGCAAGGAGGTGGCTACTCTCACACTCCTTCTGCTCAGCACCATATTGAGGCCTGGTCAAGGTAATAAGCAAGACAAAGAAATGAAATATGTATATATTGGGAAGGAAGAAATAATAATGCCTTCTGCATTGTTGATAACATGAGTGTCTACATGGAAAATATCAGAGGAATCAATAAGAAATCTATTAGAACGAATTCATTTAATCAAGTTCAGCAAAGTCACAGATTACTAGGTTAATGTACAAAATTCAATACATATTTGTTTGTTAGCAATGAACAATTGGAATCTGAAATCAAAATTTTAAACATGAGTAGCAGTTGTTCAAGTCCAGGTAGGATGGAGTGGTTTATGGTGGATGGAGTCTCTCACTAAGAACTAGAAAAGCAGGGCTGGGGCTGGGGCTGGGGCTAGGGCTGAGTGGTGGAGCACTTGCCAAGCATGTGTAAGGCACTGGGTTTGATCCTCGGCACCACATACAAAAATAAATAAAACAAGGGCATGCTGCCTTTCTACAACTACACACACACACACACAAAAAAAAAAAATTAAAAAAAAAAAAACTAGAAAATCCAGACATGGATACAGAAGGCATTTCTCCAAAGGCATCAGAAAGCTGCAGAAGCAATAAAGACTGACAGGGTTATGATTCAAAGAGGGAAGCCCACGGAGAGAAGAGCCGGCCATCTGCAGCCAGCGTTTGCCAAGTTTCTGTTCATGCTGGTTTAATGACCAACCAGAGATCAAGGGGCGTCTGATCATGAGAGAGCGTAGACCTGAGGGCTGGCCTTCCCTCCAAGTCTTGACAAGTTGGGAGGCAGAGAGGGTGTTCAAGAGCTCAGTGAAAGCCGAGTCGTGCTGGTCTCAGTGCTGAGGAGGGAGGGCTCCCGTGTTCCCAGCAAGCATGTGGCTTACTGTCCTCAGGACTGGGCCCTGGAAACAGGAGCCAACACAGCAGATGGCGAGCCAGCCCCCCACTTAGTGCCACTGAGGTCGGGCTTGCCACGCTGTCCCTTAGGAGCCAGAGAATAAGGATTTTAGCAGTAGTGGCCTCTGTCCACTGAACTCTGCTGTTGTGGGGCAAGAGCAGCATGGCCAGCGTGTGGACAGTGAAGCTCCGCTTCCAGGGCAGGCTGCCGGCCTGCGGCTGACCCTCCATCTGCAGTTCTGACACCCAGCATTCAGGGACCACAGTGCAGGAACCCAGGAGAGAAGGCAGGATGGGGACAGACCAGAGGTGGCAGACAAGAGCTGGGAAATCCCTTTGATCATCGTGTTTTGTTCAAATAGAGGAAACAGTGGAGAAAGTAGATTAATGGTAGAGAATCTCATCAAAGAATCTGAATCTGCACAGCACAGACATTTAAGAATCTCTGCAAACCCTGAGCTTCCTGCCGTGCAGATCCGAGCACCGGCAGGGAGAGAGCAGTTCATTCTGGCTGACAGGCCAAGTCGCAACTATCCTGCTCACAAGCACTTAGGAGGTGAAGCTGCTGTTGTGACCAAAAGTGGCCAGAAGCCATGTAATGCCTAACAGTGCTGGGAGGCCCTGGGGCCCCTGGAGAAAGAACCCAGCCTTGAGACTGTCTGCGAAGGCCACTCAGCCTCTGCGAGCCTGCTTTGTCCCATGTGCTCTTCAGTGTCACCCAGCAGGCTCTGCCTCCTCCACTGTGCCCCCTTGGAAAGAAGTTGGAGACAACACAAGGCCACCTTCACTGCCATGCCCAGGAGCAGAGGTAAAGGAGGAAAAACAAAGCAGAGGTAAGAATGAGGACGAGTTTGAAAACAGCTGCTGTTCGTCGAGGCTGGCACCTCATGCCCAGGGCATCCAGGCTGGGAAATGGACGTCTATGGCATACGGAGATTAAATGACATCAGAGGGAAACTGAGGAAAAGTTTGAAGAAATACCCCAGACCCATGGGTTGGTTTCCAAGACCACCAGGACAACGACACTGATGGCAGTTTGAAGCTGGACGGCTGAGGGCTCGCGAGCCCGGAGCTGGAGTCAGTGGAACATGCATTTGGTCCTGGAGATGAGGACGGAACTCACTTGATAACATTGGAGACGATGATGAAGACACTGATCTAAACTGAACTCAACACTTCACACTTCAAGTTTTCTGAACACTGTCCTGCAGTTTGAATTTTGGCCATAACCCTCAAAGAAGATTAAATCTTCATCAGCATGAATGTAATTTGTTAAGGCAGACTGATTTGCTTCTAAGACATTCGTTTCCTTAAAAACTGACAATGCTGAACTACCTTAAGTGAAATGCTAAGCCCACTTTGTTCTATTGATGTAATGGAGCTTATGGATTGAAGAGCACATCTATTTAAAAAAAGAGAGAAAAAAATAAGGCCTTGCCACTGTCTCTTCCAGGACACCGTGGCTTGCGATGGCAGTGTGTTCCCATTGTGGAGCCCTGCTCTTCCCGAGGAAGCATGGTGGTTCTTTGGAGAATCTCTGATTATTATTTGGATTGACAAGGTGTCAAGGTATCCCGCACAGCCCTGGGGAAGGGGAGGCAGGAGCTGTGCTGGCTGTGTGAGAATGCAGGTCTTTGTCCTTGGAGCCATGATGGCCACTGCAGGGCTGCAGCAGGAGCCATGGGGTCAGAGTTGTACTTTGAAACCTCCCTGGTGAGCCAGGCACAGGGTTGCACACCTGCAAACCCAGCAGTTTGGGAGGCTGAAGCAGGAGGATTGCAGTTTAGCAAAAGCAAGGCATGAAGCAACTCAGTGAGACCCTGTCTCGAAATATAATACAAAATAGGGCTGGGGTGTGGCTCAGTGGTGTGGTGGAGTGTCCCTGAATTCAAGCCCCATTACCCCGGGGGGAAAAAAAACATCAACTCACTGGCACGGAGGCTGGTAAGGATGAGCCAGGGGAATCAGGAAATCAGGTACGAGATCACTTCCTTATTCCAGGGTGGCAGATACAGCAAGAGTTGGACAGATTGGAGATTTAGGGGATCGAAGCTGGCAAGACGGTGGGTAGATGTTCTGGGCTAGAGGTTAGCGGAGGAAGGTGAAGGAAGAGGAAACAGGAGGAGGGCCCCCAGGTCCCGAGCTCATTAGCTGGCAATGCAGCAGGGCAGTAACCTGAGTGGAGAACTGGAAGAGGTCTGGCTGGGAACTGTCTGGGGGGCAGACGGAGCCATAGCCGGGGCTCAGCTGAGAGGGCAGGGCAGGAAGTGCAGAGGTGAAAGGCACCCTGGTCGACCCAGGGGAGTCAGGGTGAGGCTGCACCCATAGACCCCCAACCCAGCCCCATGATCTGGGTCCCTGGAGGGACAGGGAAGAGCCAGCCCCAGAACCACCTCCTGGTATCTGCATTGCTGCACCATGTCCCCTCAGGCTGTTCTCCCCTTAAGCCTCAGTTTCCTGGCATGAAAGTGGGGTCACCAAACAGCCTGAGGAGCGGTTGAGTAGCCTTGGCTCAGCACCAAGAATGTACAGTGCACTCTGGGTGCACTCCTAGTGGGTGTGAAGTGGAGTCTGTGGTTTTGAGTCAAATGTCCCTGATGACACACCTGAGCATCCTCCCTGGTGGGTCCTGTCTTCTTAAAGGAGGAAGAATCCTCCCTAGAATTCCAGTGTCTTCATTCCAGTGCTCACTTTGGGAAGGGCCTGGAAGATACCTCAGTGGCCACCCAGCTCACACCCTGCCTGCTTTTGAGGGGCTCGGACCCAAACCTCAGCTCCCCCACTGAGCTGCATCTCCAGCCATACATGCCCTCTGGGTCCCTGGAGGGACCCAGCCTGCTCCTGGGGACCTGGAAAGGTGGCAGGTCTGGGCTTAGCTTTTCACTTAAGATAGTTCAGCATTATCAGTTTTTAAGGAAATGAATGCCTTAGAGCTGGGAATGCTGTCCTGGCTCTCGTGGGTGCCTTCCGGCACTTGTCCTGAGCATTAGCTGGCTCTAGGACTCTCCATGGGGCCGATGTCTCTGGGCGGAGCAGGTGAGACGTGAGCACAGAGCTAACAGAGAGGGGAACGTGGCCACAGGAGTTCTGACACTTCAAAAACACCTGCCTCACATCCCTTCCTAGCCTGCTCCTGGAGACCTGGAAATGTGGCAGGTCAGGGAGCAGTCAGGGGCTCAGCAGGGCAGCACAGTGGTCAGAGCACCCTTGCCATGGGAGACTCCTCAGCCTGGGCTTGATGGGGGAAGCTGCAGAGGAGGCAGCAGGGCCAAAGAGCACCCTTGCCCGTTCCTCTGCTGCTGCTGGGCCTTGGTCGCAGGTAGAGGAGGCAGTGTGGTGTGGTGTGGTGACAGCAGCAACAGCAGGGTCAGCAATGGCTGTGCTGGGGAGCCACACTGGACCCCATCTGAAAGAGGAGGCTGGTCCTCTGGCCAGGACCAGCCACACAGCTCTTCCCGTCACTCTCAGGCAGCACTTCAGCCTTCCCAAGAACCCAGTAACCCCTGCCTTTTCGACAATTCCTACTCTGCCAGGCCGGTGCGCATGGTTGCTGCGTGCCAGGAAGGGACCAGTGGTGCCAACAGAGCTCTGCCCTCCACCCCATCACCTGCAACCTTGGAAACGCCCCTCCCAGCTCTGGACCTCTGCTTCCCTTCCAGTATTGAGAGGCTGATGCAGGGCCAGCCCCACCATCCTGGGCAGGCAGTGGCCTGGCTCCCTGGCTCCTGGCTGTGACAACCTCAGCCCTGTCTGCCTGCCAGAGCCACACTGGCCTGGGCTTCCACGCCGTCTCTGCAGGTAGCAGGGGGGACTTTTGCTCATTTGTTCCTATGTCTGTGTTGGCAGGCATGTGTCATGCTTCCTTACCAAGAGCACCAGGCGGTGATGCAGCTGGGGGGCCATCTAGGCCCCACGGGGCTCACAGCACAGTCCACACCACCCCCTTCAGATGCCCCAGCACGGCGTGGGCTTCAAGGCAGGCAGGAATCACTCAGGGACAGTCCTGACTGCCCCCAGGGTTTCTGAAACGCTGCTCGGGCAAGAGATGCAGCTCAGTGGGGGAGCTGAGTTTGGGTCCAAGCCCCTCAAAAGCAGGCCAGGTGTGAGCTGGGTGGCCACTGAGGCATCTTCCAGGCCCTTCCCAAAGTGAGCACTGGAATGAAGACACTGGAATTCTAGGGAGGAGTCTTCCTCCTTTAAGAAGACAGGACCCACCAGGGAGGATGCTCAGGTGTGTCATCAGGGACATTTGACTCAAAACCACAGATTCCACTTCACACCCACTATGAGAGCTAGAATTGAGACAAAATAAATAAACAAAAAGGGAAATTAAGTATTAGTAAGGATGTGGAGACACCGGAAGCCTCGTCCACTGCTGGAGGGAACGTTAAGTGGTGTGGCCACTGCACAAGATCGTTTCTCCAAGTCTTGAAAAAGCTGGAGGTGGTCATCATGTGAACCAGCAGTTCCAAATCCAGATGTCTACCCCAAACCCACCAGCTGGCACGTGAAGATCACACTGTCACAAGCACATGCAGTTTTAACATCACTTAGCATACAGGGTGAAGGCTCAGGGGACCCTCACTGTGCTGCCCAGTGAGAAGCCGGACATTGCAGGTAGTGCCATGTGGCCTTGTAGACAAAACATCTAGACAGGCAACTTCTCAGATAGGCGGTGGCCGGGCTAGGCTGGGCTGGGCTGGGATACGACCGCTCATGCTGTGGGGCTCCTCCAGGTTGATGGAAATGATGAGGACCAGATCGAGCTGGCGGCCATCCCTCACCATGAGTGCGCTAAGTGCCACGAGACTGGATGGAACTGCTAACTTCTTGCTGGTGATGTTTTGCTCCATTTAAAAGAAAAGTTGTCACAGGGCCGGGGCCCTTTGGAAACGTGAACAGGAGACTTCTGCAGGGTAAGCTCACAGGCCATCCCCAGACATTCTTTTTGCAGGTCCAGGCTAATCACTCCACTGCTCCGTGGCAGAACCGTAACTCACACTGTCTCCTCTTGGGCCCTAGGGGAATGTGTTACTCTTCCCTTCTGAAATGGCCAGCTTGAAGGGTGCACTTTCCAGAAGCAGAGTCCAGATTCCAGCCTGGTCCTACAAACCAAGTACACCTGCTCTGCACCTGCACTTGGCCACACAAGTCTGTGGCCTCCCACTTTGTCCCTGCTAACCACTGGCCGTAGCACCTGTCCCTCTGGGGCTGGTACCCCACAGCGCCTTTTTCTGGCTGTCCACCAGGTGGCAGTGTAGTGTTAAGCTCACCACCCCTCCCAGTCAGGGCCAGGGGCGGGCAGAGTGGCAGGACTGATGCCAGGTGAGGGGCCATGAGGCTAAAGCTGCGTCTCCCACCAAGCAAAGCCTATTCTAAAACCCAAATGCACTGATGCTGGGTCCCACACCTAGGCTGGAAGCCCCAGGGTGGGTCCCTTCCAGCACAAGCACCCTCGGGCTCTCCTCCTGGGACAACAGCCACTCAGAGAACCAGACCTGCCCCAACCACAAGGAAACACTTCCCTTGAAGGTGGCACTAAGGCCCTGTAGTAGCAAGCTTGTGTCCCTGCCGCAGCCTTGGCTTCTATGTTCCTGATGCAGAATCGAGAGCACAGGGTTTTCCTGTGGGAACTCTAGGAACCAAAGAAGGAAGGGAAATTACAACAGGGCTCTGGTGCTCTGAGTCCTGAGGCACAAAGGACTCTGTTGGCTCCTGCAGCCACAAGGAAAAATCTCCAAATCTGGGTGAGAACTAACAGCAGACTCCAGGGGCGAGCTGCCAAACCTTGCAGTATTCTTCTTTCAGCTGGCAGCAGAGAGACGTTTGCAAAGGTCACACCAAGTGGACCTCCCGTAACTTGAGGGTAAAATGTTGTCCGAATTCATTCAGAGGTGCTGTTTTCCCCCTGGGGTGGAATATGCTTTTCATCTGGACAGCTAGGGAACAGCTAAAGTTTTCCATGAACCTCTAAAAAGATCTCTCTTCCAGCTTTGTGAGGAGGAGGAGGAGCCTGCTGGGAAGTGACATTCTCAAGCTTAACACTCACACTCTTTTTCTCAAAATCTTACTGTTTCTGACCAGACATGCCAGGGACACCATCCCAGCTCTCTGCACTTCTCAGGGTATAGAGGCCCTGGCAGGAATCCACAGCCTCGGGAAACTGCTGGACCCTCACTAGAAATGGCACCTACCCCTCTCTGGGCCCCCATAGCTCCAGCATTAGTTTGGATGGAGATTGGCAGAGCATCCATGCAGGGACTTGGCCAGTGTCCCCAGCAGCCCTTGGGCAGCTGTCCCAGCTGTGCCTGCCTGCACACCCTTAGCACACTAGCTCCAGTCCCGAGGGCAGCCCTGTGGCCCAGTCTGCTGCGCTGGGGCCCCACTTTAAGCACATGAGCCTCCAGCCTGTTTCCTCAGGAGCATCTGGCCAGGTAAATACACTCCTTCCTCCTGCTGGTGCCCACCCCACTCACACTCCTGGGAGCTGGTGTTGTCTCTGCTCTGTAGCCCCCCCAAAATGGTCCCCCTTTCTTCAAGGCCCTTCAAGTACATTCTAGCATAAGCTGCAGAAGGGCAGCACTGTAGTGTGTCAAAGGCAAGAGACCCTCGTGTTTCCAGAACACCTGCACCCATGGGCTGAGTCTTTAGGGTCCCACAACCAGGGGAAGAATCCCACTGCCGTGTTTGACACTGAACAAATAAAGGCTGAGCTGCTGTCCAGTGTGTTCCTGTTGGAGCAGTCCAGTGTGTTGTCCATACGTGAGTGGACACATGTCCTACTCCCTATTCTAATCTGGAAGACCTCTTCTGGATGAGCTTTCTCAGGGAGCAAGAAGAAACTGTGTGGCTTTCAGGTTGGGTGAAGAAAGCATCAACTGCTGGGAAGAGGGAGATGGGAGACTCACAGCCCACCTGAGCACCGGTGCTACCCCTCCAGCGGGAACTGCCCATCTCGTCCCTGTCCTACCTCCAGGAGTGACATGCCTGGGCCGTGCCTGGCCCTACTGCACAATGACTGTGACAGGAAATGACAGGACAGACCAGACAGCCAGCAGTAGGCATGGGGTGCTTCTTGCACTTCACTGGAGTTACCCACACCATCTCTCCTCGTTTATCTGTAAACACAGGCCATATACAGGGGACATCCTGTGCTCTGTGTTGACTCTACTGAACTGCTCTAAGGGGACACCAGTCGACCGTCCAAATGTTTACTCACAGTGTGGTACAAGGGGGCAGTTGGATCTGTCTTCAAAAGTTCCCCCACCCTTTGGGTACTAAGGGGGTTTTAGGATCTGTTGCAAGAAGAAAAAGTCAGATTTTAGGGTTGAAGACAACATTTCAAAATCTGGCTTTAAATAAACATGGAATTAAAAAAAGAGAGCGAGTGAGCGAGCAAGGAGCCTCCGGCAGCCGAAATTAGAAGCAGCCAGCCCTGGGCAGGGAAGCCATCTGTGACTGTAAAGCAGCATGGAAATGTCTGGGCTCCTCACCCCGGCAGGAAAAGCTGGCGATGGCAGGTACAGCTCTGCTGTCTCCAGTGTGGAAGGACCCATGGGGACCCGCTCAGGACTTCTCCCAGGGTGTCCTCCAACTCCAGATTCTGAAGAGCAGAATCCCTTTCCCCACCCAGAAATATCTTCAACCACTTTTGAAGCACTGCAAGTCATTTGGGAGGCAGAGCAATCAGATGGCATCTGTCTCAGGGGACAAATGAAGGAATACAGGGGGTGTGAAGCCAAGTTCCTCTCTCATCTTTGCCCGGGGGCTGAGTGACCACCCAATCCTGAGGGCCCTGTGAGAAGCAGGTGCGCACAGCCAGCACACCCCATGCTGGGCAGCTGCTATCCTCTCAGCGTGCTCAGTCACAGAGGCGCTGACCCTGTTCAGTTTTCCTGCCCACCCAGTCACTGGGCAAAGCCAGCATGAGCTGGCTGCAGAGTCTCAGGTGCTCTGCACAGGGGTAAACTTCCCATCCAGACGGCACCAGGGCACCCACCTTCATTCCAAACCTGGCTGTGGTCCCAAAGCCTGGGCCGAGACCTAACCCTGCCATGCACTCCTCCCAACGCCTGGCCTGGCTCTACCCTCGTGGCCAAAGCAGCCAGTGCTGTTCCTCAGGCACGGCCTGTCCTTCCTCTGGACCTCGCCCTCCCTGCCTCACCTTGGCAGGCACAGGAGGGCCTGGCTGTAGAGGGCTCCATGGCAGGCCTATCACCTGCGGGAGTTATTTAAGTCTGCATTGTCACTTAATGCATTCTGATAGGTAAGTGGGTGACCGAGCTGGCAGACGCAGGATGACGCTGGGATGCAACAAGAGGAGCAGCAGCACCCTAGGAAGCTCGAGGCTCGTTCAAGCCCCTGTGCTCACCCCCACGCTGCCTCCCACGGCACCTGGAGTCACGCCGATGCGATGTGCAGGTTATATAAGGGGGCTGGTTGCTGGGGAACCTCTTCAAGCAACACCCCCCCACCAGGGCAGCAGGGCAGACTCCAGTAGGAGGCCACAGCTCCGTCCCCTCCACGCTCAGCAGAAAGGCCCTCTGCCCTCCCAGCCTGGCCTGTGTGGAGGCCGCAGCAAGCCTGGGTCGGAACTTTCCAGGCCATCTCTCTAGAAGAGCCTAAACTGGACCAAGCACAAAGGGCCCTAAAGAGCCCAGGAAGCCATGCCCATACCTTCCAGGCATGGAATCTCCCTGGAGACAGCCCTGCCCTGCATTTTCCTCCCAGTTGCACTCTGTGTCTCCATCCCAGAGGAGGTAACACCAGAGATCACTGGATGTGCTGAGCTGGATCTGCACCATCTATGGCCAGAAATGTGGCCCATGTTGTGGTCAGGGAGAAAAGCCCTGGAACCAAGTCAGGTCATGGACAGAAAACCTAAAATGTGGTCAGGAAGAAGGGTGGGAGGAGCTTACACCTGGAGGGTGGGAGGGAGGGGTCACCAGCTGGAACCACAGCTGGTGCCCTGTGACCTGAGGTCTTGTGAGCTGCAAGGCCAAGACCCTGAGGCCCCATGTACCTCCTGGACAGGACCCCTTTGCAGAGTGCTACCCCCAGGGTGCTGTCTGTCTAGCAGTACAGGACCACAGGGGCCACTGCTCCAACTTCTGATCACACAGTAAAAGAGAGGGGATGCAGGGTCTGGCAGCTTCCAGGGTGGAGTGCAGGCGAACTGGGGGCTTGTGTCCACACTGCTGCCTCCTTTTAGCAGGCTTAATCCCACACCAGTTTTATATTTGCACACTTACTGTAAAGTCTCCCTCACTGTCATGCAATAATGACCCATTAGGCTTAACTGAAATCCATAGCTTATTCAGATTTCTTTTACCTTGTGTCTTCTTTTTGTCCAGAATCCCTCATGACCTTTAGTTTTCCTGTCTCCTGGAGCCGCTGTGGGCCTGCAGTTTTGCAGACTTCCCTTGTCTCTGACAGTGGTGACAAGTTGAGGGCAGTGGTCATGGATTCTGTAGCCTGCCCTCTGATGGCATTTACCTGTTTTTCTCAGACTGGACAGGCACTTGGCGTTTAGGGAAGAAATGGAATAGGTAATGTGCCCTTTTTGTCATGTCACATGAAGGGTCCATGCTGTCACCGTGACTTCTTGCTGGTACTGCCCTTGTCACCTGGCAGTGACAGTGACATTGGATTCCTAGTCCATTGGGCTCCACCTCCCTGAGGCACCCTCACTTTTTAAAGGATAGCCTCTGACCCGACTCTCTGGGCAACAATTGAGTGTTCCTCATGTCCTGTCTAACCCTAACACACGGCGGGCTCACTAAGCTCTAGGTCCAGTTCTCCGGACTCTTCATGCCCCTCCATGGCCTGACTCCTCCCAACAGGGCTATGCAGCAGCCCCATCCTGCCATGCAGAGGAAATGGCTCCTGGAACTGACTCCTTGACCCTGTGTTGCACCCTAGGCCTGCCAACACCCTGTCTGACCCTGTCCTTCTTGCCCTGGCAGGCAATGGCCTAACACAGAAATGGGGCCCTGCCCTGCATGCTGGACAAAGCTGAATGTGCTGGAGGCAGCTGTGACAGCCCTGCTGCTGGCAGAGAACTCCCCACCCAGCCCAGTGTGTTCTTGCTGATTAAGTGGCTGGTCGGCGGGTCTGAAGAAGGCAGCCAACTGTCCTGTGGGTTCAGGAACCAGGAAAACAGTGCTCCCCACACAGTTCTGCCTAGTGACCTGGTCAAGGGACCTGTTGTGCAGGGAGGAAATGGGTAGCAAGGGTGGGGAGGATGTAGAGGAGGACCCTCCTGACTCTGTCCTGGAAACATGCAGACCAGCTCCTGTGTCTTCTGGCCTCTACTGCTCTCAAACTTTCTGGTTACTGATTACAAGTGCTCAATCCAGGGGTGAGAAAAGGGAGTAGTAAGTCTGACTGGGTGGACCCCTCCCTTGGAGAGAGACGAAGCTTCAGGCTGAGGAGCCAGTGTCCCCAGCGAGCCAGTCAGCATCCCTTCCCAGTCCCCTGTGATTTCCGCAAAGGACTACCCTCTCAGACCAAGCTCAGCTGAAGCTGGCTGGGCAGGTCAGCAGAAGATGGAGAAGAAAACAGGTTAAGGCTTCGATGGGTGGTCACTTCATAAAGGACCTTCTGTCGAGCAAAAACTCCCAATCACTGTGCTGCCTTGCCAGGGGAACAGCTTGCTTGAGATGCAAAGGCTGTCATCCTGCAATTAAATCTGAGACCCCCCTTCCTACGTGACGTTGAGATGAAGCCACTTACATAACACAACTAAAAATAAACTGGTGGAGACATGCACACTGACGCTCCCTGCCCCCAGCCCCTCTCCAGAGCTGCCCACCTGTGGTGCTGTTGACCTGGGGTCAGCAGCTAAAGCTTTGTGGGTCAGATTCAGGGTCCAAGGTTGCTCCTGCATCTGACTCTGCCTCAGTATGGTGCCAGTGCACACGGAAGGCCTGTTGCTGGTGCACAGGGCAGCAGACCTTCTAAGTCCAGAGCTGGGGGACTACAGAGCTCCATGGCTACAGTGCTCTTTGGGGACGCTCTGCCCAGAAGAGGATGGACAGTCACAAGAGAGAGGGAAAACCAGAAGCATGTGGATTCCTGTCTGTCTCTGCCCTCAGTGATTCTTGACAAGCTGCTCACTTGAAAAAAACTGCTCCCACCCCACCCCCCAAGAACCTGGGCTTATGTACTCCACCCCCAGCACAGTGCAGAAAGGCCCAGACCTGGGCCATGCAGTGGATCTGGGATAGTGTGTGGCTCTACGTCTCTGTGGGCCCAGACACCTCTCCTGAGGCTATTCCTCCTGAGAGGATACAGGAAGAGCAAAGCGTCTCCACCTTGACATTTGACATGGCTTCCTTTTGCTCATTGTGGACAGGGTGTGCTGATGGGTGAGATTCCACACATGGGCCAAAAGTTTCTAGCCATGCTGACTGCCAAATCTTTAGTAGAATAAGCAGATTCCTCAGCTGCCCGACACACTCTCAGAATCAGGAAAAAGGAACAAGGTGAGGTTTGTAAAGACCTTTGAGTGCCTCCCAAATTAAAAAGGGGTCGGGGCAAGGACAGCCTCCTAACCACTCCAAGCTGGTGGAGACACCCAGTCTGTCAGCCCACCTACCACTCGCAGGCCTGAGTTCTTACCTTGGTACACAACACCTCCACCTGGGCCACCCACACTGTGGGTGCATGTCCTTGGATGCTGGAGGTGCAGGACAGACAGAGGCAGGCCCTGATTGTCCTCCATGCCCAGGGAGTCCTGCCCCAAGCCTGTGAAGTGAAAGGTGAGATATGTGCTCATTCTCACTCTCTGCAGGGTTTCCATGGGCTCTCTTCTCACCACTGGCTTCTGTGCCAGCTGTCCAGACTCCTGCCCAGCTGCTAGATGAAGGGTACAGCCCAGGCCTGAGGATGCTGGAAGGCACGCTGGGTTCCAAGTTGGTCACTGAATGTGTTTTACCCCTGGAGAGGAGCAGGGTGGCCACAGGGGGAGCAAGCCCAGGACAGTAGTACTCCAGGAGCTTCCAGAAGGTGAAGTGGGCCAGGGCTATGGGAGCTCTTTTGGAAGGGCTCTCCTCTCTCTCCTGTCTTATGTCTCCTGGGAGCAGAAAGTGCATGAAAATTCTCCCCAGGTAGTGAGGAGACATCCCCGCCCCGTTTTTGCTGCCAGCCTCCATCTGTCATTCTGGTCCCAGACCCTCACTTTCCTTGGGTAAGCAGGGGTTCCTGCCTCTATTGGTCCCTGACCCAGTTCAGGTGGGCAAAGGTCAGTCCTAGGGCCCAGGTGTTAACATCAGTAGGATGTACATGCATTGCACCACGCTGGTCCACAGCCAGGTGAAAGAGGTGACGCTTGACACTTAGCAGTCTCAGGAGCCAATCAATACATGCCCTCATTTGTAAGATCCACTTTGAGCTGGTTTTCTGTAACAACCAAAAAAATCTAAGAAAATAAACACACAGGGATGGACCCTAAAACACTATAGTGACAGAGAAGAAAAGGGGAAGGTGGGGGCCCACAGCTGGAAGGAAAGACGCCAAGGGAGAGGAGGCAAGCTGTGGCCCTGTGCTCCTGAATCCCACTTCCCTTTTCTTCTTCCACCACGTGAAGCAGGGCAGTGCAGGGGGGCCTGCGGGAGTCCCTCGCTGTGTCTGAGAGTCTGACATCTGCCGTGTGAACCTCTGTCCTCTGGGTGCCTGTTCTTGTTGAAGGGATGAATGGGTGACCGCCTGTCCAAGAACAGGACGCTGGCAGAGGTGTCAGGCGTAATTAAAGGGGAGCGTGCTCTGCTGTTTTACAACGTAAGGCAAATAACTCCTCTATGTTCGTCTAATTTATGTAAATATTCCTCCAAAGGAATCGTACTAGGAACCCCGTGTGCCAACACGCCCGGTGGCCACCAGCAGCACCTCCCAGCGCCTTCCCTAAACCCCGGTCAGCTCCCAGCTCCCTCCCCAGAGCCCCCTCCTCCCTGCCTCCCGGATGCTCTCCCCCACCCCCTCCCCTCTCCGCAGAGGCCCCCAGGGTCCTCCCTCACCAGGGTCCTCCTGCCCAGACCGCCAGCCTCCAGAGTCCTACCTCCAACTGCCCCTGCGCCCGCCCACCCCAGGTCCTGCCCGAGAAACCCTCCCCAGGGTCCTCCCGGGGTCCCCTCCTCACAGAAGGCCGGCCGGGGTCACCGCCTGCCGCGCTGACTCACCCGCGGGCCCACGTTCTTGGCGCCCGGAGCTCGGCGCTCTCCTTCATCGCGCGCAGCCCGCGCCTCCGGCGAGGCGTCCGATGGCGGGACCCACTGCGGCGCCAGGCCGCGACCCCCTCTGGCCGGCCGCCCCGTGGAGTGCCGCCTCCACGCGCGCTCGCGCCGGCGCCCCCCGCGCGCCTCCCCCCACCTTCTGCTCCCTCTTCCTGCGCCGCCCCGCCCCCGCTCCCCGCCCCCAGCCCGGCTGTCGCCCGGGCCCCCTCAGGCTGCGCCGGGGCCCCAGCCCGTGCCGCGCCTCCGCCTCCTCCTCCGGATCGACACCACCATCGACCAATCGCCGCCTGGATCTGGTCACAGTGCCACGCCTCTGATCCCGCCTCCCGCCCCCATCTTTATAACTCACCAATGAGAAGGGCGGCGCAGGAGCGGGCCTAGCGGTTGCCTAGCAGCGACGGACGGGGCGGGGGTGGACGGCCGGGGGCGGTGATCCGGGAGCGGCGTGGGCGGGGCGCGTGGGCGGGGCCTGCGGCGGGGCGGGGTATGCGGTGTGTATAAATGCGGCGGCCGCCCGGCGCCGCGTTTTGTGGTTCGGGTCCGCGCGCTTCCTTGTTCTGCAGTTTCCGCGTCGTCGTTGTCGCCGCCTGCGCCTCCGCTCCGGTCTGTGGTGCAGCCGGGATCCAGAATAATGTCGCTGTCACGCTCGGAGGAGATGCACCGGCTTACAGAAAATGTCTACAAGGTGAGCCCCCAGCGCTGGGCTGTCCGTCCTGGTGCGCTCGGGCCCGACCAGGCGACCCCTGGGCAGAGTGGCTGGGGCCCTCGGAGGTCTTCCTGCGGGGCCTCCGCATGCTAGCGTGGTGAGCCCAGCTCTGGCTGGTCACAGGTGGCCGCGCCCGCCATAGACTCCTCCGCCCGCTGCTGCCCGCACCGCCCCCAGTCTCAGTCCATGGTGGGTATCCCCACCCCGACGGCGCGGCTCGGCCCCCGCGCACCCCTCGGTGCGCCTGCCTGGCGTCCTGGGGGACGGAGCAGCGCCTGGCCCTGGGAGCCCTCGCAACCGGTCCCGGCCACTGTAGACCGGAGTGGAGCGTGGGGCTAGGGGGCAGCGTGGGGGCCGCGTGGGGGCCGCGTGGGAGCCGTAGGCCTCCGCGGCGTGTTGCCCTGCGCCTGATTGGTGCGGTGGCACAGTGGGACTCTTCCCGGCGCGGTTAGCCAGTCTTTGGGCACTTCTCAACAGGCTTTCCCTTTCTACAACTCCTTCCCCGTGTTCATGGACGTGGCCCGAGGTGGGAGGTCGAGCGCGGGTAGGTTGGATGGGTGGACAGATAATCCATCATCTTATGTAACCGCGGAGGGAGAAGACTAATTGTGTAGGAGGCTGACGCGCCCGCCTTTGCTTGTGATATGTGTTAAGAGTCGCATTCACATCTTCATCTGTGAAAATGACAGTTTCCCATCTAAGAACAGCAGAGCCCCTAGAAGCCTCCTCTCCACCCCTTTCCCAGTCATGTTTGTGCCTTGTGTGCACATGGACAGGCCCTTGGTTTTCTGTTTCTCCAGCGTGGTTCTCACAGGCAAGGCTCCCACCCCCAACATCTCAGCTCTGGGCTCTCAATGGCACCAGTCCCACTGCAGTTCCCCGGGGCATTTTCTCAAGAGAAAATCCCTGTCCTGGCTGGTCCATGGCGGACTTCTTACAAAAACGTGCTTTATTTCAAAACTGTGTCTGAAGGTTAAGTGAAAGGTTGGCGATTAGAGTAGCTGGTATTTGCGTGCAGTGGCTGGTTCATGGCCGCTGAATGGGATTGCGACCCGCTCTCACAGCAACAGTTTCTAATTGTATTAACCAGCCATGGCTGTGCCTTCTTAGCCAGTGGCCTGTGAAACCCTCTTAACTTGTTCTCTCTGGCTGCCGATAGCCAGATGGAGGCTTCTGGGGTGGCCCCTTTGGTTTCAGCTGGAGTCCAGGGACAGATTATACTTTAATGCAGCTTTTAATAAAGGCTTTAAAGTTGCAGTTACATGGGTCTGGAGGAATCCTGGGCGGGTGGGGGGGAGGGCTAAAGCAGCTCTGAAGCCATGTTTAGAGTTGCTGGTAAACAGGATTCAGAACAGCCTTTAGGGTTTTATGTTTGGGATCATGTAGAATCTGTGGCATATGTTTCTGGCCTTGTCCCTCTGTAGAAGCGCATGCTGTGAAGGGAGGGAGGTTTATTAAATTATTAGTCATTAGTTCCATTACAGTTTGCTCATTATTGCAGGAGGTAGAAGAGAATTGCTGGCCAGTCTTTTTTCCTCGCTTCTATGCTGAAACCATTAAACAGGAACTTTAATGTTGAGATTCAGGAGGGTGCATGGTTTGGCTTTGCTCTGGCTTTGGATCCTGTGGGAGATCCATGGTCATCCTTAATAGTATTGGTCACTGGAGCAGACAGTCTGCAGATAACAGCTCTGTGGCTTTACCCATGTGCAGCTATAATTCATCTGGACATCTGAAGTGAGAACTGTCACAGTGGCAGAAAAACTGACAAAACTAGGGGCCCCTCTGGCTGTAGCCCAGCAGGTTTGGGTTCACAATAAGCACACAAGTTCTGTGTGTTGCATTTGGTGGGCTAGTGGTTGGTGTTTCTTGAGCGCGGAGGTGGTGATGAGATCTCAATAGAATTTTGTGTGTTGGATACAAACAGGCTGCAGGTGTCTGAGAGGCTGTTCCTCTTGGGGGCTTCTGCCCCAGTGACCAGCTCTACTGCCGCTGCACAGTATCAGGTTTGGTTTTGTACGTAGGTGGTTCTCACTACCCTCTGGGGCTGACTTCCGAGTCTTCCAGTCCTGTGCTCTATAACTTTTCTGTGTTTTGGGGGAGCCCATAGTGCCATGACAGTACTAGTGCAGGTTGGGCATGTTGGCATGTTGGCCAGGTAGAAACCCAGCCCACATAGAGGCACTGTCAGGAGACAGCTGAAGCCACCCATATGCTGCTCTGGGCCGGTTGGGCCGGTCCAGGCACCAAAGGGCTCTGTGCTCTCCTGGGACACGCTGACTCTGGCTCCTGTTGAAGCTGGTCCTGGTCCTGACCTGGCGCTTGCAGAAGTGCTGGCAGTGCCTCTTGGAAAGGCCAAGCTATGGCTCTGCTCAGGGTCACTGCGATGCAGCTCAGCTGGTTGCCGTGGCCCTCTCGCTGCCTCAGCTGCGGTTCTAAGTGGTGTCTACCTGGGCAAAGAAGGCTTGTCCTTGGCCCTGCTGATTAAAAATTGAGAATAAAATGTACAGTTTTGATTTTCTCCTGGAAGAATCCGTAACACAGACTTTGACCTCTTTCCTGGTGGCTTAGTTCCCTTGGGAGCCATGTCCTCGGGGAATTTCATGGAAGATGAAGGGGAGGAAAAACAAGACAGCTTCCTGAGGTCCACTGGGAACTCCCCCTCAGAGCCTTGGGCCCTGCAGAGAACAAGAGAGTGAAGAGAAGAAGGCCCCTCCCTCTTTGTCACAGGAGGCAGAGCCCAGGGCCAGGCCTGAGAGCCTCTGGATCTAGGAACAGCATGCTGGGGCAGGGGTGGAGAGTCTGCTGCCACTGGATGACTGGTGCACCATTCAGAATTCAGGGAGCCTGATACCTAAGGGCCTTCCCTCAAGTGGGGTGCTCAAAGTGTCCCTGCATGCATAAGGGGGTTTCTTTAGCACCTGGCTATCACTCCCGGTAGGGCCAGGAAAGATGGTCAGATTCTTGTGTTCTCATAGTCTTGTGTTTCAGGAGAAGCAGGGGGTGACCTGTGACTCTTGAGGGTGAGAGTTCCAGCACCTTCTCTAGGGATAGTGCTGTCTGCCTTCTCTGATGTGGCAGGGTGGGGGAGAAGCTTAGCATGGGCAAGTCCCTAGGTGCTGTTGTTGATGGTGTGTGGTGCCAGAGCCTTGGGTTAGCATGGTTGGGCTGGTCACCAGAGGCCATCTGATTGTTCTCCTCACCCTGTAGCTGTTGGTAGGAAGCTGGCCTGGCTGTGTTGCAGCTGACCTATGAAGATAGCAGGTGCCAGAGGGTTCCTGGAGCTGGTGTGATTGGCCAGTACTGGCACAGGCAATCAGCAGAAAGGAATCCACTTGCCCAGCTCATCCCACCCACTTTTTCAGGTGGGTGTTTTAGGGAGCTGTGGGCAGCATGGGGCCCCTGGGACTCTGCAACTGATTCAGACCCCAGTGGGGTCTGTCCCCTTTTTTTAAGCATTGCAGGCCCCGGAAGAGGTGGTGAAGTGACAGGTACTGATTTGATAGTGGAGCTCTGATGTGTGTGCATGTGCACACATGAGCATATGTGTACACATGTATGTGGTGCTATGTGTGTATTTTAGAGGCACTTTGGGGCCAGCCCCTGGGATACCATCATTAGTAGGATGGCCGTCTGGACAGCCTGCACTTCTCTTCCCTCCAGCACCTGTCACCACGTGTTGCCTGCCATATCACCAGCATTTGAGCTATGGCCGTTTGGATCCGTCCCCTTTGTGGAGCAGCCAGGGCAGCAAAGGCTGCTTCTCCCAGCTGACCAGCCTCTATAGCCCTTGTCCCCACGCCATGTCCTATAGGTGTTGACTCTGGCTCACAGGCACTCGGTCTCTGATGTGCTGGTGGATGTGCCTGGGTGGTTACTGGGCCGCTGGGGCTGTGGAGAATAGTCATCTGCAACATCTGGCCTGGGTTGGGGGAGTGCTTTGCCTGTGTTTACTGTCCCAGTGGCTTTTGCCTCGAGTGAGTGACTTGTTGGGGAGTTCAGCTTAATCAGTGGGGCTGACTGGCCTTGATGTTCAAGGTCAGAATGAAAGCTGGTATTCTGGGCTTTCATGGGGCACCGTTGGCAGGGAGAGGTGGGTGCTTTGGAAGCTATGTTCTTGTTGTTGGACTGAAGCTTCCATAGGTCCAGGCCCTGCGGGCTGGGCCTTGCCCCACAATGCCAGGCAGCCAGATCTGGCAGGAAAGGCTGGTAAGCGACCTGACTGCTGAGGAGCATGAGGAGGCCCACTGGGACCCAGATCACCCTTCGCTCTGGTGGTGGCTTGGGCCCCGCTCAGGGAGTACTCACAGTGTCACTGCAGGAACAGTGGGAAGGGGCAGGTCTGGCCTGTACCATGTGTCCCCTCTCAGCTTCATGTTGCTCTCTCCCCTTTGGCTACCCTTGAGTGGCATTGCCTGTGGCTGTCATTTGTGAGGTGGAGACACCCAGGCAATGGTTGGGTATGGGGGAGCCCCAGCCCTGGCTCACTGGTGGCTGGCTCTGTCTTCTCTCTCAGCTGGCCTGCTGGGCCAGGACCTGCCTGTGCTGCCCGGCCGTCACAGCAGTCTCCTTGAGGCCTCATCGTGGAGAAGCCTGTGCTCCCTGGAAGGCTTGCACTTAGGGCGGCAGAGTGGCTGTCAGCCTCCCCCGCACAGCGCTGCGCTGCGATCCGCTGCCTGCGCCTGGAGTAATTACAGCCGGGCGTGGACCGAGCTGGCACCTTCCTCCAGCCTCCTGCCACCCCTCAGTTCTGAGTCATTCCTGGCTTCTGATTGTGCCTGTACAGCTGCAAGATGACTGGAGGGGCCTCCACAGTGGAGGTAGGGGAGGGGGACAGGCACAGCTGCACCCCTGAGCTGTGCCCAGTGGCCCTAGCAGCAGGTCCTCAAGGAGTAGCCTGGGTGTCCCAGGCTTTTCACATGGAGTCCATCTCCTGCTACGTAGTGTATCCCTGAGACCCATGTTTGCAAATTGAGGACCCACTTGGCTTGGTGCCCAGGGGTTCACTGATGCCGAGGGCCTGGCAGAGACCAGTCAGTACTTGGGGGTGAGGGAGTTCCATGTTCCATAGGGAGATCTCTGGAGAGGTCATACTGGAATCACTATCTACCTTTGGTGGGGGTCTGCTCTCTCCAGCTGTCAAGAGCAGTGGCTCAGCTGTGCTCAGCTCCCTGGACATGGTGGCCCACGTGCAAGGTTGGCCAAAGCAGGTTAAGATATTAATGGGAAACACTTTGCCCTGCTGTGGCCTGGGGGCTTTTGTGATTCATCCTTTGTCAGGCAGACCAGAAAGCTCAAGTGGGTCGAGAGTGGCCAGGGCGGCATGGAGAGGGTGGGAAGAGGCCTGAGCCTATTCCTGCCCTTTAGAGCACAAGTCACTGGTGTCCAGTGATTCACCTTGGGAACCTGGAGCAGGCTGAGGTTCTGTGTGGCCACCACCCCAGGGAGCAGGAGCCTTTACTTCTTTTTTTTTTAAGAGAGAGAGAATTTATTTATTTGTTTTTTAGTTCTCGGCGGACACAACATCCTTGTTTGTATGTGGTGCTGAGGATCGAACCCCGGGCCGCACGCATGCCAGGCGAGCGCGCTACCGCTTGAGCCACATCCCCAGCCCAGGAGCCTTTACTTCTGCTGAGGAGTGGTTGCTGCCTGATGTCCCTTGCCAGCTCCCTGAGGACCCTGTCTCCTCAGTTCCTCCCTCTGACCCACCTTGCAGGAGCCACCTCTGCCCTGCTCCAGATTGGGTTGTGAGCTGAGCCCTGGGAAAGCCTGCCTGGTCCTCACTCTTCCTGCAGGGGCCGCTAGAAGAAACCTTGCCCACCTTTTTCCCCCTGTTCCCTGACTGTGTGACCTTGGCTGAATCTCACTGCTGGGCCATAGGATGACTCGGGGGTCCCTGGAGGCCACAGGGCCTGGTGAAGCCATCTTCATGTCCTCTCCTGTACAAGGTCAGTCCCATCCTGTCTCATGGGGCATGGGTGTGAGTTGTGCAGGCCAAGATGAAAGAGCCTGGAGACAAAGACCCCAGTGCCTCCAAGGCCCACTTAGTGCTTTCTTCTTGCTTAGAATTTTTATTTAATACTTGCAGAAATAGACCCTTCAGAATTATTTGGGGGCTGGGCTGTAGCGCAGTGGTAGAATGCTTGCCCAGCATGTGCAAGACCCTGGGTTCTATCACTAGTACTACCAAAAAAAAAATGTTTAGAAAAAATTTTTAAAACAATGGGTAGGGTTCTGCCAAAACTATTTTGCATTTGGAGTCAGAGCCTTCTGAGCTACATTTTATCTGAGGGCTGTCGGCAACTGGGAGTCCCTAACACTACCCGAGTCCATTGGAGTAGTTGGTGGAAAATGCCCTGAGTTCTCTTCCAAGCCTCTGGAAGCCAGTTCTGCTATTCTTGTCCCTGGCATTTTCTTGATGAGCTAAAGGTGTTCAGCTAACAGTAGACCTTCTCTTTCTACAGGTGGTCCTTCAGCCTTTGTGGACTGAAAGGTCCAATAATGCCAGGGAACGGACACCTGTCCCGGTGACCACCCACAGGTCTCACTGCTGCTGGTGATAGTGTTAAGATGTAGGGATTGTAACATGCAGGGATGGTATAGGTGTCTGCTGTGAACTATCCGCATTCTGACATTGGGGTGGGGTGGGATGTTGAGGGCAGACGGTGCCCACCTTGGGAGCTGGAGTTCTGTTCAGAAGAACATTGTCTTGCTGGAGCCACATGTGGTCAGGGTGGAGTTGCCCGTAGCAGGCGGAGGAGCCCTGTTCCTTCCAGATGGGGCTTTTATCCTACAGGGTGTGGTGGAGGCAGAGATGGACTGGATCCCTCCACATACCTGGCTCTTTTCTGCCTATGGTAGGGGCCTGCTGACCTCCTTTGTCCTGGATGACTATCTTTGGTAAAAGGCCTACCGTCCACTGCTCCCATCCATCAGTGCCCATGGAAGGTCTATCCTATTCTTGGACTGGGGGTCTGGGGCCTTGATGTTCCTTGGAGTGGTGGTGGTAGGAGGATTGGAGCCCTGACTGGGGTCAGACCAGAGGCAGGAGTCCCAGTCCCACCCAGGGAGGAGACTGTGAAGTCGGGCACCTGGGCCTGGACCAAGTTACCGCCCTCTCAGGCTGGCTCTGTGTTGAGGAGGCAGAACGTCATCGGGAAAGGCTGGACTGTGCAGTCTGCAGGCTATCTCAGAGGGTCTCCCTGCTGCTCACTCCAGGCCTAGCACGTGGCTTCAGTTATCTTCACACCTGCTTCATGAAGGGTCCTGGGGACCTGTGTGGGAGCCTCCCACATGAAGTAGCATCTCCACACTGGTCAGCTGATAGGTGGCTGAGCCAGGATTTGAACCAGGCTGGACTCTAGGCTCTGGCTCCCTGGGTGCCAGTTCCATCCTGTGCTGCAGCAGCCCCTGGCATTTCAGGCAAGATGGTTCGCTCCTGTGCCACTGTTTCTCACCAGCAGTTGAGGGAGAGGATAGAATATTTTCTGGTACATAGAGTTTTGGGTCAGTTGTGGCCAGGGCTATCAGCATGTGTCATGGAAAGTTCTTCAGAGAACAGTCAGTAGAGGTGGGGACAGCCATCCCATTCCTGGGTGCAGAGGGTCCTGTGTGCTGTGTGTGGCAGCAACTCTTGAGCCTTGACCCGAGGTCAGTGTGGGGACAGACCATCCCATAGCCTTCCAGGGCTGCCTTCTGGTTTGCTCATTAGTAGTTGCTTTCCAGCAGTGATCCTGACCCTGTAGAACCTGGCCAGTTCTCTCGTGGGGAGGACAGCTCAGTGAGTGGCCTTGGCTGTCCTCATAGCTAAGCAGTCACCAGGACCCTTGTGTAATCAGTGGTGACGGGAGGACTGATTGTGGGGCCTCTCCACAATGGGGGGATGACCCAGTGACAGTCATCTCAGGCTGCAGAACCCAGCCCCAAACTGATGGCTAAAACAGTAGTTTGTCCCCTTAGTCCCCAAGGCCCGAGCCTGAGCTCAGGTGTGGCCAGGCTGCTTCCTCCTGAGGCTTCTCTCCTTGGCTTGCAGACAGATGTCTCCTCCTGGGTCCTCATGTGTGTTTGTGTCCTAACCTTAAGGTAACCAATAGATTAGCTTAGAGGCCGCCCTGGTGACTCTTGATCGCTCTGAAGACTCTGTCTCCAGCCAGGAACTGACACAGGCCTGTAATCCCAACAGCTGAGGAAGGAGGATCATAAATTTGAGGCCAGCCTATCTCCAGGTACTGTCACTCAGGTGCTGGGGTTAGGGCTTCAGCACAAGTTTTGGGAGGGACACAGTTCATCCCATCCCACCCTCTGACCCACTGTGGAGGTACACTGAGCTGATCTGGTGTAGGAGGGTTGTCCTAGGTGCTGTCTGCCTTAATGGTGGTGACCTGTCTACTGATCCTATTTCAAATCCCTTCCAACTTCGATTACATTGTAGTCCCATCTTATGGAAGTGGGGTTCCAGTGCCCATGCTGTGATATCATCGTACAGCACTCAACCTGGGAGCATGGCTTCAACTTGAGGTTATCCACAAAGTGGTTTGAGTGTGCACCTCCCCAGTACAGGCAGAACTCCCAGGGGTGAAATCTGTGACCCAGGCCAGTGTGGCTGGACCCTGGGGGAGGGGGTCTGCGAGGCTTGCTGGGGTCCTGTTCCCATGGGGGTTGGGGCGGTCAGGCTGTGCTTCTCAGACAGGAAGGTCATGGCCAGGCTGTTTGGTCCCATATCTGGCCCCTGCTTCCCTGTGGCTACTGGAGTGATGGATGTTGTCCAGTTCCTGTGGAGGTTGCTCTTGAAGTAGGGCAGGATTTAGAGGCCTGTCTTCCACCCTCACTCACCTGGTACCCACCAGCTGAACCCCTCAGCCTGTGCCTACATTGGATTTCCTTGTGTGGGGCCTGACTCAGGTGACAGCCCTTCAGGGCCCTGGGTGTGGCTTTTCCTTTAGGTACCTCCCCTGAGGACCTCATGCATGAGAGGTCGGACTGGAACCTGAGAGGTATAGACCCCTGGAAAAAACTGGGTGCAGGAGTGTAGGTGTCAAAGCCCTCTGAAAGGAAAGTAGGCACTCGGGAGCTTTGGGGGCCTCAAGTCTGAATGCCTGCGTGACACCCATGGTGGACCTTCTGCAGGGGTCTGTGGACAGGCCCTGCTGGAGAGTTTTCCAGAATTGAGTCTCCTGTGGTTTTCATCCCGGACTCTGCTGCACCCTCGGGTGGTCTCTCTCCTAGGCTTCCCAGACCCAGCTGGTGGGGGCAGCCAGGGACGACAGGAGGAGGACCTGTCCTGGACCTCTGCTGATAAGAGTTCACCTTGCTTCCGACTGTTACGTCTGGGCACCTGGCCAGAGACGTGGGGAGCTTCTTTATTAATGATGGCAGCTTCTCCAGAGGAGGCACCAGAGCTGAGAACTGGAACCACCATATCACAGCAGGTGTCTCCTACCCAGGCCCTGCCAGAGCCTGGAGGTGTGGCATAGCACCCATCCCCACCACCCTGCTGGTCCCCCTTCTGGCTCCAGAAGTTCCTGGGCTCTGCCATCAACCCATCCATCTTCCCTGAAACCAGCCTACCTCCCTGAGGCCCTGAAGCTGCCCTTGCAAGCCTGGTGGCCCCTGACCTCCCTTTTCTCGGGGGTGGGGACTGCAGCCCTCTCTCTTCAGAGTGGTCAGGGTGTCTTTCTCCAGAAAGGTGCCGGTCTCTTGGCATTGGTACCTGCCGCTGCAGACCCAGGCTGCTTGGCCTTGGGTCGAGGACTGGGGCTCAGACACAGCAGGTGGCCCTGGAGAGCACTGCATGGCAGTGTGGCTGCCGGGGCCTCCCTTCTGCTCTAGGGGGTCCCTGCTGTCACACAGGCTGAAGTGCTGGCCAGGAAGGGGCAGGGTGCAGGGAGGGGAGCTCCACTTGGGTTGCGTGCTCTTCTCTGGAACCTTTAGGCTCCTGCCATCTTCACACCCCTCCTCACAGTAAAGGCCCTGATCTTTCTGGAAGTGTGCGTCTACTTGCTCTCTGACACACACACACTCCTACCTCTGAGGGTGACCAGGTGAGGTGCGGCTCAAGGTCTCCCTTTTCCAGGCAGCCCTCTCAGTGCTTGCAGGCTCACTCCTACAATCCCAGCAACTCAGGAGGCTGAGGTCGAGGAAGGAGGATTGCAAGTTTGAGGCCAACCTCAGCAATTTAGCAAGACCCATCTCTCTCTTTTTTTTTTTTTAAAGAGAGAGAGAGATTTTTTTTTAATATTTATTTTTTAGTTTTCGGTGGACACAACACCTTTATTTGATTTTTATGTGGTGCTGAGGATCAACCCAGCGCCCCGCGCATGCCAGGCGAGCGCGTTACCACTTGAGCCACATCCCCAGCCCCAAGACCCATCTCTTAATAAAAAGTTGGGCTGGGGATGTAGCTCAGTGGTAAAATACCCCTAAGTTAAATCCCCAGTACTATAAAAATAAAGATTCCCCCCAGTTTTTAGAATAAGATAAAACACACACACACACATCACATGAGTTTCTCTTGTACTGTGAACAACACCCTGGCCCAGGATCCTGAGCCTGTCAGTGCTCCTTGTGGGGGAGGCCACAGCAGGTGGTCCCATGGATGATGGATGCCACCCTCTCTCTGCCTGTACCCCCTACAGTGGGGAGACTGAGGCTGTATCCTAGGACAGTGAGCCCTGGGAAGTCTTCCAGGGAGAGCCTTGTCTACACACCGCCCATGCACTGGATGCGTGGGCCACAGGCTCCCAGGCTGGGCTCCACCATCAGTTCCTGTGTGTCCCTGTCCTGCCCACCCTTCCCTGGGAGCCTTGGAATCCTGGGTAGAGTTTCTGGGAAAACCTGGACTGGGGTGCCATGAGGTCTGTGTCTGCCTGCACAACCCTCTTACCTGGGCAGTGGCACCATGGGAGACCTAGAAAGGTTCCCTAGGGCTGCCAGCCTGGAGCTTGTGTGTGTTTCTCTTGCTGAGATCCAGCAGTGATGGAGGTGATGGTGGGCAGCCCCGGGCTCCTGGGAAGTAGGAGCTAGTGCTTGCTGGCAGCAGGTGGGCAGGCGTAGGCCCTCGTCCTGGGGTGAGCTGTTGAGCACTGGCCTCTAGAAGAGGAGCATGCCGCCCCACCCTCCCTGTTCTTTCTGACTTTGCTGGAGTGTGACTTACTGGGGGATTGCCCTGGGGCCATTGAGGAGGGGGTGAGGTTGGCCCAGTGCTGAAGCAGGACTTGGCTCTACAAGGAACTAGGGTGGGGATAGGCTTCCTAAGGCCCTAACCCTTACTTTGTCCACCTGTAAAATGGATCTGGAGAGGATCCCAGGCAGCCAGGGAGATTCCAGTGTCCCCTTTTCTCTGAGTGTCCTCTGGGTGAGGAGGAGCTGCGGCTAGCCCTGCTGCACATGCAGGTGGCATACACAAGCACAGCACACACAGAGGTGGCCAGACACCCGCTGTGTCCTTTGCTAGGAGTGACTGGTCTTCCTAGGTAGTGCTGGAGGGGGACCGTGGACAGGATCCTGGGCTGGCAGTTGCAGACCTGGGTGCCGGAGCCCGAGGGCAAAGTCCCTTGGCGGACCTCCTTTCTGTAAATACTCTGGCCCTCTCCCTGCTCCCTCAAGTAGGGGGAGGTGAGGATAGCTGCTCTCTGCCCTTTGTCCTCATTGGCTTGGCAGATGGTCACCCTCTAGACTGCCCAGTGGAATCCAAGGAGTCGCCTTTTTCCCCTTTTAAAGAAAACAGATCTTTGAGCGCAGTTCGCCCTGGCAGTCCTGCAGCTGCTCTGGCTGCCTCCACTCCACTCCATGTGGGGTTGGCGTCCTTTCCGGGGGGAGGAGGTAGTTGAGGTGAGGCTGCTCCCACTTTCGTTGGCCCCCATGGTCCCCTCACAAGAACCCTAGGTATACTCTAAAGCCCCTGCCAGCTGTAAGTACCCCTGGACACTATACAGGCCTCTGGCCCGGGAGCCAGCCAGGGAGGGCAGGCCTGGCGTGCGCTCACTCCTCCAGGCTGTGTGAGGCGGGGCAGGAGCCTCCACTCAGAGCTTCTGAGGGTGGTTGGGCACGTCTTGGTTTTCTCATGGGGCCAGCTTGGCCCACTAGCTTAAAATAGTCTCTGTGAGCCCTAGAAAGATAGGATGGACCTGGGAGCTCAGAAAAATGTCCTTTTGCCAGAGATGGATTCCTCCCAGAGGGGTTGGTCCCTTCACCAACCACTGGGTCCCTCCCATGATGGCCAAGAGATGGATGACCCAGATGAGGGTTGGTGACATTCACCAGGAGCACTGAGACATGGCTCCACAAAAGCCCCACTCTTGTGGCCAGGCCTGGGTATCAGTGTGCAGAGCTGGGAGGAGGAGTTTGCCTTCCTCAGCCAGGACAAGCCCTCTCGGAATGTCAGCTGAGGGTATCTGCCTCTGCCACCACCTCCAGGTTGAGACGGCAGCACCTGTGTGTCCTGGCAGGCTGGTCCCTCAGCAGATGGAGGCCATAGTATGCTCAGGTGGCCTGGCTGGCACCCATGCCACCCTGCCCACTTCCTCACATTCCTTGTGTGTGAGCTCAGCTGCTGCACCAAGGAAGTGAAACCTCAGTGACCTGTCTGTCTAGGCCCTGGGCGGCTCTTGTGTTTTCTTCTGTCACTCAGGGTGTTAACAGGGCTCAGGATCCCAGGTTAGGTCTCTCTTCCTCCTGGGGGTTGCAGGAGACACGGGGGCCATGAGCCTGGAGCCAGGCTCTTTGGGGTCTTGTGAGCAGGGAAGCCTCTGGGGCCAGCTCTCAGACTTGTCAGTCTCAGCCAGTGAGAAGCATGTCTGATGCAGTCAGTGCACGCGTGTGCACAGGTGAACGTGCAGGAGCCTGCACCAGAACACCATGATCAGTCACATGCACCCTTGCCAGGTCAGCGCCCCACTTTTACCTGTCTCTAACGGCAGTCCCAGTCATGGAGTTTTTCTGCATTCCTGGGTCTGGGGGGGGCGGGGTTTGAACACTGCTGCTGGGAGCTCAGAGCTCATCCACTGCCTCCCAAAATGCCCAGAAGCACTTGTTGTGCCCATGCCCCCAGACACCGCACATGGCTCATCCCATTGCCCGTGGGGTGTCCCTGCCCGTTTCCAGGCACCCCTTGGATCCCACTGGTGCAGACCCTGGTCCCCATCCTGTGTGCAGTACGCTTCACCTGCCCTCCCAGACCAGAGGCTTGCGTGTGGCCACCCTTTGCCCTCCACTCACCCTACCTGTCTCCACAAGGCAGTGCTCCGTGTGCAGTGCCCAGGAATCCAGCCCTGTTGGAACTGCCTTCCCTCCTGTTCCTAAGCGGGACTGAGCAGCCTCCTGGGGTGCCTCCTAGTGTCCACCTGGGCCCTCCACTAAAGCTTGAGCGGCCTGCTGACCGACATGCCTCTGCTCAACCTCCCCCCACCCCCAGCTTCCTGCCCTGCCTGGGGGAAGCTACCACCATTGGGGAGGCCTGCTTTCCTTCCTGTCTTCACTCTGCTGCTGAGTACCTCCGGCCCTGCCTCTGCGTATGCCCCCTTGCGCCTTCCCTCCAGAGACACCGGATCTGTGGGGCAGTGGCAGGCTGGGTGGCTGCTGCATCCTCGCTGTGCACATGGGCTTTGGGCTGGCACAAGTCTGTGCCCATACCTGTGCAGGTGTCCCTGCTGCTGAGGTGTGGGCTCTGGTGTGGTGAGGAGGGGACAGCAAGCCTGTGACGGCAAGCATGTAGGGGGTGGGTCAGAGCTGAGCCCTTGTCCTCAAGAACACAGGTCTCAGTGCCGCCATACCTCAGGAAGGTAGATGGAGCGTGTGTCAGTGCATTTCCTGGAGCCAGGTCCCATGGTGTAAAGTGGTGTTCTTGTCCTCAAATGCCCTCCTCACCTGCCCCGCGGGTCCTGCGGCCTAGACTGGAGCTGGGACAGGCTTTGGTTGGGTGGGTGGAGGCCCCACAGCCTCCCGCCCCAGCAGAGCCAGGCAGCTTCCCTTCCTGTTATCCTCAGGAAGGATCAGACTCCCAGCATGACAAACCACCGGAAGGCTTAGGATGTGGCCGAGACAGGGCTTTCTTTCAGAATTGCTCCCAGGGTCCTCCCTGGCTGGGTTGGCTGTCGGTAGTCGTGCGTGTTATGCTGGTAGAGTTCTCATTTGGCTCTGTTTGTGTGTGCCTGTTTTTACGCCTTGTAATTAAAACATTTATTTGGCCTTCACAGGGAAAATCTAATTTCTTGAGTCTAAGAACTGCTGATATTGGCAGGAGACTGCAGTCCGTCAGGCAAACAGATCCGGAGCCTGTTGGATTATTCATAGCGTGGTATTTGCAGATCAGGCTGTGGATCGTACTAATCAGAGTTGATGTTTGGTAATTGATGTGTTGAGTTAGGGTTTGAGCGTGGGGGGCGTTGCTGAGCATTTGTGTGTGGCCGGCGGGCGGCCTCCTAGGGCTGACTCAGCGCTGCCAGCTGGGTAATGGTGCCTGGGCGGCCACGCATCTTAGTACCGACCGAGTACTGCGTGGCCCATAGAGTATTCCCTTGCTGCTCTGCAGACACCCTGTGCACGAGGGTCTGTGCCCACCTCAATGGTACAGATGTGAACACAGGCTCAGGCTCACTTACCCAAGGGTGTTCAGGAAGGTCCAGAGCTGGGATTGGAGCTGGGGAAGTGATACCCACCCTGGACTTCCTCCCCATGGCCGGGCCCCCCAGAGGGATGTGTGGACAGCACTGGTGACACCACTCTCTCTGCTCTCTTCCAGACCATCATGGAGCAGTTTAACCCCAGCCTGCGCAACTTCATCGCCATGGGGAAGAACTACGAGAAAGCTCTGGCAGGTAGAGAGCAGCAGCCCCCGTCTATGGGCTCACCATCCCTGAGCTGCAGGCGAATTTCAGCTCAGGCCCTGGGTTCTGGGTGGAAGCCACGGGGAGCCATGTCTTCCAGAAACGACATCCGACTAGAAACCCAGCGAGGGAGTAGCTCTCTGAGCTCTGAATGTGTCCAGCACATGGTGACTGCACCTCCTTGCTGGTGGGGTGGACCTGTCCCAGGGCTTCAGGATTACATGGAAACTAGGATTAGGGTGTATAGGATGCCACTGGTACTGTGGTGGCCCTAGATTTGGGCCCTGCCACCTCTCCCTGGTGAGCAGATACTCTGCAGCTTCTACCCCAGGTGTTGGGACTGAGGACCAGGATCTGGGGGTGGCAGTGCTAGACCCTTGAGAATTCAGCTCCTTATGATCCCTTCTGCCCAGGGAGGGGTATGGGTTTCCCATGCCACTGGGCCCTAGGTAGGCCTGGTCTTTCCATCCAGCAGGGCTAAGTTGTGCTGTTTGCAGACCCACCCTCCCCGAGGAGTAGCAACAGTCTCCTGCAGGACCACAAGGTCACTGGGCCATGCCAGGGAAGAACCTCTCCCTTCAGAGTGCAGGAGAGTGGCCTATGGTCCCTACTTTGTTGGAGCCAGTGGCATTAGCCAGTAATCACAGGGCTTCCATGTTCTGAATTGCCCTCTGCCTGCAGTGTGCACAGCTGTGGTTCCAGCTGGGTGGTGGGGGGGGGTGCACACCTGTAATCCTAGTGACTCAAGAGGCTACAGCAATAGCATGGCACGTCTGAGGCCAGCCTGGGTTACTTAGACCCTGATTCAAGATGAAGGGCTGGGGCGGTAGCTCAGTCGTAGAGCAACCCAGTGTCAATCCCCCGTACTGCAAAGAGAGAGAAAAGAAGAACATGCTGCAGGGTTCCTGTGGCTGCCGGGGAGGCTGCCTTCATCCTCACTCTGTCCCTCTGTAGTCCTGAGCCCAGCAGCACAGCCCCAGGAGCCCACCAGGGCCCAGATCACAGAACAGCTGCCTGCTGGTGCACTTGGGTCCTGTCCTGTCCTCAAATGGAGAGCCAGCCTTCAGGGTCTTCAGGACACCATCCCCTAGGAGGAGCTCCTCAGGCATGGAAGTGGTGCAGTGTGCCCTTGGCCTCCTGGGGGTGTCAGCCGGCCCATTCCCCTGCTGTAGGGCCACTTGCCTGGAGCTCACGGGTGTCCTAAGAGCCGCTGCCTTTGGGCTGAGTCTGACTATGCCAAGAGGCTCTGGGTCTCAGGCCAGGTTTGCTGCTCGTCTCAGGCATAGCATGCTGCAATCCGATTTTCCAAGCAAAACTCATTCCTGTGTGCCTTGAATGTCACCAGCCTCTCATTCCCTACTGGCATCTGGCCTTCCCTGTGCACTCAAAAGGTCCAGGACGGCTCTACCTTGAGGAGATGGGACGTGGAACTTGGATGTTGCAGGCCGTGAGGGCTGCCCTCTTCAAAGCCATCGTCTGGGGTGCCTGGTGGCCTAGACCATGAAGGATTTTTTCTTACTCTCGTGTGGCTCTCCCCTGGCTGGAGGATTCTGTCCCTAGGTGTCCTGCTTTTTGGAAGTTGTCACTGATAACCTCAGTGGCAGCTGCAGCCTGTGGTTTCCACTTTGATTTGTACCCTCCAGCCTTTGATGCTCGGACGCGAGTTTCCTTCTGGCCTTTCTGCTGCCCCTTGCGAGGTTACTGGTGGTTGTGGACAGTGGGGAGGGCCACTTCCTCTTCCTGTTTTCCTTGAGTGACTCCCAGGACAGAGCTCAGCCACCCAGGCCAGCCGCAGCACCTCAGCTGCACTTGGTCTCCCTAGTGCTTGACTTCTGCTGCTTTTTGTTCCATTTATTTTAAGAAGCCCACTCCTTAGACAGCAGAAGCATGAGGATCCTGTGCAGGGTTCTGTGCCACAGAACAACTTGTGTGCACTTAATTGAGAACTATAAGCAAGATGTGGTCAAAGACCCAGTTATGAGCCCCTAGCTGGGCTTAGCACACAGATTAGAAATTGTAATTATGCTACTGTGACTCTCCCTGTTCCTTGTGCAGCCTGGGCAGGCCCTTCCCCACATACAGGAGTTTGTCAGGCACAGCAAGTGTTGGAGTGGGTCCCATGAGTTACCAGGAGGGAGGCCCAGACTGCTAGTTCCTCTGTGTGCTGCTGCTCCCCCAAGCTGGGGTGGAGGTCAGCAGGGCTGAGCTCTCCATGCCCACTGGGTCAAATGGGCATTCCTTCCTTCTGTGGTAACAGACAGGAGGCATCTCTGGCCTTAACCATGCCCAGGGGTACCTGGAAGCTGCTCTGAGCGGTGGCTCCTACTCCCATTGGGCCTTGTGCTAGGATCCAGGAACAGCGAGAAATGGCTCGCGCTCTGTGGGTTCGGCTTGGTGTCTGGGAGTGAACCCATAGCTTCCTAGCCTCAGGTTGGTGGTGCTCTTGCCCAGGGTCGGCTCTTGTGAAGTGCACTTACAGCAGAGCTCCTCCCCGTCAGCAAACAGCACGTGATGGGGAGTAGCCCTGGAGCTGCACAGAACACTGTGTTCTGAGAAATAAAAGGAGCCCTTACGATTGGAGTGAAATAACACCAACAAGCAACAGGGTGACATCCAACCCAGGGTCCAGCTGGAGAGCTCTTCGGTCATCCAGGCCAAGATGGGGTTGTCCTCAGCTGCCGTGGCCGTGTTTTTGCTGCAAGCACCTTGAGTGGGAAGTAACTGCTTTCTCCTTTCTTCTCAGGTGTGACCTTCGCTGCCAAAGGCTATTTCGATGCCCTGGTGAAGATGGGAGAGCTGGCCAGCGAGAGTCAGGGCTCCAAGGAACTTGGTGAGACCCTGGGCCCCGTAGAGAGCCTCGAGATCCCTAAGTTGTAGGAGGTACCCAAGCGGGTCTAGAATCTGGTCTTGTGCCTGGCCCTTCTTCCATTTGGAGTCATAGTTATCTACCAGATAAGAAAAGATATTAAAATGACAGTGCCCTTCAGAGCTGGTGAGGGGCACCCCATGGAAAGCGAATGCACTGGGCTGCGTGGAGCACAGTGGTGGCCTTCTCCCCTGAGGAGTGTGGCTGGGCCGAGGTGTGCAGGCACAGCAGAACTTGAAGGGCAACCTCGTGAGCAAGTGTGGCAGGGTACTCTGCTGGTGGTGCTTGCCGACTTGCAGAATCACTCCTGCTGTGCAAATAAGTGACAAGGGTGTAAGCCCCCGGGGGGTGTGATTCCCCCATGTGCCGTGTGTGCCCATGCCTCGTGAGGGGGAGGGAGGGGACCCAGTGTGTTAACGGGTGGGGTTCTTGGGCAATGGCTGTTTTCTTTGGGCTCTGGCTTTGCGAACATTCTAGGTGGAGCACATATCACTAACACAGTCGGGGGGTGCTGTGGGACATGGAGGTTGCAGGCCCCTGAGCCCTGGTGCAAGCCGGGCTTTGGGTGGAGTCCAGTTTCTGTGGTCTTCCTGACTCGGGGCACTGGTGTTGATGTGGCTGTGGGCTGCCTTCCCTCATTGGGATGCTGTGGCTGGGGGTGGGCCTGGAGTGGCCCGGTCTGGGCTCGGTCACAGCTCTTCGGCAGGCTGTGGCCAGCAGGTTGGCCTTGGATCAGTGAGAAAACCTAAATTGGCCAAGAATCACTAGCCTCTGGGCACAGAGGACAGACTTTCTTCTTCTGGTCGCCTTGTCTGTGGAAGCTTCCTTGCCATCCTGGGACCTGTCCTCATGTTTGGCCAGCAAGGGCAGCAGGTGCAGATGCTTAGACTGCAGCAGGTTGACGTGAGCGTGCAGGGCAGGCTGAGCTCTGGTTGCTGCTAGTGCAGGGCCCCAGCTGCACTCGCAGGCTGGGGTGCTGAGAAGGGGCCCGCCTCCCCCACCGTGGCCCTCTGCAGGGCCGCCGTTCTCCCAGCTCCGCCTGCTCTCACCTTGTGCTCTGCCCTGCCCTGTGTCTCGAGACCTGCACAGAGTCAGCCTCCGGTGAAGGCGCCAGGCCTGCTGCTGCTGTGTTTCAGGGCTCAGGATTCCTGTGGCCTCCAGTGTTCGCGAGATGCTGCTGGGTTGTCAGATGCAACCACAGGACCTTTCTGGGGGAAGGGAACAAAGCTCCATGTGGATGTGGCCCAGTGAAGTGGCAGACCAGGACAAGGAGTCCGTGCAGGGGGCTGGGCTCTTGTGGACATGGCACCTGGGCGTCTAAAAGGAAGGCTGTATTGGTCTCAGTAGTTCTGATGGCTCTCGGAGGAGACCCTCTTGCACTGTGGTTATAGAGCTGACCTGGGGCCCTTGGCAGCCCTGGGAAGGGGAGGGCAGAAGGTCTTTTGGGCTGCTGGATACCTCGCTGCAGTCTGGCTTGTAGACTTAGCTGGTTGGTGAGGTGGACAACATGGGGTCATGGAGATGGTGACTCCAGTACCACATGTGGGTCCCCCAGAGTTCTGGACTGGAGTTTTGGTCTAGAATTTAGAGAAGGTGCCCTCCTTCACAGCCTGGCCTTCCCAACGCCTCCGAAGCCATCTTTGAGGCACTGTTTGAGCTCCGTGTGTCTGTGGAGGCGGTTTTTCTCGTCTGGTGATAGAGGATCAGGGCTTTATCTTTTGTTCACCCACAGAGGGTGGTAGGAAATCCAGGACCTGGGCAGCCCCACAGTGAGGGGCAGGTATGTCTGAGAGCACGGCAAGATTCGTGGACTACCTGCTGCCGTACTTGGGCGGGTGATGAACTGCGGGCCCAGGTGGGCAGCAGGGAAGGGTGGTGTCAGGGCTCCGACTTGAGTCGGGGAGCTTCCTGTCTGCATGGGGCTGTGTTGAAGTCTCTCCTGGGCTCATCTGGAGAGTGGAGCCTGCTGCGCCTGCAGAACGGCTGTGGTGCTGCCTGGCTCCCCCGTCAGAACGTCCTCTTTTGGTAACGGCTTTCTGGACAGCTGTGCTGGTGCCATGCCGTTCATCCGTTCATTGTGAACACTCCAGGGCTTTCAGCACGTCCAGTTCAGGCTGGACTCTTGTCCAGCTCTGGGGGGAGAAGGAGCGCGGCTGCATGCCCCTCACCAGCCCCAGCAGCCCCTCCTTTCGTGGGTTTGTGTCCATGGATTTGCCTCTCCTGGACATTGCCTGCCGTGGCCTTGAGCAACCTGTGACCATGTCCATCTGGCTGCTTCCGTGGAGCGGGTTTTTGAGGTGGGTCCATGTCGTGGCATGTGCCAGAATTCCTGTTTATGGCCCGATGATACTCCACCATGTGGACAGGCCGGTTTTGTTTCTCCATCCATCAGTGGACATTGGCTGCTTCCTCTTCTCAGCTGTTGGGAGTAGTGTTTCGTGGAACAGTACTTGTGTGGACATACAAGTGGCATGCACCTGGCAGTGGGGTTGCTGGGCCACTGGCTGGAAGCCGGACTTTTACCAAAGCAACATGCCTTTGCTTTAAAAAGAAGATGGGGGGCTGGGGATATGGCTCAAGCGGTAGCGCGCTCGCCTGGCATGTGTGAGGCCTGGGTTCGATCCTCAGCCTCCACATACAAATAAAGATGTTGTGTCTGCCGAAAACTAAAAAATAAATATTAAAATTCTCTCTCTCTCTCTTTAAAAAAAAAAAGAGAAAAAAAAGAAGTTGGTCCTTTTGTCCTCCCTGCTTGCTGCCCATCTGCTGGGTGTCTGGGTGTCTCCTTGCTGTTTGCTTCTCCACGTCTACCAGTTAAGTTTATGCTGCTGCTGCTGCTTTTGGGGTTTTGTTTTGGGGGCTAGTGATGAAATTCAGGGGTGCTCCCTAGCATTTTTTATTTTTTATTCTGAGACAGGGCCTTCCTGAGTTGCTGAGGCTGATCTCAAACTTGTGATCCTCCTGCCTCAGCCTCCCAAACCGCTGGGATTACAGGCGTAGCCATCACAGCCGGCTGCTATTGCTTTTTAAGTTTAGACATTTAATAAGTTCTTAAGGTAGAAAATGTGGATCTGGCTTTTTTATGCCATCACTCACCCTGGCCCGTGTAATCCACACGGTCGGGGCTGACGTCAACGCGTGCTGTTTATGTGGTGACGACATGACCTTTCCGCTGCTGAGACAGACACTCAGCATGGCCCAGTGACTTGTGTCCCCCTTACTGGGGCTTAATTGAAGCACAGCCAACTGCACGTGAGCTCTGCCGCAGGCAGCTGTGTGGCTGGTGTGGAGGCCAGGTGCTGGACCTGTCCTTCCTCCCAGAATCCAGGTCCTCTAGGCAGCCACTGATCTGCTCTGTGTCACAAGGTTCGGTGCGAGTGCCAGGAGTCGTGTGAGTGGAGTTGTGGGTGTGGCTGGGTTGTGTTCCTGAACCCCTGGCTCTGGTGCTGCCTTTCTGAGCCAGGCCCCACGTAGGTCTGGGTGGGCCCTTTGTTTGTGCCCTGATTGGTGGGTGGAGTTCTTTCAGGTTGGGCATTTCTAGAGCTGGTTTCCTGATTCACAGTGTGACACGTCTTTCATGGGCTGGTCTGCATGCCCTGTCTCCTGGGGCGCGTCTGTGCAGGTCTTTCCTCCTGTCCTTCTCATTGACTTACAGAGTCCTCCCGCTCTAGGTGTGAGTCCTGTCAGGTGTGTGCTTTGTAGAGATTTTCTCTCAGTCTGGTTGGTCTGTCATTCTTTGTGAGTTTTGTGTTTCTTTTCTTTTATTGAGTGCTGGGGAGGGAAGCCCGGGCCTTGTGCATGCCAGGCAGGTGCTCTGCCATCGAGCCACACCCTAGCCCAGCAGCATATTTAGAATTACACAAATGGTCAATTTTATTAATAAAGTCCAGTGGGGTGATTTTTTTTTTTTTTTTTTTTTTCGTTTGGCATGATGGTTCCTGATTTCTATTATTGGGCTCTGGTCACAGTTCTTAATGTGACAGTTTTGTTTCCCTTAGACTCACATCTTCATTTGCGTCATTTTTGATGTCATCGACGTGTTCCCAAATCCACAGACCATACCCTTTTGCTGTCCATTGTCCATTTGTTTCCTATAGTTTGGGGTTCTCTTTGGAGTCCCCTTGTCCAGCTCCAATCATCTGGCCTTCCACTGGGACGGTCCCCTGGGGGCCTCCTGGTGCCCCCTCCCAGCTGGACCCCCGTCTTCGGTCTTTTCTGTGCCAGTATCCCCCCATCGGAGAATCATCTCATTTTTCCTTTAAGGCTCCTGAACAGGAAAGGGGGAAACGCTTTTGAACTGCAAGTGTTGCAGGTGGTCTCCTACCTGCCACGGGGGACTTGGACTTGGGGTGATCTTTGCCGGGAAGTTGGCGGCATCACCATGTTGCCCTCTAACTTCCAGCCCTGCTGTTTCCAGCACCATCTGACACTGCTGCTGCTGTGTGAAAAAGGAGGTCTTGGTTTTCTTTCCCTGTAAGCTTTTAAGATCTTTGTCCTGAGTGTTCTGAAGACTCCTGACAGTGTCCCTGGTGGGCCTGGGGAGTAGCCATAGCCCCAAGAGAGGCCCCTGAACAAGACATCACACATGGCAGGGGTGGTGTGCAGTCTGCAGGGGCCACCCGAGCAGCAGTCCCTGCAGGATTCCACTGCCCAGACCCCGGTCTAATTGCTGAGGGTGATGCTGCCTCTCCCACCCCACCCAGAGGAAACCTGGGCTCTGGGAAAGATGGGAGTAGAAGGCATGTCCAACGGGGCAAGGTACACAAAAACAGGGTTCTTTTGTAGAAATGGGGAGGGTCTGAAACAGAGGAGGGTGGCAAGGCCCCGAGAGAGACAGAGCTTCAGACAACCAGGGCTTTGTAGGAGTCCTGGGCCGTAGGCCTCTGAGTGTCGGCCATAGAAAGGTGGATTTGTACCTTTTTTCACTCTTATTAATCTATACGGTTGCCAGCAGTGGGTACATTTATTTTTATTGCTGTAGAATGTTCTGTAGACACATTTGTCTGCATTCTCTTCCTGACTAGCAGTTGAGTTAGTTGTTGAGTTTTGCTGTTCTGAACAAGCTTTTCTGTGGGACCTGTGAGGCTGAGCTTTCCTGCAAGATGAATGTCCTTGAGGTTCTATGTCATTCTGCAGCAGCCATTTGTGAAATAAGAACGTGCTTCTTTCTCTCCCAGCATGGTGGCTTACCATTTTGTCTGGTAGTTTTTGCTTTATGTGTTTGCAGACTGTGTTATCAAATGCATATGTGTTGTATAGTTATGTCTTTTTGCTAAGCTGAACCTTATTACCATGAGGTGGCCTGCTCTAGACCAGTGGGTCTCATTTTTAGTTTGTTTTGTTTGATATTGACCTAGTTTTCTCCTTGTCTTCCTGTCCACAGTATTGCTCATTCCTGAAATGTGATGCCTCTGCTGTTTTGGGGGTGAACCAGAGCCCTTGAGGAATGGAGTCCTGGGGAGAGGAGACCTGGATCTATGCAATTATTGGGGCTCTCAGCCCGATTAGTCCTTGGTTGGATCCTTGATTGTTTTCATTGATCTTTTTTTTTTTTTTTTTTTTAAAGAAAGAGTGAGAGAGACAGAGAGAGAGAGAGAGAGAGAGAGAGAGAATTTTTTTTAATATTTATTTTTTAGTTTTCGGCGTACACAACATCTTTGTTTTTATGTGGTGCTGAGGATCAAACCTGGGCCGCACACATGCCAGGCGAGCGCGCTACCGCTTGAGCCACATCCCCAGCCCCCATTGATCTTTTTCTTTATTTTTTCTTTGATCTTCTTTCTTTAATCTTGGTGTTTTGTTTTACTATGCCCAGGCTGATCTCCAACTCCTAGGTGCAAATGGTCCTCCTGCCTCAGCCTCCAGAATGTCTGGGATGCAGGCATGCCACCTGGCACCTGGCTTCAGTGATCAGTCACTCTTCCTGGCCTCTGGGTATATGGCACCTGGCTGTGGGGCAGGGGTTGCCAGGAAGCAGTGGCCTTTCAGCCTCTGGCCCTGCTTTCTTTCCCACATGCAGGAAGCCCCCTGTAGTCCTGTGGTACTTACTAAACCAACAGCCCATTAGGAGGGGCAGGATTCCACGGCACAGACCTGGTCTGATTGCCCACCCCACCCAGTTCCCTTTAGAACTGGAGCTTCCTTCTTCCCACAGGTAGGAGGGTGTCAAGCCAGAGGTGCTGCTCAGAGGTCCTATCAGAGAGAACGCTCCTGGTGCTGGGCCCGCGCCCAGGCCCGGGCCCACAGTCATGAAAGCCCAGGGAGTCATTTTTGCTTCAACGAGCGTTGGCAGCAGCCCCTTTGTTCCTGCAAGTGGCCAGAGCAGGCTCTGCCTTTGGTCCCCTTGGTCTGTCAGAACCACAGCTCTGGCTTTGCAGCGGGGAGGCGGCCTCAGGCCTGAGGCTGGGAGGGAGAATCCTGTCATCTCCCCGTGGATGTTGTTTCCCTGCGGTGAGTGAGTCTGCAGGCTGCTTGGTCAGGGAACGGAGGTGGCTCCACGATCCTGTGTCTTCTCACAGCCACCCCCACTTCTGCCTGCTGCTTGGCTAGATCCCCCGATCCTCGGCCCTGGGTCTGTTGGGGCGTGCCTCCGTGGGGTCCCTGGAGGCTGCAGGTGTGAGGGGAGTGCTGCTGCTCTCATGGCCACTTGGATGCGTGTGAACTGGGTATGACTTCAGCTGGCTTCCTGAGGGTTCTGGAGCTTGGACTGAGCAGCAGCTTGGGGCAGTGTGTGTCCAGCCAACCAAGTGTTCGGGCCAGTTGCTGGCGTATGAGGACAGGCAGAGTTTCCCGTGGCTTTGAGCCTAGCCGGTGGTCCAAGGGAGGGCCGGCCACACCCAGTCAGAAGCTGCCATTGTGCTGTTCCCAGCCCTCTGCAGGGACTAGGGTTCAGGAGGAGGTAGTTGCGGCTCCTGTTTCCTGCTGTTGCTCCCTCTCTGCCGTCTCTGTGGCCACAGGGCAGAGGCGGGCAGATAGCTTGCCTTGCTGTGGACCTTGGAGGGGCTCTGGGCAGTCACGTGTGGCCGTCCAGGTTGCCGCCTGGTTGCTGTGCTCATTCATAGCACCTTCCAGAGGCTGCTGACCATGGTATGTCTATACTGCTGGACGGCCACCTGCAGCCTTGCCCCTGGCTCTTTGGCACAAAGTTTCAGGATGCATAGAACTGGGCTGAGCCAAACTGGCCAGGACAGGGGACAGGTGGCAGGAGGAGGCCAGAGTCCTCACATTCCTGGTCCAGCATGCACACTGGGCAGGGGGCTCCAGTGCTCTGTGCCACAGTCACCCAGGTGAGGAGGCCAGGTAGCCTGCTCTTTGGTACATCCCAGGCTTCATGCAGTGCTGTTGACATTTCAGAAGGGCACACTGTCAGAAATAAGGCCACCACACAGTGGAGGGGGAGAAGCCTGCCCTGAGAGACCTTCACTGCTTTCGTGCATCTGCACCACCTGTTGGGCCGTCCTCCAGAGGCCCTGGCTGGGTGTTCCCTGTGGGCGAGGCTCTACTGTGGGCTGGGGCCAGCAGGCTGTAGGCGCAGCCTTCTGTCTCTGGAGGCCTCTCCTGTTCCTTCCTCTCTTTGAAGGGCCGCTTTGTACCTGCCAGGGCCTGCGGTGCCTTGTTTGTGATCACAGGGCATGTGCATGCATGCCAGGCTCCCTGGGCTTAGCCCTTGTCATCTGCCTGGCTTCACTGGGCACCCGGGAAGATGGAGGAGATGGGTGCTGGGTGCAGCCTCAGAATGGGGATGCCCACAGGCAGGAGCCCGCGACTCTGCCTGGAATGTGGACTAGGCTTTGGACCCCGAGTCAGTGACTCTGAATGTGGTGCAGCCTTGGTGGTGAGCACTCCATCACCCTGAGGAGGAGAGGCGGCCTTCCAGCTCCCACCTGTGGGGACGGCTTGTGGCTGCAGGCTTCTCTTCTCTCCCCCCTCCTGATACTTGGTCTCTCTGGAAGGTGAGGCCAGGCAGGAGGGAATAAGCACCCTCGGCGTGGAACCCTGAGGGGCTTTCAGGGCCTCCCAGTGGCTCCTGTTGGCTGAGCTGGTTCAGAGGTGCCACCCCATGCTGCCACTGCTCCAGCTGTGGGCTGTGGTGAAGATGGGAGTGGGGGTGGTGGCCCGGCTGTGCTGCCACCCAGGTGGGGTGGAGCCATCCACACCCGGCCAAGGAGCAGCAGTGTGGCCAGCCCCAGTCTCAGGGTGGAGGCTGTGGCCTTGGCGTCCCCTTTGGTGTGGGAAGCTGAGTGCTGGCTCTCACCTGCTGTCAGACTGAGCAGCAGGGATCCATCTCTGGAGACGGCTAAACTCTCCTGACAGACACTGCTCAAAGGTCTTCATTAGATCCACACAGTGGGAGCCACGTCAGTTTCTTATCCCCGTGGTCCTGCCTGGTCCTGGGCCTGGCTGCACCCAGCTCCCCTCCTAGAGCAAGGCGCCTTCTTGGCTGCTGGGCAGAGCCTCACACATGCTGGGCAAGCACCACATCCCTGCCACCCGCTTTAAATCATTTTGAGACTCTCGCTGGGGTTGCTGAGGCAGGCCGAGAACTTGCAATCCTTCTGCCTCAGCCTCCGAGTTGCTGGGATTATAGGCCTGTGCCACCATGCACAGCTAGCTGTTAGCCTCCCCTTCCCAGCTAGTGACGCCAGGTCTCCCACTACTCCTCCTGTTTCCCCACAGTAGAAATGGGGGAGTGCGCCTTCCTCACCCTGGGAAGGAGCAGCTGCTGGAGTGCCCTGCCCGGGAATAGACACTTGCCCCGGGGCCCTTCCCTGGTCCATGCCTAGCGGTCAGGGCTTCATGGAGACCACCTGTCCCAGGGGCTGTCCGTGTGCCTTTCCCTGTGTGGCTGTGGGCTTGAGCCTGCCCTGGGTGGGAGCAGCCTCCTCTGCCTCAGGTGCTCATCTCAGAACAGCATCTGAGGCCTGGGGCTGATGACAGGGTGGCCTGGGGGGCTGGCCGTGCCTGGGCAGGGCTCTGGGGCTCAAGGGACCTGCACTCCTGTGTGGATTGGGCCTCCAGTAGGCCAGTTCTGGCCACCTGCTGAAACCTTTGTGGAGCCAGATTGAGCCCTTGAAGGGCGAGATTAGTAACCGTCTTAATTGGATTTGCCACATGCTGGGTAGCAGCTCCGTGACAGTGGGGGAGAGCGCACGGCATGTGCCATGTTCCCAGCATCAGGTCTGCCCTGTAAGGGGGATGTCAGTAAGTACGGCAGTGCCAGGGCTGGTGACCGTGGGGCCTCTGCTCTGGTGACCGTTGTTTTCTGGGAGCAAATATGAAGCAGCCCTGGCCCATGGTTCCCCCAGCCTATTTCCTGACACCTTCGGCCCCTGTGTGTAGGAGGGAGTGAAGTGGGTCTCAAACCAGAAGCCCCTGAGTTTCCTGTTTCAGGCTATTTAAGCTGAAGTGTGTGGACTGAAGAGAAGGGGTGACCAGGGTGGTCAGCATCACGCAGATAGCCCAGGAGCAGGAGGGGAGCCCTGGCTGGAGGTCCACTCTCATGCTTCCCAATCTGTGTCCTTGGGCCTAGGCTGCAGAGGTCATGACCTCTGGCCTCTTGGCTGTGGTGTTTCGTCCTGCTGGGGCTTGTGGGGCTGACCCCTGGCCGTGGGTGACGCTGATGGGCTCTGTGGTGAGGCTGTGCTTCTGAGGTGAGGTGGCATCCAGAACGTGTGCACAGCTAGCTGCCGAGCTTGACTCTCCCAGGCCTCTGCAGACCCGCCCTGCTTGTTGGGAGTGATCAGGGTGCTCCTGGGAAGCATGAGCACAGAGACTTCCAGGACAGGATCCCCCAGCTGCAGGACACAGCCCTCGAGGGGCTGTTCCTAGAACATCTGGACGTGGGTCCTGAGCTGCTATGCTTTGTCCTTGGGTTGTCCTGCATGGCGGAGGCCTCCCGTGACGGTCGCCAGCAGTTGCACACAGGCAGCTACTTCACGGGGAACTGCCGGGCTGCATCTCAGCCGGGTGAGTGCACGCTGCACACACAGCCCCAGTCTAATGCCAATCAGGAGTGTGGGCCCTGCTCCACGCGTGCCAGGGACAGTGCCGAGGCTGCAGGGGTCACAGGAAGACTGGGCATTGATGGCCAGTGGCTGATCCACAGAGCGGCAGCCCCCACAGATACGTGCATCTAATGGTCTGTGTGTCCCAGCCCCACTCCCGAGCTTGACGATGGGACTTGGCAGACCCTGAGGCTAGCTGGGATCCCAGCTTGGACTCGGTGTTCAGAGGGTCTTCTCCCGTGGCTGCAGTGGCCCCTTCTCTGTTGAAACACAGACTGCGGAACCCTCCTCCACTGGGTCCTCTGCAGAAGAGCCGGCACACAGGTACCTGTCCACTGAGGGTTCACTCGACACCCAGTTCCTGGTGCTGTGGGAGCAGCCAGGCTAAGCCCTGGCTGCTTGGCCCTTATGGGGAGCATATCACCTCAACTTGGTCCCCCAAGCCCTGTCTCCACTTCCGTGCATGCTAGGGCCTTTGCAGCAGCCCACCTGGCCACCCCACCCGTGGCCTCTGAGCTTGGAGCTCCAGTGTATGAGGACCTCGAGGGCCTGCTGGTTGGGGTTCTGTGGACCATGACCAGCTTAGGTGGCTGGGGATTCTCGGGTGAGAGCAGAGCTGACCACAGAGCAGGGGAGCTGTGGCCCTTCCTCCCCTCTCTCCCCTCAGCCCCTGGTGTCCAAGGTACTACTTTCACACCACAGTGACATCTTTGGACTTGTTTTGTTTCAGTTGGTAGCAGTGCTGTCACCACGGCAACACAGCCATCAATATTCTGTTGTTACTCTCTTCCCGCCACGTTCTGCTCTGGCCTTTGGGTACATGGGACAGCAGCCCCAGTTTCCCCAAAGGAACGCTGGAGGCTCCAGGGCAGTGGAGAGGAGGGCGTCGTTGCCACAAGAGTGGTGGTCCTTAGCCCCTCTCCCCTCCTGTGGCTCTGGGGGCAGACTCCCTGGCTGTCAGACTGCCTGACGGGCGCTTGTATTCGTGCCTCCTGCAGGTGGTGCTCATGAGCTCTGGAGGCACCTCTCCTCTCAGGAAGGCCGCGGAGCTGTGCGTGCTCACAGCCAAGTGTGGCAGCGGACCCCTTAGGAGCTCATAGCCTAGCCTGTCTGCCCCTGGCAGAGAGCGTGACAGCTCTGGTACTTCCTGAAATGACAGGAATAACTTGAACAAGTGTCCTGGCTTCCTCTACGGTTTCTTGGGTTAAGTGGGTTTCAGGACTTCTGCCCTCTGGTTGGCCTTCCTGCCGCTGGTCTTTTAGAGCCCCGTTATCCCATGGTGGTCCCTGTGTTCTTGGGAGCCGAGCCCACAGTGCAGAGCAAATTCTGAAATTGCCTCTGTATGAATTGCTGAGCGTGAGGCTCCCCTGGTCTGGGAATCCTGGCCTTCCACAGTGTGCCCAGCCCTGTGGTCAGGCAGCCCAGAGACATGTCACGTTGCCAGGTGGCCCCGCTTCACCACGCGGTCTGCTCCGCTGTCTTCTGGAGCCTGTGCTGCACTGGAGGAAATGCCTCCCTTCTTAAACCTAAGTGAAGTGACTGCTCAGGAAGATTGGGCCCTGCATGGGCCTCAGGGGAAGCCCACTTGGCCTTTGCAGACCAGGACGGGGAGCCGTGCAGTCTGCCCCCTGGCCTGCATGGGCTGAGCGCAGCCTGAGGCTCCCTCCCCGCCCCACCACCTTCAGTCTCCAGGTCCCACTCCCTTGCCGCTTCCTGTCATCTGCGTGTTATAAGAACAGTGATTATTCTAAAATGCCTCCTGGGAAGGCCAGGTGTGAGGGGACACTTAGATGAGAGACCAGGGATCTTGGCACCTGGAAGAAAGTGAGCGTCTTGGTGTGCTGGAGGTTGGGTGTCCACCCCGGCCCGGTGTCCTCTATAGAAGACTCCATGTTGGGGACGTGGGTGTGCACTGTGGATTCGAAGAGGGTGTGTCGTGGCAGTGTTCCTGAGGGTCAGGACAGTGACGGGGTAACATAACAAGAGACCCTTGGTCTTGGGACACGGGCTGAGGTGCTGGGAGGGGTGATGCCTCAGTGTCTGCTACCGAGTCCCAGTTGTCTCAGAAGAGGTGTGTGCGTGTGCCCAGGTGTGCACTAGAGCAGAGCTTAAGCGGAACGGCCAGCCTTGGCCTCCAGGCCGTGGCGAGGTGAGCTGCCTTGCTGTGCTGCTCTTGCGGTGCTCACAGAGGTGGGCTGGGCCAGAACACAGCCTGTCTTCTACGCCCCAGCAAAGCAGGCTGCAGAGCCAGGCTCTGCCCTCTCCGTCCTGGGCGCCCGGGTGTGGCTGCAGGTCCCCGCTCTGCCCCTGGGGAGTCCTGGGAGACTTCCTGGTGCTTGCTGAGTTCAAGTGGGAGGTGAGGCGAAGGCGCTGTCTCTGCTCAGCCTCCAGCCTTGGTGGCCTCCCAGTGTCCTCAGGCCACCAGACATCCCTGAAGTGCCTGAGCTGGGTCCGGTCCCCTGATGACAGCCATCGGTCACCTCAGGGGGGCGGCTGTGCCCTTTTCCAGAAGCTCTATAAGCCGAGCGTGAGCATCTGCCCGTGTGACTGGCCCGTCACCACAGCACCTGGTCTCCCTGGGGTCCTCACCTTGCCCAGGGTTTCGTGAGAGGCCGCCTGCTCTGGTCACTCAAGATCCTTTCCTGGGAGCTCAGTCTTTGTCCCCCGGCTGTCCCCCTGGTGTGGCCCTCTCCCACCTGTTCCTCCTGTATCTTAACCTTGCTCTTTAAGTGCAGGCACCTCACCACGCTTTCTCTGTGTCCACATGTCCTCTGGTGCCAGCCCCTTCCTCTCCGTGTTGTGCTCACTAGTGACCAGATGGTGGCAGGTGCTGGCTCTGAAGCATCTCTGCTTCCTCCATTTGGTGTGTTCAGTCCCCCAGGTGAACTTGTCTTGGCTGGTCTTGGGCACTCTGCAGGGCCACCTGGGCACCTGCACCTGTCTTGTCACTGCAGTTCTTGCCAGGGTCTGTGTATATCTTTGAGGTCATTTGGGACTTTTTTCCCCTGGTCAGCAAGAATGAAAATGAGAAAGAGAGGTAGAAGTGACTGAGCCTTGGTGATGCCTCTTGCTCAGGATCCCAAGGTCCAGCAGAAGCCACCTGCTGCTGCGGCAGTGGCCAGCCAGGACTGAGGCTCCATTGAGGTGGTGAGAACAGCCAGGCCCACCTACCTGCTGGGATGGACCTGAGTCACCATCCCTGCTGGGGAGGCAGGGCCTCCTTGGAGACTCGGGAGACACTCCTGTGAGCATCAGCACTTACCATGTTCTTGCTTTGTCTTCCCAGCAGACTAGGACCAGCTGGGGCAGGCACAGGGACGGGCTCTCAGGGGGAGCTGGTAGGCAGATGCCTAGAAGGGCCCCGATTGAGGCTCCTGCTCCATCAGAGTAGGCCCCCTAAGCATTCTGAGGCTCTGGCCTCCCACATGGTTTCCGGAGCTGGCTGCACCCCAGTCTGCCCACTTGCCTTGGCTGTGGTTGCTGGAGGACTCTTTGCCTGTAAGGAGAGGAGAGCGCCTGAATCAGAAAGGCTGACTGCAGGCGGTGCAGAACTGACTGCTATGGCTGCGCTGTGTGTAGTCGCCCCAAGGAGCAAGCAGCCGAGTGCCAGCAGTAGATGCCTAGGTGACAGGTGCGGGTTCTCCGTCCAGTGCAGCGGTGGTCAGCAGGGGAGGGAGGAGGTTCTGCCCATTGCCGCAACATGCATGGGTGGGTGCTCACTGTGCTTAGTGAAAGAAACCAGGGACTGACGGCCACGTGTTGCACGATGCCATTTTGGGTAGAAGGTCTGGAGCAGGGGGCGGGGGCTGGGGCTCAGTGGTAGTGCACTTACGTGGCATGTGTGGAGCACTGGGTTCGATTCTCAGCACCTCATATACATAAATAAAATAAAGGTCTTCAACAACTAAAAAAATATTTTTACAAAGAAAGGGAAAAAAAAAGTCCAGAACAGTCCAGTCCTGGATGGGGGTGGGGCTGTGTGGGTCCCATTGGCCTGATGTGATTGCAGAGGAGCTGGGACTCAGTGCGGGGGAAACACTTGCTCCACCAGGTGACCAGGCACCTGCAGGGGCCATGCCTGGGTGCTGGACCCACAGCTTTGTCCAGCCTCTCCCAGCTCTGGTGTGGTCTCCTTGCTGGTTCCTAGGATGCTAAGCCTCCTAGTCAGATGGTATGAGAAGTGAGGGCAGTGGTGAGGTTCCTGTGTAGCTGCACAAAGCACAGCTGGCCAGGACCAGCGAACGTTCCCCACAGGTCCCGTGGTCTGGAGGAAACTCGGGATGTGTGGCTGTTCTGCACATGTATACGGTGCACACCTGTGTGTGCTGCTGCATGGGGTGTGATGGCTCTGCTGGCTTGCACCTGGCAGTCCCACCCCTGCCTCTTCTCCTGTGAGGAGGGACATTTCCTTGAGGACTGAATTTCACTCTCAAGCGCAAGATATGAGGCCATGTTCAAGGTCACTAACAACATCAGAAACCTTTAAAAATTAGAACTGGTGGGGTCAAGTGCAGGTGACTGCGTGCTGGCCTGCAGCTGCCTGGCTTGTGTTGGGTTGGTAGAGGCTGGCAGGGAGGGGGTGCCTTGTTTTCTGTGCCTGTGTGCTTTCTGATCATCCCTACTGACTTGCATTACGTGTGCCCCTCTCTTACCTCCCCAATTCCCAGATGCTCAGGGAACAAACCCTCCTCCATCCCCAATCACCCCATCCCTGCCAGAGCCCTGTTGTGCCCCTAGGTTTCTGCCCAGGCCTGGGGCAGCAGAAGGCTGACTCACGCTCTGGGTGTGCTGGGGGCTCCTCCCGCCTCATGCTTTCCCACGCCAGCACCCTGGGGTGGGGCCCCTGCTGCCGGTCATCATCTGCACACCAGTGCTCTGGCAGTCCATCACGTGGTGGCTCTGCACACGGGCTTGCCTGGCCTCCCTTACCACTTGGCCCAGCTGGAGCTCACCTTCCTCTGAACCCACTTGCTCCAGTTTAGGACCCAACTGTGCTATGGCCCCAAACACCAGTTCCCCAAGAGTTTGGTGGTGTCTGCATCACAGGCCAGTTAGGAAGACCAGCAGCCCCCTCCTTCATCCGTGGCAGGGTGGGCCTGGTGAGTAAGTGTTCCCCAAGCCCACCCACAACTGTTCAGCCTCATATCTCTCCAAAGAGCGGTCCCCTCTGTCCTGAAGCCCTTCACTAGCGTGTCTTCTAGACCCGTAAAGGACATGGAGAGTGGCTGAGACCACCTGGTTGTTCATCTGGCAAAGTCACTGCCCCTGGTGAGCAATGTCTCCCTGATGGTCAGGTTGCAGGGCACAGGAGGGAGGGTGCCATCCTCTGCTGATATGGTGTGCTGGTGGCCTGGCTGGGGTCACAGCTGATGGCCACATGGGCACAGTATCCTATGGCTGCAGGTGAAGTCTAGTTTAAAACTCTGGTGTGGCTCCTTTTGCATGCACCAGCTTGCAGCTTGGGTTCTGGGTGTGCTTTATGTGTGCCCACTGCGTGGTGGGGGCCGCAGGGTTGGACTGCTGGCTGCCCTCTGAGCAGGAGGGATCCGGCTGGCAGGGACTCGGGGGCCTACATCTGAGTGTCAGCACAGCCTGGGTGGAATGGTGGCAGCTGTCCTTTGGGTCTCTGACTCCTGTCACTTGGCGGAGATCCTGCAAGAAGCTTTCTGTGACCCTGGCATCATTAGTGCTTTTATTTTTATGTTTTAAAAATATTTTTTAGATGTTGGTGGATCTTTATTTTATTTATTTACATGTGGTGCTGAGAATTGAGGCCAGTACCTCGCACATGCGAGGCAAGTGCTCTACCACTGAGCCACAACCCCAGCCCAGGATTTGCTGTTTTATGACTTTGTTGTCCAAATGTCGAATTGGTGTGGTAGCCTTCCAGAACGTGTGCGTTTCCTGTTTGGTCTTGATGTTAACTTAACAGTTCTGGTGTCTAAAGAATGTGGCGAGAGCCGTGGAGACCACCGCCCAGGGAGACGTCCAGCAGAGTGTGTCCAGTTTGCCTGGAAGCCCTCTGCCCTGTGCTTCGACTCTTACTCGCGGATTCCATGGCCCACTTGAGTGGGAGTGGGGCACGTGACACTCCAAGGGTCAGGGCAGGCCCAGCAAGACCACGGATGTGAGCAGGACCCTGCACAGGATAGACCTCAGGCCCTTGTGTCACCTGGGCCTTGGATAAAGCCACTTTATATGCTGGTGGGACCCTGAGAGCCAGGAGGTGAATCTGAGGCCCACTCCCCCCCACCCCCCGCCTCAGGAACCCCATTAAACAAAACCCGGAGGTCTTGCCCGGGGGCTCCTGGTCTGGGCAGGGGTCGTTCATCCTGGGACTTACAGATGAGGAAAAGCAAAAGAAACCTTGAAGCCGCTGCCCATGGGGCCCCGCTGACGGATCAAGCCCTTGCGACTTCTGAGTGGGGGCCGGGGGTCGTCTGGTCTGTGGCTCTGGGTGTCCTGTGTACCCTGTTCTCAATATGCAGGACAGTGCCCTGGTGGCTGGCAGCAGCCAGGCAGCTCAGAGAAGTGACTGAGTTGTGTGGCCTTGAGTGTGTGCTGGCAGGGCTGCACCCTCTCCCTGGGGCTCTGTGTCCACCACCTCAGACTTACCCACTTGGTTGTCCCAGGGTGTGAGGACCAGGCCCCTTCATGCCAAATTCTGTCCCCCTGTTGTCCTTACCCCCTCCCCTGAGCCCCTGGAGGGCCACAGAGGCTGGCAGGCCTCAGACTCACCTCCTTCCAGGCCCGGGACTGATTGCGGCCATTGGTGGTCACAGCCTTGTCTGGAACACCAAGGCCACAGCAGAGCAGCAGTGCTCTCATCTTGTGGGTGCAGTTCCTGGGGCCTCTGCTGTGCCCTCCTCTGGTACTGGCCCACACAGTAGTATCCAGGGCCCTGTCGTGCCAGGGCTTTGTGGGCTTGGAAGTGCTCTCCAGAGACGGGTTTCTGGCTCTGGGCACACCGTGGCACTGTGTGGGTGTGTGCAGTTGAAGTCGGTGGTCCGCACATGGCTCTCAGGGCTGTCTTGTGTGCCCTCTGACCACAGAGTGGCCCTGCCAGAGATTGTGGGCCAGCTGCAGGGAGCCCCAGCTTTGCAGGCGGGAGCTGACTGGGGTTGAGGCCCAGCTCTGGCCACTGTCCCCCCTGTTGATGTGGAGCCGCATGTTTGGGGCAAGGAGGCCGGCACATCCTGGTTGCAGCTTGTGCCGATGGAAGGTGTATGAAGCACCTGGTCTTCCTCCACTTTGAGTGTCCCTGTGGTCATGGGGCTGAAGCACCCCGTTGCTCGTGGAGACATTGGGCACCCAGAGAAGCTCCTGTGAACCCAGATGAGCTCCTGGAGGGAAGTGACTTCTGGGACTGGCTGTGGTCCTGTGGGGAGTGTCATCCGGTCGGGCTTCCTGAAGGCTTGTCAGAGGACTTGCTCTGGTTTCTGTTGACCTCAGTGGGCTCCCGGGCTCCTTAGTGGCTTCCCTGCCTGCTTGAGTCAAAGAGGAGCCCCTAAGCCTCCTGACCTTGGGGTGCTCCGACATGAGCAAAGTTCTGCTTCAGACAGGGCTCAGGGACAAGACTTACCAGAAAATGACCTGCCCTTCAGGTGGGGACAGGCCCTCTTAAGGGGCACTGGAAGTGGCCGCTCAGTAGATATTTGCCAGTCAATGGCGTGTGGCAGGATCACTTAAGGAAACAGGGCCGTTGGCCTGGCAGCCTTCACACAGGGCTGGCATGGGGCATTGTGGGGTCTCGAGACCAGCCCAGGTGTGTGCTCCCGGCTCAGAGCTAGTTCCTTAGGCACTGTTTGGGGTGGGCGGTGGGTTCTGCCAACATCTCACTTGGCTGAACAGGAGGAAGTCTTCTGAAGCCATCCTGGGGGCCCTGTCCTCTTTGACAGGAGCAGGAGGCAAGTGGGATGGTGCTTGGCAATACTCCCACCGACCCTTCATGGTAAGGGGCAGGCAGCCCAACATCCATTTAACCCTGATGCCTGCCCATCTGGAGGGGGAGTCTGAAACATGCTTCCTGGGCAGGGGTGTGGGCCCGGGTGGGGCCGGGACTGGACATCCAGGTTGGGAATAGCCCGCCACTGCTCGCTCCATGCTGCACAGTTCTCCTGCCTTCCTCTGCCCTCTGCAAGTGGGCCAAGGGGACGTCGGCATCCCTGAAGGGCCACTGCCCTGGAAAGACGTGCGTGGAACCTGGCTGTGGGCCCAGACTGCCTCAGCGTGCCCACTCCTCCAGGGCATGGAGTCCCAGTGCTGAGCTGTGCCACCTGTTTCCTCCTTGTTCTCGGGGTCAGAGAGGGATGTGGCCTGTGCCCAGCACCTGTGCCCACCGTGTTCCCTGAGGAAGGCTTGCCCACTCTGCTGTGTGGCTTGGTGCATCCCTCTGCCTGGCTCCCTCTGGGCAGGTGATGGTCAGTGTCTGAGTGTGAGGTCTGTGCAGAGGCGTGAAGCAGGTCCACATGGCTGTCCCTACTTCTTCTTTTTGCCATGAGCATCTCCTTCAGTGTAGATGTTTGAGGTCACCCCCGAGATGCCAGGCATTCTGTGCATTTGGGATCAGAGTCCCTTGTCTTTCTAGAATTTCATTTCCCCTCAGCAGCCACTCCCCTGCCCCTGCTCCCCCCGCCGAGGCTCTCTGCCTGAGGTCATGGGGCTTCCCTAGGCAAGATGAGAGCTGGCTGGGCAGGACCTCCTTCAGCGCCAAGGCCAGCTTGGCCTGCCAGCATTGGGGCTCCAGGGAGAGGAGCAGCTAATGATTTTGAGTGTCTAACCCTCTTTCTTTCCTGCTGTCCTGCTCTCCCAGGAGATGTCCTCTTCCAGATGGCCGAAGTCCACAGGCAGATCCAGAACCAGCTGGAAGAGATGGTGAGTCTGGCCTCTAGTGACCGCTCCTGGGTGCGGAAGGCGAGTGCAGGTGGGCAGGGTGGGCAGGCTCCAGGTGAAGAGCTGGCTACGTGCTTTGGCTGTGTTCCCGTGTGGGACTGTCCCACAGTCCTGTGACCATACTCAAAGGTAGAGATAGGCCCTGGGCTCTGGGCACAGGTCAGATGAGCCATGGTGAGTGGCCTGGGGACAATGTGCATGGGCTAGGCCAGGTCTCACCCCGGGCTGGCCTCAGGAGCCAGGTGGGGTCAGTCAGCGCCAGCCCCTGGGAGGAGCCGTGTGTGCTCTGATGCCAGCCCTGCCAGGACCCAGTGCCTTGTGGTGAAGGCCAGAACGCTGGTTTCCTCTGGACTCCCCTGACTCCCCGTGGGGGGTGCTGGTTGGAAGCTTCTGGCCCGAGGCAAGGGGTCGCCGAGGTCTCGCCCGTTTCCTCTCAGGCCCAGCTGCTGTCTGCTCTCCTCTGGCCCCAGCATGGGTCAGTGGGGGTGTTCGTTTCCCTCTGGGAAAGTGGACCTCTAAAGCTGAGGAGGGCCGGTTTGTTTAGCGTTTGGGACCTCTGTCCAGTGCTCGCTCCAGCAGTTTCCTGGTTCCACGGGCCCAGGCCTCACTGGGTGCCTGTCCAGGGGCTCCCGCACTGCCTTGAGCTGACTGCACGTCTGCTTTCTCTCCCACGTCCAGCTGAAGTCTTTCCACAACGAGCTGCTCACGCAGCTGGAGCAGAAGGTGGAGCTGGACTCCAGGTACCTAAGCGTAAGTACGCCCCGCCAGCCCCACACGTGCTGCTTCCCTCTGCTCTCAGACCTTCTCTGTGTGGAGCTTCTCGGCTCCTCTGAGCCTCCTGTGCAAGAAAGCTCCTCCACCTGAGCACCCCGGGTGCCCCACGCGCAGCCCTGGGATGACCATCACACTGAAGGCACCATGTGCAGCTCCCCCTCTCCACCACTCGGGCACAGCTGAGGACAGGGCTTTGACGCTCTCCCAGAGCTTCACGAGTGCCTCTGGCCTGCTGTTCCTGTCCTTGCCGGTTAGCTGGCTGGGAAGCTGAGGCAAACCTCCCGGCAGGATTTACCCCGTGAGCTGACGCTTTTGCCTGAGGACCAGGGCCCTTCCCAGGTCCGGTTTTTGTCTTTGGGCTGTAGAGACCTGCTGTGGGCAGGTAGGCCGAGGTTGCCTGCTGATGCAGACTGCAGCTGAGCATGGCTCCTGTGCTGCCCCCGGGGCCTGCTAGGCCTGCAGCCCAGGAAGGACCAGGAGGGGAGGGGCCGAGCTGCTGCTGAGCTCTCGAGCTTCTGTTTTCCTTGTGGACCCTCAGGCGGCACTGAAGAAATACCAGACGGAGCAGAGGGGCAAGGGGGACGCCCTGGACAAGTGTCAGGCTGAGTTGAAGAAGCTCCGCAAGAAGAGCCAGGGGAGCAAGAATCCACAGAAATACTCAGATAAGGAGCTGCAGGTAGGACTGCCCCCACCGCCAGGTGCCAGGTCACCAGGCGAGCCCACAGCTCCATGTAGGGCCTCTTCCACAGAGCAGCACCCCACACTTTCAGCAAGAAAGTGATCACCCCGTCTTGGCCAAGGACAGGATGAGTCCCTGGTGGAAGTGGGCAAGGCCTGCTTTGCTCTCCTGGGAGATTTCCCAGCAAGCGCCAGCATCCCCTGGCTGGCAGGATGACCTGCTCACCAGAAGGTTCTTGGCCACAGGAGCAGGAATCCAAATTAAATCCTTCCCTGGTCGCTCTGGATTCTGCCCCAGATTGTCACCCTCGTCAACCAGTCGTGGCAGCATGGCCGGCGGCTCCTGAGAGGCCGCTGCTGTTGCTGTTTCTTTCACCACCCCAACAGAAGCGCAGGTGCTGGGTGCTGCATGGCTGGGTGTCCTGAATGGCACAGAATGTATAGCAGAGCTCCCACGGGTGTCCTGAAACAGTGGGCCAGGAAGCCCACGCCCACCGCAGAGGTCGCCATAGACAGGCAGGGAGGGACGACAAAGCAGGACACCAGTTGTTTGGAGGAGACACCAGGAAAACCCCAGACAACCACGACAGAAGTTTCTGGGAAGGCAAGGGTGTGGCTCTGGGGTGAGTCTCTGATCTGGGGGCTCCTCCCTGCCTGCTGTTCTCAGCACACACCTGCCTAAGTGAGTGTGTGCCCACGTGTGCAGCTGTGGTGTCCACACTGAAGTTGAGCAGGTCTGTGGGCCTGAGCAGCGTGCAGCCTGTGGGGGTCACTTGGCCGGCCTGGGCAGGGAGCTGAGACCGCTAAGGAAGAAGTGCCACAGCAGGAGTGGCAGCTGCCAGTGGCCCCGTCGTGCAGGTTCCTGCTCACGCAAGTGTGCTTTGCAAGGCGGCAGCGACAGTCCCTGCCCCCCTCATGTGGGGTGCATCTCTCTGTGCTCAGAATCTCTATTTTGGTCATTCTTAACGATCCACAGCTGCCTCTAAGGGTGTGTGCAACCTGGGGCTGTCCCAGATTGCTGCCCTGACTACCTCAAAGTCTGCGATCAGGGTCCTCAGAGTGGGAGTGTGGTGAACACCGACACGCACCCTTCAGTACGTGTCTTACGTCCTCTTGGATCTTTGAAGCTGGCCGCCATTTTGCCTTCTGAAGGCCTGACGCATACGGGAGTGTGGTAGCTTCCTCAGTGCAGGGGCAGGCAGTGCAGGTGTGATTGCTGTTGGCCTTCCTGGGCAACCATTCCAGGCGTGAGTGCATGAGAGAGCAAGCCTTCAGCCTGGTGACAGGACACCAAGGCTGTCCAAGGGACGGCTGGCCGCTGGGAGGAGCTCGGGCCTGTGCTCCCCTCTCCTCAAAGCGCTCCGTGTTGCCCTGGTAACAGCCTCACTGAGACACAGTCTTCACACCTCACAGAGCCAACAGTGGGGTGGTTCTGAGCACATCTGCAGAGTTGTGCAACCATCACCACAGGCGGCTCAGGGCATTTCCACCACCTAGGAGGAGTCCCATGCCCTGGCCAGACACAGCAGTGCACTCCGTAATCCCAGTGGCGCAGGAGGCTGAGGCAGGAGGACCACAAGTTCAAGGCCAACCTGGGCAACTTGACCCTGTCTCAAAAAAAAAAGGTGGTAGCTGCCGCTCACTGGTCGCACACACACTCCAAGCCCATCAGCCGTCACCCCACGTCCTGCCTCCTTCCACTGCCCACAGCACCACCTGCCTTGTGGCTAGAGTGCCTTGTTCTGCATGTTCTGACTGATTGGACTTCCGCCCACAAGCCCAGAGGTGGGTTTGCCCCTCCACTGCATCTCACTGGCCTCTCATCTATGCAGCAGTCGAGGCCCTTCCCCGCCCCCCCCCAGTACTGGGGATGGAAACGGGGGGTGCTGTGCCACTGAGCTACATTCCCAGCCGTTTTCATTTTTTTATTTTGAGACAGAGTGTCACTGAGTTGGCGAGCTGGCTTCAAACTTGTGCTCCTCCTGCCTCGGCCTCCCGAGTGCCTGGTATGCGCCATCATGCCCAGAGGCCGTTACTCCTTGCAGACTGTGAGCCTTGGCGCGCCCAGCCTTGGGGAGGTCTGCTCCAGGACCATTCTGGTGCCTCCTTCCCATGTGGGCTGCTTGGGCCCCTCCAGTACCTCAGTGCTGCCTGGGCTCACCTACTGGGGGCTGGGCACAGATGTGACCCGAGGGACACCTAGTCCTGCCTGAGCCCCGTGGCTGAACGTTCTTGGGTGTAAAAGTAGGATCTGTAAAATGGGTGGCTGTACAAACAGGGTGGCTCCAGCTGCCAGCAAGGATGTCCTCGGCACCAGGAGCAGCCTGTGTGACACCAGAACTGAAGCTGCCGTCGTGGGGTCGCCCTGGTGGCTGTACCTACTGTGTCCCCCCCCAGTAAGTGCTCGTGGTGCCTGTCGAGCAGGCCTGGAGAGTGGAGATGTGCTGCTGCTGCTCCAGGCTGTCCGTCCTGACGGGCAGGAGCTGAGTGCTGGGGCATCTCGTAAGGATGGTGACCTCTGGCTGGTGGTGCCCCTGCCCCTGTGGAGAGAGTGGCTTCTGGAGCAGCTGGTAGGGGTGGAGCCCAGTGTGAGGGGCCAAGTGCTGGGTCTGCAGATCACCCAACTCCACCTCTGGCCCAGCGGCCCGCTGGAGGGGCTCTCCCCTGCCTGCCTCAGCCACGCTCGTGAGGGCTTGGCCTCGTGGTACCTCTCCATAGAGATAGATGTCCAGTGCTGACCTTTCCTCCCAGGTGTGAAGCTGCCCCTTTGTCTGTCTGCTCGGTACAGCTGTGTGCCTCCCTGTTTGCCCTGCCACGAGGCTCGTCCCGAGCCACCCCAGCTTCCAAACACGCAGTAGCCCTGTCTACCTGGTACTGCCCTCTCCAAGCGCTGCAGATGGCCCCAGGCTGGCCTGTCTTCAACTGGGCACATCCTCTGGATCCTCTCTGAGCCTCAGTTTCCATGTCTGGGGGGGACGCTCTGGCCTGTGTGTTTCCTCTGAGCAGGGCGGGAAGGGCCTGTGTTGTCCCCACGTACACACACACATCCCCTCCCCCGGCGTCACGTCTCTCCCAGATCTCCCCATCTTCTGCTTCTCAAAAGTTTTCTCTTGCCTCTTTACGGAAAGTAGCCAGGCGTCTGGTTTCTGTGGTCTTCCCTGGATGGCTGAGGCTCTCCAGGACGGGATGGGTCCTGCCTTTCTACAGCACCCAGCACAGCACTGGCACAGGCTGACCACAGAGTTGATGACCTACAAGTCTCAGTTCTTTTCTTTTTATTTTGTGCTGCCGGACGGAACCCCAGGCCCTATGCGTACCAGCTAGGTAGGCGCTCCACTCAGCTGCCCACTCCACCCTGACGTGGGATTTCTAAGGGTGGAAGCAGAGGGGCCTGCTGAGCAGCGTCATCTGACCCCAGTTTTGCAGAAGCCCAAGTGGCCAGGCCAGGGAGCCCTTGGAGTCTGAGTTCGAGAAGGAAGATGGGGGTACTTGGTGTACAGCTCCCCTGTGTCCCTCTGAGCTGGTCAGGGAGCTGCTTGGGGACCTTTGCCCTGGGGCACTCCTGTTGGCTCTCAGTGCCTTTGTAAATCTGGCCAGGGCCTGATTTCTGCTTTAGGGTGACCGCTGGGGGCTGGGTAGGGCCCTGGGGCTTTTCACTGCAGCAGCAGCACCTTCCCCTTCTGAAGGGAGGACACATCCTAGCCCCACCCCCTGTGCAGCCCCCCCTCAGGCTCTGCCCCTCCGCCAGGCCGACCCTGTCCCTCTGGGCTGGCCTTTTACCGCTTTTTGTGGGTCTGAGACCCCCGCAGGTCCTTGTTACCAGGGAGAGGACCTTTCCTTCCATGTGGAAGTACAGCTTTTCAGAGACCTTCTCCCCATGTTTTCCCCTTTGTTAAAGACTCTGAGTGCTTCCCAGCTGCCCACAGGGAGGCCCAGTGGCCAAGGCCTCCACAGGGCCTGCTGGGGCAGTCTCCAGCCAGAGGGCTGTTCCCTGCACCATCCCGGAGACCCTGCCTGGCCCTTGGGGTGCTGCAGCCCTTAGACCTGCTTGCTCTGTGCCAATGGAGCCACCATGTCCGGTGTGCCTGTGGGGTCACCCCTGACATGAACAGTGGTTCTCACCCCGAAGCAGGTTTGGGGAGGCCAAGGTGCACACACCCAGTTGCTGGGGTGGCAGCTGGATGCTGTCCTATTTGGGCCCCTGGGACTACTTCCTAGAGCTAACTAGGAAGGTGGGACAACTGGACCACTGGGAGTGGTGGTGACCCCAGGCCCTGGAGTGACCTGGCCCATCCTGGGCCTGGGGTGTGTATAGCAGATAAGTAGAGGTTTCCACTCAGTTCCCCAGTCACTCCCCCCCCACAGAGGCCCCCTCCTCATGTCCATGAGATGCCCTTTTGTGTCCCCATTATCTCTCAGACTCTGTGTGTCCCTCACCTGGTGGGCCAGACATAAGGGGGCCTAGCCATGGTACAGACTGTGGGCAGCAAGGCAGGGGGAGACTGGTAAGGACATCTGTGTATGAGAGGTCTCGTGGCTGGCACAGGGTCACCCTGGGGTGCTTGAGCAGTGCTGGAGCCTGAGCCTATGCTGGCCATGGTCACTGCTGGTGGAGGTGGAGGTGGAGGCTTAGGAACCAGGCCGCCTGAGTCCTGGCCACCCTGGTCTCGTTAGGTATACCACAGGCTATAGGCCAATGGGAGGAGCAGTGGTAGTGTGTAGTCGGGTATGGTCCTCTGTGTACCCTTGCAGCATGACTGTGTGTCTTGAGAATCGTCTCTGAGGTCACTGGGATGCTTGGAGCCTGGTGCTAGCCGTGACGTCCTTCTGGCCTCTGCAACCTGGGTTCAGGGGCTCCTGAGAGCAGAAACTCACCAGGGAGGTCCTGGGGCTATTTCAGGTTGGGGCTGAGCTCAGGGGCTCATGGGGGTAGCAGCTCTGTGTCTTTGGGGGTACCCACGTGGCAGAGGGCCCCAACAAGTGCTGCTTTCCCAACAGCCTTTCTGCTGCTGGACTCTGCCAGAGCCTTGTACACATGCAACAGTAGCTAGGCCTGTGGTCTTCACTGGACTGTGGGCAGGCCAGGCCCAGAGCGTGGTTGCTGCCCAGGCTGGTGAAGGAACTGGTGAAGTTGCCTGGGGCCTGAAGTTACCCAGTCCCTGCCCAGAGAGGCAGCAAGACCAGGAGCTCAGCAGCCACACTCAGCAGATGCTCGAGACAGCGCGTGCTGGGATTTCCACAAAAAGAGCTCTTTAAATTATAGGTCAGGGAGCAGGAGCCCAGGAGCATTTGGGGCGCTAACTGGGACAGGAGAGTTTTACATAAGAGGAGGGCGTGAGCAAGACACCCACAGCCTGCGGTCACCCTGCCCCACCCCGGGCTTCACTCCCCGGCTACTCCATCACTACCAGGCCAGCCATCCAGGCTGAGGGAGGAGCCTGACCACGTGGAGCATGGGGCACTCTCCTGGGGCATGGTGGACCCCAAAGGGCGAAGGACACTCTGTGTCCAGTAGGTTGGAAGTGACAGAACAGGCCTCAGAGTGAGCCCAGTCTGTGCCTTCTCTTGGGGTGGAGAAGGTGCCTTCTCTTGGGATGGAGAAGGGGTGTGCTTGTGTCCCACCTGCAGATGGATCCAGGGCAGGACGAGAGGGGCCATGACTCAGGCTGGCCATGGGGCTAAGGATCTCCCTGGACACCAGCTGCAGCCCAGGTGGGAGAAGGGAGTGTCTGGTTCTCTTCAGGACTGGTGGCCAGGCTAGTCTGGTGCAGGCAGGGTCCTTCTGGTGGGTAGTGTCAGCTTTGGGGAAGCCCACCATGGGATAGGGCAGGTCACACCTGCACCCATGGTCTCCCCTTCTCCTCCCTGACCGCCTGTAACCCACCCTACCTCTCCAGAGCCCCTTCCTCACCTGGCCAGCCTGTGTCTCCCTCAGGGATGTTACACTGCCCCACTGTTCTCAGAGCCCCTGAGTGCCTCTGGCAGGCTGACAGTCCCCACCTGGCCAGTGTCTCCAGGGCTCCCATTCTGCCTCCCCTTCAGCAGGGTCCCCCTCCCAGCATTTGGGGAGCCTGCACCAGGAGGAGCCAGGCCTCTGGTGCAGGTCCCCCTGCAGAGCTTTCAGGGTCAGATTTCTCCTGAGTATGTTTCTATCCCGTTTGATCCCTCCCCCAGCCTGGCTCTCTTGCAAATGGACCTGAGCACAGGTAGCAGCCGCTGGGTGAGGTGACACCCCCAGCCAGGCCGAGGGCACTGTGGCTGTAGGGAGTCTGCAGTCACGCCGCCTCGCAGTGTGCCCTGGGGTGTGGTGCAGTAGGGCCTGTCCTCCCTCATCCATGGCAGGCTCTGGGCACTGAGGGAAGGGCAGCTAAGACCCCACGTTGGGCCCCCGAGCCACATGGGAGCCTAGGGAGATGGACGAGCCAGAAGCAGGCATGGGGTGGCCTGACCCTGCTTGGAATGACCTGAGGTATCAGCTGGCCTGCAGCTGAGCCCAGGGCGCACAGGCCCTGGGACAGCCCTGCTTGACCCACCCGGTGGGCTTCCTGGGCATCCCAGTCCCTGGAGCTTCTGGTGCTCGTAGGGACCTGCCCCACCCCACCCACTGGGGCCTTCCTGGGCTGAGGTGGAGGATGCTGTTGCGGTAAGGGTACCAGGTTCCCTGCCTAGGCCAGTCTTCACTGTCCCCTCCAAGACAGTGTGGAAAGGGTAGGCAGGTACAGCACTTGCCACTGGCCATGTGAGAGCCAGGGAGTGGTCCCATGTCCAGGGTGGGATGCCTGCCCTAGAGGCTGTTGGGGTGGGGGTCCCTGGGTCCTGGAAAACTGTCCCCTCCCCTGTTTGCCAGGACATGGGAGCTGGTCAGATGACTTGGGCTCCTCCAGGGTCCTCAATTGTGTCCCCTGTACTGGATTTTTGTGCTTTAGGCCCAAACTCCTCCCTGATTGTGGTCTGAGAGAGAGACTTGCTCTATTTAAAGGGGTGTGTAATTAACAAAGCAAAGATGAGATGCGATCTTCTGAGATGGTAGTGGAGGCTGGGCCCGCGGCAAGAGTGATGGGGCAGCCTACTCCACAGCAGGACCGTCTCTGCAGAGCAGTCTGGACAGTCACTCGCTGTGAGGAGGTAGGAGCCACCCTTGTGTGGAGTAAGATCGCCTGTGGCCTGGGGTCCTTGCTGGAGAGAAATAGAGTGTGAGAAACCACAGACCACCCTGATCTCCTGGAGGACTAGGCAGCCAGGGAGGGAGCACTCTGCTTCTCTCAGGGCCGGGCCACGTGCACATTGGAGCCACGCCTCACCTGGCCCTTAGGGACACCTTGGTCTGTGAGCCTCAGGCCTGGCAGTGTGTTGCAGGTGTGGACAGGAGGCCGTGCTCCCTCCTATGGCTCTGGGCGTGTGCGGTGCTGGGCGGGGTGTCTTGGCATTGTGTGTCTGGGACAGCATGGGGGGTGGCGATTGGGACCTGCTGCTCCTGAATATCCCTTGTGGTCTGATAAAGTTCTGGATGCTTCCCCAGGGACATGGGGACCGCAGAGCTTGTGGGCCCCTGAGGTCTGCCAACGGCGCTGTGCTCTCACCTCTTGTGTTCCCGTAACACGTTTGCCTGAGTCGGCTTTCTGTTGCTATAACTGAACACCTGAGGCCAGGTAATTGAAAGAATGGGGATTTGTTTAACTCCCGGTTCTGAAGGCTGGAAAGTCCAAGAGCCCAGCACTGGCACTGGATGAGGCCTTGCTGTGGCGTCAGGTGGAGCCAGTGTGCCAGCTCTCCTCTAACCACTGGTACCATCGTGGGGGTCTTGCCCCCATGGCCTCCTCTAACCCACCTGTCCCAGATGACTCAGAGATTAGATTTCTGGCCCTCAACAATGTTACAGAGTGGAATGGCCAGCCCTTCCACTGCCAGCCTGCACTCAGGAGCACGGCCCCCTGCTCAGCCCTGTCTGTGTGGCCCTGAGCCGTGTGGGCTGAGCTGAGCGCCTGCAGCCCTTGGAGCCGCCTGCCGCGCTGCTGCCTGTGGCCCAGTACTCCAGCATCACACACTGACCTGAGTGCAGGCCCTTTCAGAACAGGGGAGCCCTTGGCGGCAGAGCAGGCCCCCAGTGACTCCACGCTGGAGCCGCTGTGCCCTGGGTGATGCCCGTGAGCTGCAGGAGGCCTTCAGGGGCAGCCCAGGAATTGGAGAAATGGGGTGAGGCCGCCACAGCTTCAGATAAGGTGAACCACAAGGCTTCAGAGTTTTCCAGAATGCCCTTCCCCCGTCTGAGTCACCGCGCGCTCTGCGAGAAGAGGGTGCACATTCCGATCCCTTCTGTCTTCCGGGATTACAGGGCTGCTGTGCCCGGGTGACTAAGTGGGCGCGCACCGTGGTCTTGGTGCTTTCAGCTGGGCGTTTCTGCAGTGCTGTCACCATAGCACCCAGCTCAGCCAGGAGCAGCAGGGAGGGGACTGGGAGACCTGGCCTCTGAGGGACGGGCTCCTGCCATTTTAAGTGGCTGAACCATGAGCACGGCAGGCCCAGGCTGTGTTCTGTTATGTGCACGGTCCAGGAGACGGGCACTCCACACACAGGGCATGGCCTTGGGGCAGAGCAGCTGGGAGCCCCTTGGTGGCCGCTGCCTCCTTCCTCTCCCTGCCCTCCTCAGGAGGCCACACTTCTTCCCTGGCCTAGATTTCCAGGATCTTCCCAGCAAAGTGGTGACCTCCATGACGAGGTAGCCTGGAAAAGGAGGTCAGGAGAGTTGGCTGTTCTAGACAGGAGCGCGGAGCGTTGCTCGCGGGCCTAACTATGCTGCAGCCCAGGTGCCATGTCAGGGCCCCAGAGCAGCTGACTACTCACAGGAGGCTGAAGCAGGCAACTGCCCCATGTCCTTGTGACCCTCCTAGCTGGCCCTGGGCAGGTGGCTCAGGGACTACTCCCCTAGGCAGTGGGATCCATGGGCAGTATTGGAGCTCCTGCAGCCCCCACCACAGTGCTGCTTGCTGTCTCCCCTTCCTGAGCTCCTGGTTGTGACCTGTGTGGCTCCAGCCCTTCTCAGGCTCCTGAGTAGGTGGAAATCTCAAAAATAAGCACCAGTCCCTCCCGACACCACAGACTGCCAGACCCTGCTAATGAGGCCAGTGCCTGTGTGCACACAGGGAGTCGAGGGCTGCTGTGCAGGGGCAGCACCAGCCTACAAACCCAGAAACCAGCTGTCGGGTGGGCAGCGGGCCGGCTCCGGGGCCTTGGCTTGGAAGGTGCTGTTCCTGGGGCGAAGGACCCAGGGGCCTCGTGTCCTGGCTTAGTCCTCTGTGCTGGGGTAACCATTCCAAGCAGTGCCCTTCCTTCTCCAGAGTCCCCGTAGACAGTGGCTCGCTGGACGCGAGGGCGTGGGGCACGGCGCTGGCGTCCTCTCCCGGCTTTTCCTTTCGCTCGCACCTCAGCTGCCCTCCAGGGCTCTGGGTCTCATGCCGACCTGCCTCTGGCCTGGGCTTTGGGTGCAACCGTCCTCCAGGCCTGGCTACGAGTAGAGCAGTCTCCGGGACTGGAGGGGTACATGGTAGCTTGAGGACAGATCGCGTTGGGATTCCCATCCTCTCCCTTGGGAACCTTGTACACTCCCGAGCTGTCCACTTAAGAGCTGCCTGTCAAGCCAGGCGGCTCTGTGGTGTGAGTTCAGAACCAGGGCAGGTGCCCTCTTTGTGGCCAGGTTGAAACATGAAAGTCCCCAACAGACTTTTCATGGGGCGGGGCAAGTGGATCTTCCAGGTGGCAACAGGCTGGTGCTGGTGTGTACCTCTCCCTGTCCAGGCTCCTCTACTTGAAGCTTGGGAAAGGACCTGGGCTGACCTGGGCACCCTCCTCTGTGGCTCCTGGAGTCCTGGGCCACCCCTGGGGTGCTGTTCTCCTGCTGCCTGGAGAGGGTGCCTCTGCGTGCATAGAGGCTCTGGAGCAGGGGTAGGAGGTGCTGATCCCGTGTGTTGCGTAGCCAGAGGCAGCGGCTTGATCAGGCCCCAGGCCCTCACTTGGCGTCCAGGCATCTTGCTTCCCGCCTGCCAGCCTGTGTCCCAACTGGCAGGCCCTGCGGCCACTTGGGAGGACCACAGCCTGTTCCTTGGGATGTGGCCTGGATTTGGTGGTGGAGGTGATGAGGCAGCCACTTTAGGCCCTTTCAGTTGCCCTCCAGAGGGGAGGGCTGTGCTCAGTGCAGGGGTCTGTGTTCAGTGTCAGCCCTGGGCAGGCCTGGACCTTGGGACACATTGTCCCGCTCACGCTGGCAGTCAGAAGTGTGCCTTGGTGGCCATGTTGGGGACAGGCCCACACCCAGCTGGGCTCCTCCCCACCCCCAAGCTGAGCCGTGTGTGGAGAGGCGCCAAGGGAACAGCCTGCTCTTGGATCCCCTCGCCCACGGGCTCCGCTGCCCACCCACGCTGAGTCAACATGAGGCAAGGCTGTGAGTCAGACGGGAGGCGCCCCTCGTGGCGGGGCCTGCCCCCTGCTGGAGGACAGGAAGTGATGCTGCAGAAGCCACTGGGCAGCTCTAGGCCTGGTCAGGCCCTGGAGCAGGGGTAGGCAGCTGTCGGGTGGGCAGCGTGCCGGCTCCAGTGGGGTGGTCGTAGGAGGTGAGGTGAGACAGGCACTCTGGAAGCCTGAGTGGGAGGGGAGGGGTCTGGGCACCCACCTCAGGGGCTTTAGAGACCCTGACCTCCACCCACAGGCCTGTTGTGTTTCTTGCTGGAAATTTCTGCTGTCTTCATTAATTCCCCCAGCCCCTAAGGACCTGGCACACCGAAGACACTTGACATAAGGCCAGGTTGAGCTCCAGGAGACTGAAGTGGTCGCTTTAGATTGTTGGATTAGGAACTGCAGGAGGTCAGCCATGGCCCCTGTGCTAGTGCCGCACACTACCAGGCCTCGGGCACATCCCTGCCAACCAGGTCATGGAAGGGATAGCAGAGAAGTCGGAGAGGTGGATGCACTCCTCCCCAAGGGACTGAGGTAGAGAGCCCTGGGGCTGGGTGCCTGTCACTTCCTCCGGGAAAGCGCCTACAGGGCTGGGGCCTGGGTTCAGTGCCCCCTGCTGGCCCCTGTGCTCCTTCCTTTCGTGGCTTTCCCCCCAGATCCTGCCCTGACAGTGCCCTGCACTGTGTGCCCAGTGGCCTCTCTGGGGTGGGTTTGCTTGTACTGGTTTTTAAGATTGTTTAAAATTGTAATGCAGGGCTGGGGTTGCAGCTCATGGTAGAGCACTTGCCTGGCATGTGTGGGGCACTGGGTTCTGTTCTTAGCACCACATATAAACAAATAAAGGTCCATTGATAACTATTTTTCTAAAAAATTATAATGGAATATACATCCCTTATCACTCTTAAGCGTACAGTTCAGGGCCGTGAAGCACCTTCTTACTGACACTGACCATCCCTGCACCCACCTCCAGAACCTTCTTCAAGTGAGAGACTGGCCTGCCCACACCCCCAGCCCCTGTTGGACCGTCTCTCTGAATCGACTGCTCACATTTTTTTGGGAGACCCTTCGTCCTGGTGTGTGCAGCCTTGGGGTCTTGGAGGCTGGTTGGGTGAGGTTCAACTTGGGGTCGGGGTGTTTTTTTGTCAAGCACTCTTCCTAGCTGCATTACCGGTCCCCCAGGAAACACAACAGCTGGGGCAGGACAGGTGTTGGTAGTTGGAGCCACATTCATAGCCACTGGGGCGTACGGAGGGCTGGGTCTTTGGATTGGGGTGGGGGTGCTGCTGGCTCCTGTGGGTTCTGTGGTGTGGCTTCACCACCTGTCTTTCCTGAGCCCAGAGCACCTCTGAGGCTGAGGGGTTTTCCAAGCCACCATGTCAGGACACATTCCCAGCCTCTCCGGAGGAGGCACCAGGGGTAGGCATCTGGGTAACACTGAACTGAAAGGTCAAGGTCATGGGTGGCGTCCTCCCCTGTTAGGGCCCTGCAACCACATGCGTCCTGTTCTTGAGCACGTGTCCTGTCAGGGCTCAGGTCGGAAGGCCTGCCTGTCCCCCGCTGTTTCTCACTCCTCTCAGCAACCTCTCTCTCCTCCCCACGGCTGGCTTCTCACTCTCTCCCATGTGGTTTTTGGCAGAACAGGCCACCAGGGCTTCTCTGTCCCCGCTCCTGGCCTGCTCAGGTGGGGCCTGGTGGGAGAAGAGCCTCAGAGCGTCTTCCCACCCACAGCAGGCTGCCTGGTGTCCCCTAACTGCAGATGTCCTCACCTCCTGCTCGAGGAACACTGACTGATGCAGGAGGACAAAGCAGCAGCCCCATGGCTGTGGGCTGGGATGCTGGGTGGCTCCACATGTGCGTTTCTGTGCCATGGCCAAGGCCACACAAAGAGGCTGGCCTGCCACTCATACGCAAGATGTGGCTCAAGGAGACGAGCCGAACCCCTCCGCCTGGGTCCCCTGCAGGAGGCAGGACCCTTGGTCACACTGTTGGCATGAAGAGGCATGCCAGGAGTGGCTGCAGGGGACGGGGTCATCGGTTGTCCTGAGTGGCCCTGACGCCGAGCTATTTCAGCTTCCACTTTGCGGGAACAGGACCTGTCCTTTACATCGTGGGGCTGCCTGGATTCAGCCCACCGTGAGTTCTCACTGGCTCAGCCCTCTCTCCTTTATGCCCCCAGTACATCGACGCCATCAGCAGCAAGCAGGGCGAGCTGGAGAACTACGTGTCTGATGGCTACAAGATGGCGCTCACAGAGGAGCGGAGGAGGTTCTGCTTCCTGGTGGAGAAGCAGTGTGCCGTGGCCAAGAACTCTGCCGCCTACCACTCCAAGGTGAGCGGTCTGGGCCTCCAGCTCTGCTTGCTTGTGGCTGGGCCACTGGTGGACGTGAACTAAATAGGGCCGTGTCGAGGAGTGTTGTGTCTCCAGCTGTGGTCCAGTGATACTGAGTTAGAATATCCCTGCACGCTCCTGTTCTCCTGGGGACAGAGTTCTAGAGGGAGAATTACCAGATCAAAGGATATGGACATTTTGAAGACCTACATTAGAAATTGCTGGGTGCTTTTCAAGAGCTCAGGTACTAAGGAGGGCTCGAGGATGCGTTTTGGGGGCTTTCTAGAACATTCTTGGTGAGACATGGGCTGGTGGCAGACTGGACAGTGGCCCACAGTACTCCCCAGTGGGGTGGGGGGTCTCTGCTTGGCCACCCTGCAGCATGGGCTCTGTGCCTTCACCTCTGACCCTGGGGGCCCCTCTAACTGAACTGGGAATGGTCTCTGGGCCTGTGGCCCTGCCCCCTGCAGTGTGGAAGGCTCCCTGACTCTGGCCGGGGGTCCTGGCCATCCAAGACCATGCCACAAACCCCCGGGCCTTTCTGGCCATGTCTAGTAGCTGCCATGGCTTGGTCACCCACCCAGACCTGCCCGTGCCTTTCTCCCTGAGCCGTCTTGAGCCCTGCCCAGCTGCACCCAGGTCCCTGCTCGTAGCCTCGCCCCTGCTTCACACTACTATAGGGAGTCGGACCTGTCACATGGTCCTTCTGAGAGGGCTCCTCACCTCTCCTGTTCTCTTCCCTCAAGCCACGGGGTGTCCTGATGGGACTTGGGTATGCTGTGTCCTGCTTCCTTCCCAGGCCCCATACTGCCTGTGGCTCACACCCTCCTGTTTCCACTAGGCCACACTCCGCAGCTCCTTGAGGGGTGGGGAGATTCTCCCTGGGAGGCTCTGAGTCCTAGGCTCCAGTCCAGCCTTGCTGAACAGAAACGGCTAGAGGGTTCTCTAAGGATGGATTTCCTCAGGGGCTGCAGTAGGCTTCCTCCTTGGATGACCTGGGGTTGAAGGACAGGGCTGGAGGGCTGATGCATCCCCCAGGGGAGTCAGGCCTAGGCACCAGACTTCCCGGGGACCTGGTTCACCCATAGTCCCCTGCAAGAGCTGAGATGGACTCAGATTATGTCCCTGGAACATTCCAAGAGTTTAGAAGACCTGTTGGGCAGCTGAGCCCACCGGGGAGACCCTGCTTGTGTTCCCTAAGTGAAGGAGATGCCAAGGGGGCCGCAAGTGAACACCAACACGTGCACTGCCCATCACACGCTTGCACACACACACCATCTAGAGCCATGTCGTTAGCCCCCGTAGCCTGGGGCCTCAAGGACACAAATGCCACTCCCTCCAGAGGTTTCTATCCTCGCTTGCCTAGGTCTGCTCCAGCTGTGGACAGGTGGCATCTGTACCCCTGGAGGGGGTGGGGACACTGCTGGCCATGCCTCCTCCCACTTGCCTCTGGTTGCCCTGCCTCAGCCTCAGAGCCAAGCTGGGCTATGTGGTGCTTGCAGGGCGACAGTGGCCGTGGCCTGCGCCCTCTAGTGGGGGCCAGGCCCTGTGAGGATCAGGGAGGGAGAGCAGAACTCTGCCTGGGCCAGCAGCCTGGAGGCCTGCTCCAGACCCTTGGAGGTCCAGACACAGGACTCCCTAAAGGAGACCTTAGCTTAACACCTGTGGCTGACCTGCCCGGCGTCCACCCTCTGTGCTCATGCCCACAGGCATATCCCAGGCAGACCCGTGTCCTTCAGAGGCAGAGCCAGGCTCTGGCCCCGGGAGGGAACAGGAGCAGTGAGCCCCAGTACTGTCCTCTCCTTCAGTTCCAGCAGCCAGGCCTGGCCAGACTGGGCCCTCCCTCCCCCCAGTCAGCTTCCTCTCCTGCCTCTTGGTGGTTCTTTCCCCAGTGGCACGTGGTCTGCCCACGAAGGAGCCGCGTGTCCTGGGGCGGCTGTGTGAACCCCCTGCCCACTTCTTGCTCCAGGCCCCTGGGAGTCTCCCCAGGATTTAGCCTCAGTTGGTTCTCACCCTGAAGCTCCCCACCTTCACAGCTTGTGATAGTGCTCCAGGCCCCGGCTGGGTAGCCCCCCAACCACTTCTTTTTAGTTGTAGTTGGACACAGTACCTTCATTTTATTTATTTCTTTTTATGTGGTGCTGAGGATGGAACCCAGTACCTCACAGGTGCCATGCGAGCACTCTGCCACTGAGCCACACCTCAGCCCATGGTAGACCTTTTCGTACAAGGCCATGTTTCACGGGTGACCTGTCTCTCCTCTGGGGCACCTGATGAAGAGCAGCCGTCGGTGCCAGCAAGGAGACCACGTGTGGTGTGATGGTGCTCAGTGCCTCTGGGCTCTGCCCTCCACAAGGAGCCTGTGGCTGCCTGAGTTCCTCCTCGTCCTGTTTCTTCCACTTCAGGGCAAGGACCTGTTGGCCCAGAAGCTGCCGCTGTGGCAGCAGGCCTGTGCTGACCCCAACAAGATCCCAGACCGTGCCGTCCAGCTGATGCAGCAAATGGCTAGCAGCAACGGCTCCATCCTCCCCAGCGCCCTGTCAGCCTCCAAGTCTAACCTGGTCATCTCGGACCCCATTCCTGGGGCCAAGCCCCTGCCGGTGCCCCCTGAACTGGCCCCATTTGTGGGGGTGAGTCCTGGACCTCCTGGAGTGTACGGACATGGGGGTGGGCCCCTGTGCTTGGGTGGCTGCCCCCCTGTGCTTGGGTGGCTGCCCCTTCTCTGAGGGACACCCCAGTGTGCCAAGCCCAGGACTCCCCATGGGACACAAAGGGCTATCTCATCTGGCCCCATAACGCCTCACCCCTGCCTCCTGTTCTCTCCAGCGGATGTCTGCCCAGGAGAATGCACCCATCATGAATGGTGTCACAGGCCCAGACAGCGAGGACTACAGCCCCTGGGCTGACCGCAAGGCTGCTCAGGCCAAGCCCCTGTCTCCCCCACAGTCGCAGAGCAAGCTCAGCGACTCCTACTCCAACACACTCCCCGTGCGCAAGAGCGTGGCCCCGAAGAACAGCTACGCCACCAGTAAGGCCCCAAGGGTGCTGGGCGGGGACCCTGCCCAGGAGAGGGGCAGGCCTGGGAGGCCCTGAGCCTTGAGCTGTCAGAGGCCTGTGCACGTGCTTGCAGGGGCTTACCGAGCGTGGCCCTGCAGTACACATCAGGCTGGGAGTGCCGTGTGTGCAGGGAGGCAGAGCCCTGCCCCTGGGCTCAGGAGGGCTTCCTTCAGCCACGGTAGCACCTCACATCTGCCCAGGGCATTCAGGCACCCTGGCTAATGCCACAGGCTCCCTCTGCCATGGATAGCCCCTCACACCGGCCCCCATTGTCCCAACAGCTGAGAACAAGACTCTCCCACGCTCCAGCTCCATGGCAGCCGGCCTGGAGCGCAATGGCCGCATGCGGGTTAAAGCCATCTTCTCCCACGCGGCTGGGGACAACAGCACACTGCTGAGCTTCAAGGAGGGCGATCTCATCACCCTGCTGGTGCCTGAGGCCCGCGACGGCTGGCACTACGGCGAGAGTGAGAAGACCAAGATGTGAGTATCCAGGGGCGCGAGAGGGGGTTCCAGGCACCCTGGTGCCTTGGTGAGCACAGGGACACTGCGGCTCAGATGTGCTCACAGTGCTGGTTCTCTGTTGGGACGGACGGATGGCCCAGGTCTTAGGCCCCCCTAGGATGAGGTGAACCCGGGGGCCTGCCCACGTGGGGCAGCAGCCTTCACAGCTTTCTTCATTGACAGTCCCCTCTGCCACTGCAGCATCTTTCCTTGCCACTCAGTTTGGCATGCTGAGTGGTGTTCTGCATGCATATATTCTGTAGCACTCCTAGCTTCCCGGTGGCAAGGCCTGTGGTCTCCCAGGCAGGTGACAGAGCGGGACGTGTCCAGCCTGAGACCCCCAGCCTTTGTGCTCCTGCGTCTCTGGCCTGGCCTCAGTGGTGGTACCATGTCCTGCGGGCTGTACCATCACAGATAATGCCTGTTTGCAGAGAGCCTGTGCCAACATGCCACTCTTGCTGCACCTAGGGGCTCCTGTCCCAGGGCCTCTTTTGTCCAGGTGTGTCATAGCAAGAGGCAAGACAGCTGAGGTGGTCTGATGTCCTGGCACTGCTCTGGCTCAAGGGCAACCATGGCCCAGGAGAGGGGTCTCTGAGGACAGGAGGTCCCATCTTCCTCTTCCAGCGGCTTCTCTGGCTTTGGAGCCTTGGCAAGGGGCTATGTGGCAGATGGCGCACAGCTGTGCCTGGGACGCCACAGGGACCCTGCCCAGCCTGTGGTGGTGGCAGCTAGGCCATGGCTCCGTCAGAGAGGGACATAGAGCTATCTTGCCCTCAGGGCTGAGTGTGGATCCAGCGTGGGCCGGGGGACCAGGGTACAGCCGGCAGAGCCAGGCTGGGAGATGGGTGGGATTTGGAGTCTGATGGTGATTGGCAGAGGCTGGAAGGCCACTCATTTGCTGGCCTGAAGACCTACGGTGCAGCGGGGAATCCTCTCACCGGGGCTTCTCTTCCAGGCGGGGCTGGTTTCCCTTTTCTTACACCCGGGTCCTGGACAGTGACGGCAGTGACAGGTTGCATATGAGGTGAGCATGCCACCCTGGCCGCAGATGGGGGCGCCTGGTCTTCAGCCCTGGAGAGTGCTGTGGTGGGAGCACACGGAGCGCGGCTGGGCCCCGCTCCTCTGCCATCACAGGTCCCACTGCTCGTCTGAGGCCTGTGAGGTGGGTGGGGTGGGGCCTCGAGGCTGGCCTGGCCCCCACGGGTTCTGGGCGGTAGGGCACTGGGGCTGCGTGGGCAGCCTTTGGCTGATCCGTCATGGTGGGGGCCATACCCTGTTCATCTTTTGAAGCAGGGAGGCCAGCAGGGAAGCCCACTGGGTTAGCATGGCTGCAGCCGGGTCTTGGGGCAGCCTGGCAGGACTCGGCGAGAGTGCGCCATGTGAAGGCACCAGAGCCACATTGCTGGGCTCCCTGGGGGGCCGTGGGGGCTGGGCTGCGGGCTGCCAGGCCTCCCCTGAGCCCTGCACCCCCACAGCCTCCAGCAGGGCAAGAGCAGCAGCACTGGCAATCTCCTGGACAAGGACGACCTGGCCCTCCCACCCCCTGACTACGGCACGTCCTCCCGGGCCTTCCCCACCCAGACAGCTGGCACCTTCAAGCAGAGACCCTACAGCGTGGCTGTGCCTGCCTTCTCCCAGGTGAGTGCTGGGACCTTGGCTGGCGTCCCCATGCCAATCTCCCCAGAGGGGCCAGGTGCCTGTGCTGGGCAGTATCTGGGTCTCCTACCCTGCTGGCCTGGGGTGAGGTCTCTGTGGTTTGGGACTTGTGTCCACACATCTTACAGGTGACTGCTGGTGCCAGCCCCACACAGCCCCCTCTTCCAGCCTTGGCTGCTCGCTGTCCTTTCCTGGTCTAGCTGTGGTAACCGGGTTGAGAGTGGCTGGCCTCAAGGCTGTCCTGGCACCCAGCACTGCTCAGGAGGACCCCCCCCCCCGGGGGGTCAGGAAAGAACAGATTCCCAGGCTCCTCTCCCAGAAAGTTCAGGTGGTCCCAGGAGCTCCTGCTGCCTGAACCCTCAGGATAGGACCAGAACCCTCCAGTCAGTGTGGCCTTGGAGGGTCACGCCGTCCAGTACTGGAGACCAGAGGTTGCCATTTGAGGCTGAAGTCTTAGGCCCTGGATGGTTCTCTGGCAGGAGGTGGGTGTGGCTCTGTTCAGGGTGTCCATGTGTTGGAGCCCATGCTTAGAGCATGTGGCAACAGCAGGAAGCCCACGGGCCTTGGGCACAGGCCGGTCTCCAAGCAGGGAGTTCACCTTCATGTCCCTGTGGTCTTCAGCTTTGATTCAAGGCTGGGAGAGTCAAAGATGGTGAGGCTACCCACCCTTTGATGTCCAGTGGTCAGACCAGGCTGGCAGAGGTGAGACAGCTGTCCATAGCCATCCCCACCCAGCCTCAAGCCCAGGGTGTTCCCACCTAGACAGTGTTGTCTCCCCAGGATCAGACATTTCTAGGAAGCTATGGTTTGGGGCTCAGAGGGACAAATGGCCCAAGGCCAGCCCAGGCTCCTGGCCAGGTACCCATTTTCACCAGCTGCCCTCCCCCACACTGGCCTCTGCCTGCCCAATGTCCTCTACAGGCACACGTCCATCGCCCCCACCTTGGTCATACCTACCCCCAGGGCCAGCCTCTGCACATCGCTTGCTTAAGGTCTGGCCTCCTGGTGAGAGGCCCCTCTGTTTTCCAAGACTGCCGGAGAGCCCTGGCCTCTCCTTTTGTCCTCCACCTGAACGGCCAGTGTTCCTTCTGGGCCTTGGCTCTCAGGGAGGCCCCATTGTGTGGAGGTAGTTTCATGTGCCAACAGCTCACAGAGTCCAGGAGGCCACTGGCTAGATGAGGAGGTGTCCCGTTAATTTGGGAGGTTCCCATGTCACCACGGGGAACCAAGAGCTCCAGGATGCCCACAGCCACTGCAGCCAGAGATGGGTGGAGACAAGTGCGGGCCTCCAGAGCCCAGTCTCAGCCCGGGGCAGAGAAGTCCCTGTGGACAGTGCCAGGGGCCTGTATCCCCAGGCTGACCATGTGCCTTCCCTCCCCAGGGTCTGGAGGACTACGGGGCGCGGTCCATGAGCAGGTAAGGGCTTTCGAACGGCTGTTGAGGCTGGGCGGGTGCACCAGTGGCTCGATGGGGGTGCTGGGACCTGAGTCTCTTCTTCCTGGGGAGCCCTGCTGGGGCTCAGCCTCCACCAGAGTAGGACCCTGTATTAGCCCTGCTCCTTCTCCCTGGCATCCGGCTGGCCCCGTCCACCCCAGCAGGGTCAGAAAGGGCTGCCTGCCTGCCTCCTTGACTCCTGAGCCCTGGGCAGCCTCGGTTGCCACAGGGCACATTCCTGTCTTGGCTTCTACATTGCCCACTCCTGAGGCGGTGGCCAGGCTCTGGCCAGCCAGAGCTGATGGAGAAGGCTGTTGCCGGCGCCGGTGGGCCTGGTGCCTCTGGCTAGCGTGGTGCGCACCTGGGCAGCTGTCCTATACTTTGTTCCACAGTGGCAGTGGCACGCTGGTGTCCACAGTGTGAGGACGCTGACCACGGGCAGCTGCTCTGAAGAGCCCCCGCCTCCACCGGTTCCCTCCTCCGCTCTCGTCGGTTTGTTCTTGGGTTGTTTTTTTCCCACCTGCCCCCGCCTTTTGGTTGGTGACCCCAGACTCTGCGATCCCCCAGGGTCCATGGTGCTGCTCCCTGCGCCCCCCGCGCTCACACCCCCACCCGTGTGTCCCCAGCCTCAAGCAGAAACTGCCAGGAGGGGCCTGCTGGCCGGGCAGCAGCGTAGTGTCCTTGCCCGCTGCCTGGCCCTGCGGTGTCTGCGACGCACACCCCTTTGTGAGGCTCGCCACGGGCCAGGTCCTAGAGCTCAGAGAAAAAGAAAAACCTTAAAAAAAAAAAAAAAAATGAAAAACAGGAAAAGGACTTTTTTTTTCCTGAAAAAAAGATCTGCATGGCCTCGGTGTCCGCACTGTTACTCTGCATCTGCCCCTGGCGCACTGGGTCTCCCAGTACAGAGGCTCCAGGGCCCCAGAGGCTCCGCCCTGAGGCCCCAGCCCACCCAGCCCCTTCAAGGGCCACACCAAGAAAGGGGGCTCATGCTGAGCTCAGGGGGGCCTCCTGAGGAAGCTGGCCACTCCTGTGAGGGAGGTCACAACCCCAGGCCCTGCCCTGCTAGGCCACCAGACCAGGCAGGGGCCTCTTTCCTTGGTGGACACTGCTGGACAGGGGTACACAGAGCAGTGTGTGGCGTCTCAGTAGTGGGGTGGTGTTGCCCCGCAGTGCACTGGCAGGAGCAGGGGCCAGAGCAGGCGCTCCTGGCCGCACGAGGACATTCCAAAGACCTCCAGAGACCACCCCTTCCTGTTTTTTGGAAGCCATTTCCTTAACCAGCCTGCGAGGGAGTCGCAGCTCCCTGTGGCCCCCGGACTGCAGGGGCAGGGTATGCGCAGCTGGTCTGGCAAGGCCACCCCAGGGGGCTCTGGGCAGGCGCTTCGCGCCTCCCGCCCCCCGCGGAGAGCAGGCAGCCCCTGCCCCGTTTCCTCCTAAACACTCGTCTCTCTGTGTGTCTTGGTGACTTTAGAAGCAAGCACACTGGACTCAGTGGCTACTGGTTTTGATCTTCACACACTGAATTCTGAGTGGCTGAGCCAGGGTGCAGCTGGCTGGGCCCTGTGGCCGCTGGGAGCCTTCACGAAGCTGCAGACAGGCCTGTCGGAGGTGTTTAGCCAGAGCCTCCGCACACTGCCGAGGACAGGGACGAGGCTGTGGTGTCTGCAAGCCGCAGCTGCAGGCACAGGCAGCCCAGGATGCTAAAGGGAGCACAGCCAGGACCTGGACTGTGCGAAGAACCTTCCGTGTCCCATTTTGCTAAAAGATTTCAAATCCAGGGGATTCCATGCGCAATGGATGAATGTAGACACAACACACACAACCTGTGTGAAGGTGTAAAGTGCTGGAGATATTTTTCCTTTCTCCGTTCCCTTTTTTTTTTTTTTTTAATCTGAGTTGTGCCCTGTACTGCAGTTCACTGTTTGAATAAAAGTTTTATTTATTGCACCAAGTTGGGTCTGGCGCCTCCTTCCAGTCCCTGGCATGTGTCCAGGCTTCATTGGCCAGGCCACGCCTCCAGGCGCCGATCTGTAGCCTCTTCGGTGGGCTTTGCAGGGCACCTTGGGGTCATTTGCTGGAAGGACCTAGGTTTGTGGACAGTGCTGGCCCCTTTGAGTCCAGCGCCGTTGCTGCCACCCTCCTTCACTGGGCTCACTGGTGGTGCTGCCCCGGGAGAGAGAGCAGACCCTGGTGGGGCCTGGGCAGGCTCCAGGCGGGGAAGGTAGCCCCTGCCCGTGCCTGCCCGGCCCTCTAGCCCCTGCTCGGCCTCCTGCAGACCTGAATTGCAAGGCAGCCTGCAGGTGCTACAGCCGGCTCTGCCTGGCAGCTGTACTCTGGGCTCCAGGATTCTGGAGCCTGCACTGGCCCCCTGGTGTCCCCAGCGTTTCTAGCCTCAGTTCCCTGCAGAGTCCCCTGACCACCTGTTGCTCCCTCATGCCCCACCAACTGAGCCTTGTGTTTCCTTGCAGCACGGATGTGGAAGTGGCCAGACTTTGAGCTGCCCCTGACTAGTTAGTAAGTTGTCCTGGTCTTCTTATGCCCATCTGTCTGCATCTGCAGTGGATCTGGATGGACCCCCCGGCTGGGCCAGGGTAGCCTGGTGGGCAGGGGCCCACCTGCCTGGCAAGGCCTGGGGGTCTGCCCAGCTGCCGCGCTCGGGGCTCCGGGCCTTCCTTCCATTGGTTCCCTTCTGGGCTCCTGGGTCTTCCCTTTTCCCCTGGAGGCTTGCGGTTCTGTCCTGTCCACCCTGATGCTGCCCTCACTGTGCGGGCTGCCCTGCCTCTGTCTGTTTCCTCCTGCCCCCCTGCTGGGTGCTTCAGCCACAATCACAGGGTGGCCCTGGCAAGCCCCTGAGACTGACCACAGAGCACCAGCAGGGGTCTTTTTCTGGAGGGCGTGATGGGCTCTGAGCCTGTCCGGTGAGCATCACAGTTGGGCAGAGCTGGGCCCAGGCTCAGGGTACTGGAGACAAGAGGGTCTGGAGCCTGCTGCCCACTGCCTTCTGATCTTAACCTTTCTAAGTCCCCCCATCTCCTCAGCCAGTCCCAAGACACTGGGGAGACTGCCCAGGAGTGGCCCTCTGCCACCAAACCCAGGGCGCCCCCATCAGCCTCCAGCCCCTTTGCTGGTGATGGCTCCTTTGCTGGCGGAGGAGCAGACAGGCAGCTGGGAACAGGAGGGGTCTTCCTCAGCCCTCACTGTATCACGTGGCCCTGCTGTGCACACACTCACCAAGTGGAGGGGGCCTCCTGCTGCCCTCCCACCCCACACTGCAGGAGGGTGGCCTGTGAGGCCAGGGCCTGCATCCCTTACAAGGGATATCCCAACCCCCAACCCGTGGCAGCCAGACCATTCAGGCAGTCCCAGACCGGGCTCCTGTGGGACTCACTTCTGTTGGGGAATTGCAGCATGAACGTAGAAGGCTCTGTGCGAAAGCTCCTGAAGTCTGGGGGCAGGAAGGCATGCCCCCTTCCTGCCCTGTCGCCCTCCCACAGGTGCTCCCTGGGAAGCCTACCCTCCTGCCCCGCTTCCTGCCCTGTCGCCCCCCACAGGTGCTCCCTGGGAAGCCTACCCTCCTGCCCCCCTTCCTGCCCTGTCGCCCCCCACAGGTGCTCCCTGGGAAGCCTACCCTCCTGCCCACCTTCCTGCCCCGGGCCCTCTGAGCCCCTTGGTGGCCAGGCTGTCCTCACCTGAAGGCCCAGGAGGCTGGAAGACTCTGCCTGGACCCACATCCCTCACTTAGACTGAGGCATGGACCAGGGAATTTGTTGGGCGTCAGGGGATGCGAGTGTGCCAGCAGCCAGCACCGCACGGTGGCATGTCGAGCCATTTCCCAGCCAGTGTCTGCCTGGCCTTTCAGCTCCCCTGGGTGGGGTCAAAGGCCATCTGCAGTTGGTCGACAAGTGCCCTCCTCCCTAGCTTAGGGCCCTGAGAGGGGGCTTGGCATGAGAATGGAGAGGCAAGTGCCAAGGCACCACCCACTCTAAGGCCAACTCCAGAGCTTGGCACCATGGCACACACCTTAGATCCAGAGACCTGGGAGCTGGGGCAGGAGGCCCCGCATTCGAGGCCAGCTCCAGCGACTTAGGTCTGGGGACGTAGCTCAATGGTAGAAGCCCCTGCAGTTCAATTCCTAGTCACAGCTTCTGTGGGTGCTGCCACTCTGTGGACACAGGAAGGCACTCATGTGGCGCTCTGAGCTCGGCTCTGTCCTCCAGGGAGCCCAGTCTGCTCTCAGACTCCCTGTTTCTCATGCAAGTGTTTGGCTTAGAAAATGACCGTGATGACCCTGAATCCATGCTGCTCTTGAATTCTGTCAGCCTGGAATGCGAGCCATGTGGCTTCAGGGATTCAGACTGTTTAAGTTCCTGGTGACAGTGTCCCTCACAGGCGGCTGCCTGCGTCCCAGCCTGTGGGCCGCCAGACCATTCAGGCAGGTCCTGGGCCCTCGACTGCAAGATGGAGTGCAGCTCCCCTGACCTCTGCCCTGGTGGTGGCCCACCCTGCTGCCCACCTCTGAGCCCTGACCAGCCAGCAGCCCTGCTCTGCCCTGGGAGAGGGCCATTGCATGTTGGTGTCCTCAGGTGTTCCTGTGTCCTGGCTGGGCATGCCCTGTCTCCAGCCCCCCTGATCCTGGACATGGCTTGGTGACTTTCCTTGGCCCGGCACACTCTAGCTGCTTGTCCACCAACCGTGCTCAGACGGGAGCATCTCCTCCCTTGTGGGCAGACGTCCATGGGATCTGCTTGCTGGCACACGTACAGGGAGACACTGCATGGCCCCAAGGAGTCACCCAGGCTAGCTCCCCAGAGTCACTCAAGAGCCTGCTCTTCCAGCTCCTGGAGGTGGTGGCCTTCTGTGGGGGTGGTGAGATGACAGCGTGCAGGGTCCCAAGACCCTGTTTCCTCAGAACTCGGTCTGGATGGCTCCGAGTGCTCCACTGTTTGGAGGCGCAGAAAGGAGAACGTGGGTTAGGGTGGAGACCCTCGCAGGAGGGCTCCCTAGGCCTGAGCTCCGGGTCGTCCTGACTGGTGCTGTGTCTGTCGGGGACAGCTTGGGTGAGAGGGAGGTGCGGCGTGCTGTAGGTGACTCGGCCGGCCGGCCTGGGCACTCATCTGGAGCCACCCCAGCTCTGGCACCTGGGACGGTCTGCTCCACCTTCTGTCCTGGCACAGTCCCTCCGTAGAAACCTGCCCATGCCCACTGGCCCTGGAGCTCTTCTCGGGAGCCGGCGTGGTCCGCGGGTAGGCCTGACCATCGCACCCCGGCCCTCTCTGGCCTCCGGGCAGCAGTGGGAAGCTGCCTGCCCTGAGCTGAAGAGAAGCCCAGCCCTGGGCAGAGCCCCCGGCTGCAGCAGAGCCGGCACTGGCCCTGGACTCTGGATGCTGTGGGCCAAAGGCGGTCAGTCAGCATCAGAGCCGTAGGAGCGACACCGTCTTGAGGTCCTCCAGACCACGTGGCCTGTCCGTCTTCTCGTTTCATCTTTTCCAAGCCTCACAGTGTTTCCAATTTGTAGAAAACACGAAGTCCTTGGGAAAGCATAGGGAGATGCCCCCGCCTGCGGGCGTCCTCCTGGGCATGCTGGATGGAGGTGCCTGCCCACAGGCCTGCTGCTGGTCACCCAGGCTCCCGAGGACCCAGCTGGGCCAGAGGTGACCCCGCTCCAGGTAACGGCTCCAGAGCCCAGCCCACGTTCCAGGAGCACAGTCCTGTGCCTGCGAGTCCTGTGTTCATACACCATCTGTGCTGTCCCTTGTGGAGCTGCCTGACCTACCCACCTGCCGCCCCATGCTGTCCCAGCCTGGGAAGGTCCTCTCAAGCCTGACAGGGACTGACGAGAAGAGGCTCCCAGGGGACCAGGCCGGTGCTGTGCCCTCTGTGCTCATCTCGTTCCATTTCCACTTCTTGTCTCCTGAGTCCTCCTTGTGTATCAGCTGCAGCCCAGGGACCCCTGGGGAGGGCTCAGCTCCCTGGGGAAACCGCCGCCCAGTGGAGAAAGAGCCAGCCCTTGGCAGGGGCCACCACGTCCACCCCCAGCCTGTAGGTGCCAGCACACCTCATGTCTGTGTGTCTGCCTGTCTGCAGTGACGCCTGCATGCCTGGGCCAGCTCGTGTCGCCTGCCAAGCTGTGTCCTATGTGTTGATGGGCCATCAAGCCCAGTTGCTCCTCAGCCTGGCCTGGTGGGGGCTCACCTGATTGTACCCTCTGGAACTGGAAGGGTTGCAGTGTACCCCCACCATACCTCTCTGGGACGGTTGCCAGTGTGAAGTGGGGGTGCCCTGTCCAGAGCATGTGGGGTGAAGAGAGGCTGGCTACATCAGGGGTCAGCAGGCTTTGCAGAGAATGCCTGGCTCTGGCCCCAGCACCCCCCTTGTCCACAGCTCTAAGTTCTAAAGTGGGCTGTTGGAGTCCCTGCTAGCAGTCGCAGGGCAGCCTGGGTGGCACGGCTTGTCCAGAGCAACTGTCCCAAACTGAAATCACTCTTCTCTCCTCAGGAATCCCTTTGCCAATGTCCAGCTGAAGCCAACGGTGACCAATGACAGGTCTGCTCCCCTCCTCAACTGACAGCCACGCCTGCAGTGCCACACTCTGCCACCCATACACCTGATTCTGTCACCACCTGTGAGTTCCTGTTGGGAAGACCAAGGCCCAAGCCCCCTTCAGCTCAGTTGGATCTGAATCTTGGCTGCTCCTGGGACTGGTGACGGGCGGGACTGACCAGGGGGTGACCCTGAGAACCCTAGGCCTGCTGGTCCTGCCATGGCCTTGGCAGAGAGGCTGGTCCTCTTAGGGTAGGCACCTCTGGTCCCAGGCCAAGAGCTCTAGTTGCCCCTGGTCACAGGAAGACATGGGTCAGCTGTGGCTGGAAGGGTGCCTACTGCTGTTCTCACCTCCCGAGCCTGCTCAGTAGATGGCTGCCCCCCGGGCCAGGTGTGATCTGTGGGCCTGGGTGGACCCTGTTCTCCAGTGTGATTTATCTTAGCACCGAGCTTCCCCCGGGCTTTGCCTGCTGTTCCTGGGGACTGAGTGGGCTCTGCCCAGCTGCCGTCCTGCCTCTCTCCAGGCCCGTCTCCTCCCTGCCTGAGCCCTACTTCCCATCCAGAACTCTGCTGCTGGCAGTGTGCCCGGGGTCACCAGCTGTGTGCCTGCTGGCTGGTGGGGTCCTGACTCTGCCCAGGACTCCTGGGTGGGACGGGACTGCCCCCCAGCTGCTTCCTGCAGGGGCTGAGCCTTTGCTGGATACAAACTTCAAAGCTCCTGAGCAGAGCTCACTCCTCAGAAACCCTCCCAGGAGGGCTCTGAGCTCCTGGCTTGTCTGCACGGGAGGCTGCGCCACAGCTCAGGGGGCACACGGAACCGCAGGGAGCACAGAAATCCTTGCTCCTCCAAAGCCTCTGCCTCTTACCCACTGCTGGGCCAAGGAGCAGGCACAGCCCCTGGAGGGGTGGGGGGTCTCCCGCCCTGACAGCGGTGCCAGGTCACCAGGGTGTGCCTCCTATCCCCAAACAGCTGGTGGCTGGCAAGCCCCCCAGGGCTTTGTCTACAGACACCAAAGAAGACACTGAGCACAAGATTTTTTTCTTAGCGTGGTTTCTCTTAAAAAAACAAAAAAGAACAAGAAAATCATTGCACCAGCTTCTGAAGCCTCAAACTAATTAAAAAACAAAAAACAAAAAAAAAAAAAACCACACACACACAAACTAAAAAATGTCCCTTCCCCACCCCCAAAGCAACAATAAACTTTCTCTTTGGCAACAATAACTTAAAATCACCCCATTTCCATTCACTCCAGCAACCGTGGTTACAAAAATACTTCCCTGTGCTGCCTGCGTACCCCGCCTCTTCCCCATTTCCCTGTGGCAGGAGCCCCCACTATCCCTTGACTGCTGGGGCCCGGGGCCAGGCACTGTCCCAAGGAGGGGAGCTACCTGTATCACCCTGCCGAGGGCACCTCTAGAACAGGGCCAGTAGTGGGGTGAGGCCTGGAAGCCCCTCTTGGTGCCTCTGGCTGCCTTTTTCAGCTCAGGAGGACCCAAGAGGGAGCATCCCAGACCCTATGGGGAGGGCCTTGTGGGTAGAGGCAGTGAAGGGGAACAGTCACTAGGAGATAAGGGCATTGGAGACACGGAGCCCACCGCCTCTTCTTGCACCAAGCAAACCCAGACCAAGGTGGAAGGGTGCACGAAGATTTGAAGGCCCGACCTCATCTGGGGCCAGGCCTTGCCTGGCCAAGGACACAGATGTCCTGTGAACACAGGAAGGAAGCCAGCCAGGCAAGGCATGCAGGCCCGTGGCCAAGGGTGGGTCCCCAGGCCTGAGGCCAAGCAGTCCAACAGCAGCAGCCAGGCAGAAGGGTGGCCGCAGGGTGGGGCCACCTAGGCCCAGGGAGTGGGCCCCTCTGGAGTGTGCATGTATGTGGAGACACCCATCGTGCCACAAGCATCCCCAGGCCGCAGCAAACCCGTGTCCAGTCACATTCTGCCCCCGGGCAGCGCGAGTGTCCTTGCACAGCCAGTTTCCTGTCCACCTGCTTCTCCAGAATGCTGCAGGGGACACTGCGGCACTGGAGTCCCATTCCCCTTCACCATCCTTGCTGCTGCCTGGGCAGGGCCTCCAGTGACGCCAGCCTTCACGAGGGCAGCTGCTCAGGTCTCACGCCTCAGGGCAACCAGCCCCAGCACTGGCTGCAGGGCCTGGCCAGGGGAGTTGCAATGAGCATTAGGAAGAACCGCCCATCCCAGACTCCAGGCCCCTCCCCGACACTCCCACCAGGTCCAGGGGCAGGCCTCTTCCCTGCAGGTCAGTCTAGGTGGGCCTGTTTCTCCTCCCACCACCTCTCCCCAACCCAGGCCCAACAATGCTCAGTAAAGGCCCTCCACGTCCTCCTGCAGCTCCTGCAGGTGGGGAAACCGCCCGTTGGAAGCGGGTGTCGAGGATCATGCAATCGCCGCCTGGTAATCTGCCTGTCTGTACTGGGGATGACGGCAGGCCCTTGCCCAGGCCAGGACAGCTGTAGGGGCTGGGTCTATCTGGGGGAGGAGAGGTAGGCAGGCTTCCGGGAGGAGGTGGGCTTTGAGGGAAGCTTAGAGGATCTGAAGGGACTTGTCAAGCAGTGGGCAAGGGTGCCTGGAGGGGGGACCTGGCAGTGGACTGGGACGTGAATGGCAGGGGTGGTCTAGGGCCCTTCCTCCAAGAAGGTGAGGATGCGATCACACCGGTGCCCGGGGAGAGAGCTTGCAGTGATTTCTAGCAAGAACCTCCCACTTGAGATGGCCAGCAGGTGGGGGTGAGGGGCCATAGGCGATGGCGCCCTAGCGCGGGGAAGGGTCTGGTGGCAGAGGCTGCAGCTGATTTGGGGGCGCTAGGGCCAAGCAGGGGAAAATTGGTAGGGTGCTCAGTGTCCAGCGGCCTGCCGTGGAGGGAGAAGGAGAAGCCCGAGAGTCTGCTCGGACGCGGGCAAGCCCCTGCTACAGCAGCCGAGGCCCGGGAAGGCGGGTAGGCGACCGTTTCCTCCCGCAGCGGGGCGTCCCTCCCAGCTGCGCCGTCGCGCCGCCGCTCGGAGCCTCACCTCCCACGGACTGGGCGTCCGCGTCCGACACGTGCGTGATGGAGAAGCGGGACACGGGCGCGGGCGACACGGTGAAGCGCGAGAAGGCCGTGGGCGCGGCCGGCGTGAGGGGTGCGGCCGGTGTGGGAGCGGCTGGGTCCAGCGCGGCCGCCACGGCCGCCTTGGCGGGCGCCAGCGGGAAGTCGTCGTCCCACTCGAACCCGCCGCCTGCAAGCCGGGCGCCGAGACGTTCGCGCCCCTGGCACCCGCGCAGGGCCTGGCCCCGCCCCCGACGCCACGGCCCCGCCCCCCAGCTCACCGTCTTCGGAGCGGTCACGCGAGCCGTCATCCCGTCGCGGCCGTCCGGGGGCGCTGGGCGAGCCGGGGCTACCCTCCAGAAACGCGGGAGGCGACTCCTTCGAGCCAGGGAAGGGCTCTCCGAGCTCCCGGGTGGGACTCTCCTGGAGGGACCAGAGAATCACATGGCTCACGCCAGGAGCCGCAGCAACTCTCACCCTCCCCATGCACCTCGTGCCGGCTATCCACCTGGTCAAAGAGGTAGACGGTGACATCGTCGAAGAAGGACACAGCTTTCTTCTTGCGCTCCAGGTCTTCGCAGAAGGCCTCCGACAGCAGGCTGGGCATCTTGAGCAGGCTGCGCAGGTTGCGCGCGCTCTGGCTCTCAGCCACCACTACTGGCACAGCTGGGGACTCGTCCTCACTGTCCTCGCTGGGCTCCTGGATGCTGTAGCAGCGGAGCTCTTCGTCCGACTCGTCGCTGTCTTCACTGTCCTCCTCCTCCTCCTCCGACCGGCCCTCCAATGCCCCAACATGGTCAGGCAGTGCCAAGCAGAGCGGGGTTCTGGAGGTGCCGGAGCCCCCTGTCCGCCCTTGTGGGGACCACCCTGACAGTCCTGGGGTCCTCTGAAGCTCTGCTCCTTCACCTTCTGAGCTCAGTGGGACCGGGGTCAGCAGGAAAAATTTGGAATGGCTAGGACTGGGCACAGTCTGCACATCTGATGGACCTTTGGACCCAGGAGGCTCTGCCTTGGGATTACTGGAGCAGGCATCTGGCTCCTCCCCAGGTGGAAGCGCCTCCTTGTGGCCAGTGCCTGGTGCCTCCTGGAGCACCCCAGGCTGGGGAGAAGCCTGTACAGATGGCCCAGGACCCTGTGGACTCTTAAGGTCTGGCTCTAGCCCCAGGGCCTGAGCCTCACTGCACTTCTGGGGGCCCACAGAGGGCTCAGACTCAGCATCCAGGTCCGAGAAGTATGCAGAGTCTCTGTAGGGGTTCTTCTCGCTGAGGCTTCCCAGGGAAGCCGAGAGCTGCGTATCAGGCCCTCCACTCCCACCTTCTGAGGCCAGCTCCCCAGAGGCCCCAGGATCACTCGACTCATGGGCCTCCTTGAGCACAAACTCAGGGGACTCATAGTTCTCAGTGTCATAGCCACTGTCCAGGGCACGGGGCTGCCCAGCAGGGATGCCAGCGGCTGACGGGCTGAAGACCTCACAGCCACCATCACTGGCTGAAGACGGGATGTCCAGAGAGTCCAGGGAGTCGGGGGTCCCCACCTGCTTCTGCCAAGATCGGAAGGCTGGCACTATACCTGGCTTCTCAGCCTGAGGGCCATCACTAGACAAGTCAGTAAAGACACCCAAAGTGGCTTCAGTTGTGTCTTCCTCCTCACTACTGGGTGCCTCCTGGGCGGCAGAGTTACTGCTGCTGTCCAGAGTTGGGACTGGCTTGAGAACTGTGACCTGGCCACTGGTAGCAGGTGTGGGTGAGGCAGGCAGGGCATCAGGGGCGCTGGCCTCCTCTGAAGGAAGTGGGGCTCCCTCGTGGGATGGGGAGGGGATGGAAGGAAGAGGCAGTTGGGGTCCAGCAGAGCCCTCAGCCTCCTGGGCAAGCTTGGGTTCTGCCTGAGGGTTGCCACCCCCATTTACAGCAGTCTCTGTGCAGGGGGATGTGACCTGGCATGCATGGGGTGGGCTGATGCATCCACCTGGCTCCTGGCCCAGGGAGGCTGTCTGTGGCCCAAGCAGAGGCTCCCTGGGGTCCTCCCGGTCCAGGGGTTGGCCCAGCTCAGGGGAGGCTCGTGGGGTCTGGTTTGGGCTGGGGCAGTGGTCTGCGCAGCTGCCCACGTAGCCTGGGTCCCAGGAATCTGGATCACGGCTGCCACTGTTGTTGTTGGCTGACATGTTGGAGCTCCAGTGTCCACGCTGGGCAGCCCTTTGTGCCTCAGCCTCCCCCAGCTCCTCCCCACCAGGGGATGGCTGGGCCCTGGAGCTCGCCGAGGGGGATGCCCCCAGTGGGTCCTGGAAGAATGGAGGGCAAAAAGCGGATACAGCCCAGTCTGCATCCTCTGCTAGCATGGAGGGCCCAGGAGAGAGTGAACGTGAGGGGGAGGGTGGATCCCCAGCTCGGCTGCTGTTCTGGTAGTGGTTGCAGCGGCCCCTGGGGCCATCAGCTGGCGGTGTGTGGCCCAGCAGCGGCTCCATGGCCAGCGAGGCAGCGGTGCTACCGTCGGAGTCCTCGTCTTGGTCCGCAGCAGCGGGGGGGCTGGGCGCACAGTCAGAACAATCGGGATCGTGGCCCGCGGCAGGCGCGGCCTCCTCCAGGCGAATGAAGTACTCGCTGCCCAGAGAGGGGCTGTGCGCGCTGAGCACCGGCACCACGCCTGGCGGCGCTCCGTCGGGGGCACACAGCTCCTGCAGGCGCGCGGCGCGGCCCGGGCTCGGCGCGCCCCCCGTCGGCCGGAAGGCGTCGGCGCCGCGACCTGCCTCCCATTTGTACTCAAAGTTGAGGCCGCGGCTGGTCTCGGTCACTGTCAGCACGTCGTCGCCGTCCGCGTGGAAGCCGTCGCCTGCGAACTGCTCCAGCAGCGGGAAGGACGAGGTGGCGGCCAGCTCCGGGGCGCCGCTCAGCGCGGGACCCGCTGCGCCCATCCCTGGGCCCACGCCACCGCCGCCTGGCCGCAGTGAGCGCCAGCGCCGCTCGAACTCCTCCTCGGCTTCCGTGGCGCCCTTAGCGCACAGGTAGGACAGCAGCAGATGCACCTCCTCGGCCGTGGGCCTCTGCTCCGGCTGCAGCCAGCAGAACTGCATCACCTCGTACCTGCCGGGAGGCCCCATGGGTGGACCTGGCCATGCCAGCCCCCCACGAGGAAGTTGTTCCCCTGACTTCAGCTACTTGGGGGCAGTAAAGGGGTCTCCCACTTACTTCTCCCACACCCCAGTCCCCCAAGAAGCCAGCAGCCTGAGAGCAGATCCCCCTTTCCTGATGACAGGTGTGCAGAGGCCCCAGAGAGGGCAGAGGCTGGGGCCAGGGAGACCTTGAACCCCAGCAGTTGTATTGAGCCACCTCTACCCTGGGACTTAGAGCATTCCCCACTTCTGAGACTTCCTGTGCAGGGATGGTGGGGTCCTCACCAGCGGTCAGACAAGGTCAGCTGCAACTGGGGCTTGGGTAACTTGAGCTGCTGCTCCCGGACAGCATAAGCCAGCACCTGCCGGTCTGAGTGGTGGGGGTAAGGCTGTGCACCCAACTCGAAGAGCTCCCAGATGGTCACACCCAGGGACCTGTAGGGCCAACCACTGTGAGATGGGGCTGGGCATGCCCCTACAGGACCCAGGGACACCTAGGGCGGCTCCATCATCATGCCAGCCTCTCCAGAAACAGCTCAGTACTACACAGCTGCTCCCACCCCACCCCCACCAAGAAGAGATCATGGTCACCCTGGCCAGGACTAGTCCAGCCCCAGGATACCTCGATAGTAAAAGCCAGACTGTAAAACACCCCTGTGGGGCTGAGGGAACAAGCTGGGGCACCAGGCACAGGTGCGGCTGGGAGAGAGCAACTGGGGGCTCTTCCAGAGGGCCATGGCTTCACCTGGCTCTGGGGAGTGGAGGACAGAGTTACTGTGGCGATGGAGAAGTTACTGACCTTGGCCAGAGCTCTGTGCCTGGGGAGCCTAGCCAGAGTGCAGTGGGTTGGGCACACTTGAAAGGGACACCTGGACCGAGAACTGAAGACAGGGAGAGGAGGTGGAGCCATGATGGGGGTATGGTTCAGAGGCCTAGGGGAGGCCCCTAAAAGTTCAGGAAAGGTGGCTGGTGCAGGGGTGCAGGCTCTGATTGTCAGCAGGAGAGGGACAGAAGCAGAGGCTGGTCCAGCCACCTCTGTGGCAGGAGGCAGCCCCAGGACTGTGAAAGCTGGCACTCTCCAGGTCCCCAGAGCAGCTCCGCCCTGTCCCTCTGAAGGCTGCTGAGCCAGGATGAAAAGAATGGCCACTGCCCAGCTGGGCACTGGGGCTCAGAATGGCGGCTTCCAGGAGGCAGTCCTGGGGGACCCCCAGCACCCCTCCCAATCTGCTTCTCTGCCCAGCATGGCCTGACCACCACTTGCCTAAAGGCAGCCAGCAGCCCACCCCCACCTCCCCAGGGGCACAGGTGTGATCCAGGCCCACACCCCACAGGACAACCCACGCTGCGGCTTGTAGCGGCATTTTGAAACTCAGTGTGCACTCTGACTGTTATTGTTGGATGTCAGCCCAGTAGATCCTGTGAGGCCCAGAGTCAGGGAAGTCCCTCCACCAGCATGGGGTCCCCAGCAACTACACCTGCTCAGTCCACTAGCATTTGCAAATGCAGGTGGGCACCAGCTCCCAATGACCCCCAGAGGCCAGTATGGCAGACACAAGATGTTATCTCACGCTAGACTCTCCTGCAGTGGCCAGCCTGCATCCCGCCACAAAAGGCCGGGGGATGGCTGGATGGCTGGTGGAGTGACCCTTCACGCCTGCAAACCCTGTGTCATATATATATATATATATATATATATATATATATATATATATATATTTTAAATTGGGGATTTAACAGGGTTCACTTTACCACTGAGCCTGGTCCTTTTCTAAAGATAGGATCTTTGGGGGGGCTGGGGTTGTGGCTCAGTGGTAGAGCACTTGCCTAGTACTCGTGAGGCACTGGGTTCTATCCCCATCACCACATAAAAAAAACTAAATGAACAAAATAAAGTTATTGTGTCCATCTACAAATAAATTTTTTTTTTAAAAAAAAAGACAGGATCTCTCACTAGATGGCTGAGGGTCTTCCTGAGTTGCCAAGACTAGTCTTGAACTCGCTATCCTCCTGCCTCAGCTTCCTGAGTTGCTGGGGTAGCAGGCACACATCACCGCACCCCAGGCAAACCCTTCATTCTTGCTAGAGGCTCCACTCAAGCCCCAGGCAGCCCCGAGGCTGAGCCCATCCAAGGCCCGGCCCCACCTGCCCCTCACCTGTGCACATAGAAGCAAGGGGAGGTCAGTGCTCCCGAGACGCCCTCTCTGCTGGGGACTGGCACTCACCACACATTGCTGGTCTTGGTCTGGTCTACCACGAGCAGGTTGCCATGCACCTCATCCACCAGCTCCGGGGCGATCCAGCGCAGCGGCACCCACAGCTGGTCAGCGGTCACGAAGTAGTCTTCCTGTGGGCCCACGGGGACGGGTGAGCCCTGCCAGGCGCAGCCCCCTGCAGGCCCCACCCACCCTGACTTACCCTGTACTTGCAGTGAGACAGGCCGTAGTCGCCAATCTTTACTGCCAGGTCAGCTGTGAGCAGGCAGCTTCGCAGGGCCAGGTCGCTGTGGGGTGGGAGGCAGGGTCAGCCGGGTGTGCCAGGCTAGGGGCCTTGAGCACTGAGGGTCCTCTGCCCACAACTGGACAGCTGGTCACCCAAGGTGTCCTGGGCTCCACCCAGCAGTAGGCAGGAAGAGGCGTCTGAGAGGTTGGCCCCAGCCCTGGGCACTCTGGAGAGCCTGCATGGACAAGGCCTCTAAACTGACAACGCAGATGAAGAAAACGAGGCCCAGAGAGGGCCAGGACATGCCTAAGGGTCCCCAGTGAAGGCACTGCCAGGCCAGCACTAGCACGCCAACCCCCAGCCCCTCCTTCCCTTCTGGGGTACCTCTGCTGGCCTGGCCTGGCGTGGACCTGAGGCCACAGCAACCCCTGCTGTGGGTCTGCGGCTTTCCTCCCAGGGCCATGTTCCCTCTGACCTGTGCCACATCACCACTCTAGCTCCCTGGGAGGCGAGAATCCACGGGGAACTGAGGCCCGGAGTGTCCCGGGGATCCTGCCAGTGGCCAGAGCCCATGTTTCAGACCCTGGTCCTGCCCTGCCACACAGGGTGGGAGCTTGAGGCCCCAGGGTGGGGTGGAGCATGCAGGTGACCCAGAGTGACCTCCAACCCAGTGGCTGTCTCGGGTGGAATTTTACCCTCCTGCCTGGCTGGAGGGTGTGGGAGGCACTGGGTTCGATCCCAGTGTGTGTCCAGGGACACGCAGCTGTGCCAAGGACTCAGGTGGGGATGGAGCAGCTCCAGCCTGTCCCTACCCCAGGAGCCCTGTGTCTGTGTGCCAGGGCTCAGCTGCAGAGGAGCCAGGTGTCCTGGGCCACAGCTGTGTGCCCGTGCCTGGGGTGGGGGTAGCAGGGCAGGTGCGCAGGGGTCAGGAAGCTGGCAGCTGCCCTCTTCAACAAAATCACTGATGCTGGAGTTGCCTGTGTCACCACTCAGCACCAGGATATTGTTGGGGAGGACGGCCCATGCGGCGTCCAGGGCTGGCAGGGGACACTTGTCCATCACCACTTCTTCCAGCACGTCCCCCCAGGCTGGGGGGACATCCTGGCCTGTCTTTCTGACTGCTGAGGTAGGACAGAGCCTTCCGGCTGCTGGGGGCCAGCTAAGCCCTTCCTTTTTGCCTTGGGGGAGACAGGGCAGGGCTGATGCAAGGTTTAAAAAGTCTGTAACCCTCTCGTGGTCACTATTCAAAGTGATAGAGGTTGCCCAGTGAGTCCTCCCAAGGCCCCAGGAGGTGGAACCAGGTGCCCTTTCTGCAGGGCACACAGGCGGTGGGCACAGAGGAAGCCCATCCAAGGCCCGGCCCCACCTGCCCCTCACCTGTGCACATAGTTGTTGCGATGCAGGTGCAGGACACCACAGGCTACCTCACAGGCCATGCGCTGCAAGGTCAGGGGGTCGGGCGCCATGGACTCGGGCACCCGGCAGCTCCGCAGGTAGCCCTTGAGATCCCCCTGCCAAGAGGAGCACAGAGCCGCCTGCCAGCTGGGGAGTGGCTGCCAGTGCAGGCTGCCGCCCTGCTCCAGAGCCCTGCTGCCCACCCTGCCCACCCACCTGCTGGGTTGGCAGGTCTGACCCTTGAGCCAGGGCTGCCCACCAGCCACCAGGCAGCGGCTGCCGAGAGGAGCCCAGCACTGCCCCACAGCAGCTGTCGCTCGGCACCAAGCTATTTCTGGAGAGGACTTTGTGTCCCAGGGATGGGCCAACAGGAATGACCCACAGGTGGCCCTTCAGAGTGCTTTCTCTAAACTGGCCCGGCCAACTGGCCCTGTGGGGTCCCTAGGGCCAGATCCCTTTGGACAGTCAAAAACACGAGCCTGAATGGATTTGTTGACCACCACATGAGCCAGGAGGAACGGGGGCTGGTGGCCAGAGGATGGGCCGCAGCCCCTGAGTGCGGAACAGAGCTGCTCCCGGGAGCCCAGGTGCCAGGAGTGCAGACCCCGGGGTGGGGGCCTGTGTCCTGCCGGATGCCAGCTCTGCCACCGGCAGCCTCAGTGCGGGCACACCTCAGCTCGGTGCTGGAGCTGTGAGCATGCACAGGGCCCAAGGGGAACAGTCTGCAGGCAGGGGACGCAGAGTCTGCCCTGGAAGGTGGCCAGTCCCAGGCTCTCATGATTAAAACTGAGGGAAGTGTCGCCAGCCCCATGGCTGCTAGGACACCTTGAGCTCAACGACCACCCAGGCTGCTCTGGGGAGCCCAGGCAGATGGGAAACCCCCGGGGGCACAGGGGGCCTCAGCCCCAGGCCCACTTTGTCCTGAGCCCACAGCCATGCCTAGTGCTGGCAGGTCAGCCTCTGTGTGCAAGCTGCCTCTGGACGGTGGTTCAGCAGGGCCTCCTGGGACTCCACCTTAGGGGGTGTGAGGCCTGTGAGGCCTAGGTAGGGCAAGAGGGGACCCCCTGAGCCAAGCCCCACCCCCGCAGCAGAGGGTTGGGGATGGGCGGCCCCCTGCACAGCACTCACCAGCGGGCAGAGCTCCATCACCAGCAGGTAGGGCGTCACCTCGGCGCACTGGGCCAGGCACTGGAGCAGGTTGCTGTGCTGCAAGGCCCTGCAAGAGCCCACAGGAGCGCTGAGGCGCGGGCGGGGCTGCAGCTGCTCCTGCACAGGCCTCCCGCCCCCACCACCCCAGCCCTGGGCCCTGGGCCGCCCACCTGTAGGGCTGCGCCTCCTCCAGGAAGTGCATCTGCTCCTGCACACTGGCACTGGCCTTCAGCTCCTTCACCACCACCTGGGTGCTGCTGACGCCCGAGTGCACCTCGCCCAGGAACACCTGTCAGGCACGCCGGTCACCCTCCCCTCCCAGAGCAGCTGGGTCCTCGCTCTGCGTCCTCCCGTCCTCGGAGAAGTCCTGCCACCCTGAGGCCTGCTCTGCTGCTTCGCAGGATGAGCTTTGGGACCTTCTATGCCTGGTGTCTATTCCCAAGGCCCTGGCTCTCGGGCTCGGGCTCCACCTTCCAGGCTGAGGGTGGGGTGGGGGAGCTGGGGCCACAGGGCTGCTCCCCCTCCCCCAGCAGCCCCTGCCCCCACCCCCCCCGCCAGTGAGTGCGCTCACCTTCCCAAACCAGCCGTGGCCGATCTCCTTCAGGTACAGGAGGCTGTGCCGACCCAGGTCCGTGGACTTGAGGAGCTGCACTGTAACGGCAAGGGACTCAGGACCTCTCCACCTCCTCCACCTCCCGTCCTCACCTTGTCCCTCTCCAGGCCCGTCCTGGGGAGCTAGCCGTGTCCCCACAAAAGACACAGGCCATACCTGGGGGCTGCCATCAGGGGCCAAGGTCTCTGAGGAGCAGGGCACCTGCTGCCCAGGTGAGCCATGGTTCTAGCTCCATCTGGGCATCTCCAGGTAGGCCTGGGAAGGGCTGCCTGAAGCCACCAGGACCAACCAGGCCAGAGACAACAGGCCCTGGAGCTGGACCCACTGCCTGGGCAACACGGAGCCGGCAGTGTGGCTGGGGCCAGAGCTCACGCCGAGGCCTGGGGAGGGCACCAGGACACCCGCCCCCACCCTGCCGCAGGCTGGCATCCGTCACCCAGCACACCAAAGGCTCCTTTGTTGGGGGCTGCTTGGCACAGCCCCGTACGGGACACACTGGGCCCATTCTCCCTGAAGGCCAGGCTGGGTGAGGTCAGCAGGCAGGAAGGGTCAGTGTGGGTCCGGGAAGAAGGGGCCAGGGCTAGCTGCACCCACTCATGCCCCAACAGATTCCCCAAATTCTGCTCCCACGCCAGCATCCTGGAGGGCCGGGCGGGCCAGGCCTGAGACCAGCTGCCAGCAGAGCCCAGGGCCCAGGGAATGTTCGCTTGAGGCAGACATTGGGGCGAGGGTTCTTGGTCCCTGTGCCTGGGACTTTTCACCTGCAGCGCAGCCTGTCTGGACACTCCCTCCCACCTTGGGGTCTCAGGAGCTCCTTGTCCCTGTGCAGCTCAGGGGTCCTGGCCGTGGACACAGGGCCAGCCACAAAGGCAGGAGGAGCAGGATGGAGGGCAGGCCTGAGCCATCCTCCCCTGTCGTCCTGAGACGGGTGACGCTGGATAGTCACGTTTCCATTCCCAGACCCAACCAATCCCAAGTCTCTCCCCTCTGTGGAAGCAGAGTGCTCCCAGGTGGTCCCTGTTCCTCTCTGTGCAGGGCTCAGGAACCCCATGGTATCCAGGAGGGCCGGGTCCCATGCAGCCAACCCACCTGCCCCTTTAGGAGTGCTAGGGAGCCACGGGCCTTCAGGCCAGTGGGCAGATGGGCTCATAACGGAGCCTCAGGCCTGGACTCCTATCTGAGCAGTGACCTCTGCTCCAGGAGACTGGGGGGCTGGAGGACGCGCATGGAGCCTTGGGCCCAGGCTGCAGGCCTGCTGGAGGCCCGCTCTAGGTCTGCTCGGCAGGCCCAGACCCAGCCTGGGTGGAAGGTAGGCTGGCGAGGAAGCCCAAGGGAAGGCCAGCAGGGCACAGCCCAGGGCAGGTGGTCGGCTCCTCACCCCAGAAACACACCTCTGTGCCCACAGAGCCCTCCTGGGGCCAGCAGGGCTTCCTGACCTGACATCCCTTCCCTCAGTGTTCCCAGAGGTCTTGGGGGTAGGCGGCCAGGGGACAGCCCGTGGCTAGAAGTTCCAGGCAGAGGGGCCTGAAACCCGACGCCAGGGAGGTGGCTGGAGGCCATGGACCCCATCCCTGCCCAGGACAGAACCAGGGTTCCAGAGCCTCTGCCATTTACCATCACCTTGGGGTCCAGGTCCCATGAGTGCTCCTGGGTGGTCAACAAGGGCGGCTAGCCCAGGATGGGGGCAGAGAGGGAACATGCACCATCCCAGCACCAGAGAGGCACAAGGAAAGGCCCTGCCTGACCTGCACCCTCCCACCCTCTCCCCCCACCCCACTCCAGGCCTGAGTGAAAGGCAGTCCTTGGCCCCACGCCCACAGCCCCACAAGAGCCCCTTGCCCAGGTGCAGGCTCCACCTGGCACGCACCGTGGAGCCCAGGTTCCTGCAAGGTAGAGGCCCAGGATGTAGGAACTGGGGTCAAGTGTTTTGGGGACAGCAGAGAAGAACGGCCATCCCAGGACCAGAGAGCCCAGCCACCTTGCCTGTGTCACCACCCCTTTGCATAGCAGCTCCTGGGGACCTGCAGACAACTGGTCCCCAGGTCCAGAAGGTTGCATGCACCCTGGGCCGACACACTGCATGCGGCCCTCTGTGTCCCCACCCCTGCAGCTGGGTGCTCAGGCTTCCCCGGAGGACCTGTGTCCAACACTAGGACACAGGTGGGAGAGGGTGGGAGCCCGGCCCTTCCCTACCTGTCCCACTCACCTGAGCGGCCGGGCTGCTTGGCCATGGGCAGGGAGACCTCGGTGAGGGGCAGGACGTATACATCGGGCCCGTTCTGCGCTGCTGCGGCCGGGGAGCCCTGCGCTGAGCCGTCGGCCACACACTCGTCCCCCTCAGCATTCTCAAACTCCTGTGGGCCGGCAGCATGTGCCATGAGCTGGGCTCCAGGAGGGTCAGAGCAGAGGGTGCAGCAGGGCTCTATGGGGCCCTCTCCCCCGGAGCCAGGTGGAGTGGGGGTGGGGCACCTGAGCCCCAGTTGGTGCCCCCCAGGCCCGGGCTGGCTCCTTCCCCTCTCCTCCTGCAGAGCCCTGCTCCTCGCCCCCTGCCTCCCGGAGCCCTGGAGGGACCCAAGGCAAAGCCAAAGCCCCAGCATCCAGCCTCCATGAAGTGACAGTGAGCCCCGGCCACCTGGACCCCACCTCTGCTTGAAGAAGGGGCTGAAGGCAGAGTCCAAGGGAGAGAGGTGGCCGTACTGAGGCCAGCTGCCCTGGCCATCCGGAGACAGACCCCAACACCTCTCAGCCAGCCCTACCCAGAAGCCCCTCACCCTGGGTCCTGCCAGGGGTCCTCTCCGCCTTGGGGCAGCCTTGGAGACAGGGAACACACCATCCCAACCCTGCCACCAAAGTCACCTGGGAGAAGCACCTAAGTGCCCTGCGTCCCTGGCCAGACAAGGAGCAACCTTCAGCCCAGGGGCCACCGGGGCCCACTGCCCCTTGCAGACAGGCGGCCTCGGGCCTTCACCTGCTGCAGCCTCCCTGGGACCTCCAAGCTCCTCGGGGCCTGACTCCTGGCCAGGGGCTATTTTGAAATGCAGCTGTCCCAGCCACACTGTCCCCCCACCTCCGGCAACCCCCAGTGCCCGGGTGGGAAAGACGAGTGGGATCGAGGGACTTCTTGAGAAGCTGAAGCCTGGCTACCCACTCAGGACTGTGCCCTGTGGACAGACAGCTGGACGAGGGGGGGGAGGCCCGGCCTCCTTGCCCCCCGGGCCCCCTGAGTTCCTGGGTCTCAGTGCTGACTGGGCTCTGTCAGTGTCCCTGTGGGCAGTCAGGTCTGCACTCAGATACAGAGCCACCTAGGGACAGGACAGGGGTCTGGAGCCTGTGGAAACCCCCTCTCCAGGGCCGGGAGACCACCCAAGGACTCCCCGGCCCTCTAACTCCCACGCCTCTGCAGGTGCCTGCTTCTCACTCAGGTGAGCACTGGCCGCAGTCCGTTACCTGCCCGAGTGGCCTGGAGGCCCGCTGGGTCCTGCCAGAGCAGCGGGTGATCAGGTAGCACAGAGTGAGCATGGGGGCTGCCCAGCACGGCTCCAGAGGGGAGCTGCCAGGGAGCCCGCTACGGAGGCCGGCCCTCCCACCAAGGCACGCTGGTGCTGGAATGTTCCGGGCACCATGTGCCCAAGGAGGTGAGGAGGGCAGGGGCAGGAGGGGGCTGCCAGCCTGTGTGAGGCCTTGTTCTCAAGGGCCCCGAGGAGGGGCGGCACACAATGGCCCATAAGTTCCACCCCGCCCCCACCCTGCCCACGCGACCTTGAGGCTCTGGCCTCAGGATCCTCCCCATACCCAGCCTTGCCTGGGCCCGCCTGCCATGTCCCTGGGGGACGGGGCACCTGCCGCTCAGGCCCCCAGCTCCCTGGGCTCTGGGGAGGTGAGCCGGCCAGCAAATGTTGGCTTTGGGAGAGGGAAGGCCACGCTCCTGCTGCTCCCCTGCCAGGGGACCAGTCGGGGGACAGGGACGGGCTTGCGTGACATGGCTTTGGGGGCAGGGCAAGGAAGGTGCTGGGACTCCAAAATGGGGCGACCGTGGCTGGGTGTGGGTCACCTGGTAGGAAGGGGCCCCTGGAACGCAGCTGGGCTCAGCGTGGGACTCAGGGGCCCCGCCCACCCTGCCCTCTCCACGCACTACCATCTGTGCTGGACCCCCAGTGCGGGCACCAGAGTGGCCAGGCCTTGCTGGGGCTGTGCTGATGGGCAGAATCAGGGTCACGGCCCCGCACCGAGGGCAGAGCCTCAGCTTAGGGCTCAGGTCCCTGCCTTCCACCAGTCGGCCCTGATCCGAGCTTCAGCAGGGCCAGGTGGGCGTGGGGGCTTGCAGAGTGGGGGACAGCACCCAAGGGACCACCCCCAGCAACTGTCCTTGGAGGGTGGCCTCAGCTCGAGAGTCCTGCGCCCCAGGGCTAACTGGGCCCTTAGCAGATGCTCCAGAGTAGCGACGGTGGCCGTCAGTGACGGCAGGGCCCTGGCTCTCAGGGTCTGCACTCCATGTCCCCGAGGGCAGAGATACCCAAACTGAAGGACTGCACAGGGCACTCGGGGCCAGGGGGCACGTCTGCCTGCCTTCGGCTTCCCTTTGAGGGAATAGCAGGGGACCTGGGGCCCATGGGGACAGCTTCTCAGGTCATGCTCAGCCATCCCGAGCATCCCCAGTGCAGTGGGGGGCGGTGAGTGAGGCCCCAGCCCAGGGATCAGAATGGTCCCCAGTGGTCCCAGGTGGCCCCAGCCACGGTCCCAGCAGCCACCTTGGGAGCCCCAGGAAGGAAGAGAACTCAGGCCAGGCCCTCCAGGTCCCAGGGACAGCCCTGTGGACCCCAGCCCTCACCTTGAACCCAATGCCACCCTTCTTGCAGCACAAGCAGGCCAGCATGAGGACAATGACAGTGAAGAGTCCCGAGAAGGACACAGCCACCACAGCAAGGGACGATGACCAGGAGAGCTCACTGAGCGGGGCTCCGTCTGTGGAGAAAGGAGAATGTGGGGCAGCCCAGGCACCAGGCCCCGTGCCCACCGTCCCACCCAGTTTCTCAGCCCACCCAAGACCCTCGCCGCCAGGAAGCTGATGCAAGTGGACAGAGCCTACCCTTTTGTGGCTGACCACTGGGTGCCACTCTGACCTCACCATGGGACACTGGGTTGATAAACTGGCTGGAGCAGGTTCTGCCCCCAATTCTGGGGTTCAGGGATACCTTTCTGGGAGGTCAGGGTCCTGGAGATTGTGGGGTGACCCTCACACTGGGTCGTCCTACTTTGTCCCTCTGAGGCTGGGAGGGTGGGTCACAGACCCTGACAAACAGGGGAGGTCATGGATTTGGCCACCAACCACAAGCCAGGATCCAGACAGCTGCTTCCAAGGTGTGATGAGCCCACTGACCCTGTCTGCAGGGCCAACCCTGCTGGACCTGCCACCAAGACCTCCCTGGACCACTCTGTCCTGGGGGCAGCAAGGACCCCCTTCTGCAGCACCTGGTCCACATGAGCTGCTTCATCCCAGACAGGGACGCTGCAGTGCCCAGGACAGCAGGACACACCCTCCCAAAGGCCCAGCCAGAGTCGGCTCCCAGGTCGGCCTCCCCACGGAGCCTGGCTCAGGGAAGCTCCGTCACCTGGTGGCCCCGAGGCAGAGGTCAAGGCCGGCCCAGACACCCCCTGGACAGAGGGGACACACTTGGCCAGCGGCTCCATGCTGGGCCTGCCCCACCCACACCCAAGGCTCCCGCCCACCACCCCAGAGGCCTTCTGTGACCATCTGCCCCCATTGGCCCTGGGGGTCTCTGGACCCACCCAGCTTCTCTAGCCAACGAGCCCCCTCAACCTCTCCTCAGCCAACAGCAGACCCCTCAGACCCTGTCGCCTGCCCCAGGACCCCTGAGGTAGCAGCCATTTCTACCCGCTGGTGAGGAAGCAGTCAGCCAGGTGAGGGCCACTGTGCTCCTGCCGGGTCTTCGCCTAACGGGGCATCTGGGAGGACTGCCCGGAGGCGGTGAGACCCGAGGGCCTGGAAAGACAGCAGATGCGGCCTGGGCGTCCCACTCAGGGCTCCAGACCCACTCCCACACCCACTCCTGAGGCAGAGAGGGGCCTTGGGCAGCCAGGACAGGGACCAGGCAGGGCCAGGGGACAGAGGGCAGGTCAGCCAGCAAATCCTGTGGTGAAGACCCACACAGAGAGTGGCACACCCATGGCCATGCCCACCTGCAGCCCTGCGTGGATGCCTACGGGTGTGTGTGTGTGTGTGCGCACACGCACGTGCAGGTGTTGCACAGAGAACGCCCGTTGCCATGGTGACCACCTCCCGTCTCCACCTGGTACCAAGCTTCATCAGTATGCCCCCTCCACCTACCTCTGCCTGCGCGGGACAGACTGGCCGACTGAGTCCCCTTGGTGGCCTTAGGGCTGGGGCTGACAGCCAGGCTGTGGCTGATGGCAGCAGGCAGGTGCCCTTACCCCTGGAGGAGCCCCAAGAAGCCCGTGCTGGGCCTCCACCTCCGTTACCAGGCCCTTGCGTCCTACAGAGAGAGGCCCACCGTGGGTGCCCTGCTGACCTCCAGGGGTGGCAGGGTGGGGGGCATTCACAGCATTGCTGGACCAAGCAGCCACGGAGGGCAGGCAGACGGGCGCCGAGTGCTCCTCCCCTGTCGCCCCAGTGCCCACATCTCTGAAGTCGGATGTGTGGGGTGGGGACGGCCAAAGGGGCAGGCCAGAGCAAGCAGGGGACCCTGGGGGGCATTTGCTCCCGAGACAGCAGAGACTATGGCCTCCATGGTGCCTTCAACCCAAGAACCCTCCTGCAGACTCACTGCCACACGAATTGCAGACAAGGACACGGAGGCCCAGGTCAACAGGGGCCACTCCCTTCCTCCCACAGCCACAGGTGCCCCCAGGGAGAGCTGGTTCCCAGGCTGCAGGCTGGCTGGGCCCTGGGTCCCCTGCTCTGGGCACCTGACACCCTCGACTGAGGCTCCAGAGCACCCGCTGTGCTGCCCAGCTGGGCACCTGCTGCCTGCCCACAGGCATCGGCTCTTGGGACAGAAAAGGGCCCGAGGGCCAGGCACACCTGCCCAGGTGACAGGGCTCGCGCGTGCCCACACGTGCCCACACGTACACAACCACACTGCAAACACACGGACAGACGTTAGCACACTGGCCCACACAGGAGTGTGCTCACAGACGGGTGCACACTTGCCACACACGTACCCATGTGTCCACATGCACACACACACATCAGGTGCACACACACCCCTCTGTCCCCAAAAGCCGGCTCCGTCATCCCCAATTCCCAAGTAAGAAAACCAAGGCTCAGGGCGTTGCAAAGGCGCCTGTAGAGTGGCCACGGCCAGCAGCCCCTGACTGCTCTCCACCACCAGGAGGCCGGAGGCCAGCACCCCCAGGGCCATGCCTGCCCCAGGTCAGGGGGGTGGTGGCTCTGCTCAGGGCCCTCCCTTCTTCCCCTCTCGCAACCTCAGCGCTTGGCCAGGTGACCACTGGTCCAGGTCACCTCCTGGTGGTCTGGGAGCCACCCATCACCATGTTGACTGACAGGGGAAGGAAACCATGGGACCCGAGGGGACAGGACACCGCCTCACCTGAGGGTCTGGGCAGCCTGGCCCTGGACAGAACCTGGGGTCTGGCCTTTTACGGGGGCTTCTCAGGCAGCTGCACAGAAGCCAGGACACGGGACAGAGATGGGGACAGGAAGCCAAGTGCAGCCCCCGGGAGGGAGCCTGGGCTGAGGGTTTGGAGGGAGGGCGCAGAGGTGGTAGGCGGGAGGGTCAGTGACTTACCAAATAAGTCGCTATATAGCTGGTCAGAGGGGCCAGCCTGTCCCTGTTGGGGAAGGGCATCCAGACTGGACAGGGCAGCAGAGGGGGCCCAGGATGAGGGCGGGAGCCGGAGGTGGGAGTCCAGGTTATAAAGCACTAGATGCTCAGGGACCCCACTGGCCCAGAGGAAGCACCCGGTACCTGTGTCCACTGACCTCCTCCCTCTGTCCACCGGGGCCTGGGAGCAGAGATTCCCTAAGCCACGCCTCTCCCAACTGTTCCCAGGGTGGGCTGCCCACTGACGCACCCAGACAGCCTCCCTCATCCCAGGACCTCATGCCCAGGGACACAAAAGGCACATGTGGCTTTGTTGGAACAAACATCAAGCGTTGACTGATGCCCTCCGGCGGCTTCTCCCAAACTCCCCAGCCTTGCAGGCCCCCAATCCTCAGTCCCACGCCAACCTGCGTTGAAAGGCCCCTTCAAATCAGACCCCCGCACTGGCACCCCAACAGCCCCTGGCCCTCCACAGCAGCTCCATGTCACCAACAGCTTGGCTGGGGCTGCTTTGGGGACCCATGGTCAGCAGCACAATATCCATGCGGGTGCGCAGGCCTTGGCTTCCCAAGACCACCGCCCACAGGTAGGGGACACTCCAAGATGCGGCCCAGGAGACCTCTACATCAGCCATGTCCGCTGCACCCAGCCCTGCCACCTCTCAGACCGAGGGTGGCGGCTCCCTCCCCCCACCCCTCTGCTGGCCTCCACCAGGGTGGATGGCCCTCCGCCCCACTTCCTGCGTTGGCGTCAGCACCAGGCCACGGCCGTCACTCCCAGGTCTGTTTATGTCTCACTGAGGGTCCCGCTCCCCACGAGCTGGCTGTGCTGGTGTCTCTGTCACCTTGAGTCTCGCTCCACCCAGATTTGGGCAGAAAGATGGCCCCAGAGCTGTCCCCCTCCTGACCCCCAGGACTTGGGACTTGGCAGACATGACCAGGAAGGGCCTGAGACGGGACAGCAGCCTGGGTGACCAGGACAGCCCAGGGCCACTACAAGAGTCCCTGGCTGGGAGGCCGGGGTCAGAGAGGTGTGACAGCGCAGCAGAGTCACCGTGATCAGAGGGGCCCTGACATGGGGATCCTAACACCAAGAAGACAAGGAGTGGCTTCTCCCTGAGCCTCAGGAGCCAGCCCTCCAAAGCCTCCATTTTAACCAACAAAATTAGGGCTTAAAATCAGTACCATTTAAACCCACAGCCACGGGACCAAGACTCGCCCACCACCCAGGGCCCAGCAGAGCCCTCACGGGACCCCTGCAGCCCCCACTGTGAGCCTGGCTGAGTCTGACCCTGCCGCCTGGGTGTGGCCCTGCCCGCGAGCTCCGCCCTTCCAGGTAGGGCCCGACTTCACCTGAGAGCCTGGCCCACACCTGTGTGGCCCTGCCCTGCTGAGTAGCCCAGAGTCCAGGGTGGCTGAGGTCAGCAGGCCACCTGGCCCAAGCTCTGTGTGACCCCACCGTAGGCCAACTACCGGGTCATCTGTGTGACCCCCAGTCTCCACCAGGTGGCACTCTCTGGCCACTTCACGCGCTCGAGGTTCAGCAAGGCCGGGGCCTCCCAGGAGCGCGGCAGGGGAGGAGAGCCTGGGGACCAGGTGCTTGAGGGGGCACGGATTGGGGACCCAAGTTTGGGGGCTGCAGACCCCCAGTCCTGGCACACAGCCCTTACCAGGTGGGGCTGCTGGGTTTGCTCAGCCCTGCTCAGCGGTGGCCACCACCTGGCTCTGCCTGCCCTGCCTGGGGATCCCTGGCCTGTCACATCTGCTCCAGGACGAACCTCCAAGGCTGTCACCACCGACCCTGAGCCTGTTCCCAGACACTGCCCTCCACGCACAGAGGAAGGCCAGAGAGCCCGCAGGGCCCACCACAGGCCGCCTCCTGGGGCTCTGGGGAGCCGCAGCAGCTCCCGGGCCTCGGGTGGTCCTGGACACACCACTTGGCCACGCCCAGGGCCCTGACCACACTCATCACACCCAGCTCTGGAAGGGGCTGTCAGGGTCAGGGGTCAGGGGCTCTCTAACAAGGAGACCTCTCCACCACCAAGCAAGCCCCGTGGGCCCTGGGGGGCTGGGGTCCTGCCCTGCTCTGCACATTCTGGGGTCTTCTCAGAAGATAGGTGCTTGGGGCCAGCGGCGGCCCCACACTGGGTCTCTGCCCCCTGCTGCCCTCTGCAGGACAGACTGGGACAGCATCCACAGGCAGGGATCTGTCTGCCTAGGGCCCAAACCTTGAGCCCCAAGAAGGACAATGGACTGTGTGTGTAGTGACCTGGGCCCCAAGGCCCCAAGGCACAGGCCCCACTTCCACGGAAGGGATGAGCCAACACACTTGCTTATAACTGGCCTGAGGTTATAACTGGTGGCTGAGGTCAGCAGGCCACCTGGCCCAAGCTCTGTGTGACCCCACTGTAGGCCCAACTACTGGGTCATCTGTGTGACCCCAGTCGCCACCAGGCTGTACGTCCCCCAACCATCCGGCCATCTGAGCATGTCTTCCCACCTGGCCCCGTTAACACTGATCTCCTGCCTTGGGTGGAGGTCAGACAGAGAACTGTCCCCAGCATGGGACAGCAGATGGGGGCAGCAGGTGCTCTGAGCCCTCTGCCAGGCCGAGCCCTGAGAGATGACAGGGGGCACAGTGGTGGACCCTGCTGCCCTGGACACTGCTCATCCTCTGGACTGAGGCTGAGGCCCCACCCTGCAGCACCGGAGCCCTAAGGCCTGGCAGCCTGCTCGCTGGAGACTCAGAGGGTGGACCCAGCCACTTGCCAGCTCCTGCGCCAGGGCCTCTTTCTGCACCCCCAGTGCCCAGGAGCCAGGGACATGGAACAGTGCTGGCTCTCGAGGACAAGGGCACTCACAGCCCACTCCATCCTGGCCCCAGACCCCTCTCTGGGAAGGCCCTGCCGATGTCGTAGCGTGACCAGTCCTGAGACCTAAGCCCCGGGTGGGTTTGGGGAGTGCCCTGGCCGAGGCCGAGGTGGCCCCACTGCTGGAGCCCTCAGCCCCTCTGGTTCAGGAAGCCCTGGCCGCAGTGGCCTGCCCACCTCCCAGGCCGAATCTCAGGAACCCACAGGCCAGCAGGCCTCGCCTGCCTGCTCAGCAAGAGTCCTGCTCCATGTGACTGTCCCCAGGACCCACTCAGCTGCTCTGGGAGCTGGAAGGTTCTCTGCATGGGGTCCATGTCCACTCCCCCAGGCTCCTGCTGCTGGCCAGCTGTGCACATCCTCAGCCCCTCCTCAGCATCCAGAAATAGCTACTCACACCCCGGGAGCCCAGGACTTCTGGGCCTGCAGAGAGAGCCCATCCTCCAGGCCCCTCAGGGTCTCTGGGGCCTGGAGGATGCGCCCATGTGCCCCAGGATGAGCTATGGGTCTGAGCTCAGGGGTGCTGGCCCACAGTGAGTGTCACCAGGCCTGGGAGCCCCCTGCAGGCCTCCCCCACTGAGTGGCCCTCTCAGGGGCAAGTGCCCAGGTGTGAGGGGCAGCTCACCTCGGGAGTGTTCCTCCAATGTGGCTAGTGTACCTGGGTGCACCCTTCTAGGGACACGGGGCCTGCCCCCCTCTGCTTGAGGTGGCACCAATAGTCAGGGTCCCCTTGCACAGAACCAGTCTGGCCTGTACCCCAAAATGCTCCAAAATTGTCCCAAACCCGACAGGGATAAGCAGGCAGGAACGTGGGCCAAAGGCGGAGCCCCCCTGGGAGCCCTCCCTCCCCACTGACCCAGCAAGAGGGTGGACAACACAAGGGGCAGTGCCTGTGGGTAGACAGCTGGGGACCATGGAGGGTTGGTGGACTGGGGGAAGCCCCAGGGCCTCCCTGGGAGCAGGGACGCGTCCCGGGCCACCCCAGGCCGTCTCTGGCTAACACTTCCTGATTGTCGAAGCTTCTGTTTGGTAAGAGTAACACAGTCCTCTGTGGGGACAACTGCAGAGACCGGTGTCTCCCCAGAGGGCCCTAGAGTCAACTGTGCTCGCGCCCACTGCAAACGACACCGTGGACAGAGCCCTGGGGGGGGGGCTGGAAGGCTTAGGAAGGAGGGAGCAGAGAGGACGCTGGCCTTTCCAGGTCACCTCAGCAAAGGCCACAATGACCCAGGTGCTGTGCTGGGCACACCCACCATCCTGCCTCACCTCCACCGAGTAGCCAGACTGGCTCTGGTGTGTCCATGTCAAGTTTCAGCATCTTAAAGAAAATAGGTAAACACTGTCTCTGTCTTTGGACTTTGTCTCTGTGGTGCTGGGGACAGAAGCAGGGCCTTGCTCTGCCGCTGACCTCACCCCAGCCCCCCGGGGGCTCCACCACTGAGTTACTGCCCTGGCCCTGTCTATTCGTATTTTGAGACAGGGTCTCACTAGCCTTGAACTAGCACTCCTCTGTCTCAGCTGTGGGAGGACCGGGGATCACAGGTGTGCACCACTGTGCCCAGCTCAACTGAGGATTTTTAAGCTAAAAAATGATGGAAGGATTCACAAAAGAAAAGATAGAAGGGTTTGGCCACGTCGGAACTTGTGACGGGCCTGAGTGCGTGGCCCCCACCACGGTGGCAGCTACTCGCTCAGGAGGCTGAGGCAGCGGAACACAGCTCAAGGCCGCCGGGCAGCTGGGGGCCTGTCTCGAAAGGATACGTGCATAAGCAGAAAGGGCTGAGGGCCGCCCAGCGGGAGGGCGCCTGCCCACCGGGCCTCAGGTCTAGCAGCCAGTACCGCAGTCAAATAATGAAAGTCTGGGGGGTTACAGCCCCGAGTTGGGGGCTGGGCTTGTGGCTCAGAGTGGCTCAGTGTGGCAGGTGTGAGCCCTGGGTTCCATCCCCAGAACCCCAGAGAAGTAAAATACACAAAATAAAGGTTTTGTGTCCATCAACTAAACACACATATACATATATATATATATATATTTAAAAAGCCCCCAAGTTAAAGGCACCCAGCACAGCCGCCAAAATGACTTAGGGAAAGCGTGTCCAAGAGCTGAGGCCACCCCACACCCAGCACAAACAGCAAGGCGCCACTCGGCACCTCAGGACCCCACGCTCTGAGGCAAGCTCAGTCACCAGTGAGGACATGCAAGTCCTCAACCCCAAGGGGGCGCTCAGCTCCCTTCACGATCAGAGCCGTCAGAGATGCCAAACCAGGGCAGTGACCGCGCCCACGGGGGAGCCAGGGCAGAAATGAGTGAGAGGCACAGGAGCGAGCCACCCGGGCCACCCCAGCCACCCGGCCCACGGGGATGGCTGTGGCTCTTTCTGAAAGGAAGAGGACGAGGCTCGGGGAAGGGTGATGGGCACCAGGCCTCTGCACAGCGGAGACACCCAGGACAGCCGAGCATGGGCTCCGTGCAGCGCCTGAGGCCGTGCCACGCAGGCTGTCCACAGAGGCCACGGATGCCAGGGGCTGGGGTTGGAGAAGGATGGGGCCCCCGGTGACAGGAACTTTCTGGAACCACAGGTGGTGGCTATGCCCCTGCAAACACCCCAGTGCCGCTGACTTGCCCACGAGGGAGGGTGGAGTCTGTGGGCCTCACCTCAGCACGTCCCCATGGTGAACAGTGACACCCAGTGCCCACGCCATCCACAGGAAGCTGTGGCCAGCCCTGACCATCCCAACTGGCCCCACTCGTGTGGCAGGGCCACAGGTCCTGGGCACCTCCCCGGCCGGCCAGTCATTGGCCCCAGGGAGCTCCGGCTCTCCCCCACACCAGGTCTCCTCCAGCCCTGGTGTCCTTAGCTCCTACACAGAGGACACCCAAACCCTCCTGGAACAGGGGCCACAGTCACAACAGACTTCTGTCCTGGAGACCCCTCCCTGGGCCCCACCTTGGCCAGACCCCTCTGCAGCTCACCCCAGGGTCAGTCCGGCACTGTGGGTCCCTGAGAACAGCGTGGCCATCCTGGACACTCAGCCCCTTCCACCACCACCTGAGGTGAGCCACAGTGGCCACCAGTGGCTGGACAGGTCCAGATGGGGCATCGGGACCTCCCGGTGCCAGGCCCACACCCGCCTGGTGATGCAAATGGGATCTCGCTCAGGAAGGAACTGACGCAACCGTGTGCTGAGCTGAGAGGCGGCCACAGGCAGCCGAGGGGCGGTCTGCACACCCAGGTCAGGGGCAGTGCCCCGGGGAGCCTGGGGTCTCCAGGATGTCACAGATGCCCCCTTCCAGCTCCCACAGAGTAAGTAGCAGGGTTCTGGGGTTCCCACAGCAGGCCAGGGGAGAAGGAGAGTGCCCTGTCCCCCATGGGCCATTGGAGGGCAGACAGAGCTGTGGGGCAGCGGCTTGGTTTCTGAGAGGGTGCACCAAGGCCCAGACCCAAGGCTCCTTCCAGAATGAACAGAACTCCCCAGAAAGGTGGACAGTCCTGTCCCAGGTGGAGACAGGGAAGAGGGTCGGCACTCGTGTGGCAGGGCCACAGGTCCTGGGCACCTCCCCGGCCAGCCAGTCATCTGGGCCCATCTTCCCGAAGCTCCCAGGACCAAGGTTATGTCCAGCCTTGGTGGACACCTCCACACCAAGAGCTTCCAGACGGCCCCTAGCCCCAGGAGCCCCACCACTAGAAGCCGGGTGCTGGGCAGGCGGGCACCAGATTCCATGGAGCCTCCAGCAGGTGAGAGGCAGCCTGAGGGGCACCGAGGGAGGAGACAGCACCCTGAAGGCTCCAAAGGCCCAGGACTCAGCCCTGCCCGCCCGACCTTCCCAATCCCCTCAGCCCCAGAGCCTGGACAGCCTCCCCTGGGCAGGACACGGAGTCAGTAGCTAAGAAGCGACCACAGACGTTCAGCCAAGAGACGTGTGACCTACAGTGACAAACTCAGGGTCCTGCAGGTGCCAGCCCACTAAGGGCCTCCAGGACTGGGGTTTGAGGCTCCCATGATGTCCAGACAACTGGGTGCTGTGCCCACTGCCCTGCCAGCAGGGGAGACCCACCGAGTTGGACGTAGCCAGGGCAGGCCATGGGCCTGAGTAGCTGCGGGCTCAGCCTGTGGGCAGGTGGACAGCAGAAATGGAGGTGGCCCACTCCCAGACCCCAGGTCCAGCTCCAGGAGGGCCCCACTGTGACCAGATTGGTGTCAGCCCCTCCATCGTCACCCTGGGCCAGGGGCTAGAACGTCACCTACACCAGACGCCGGTGAGGAGCCGAGGCGGGGGGCCCAGGCCAAAGGGGAGCTGGGCACACGCCTTCCACAGCCTCACCTGCAGACGCACACGCACTCCCACAGACAGCCACACACACCCACGCATCCCCACATCCCGACACACCTGTGCCCTCACACGAACACACAGCTGCACACACCCACGCACACACGCCCACCTCGACAGACACGGTGTGCACACAGGCATGAACGTGTCCACCCGGGTGCGCCTGCACGCACCTTGCACACAGGATCTGCACGCTCACACACGCCCACCCCACAGCACACACGGCAGTTCTCAGGGCAGTCTATCCTGGGTCCACAGGGTCCCCGCATCTCCCAGGACCCGAAGTCTGCTGCCCGGCCCTGGACAGGCCACCCTGCGTTGGCAGCTGGAGAGGCCTAGGGACAGCAGGAAGCTCTGCCAGTGCGGCCAGAGCGACAGTCCTGTCTGACCACACCAAGTCCTGCCTGGGTCCTCCCTCCAACGCCCCACCATGCTCCCTGACACCCCAGGGCCCTCTGAGGCCCGTCCAAGGGTGGGGTGGTGACGGACAGGAAGCCCCAGGGCAGCCAGCTCACTGGGTAGGCAAGGTCAGGGCCACCCAGAGTCCCCCGCTCCCTCACTGAAGTGCCTTGCTGCACACGCCATCGTCCACTCTGCACAAGTGTCATCTCACTGTGGCCCCCGCCTCAGCCTGCCGACCCACATCCCTCGGCCCAGACTCTGGTCACCTCGGGCCCCCAGCCCTGACACAGCACCTGGGCAGAAGCCGAGGGCCACGAGGCTCCAGCTGCGGAGGAAGCCACAGGTCCTTGCCAGACCCTCGGGTACCGGGGACGCACGCTGGTGCAGTTATTTTTAGCCACAACTGGTAGGACTGCCTGTCACGGAAGAGAAACAAGACCTAGAGGGACGTCCCAGGTCCAGAGCAGCTGGACGTGGTGCCTTCCTCGCCGGGACCCCACGGGACGGACAGCAAGACCTGGGGCCCCGGGGGCTTAGAAGCAAGGACCAGGCCAGGCCAGGCCTGCGTGTCCACACAGAGTCCCAGCACGATCACCCTCCAGCCAGTCACCCCAGAGGCAGGAACTGTGCTCAGGAATGACAGCCTTGGGCCTGAGAGACTCCGGCAGCTCTGGGCGAGCAAGGCCTGGGGCCGTGGTGAGCCCAGGAGGGGTGGGCGACCAGTCGGGAGGACAGGGGAGGGAGTGCGCGGCTCCCCTGGCATGAGTGGCCCACAGCGTCCTGTCTGGCCGGAGCATGGTCCCTAGGAAGGGAAGGGGCAGAGGCTGCCAGACGTCAGAGCAAGCAGGAAGCCTCCGACAGTCTGGGAAGAGGACTCCGCCTGGCCAGCGGGCCCTGGGACAGGCACGCAAGGCCGCCAGGTATCGGGGAAATGCAAGCGAGGCCGCCGAGGGCTAGGCGCACCCCAGGGGGCAGGGTGAGGGGATGGGCATGGGGTGCGATGGCTGCAGGCACGGGGCTTTTATTAGGGGAACAGGAGAGCTCCCAAGCTGACGGTGGCGGTGGCTGCATGACCATGAACACTAAAAGCCACAGATCCTACCCTCCACGTGGAGGGATCCTGGGTGTGCAAATCAAACCTCAGAAAGGGGAAGGAGGGGGGCAGGGGGAGGGAGGGCAGGAGGAGGCCCACGAGAATGCTCAGGAGGGCAGCCCAAGTCGGGCAGAACTGAACACTGGCCCCACGGAGCTGACCACCCCTCGCCTGGTGGAATAGCCTTCATCAGAGGGCACGAGAGACCCTCGGCCTGCAGAGCCCAGCGACAGCAGCCTGGGGGACAGGGCCAAGAGGGCGGCTAGCAGGGCACTGTCACCAGGTGGGACACCCACTGAGCCACACACTGGGGACGGAGCCCATCTGTGTGTGTGCAGGGTGACTAGGAAAGGGGCGCCAGAGGACATCCCGCCCCCAGCAAGCCTGACCGGGACCACGGACCCTCCACAGAAAGGAAACCCAGCCGATGGCCAGAGCCAAGCCACTGCTCCACCTGTCTGCCCACCGGATGCCCCTCCTGCTGGCCCCGGGCTGGGCCCCACGGGGGCAGGAGCCGGCAGCTGCAGACGCCAGGCCCCTCCTCCAGGCCACGGAGAATGACAGGACATCAGGCTGCGCGCACAGCCAGAGGGGACCTAGGAGCACGGGGTCCTGCGGGGCAAGCCGAGACAGCGTCCTGGACGCCACCCCTGGCCTTGAAGTCCAGCCTCAGGGCACAGGGGACCTGGGCCAGCTCTGGGACCCAGGTCCCCTATCCCTCACCACAGAGCTGCCTGCTGTCCTGTGCCCAAGTGGTGAGGAGGAGAGGCCCCCAGGGCCCTGCAGGAGGATGGAGCTGGACTGCCCAGAAGCCCCCCTGCAGAGGCTCTGCCCATGCTAGGTGTGGCCACATCCTCTGGCAGGGTCCTCGTCCCCGCAGAGGCCTGGCATCAGCGTCCTGCCCGCCCCAGGCTGGCACGGCGGAGCAGCCTCACAACCCCACCTACCGGACTCCAGCCAGTGGCTCCTGGTGGCTCCGGCTGCGGCTCCGCCCCAGAGCGTGGCCCAGGAGCAGCCCACCCTCACCTGCCCCTGCGGCCCCGGCCCCCAACCCAGGCCCTGGAGGAGGCAGGGTAAGCCGCGTGACCAGCCTACTGTGACAGTCCTCAGGCGACCGGGGCCCAGACAGGCGGCCTGGGAACTGGCTCCGGCCCCTGTCCGCTGCCCTCATTTCCTCTGCCGGCTTCCTCTGCTGGGGGTGGGGAGGCCGTGGCCGCCTGTCCTGCTGCTGCTGGTTCCTCAGTGACAGCAGGCAGGGCCCAGACGCTGAAGCCCTCCCAGCACCGTGGCCCTCGGGGGTGGGGGGGGGGTGACCCGAGTCTCTCCACCAAGGACCCACCTGGGGACAGGACGGAGCGACCCAAGGCTCCGGGCAGCAGGCCAGGCTCCCTTGAGGTGATCTCGCCCAGACTCCCCCCCCCCAGGCAAGGCTGGGTTGGCTCCCTCAGGCCCACCTGGTCCTGCCCCCAGGGCCAGCCTCTGAGAGGGACAGGCCTCCTCAGAGCCCAGGAGGGCCTGGCAGGGGGCTGGGAAGTGCTCCCCGAGCAGGACAGGTGTTGGGGACAGCCATGCCTCAGACACATCCCTGCTCACCCCCACTGCCGAGGGCCCAGCACCCTGAGGAACCAGGGGCGACAGTCTGCACAGCGTCCTGGGGCTGCCTAGCAAAGTGCCAAGACTGATACCCCCGGTTCTGGAGGCCAGAGGTCAGGTCCAGAAGCCCACAGGGCCACGCTCCCCAGCAAAGTCCAGGGGAGGGTCCTCGCCTCCCCGTCCCTGCCTCTGTCCTCTCGTGGCCGTCTTTCTGCCAGTGTCTGTGCTCCCTCTTCAGGTGGCCCCCCGCCTGGCCTGGCCTCGTCCTAACGCATTCCGTCTCCATGAGCTAGTTCCCACGTGGCCCCCTCCGAGGTCCTGGGTGGGCACGAATCTGGGTGACACCCTTCAACCAGCCAACTCCTCCAGAGGAGCCCTGAGGAGGGGCGGTGGCATCCACAGGTGAGTGAGGGGACTCTGGCCAGTCCCCAGAGTCTCAGGAGCCACCCACAGCAGGGGCTGCCGAATCTCACAAGACACTCGTCCACAGTCACGCAGTCCACGCAGGTGGTCAGGGCTGGGGCACAGCGTGGGGGTCTGGGCACCCTGAAATGCACAGAGACCCAAGGCAGAGCCTTCCTACACGTTTCAAGTCACAGCCACCACAGGTCCAGCCAGGCCATCTGGGGGACTCAGGCCCACGCCAAAGCCAGCAGCACCAGCGGGCCCAGTTCAAGGTCCCCCAAGAGAGAGGGTCTGGCCTGGGAAGGACCAGGGAAGGCGGCTCCAAGCCTGGGCTCTGACCACAGAAGCCACAGGTACAGACGGCGGAGGACGTCCACTGCCCCGCGTGTGCCCAGGTGCGGGTGTGCGTGTCAGGTGTGTGTGGGATCAGTGGGCGTGAGGCACAGGAGCACGTGTGTGTACGTGTTCACGGGTGTATGAACCCGCAGGGGCAGGTGGGTGGCTGGGCCCTGGGCAGGGTGGGAGCAGGTAGAGCCCATCTGAGGGAAGGGCACACCCCACTTCCTGGAGAATGTGCCAGAAGGGAGAGAAAGGGTTTCCCTCCCTGCCCAGGGCCTGGGACCTCACATCTCCTCCCTGGCCTCATGAGCTCCCTCCTGGGCTCCCAGACCACTCCCCGGCTCGGCCAGGCTCCTGTCCCCAGGAGACGCTCTGCCTTCACCCAGGCCCCACAGCCCCAGGCTCAGGAGTCGGGGTCACGGCTCTCTGGTTTCCAGGGCCCATCTGTGAGCCAGGAAGCAGGACGGGGATAACACCCGGCTGTCCCAGGGCACCTTCTTGGGCCCTTGGGCCCCCTGAGTCCCTCACCCCTGTGCTGCTCGACCAGGCCTGGTCTGGGACTCGGCCTCCTCTGCTGCATGGTCACTGTGGGCCCTGGTGCGCCTGGCTGTGTGCCTGGCCACACATGGACCCGGGAGGAGCCACTGTCCTGGTGAGGCTGGGCCTCCCCAGAGGGGAGGATGTGAGCTGAGGGGCTGGAGGATGGGGTGGGAAGTGGGGAAGGTGCTGGCCCAGCTGCCCTGTCCTCCACGAGTCTCCACACACTCCAAGTGCTGCTGACTGGTCCAGGACACCTGACCGGGGACAGCCTTGACAAACACTGTCCAGGTACCCAGCTCGGCTGAGTGCTCCACACCAGGGAGGATACCACAGCCCCCAGCTTAGAGATCAGGAAACGGAGGCACAGACAGGGCCAGGTGCCCAGGAGGGGGCTGGTGAGCACACCCTGGGCAGCCTGGCCCAGCGCTGCCCGAGCCGTGCCCGGAGGCCTGGGGGCGATGCACCGCCACCCAGCACCTAGGACAGCTCCAGGCCCAGGAACCACAGCACCCTGATGGAGGCCTGAACCAGCAGGAACCCACTGAGGCCCCCGGTCATCCAGAGGCTGAGAGTGAGAAACGGGTCACCCCTGCCCTGGGGCACCCGGCAGGAGCGGTAACCCCACCCCTCAAGGTCAAACACCACCTCCTTCCCAGCCCCCTCCAGCTGCCCCTGTTCCCCTAAGACGACCCCATCACCCTTCATTTCTTGGCTTCCATTCTCTGCCCACCTGGTCTACCCAGGAAAAGGCTTCACCTGTGCAGAGCTGATCTCAGAGAGGCTGGGTGATTGGCCCAAGACCACACAGCATAAAAGCCACCTGACTGCAACTGCCATGGAACGTTCCCCAGTCACCCATGTCTTGGGTGTCAGGGAGCCAGGGAAGAGCCAGACCCAGATGAGCAACTCTTCCGGTGCAGGGGGGGGGGCACCGGGCAGGGGCGCGGAGGCCGGGGGCACCGGGCAGGGGGCTCCCCTGCGCTGGCCCATATCACCCCAGGAGTGAGCATCCAGGCCTGTCCCCTCAGCACCCTGTCCTGCCCAGTATGGCTGGTGGGGGTGGAGGGGGCCCAGGCAGACCCCAGCAAGTGCCAATGGCCTCCACCTCCAGCTCAGCCTCTGCAGTCTCAGACACATCTGCCCACACCACCTGTACCATCAGACTGCGGTCACCTCCGTGCGGACCAGGACCAACTCCTGTGATGGACCAAGAGCTGGTCATGGGGCACAGGGCACAGGCTGGAGACCGTCAAGACCCTGTGCCTGGCGCTGCAGTGACCAGTGAATGACCCATAAACAAACTGCAACCATTGACAACATGAGCCCCTCTTCCCTGGGTTTTGCTGGCCCCAGAGGACCACCCACAGATGCCAGCTGAGCTCAGAAAGGACCATCTCTCCCTCCATTATGGGGATGAAGAAAGTGAGCAAGCCACTGTGGTCACAGGGAGCCTCGGGCACCAGGCTGTGCCCCAAGACTGTCTGGCATAGCTGCATGCCTCCAGAGCAGCCCAGGCTCCAGCACTGTCCCATTGGACAGACGGGAAAATGGAAGCCCAGAGAGTCAGGGAAGGAGAGAGGAATCTCAGTGGGGGACAGCAGGTTCTGAATGCTGGGCTAAGTACGGCCAGAGGTGCCTGCCTCTCCTTCCCCACACACGGAGCCCTCAGGGCCTGTGGGTTACCCCTGCAGGAGCATTCTCTCCCATCCCATCACCTCCTGGGTAGCCCCAGGACAGGCGCGGTGCCGGGGTACAGTCATGGCGGGGCTCTCTCCTTCCAGCAACCTTTCTCCCTCCTAGGTCATTAAAAGGACACGTTGTAATGACACTGATCACAGCTGGCTACCAAGTCTGTGCCCATGCTCAGAGCTGCTGTTCCCCTACGGTGGGGAGGGTCTCTCTTGCCCTGGACACCTGGTTCAGGGTCAGGGTGCAAAGACCTCACCAGGAGAAGTCTGCACCCAACAGAGAGGCATCTACCTCCACTCCCCAGCAGTCCCAAGGCCTCCCATCTGAGCCTGGACCTGCTTCCCAGCAGGAAGACCCATGTTTGCTGGACAACGTCTGGCATGGCATGGGGACCTTCCCAGCCCACGGCCAGCTCCCAGCTCCTGGATGCTGGTGTGTGGCCTGGGGTTGCTCAGCCCCTACCTCAGCCCACCAGTTCCTGCTGCTGCTGCTGCTGAGCTCTGAGCCATCTGATGATGGTGGCACTGTGGTCTCTGAGCCCCTCAGGTCACCCCAGGAAGTCATTTCCAAGCAAGTGATACCCATGGCCCTTAGCCAAGCAGACAGCCCTCCCCCAGGAACAAATGCCTTCAGACCTGGTCTGCCCAGGGGACCCCGTGCATCACTGCCCGTGCTGGCCCCCCTCCAGGGAGGAGACCCAGGAGAGCCATCATGTGCAAGCCTGGCTCTGTTTGGGCTGCATCAGCTTGGTGCCAGAGCCCCAGGGACATGGAGGTAGGACTCGAGGCCCCTGGGCAGGGGCTTATCCCCCACTTAGGCTCAGAGGGGCTGGGAGCTGGAGACAGCAGAGGAAAAGCCACCTCCTAGCCACACCTGGGACTGCCCACTGTCCACCCCCTCTGCCCACCCAGCTGCCACACCATAGCCAAGCAGCCACCGGTAAACATGTCGCTGCGGGGTCCACGGGGTGGGGGTGGGGCCTGGACCTAGTCCTGCGCAGCCAGCTTGACAGCCCCACCTCTGCTTCACCTGCTGCCCAAGGCCTGGGCCCCACCAGGCCCACTCTAGGCCTCCACCTGGTAGGCAGCCACCACCTCCCCTGACAGGGAGCCCCAGAACCAGCTCTGGGCCTGGTAAGGAGCCCCCCAACCAAGACTATAGGCCAGCAAGAGTCCACAGATGGCCCGTGCCCCAGCCTAGATGCCACCCCCCCCACACACCTCCCTAAGGGCTCTGAGCCATGGCAACCTCCTCTCCTGCACACCTGGGGCCAACCTGAGCCCTCCGAGCCCTCCCCGGTTACCTGTGCTGGGGAGGCATCCCAGGGACACAGGACCCAGCCACCACTGCCAGCCCAGCTGTGCCCTGTCTGGGCCCCAGGGCCTGTCCAGTGCCACAGACCTGTAGGGGTCCTGCTAAGCTTGACCCTGCTCCTCTGTCCCGGCTCCAGGCAGCAAAGGGGTTAATTTCCCTGCAAAATGGGAAACCCAGGCCGCAGCAGCACCGTGTCCGCAGCGGGAGGCAGGTGGGGGTGGGACGCAGCCAGCAGGCCCAGGGGCGCGCGTGGACTCACCGGGGTCGAAGTGCGAGCTGAAGGCAAAGCTGGGGTTGAAGAAGGAGGACGACATGGCCAGGGCCAGCAGCGCGACGGGCATCCCCGGGCGGGCGCTGCGCTCAGGACGCCCGCGGCCCTGGCCCGCGCCGCGGCATCGCCCAGCGGCCGCCGCAGGTGCGGAGCGCGCGGCCCCCGCGCCCAGCGCCCCCAGCCACCGCAGCAGCGCGGGCACCGGTGGGGGCGGCGACAGACGAGGCGCCTCCGCCCGCCGCCGCGGCGCCGCGGGGCTCCGGCTGGTGCAGTCCGAAAACACGCGGGAGCGCGCGCGGGGGGGGGGGGCGCGGAGGCCGGGGGCACCGGGCGGGGGGGGCACCGGGCGGGGGCGCGGAGGCCGGGGGCACCGGGCAGGGGGCACCGGGCGGGGGCGCGGAGCCGGGCCGCAGAGGTGGGGGGGCGCGGAGCGGAGGCCAGGGGCACGGAGGCTAGGAGCGGCACGGAGGCCGGCGAACACGGAGGCTGGGAGGGGGCGGGAGGCTAGGGGTGGAGGCGTCGGGGGCTGGCATCGCCGACGCAGGGTCCGGGCGGCGCGGGGGTCAAGGCAGGCTTCGGAGGCGACCGGGGTCCCCCGCGTGCCCTTTGGGCGGCGCCTGGGCTGGCAGGGTGGGGGGCTATTTTTGCACGACCGCCTGCGGCTGTGCCACGCTGCGACAGCCGTGGAGAAGGAACTGGCCGCCCCCGCCGCAGTGAACAGCGCTCCGGCGGGCGACAGCGAGGGGCTGCCTCCTCCCGCCCCTCCCCCGCCCGCAGCCATTTTGCCCCGCTGCGGTGGCGCTGCGGGGGCAGCCCGGCCTGGGCAGAGCCGGCTGTAGCCTAACTAGTAGTGGAGACTAGTAGAGTTGGGTCGCCTGTACCTCCTGCTCCTTGATGCTTGGGCCAGTTGCAAAGCCCCTGGATGGCCTGTTGGAGGACAGGGGACTGCAGCAGCAGGGGCTGGGGGAAGACATAGGACAGGGTTTGGCACAGGGGTCAGCAGGGCTGGGAGAGGGCTCCAGGACTCACCCATTTTTTTTCTAGGGTGGATCTTTGTGCAGAAAGTCCACTTCTCATGTGCCCAGCAAGGGACCCTTCTCTGTCTCCTCAGATCTCAGGGGTCTCCTGCAGTGGCAGGTACACCCCAAGCCTGCCCAGGACGCTGGGCTGTCCAGACCTCCTTTCTGTCCCAGAATAAGTGGTGGATGCTCTCTGGGGCTTTGCCCCAGTCTGCTGTGGACCAAGGAGCCACAGGGGTGAAGCAGCCCCCAGCAACTCAAAAGGCATCTGTTCACCTTGTCCAGTCTGTGCCTTCTGGGGACTCAGGAGAACCAGAGGCCACTGGACTGCAGAGGTAGTTCACAGCCCTGGGGATGGGGTGCTGCAGTGGCCCCCTGAGGGCTGTTGTCCAGGAGTGCACCAGTATAAAGGACAGAGGTTAGATACCCTGCAGCAAAAGTGCTCAGCTCCTCTATGGAGGGCCAGCCTCTGCCCAGCTTGGCAGGTACCCCGACACCTGGACCTGGGCAGGGGAAAAGTCCAGTACCCCCAGTGGGTGCTAGTTTTAGGCTGAGAGGGAGTCTCTGTCCAGACTCTCAGTGCCCATGTGGCCTGCCCCTGAGCAGGTCTAAGATGGCTCACTTGGAAAGAACAGTGGTTCAGGATTTGCCTGTGAGCACGTGTGCAGGCATGTACACAGGGGGCCAGACAGGGTCGGAAGCCTTTGAGTTTCAGGTGCACCTGAGTCCCCATGAATGGCATGAGCAGAGATGGGCCTGCCATTCTGGGGGTGATCACAGGCCACTGGTCCAAGTACAGGCTTCTGCCCATTCCAGGGCAGAGTCAGCTAGCACCCCTAGGTGAGAGGACCCGGGGATGTAGCCCTGCCCTATCTCTTGGCCTGGGGGAGAGCACGGTACCCCAGACCCTTCAGTGCCTCTGTAGGAGCCATGCCTAACAGTGGAAAATGACCACCTGAGTGACCAGGACTCCCAGTGGGCCTCAGCCCACAGTGTAGTGGTCACAGAGGTGCCAGCCACTGACACTAGAGGGTACTGTTAAGTCCTGTAGATGCCAGGGGCGGAGGATGGCCAAAGGAGCCGACTCCAGGGCCTAGCCTGGTGAGGGGGGGTGGCCGTCCAAGGGGCAGATGCAGCTTTGGAAGGAGATCCTGGGGGGAGGGGAGAGGCAGAGGAGGAGCCTCTAGGGGTCAGAGGGTGGCAAGGGCTAGACCTGGAGGAGCGTGGGGCAAGGGAGCGCTCAGGAGCAGAGCTTAGGGGACACCAGGAAGCTGGGGGATTGTGTCCTTCTCAGGTGAGTGGTGACCAGCAGGGCATGTCCACATAGTGCCACAGTATTGCCCCCAAGAAGATCAAGGCTGTGGCAGGTGCTGCACCAGGGATGAGCCACAATGCATGGTGCTCAGGGACAGAGGCCAGTCTTGGGAGGGTACAATTCTGTTTATATGAAGTGTCCAGATGGGGCAAGTTCACAGGGACAGGAAGTAGCCTAACGGTGCCAGAACCCTGGGGAGGGGGAGATGGTAAGTGATGGCTGTCTTCTTTTGGGGTGATGAGAAATGTCCTAGGTCTTGTGAATATGCTGAAACACACTGCGCTACAGAGCTGGTCCTGGGGTGCACCTTGGCTCCAGCACCCAGGAAGCAGAGACAGAGGATCCCTGAGCCCGGGAGTTTGAGAGCAGCTTGGGCAACAGAGCAAGACCCTGTCTCAAAACAAAAACAAAAAACTGACACCAAATTGTAGACTTCAAGTTGATAGTTTCATGATGTGTGAATCATATCTCAATAAAGCTGGTAAAAATAAACTTAGTCAGCACTGGGGCTGTGGCTCAGTCGTAGAGCGCCTGCCTCACAGGTGTGAGGCACTGGGTTTGATTCTCAGCATCACATAAAAATAAATTAAAAAAAAAGATATTGTGTCCATCTACTAAAAAAAAATTTAAAAATAAACTTAATAATTAAGGTAACCAATATTTTAATGCAATATTCTAAAGAGTCAGAATTAATAGAGCCGGGCAGGGTGGCTGGTGGCACTCACCTGTAATCCCAGCAACTTGGGAGGCAGAGGCATGAGGATCGACAGTTTGAGGCCAGCCTGGGTGACCTAGTGAGGCCCTGTCTAAGGTGAAATAAAAGGGTGTGGCTCTGCTGTGCACAAGCCCTGGCTTCAGTTCCCAGCATCACACACACAGAAAGTCAGTGTGAAAAAGTTCACAATGAGTAAAATAACACCGTTGTGAGGAAAGGCTGGGTCACAAAGGCTGTCGGGCCCCTGGAGCCTGGCCACCCCTCCTCAGGGTCCCATCCCACGTGCTGGATCCAGCCATGACAGACACGGGGTGGTGAGGGGGGCAGCCAGAGCACACAGTGGTCTTTGTCCCCTCCCTGGCCTTCCCAGCCTCACGCTCAGGTCCTTGCCAGGGTCCTCCTGGCCTGGAGAACTCCAGCAGGGTCACCTTCCATAGACTGGGACCCAGGGGCGCAGGGAGAGGCACTAGTGAGGGGCTCTGGGGTGAGGGAGGCAGACAAGAGGAGCAAGAGGGTGGGGAGGCCCCGGGAGTGTCCTCACGGCTGGTTGGAGCCACAGAGGACTCTCAGTCTGAAATAGAGTTCCCACCCACGGCTCCAGGGCAGGGCTTTCCTCCATTCCAGCCCTTGGCTTGTGGCTCCACCTGGCCCCACCCCTCCTCTGTGGTCTTGGGGAGCTCCTCCAGAGCCGCCCATCACTGGACAGACCTGCCCTCACTGGACAAGTCTTTATCTTTTTTTTTTCCCCCAGTGCTGGGGATGGAACCCAGAACCTTTGGGTGCTCTGCAGGCAGACTCCACCACTGAGCCACCCCCAGCCCAGTGGACCCTTCCTTACACCTGCAGAGACCCTGTGTCCAGGTGAGGCCACTCCACCATGACCAGGGGCTATGACTGAACTCACTACAGCAGGGAGGGGAGCACAGGGCCCTGGGGACAGGTCATCCCCTTCCTAAATTCATCCCATAAACATTTTAATCCTGACAAGCCACATTCGCATTCCCGCCTGTGAACTGGGCAGCCTGGATTCAGCACAGAAACCCATGCGCTGCCACCACAGTGGGCAACAGGGGCCCCCCTGCCTGGCAGGACCCCACCCCACACAGGGCACCTCAGTCACATCCCCAGCTCTACCTGCCAGGCCCTCTGAGCAGCATCTCTAGGGTGCTGGGGCCTCCAACCCCAGCCCCCCAAGCCAGGGCTGCAGCTCCTGACCACAACACAGGGACAACATGCGCCCAGCAAGAGGAGGCCACCCAGGATCCAGCTCACCTGCCTGCTTCAGCCACAGCTGTACCCCACTGGGGGGTGCTGGGGTGACCCTGTGTCTGCATGGGGAGGGGAACTCTGCCCCTACATAGATTTTTCCAGGACACCCCTCAGCTTTGGAATAACCCCTGAACCCCACCCTGTAGCTGTGCTCTGCCTGGGCTTCTGGCATTTGACAAAGAGACACCAGTGGGTAGGGGGTGCCCAGCCTCCACAGGAGGCCCAGCTGTGGCCCAGTGTTCAGAGCTGGCCAAGGGCCGCCCACCTACCACAGAGGCCACACCATGATCTAGGAGGAGGCTGCAGCTTGAGTCCTCTGTCCGTATACTTAAATGGCCCCGGCAACAGAGGAGCCAATTCCTCTTCCTTCTCCAACGCTCAGCCAGACAGCCCGGGGGGCGGCTTTGGGCTTTGCTGGGAGGGTGTGCAGGCGCAGCAGCAGGGCCCAGCCCCACTCTGCCTGCAGTAGCTTCACACAGGAGGCTGGGCAGTGCCAGCCCTTGAGGGGTCTCTGCAGGGGGCAGTGTTCATGGTCGTGGGACAGGGTCACCCTGCACTGGGAGGTGGTGCCTGTGGCCCCTGCAGGCCAGCTCCACCCAGGGGGGGGCCAGGGCCAGGGCAGGAGGAGCTGCTCTGACCTGCAGTGAAACCTGAGGGGCCGTGGGGGACAGGCCATCTGTCAGCTTGGGGCAGGTGCTGGCTCCAGGAGCTTTGGCGAGCGGCCGGCTGCCTCTCCCCCACCCTGTGAGCCGAGCAGCCTGGCTGCTCATGCCGGGCTCCCCCCCCAGCGCGCTCCTGGGCTTTACTAAAAGTGCTCCCTCCCACTCTGCACATGTCCTTGTGCTACTGCAGTGACAGCCACACATGGGGTTAGTCCTTGTCGAGTGGACAGTCAGACCTCAGCCCTTCATGTGGCTCAACAGGCTCCATTGTTGGCCTGTCCACATGTCGCTGTGGGTGCAGCTGCTGTGACCGCAGTCACGCGCCGGGGACACCCAGACTGTGGCAAACTCTCCTGGAGAAGAACTTGGCAGGACCGGGGGGAACGTCCACGGTGTCCCGTGTCGTCCACTCTTGTGAACGTAGCCAGGTGGAGGACGTGTTCTGGTTCAGAGGTGAGAACCACCATCTCTAAAGACAGAAGCTCTGGAACCTTCCCGAAGCCCAGCAGATGGACAGTCAGGGGAGCTGCTGGACATCCTCAGTCAAGTGAGGAGCCATTTCACCTCCCTTCACAGGGAACGCAGCGGCCGGCAGAGAGACACGGGGACCAGTGGGTCTGGAGGGTGCCTGGGTCCTGGCGCAGCCCTCAGAGGCCATGACCTGCACCAAGGGGAGCTGGGGACGGGGGCTGGGAAAAGGTTTCCCTTTTTTACTGTCATTTTGGGGTACAATACTATTTCTAAAATTGAAGGCTAAAAGTCTTAGGCCTGGAAAAGAAACGGATGGTGAAGTGTTTCCCTCCAGGCAGGCCACGGCCAGGAGCTTTCAGGCATGAAGTGTCCCTGCTCCACTCCCCAAGGTCCCCGTGGTGCTCACAGGAGCCCCCTTGGCCTGCAGGCCTTCTCCTCCCCTGGCCTTCTCCTCCACCCCCTGTGGACCTCGACAAGGACCACCGCTCCGCCTTGGCCAATCACCGGAGGAGGCGGGGATGTCCAGGCTCTCCTGTGGGCTTTTCTGACACCCTGGCCAGCCGGTCCCCACCGGGAGACCATGCCATGCCAGAAGGCCAAGCTCCTGGACACGACACACAGCTTCCATGAGCAGTCAGGGTGGACCTTGGGCACAGGGGCAGCTAGTTGTCTGCCCTAGTTGACAGTGGAAAGCCAGAGCAGCTGCTCCCTCCGGGGTCTCACCTTGCAGTGCCCAGGAAAGCACTGAGGATCAGACAAATTCCCGGAATACCAAACTACCAAGTCTGAATCACAGAGAAAGAGAAAATTGGCACAGACCTGTAACCAATAAAGAGACTGAACCAGTGATCTGAACGGCCATAAAGAAAAACGCCGGACCCTGTGTGCTCGCGGCTGAATTCTACCAGATATGTAAAGAGCTTAACATCCACCAAACTCTTCCAAAAAGAAAAGAGGAGGGGATACTTCCTGACTCCTCCCGTGAGCCAGCATTATCCTGATATCAAAGTCAGCAGAGGCCACAGAAAAGACAACTACAGGCCAATATCTCTCCTGGACATGAATGCAAAGGTCATGGGCAAAACCCCGGCCCCCTGGACTTAGTAGCACGTTATAAAGGTCGTCCACCACGGCCAGGTGGGATCCACTCCCTGAATGCAAGGAGGGGCCAACATTCGAGAGTCCATCAATGCCACACACAGCTTTGACAGATGAAGGACAAGTGACGCACCAACTGAGGCAGAAAAAATACTGGGTGAAATTCAACACCCTTTCATAGCAAAACACTCAACAGAGTAGAAGGAGACTACCTTAACACAGCACGAACCATCTGTGCAGAACCCCAGCAAGCACCACGCTCTGACGGAGGGCAGACTCAATGCTGCTTCTACAATCGGGAACAAGGCCAGGGTGCCTGCTCTTGCCATTTATAATCAACAGTACTAGAAGTTCTAGCCAAAGCAATTAGGCAAGAAAAGAAAAAGTATTCAAGTTGGAAAAGAAGAAGTCAAGACTATTTCTGCTCACAGATAATATACTTTTATGTTTTGAAAACCTGAAAGATTCCACCAACTGTTAGAGCTAACAAATGAATTCAGCAAAGTAGCAGGAAATAAAGTCAACACACAAATACCCATGGTGGTTCTTTTTTGTAGGGGGTGGTCCTGGGGATTGAACTCAGGAGCACTTGGTCACTGAGCTACATCCTCAGCCTTATTTTGTATTTTATTTAGAGACAGGGTCTCACTGAGTTGCTTAGTGCTTCACTTTTGCCGAGGCCAGCTTTGAACTCAATCCTCCTGTCTCAGCCTCCCAAGTTGCTGAGATCACAGGCATGGGCCCGGCAGTCAAATGTTGTTTTTTTTTTTTTTTCAAAAATTCATCTTTTAGTTTTAGGTGGATACAATGTCCTTATTTTATTTTTATGTGGTGCTGAGGATGGAACCCAGTGCCTCATGCATGCTAGGCTCTACCACTGAGCCACAGCCCCAGCCCCATGTCAAATGGTCTTTGACAAGGTGTCAAGACGATCGATTCACTGGGGAAAAGACAAATGGTGCTGGGAAAACCAGGCATCCAAATGTGACGGGATGAAGTCAGACCTTCCTCATATCACATGCAAACCCTGGCTCAACAGGTCCAAGACCTGAACACCAGGGGTAAAGCCATGAACTATTATAGGAGAGAGGACCAAGCTTCCATGGCATTGGGTTTGGCTCTGACACCCACAACAGTCAACAAAAAACCCCCACAAATTTGAGTTCATGATTTTTTTTTTTAATGTGCAGAAAAAAAACAATCAACAGAGGAAAAAAGTCAGTCCAAGGAATGGAAAAGCCAGGTGCAGTAGCTCAGGAGGCTGAGGCAGGAGGATCACAAGCTCAGGACCAGCCTCAGCAATTTATCGAGGACCTAAGCAACTTAGCGAGTCCCTGTCTCAAAATAAATAAAAAGGGCTGGGGATGTGCTCAGTGGTAGAGTGCTGCTGGGTTCAATCTCCAGTACCAAAAAAAAAAAAAAGATGAAAAAAAATGTTGCCAATCCTTGTCTGATAGGGAATTAGTATGCAGAATGCAGAGAGGATTCCTAAAGCTCAACAAAAGTCAAACAGCATGACTCAAAAATGGGCTAGAACTGAGATAGACACTTCTCAAACAAGACCATGCATGGCCAGAGAGCACATGCAAAGACGCTCGGCGTCACTGGTCACAAGGAACACTGAAACGGCAGCGGGTCCCCCTCACACCCACAGGATGGCTGCCATGGGGACACAGCGGTGTGGAGAGGCTGGACGCCACGCCCCGCTGGCCAGGTGTGAAGCGCAGCGCTGCCGAGCAGGGCCTGGGGCTCCTCTGTGTGGCCCAGCACCTCTAATTCTGGGTGGATCCCCAGAAGAACCGAGGGCGGGGACGAGAGGGAATGCCTGCCTGCCCACGTTGACAGAGCCTGCAGGAGGGGACACACCCGGGTCCATCAGCAGAGGAGGGGAGACAGAAGGTGGCCCAGCCACACTGGGGAAGGCCCTCAGCCCTGAAGAGACAGGACACTTTTCCTTCAGGGTACCCTGAAGGGCTGCTGCCTACCCAAGGTCACTGGTAGGTAAAAACAAACCAGGCTCCCTGCTGCCTAGTGTCCCTGCTGCTGAGGGCAGCGTCTTTGGCCCGGGGTGGAAGGAGGACCACGGGTGAGCTCCCCTCTGCAGCCCCACAGCGTCTGGTGACCAGGGCATCTCCCCACCCAGCCCTGGAGGCTCCCTGTCTGTGACATAGGCACCTGGTAAGAGGCTGCCGCAGAGACTACCCAGGGCCATTCCACGCTGCCCATGTCCCCACATCAGCAAGACGCCACCCTCACAGGGCTGAGGGCTCCAGCCGGGGGTGTGGATGCCTTCCAGCCCCGGGCCCAGTGGCCAAGTCATCCTGCCCACCCATGTCAAGTTGCAGGATAAGAAGCACATGGCTGAGAGCCACTCCCGGCGGCCGGAGGTCCACATCTTAAAGAAGGGGGACTTGACCAAGTTTAATGCAGACAAATGTGAAGACATGGTGACTGAGTGGTGGCTCATCCCCAAAGGCTACAGGGTCAAGTACGCCCCAGTCAGGGTTCCCCAGACACACGGGACCCTGCACTCCTGAGGACTTCCCCTGTGCCCTTAATCACATCCACTGATAAATCCTATGTCATGTCCAGGAAGAAGAAAAAAAAGATCTGACGCGTGCCACACGGGAGAACTCGAAGGTCTCGCGGTGAATGAAATAAGCCAGTCACAGAAGGACACGGACCGTGCGAGGCCTCCTACTGGAGGTGCCCAGACCCCCCGTTCATGCCGACAGTGGATGCGGTGGCCAGCAGCTGGTGACGAGTACAGACTCTAGGGTGGCGTCTTGCTGATGTGGGGACATGGGCAGCATGGAGTGGCCCTGGGCGCAGGGAGGAGGGTTAGTGTGCCGGGGGGCAGGGCTTCAGTCTGGAATGAAGGGTCCTGGAGGGGACAGTGGTGGTGGCCACGCGGTGCACTTGAAGATAGTCGTGCTGGAGAGCTTTAGGCCGCTCGCCTTCTACCACAGTAAAGCAGAAAGCACAGCAGCCAGAGGCCCACGGGGAGGGCTTCTGGTGGCCCCTTCCCACCAGGCCTGCCCTGTGTGCTCTCCACGTTGCAGACCTGCTGCAGTAACGCATCCCACCATTGTCCCAGTAAAGCAAGGACATTGGCTGGACCCCGAGGTGCTAGGATTTCCCCCGTCCTAGTTGCTGTGGACAGAGCTGGCTCAGCCCTGCAGGAACGTGAGCTGTCGGACACACTGGTGTCCCCTCGCTGTCCTGGGCCTAGTGTCTACCCTGAGGCTCCAGGTGCTCCCTGGCCCCTGAGCCTGGAGCAAACAGAACTGGGGGCCATTTTCCCACTTTCTGGGGACAGAGCCTCCGGGAGGCTGCTGTGAGAGTTCCCTGAGACCCTCTCAAACTGGCCGGCAGGGCACCTGAGGGCAGATGGCACTGCATAACAGCTTCATCATCACAGATCAGAAGGAACGTCACCTTCATAGGGTGACACACCACCAACAGGACCAGGTTCTGTGCCCAGCCATGCCCCTTCTGACAGCTCCTTCCTGCCCTCGCACAGCCTGTTGCCCCCAGCGTGGCCACCTCACAGGGTCAAGCTGACTGCAGCTACCTGCCCTGGGCAGAAGGTGACGATGTGCCTGGTGCTCAGAGCCAGGCAGGGACAGCCCCTTGCCCTCCTTGCCCCAGCAGAGGGACACACTGTGACCTGGGAAGAGGTCTGTCCTGTGTCATCTGGAGGCTCCGCAGCTGCTGAACTGTGAGCTTTCGCCCTGACTCAGGTCCCCAACATGCCACAGCACCACCTCTCCAGGGTCCCACCAGCCCACAGATGCCAGGCAATGGCCACGGCCTCATCTTTCGAGCTTCACGGCCCAGCGCTCCAGTGTCCAGGGCCGTCAGGACCTGGGTCTCCACGTGTGGCGGAGGCTCCAGGTCTTGGCCCCATCCTGTGACCTTGGGCAAGGCCCTTGGCCCTGCACCATCTGCCTGTCCCTCCCCATCCCCACGCCATGCCCGTTAAGGCCAGGTACTGCCCAGTCTGGACAGGCTAGCCAAGTGCCAGCAAGCCCCTTGGGGCAGCCAGTGCCAGGCTGGAGTACCCGGGAGGGGTGGAGGACAGCTGCAGTCACAAGATGTAAACAAGCCGGGCGCTCCCAGGTATAAAGCCTGACGTCCCCATAGTCCTCTAACACCCGGCCTGACTGCCTCCCAAGAGCCCCGAGGAAAGCCAGGCGGTAAGCTGTCCGGGCTGGGAAGCTCGGGGCACTAGGCCCGACTAGAGTTGCCCAAGCTGGACAGCAGGAGCTTGGGGCTTGTCTTTATACTCAGGACAAAGAGGTGCCCTGGGATCTGGAAGGAACTTAGCAAAGTCCAGGGGAGACAGGGAAAGGAGGAGGAAGGAGAGGGGCAGCTCTTCTGCCAGCCGCCCCCACTGGCCCCAAGGGAGTTCTGCTCCAAAGGCAGCCAAGTGGGCCTGGGTCCGCGCATGCGCCCACGGGGGGTGGCCCGGGTCCGCACGTGTGCCCACGGGGGGTGGCCGTGAGCCAGGACTGCACAGGGGCTGACGGCCACCACCCTTGGGCCCTGGGGTGCACAGGGCAGTGGCTCCAGGGCCTCCTGACCCAGGAGCCCTGAGCTGGCTCTGGCCCCTCACCTAGCCCCATCCGTGGATCCCCTGTGCCCATCATCTCCTGGCCACCAGTGAGTCCTCTCACCGTCGCGTCTGAAGTCCTTGGCAGAGGTTGGGTGCTGGGGCAGCCCCCGCTCCCAGGGAAGGCCATGTGGGTGGTGTGGAGTGGTTGGGCACAAAGGCCCAGCTGATGGCAGTACTGGGGACACGGCCACTGGCAGGCCTCGGAGCTCAGTCAGCTCTGGTGGTGGAGGCCGGGAGATGGGAGGGGAAAGGAGGCCTGAGGACTTCTCTAGGCGCTGAGAGGAGCGCGGGGCCTGCTCACCTGGGCCTTGCAGCCCCATCAGGCTGGACATGGGGGCCTTTCTCTGGGGACTGGTCAAACCCCATCCCAGGTCTGGACGCAGGAGCTATAAATAAACAAGAGCCCAAGGCCCTGCCTCCCCGGCCCCGGCCCCAGCATGCTGGTGGGGACCTGACAGCAGCCAGGTGGGAAGGGGGCTGGTGACGAGTACAGACTCTGGACAGGAGGTCGCCTTCTGGCCAGGCCGGGCCTGGCCTAGAATTTGGCTGGGCCCCTTCCTGATGGAAGCAGGTGGCAGGTCCCCCAGCAGGACCCCAAGTGGGCAGACCATCTTCTCCTCTTCCAGAATGGACCCTGAGATGCCCGGGGAGGGGAGTCAGGGACCAGGCCCGGTCCCGGGGTGGTAGGGCCTCTGCTATGCTGCAGGAGTTAGCCACTGAGGTGACGATGGGGGATGCAGCTCTAAGCCCATCAAACGTGCAAAAGCCCGGGCCCCACCATCCCCTTCCCTCCTGCTAGAAGACAGGGGCTGCCCCAGGGGAGCCACCCCAGGCAGGAAGCAGGATCCCGTCTTGGGGCTGCATCCAGTGCTCCCCATGTCCAGGCCCCAGGGTGGGGCTGCAACCTTTGACCTATCAGGAGGAGAGGAGAGAGGCCTCTAGCCACTGCCCAGCCCCCGGCAGGGCCATGAGTGCACACTGGCCCTCCTGGTGGGGCCATGTGTTCTAGATGTCTCCATCACCCTGTGAACTTTCTGGAGGGCTCAGGGGCCTTGGACACCTGCTAGCCCGCAGCCCTGGACTCTGAAATAGCTGTTCCTACTCATATCCTGGAACCCAACACCCCCCAGGGAAAGAACCTGAGAGCCCACAGGTCGTGAGGCTCTGCCATGAGGGGCACAGCTGCCCAGCTGCCCTGTCAAGTGCGGACAGTGATGCCGGCACCTCCTTGGCCACCCAGGCTCAGGGGCTGCCCCCGTGAGCAGGTGCCCCAGGATTACCCTGCCTTTCTCAGTGGGGAAACTGAGGCATGGAAACCCCTCCACCAGCTGCCCCACTTCTAAGCCTGGGGCCACCCCACATGTCAAAGTCATGATGTTTGCTGCCCAGGTGGGCGGTGCACACCTGGGCAGGGACGTACCAAGAGGCTGTTCTCTGCCCACCCCAGGACAGGATGGACGAGGACTTCTCCTCCCAGATGAAGAAGATGGCCCTGGCCATGGGCACATCCCTATCAGACAAGGACATAGAGCTTCTGCCCTCAGACATGAGGCACCACGGTACAGCCAGCTCTGGGGGCCCGGCCCCAGCCTGGGAAGGGGGAATGGGACATGGCTGCCCCTGTCCCTGGGCCCAGGCTTAGCAGGGGACATCTGATTTGTGTCCCTGGGACTGAGGGACTCAGGACTATGACCTTGGTGGGCAGGGAAGAAAGGAAGTGGACCTGGATGACCCCATCTCTGGGTCCACTGACCTGCCCAGCCCCGTGCACAGCTGGCCCTTCTGATGCCAGCCCGGTTGGCTCCAGGGTCCTTCAACTACCTCAAGTTCTTTGAGTACATGCGCAAGTTCCAGACCTCGGGACAGTTGGAGAGCGCCATCCGCAAGGCCTTCCAGACCCTGGACAAGGACAAGAGCGGCTTCATTGAGTGGAATGAGATCAAGTAACGAACGGCAGGGGCTGGGAAGGGTGTTGGTGTCCCTGGCCAGCCACAGCTGGTGCCCCCATGCACCCAGCAGACTTGACACGCCCCCTGGAGCCCCACTGGCCAGGGCCACAGTGTCAGTGCTGGACCCAAACCCAGAGGGTGGGGGACTCTGGGCCTGAGGCATCCATCCAGGGCCTTGGTTTCCCCACCTGTGAAGTGGGGACAAGCAGCTGCGAAGGTCAGGCCCTCCTGGCCCTGACCTGAGCCCCCTTCGGCCCAGGTACCTCCTGACCACCATCCCCAGTAACATGCCCAATGCCCCCCTGACGGATGAGGAGGCCGAGGCCATGATCCAGGCAGCCGACACAGATGGGGACGGAAGGATCGACTATGAAGGTGGGGGCAGCCAGATGGGGCCCCAGGGACTCCTCCAGTGCCCCACCCCATGTGACCACCTGGCCCCACAGTAAGGCCCTGGCCAGTGCTGGACACGCACTATCCAGGCATAGCATTGAGTGGCCACCCCACCCCAGATCTCTCAGCACCCCAACTCAATGTGGGGAACCAGTCTGGGGGTTGCTGAGTGGGTGGGTGTCTCACTGAGCAGAGACGGGTGCTGGGTGGGCTTGGGAAGTTCGGCTGGGCAGAGACAGTATGGGTGGGGCTGTGCCCAGGGAAGCGGCAGGGCTCAGGCTGCCTGTGGCTCTGGCTGCCCTAGACTTCTGGCCACCACTCGCTGTCATGATACTGGGGCAGAGGGCAGGCAAAGTGGCCACCAGGAAAGAGCCAACCGGCCCAGGGCCCCAGACACCACTGTCCAGGTGTGCGCCCATCCCTACCCACCTGTGCCACAGGCATAAAACAGGATGGCTGGCCAAGGGACTGTGCAGGACTCAGGCCCCCAGCCTCAGTTTCCCCACTGAGAAAGGTGGGTTGATCACAGGGCACCTGCTCAGAAGGGTCAGGCAGGAATCTCTGAGGGTCTCGGCGGACCCAGGTCATTTGAGCTCAGGGAGGGTCCACTCACTGGTCTTCCAGCTCACACCAGGGCTCAGGCAGGCTGGGACGTCAGATCCTCCAGACTGTGGGCCCTCAGAAAGGGGCAAGCCTCACCACTGCTGAGGCCACCAGGGGGGCCCGCAGCCTGGGCCGTCTGGGGGCCCGCAGCCTAGGCTCTCAGAAAGCAGACGTGTTTACTAGGTATGGATTTCCTGCCCTAGAATTTTCTGAATTAATCAAGAAGGAGAAGACTCCAAAGAAGAAGTAATACCCTGACCGGCCCTGGACCAGCGAGAGGTCCCTGTAGGGCTGTGTGGGGTGAGCATGTGCCCCACTGGACATTCACGGAGGAGACCAAGGGTAGACACAGCCTGTTCCAGGAAAGTGGAAGAAACAGAGCTCTAAACAAATGCGGTGCCGCTGCCCGTGTGTCTGTGAATGCCTCCCTGCGCCTGGGAGCCGCCGGAACGCGCTGGGGGCTGGTGGGGAATGGGCAGATGGGCGGGCAGGTGTCCAGGCCTCCCCTCCCCTGGTCTCACCTCACTGGGGGCACTGGGAGGGAGGTCCCCCCAGCCCTGGGCTGCCTGGGTCTGCCCTCTCTCTTAGCCTGGTGCTTCTTGGACCCAGAACCCTGAAGGGCCCCCTCCTGTGGGCCCTGGGTCTGTCCTGTGGCCACCTGGCCCCACACCCCCAGCTCACACAGCAGATGTGTGGACATGTGTGGGGATTCCTGCAGCCCAGGGCGAGTGAGGCCCAGAGTGCTCTGCAGGTGTCCTTGGCTGCCCCCAGGGCCAGAGCGCACAGGTGGCCGCCTCTCCTGGCCTCGCTCGACTTTGGGCTGGCTCTCCCTCTCACTCCTTGTGCTCCGTCCTCCAGGACTCCAGCTCTCCCGAGCTCTCTGGTGGGACATGGGGCCCGTCTTGGTCTTTGCCCTGCCCACACTGGCCCACCCTCTTTCAGTGTGAGCACCATTTCTATGCTGTCCCTGGCCCCCTCCTGGCCTGTCATCCGGTGTGGAGAGTGGCTTACCTCAGTGCACTCCTGAGGGCAGGTGGCCTCGTCCAGTGCCCCACCAGGAACACCCTGTCCCAGGGCCTTTCCACGGCTGTCCCCCCAGCCTGGCATGCTCCTCAGCTGCATGACAAACTCCCTCTTCTCCTTCAGTGTTTTCCTCAAATGTCACGTCCCAGTGAGGTCCCTACCCACCGTTCTGCCTTTCACTCACCCCCAGAATCTCACGCTCCCCTTGACCCGGTCTTCCCCACAGCCCCTCCCATCCTCCAATACACTATGACCTTCACAGGTGCATCACGTTTTCTTTTATGAGCAAACAAAGCATCAAAGACATGGGGTATGAGATCCCAGAAAGAGAGCGCCCCCGGAGGTGAGCGTGAGGTCCAGCCAGTGACACTGCTTAAGGGCTGAGCAGCCTCCTGGGTGTTCAGGATCTGCCAGGGAGGAGGTGCCCACATGGCAGCTCCAGCAGGGTCCCCGGGAGGAGCCAGGACACAGAGAACCCAGCCGGCCCCACAGACCTGGCCCCTCGGCCCCCTCCTCCCCGCCTGCCCACCAGAGCAAAAGTGGGTCAGCAACTCACAGCCAGACCTGGTGTGCTTATCGCCTGGGAGTGGCCTTAACGCTAAGGCCATAGAAAGGTTGGAAGTAAAAAGAGGGCAAAGAGACACCACGCGGGGCTGGGGCAGAGCGCTGGTCTGGCACATGTGAGGCACCGGATTCCATCCTCGGCACCACCCAAAAATAAATAAAACAAAGGTTTAAAAGTACTTTTAAAAAATTTAAGAAGAGAGACACATGCAGGTACCAAGGAGAGAAAGCTTTACTATCAGATGAAGGAGACTTTAAGGCAAGAAGCACTTCTAGGGTCAATGAAGAAGGACTCACGATAAAGGGCCACTGTCAGGGAATCACCATGGTTCTGAACGTCCAGCCTCCAAATGCACAACGGGAAAAATGAACACACCAGAATGAGACAGAGTTGATGCACAAATACGGTGAGAGACCTTAGCACTCGACCCCAGGGACCAAGAGACCGAGAGCCAAAGGAAGCAGTCAGCCTACAGAGGGCTCGGGAAATACGAAGGGCTGGCTCTTGGATGTAGCCAGTTCTCTGCAGCCCCCTAATGCAGAATGCACGTTCTTCTTTAAATATACAGATGTAACATCTGCCAAAGTTGACCAACAGCCAGGCCTTAAAGCATATCTCAACCAAGTGAAAGGACTGGAATAACATGGGACAGGTCCTCTGGGAAGATGAGTTAGAAATCAAAAACAAAAGTTAAAGAAAAACAACACAGTTCTAAACAGCCTGTGATTCAAAGAAACCACCACAGAAATAAGAAAATCAAACCTAACATTAACAAAAATATAACATACCAAACCTTGTGGGTACAGCTCAAGTCGTAATCTGAGGGAAATTCAGAGTCTTAAATGCATTGATTTGAAAGGAAAAGGGGCTGGTAATCAATGATCTAAGTATCCTCCCCAAGAACTTAGAAAAAAGAACAGAAAATTAAAGTTAAAGAAAAGAGAGGGAAGGAAATAAAGGGCAGGAATTCTGAAATGGTAAGTCCCTGGCTTTCTGCCCGTTACCCCCGCTAGCCTGTGGGCCCCGGAAGGTACAGTGTCTGCTCGGGTCTGCACCGCAAGGTCTAAGTCGGGCACAGAGATGGCTGCTGATGGTGTGGCCTCTCTCAGAAGGAATGTGGCTCAGACGCAGGCTCTGTGGGGAGCACGAAACCCACAAGAGCAGCAAGGTGGGCAGGGGGACTCCCTAGGCAGAGTCCACTTGAGGCTCTAAAACCTGACCTCCTAGGGCTGGGGACACAGCTCAGCTGGTAGAGTGCCTGCCTCACATGCACAAGGCCCTGGGTTCAATCCCAGCACCAAAAATAAAATAAAGAGAACACCTAAAACCTGACCTCCTGCTGTGGGAGCTCTCCTCCTCACCGAGGGACCAGACCTTACCCCACCACTCTACAGTCCAGGGACAGAACACGGCCCTGAAGATGGTAGGGAGTCTGGGCTCCTCCACCTCGACTCAGAGACCTTCTACTCAGGCACCCTATCACTTTAGGGACCCCCCATGGTCAGATCCTCCCTTCCCCCAGGAGCTCCACAGGATTACGTCCTGCTGGGTGACATCCGGCTGCCCCTGCCCCGACCTCTGGTCCACAACCTGCAGTAGGAGGAGGTGGAAGGCCCAGGCAGGAGGCTGAGGACTAACAGATGCCCCCAGAGCACAGCTGCCCCTGAGACCCCAGGAAACCTCCTGTGGAACTCCCAAGTGCTACAGGCTGCCAGAGGGACCCAAGGGCTATGGACTCCCCTCTGAGCCCTGTCCACCCTCATTCTCCAGGAGTCCAGGCCTTCCTGACAACATGCACTCTCTCCCAAATTCATATCTGCCTCCAGGTTGTGTCCTGGTCAGGGGCATTTCCCCAGCCTCACCCAAAGGCTTGGGCTTCTCCTTCTGGTCAGCCACCCTGTCCTGCAGATGGTGAGCAGAGAGGCCCAGCAGCCTTCACCCTCTGCCGTGTAGGGGAGCCATCGACAGCCTCCTGGCCTAGCCTGAGACCAGGGACCAGTTGAGTTCTTGTCTGGGAGGGGGCTAGACAAGGAGCAGACATGGCTTACGTCCAGCAGTGAACAGGATGGTGACTCGGGTGCAAGGTGGTACAGGGCGGGGGGGCATGGGGCTGGTCGGGCCCTCATGGGGGGAGACCCTCAGAGCCGTCCCAGACACAGCAGCAGAACCACATGCACAGGAAGCCTCCTGGGGTCTGCACACCACTTGCAGGCAAGGAGAGAGGCCTGGGGTGAAGGCCCCCTGGGGCTGCTGGGCAGCATCCCAACACGGAAGCCCGATCCAGGATAACACGCCTGCTGAGTAGACCCTCACCTCCCTGCAAGCGCTCCAGGGCTCTCCTGTCCACGAGGCTGCAGCCTCCAGCCGTCTGTGCCGACAACCCGCAAGGTGAAGGGCACTCGCAGATTCTGAGCTAAAGTGCCAAGTGCAGAGGCTGCAGAGGGAGGGTCTGTCTGGCAGTGCCCGCCCTCCTCGGGGTGCCTGTCTAGTCCCCGTTTCCAGAGGGCTCCCGGCAGTCACGCCTCAGCAGGGGGCGGTCTCCTAGGAGGGCTACCTGCTCCCCTGGAGTCTCTCCAGTCACTGGGGGACACAACAGCAGCCCAGGGGCTTCAGGCACCCACAGACTGCGTGGAGCCTCCTATGGGCCAGGTGGGGACAGAGGGCCATTCTCCAAGTTGGGCACCAGAGCTGAGTCTCAGGGCCACGGGGCAAGGCAGAGAACAGATGGGAGTGGCAGGGGCGTTGAGAGCAGAAGGGCTGCTAGCCACCTGCCATTTCCTGTTCAGTCTGAACAGCCCAAAGGAGGGAGATGGGGAGGCAGGAGAGGGCTGGAGGCAGGCCTGAGCTCTGCGGTGTCCTGCAGCCCAGGAGAGAAACATAAGGCAGGTGACACAGGACTCTTAAAAAAAAAACCACCTCTTTTACTGTAAAAAATACAGCCACAGACTGGGTGTCCTGAGCACAGGGCTCACGAGCAGGGCGCCCCAGGGCCCGGCACGGCACCTCCGTCCTGCAGGTGGCGTCACTTGGCACTCAGGGGCGGCCGCCTGTGCTGCTCCAGCAGCTCCTCCAGGTGATCAGCCCGCTTCATGGCAGCCTGTGACGGGCACCAGAGTCAGCCGTGGGCTGCCCCAACCTCAGGCAGGACCAGCACAGGGACCCTGGGACCCACCTCATGCTGTCTCCGGAGGCTGCTCACGGCCTTCTCCTTCCTGGCGAGGGCTGTCTTCACCCTGCAGAGGCACACAGTGGGATTCTGCACAGCGCCCCCTCGGCCAGCCTTCAGGGGCAGCCAGCCTGCCCAGCCCACTGGCCACAGCTCCAGGGCTGGCCTGGGCCCAGAGAAGCTGCCTTCGCGGGGGTCAGAACCCAGAGAGCGTGCCTGGAGCAGCACGGGCCAGGGGGCTGTGCCAGGACAGGCGTGAACTTCTCGTACCCAGCCCGCAGGGCCATGGCAAGTGTGGGCAGGTGGCAGGAGGACCATGAGGTCCCTGGGGGCTCACTGTTGCCCCTGCAGCTTCCCCTCTCTGTGTATCAGCTGCCCCACCCAGGCCTCCAGCCCTCAGGAGGCCCTGGGGTGCCCCCTGCTCAGGTGCTCCTGGTGAGGCCAGGCACCAGATGCCCCAGGACTCAGTGCCACTGGGGTACTGGTCCCGGCTTCCTGGACTCGGACCTGGACCACGTGCCAGCCCCCGCCCACAGGCGGCCTGCACCCCGGAGGCCTTCACCTTGCTCACCCTCCTCGTCTGTGGTGCCCTCCGCCGTGGTGCTGGGGGGTGCTGCACCTGCCCTGCCCTCGGCCTCCGGCCCCTGCCACCTGGCCACCCACCTCTGGTGCACCTCATCCATCTCCAGCTGTCGGCGGGCCTGCAGCTCAGCCAGCTCGGCCTTGACCCGCTGGTTCTCCTCCTCAGAGGCCGCCAGCCGGTCAGCAAACTCCTGGCGGACCACCTCGACCAGGCTGCCTCGCTCCCTGGACAGCTCCGAGTTGACCTGGAGGCAGGGAAGGTGGTGAACAGGGCTCCCGCGGCGGTGGGCTCTGGACCTGGGAGGGGCGGGGGACACTCACTGCCCGTAGGTCATCCAGCTCCTGCTCCCTCTGCCGCAACAGGGCCTGCAGGCGCTCCTCCTCCCCCTCGGCCTCCCCAAGGCGCCCCCTCAGCTCCGAGCACCGATCCCGCAGCTTCCGCTGGGCCTGCTCCAGTTCCGAGAGCTCAGCCTCATACTGGTCCCGCACACGCTTGATGCTGGTGGGTGGGCGGGGTGCGGCTGGCAGAGGGGCCGGGACGAACTCCTGCCCTCCCCTCACCCCAGCGGCCAGGGCAGCCCAGCACCAGCCCCTGGCTGGCTCCCGCGCTGGAGGCCTCACCGGCTCTCCATGGCCCTGTCACTCTCCTCCTTGGCCAGGGTCATGTCAGCCTCCAGCCGGTGGATGACCAGCTCGATCTCCTGGTCGCGGTCTTTCCGGATTTCCTCCTTGAGCTCCCGTTCCCGGTTCAGCTGCCACGCTTCCTGCGGGGCCAGGCAGCTGGCTGGGGAACCACTGGGAGGGCGCAGGACAAGGGAGGTGGAGGGGCACAGGGCAGGCTCCCGGGGGCTCCCTTCTTTGACCAACGGGGGCACGGACACATTCATCGGGCAGAGAGGGCTTGCCCTGCCCTGCCCTAGTTCCCCAGGTGCTGGAGCCCTTGGATAAGGCGGCCAACAGGCGAGTCCTCTCCTTGGAGACCACTCTGCCACCAGACAGGCTGGGGACAAAGAAGGCACTGGCCATACTGCTAAGTGGGGCTGTGAGAGTGCGAATGGGGCCAGTTCCTGGAAGCTATTTGGAAATTCCCACAAGGAAACACCAGAGGCCAAGGAGGGCGGCCCCCACAGGCGGGCAAGCAGTTGACGGAGGGGCAGGGGCTGGCAGCTGCCGGGCATGGAGGACAAGATGCCCTGACCAGGCCTTGTCCTCCTGCTGCCAACTCCTGGCTTTCCTGCGGCCACAGGATGGCAGAGAGCAGCCTGCAAGCCGAGTCAGGAGAGCCCCACGGAGCCCTGTGCGACACTGGAAGGGCCCCGGAGGCCTGGTGCTGCCCTGCCCTCCCACCTCTTTCTTGGCACAGCTGGCCGTCCATGCCTGCCTCTCCACCTCCAGCTGGTCCTTCAGAGCCTTCAGCTCCACCTGGAGGGGAACAGGGCATGAGAGCCAGCAGCCAGCCCTGTCCGCCCAGAGCCTAGCCCCGGCCCCTGCCCTACGGGGATGCCAGGCTCGGCACGGGGGAGGGGACCTGGTGCCGACGCTCCTGCTCCTCTTGACCCTTCTCGAACTCGGTCCTCAGGGCTCGGGTCAGCGCTGAGCTGCTGTCCTCTAGCCGCTGTCTCAGCTCCTCCAGCTCTGCTCGCTGCCTGCAGGCCAGGCCAGGCGTCAGTGGGCACAGGGCACCGAGGGTCACCACGTGAGCAGTCTATGGCTGGGTGAGGGCTTCACTGTGAGGGGGGTCAGCAGCCCTGGCGGCACCTGGCTGCCTGCTGGCTCAGGCGCTCCCTCTCCTCGGCCACCTCGCCGTACAGCCGCCGCCGCTGCTGCTCCAGGGCCCGCTGTTCCTGCTCCAGGTGCTGCTCAAACCTGCGGGAGGGCGAGGCTGGCTCACCTGGCAGGTCGCGCAGTCCCAGGACAGGCCCCAGGACACTCGTGCGGCAGGGCAGGGGCAGCCACAGGCCACAAACACCAGTCCTCAGAGCATCCTTCCAGTGACACTTGATGCCTGTCGGAGCCACTGCCCAGGTCAGCAAAGCCAGGCCACAAGTCCACCATGACTCCGAGCTGAGGCTCCTGTGGTGGCTTGTGAAATGGCCTCGTGGCTCGGCCACCTACTATCTCCTATTCCTGTCTGTCCTCACCGACCGCATCCTGCTTGGCCCCGCAGGCGAGGAGGGCCTCTTCCTGCCAGCTCTGCTTCCTGTGTGGGGGGCCAGGGCCAGGGTCCACGGTGGGAGCAGGCTGCCGTCGGCCTGTGTCCTCACCCCACCTGAGACAGGGCTGTGGGTCTGGCCAGCTGTGTTTTGAAGGGCCAGCCATACAAAAGGAGCTGCTTGCATATACTGGCCATTGCCAGCATGTCCCCCAGCCTTCAGGTCCCTAGGGTCTGAGGGCCCACCCAGCCTGGTCACACCTCTAACCGGTGACACCCTGCACCCCCACAGGGCCAAGGAGATGAGGGCAAGAGGCTGCTCTGGGCACCAGAGGGGCCTTGGAGTCACCTGTCTGGGGCTGAAAGTTCTGGGCCAGCTGTGGGGGTCTGCACACCTCCTGAGTCACAACCCTAGCTTCACGGGAGGGACGTGCTGGCTGGTGCAGGGGCTGCACCCACAAGCACAAAGGAGCTACTGGCCGGTGCTGAGATGGGCAGGACTGCTATTCTGGGGCCACAGTTTCCTGTGCCCTCCTGGGTAGCTGCACCAAGACCCTGGGCCCCTCCCCCTCCCAAGACCCCCAGACCCAGGCCTTCAGGACATACCCTCAGGGTTTAGAGAGGAAATGCCCTGCTTCGGCTGAGGGTCTGGGCATGGCCCCACCCCACCCGGGCCCCTGGCCTGGGCAGCCAGGATGTGCGAATGCCCACCGCCGCTGGGCTCGCTCGCGCTCCTGCTGGCCCAGTGCCTCCTTCTCCCGCTCCAGGTGCTCCCGCAGGTCCTCGGCCTGGCGCAGGTAGCGCTGGGCGGCCTGCTCGTCCCGCTGCAGCAGCTCGGCCTCGTGCAGGCCCCGGAGCCGCCTCAGCTCCTGCTTGTGCTTGGCGATGAGCTTCTGGATCTCGGGCTCCAGGCCTGGGGGCAGGACAGCAGCTGCAGGGAGTCCCCGCCCACACCACCCCTCCAGGGCGCCAACCTCGGAGTGCAGTTGTGCCTCAAGTGCTGCCCCTGGTCCCTGCTCCTGGGGCAGTCACTCTGTAGCAGCTGAAGGGGACTCCAGGGCCCGTCCAGCCTGGGCAGGTGCCCGCCTGCCCTAACCATCAGGCCTCTTAGCATGGGTGTCCAGGACCCTGGAGCCAGGGTTCTGGGTCAAGAGCCAGGCCAGGAGAGCCCCACGAGCCACCTGAGGGCCTGGGCTCCCTCCGACAGCACCCTGGAGCCCGCCTCCCAGCCTCCTGCTCCCTGCTGCTTCCCACAGCGTGGCCTCCTGTTGGTGGCCCACTAACCCGACTTCTCCAAGCCCACCCCAGGGGAGGTGGGCGCTGCCCGAGTTCTAGTCTCTGATGGCCCACTGGTGTGGGCCTGCCCCTTCCACCCCCGGGCGGCTGCCCCTCAACACTGTGCCTGCTCTGGGAGGTCTGGTGTGAGTCCCTCCTGTTGGGGACTGCAGCCACTCTTCCCTTCAAGAGCACCCAAATCAGTGCTGGAGTGGCCCACCTCTGACGGTGATCTCCTTGATCTTCTTGGTTTTCTCGTTGATCCACTTCTCCCTGCGGACTTTCTCTGTTGCACTCATTAGTTCTTTGAGTTTCTTGATCTCCTAGAAACAAGGACATGGGAAGTGGAAAGAGAAGATGCAAATGACATCTGTCCCCTCTGCCACACCTGTGTCCTGAGCAGGGCAGCAGCCTTCCAACTGCAGAGGCCCTGCTCTCCCCTGTGGCCGGCGGTCCTCAACACTGGCTGTCGCCATGGACTCCAGGGGCCTCTGGCAACGCTGGTGCCACCCTCACTCAGAATCTGGGCTCTGGTCTGGGGTGGCCTCAGGGACTTGGCATCCAGATGGGAAGCACACTGAGGCGGCTGAGGCGGCCTCTCACTCCTGGCAGCCAAGCAGGAGGACGCCAGGAGCGGTCCTGGGCCTGAGCTGCTTGGGCACCCAGGCTGGGCTTGGCCTCCCGAGTCCAGGGCCACTGCCCACGGGAAGGGCCAGGCCGGCACCATGTCTGGATCTGGGTGGAAACACGGAAGCAGCCAGGGGAAGACGCAGCTTGGTGCGAGGAACAGCCCTCCTGTCTGGACCACATCCTCAGGGTCCCCGACTATGGAGACCCTCCTCCAGCCCCGCCCTGCTCTGGGGTCCGCTGCCCGCGGCGCGGCTCGGCCAGGCCCCCAGGCTGCTCACCAGCTGGTGCTGCTCCTGCATCTGGGCCATGCGCTCTCGACACCGCTGGTCGCCCTGCTTCAGCTCGGCCACCACCGCCTCACACTTCTCGTTCAGGACCTTCTTGTCTTCGATCAGCTGTGAGGCGGGGGTAAGGCTCTGCACTAAGGTCCCCACCCCAGCAGGAGGCCTGTCTCCCAGGGCCACCCTCTCCATGCAGGACTGTGTGTGCATGTGGACACGGGGCGGCTGCCCCTCTGGGTACTCGACCTGGAGGACATGGTGGATGCCAGAGAAGCCCCAGTGGGGACCAGCCCAGCCTCGCTGAGGACCCTCCTGGGATGAGGGTGGCACCTTGCCTGCAGGAGGGCCTGCAGGCTGGTGCCAAGGGGTGTCCAGGAAGCCTCCTGGAACCACACCAGCCTCACTGAGAGCCCGACTCTCGACCTGGGCACACTGATGTCGACCACCCAGTAGTGACCACCATCTTTCCAACCCCAGGCCTAGAGATCTCTCCAGACCTGGCCAGGGATGTGGCTGAGGGGCAACCCGGAAGCTTCTGCTGCTCTCACTGGGGGTACTCTGGCTGTCCCAGAAGCCCCAACAGACCAGGGGTGGCCCTCCAGGGATCGGATGGCCCAGGCATGGCACAGAAAATTTTGAACTTTGCCCAGGACACCTCCCTGTTGGGCCAGCAGTCAGCTAGCTCTGGAACGCCTGGCTCCTCCAAGGCACGCCTGGTTGTCTCTGCCCGCTGTCCCGGCAGCCCACCACACTGGGCAGGACACAGCGGGCTATGTGGACCTCGGGCCAGCTCCACCTGCGGCCAGCCCCTTGCTCTGTAAGCCTGATTCTGACCCTCTGGCCTCATCCGTCTTCCTGGTTCCCTGGGAGGGCATCACCTGGTCAATGAAGGACAGGTGCCGCTGGATGGTGGCCTCATAGTGCTCTTTCTGGTGCCGAAGCTGCCGCCTCAGCTCCTCTTCTGTCTCTTTGACCCGCCGGACCGTGAGGTCACGTTGCTGTGCCTGTGTGGGGTGTGGGCAGGAAGGAGGTTCTGGCACCAGTCCAGCCAGAGACCCAGGGCGGAAGGCACAGAGCGCCTTGGGAAGAAGCCAGTGCCCAGGGCTCTCAGCGAGGTGCTATGGGGGCCTGTGGCCCAGCTGGCAGCCCTGGGTGACAGGCTAAGGGCCTCACCAGTGCCCTCTGCAGCAGAACCACAGCCTGCTTCTGCTCCTCCAGCTCCAGCCGCGTCACAGACACGCGCCCCTCGGATGCCAGCTCTGGGCGCCCCCGCCCCACGTCTGCTGCCAGCCCCTGCAGACGTGGCCAAGTGTCAGGCAGGTGGGCCACCACCCACCGCTCGCTGGGTGGACGACCAGGAGGCGGCAGGGATGTGCAAGGTGCCTTGCCTGCCCATGTTCCGGGGGACCTCCATGTCCCCCCCACTCCACCCTCAGGGGAAGGAGCAGCAAGGTGCAGGCACCTGAGGCTGATGGGAGAGCTCCCCCAGAAGGCTTCTATTGTTGGGTACAGGGCAATGAGGGTTGTGACCTCAGTCCCTACACAGCCACTAAAGAGCACTCTGGCACCAGTCCAGCCAGAGACCCAGGGCTGGGCACTGGTGGCCGTGCGGAAGGCACAGAGCGCCTTGGGAAGAAGGCAGTGCCCGGGTCACAGTCACTTCTGACCTTCCTGCCGTTGGCCACCACTCCACTCAGCCTGGCCACTGGTGTTCACCAGGGGACACCAGGGCCCAGGGTGCCAGGACAGCTCCCTGGGCAAGGCGTAGGGAGGATGCTCGAGAGGCTCACCCAGAGAGGAATCCGCATGGGACAGTCGGTCCTGCCAGTCCCCCGCCTGGGCCACTCAGCCACATGGCTGAGCAGCCTGGTGGCCTCAGGTAAGGGGGAGGCAGGTGCGACCCCCAGAGCAGAGTGGGCTGGGCTGCCGCAGGGGCCTGACAGGTGCCCACCTCCTGCTGCCTGGCGGGCTGGCCCTGGCCCGACCTCTCCATCTCGTCCAGGAAGCTCCTGACGCCCCGCAGCTTCGCCTCGGACAGCAGCGCCCCCTCCTCAGGGGTGCTGCAGGGTGCACCGAGTTTCCCCCACCTCTCCAGGTTGTCAGCCGTCAGGGAGCTGGCACTGTCCTGTGGGGTGGGGCCAGCAATGGGTGCCGCTGGGGTGGCCCGAGCACTCGGGGTCCCCGGGGCTGGGTGCTTTGCTGGGGGAGCAGAGGCAGTAAGAGTGGGAGGCGGGAGGCAGCTGGGTGTCGCCCACCCGGAGGGTCTGTGTCCCACCTCACGGTCCCTGCACAGGAGGGGAGAGTGGGTCGGTGAGATCTAGCTGGCTTGTTAGGGTCTCAACTGCAGCCAGGAGCTGGGGAACCCCGCTTTCCCTGGCCTCTGGGCCTGTGAGGATGGTGGCAGCACGGGCTGGGGTGAGGGATCGTGTGGCTGAGTCACCTCATCCATCCAAGCATATCTGTCCTTGTGATAGACCCTGGCATGGGACAGTGGTTCGGGATCCTCCTCCAGCAGCCTCAGCGTGTCCAGCAGCTCGTCCAGGGTTTCCCTGGACTTGACCCTGCTCCTGGTGGGGCCCACCATCTCCACGTCCTCACTGGCCATGTCCTGGGACAGGATGCGTTACAGTAGACAGGCAGGGGGGACACAGCCACCAAGGCCACTGGTGCCCAAGAGAATACTCGTGCCCAAGGCGGACCCCAGTGGTGCTGGGTGGGGCCTCTGCTGCCCACGTCCTGTGGCTCCTCAAGCCCACCCTACAGGTTGAAAGCATCTCCACCAGTGGCAACCCTCCCCCAGGAGAACAGACAGACAGGCTCGGCCATTCAGCTACATCACTGAGCAGCCTGGTGGCCTCGCTGTCCCCTGACACCTCTGACCTTCAAGCTCGTCTTCTGTGGACGGGGACACAAGGCCCTACCCAGGCCCAGTGTGAAAACCTTACAGGGTTCCAGAGCAGTTCTGAGACTCCACCCAGCCAGGGCCCCCCCAGCCTGCCACTCTGCATCAGAACAGGAGCCCTGGGAAGCCTTTCAGGGGAACCCGGCTGAGGAGGGGCAGGGAAAAGGTCGGCTCAGGCCACTCCTGGCATGGACATGCCCCTGAAAACTAAAGTCCAGGAGGGAGGGAAGGGTGGGCTGTGCCCAGACCTGTGGCTTGTCCTCCGGAGATAGCTGGTGCTCTGAGGATGAGTCAGAGGCAGGCAGGCAGGGGTTCCTGGGGCCTGTGGGGTGGACGGTGGTGCCTGCCCAACAGAACATAGCAGGTTCCTGAACCTGGAAGAGCCTGGGAAGGAGCCAGGTAAGGGGGAGGCAGGTATGACCCAGAGCAGAGGCATCGGGGAGCCCCCGGCTTCCAGGGACTGAGGTTGGGGAGCTGGCGTAACCTCTGGCTCTAGGCCTCGATGCTCCGTGGGTCCTGTGTCCAGGACCAGCTGTCAAGGACTGAGCACCTCAAGTCCAACCAAACAGGTGAGCTGGTCAGGAGCAGAGGTGGTGTGGCTGTTAGCATGGCCCAGGCTGTGGGTAGAAGCTGCCCACCTGGCCACAGTACGAGGGCCAGGGCATGACAGCAAAGGCTGCACCTCCTTCCTATCCTAGGCCTTCCAGGTCACTCACCAGTGTTGCTGGCCTTGAGGGGCTGGCGGGCGTCACTGCCTGGTGTCAGGGGCGGCCCCTGGGAGGGCCGAGGCTGCCCCGGTGCTCTGGTTTCTGGGCTCCCCTTGGGCAGCCCGTGCTCAGCCTTGCCTGGCTGCTGGGCTCGTTTCTGCCGCAGCTCCTGCCAGGGGAAGCACCTCTGAGCAGCCCCGAGGCCAGCCCCTTGCCTCCCACGGCCCAGCTGCCCTGGGGCTCCACGTCCAGAGCCTGAGGACCCAGGCAGCAGTGCTGGAGCTGGGGCTGGGGCTGGGCTCTTCCTGGCCTCCGGGGGCTGAAGGGCACCTGAATGGCCGCCTGCCTGGCCTGGCGAGCCTTCTCCTCTCGGGCCTTCTTCCTTGCCGCCTCCTTCTGCCGGTGCAGGTCCAGGAGGTTGCCACTGCCCAGCTGCTGCTGCTGCCCCTGCCACAAGAGCTAGGGAGGGTGAGGCAAGCCCCCAGGACTCTGAACCCCCCCTCTGCCCCATGAAGGGCAAGCCCCCAACCCCGAGAGTGCTCAGCAGGGGAGTCAACACTGTGCCTCGGGGTCAGGTGCCCATGCAAAGGCCTCCTGGGACCAGCAGGACACTCAGGCCTGACCATGGTCCCCTCGAGGACAATGTGGGCCACAGAGGTGTGACCTGTGTGGTTCCAGGTCTCTGTTCTACTGGTCCCAGAAACTGCCTATGCACAGTTCAGACCTTGGGCTTCTGCACCCACCCAGGGGGGAGCCCGGGTGGCTGTGCCCACAATGACCTCCTGCGTGGCCGCCTGCAAGTGCTCCAGGTCTGTAACTCCTGCTTTGCGGCGCTGTACCTGGTGGCGGTACCAGCGCTGGATGGTGACGGCAGCCTGGTTCACCTGGTGGATAAACCTGTCCAGAGAGCAGGTTTCAGGACTGAGAGGGGTCCAGTGCCCCCAAGGCCCTGTAAGAACCTGCAGAACAGAGGCCCAGCCAGGCAGAGCAAGCTGGTGGCTACACACAGCCCTTGCCATCAACTGAAACCTGGCAGGACCAGCCCTCCTGGCTCATCTCACCAACACCCAAATGCAACGTCCCAGGTCACCAGGAGAGCAGGTGCCGTCTGTCCACAGACCTGGGTAGTCTGTGCACGAAAGGCACCAACAGGAAGCAACCCAAACATGCTTCACTGTCTTCAGAGCGAGCTCAGGTGACAGGTGACAGGACGCTGCTCAGCAGCAAGGAGCAACCACCTGCGCTGGTGCCAGGCACAGAGGAGGGGCTCTGTCTAGGGCATGCCACAACAGCCGGACTGCTGGGCAGGGGCCTGAGGGTGGACAGACAGGACTCCAGGGACCGTGGTGCCGGAGCCGTCTGGTGGTGGTGCACTGCATCCACCGACACCACGTGTGCATCTGTCCACGGGAAGCCTTTTATCACTCAAGATCACACTCAGTACAGCTGACCAAGTGAAAACGCTGACCCCGACCCTTAGGACCAAGCGCAGATCCTCTCAGCAAAGACATTAAGAGAGCACAGGGCAGAACTCGTCTGCCACCAGGGCCCTGACTCGGTGAGTCCCGCCCACCAAGGACACCTCAGAGGCTTTGAGCAGCTGCAGCAGGGCAGGCCGGGTGGAGGCCAAGGCCGGGTGGAGGCCAAGGCCAGGTGGAGGCGTCTGCAGAAGCTGTCTGGCTGCTAAGTGAGGAGACCAGGGCCGCTATCCTGAGGCAGAGGCTCCACTACACCCACCCCGCAGCCCCCAAGGGCAGCTTCAAGTGTACAGCCCCTCAGGGTTTCTTGCTCTTCTCAGTCTTGTTATCTTCTTTCCCTTAACTTTATTTTTTTATTTTTTTTGTCCTAAGGATTAAACCGAGGGGTGTTTAACCACCAAGCCACATCCCCAACCCTTTTTATTTTTGAGACAGGGTCTCGTTAAGTTGCTTATAGCCTTGCTAAATTGCTGAAGCTGACCTTAAACTTGTGATCCTCCTGCCTCAGCCTCGTGAGCTGCTAGGATTACAGGTGTGCACCACCTCACCCAGCCCCATAAAGTTCTTTTAACAAACAACTCTACTGAGAATAACTGACACATTATTAAAACCTGCCCATTTTCAGCACACAATTTCATGATTTTAAGCAAATTTACACAGTCTGCAACTACCAGCACAATCCCCATCAACATAATCCTTTTCTAGAATGTTCCCACTGCCTCAAAGAGCAACGGCCACCCTGTGTCTCCAGCTTCTGCCCAATCCTGGCAGCCATTGCTCCCTTCATGCCTCTAAGGATCTGCCTCTTCTTGGCACTTTATGCAGATGAGCCACACCACATGTGTCTGTCACTTGCCATTTAAATAACTACTGAATAAGATTCCCACTGGAGTCCTCCGACCCCAGGCCTTACTCCTGCTCCCCCAACTCCCCAGGCCCTAGCCCCTGCTCCCCCAACCCCCCAGGCCTTGCCCCTGCTCCCCGCAACCCCTCAGGCCCTTGCCCCTGCTCCCTACAACCCCCAGGCCCTTGCCCCTGCTCCCTAGAGCCCCCCAAGCCCTTCCTCCTGCTCCCTAAAGCCCCCAGGCCCTTGCCCCTGCTCCCTGCAAGCCTCACCTCTCGGCCTCCTCCTCCGTCACCTCCTTCCGCCTGAGTAGGTTGGTGGTGGTCCCCCCAGCAGCGCCCCGGGCCGCACGGTCAGTGCTGAAGTTCTTGTGGGGCTTCCGGAAGCTGCTACCCTCACTGCCCTCGTTGGTGGCTGCCTTGATGATGTTGCTAATCAGAAGAGAAACCCCGTCTCACTGCCCCAGGAGCGCTCTGCCCAGGCGCCAGTGGAGCCCCAGCCGCCCTGGGCTCTGAGCCAGCAGGAGGTCTGGGCACGGCAAGAAGTTTGCCCTCCTCCTCTACTTGGCCAGTCCCTGGGGACACCTGTACTATGACAGACCCGTCAGCCTGCGCCTGAGTAAATGGGCTTCACATTCATTTATTTTTTTAAGTGGTGCTGGGATTGAACTCAGGGGTACTGTATCACTGGGTCACATCCAGTCTTCTGTTTTTTTTTTAAAGTATTTTTTTTAGTTGTAGTTGGACACAACTTTATTTTATTTATTTATTTTTATGTGGTGCCAAGGATTGAACCCAGGGCCTCACACCTGCTAGGCAAGCGCTCTGCCTCTGAGCCACAGCCCCAGCCCCAGTTTTCTATTTTTATTACACAGACAAGGCCTCCCTGAACTGCCCAGGCTGGCCTCAAACCTGTCATCTTCCTGCCTTAGCCTCCAAAGTAGCTGAGATTATAGGCATCTGGGATTACAGGCATGTACCGTTGGGCCAGATATTCTTTACATTTACAAAAGTAAGAAGTTCTTAGAAGCAGCAGGAGTCCACAGCTAGGTGGCTCGGGAAAGCTGGAGGGCCACCAACTCAGCAAAGCAGCGCAGGGGGCTCCTCTGCATCTTTCAGTCACCCCACGGCGACACCCTTTCAGTTCTGGACATGGCCAGCAGCTTCCTCAGGAGGGCCCCCGCCCGCTGTGAGTCCCTGGGAAGTGGGCCTGGCCCTGGATGGGACTGGGTGACAGCACTGAGGGTGAGGGACCTGCTGCTCAGTCCAGTGCACTCACGTGCACCGCGTGCCCTGCTGAGCAGACCCCGGGCCTGGTGCCTCCTGGGCCGGTGCCAGCCTTACTTGAGAGCGGGGGCTGTCTGGTTAGAGCTCTTGAGTGGGGGCGCCCTCTCCATGGGGGCGTAGTGGTTGTGCACCATGCTGGTGACGCAGTTGCCCACGGCTCCCTTGCTGCTCCTGCCAGAGAAGGAGGGTGCATCAGTGTGGGAGCAGGCGGCTGGGACCGCCAGCATGGGTACAGGTGTCGAGGGGCTGCCAGTGCTTGCTGTGGCACCGTCGGGAGTCTCCAGGGCCCCATGTCCTGCACCTAGTGGAGAAGCCCTTCCTGTCTCTCAGGGAGACAGCTGTGTCCCCAGGCCCCATGAGGCCGAGGCTGGGGCTGGCCTGCTGCTTCCTCCGGGGCTCCTCCGCACCCTCCTACCACCCTGACCATGACCTTCGGACGTGCTCTGGTCCTTCAGGTCCCCAGAGTGTGACCTTAGAGTGAACACTGCATCCCTGACAAGGCAGGCCACTTTGGGCCTGAAGGCCATATGGTCCCCACCACCAGAGACACAAGGAACCAAGTCCAACCTCCAGGGAACTCTGGAGGGGCAAGAGCTCCCCGCGGGACATGGCGGCTACAGCCTGTGGGACAAGCACAAGCCCCTGTTTAAGGAGTGGTCAACAGCCCCCCCAACCCCACCTTGCAGCCTTTGCCCTTGAGTAAGAAAGCCATTCATTCCAAAGGAGCCAGATCCCACCACCAACACTGCAGAGGTGGTACCTGTTATTGGCTGTGAAGCTGGGTGCCAGGGCACACTCCCTCCTCCGTGGGCCCCCTGGGGAGTTGAGGGTGCTGGGACTCTGGGCACTGGCCGGCGAGCCAAAGCCCCTGGGCTGATCATCCTAGGGGCACACAGGACACCCTCAAGGCCCTACCCCAGGGTCCTTGCCCTCCCAACACTGCCACACCCACAAATGGAGGTGTCCAAGTGCCCAGGGTGTAAGGATCACAGCCTGCTGACCAAGACAAAGGCAAAAGGACACAAGGAGCAGACGGCAGTCCTGTGGCAGGACCAAGACCCACGCCGCCTCGGCCCGCCTCACCAGGACGTTCCAGGTGGCTCCCTTCCCACTGCATGGCTTGGGCAGGCTGGCCAGCCTCCCTCTCCCACCAGGATCTCCCTCGAACAGCGCCAGGAAGTCAGTGGGCTCCGCAGGCCTGTGTCACAAGAGGATGGCACATGAGGACAAGGTCAGCCAGACAGGTGGCCAGCCCCAGGAAGACAGGGCCACGTCTCACAAGAGGACAGAGGGGGCTGTGCTGCCAGTGAGAGCTTCTGCCCCCAAAGCCGCTCCTTAGCCTGACCAGCGGGCTCGGGCTGGGGCCTGGGGGAGAGGCCCAAGAACCCGTCCGTTAGCCACACTGAGCTTAGATTTCTGAGGACCAAGGGTCTTTGATATGTGACCAGCCACTGCTACCACTCTCCTCCTGTGGTCAGGAAGCCACACAGGCCTGCAGCTCAGAGGGGTCCACAGGGCCCCCCATGTGGCCTAGGACATACCTGCCCCAATGTCCAAACCTACCTGGGGCAAGAGCCACAGCTGCCCCAACAGAGCTGCCCTGATGGTAATGTGGTCTGTCCACAGTACTGCATTATTATTATTTTTGTTGTTGTTATTATTATTATACCAGGGATTGAACCCAGGGACGCTAGCCACTGAGTTTCATCCCCAGCACTCTTTGCTTTTGAGATGGGGTCTTCCTAAGTTGCTTAGGGCCTTGCTAAGTTGCCCAGGCTGACCTTGAACTTGAGTCCTCCTGCCTCAACCTCCTGAGTTGCTGGGATCACAGGTACATGCCACTGCGCCCAGCCAGTGATAAATCAACCCACTATGAGGTATGCAGCACTGGTCATCCACTGGCCATCGCCATGGCACAAATGGCCCTCGGACACACTGAGCTCCAGGAAAAAGCCCGACACCAAAGGCCACACATTGTGACTCCGGCTGCAGGAAATTTCCAGAACAGGCGAACCCACAGCACGCAGGTTGGTGGCCAGCGGGTGGGAGGGAGGGAAGTGACCATCAAGGGTCACGGGGCTTTCTCTAGGGAGAAAACATGACCGTGGCGATGGCGGTACAACTCAAGTGTACTAAGGATCACTGATGGGCTGGGTGTGGCTCAGTGATAGAGCACTTGTCTAGCTTGCAGGAGGCCCTGGGTTCAATCCCCAGCACCAAAAAAAAAATAAATAAATAAAATAAATAAAAAGAAAAGAAGAAGAAATAAAAAGTGCAGCAAGTATCCCAGCTGCTCTGCGCCACAGTCCTGGGCTCTGAAGTTGCCTCTGGTAGACATACAATGCCAACCCCTGAGGCCACCGACCCTGGGCGGGGCAGCACTGTCCTGTTCCTCAGGGGAGGTGACCCCTGGGCTGGCCCAGAACTTATCAGTCTACACATCTGCAGCCCTAGCTGGCATCTGCCCTCTTGCAGACAAGACGTGTAGGAGGAGGTGTCAGCCTAGGCCCTTGTCCTGAGGGTTTGCTGGCTGCAGGCTGGGTCCCCTGCTGGCACTGGCATCCCCTCCCACTGGAGTGGAGCCAGCGGGGCAGCAGCTGCTTAACTGGCGCAAACAGCACAGGCTCACCAGGAGGATGCGGAACTGCCAGGTGCCGGTGCCTCTGTACCCAGACCTGACCCCAGGGGAAGGTGGACAGATCTGCCTGGAGGACCCTGCCAATGAGACAAGACTGTCTGCCTGTTGGTGGCCTCCCCACCCAGCCCATGGCTAGAGGTGGACCTGCATGGAGCTCACCCCAGGCCCCAGGCTTTAAAGGGGCACAGATGGAGCTGACAAAGGGCTGAGGCAGGAGAGGACAGGGGCTACCTGGGGGCTGGGCTACCAGAGGGCTCTGGGAGAAGCTGGGGTGATGAGGCCACCCGATGGGCTGGGGTTACCTGGGGCAGCTGGTCCACGGCTGGTTAACCTGTGTGGTGCTGTTAGATCTTCGAAGGTTGTTGATGGCCCGGGAACCCCCAGGCCCTGTGGCCTCCTGCGAAGAGGGAGAGAAAGCCACTCAATGGCCGAAGTCTCCGACCCTTGTCAGCCTGCTCAGCACAGGCAAGCCCTGGAGGGACAGATGGAACGCATGCTCGGTTTAGGGACGGACTGGGACACAAGTGACCCAGGAGCAGGTAGGCAGGACGGGGCAGTGTGGGGGCTGGGCAGGGCCGACCTCCTAGAGCCTGGACTTTCTGCACAGGTGGGGAGGGTCGTGGCCAGGCAGCAGGCTGGCTGTGAGCCGTCTCCTGTCGGGAGCACAGCCAGGCGGCTCTGGGTTGCCATGGGGTGAGAGAGGAGATGGGGGCACCGGTGGGCATGGGCAGCGAGCCCTCAGGGAGTCTGGGTCAGAGGGCAGTCTGCACAGTCCCGGGCAGGAGGCTGTTGGGGAGGAGAGTGCCGCAGGCCGCGAGGGCGTGTGGAGCCCTGAGGCCAGGCTGAGGGAGGCACTGTGGGTGGCCTCTGGGCCACTGCTGGGGCTCGCTCCTGGGAGAGGCAGTGACGGGCTTGAGGCAGGTGGGGAAGGGCTCAGTGGAACGAGGCTAGGCCAGGGGCTGCCTTCCAGCTTCCCGCAGGCTTAAGATCTTCCAAATCAAGCACTTTGGGGGAAAGTCCGGAGTGAGAAACAGCGGGGGACCCTCCCCACCCCACACACTGTTCACATCATCAGTGAGATTCAACCTGACGCCAACGGGGGTCCACCCCAACAGTGAGCCCCCAGACCGGAAAACAGACACAGACTTTCAGGTTTTAAAAATCAGAATCCTTAAGCTAAAAACAAACCCCCCTCACAGAAGACAAAAAACAAAACCAAGGGACCCGTCACATGCGGGAAGCCGCGAAGCAGACGATTCTCCCTGGCATCTCCCCTGGCCTCGCAGTCGCTTTCTGAAGCAGCGGACAGCGGGCCGGAGCGGCCAGAGCGGCCACAGCAGAGACACAGGGCTCTGACGTCAGAAGGTGGGAGCACCCACCTTCCCTGCAGAGGACGCACACTCCCCCCAGGCTGTGGGCGGCGACCCTCACGGACTGTCAGGGTCTGTTTCCAGAGGCAGCTGTCAAGTCTGGCAGGTCAGTGATGCGCCCAGTGCTACTCCTGTGGTGGTCCCAGCTGGACCACACTAGGGGCCCAGGCCAGGCACTGGGAAAGGCTCCAAAGGACAGGGCTGTGGCAAGGGCACCAAGCGTGCACCCAGCACCCAGGACCCGGCGAAGGGAGTGAGCGACGGCTGAAACTGGGACAATGGACCCAGAGAGGCCACTGCTCTTCTGGGCAGACCCAGGAATGTCTGCCTGGCCCTGGCCCTGTGCCTATCAGACATGGGCAGAGGGCACCCTCCGCCTCCTCAGGGAGCCTGGCTGAGGTGGGCCGCACCTGCTCAGGGAGAGGGGCAACGGAGGCCTGCGCCTCACCAGAGCAAGCCCCAGACTCTGCCCCCAGCGTCTCGGGGGTGACCTCAAAGTCCCCAGAATTTCCCACCTGATCAAAACGCCAGTTCACCTGGGACCCTGGGCCAGCCTCATGTCCAACAGTACGGTTTACAGAGGGGATTTCAACAACACCCAGAAGGTGAGGTGGGATGGGGGCGTGGGCCACATAGTGCCACTCCACCTGGGGGGCTGTAGGCTGAGGTGGGCCAGTGTGTGCCCACCGCACCTCTGCATGGAGCAGGGCAAAGCAGAACACACAAGATGAGGCCAGAGCAGTTTGTTGGGCCAGAAAGGAAGAAAGCAAGTGCTCAAAACCAAAAGGTGAGCCAGTCCAAGGGAGCAAGAGCCAGGCGCAAGAGCTCCCGGGGCCAAGGCTGGAGCCGGCAGATCAGCAAGCAAGGGGTACCAGAGCAGCACGTGCTGCGGAGCCTTCTCACAGTGAGGTACAGTGAGAAGCCACTGGTCACAAACCCCAAAGAACCTGTGGAGACATTCTGGCTAGAGCAGGGCCCACAGGTCCCCAAGCGTGGGCCACATGGGTAAGAGCCCTCCAGAGAGCAAGTAAGAAAGGGAACCTGACGAGTGGCAGGGAGGCCTCATGCCATGAAAGGGCCGTCAGCTCTGTGGTCCACCAAACCTGCCTACCCATGAGAACGTCCCGAAGACCACCGTCAAGTCACGGAGGAGGGGCTGAGCCTCGGCCATAGGGGACCGAGGGGGCCCAATGCCCTGTGGGATCCTGGGGCAAAATAAAGACGTCAGGCCAGGCACTGTGGTGCACTCCCGTAATCCCAGCGGCTCAGGAGGCTGAGACAGGAGGACCGCAAGTTCAAAGCCAGCCTTAGCAACAGCGAGGCACTAAGCAACTCAGTGAGACCCTGTCTCTAAATAAAATACGAAATAGGGCTGGGATGTGGCTCACTGGGCAAGTACCCCTGAGTTCAATCCCCTGTACCCCGCCCCCCAAAAAAAGATGTCAGGCAAAAATCGGGCATGTGACAACTGTGGGCTTCAGCCGTTGACCAGGTCACGGCCTGGGCCAGCATCCCACACTGGTACCCCACAGCTCGTGTGGACAGTCTTGGCTTTCCCTCTGAAGCTGTAAGGACGCAGCCTGCAGCTCATGCTGACCCGATTTCACACAGGGAGATCAATGCCTCTGACTCCGCAGACACAGATGTGGACTGCCACGCCGGCAGCTCGGGGGAAGAAACAAGGGGCAAAGTGCACAGTGAGAGGCTGTGTCCAGCACAGAACCTGGCCCTCGGCCTGTAGTGGACCAACTCAGCCCTTCCCCTCTGCTGCCCTGATTCTAGAATCAGTCAATCACGCAGACCGTGACCCCCAAGCTCCTTCAAGCAGAGTGAAGGGCAGCTATGTCAGGATCCAGGTACATGCAGCGGCCTGCGAGCCTAGCTCCCCGGAAGCCCTTCAGCAGAAGTAAAGGCTGGCCCTGCCACCCACTCCACACACGTGATTGAGTTCTTGTGGCATCTCATTATTTCTGACGTGTGAGTTCTCAGGTAAACTTTTCTCATTGCCAAACATCTACTTGAATTTGAAAATATTTATGTTTTATTAAGGCATGTAATAAATTATTCTTTGAAACTTGTTGAAGAGAACAAGATTCAAAGCCATGTGGTAAAAGATGGCATACTGGTTGCAAAATAAACAAAAATGACATTGTGATTTTTTTATACCAAGAATTGAACTCAGGGGCACTCAACCACTGAGCCAGATCCCCAGCCCCTTCTTGTGTTTTATTTAGAGACAGGGTCTCATTGAGTTGGTTAGGGCCTCACTAAATTGCTGAGGCTGGCCTTGAACTCTTGATCCTCCTGCCTCAACCTCCTGAGCTGCTGGGATTACAGGCGCCACCACGGCACCTGGCTGCATCTTTCTAATACAATTTTCTAACAATGTAATAAAACACACTAAACTTACATATTCATGTTCTGTTAAAACCACATTTCATTAAAAGTACACTTTCATAGTATGTAATTTACATTTTTTTCCTAATGTGCTTACCTAAATGAAGCAAAGCTACAAATATAGACCTTAATGATTTAAGTTAAATAAACTTCTCTACAACTGCTAAAAAACAGCACCATCAGTTCTCTTTCTGTGCATACCAAATTAGTAAAGACTAACAATTGTGGGCATGTTGTGTGTCACAGTCAATCAGTGGCACTCTCCTTGCCACCGGTGAGGGGACGATGAGCTTCTTTTGGCAGCACCCAGGGCCCCCACTGAGCCACACCCAGCCGGGAGCACTCGGCAATACCAATACCACGTGCTCTGACCCAGTGGTTCCACCTTTAAGATTTATTCTACAAGATCATGTATGTATTGGCAAACACAGGCCTGAAGACACTCGTGGTGGCACCACCCACAAGAGGACCTTCTGTCCTGCTGTTAGAGAGGGCAACAGCTGCGCACAGCCACTCGGGGTTCTACAAGACACAGCCCGCACGCGGGCCCATGTGTGCCTGTGTACTGGAGCAGCAAGACCCGCAGCACCACACAGCCACCCTGACATGTTGCCCGGAGAGGTGACAGGCAGGTCTGCTGCTTGATGGGCCCCCTTCTGGTGTCTCTCTGCATTTTAAACCGTGTGCATGTGACCATTAAAAATAGCACACACAGAATTTTTTAAAATATGTATTTTTTAGTTGTAGATGGACACAATACCTTTATTTTATTTACCTTTGTGTGGTGCTTAGCATCGAACCCGGGGCCTCACCCACGCTAGGCAAGCACTCTACCACTGAGCTACAGCCCCAGTCCCATAGGTAGAATTTTAAAACACTCAAACAAAGCGGCAGCACGGCGGCACCGGGTGACGGATATGGACAGCTTCGTCTGTCCTGGGTCTTCCTGGCAGCGGTTTCCCACCTCCTTGCTGAGGCTGATGTCAAGAAGGGAGGAGGGTCTTGTGCTCATTGAAGGCGCCAAGGTGGAAAGGGTATGCTCGGAAGGTACACAAAGTCACAAGCCAGGAGCCCCTCCCTCCAACTGCAGGGTGGTCTGGCACTGACGTCACCTGAGCCACAAGACCACCAGTGACTACAGCTCATGTCCCAGACAATCGCAGGACAGAGGGCCCTGGAGAGAGGGAAGTCTTTGGAGACAAAGGTGATATGGAAATACCAGGCGGATGGTCAGCAAAATGGCCCCCAGCCAGGGGCTACTCCAGCCCCACAGAGAACAGGAGAAACAGAGTCATCAGCCCCATGTCAGGCATGGAGCCATGGCCTGGCAAGTGCTCCCCACAAACCCCAAAGACACCTGTGGCAGCAAAGTGGCCAAGAGGACAGGCACTGCCCAGAGCCACTCCTCGCTGGGTGGTGGCTTTTACCCACATCTGACCCCTGCCCAGGGATACCAGGGAGCAAGCTGCGATCACAGATGTAGGCAACAGCTGGACACTCTGCCACGGAGAGGACTCACGAGCTCCACCCTCAACACTGGGGCAGGCAAGGGGGCAGCCTGGGAAGATGCCTGGATAGGACCTGTGCTGGCCTTGTCTTTGAACCCATGTTCAGGAACAGAATGCCCTCAAGTGGAGAGGTGGGAGAGGGCGGTAGGTGCCCAGGTCAGCCACAGGTGCAGCCAACCACAGCTGGGCACTAGCAAGCCAGCAACTCCACACCACTGTGCCACAGTGTGTCACCGCATCATCCCCTCCACGCCCCCTTCTAGGCCTCCTGGGCAGTGGGAGGGAGCTGGACAGGAGGCAGGGTCCAGTGACTCTGGAGCAAGGTGGAGCTGCAGAGGGCAGCAGGTATCAGTGACACACTAGCCCAAATTGGCCATCACTCCGCTGAAGCAGCACACTGTATCTTAAACCTATGGCCACCACGAGTGCCCTGGTAGAACGTCCCACGTCCCCATCACAAGGGTCCTGGGCTTTGGGATCTTGTTTGGATAGAAGGTCCTCTACTAGACTGCTGTCCTCACCTCAGAACTTGGCTTTCATGAAAGCAGGAGTGACCTTTTTAAGGAGAAGGGCGGGAAGAACCCAAGGGCACTTAACCACTGAGCTACATCCCCAGCCTTTATATTTTATTTAGAGACAGGGTTTCACTGAGTTGCTTAGGGCCTCACTAAGTTTCTAGGGCTGGCTCTGAACTCATGATCCCCCTGCCTCAGCCTCCTGAGCCACTGGGATTACAGGCATGTCCACCCGCCCAGCTGGAGCAAGGCTTTTATCCACAGGGGAACCACCACCCCAACCCATGAGGCTACTCTCTACCCTGCCAGGATCCCCACCAGGACTAGACTGTCTGAGCCCCAGATTGTCTGGGCATCTAAGCCAAGCTCCCAGGCCCCTCTGTGGGGCACTGCCCTGCCCCCCCCAGTACTTCCCTGAGACCAAATCCTAGCCCCTCAGCCACCTGATGTGTGGGTGACAGCCTCGTTCCCTGCCCCAGCACAGGTGGCAGGAGGAGCACCCCTGCCCAGCACACTGGAGCCCATCCAGGGTTCTCCAGGGTCACAGGAGCGTGGCACCCTCCCCACAGGTCAACCTTGTTGATTAAGATTCCAAACAAATCCAAGGGCAGCAGAGCAGGAGGGACAGGGCCTGGTGCTAGGATGTGGGCTCTGCCTCAGGCCAGTTGGCCACTGTGTCCTCCTGTGGGTCAGCTCCCAGGTGTGCACGGCCTGGACCATTCCTGCTTGGAAATGGCCAAGAACTGCACAGAACTGCCCTGGGGCCAGATGCCACCCATGACAACAGGACCCAGGGCCCTACGCTGCACTCACCAGAGCCCTCCTCCTCATTGTGCCGCCTGTGGCCACAGAGATGGAGCGGGTGACGGGCTTGGCTGTAGAGGCACTGCTAGGACGCCGGGACATGGGCAGAGGGAGGCCAGTCAGACTCAGGTCCACACCTTCCGGGCTGCCCTCAGGGGTACCACTAGTGGCCCGTGAGCCTTTCATGGTGGACATGACAGACCTTAAGAGGGAAACAAGAGATACAGTGAGACACCCGAAAAAAACTGCAGTCCCCTGCAAACACCACCTGCAGCAGAGCCTTGCCAGCTCAAGACACCTGGGTCCACCTGCCACCAAACCCTCCAGGAACCTGACACCCTCCTCACTGGCAGGTGAGCCCCTCAACAGGAATACAAGGGGGCTGTTCTAAACCCCATGCCAGTACAGGGCTGAGCAGGTGCCTCTGGGTGATAGGCAGGTGGACAGCATATTACTACAAGAAAGTGGCTCAGACAAGTGGAGTGCCTTGCTCAGGATCATGGTGCTGGTAGTAAATGGCAGAGCTCTACCATTTACTACCATTTACTACCAGCACCATGATCCTGAGCAAGGCACTCCACTTGTCTGAGCCACTTTCTTCAGTGAAATGGGAATTCTAGAAGTGCCTCTGTGTGGGCACCACAAGGTGTGACCTGGGGCTAGCACAGGGTGTGCACTCAACAACCCAAGTTACTCCAGCAGGATTTGGTCTTGAAAGTCCTAGGACAATAAGCTCAGGGTCCCCAAGCTCTAGGCAAGACCCCCTCAGAGCCCCTGGGCACTCCCTGATCTCTTGGATGAGGCAGCTGCTCTTGTGCTTTCGGGGCACCCTGCCACCCCTTTTCATGTAGGCTGCTCTTAGTCTCCCTTGCTCTTTTCCTCCGAGTTGGAAGCCCCCAGGGCTCAGCCCCAGCTTCTCTTTCCCATCCACCCCTGGCCTCTTGGCTCCCTCCACATCTCAACCCTGGATGGGTCAGACTCCTTGTCTTGGCTCCTGTAACAGCCCCTCCACCTGCCCGGCCCCCTGCTGTCCTCACCGGGCACCTGAGTTTCACAACACCCCCAGCTGGCATTATATCCTGGTGGAAACGGTTTTCCAGGCACAGAGAATCAAACACCCCAGATCTGACCCTGCTCCCTGACACACACCCACCCCCCACCCTGCCCACTCTCATGCTCAGCTGGCCCATCCCAGCATCTCTGCACCTGCTGGCCCTTCTGCCTACCTGACCTTGTCTACCACCCCAACCCTCTTCTTTCCCGTATCCTGCTTCCTCTTCAAACACCACACAAGATTGTTTTCTGAATTGGGTGACTCCCTTGAGAGGACAGGAACCTTGTAGCCACAGTACCTGACACACAGAAAGGGCTCAAGTGGTGAGTGCTGAGGGAATGAGGACCCGAATGTTACATGTGATTACAGTCCCTGTCACTGCATCCGGTGTGCCAAGGGCACAGAGCTATCGTGGGTCCCCCGTTTTCTAGCGGCAGACCTGCCACTGGCCTGGTCAGTGGCCTCAGCTCTGCGTTTCCGGCTTGCCGGTGAAATTTAACACCCCCCCCCCTCGGCACTGGCCACGCCCAGCTGGACACAGCGGACCCTGCTGTCCCAGCCACACGTGCAGCCAGCGAGGCTCCTGGGTAAACACAGCCTCTCCATGGAAACCTCCGGCAGGATGAAGGGAGGCCTGGGAGGCCAACCGCACCCCGGGTGGAAAGGTGTTCCTCGCGGGGCCTGAGGGGTCAGGTCCAGCGTCCCGCCTGGCCCCGCGTGGGGGGGACGCGGGGACGCGCAGGAGTAGGGCCCTTGCGCAGTGCGGCGCCCTCCGCTTCTCCCCGGGCCGCTCCGGTCTCCCCGGTTCCCCTGGGCATAAGGCGGGGTCCTGAGACCCCCGGCCGTACTCCACGTCGCCCTCTGGGGAGGGCGGGAGAGGGCCGCCCGGGGGCACCAGCCCCGTCTCACCTGCAGGGCGAGACTCACCTGCGCGGACACCCCTCACCTGCGCGAGCTGGGCCTGGGGCGCGGGGCCCGCGGACTCGGCCGGGCGGGCGACCTGGCGCCCCGCGGTCCCCAGCGGTGCCCCCGGGCGGGTGACAATGAAGCGCCGTGAGGGCGGGCGAGGGGCCGCGGCTAGCAACCCCTCGGGCACCGCCTCCCCTGCCCGTCACCCGGCCCGCCTTTCCTGCCAGCGTCGCTTTCGGATTGGTCTTCTGGCCTCCCGCTTTGGAATTCTCGGGACCTCATTGGACCACTGGGCTGTCCTTCGGGAGGTTCCAGCGTGGGAGGAGCGGCGGAGGGCTGGGGGCCCGCGACGGCGGCGGGCTGCCGATTGGATGAGGCCGGAAGAGGGCGGAGCTTCTGGGGCGGGGCCAACGCGCCTCTTGATCCCACCCCTGGCCCGGCTCCGTCCCCTGGTGCACGGAAGGCGCGCGTTAGGCCGGGAGTGCGTCCCCGTGCTGCGTGGTCCCAGCCCTCGCCCCGCTCTGGCTCTCCTGACTCTGCCCAGGGAACCCTGGACATACAGATCGGATGCCCTCTTCAACAAAAGTTGTATTACAGTAACAACATAGTGCTGGCCTCTCCACATACCTTTTATATTAATATATATATAATTTTTTTTTTTGGTACCAGGGACTGAACTCAGGGGCACTTGCCCACTGAGCCCTATCCCAGCCCTATGTTGTATTTTATTTAGAGACAGGGTCTCACTGAGTTAGCGCCTCGCTAAATTGCGGAGGCTGGCTTTGAACTCCTGCCTCCGCCTCCCTAGCCGCTGGGATTACAGGTATATGTATATTTTTTTATTGTTGTTGTTGTCGTCGATGAGCCTTTATTTTATTTATAGGCGGTGCTGAGAATCGAACCCTCACACATGCTAGGCAAGCGTTCTACCACTGAGCTATAACCTCCACCCCCACCTTTTTTTCCCCTTAAACACCTTTATTATTTTATTCTTTTAAAAAAGGTTTGAACGGGGCAAGTAGACCATGCCTGTAATCCCAGATGCTGGGGAGGCTGAGGCAAGAAGATTGCAAATAGAGACCAGCCTCAGCATCTTAGCAAGGCCCTGAGCAATTTAGAGAGAACCTGTCTCAAAATTAAAAAAAAGAAAGAAAGAAAAGAGGTTTGAAGCTGGGAGCATTAATGGTGCAGGCCTATAATCCTGGGGACTCGGGAAGCTGAGGCAAGAGTATTACAAGTTCAAGGCCAGCCTGGAAAACTTTTTTTTTTTTTTTTTTTTTTTTGTGGTGCTGGGGATTGAACCCAGGGCCTTGTGCATGAAAGGTAAGCACTCTACCAACTGAGCTATGTCCCCAGCCCCCAGCCTGGAAAACTTAATGAGGCCGTGTCTCAAAATAAAAACCAAAAGGGCTGTGAATGTAGCTCAGTGGTTGTTTGCCTGGGTTCATTCCCCAGGACTGCAATAAATAAGTAAATAAAATAGAAGAGTTGGTTTATACATAGTAAAATTCACGGTGTTGGCCGTGTGAGTTGTGTAACCACCTCTGCAACCCAGGTGCAAAACACTCTTCCACCCACACGTGTGTGTGTGTGTGTGTGTGTGTGTGTTTGGAGTGGATCGGAATGTCCTCTAAGCTGGTGTGCTGAAGGCGTGGTCCTCGGTGCTGCAGTGTCCTGAGGTGGGCCTTCAGGGGGTAACGGGATCAGGAGGTCAGAGCTCACACTGATGGGTGCGTAGACTACTGGGCTGTAGCAAGGCTGCATGTCACTGGGTGTGTGCCCTGCAAGGGTACTTTTTGCTGGGGCTCCTGCTCCCTCTCTCCCACTCCCTCTCCTCCCTCTCCTCAGGCCCAACACACTGCAGCCAGCCAGCCATGGGTGGAGAGCTCTGAAACTGAGCTACAACAGAAGTTGTTATTCTTGGGTATTTGTCCCCGTGATGAAAAGCTGACTTAGAACTGGACCTCCTCACTGCCAAACCCTCCCCGCCCTCAGGCAGCTTCAAGGTCATGGTGTAGCCTTGGGCCTGGTTCTCCCCCTGGTGTGGGACAGCCCTCTGCTCCTGGCAGCAGTGCTCAAGCCACAGGCAAGCCCAGCTGTCACCTTGTTCTTCAACCTTAGGACCCAGCCTCAATCCCAGCACTGCCACTGAAGCAGTGGCTCTAGACTAGCTTAGACTGAGTGGAGGTGGCTTCTGTTTCGGTGAGTGCTGGGAGGGGCTTGTGGGTCGGGTACTGGGTGCTTGTAAGCTACCAGAATGTTCCACAAGCTTGCAGCTCCACACTCCTGCAGCCCTCTGGGCCCCTTGCTGCCAGGGTTCCTCCTCTACAGTCCCAGTGACAGGCAGGTCGTGGGAGCCCACACAGCCTTCAGGACCCTTCCTGATGATCAGGGGCGTTGAGAATCCACTCCTGACACGTGCGCCTTGTGTTCACACAGATCCTTTGGGGACATATCTGTTCACATATTGTGTTCACTTTGTAACGTGGGTCCTTTTTCTCAGTTTTGAGTGTTCCTTACAAGGTCTTTATATCAGTCCTTCATAGGAGACAGGTGACCTGAAAATATCTTCTCTGTCTCTGTTCATTCCCTTAACTGTCAAAAGAAGTTTTGTTTTTGTAGTTTTTTGGTAGGTAGTAGAAATTGAACCCTCATGTATGCAAAGCAAGTGCTCTGCCACTGACCCACAACCCCTGCCCTTTTATTTTGAAATAGGGTTTAAGTTGCTGGGGGTCTTGCTAAATTGCCTGGGCTCCTCGTGCCTCAACCTCCCAAGTAGCTAGGATTACAGGTGTGTACCACAACACCTGGCTAAAGAGTTTTTTTTTAATCATTCTTTTTTTTTAATATTCATTTCTTTCATGTACACAATGCCTTTATTTTATTTTTATGTGGTGCTGAGATCGAACCCAGGGCCTTGCACACACTGAGCGCTCTACTACTGAGCCACAACCCCAGCCCCAAGTTTTTTTTTTTTTTAACTTTAATAATAAAGTCCTTTTTCTATCTCATAACACTATTGCTTAACCAAACCACAGAAACTTCTGTTTTCTTCTGGAAGCTTGACAGTTTTGCTTCATGTTGAGACCTATGGTTCCGTTTAAACTACAGGTAAGGTGTGAGGTATGGGCCAAGATTTGTTTTTTATTCCTTTTTCCACATGCAGATGTCTGCTGTTTAGCACTGTCTTAAAGGCTGCCCCTTCTTCAGGGCCAGTCACTTTTGCAGAAGACGGATGGTCTACATGTGCTGGTCCATTGATCAGCATCTACCTTGTGGCCAACACCAGCCTCAGCTGTGCTGAGATCAGTTACTGGTGTGTTCTTATTCAAGATCACCTCAGCTATTCTAATTCCTTTGATTTTCACTGTTTGTCACTATATCTTAAAAAATCCAGCAGAAGGACCTGGGGCACAGCTCTGTGGTAGAGCACTTGCTTGGCAGGTGAGTCCCTGGGTTCCATCCCAGCTGAGACTTGACGGGGTCACCTGAAGCCTGCAGGTCTCTGGTTCAGAAGCAGGGATCCCTTCATCGATGCTGGTGCTCATCTCCTCTGCTTGACATCTCTCATCGCAGGCAGAGTGATGTGACCACCACCAGGATCGAGGTGTGAATGGACACAGTAAGGTTCGTGGCAAGGATGGGGCCACTTGGCAGTTGTGCCAAACAGTTACTAACAGCCGCCCTACGTTAAGAAATCCTCAGAGCGAGCGGGACGGGACAATGCACACCTGTAATCCCAATAGCTCGGAAGGCTGAGGCAGGAGGATGGCGAGTTCAAAGCCAGCCTCAGCAACTTAAGCAACTCAGGGAGACCGTCTTTAAATAAAATATAAATAAGGGCTGAGGATGTGGTTCAGTACCCCTGAGTTTGATCCCTAATAACCCCCCCCCAAAAAAAAAAGAAATCCTCAAAGTGTGTTCTTACTAATGGTGTCTTCATTAAAATGTACACATGCAGAAGAAAGGGGGAAAAAGTGGCCCAACTGCATATAACAGTAGTGTTTTTATTCAGAGTGTAGACCCCAGCACTCTGGCAGCTCACGTGGGATGGGCAGGAGCACTCCATCTCTCCCATGCAGTCTGCAGGAGGCAGCTGGGGCCAAGGGGAGCAGCACGAGGCCGGGGCAGGGCACCCAGGAACCAGGCCTGCTGCACCCATGGGCACCACACCAGCCTCACCAGCACCCAACCCCACAAGGCAGTGGGCTCTGGCCACTGTGGCCTTTCTGAGAAGGATCTGAGGTCGGGACCAAAACAAAGAAAGAACCAAAGTAAGAACTTGCTCCCAAGTCCAACCCTCGACTCTGAAGGCATGGCTGCTCCTGGACCCCAAGGCCAGCACCTGAAACCCTGTCTGCCACTACAGGAATTCAAGCCCAAGTAGCCAGCATCCAGCCAAGGAGGCAGATGGACAAGACTGAGATAGCCCTGGGGTACTCTTCTCTGGTCAGGTTGCCTGGAGACTGGCCAGTAGCCTTCAGGAAGCATTAGTTTGCAGACGCACTGGCCAAAACCCCAAGACGACAGGTGGCCCCCAGCCACCCAGACCCTTGAGAAGGCATGTGTGGGTCCTATCCTGCAGGGGCATGGCTGGGGAACTGGCCTGGAGGGCAGGCGTCACAGATGACTGGTGGGGGCACCAGATAAACCTGCTCTTCAGCACGTGCGCCCTGTCCTGGCCGGTCTGGGGCATGTAGAGGTGCCGCACAGGCTCCATTAGTGGCTGTCCACACCAAGGCCCCAGTGGGTGAGGGTGAGGCCAGAAAGGTGCAAGGAAACTGCCAGCAGACCCCTAGGAGAACCATGCCTTGACGGGCAGGAGGCCACAGGGTCCTGGGAGCCACCAGCTGAGAACAAGGAAACCAGATGCCAGGTCCACCTGGTCACACATTTAAGAACGGGAAAGCTGAGGGCTCGGAGCCCACAGGCTCTGCAACCATTGCCTTCTGGGCCCGTGCCTGGGGAGGCTGGGCTGGGTGGGGCGCCTCTATAGAAGCCCTGGTGCCACCCAGGTGGGGGCAGGCCACCAACTCCATGCCAGCAAACAAGGAGCCACGACAGCGACTAGGGCCTCTTTTTGGGGTGTCTGGGCCCTGCTCTCTAGACACTGCCAGAGAAGTTTCAGCCTCATTGGTGTCTCCAGGGATTGGGAGGGGACAGGAGTCCAGGGGTGGGGAGGGCACAGGGCTCCTAGGCAAGGCTGGGGTGGAGCTCAGCGGCTGGAGGAAGGCCTGGCCCCCAGGGGGAGGCGAGAGGCCAGTCAGCAAGTCCGATGGGCCTGCAAGGGTCGCTGCGGGGCCAGGCTCAGTGCAGGACCTGGGAGCAGGGGGCTGCTGTCCACAGGAGGCCTCCAGGTGCCTCAGGATCTGGAGGAAGAGAGGAAGTGGGAGGTTCCTGCATAGCTCCAGGAGTCCTGGGGGACAGCTGGTCCCTCCTCACATGCCCTTCTTAGCACACTGCCTAGAAGGCAGGGCCAGCTTGGGCAGGAGCCTGTCGTCATCGCTGCCCTCCCTATGTCACTGCCATGCAGGTAGACATTCCTGTCCTCAGAACTTCCTGGGAACCATTAGGGAAACTGAAGAGCCAGTTCTTCAGCATGTCTGGTCACCCCAACAGGTGGACATGAAATGCACCCACACCAATGTGCAGCCCAGGCTCACTCAGCACTGTGACTGGAGCCCATCAGCGGGCCGCACTGGCAGACGGAGATGAGGCTGGGTGACGAGCAGCTGTACTCCCAGCAGCCACAGAATGGGAAAAAATGGGGACCAGGACGATGGAGGGGCCAGGCCTGGCTGGGAGGGGCCAGCAGCACTCAGAACACTGGGGAAGTGGACGCAGACCAGGACTGGAGTCGGAGGAGGCTCCCCTGGCCATGAGGCTGCGAGGAGGGAGGGAGGGAGGAGGAAGAGCGAGCCAGGCGCTGAGGCTGAGGGCTGGGGTTCTGGGACGTGACCGTGCCCCAAACATGGTGCAGCCAGCACAGGGCGCAGGGGACAGCAAGGACCCTGTTCCATTTCCTCTGCCAGCACTGCCCACCAAGAAGGGCCTTGTGGGGCATGTGTCCAGGAGAGGGACACTGCCAGTGGCCCCAGTTGCTGCCCACCTTGGTGGCCTTGCTGGTCACAGGTCCAGGGCTTCCCCTGCTGAGTTGCTGCAACCTTGACTGGGAGAGGAGGAGGACGTGCTCCAGGGGAAGGAGGTCAGCACAGCCGAGGGAGGCGATGGCACTCAGGGCCCTCTGGGAGGCAGGAGGCAGGGTCAGCACCCAACAGCACACCCAACCCCAAGGCTGAGCCCTGTGCACACCGCCCCCTGGCTCCCCGGTGCCCCCGCCCCACGTGGCCCCAGAGCCCCTCTCACCATCTGCTGGTGCTCGCCAGCCCCGTCCAGGCGGTGGAGGAGCAGCTCCAGCACGGCCTCACAGTTGAGCAGCCCGCACCTGTGGGCAGGAGGGGATGGCTGGGTGTCCCCACGCAGGCCTGGCTGGTGGGGGGTGGGGCGGGCGTCGACTCACTCTTTGAGGAAGTGCTGGGCCTCCTCCCGGCTCAGGAAGGTGCGTGGCCCCTGCACCAAGGTCCTCACCAGGCTTAGCTCTTGCTGGCAGTCACTGGCGGCCACAGCCTCGGCCCTGGGGAGGGAAAGTACTCAGGCAGTTCCAGCTCTGGTGGAGGGGGACGGCCCTTCCCCCTCCCTAAGCTGGGGTGAGGCCTGGACAGCAGGAGCCCTGGGGAAGACCCCTGTGGGAGTGGAGGCTACATGTCCCCTCCCCTAGCTGATCCTGCTCACCTTTCTGCCAGGTCGCCTGGCTCCCGGCTGGCCCCTGACTGGCTGTCACTACCAGACCTACTGCCCAAGTCTGAGGCCCTGCTCAGGTCACTGTTCTGGGAGGAGTTCTGGGAGCTGGGGCTGCTGTCCAGCTCATCCCAGCCCCCTCCGGCCTGCCCAGGCTGGTGTCTGGTGGCTGCAAGAAAAGATGGCAGTTGTGACCCTCAGAGGCTTTGTTCCAGGTGGTGGGGGGGCAGCTCTGCTTCCTATCTGTCCCTTCCCCCAAGTGAGGAAGCACTGCCACCTGCCTCCACGCCCCCAAAGCCCCAGGCCCCAGCACACAGGAGGAGCAGCCTGACCCGAGAGCAGGAGTCCTTGCCTCAGTACCTCGGACACCTGGGAGGGCTCCAGGGAGCTGGTTCCCAGGGGTGGGCAGGCCATGGCTGACTGCAGGGGTCACGGCAGGCTGGTAGGTGTCTCCCCAGGGTGGGGGTTTCTGGGCTCCAGGGCGCACGGCATTAGCCACCACCTCTGCAGCCTTCTGGATGGTGGAGAAGAGGGCCTCGCTGGCAGAGCCTAGGCCCACAGAAGGGAGCCATATGAGCCCCAGTCTGCCCCCTGGTCCCCACATTCTCCAGCACGGAGGGGCCAGGGCTGCTCCCTGCTCAGGGCTGAAGAAGACAGGATACCTGCTGCAGGTAGGAGCAGAGGTTCCTAGTGGGACCCCAGCTCCCTGGAAGCTTCCAGCATATTCCATTTCAGCAGTTCCCAGGACCATGGTCCTGGACACCCTCAGCTTACAGGAGCTTGGGGCAAGGGCATCCAACGGGCTTGTCCCAAGAAGCAAAAATGTTTGGGGCCCTTTGCTTGAGGGGTGCTAGGACTGATGCCAGGAGGGGCTGCCCTTTTGTTTCCTGGGCTAAAGCAGAAAAGCCCACAGAACCTGGCTTTCAAGGCCCTTTCCTCCCAGCTCGGTGCTCCAGCCAGCCCCGCCCTGTCCCCAGGGCCAGCAGGGAGACCCTCTCCTCTGCCTCTGTGTAGGCCATAGCCAAATGAGGCACCAGCAGGAACCCCCAGAGCTGCAACCAGGATGGTCTGTTAGAGTCCAGCACCAAACTACGGGACCCCAGCAGATGCCAGCGTCAGGGGCCAGCTGAGATGCCCGACAGCAGCACAGGCTTCACAGATCCCGGCCCGCAGGCGTCTGCAGACACTGCTCCCCGCACCCCTCGCACAGGGGACAGCTGTTTCCACCTTGCTGGCCGCTGCCTCAGCCCTCAGTCCCATCAGGGGACTGAGCCCCTGCTGCTGTTGCTGGCTAGACCCTGCCCTCCCAGCCTGACTTCTCTCCCCTGCCCACAAAGCCAGTGTGGCCCCGGCCCTGCTGCTCTCCTCGTGGCCGGGCAGAAAGATGCCAATGGGGACCATGCCAGGAAAGGGTCCACAAAGGTGGGGCTGGGGTTAGCAGGGGAGGCCCAGGGGCCTGCTCCCACTGTCCTCCTATTCCCTGCTCCCCCAATATGCTAGGGGCCCCAGAGCCTCACCCTCTTACCTGCCTGGGCTTGCTCTTTGCTGTAGCCAAAACCCTGGAGGGTGCCCTGAGGCCTGGACTGGGAGCCCATGCCTATGGGAGGATTCTTGAGTCAGTGACCAGCTAACCCCACCCTTAGCCCCACCACACAAGCAACCAAGCTCAGAATACTCCAGAGGAAGAAACCCAGTGACAGGCTGAACGTGATCTCCATGTCTAGTACCTGCTGGAGCCAGGCCCCGGGGAGGCTGGGAGGGAGGCAGCGGCAACGTGGCGTCAGAGAACAAGGTGCTGCCCAGGTCCTGGAGGAGGAGGCAGGGCGCTCAGCGTCCACATGGGCCTGCTGCTCTGGCCCCATTCCTGTCAGCTCTGCTCCATCTCAGATGCTTCCCCTGAGCTGCCCAGCTAGACACAGGGGCTGGAGGCTGGCAGCAAGGAGCAGAGCCTGGGGTCCCATGTGGCAGGAGAGCGGCAAACACCCTGTGGGTACTCTGGTACAAGTTCAGAGTGACCCTGATCCTGGGCTCACCTGGGCAGCTGCCCGCACCTTCTGGTACAAACTGTTCCCGTGGAGAGGATCCGGGGGCCCTGCAAAAACTAGAAGGCAGAGAAAGCCAACAAGGGGTGGCTGAGCCTGGGCACTGCTGACCACCTGTAGAGTATGGCTCTTAAGGCCCATTCCTCCCAAGCTGTGGGCTACGGATGCCCCATCCCTACCGGCATGGCCAGCAAGGAGTCCCTCCTCAGGACCTACGCAGGCCACACCCAAGCAGATCCCCAGCACCCTCCTCACCTACCCGACAGCGGTGGCCCCTTATCTACCACCGTGGTGGCTGCTGTCTCCCCAGGTACCCATGCCTCCCCTCCTGCCAAGTCCCTGCTTCACCCCTCACTGCTGCCTTAGGCCTAGTCTCCTCCAGCCAGACGCAACACAAGAGGCCTTGCAGGGACTGGATGTGCAACCCAGGTCTGTATCACGGCCTGAAAGGCCCTGCTTGGTTCAGCCCCACTCACGCCCAGCTTTGGGCTGTGCCAGGCTCCCTCTGCTAAAAAGCAGAGGTCCTAGAAAACCAGACTCAGTCACCCCCAAGCTCTCCTGCCTCAGAGCATGAGAGCACCCCTCATCTACTCAACCTCATCCCATGAGGGCTTACAGCTGCCCGTGGAGAACCCTTAGCCCGTACCTCCAATACCTCCAATGCAAACAAATTCCCCTTTTCACCCCTTAATAGTCAATCAATTGACAATCCTTCTCCCTGCCATCCCACCCTGGCTTTCCCCAGCAAGTCTGTGCTGGCTCCACGTACCTGTGGCTTCCTGGATGAGGGCAGAGTTGCGTTTGAGGATCAGCAGGAAGGAGGAGGAACCGTGGCTGCACAGGTAGAGCAAGATCTTCAGCACCTGGGGTCCACAGGTACAGAGTGCTGAGAGTTCTGGCATGGGATGCTCAGGGCAGAGCCCAGCTACCCGACACCCTGGCTACATGTCTTCCCCTCCAGCCTTGACACCCACAGTGGGAACTGGGGCCTGACTGCTGCCACACAAGGACTCACCTTGAGCTTGACGTGGCCAGAGCTGCTGTCCAGGCGGTTCAGGAGGTATTCCAGTAGGCACTGGCTGCTGCCCAGGGACTCATGGGAGATTTCTGGAATGCGGTCAGGTTAGGGAAGGAACCTGTGTGTTTGTGTGTGTGTGTACAAGCGCTCGCGCTCACGGCCTGTTGTAACACACATTGCATCAGGATGCATTGGCTGAGGAGAGAAACCCAACCTCCTGTTGCCAATGGCCTTCTCAGGGCGTGCTTCCTAGCGGCACTGACTGTAGGCCCTGGTTTCAGGAGTGCTGGGCTTCCAGGGTCTCCTGTATAGCAGTTCTTGGACCTGCCATCCCTGGATCCTATGATGAAGGAGCTGTGGATGCCCACAGGAGAGCAGAAACCCTAGTAACCTCAAAGCCACAAAGGGCCCCTGCCATCCACTCTCCCCCTCACCAGGAACATGGAGGAAGGATACTAGCAATCTCTTCAAACAGGTAGCCTGGACACGGGACATCATCATCCGAGGTGCCCTTCAGGAGAATTGGGAGCTGAAAGGGAACAAGAGCTGTGACACATTGCCATCTTACACATGTAGGCCCACAGTCACCAGAGGTGTTAGAAATAGGCCTCACCTAGCTAAGAGGGACCAGAACCAACCCCAGGCCACAGGGAGGAGAGAAAGGAATGATGGTTCTCTTCTTGGGTCAAGACGAGGCCCAGCTCCCAACCTTCTTACTGACATGTGAGGTGGTTTTAAATAATACTCCTGCTTATTGACTAGTAAGAGCAAAATGCCCAGAACATTCTACGTAGAGAATGTGAATGCTGCTAGTTCTCCTGAGCATAGGTTCAAAGAATCAGAACCATTCACTCTCCAGATTCCTGAGAACAACTAACTGAAGTTTTAGATTTTATGCTCACACATCAACAGACATACCAGTAATCATACCAGTATGCTGTTGAAAACTAACATGTTGTCATGTTATCCAGTATCTGCCCAGAATGGAAAAGTTGGGGGCCATTTAATTAATTAATTTATTTATTTACTTACTTATATGTTGGGGGTTATTTTAAATAATAAGCACTGGAATCATGTCTGGTGCCAGTGACCTGAATGGCAGCCATGTGTCAGGACTATACTTAAAATCGTGCAACGTGTGTTACAACAGGCCGTGAGCGCAAGCGCTTGTGTACACACACACACACACACACACACACACACACGGCCACACCATGCTATTTGCCCACCACGCCCTGAAGGGGACCTGGAGGGAGGGGTCTGCAGGACGACAGGAGAACACAGGAGAGCTCGCACAGAAGCGTCCCGTCCGAGGCTCTGCGCGGGAGACCGGACCCTTCTGGCAGCCCAAGGCGCGCGTCCCCGGACTACCCGGTGCTCTAGGGCTCTGGGCTGTCAAAGGACGACGCAGCGTTCCGGACAATGGCTGGTCACAGGCTCCTGAACACCCACTACCCAAGCCTCTAGCTTCCCCTCCGTCGCCTGGAGATGTCTGCATCTCCCGCACGCGACATCTCCAGGACCTGAGGCTCCCTAGGCAAGGTGCCGTCCGGAGCGCCGCGGCCTCCGGGTGCGGGAGGTCGCCCGCCCGCCGCCCCCTCATCCTCCGCGATCAGGGAGAGCTCGGCCCTTCTCTCCTGCTGCTCAACAGTCCTTTCCCGTCGTCCCAGGAAGGTCCCCAGGCGCCCGGAGTCGGCGGGGCGAGCCGGCCTCACTCACCCGGTGCAGGAAGCTCAGACGGTCCCGCAGCGGCGGCGCGGCAGCCATGGTCCAAGTCACCTCCCGGCCTGCCCCGCTTCCGCCAGGCCCGGGTCCTCCAATCACCGCGCGGCTCTGGCCCCGCTAGCCAATCGCTCGCGGGAGGCGGGCCCTAAGGTCGGCTTCGTGAGCAATTTGAGTTTGAACCAACCCGCAGTCCCAGACCACAGACAGACAAGGACCAGAGCCAACTGCAGGGGCTCTAGGCCTCCAACCTGGAAGAGTGGGCAAGCTAAGCCCGGAAGCGCCGACCGATTTACAGCTGGACGCCGGAAGAGGGCGGGCTTAAGATGGCGGCGCCCTCAGGTGCCCAGAAGACCCGCTCATGTCGGCAAACGGAGCGGTGTGGGGGCGCGTGCGGAGCCGCCTCCGCGCCTTCCCGGAGCGCTTGGCGGCCTGCGGGGCCGAGGTAAGGAGCCGAGGGCGGGGCCGTGCCTGTGGGGCCAGAAGGGCCGCGCGGGCGGTGGCGGGGGGGGCGATGGCCGCGGTCAGGCCCCCGACGGCGCCCTCCCCTTGCAGGCTGCGGCGTACGGCAGGTGCGTGCAGGCCTCCACGGCCCCCGGCGGCCGCCTGAGCAAGGACGTCTGCGCGCGGGAGTTCGAGGCCCTGCGGAGCTGCTTCGCCGCCGCGGTAGGTGGGCGCGACCCCAGCCCCAACCCGCCCCAGGGTCGGGCTCTCTCCTTCAGGCCGCGGGGAGGACCGGCGGTGACCGGTGGAAGGCGCTCGCGCCAACTCACGTTGGCATGTCACCCAGGGCCGTCCTGCCCGAAGGGACCCCAGCGCCGCGCTCCGCGTCCTGTTTGCAGCACGCGCTAGTGGCCGCTGCCCCGCGCCCCCTTCATCGCTGACCATTCCACAAGGAGTCCTGGTCGGTTCTTGGTCCGAGATTTCGTCTGTCTCTGACCCCTGCACCTGCGTCCTTCCTGTTTCTGGGCTTCAGCATCTTCTGGTCCGTGCCATGGGTCTTTATGCAATAAAAGTCCTGTACAAATAGCCACATACTTTAAGGGGAAAGACCCAGGCCCTGGTGAAAGTGGGGTTCGTGGAGGCTGGAGGACTGGGCCATGGTGAATGTTCCAGAACAGGACTGGGAAGCTGTCACCTGCCAATGGGGCTTTTGTTGTTTATTTATTTTTAATTTTTTGTACTGGGGATTGAACCCAGGGCACTTAATCCCTGCGCCACGCCCCCATCCCTTTTTTGCATTTTTTATTTTAGAGACAGGACCTTGCTAAGTTGCTGAGGCTGGCTTTAGACTCACAATCCTCCTGCCTCAGCCTCCTTAGCAACTGGGATTACAGGTACTACTGCACCGGGCCCAATAGGGCTTTAACCACAAGGGTCTTGTGCCATCATTATTCTGGGGTTGCATATACCTTAGGTACCCCTAATTCAGTCTGGGGTCTGAGGTGAGTCATGATGCCAGTGATTACTTGTTTACTGGAAGCTATTAATGCAGGGAATTGGGCCAAAAAAAACCATAGCTGGCTAAGACTCACAGGATTCAGTGAATCTCAAGCAACTTCTTGATGTTTCAGGACTGCCCTAGGCAGAATGGCAGTGGACGAGGAATCTGGTTCGTGTTCTCCTTTTTGGAAGGCTTAGGGAACTCTCTCTTCTTTTAGTTCTTATGGCTTAGCCCCACCATGTGGCCCCTTGACTAGCTGCCCATCCAGAGGCCAGTCACTCACCAGCAGTTGCCCTTTGTTCCTTTCGGCAGCTTCCCGGCCTCACTGCCCTTCAGAGGGGAAAGGCAGCTTGTGGCAGCTCTTTGTTAGATGAAGAGTGGCGTGCTCCTGCTGTTTGTAGGTCTCTGTGGCTGGTCAAGAGCTAACCCTTAGGTTGTCTGGCCATCTGTGACCCCCCCCACACACTCTTTTGCCAAGGTCAGGTAAAGGCCTCCCCACAGCAGTCCTTGCATGTGCCCTCACTCACTTGGGCTGGGGCCCCCAGGTGTTTCTCACAGTGAGGAAACCTGCCGATAAGCTGGTTCGGGCCTCTCCTCCCCATGATCCAAGGCACTTTTACAGGGTTCTACATGAGGAGGTGGAAAGGTCATTGGGCTCAAATTCCTGCTGCATCCTTGGAGCCCTGTGACCTGGACAAGTGACTTCACCCTGTCTGAACCTAGTGAGAATAGTCTCCCACTGCTATTGCCCGAGTGTGTGTGTATGGGACCAGATGTGTGTGGGCCTGGTGGGGTCTGGTGCAGGTGGTGCTCAGGGGTAGGCAAGTGAGGTCTGTGCTGGCCATCAGGGTCACTGTGAACAGCTGAACTGGACACCCAGCCCTGGGGTGAGCTCCAGCCAGCTCCCCCAGGACCCATAAGGTATTTGGTAAAATATGGCATTTATTGTGGTGGGTTTGTTAATTTTGAGCCATATCTAGTTTGTAAAAAAGCCACTCTGACAAAACGCTTTTATCTTTCAGGCCAAGAGAACCTTGAAGGGAAGTTCCTAGGAAGGACCCTACACTCTGACCTCCGTCCACCACCACTGGATGGCACACAGCGAACACTCTTGGGGCTAGAAGGGGTGGGAGCAACGAAGTTCTTGGGTGTTGGAGCGTGTTTCTTCTCAACAGGTTGAACCTTGGGTGGGCAGGGACTTATTATATGTAAAGATCTGGGTTAGGTTAAGATGTAGTCAAGCCAGCAACAAAAACTATTAAATCCTGCAGCTTCAGCTTTATTGTACAGAGTGAGTGGCCTGTGGGCCTGGCCTCCCCCAAGAAGCTGGCAGGTCTGGGCCATGGAACACTGCCACCAGGTCCCCACTTAAGAACCTTCTCCCCAGATGCATTTAACCTGAGTAGTGAGGAAGCCCCTGAACCTGATAGCCAGTGCCCAGGACACACCAGAGATAATAGTCCAGTGGCACAAGGGGACCCACTCTGCAGATGATTGGACTTAGGAAGGAGGCTGCTCTGACTGCAGCTGCCGAGTACCTGAGCCCAAGGTGCTCTTGAGCACAAGCCTTTTCCAACCCTTCTTGAGTTCCCCATCCCATCTCATGGGGACCTTTCTAAAAGGTCCTGAGGCCACAGGGAAGCTACAGGCCTGAGCACCACCTGCTGGGCACTGTGGGGGACCATCCTGTTCACTTGCTGGGCAGAGAGGGCACGCCATCCTTGTCACAGCTTGCACCCCCCTCAGGGCCCTGTGGCAGAGCAGAGCTAGGGTGGGGCCCTTTGGCACTGCCTCCTGTGAACTCAAGTCTGTGCCTCTGCCTTGCATCTAAACCCTATTTCAAAGCTGTAAGTGCTGAAACTCCCACTTCAAGATGTGCCTTCCAAGAGGGTGTAGTGGCCACTGTGCCAAGGCTCTGGAGAGGCTGGGTCTTGTCCAGAGAGAGGGACATTGTGCTGGCATGACTCTCCGCTGCTGCTGGGGTGTTGGGACGGGGCAACACACATCTCAGAAACACTAACTTCTCAAGTGTTCCTTTCTCAGATGGAATGGTGTCTGCTGCTGCACACATGACCTGTCTAGGCTTGTACTGTTTCAGGTGTGCTCTGTGTGGCTGCCATAAAAGAATACCAGAGACTGAGCGGTTTATAAAAACCCTTTCTCATTCTGGGGGCTGGAAGTCCAGTGTCAATGGTGTCTTATGAGGGCCCTCTTGCTGCACCTCCTGGCAGGTGGCAAGGTAGGAGCATGCACACCTAGGCACCACCTGAGCTCCCAAGAGCTGTGTTCCTGCCATGGGGGTGACTCGTAACCCAAGCCCCTCTTCGAGGACCACCTCGGTGCTCTCGTGGCAGGCTCACGTTATGCCCAGGCAGAAGTCTTGGTTCCCAAGGGAGAGCTGGAGTTCTGCAAAGCCAATGCTTCTGGGTTCCCGCCCTGGCTCAGGGTGCTGTGCACTGACTAGGCAGCACTGTCGCTGCTCTAGGAGGGAGCCTCAGGTAGGCACCACTGCCCTGTGGTCTGCACTGGGGTGGACCTGGCCCTTGTCTGGCAAGGGCAGCAATTGACTTGGTGGGTGGCTCACTGATGACCCAGTCTGAGTTCTGGCCAGAACTACTGGCTGCTCCCAGTAGTCATGTGACCCAGACAGGGTTGGTGCCAAGGAGTCAGAGCCCTGTTCAGAGGTCTGCAATTTCTTGGGGAAGAAGTTCCTGTCCTTACCTGTGGAGGGCTGCTGATTGGAAGGGGCAGATGGACAGCCAGGAGGAAAGTGTTGAGGGGGCAGGTGAGGGCAGTGGCAGCTGTGACGTGCCCAGTCATGACATCCATCTATTGGGGTAGGTGGCCCTGACTCTAAGGAGGGCGTTGGGAGGTGGGGAGAGTCCAGCAAGGAAAAGCAAACTGGGTGAAGTTAAGATGTTCAGGAAAGTCAAGGCAAGAGAAAACTCGCACCCCAGAATCCTAACCCGTGGAGCTTGATCCCAGGGTCACCCAGAGGCTGCTTCACCACGCCACAGCTGATCTGGAGTTGTGAGGAACGAAAGGTGGAAGGTGACCTGGGATTCATACCCCTCTTGAGCAGCGTTCAGCAGGAGTCCCAGCCTGGCCTGCAGAAACTCCACTCCTATTCATTTTCTAGCCATCAGGCTGCCCAATGACGTAAGTTAAAAGATCACAGTAAAATCTAAGGACTTCAGCAGGTGCAGGGCGGCACCACACAGCCCTACTCCCCAGGCTTCCGTGACCCAAAGACAAGCCAGGCTCCTTGTCCCTGCATTCCTCAAGTGCCTCCCCCCCAGGCCAGGGGTGTTAAAGGCACAGAACTAAACCCACAGCTCCCCGCCTAATTCCCCAGCAGGTAAGAGTGGAAAAGGAAGGGTGGCTGAGGCAGCCCCACCCCGGGCTGCGAGCCCACTGCAGGCATAGCACCTGGTGCGGCAGTGCCACTCCACAGCTGGCAAGGTTGTGGGCATGCACGTGGGGCTGCACTTGCACTGTGAGCATGCGGGTCCTGTGATGTTTGGTGGTGGGGTACCTCCCCCCAGGACCCCCAGTCCAATCAAATCCTGACTGGGTTTTCCTTCAGGTGACTCAATGCCAACTTGACTCTTCAGTCATCAGTGGTGTTTTTATTTTTAAAAAAATCTCAACTAATTTCAAAGAACAGGCCATGAAGTGTGTGGATGATTGACAGGAAGCTCAGAGCAGCTACACCCTACAGCTGGCCAAGGCTCACCCCGCATGTCTCTCACACCAAGGGCTTTGCCTGCCAGTGGGGAGGCCTCAGCATGCTTAGGGAGGAGCCCCTGGAGGAACAGAGACCATGGTAGAATGCAGGTGTCATGGAGACCGAGAGTGGGACCAGCACTGCTTGACTAGGCACAGCAGTGCCAGTCACAGAGCCTCAGCAGGCCACAGGTGAGACCCTCTTCCTCTTGAGGACAGCCAGAGCCCACAGCTGCAGAGTCCTAGAGGTCCTGAGAAAGCAGGGAGAATGCCAGGGAGGGGACAAAGCCGCAGACAAGGCGGTCCTTCAGGCTTTCCCAGCGCTTGCTAAGGGGCTCAGACAAATACCTGGGAAGAAACAAGTGTGACCTCACACTCACCAGGGACGCGGCTAGACACTAGCTGGCCTCCTCCAGAGCCCCAGACAACTGTTTAATTTGCCGGCTGTGAACCACCTGCAGTGCGCCCCCTGCTGCCTGGCGGAGCTGGGTATCCAGGGCACTGCGAAGATCGTTCACCTGGACATCAGGGAGGGGGTTAAAGCTGATGATGATCCCATCCTTTGGGGCTGGCTCCCCCTCTGGATGAGGGGCAAGATCCCGTCGCCTCCTCCGAAGGTCAGAGCCAGCTTGCAGCTTCAGGTCTCGGTTGGGTTTGGGGTTGTCTGGCCTCTCAGCCCCAGGAGCAACTATCCTGGGGCTAGGCGCAGGGTCTGGCCTCTGCTTGGGCTCCTGGTTGGCAGTATCTTCCCCGGCTCTTGGCTGCTCTTGAGAAGCAGGTACATGGTCCCCACCAGGGGGCTCCTTTTTTGCCTCCACGTGACCACCTTGGCCCCCCTCAGAGATGGGCTGGGGTTCCTTCTGACCTAGCATGGCTTGGGGCTGAGGGTCCACTCCTGCTGGCCTGCCAGGTGGGTCCACGGCAGGTCCCAGGTCTCGGCTCAACTGCCTGGACTTCATATGAGGGTCCCCAGCCTCTACAACTGCCCCTACCATGGGCCGGTCAGCCTCCTTCTGTGTGTTGGCCCCAGTGGCTGCTGCTTCCTGTCCAGTTTTTTTCCTTTCTTGGGAACCTCCGCCAAAGGTGTCCTGGCTTTGCCTGAAGACCTCCCCAGCAAGATGCTCTTCTGGGCTCCCAGGGGCCCCGGCAGGGTGTGGCTTGAGTGCTGGTTCCAAGTCTTGGGCCACCTTAGGCTCTTTCACAGCCTGGGCCACCTCGGGCACGGCACCTTTCTGTTCCTCTCTCGGCTTGGCCTGGGCTCCCTGCGGCTCTATGTCAGATCCTCCACCAGGAGGACCAGCTAGGTCTCTGCCCGCTGCCCCCTCGGGTTTCTCTGGGGAGTGCTGGCCCAGTTCCCGGGGTGGAGCTCGGCGATCCCCTGGAGCTCCAAGTGCAGGTTTCAACGGCTGTGGAGGGGCATTTTCCATCTTCCCAGCAGGCCCATCTCGGGCCTCCTTATCCTGACCTTTGGGCACACCCACTCCAGGCTCTGGCTGCATGTCTTCTGCAAGTAAAGCTGATGTTAGTTTGGGCCATAGAAACGAATACAAGCTGCTAATGCAAGGACTAAAAAGAACAGACTTCGAGAAGTTAAGAATTACAAATCAAAATTAAACTCGCCCTCTAGACGTCAGGCCAGCAAGCCTCAGGTCCAGCCCCAGATGCCTAATGCCCTCCCCCTGCCAGGGCCAGCCTACCAGGCCTGGACTTGTCCTCATCCTCCTGCCTCTGCTGGTGGATCTCCTTGTGCTGCTCCTCGATCACGGCCAGCAGCTTCTCCTGCTGGTCCAGCAGGCGCTTCTGCTGCACCTGCTGCTCTTTGATCACCTGCAGCAGGACAGCGTGGTCCAGCATCTCTGCCCTGCCGGCTTCTGGTGGGGACACACACAGCACACACTCAGGACGCTGGGCTGCCAGCATGACGCACCTCAAGGCCCAGGGCTGCAGCGGAGGGCCACGCCGCCTTCACCTCAGCCGCATGAGTGCAGTGAGGGTTCCGCCAGTGAGAGTTCCAAGGAGGCCTAGAAACCCGCCCACCACTAGCTGGGTGCCAGCTCCCGCCCGCAGCCACACCCTGGTGGCCAGGGCCATCCAACCAGTTAGCCCCCCACTGCTGTGGTTCAGACAACTGCAGAGCCCAGCTCCCTGCCCGGTACTTGCTGAAAAAAATGTGCCCAGAGAAAAACCAAATAAGTCTGGGAATGTGCCAGAAGATCAGCAGTTATCTGGGGTGGGTGGTTTCCCCATTGTTCACACTGTTGTTCTAAGCCAGTCACCTAAGAAAATAAAAGTGACAAGCTAGTTTTTTTAAAAGGATATTGGTGGGGCTGGGGATGTGGCTCAAGCGGTAGTACGCTTGCCTGCCATGCGTGGGGCGCTGGGTTCGCTCCTCAGCACCACATACAAATAAAAAATAAAGATGTTGTGTCTACCGAAAACTAAAAAAATAAATATTAAAAAAAAAAAAAAAAAAGAATATTGGTACTTTAAGAAAGTTTCCTCCAAGGTGAGAATAAACACAGTTCTCCTTTAAGAAGAGCATGGGGGCCAGACCCAGTGAGGCATAGGCCAGTGGCCAGCACACAGCTGTCCTGGACACCCAGCAGCCCTGGCATGTAGGGGAGCACATACCCACGGAGGGAAGTGGCCAGCCATGGGATAGCACAGACGGGAGGGGAGGGAGGCTCCAAATGTCCACTTGCACCTGCGCCCTGTTCGTATGCAGAGCCAGGCATCACCAGCAACCACCACCCATGGGGTCAGCAGGGAGCTGGCTTTTTTCTGCAAACCCTTCAGCACAGGGTCAGTTGTGGGCAGCAGGCACCTGTGGCTTGTGAAATTTTCACAAGTACTAAAACTGAGAATCTCTGAAAGATGACGGGTTAGGGCTGCCAGGGGAATGGCTCACATTAGACGGAAGAATGCCCAGCAAGGGCCCTGTGTGCCTCACAGACTGGCGGCAGGCCATCCTCCCCAAGAGTGACATGGTGACCGGCTGCAGCAGTTCAGGGCAGCATCCTGCCAGGGGCACTGAGGGTTCCCCGGACACAGCCCTAAACTTCGCCCTGATCTCCTGTGGGCCAGTGGCAAGGATGCCGAGGCTGAGGACGAGAGGCAGCCCCTACTCCCTGCCCAGTCCCAGACACTTGCCCAGAGGGAAAGGCCATGTAATACAGAGTGGCGCCCACATACCTCCCTTCAGGGAGCTGTCCCCATGGGTTACAGACCAGCCACCTCAGCCATAGGTCTCACGTCACCCTGGCTGTCTCAAGTCATGATGGTCACATGAGGTCCCACGTCTGCTGACACCCTCCTGCTGCTGGGGTGGGGTTCCAAGAGTGCAGCCCCCCCCCCCCCCCCCCCCGGCCCCGTGCCTGGAGGACCAGCCCTGGACTCTGCTGAGAGGGACAGGGCAAGGAGGAAAGAGGGCCTTGATGCTGCAGGAAGTCCCACGGGACACAAGTCAGACACTGGAGGGGTAGGACCACCTAGCCAGAGCCCACCAAAACCAATGGACCAGGCAGAGGGCTGTGGCTGCCCACATGTGGAGCCCCGTGTGGAATGTGTGACACACCCATCTCTAATGGGCGGGCCGTCCTCTCACAGAAGCCTTTCAGTGGTCCTCTGAGGACAGCACAGCCACAGCAGGAGAGTCTCTGAGAACGCTGGGTGTTGGGCCCAGCTGGGTGGGCTCCCCAGCCGACGCCACCCGCACGAGGCCCTCCGCGAGCGCACTGCATCCCAACACACTCCTTCAGGTCCTACCTGCTACTATCTTTTTAATTTCAGCTGTTCGTCCCGTTGAGAGGCATACGGAAGAAAGGCAGAATAGGAAACTGTGAAAAGTCTCTTTTCAGAAAGAAAAAAACCAAAGCATCAAATAGGTTTACATGACAGAGCATAGGAACTGGAACCAACGAGCACAGCCAGACCAACAGAGAGGCAAGAGCCACAGCAAAGGAAAGCCTTCTGAGCAACTCCACACCTGCAGAAACCCACCATGCGCCCAGCGCTGCCTTCCAGGACTTCTGCCACAGTGCCTGCTGGCACCCAGCAGAGCGCAAAACCGCTCTCTCCCCCACCCTGAGGGTGGCCCTGGAGCACGAGGCAGCACCATGTCCAGAGCAGCTGAGGCTGGTGCCAGGCTGGCCCAGGAGACCTGAGCAACCTGCTGCCTGCCGTCCCCAAGGACAGTGGGGCCAACCTCCCAGCTGTGTCCTGAGGGAATGGTGACGTGAGTTGGCCGGCCTAGGAGGCAACATGGCACAGAAGCCTGTCCGTCACCAAAGTCAGCAAGAGGGGCCATCACTAGCAGGCCACTAGGGGGCCACCACCTCCTCCTCTGCCAGGGAGCACTTAGGATGAGGTAGGTAGGGTTCAAAGCCAGGAAAGGCATGGCCAAGCTTTAGGGGGCAGGGGACAGTCCTTTACAGCACGAGATGGGCAGGAAGGGACCCTGCGAGGACCACAGGGTCACAACCCCACAAGGTGGCCCCAGGCCTTAAAGCGAGTCTTCACACCTGGGTATGCTAACACCCACCCTGGATGGCTCCAACCCTGAGTGCTGGAAGCAGCGACCTGCCTGCTTTAAGGTAAAATAAAAGGGCAATTTCGAGCCACAAGGCACCACGGCAGGTTCTTTTTGAAGGGGAGAAGGGAGATAAAAAAGCACTTCTTCATAGAAGGGCCAGGAGAAAGCCCCAAGGGGGAGACAGAAGAGGGCTGCAGAGGGTACTTCCTTAGAGAAATGGAGGTGAGCAGAAGCTGGGACCTGATGGGCTCCGGGGACCACCCCAGCCTCTCCCCAACCTTACCCTGGGGAACTGGGGGGACTGATGCTCAGGCCTTACCCTCCAGCTTGCTGCCCGCTTGGTCTCCGCCTGGGCGTTCTGCATCCCTCTGCTCACGAGGCTCTGGCTGCAGGCCAGCCCCAGGAGCTGGCCTCTGCGCTGGGAGGGGCGCCTTCCCACCTGCACATACAGGAGGCTCAGGTTTTGCAAAATGCTGGGGGTGGGGGACAAAGGAGGCAGCAGATGTTTCCTAAAACGATTCCCCGACGTAGCCCCCCCAGCCTGTCAGCAGTTTATATTCAACCTGATGATTACCAGGGAAGTAATAAAAAAATATTTAACAATCTCATAGGCTTGTGGCAGTGAGCCAATGTTAACTACCTTTGCCAATTAAAATGCAAGCCGCGTCCTAACTAGCTCTTAGACGGGCACTTAACAATGTGTTACCTGTCAAGCGCTCCCGAGCCGTCCCCAGTGTGCACCCAGACACACCAGAACAGCGTGGCACCTGACATTTAGTGGTCTGCAAACAACTGTGTGACAGACACTATAGTAGCTGTCAAGCCACCAGATTCTTCCTTCCCCACCAGCTGCTGAAGGGGCTGCTACATTCACACGCTGATCTTGTGAAATGGGAGAGAGTAATCAGTCCCTCCTGCCCATTCCCAAGCCCACCCCGCGGGAGCTCCCCAAGGTAAGCTGGCTGACACCCACCAGGGCCACTCTCTGCAGGCTTCTCCGTGTGCCCCACAGCACCTTGTGCAGGCTCCCCTCCAACTGCGGCCAGGACCTTCTGATCTGCAGAGATCACAGCCTGGGGCCCTGGGTGCAGATCTCTGTTGCCTGGCCCATACTCGTCCTTCCCAGGCTGGACATCTGGTTGGTCGTTTCCTTCTGGAAGCTTCTGGAGACTTTCGGGAAGACCACCTGCTTCCTCCAGGACCTGGGCCTGTTCAGGTCTTCTCCCTGCCTCTCCCCTCTCAGGCTCCCTCCTTTCTCTCTCTGATTCAGGGAGAGGCAGCGCCATCTGCCCCTTGCCCTCAGGAGCCCCTCCATCCGTGCGTCTGGAAGGCAACTTGCTCTCTCCTGGCCCTTCTCGGTCTTGACCTTCATCCACCACCACCTTGTCATGAGGCACAGGAGGCTCATGGCGGTGGGCCTCACCCATGGGGACAGCAATGCCTGAAAGGACAGGGAGGTTGGGGGGTCAGGCTGAGCAAGCGGTACCCACTTTCAACTTCCCAGGGAACCTGAACTGGCTCCAGTTCTCATCAGGGTGAAGCACCCAACAGCACCGCCCCCCTGCTAGCCCACCGCATCAGCCAAGGTCTGACCCCACTCTGGAAAGCCACGAGGGAAGCAGTGGCAAGCAGAGAATGGAGAGACCGAGAGTGCTGGACGCAGGACCTAAGGCTGGGCCCAGGGAAGATGCGCAGTCTTCAGTGTCCCTCCACGAGGACTGGGGTCCCTCTCTGTTCCCAGTGCCACCCACCTTGACCAGGGCGATCAAGTTGTGCGGCCTCTTGCTTCTCCTTGGCATCTTCCTCTCCAGGCACATTCACGGGGCCTTTAATCTGGGCCTGCTCCAGGTCCTCCTTCTCCTCGGGCAGCTTTGGCTTCTCCCGGCCATCCTCGGCCATGTTCACCGGGGGATCCTGGACTGTAAACACAGCACAGCAAGCTGAACCACCCTCCACCCAGCTGCCTGTCAATCAGCACAGGGAGCAGGTGGCTCTCTGGGATCATGACCACATTTCCCAGTCGAGTGCCAGAGCCTCAGCAGCCATTTTTCCCAGCTCAATCATTAACAGCTAAACAGCAAAGAAAACTGTCATTTTTCATGTGTATTCATAACAAAAATATGTCAAAATGCAATTTACACCTAATGGCACAGACCACTCCATGTAATGCTCGGCCATGACCACCAGGTGGCAGCATGAACCCATGGATGGGCTGTCTACAGAGGGTCCCCTTTGCAGGATGACCTGCCCAAACTCCCCTACCCTTCCTCTAAGGGAAACATTAGGAGTGCTAACCTGCAATCCTGTGAACATCTTCCTGCTGGTGGGGGAAACTCACTTCAAAAGGACAACAGCACAAGGAGAGCTCTTTATTGTCCTAGTGCATCCCACTGCAAGCCACAGTGCAGGGGCCAGCAGGCCACCGAGAGGGGTCCAACAGGGCCCAGGAGGAACCACGTCCAGCTAAAATGGCCACTTTCTATGTTTTAGGCGAGCATGGCAGAATCCAAAGAACCAATTAGGGGAAAACAACTCTGGAAATCAGAACCCCTTCCTCCCAGAGGCCCAGGGCCACCTCTGTGCCCCATCCCCGACCAGAATTGTCAGGAAAGGGAAGTAAATGTGCGCCATGGGCCCTGGGTGCTGTGCTGTGGACCTGGGACCCATGAGATGCCGTGCGGAGAGGATTCGTCCATGGGCCCATCGGAGGGGAAAATGAGGAGCCGCCTCAGCTCCACATCAGCCTCACGTGGCAGCCGACTGACACTTAGTCAAGGGAAGCAGAACTGGACACACATGAGCCAGGTGTAAAGGTACCGTCCATTTGGGGCTCAAGAGTCCTTAACGAACTGGAGGCTGGCACCTCCTGTGCTGGAATGCCTCACAGAAAGCTCTACAGCGCCACCGGGTGACAAACTCAGGCAGGTGACAAGGCACCAGTCCCCAGCACACAATTAGCCCCCTGGCAGAAGCCCTGTGCATGAACAGGAAGAACCACAGGTCAGGTCAAGGGGAGCTTCCAGGGCTGGGGCTGTAGCAGTGCCAAGCGCTTGCCTTGCACGTGGAAGGTACTGTGTTCAATCCTCAGCACCACATTAAAAAAAACAAAGGCATGCTGTTCATCTACAAGAAAAATCCAAAAAAGGGGCTTCCAGCAGAGTGCAGAGTTGACAAAGGGCTGGGAGGAGGGACAGTGAAACAAAGAGAAGCCCACTCTCCCCAGAACAGGTGCCCCTGAGCAGCGGCTTTCTAGCAGGAGACAAACCTGTTTGTCCTCAGGCTGAGCAGACAGTCAGCTTGGTCACTGACTGGGGCTCTGGGAGGAGCGTCACAGGGCTGGCGCGTTCTGCCTCTGGGCACCACCACTGTGTCCTGTGGTCAGTACAGATGGAAACTATCCCCTCTGTAATGCTGCGGCTGTCCCTGCAGCCCAAGGACGAGCTCCCACCAGAGCCACATTGGAGACTCGGGACCCAAGGCCTCTGCATGGAGCGGGGACAGGCTCCACCAGCTCTGGTCAGAGCTGCTGCCCTCCTCGCTGTGGCTGTGCTAACCTGCTACCCAGGAAGGGCTGTTTAAAACCCCGCCTTCTGGGGCTGGGGCTCAGCGGTAGAGCGCTCGCCTAACATGTGCGAGGCCCTGGGTTCGATCCTCAGCACCACGTAAAAATAAATAAATAAAAATGAAAGTATTGTGTCCAACTACAACTAAAAAAATGAATATTAAAAAAACTCTGGGCTAGGGATGTGGCTCAAGCGGTAGCGCGCTCGCCTGGCGTGCGCAGGGTGCTGGGTTCGATCCTCAACACCACATTAAAATAAAATAAAGATGTTGTGTCCACCTAAAACTAAAAAATAAAAATAAATAAGAAAAAACCCGCCTCTGGATGTGGCTGCTACGTGAGCCACAGGGTCAGAGGGCTGACTCCTGATGCTCAGAGGCCTAGGCTGGTGCCCAGGGCCAGCAGTGCAAAGTTGGGGTGCCAGCAAGGAGAGGGATGCTGGACCCTCACGCTTCTTTACAAGCAGGGTGTCTGCCAGGTGACCAATGGGAAGGGTCAATCTTCAGAGGCAGCAAGGTGGCCCAGGTCACACACGTGTGGTCAGGAGCTGACACTGCGTTACATCACCAGTCCTTCTTGTTTTTTAGGTTGAGATAGGATCTCACTAAGTTGCTCAGGCTGGTCTTGAACTTGTGACCCGCCGCTCCAAACTCCCAAGTAGCTGGGATTAGAGGTATAGTCTGATCCAGCTGGGTCAGAACAAGGACTTTTAGAACCTGCTCAGCGGGGACAAGGAAGCACTACCCGGTTAAGGAGAGAGCAGAGGAACACGTGACAGCAGGTCTCGCCCTCAGTGTCCTGATGCTCTGTCAAAGGTGCTCAGAGGCTCTCCCACCCCCAGGGTGTGGGCAGCAGTGAGGTTATGGAAGACCATCAGGAACAAACAATGATGGAGTGAGAGAGATCCCACCAGCTGAAGGCACAGATGTGTGGCCCACTCAAGCCGAGGTCGCCTCTGCATCAGCACCCACAGGTAGGCAGCTCTGGCTGCAAGCAGGCTGAAGTGCAGGCCCACCTCCTCTTCCCACAAGGCCACACAGCCTCCCCACTGCTGGGGAGAGGGGACAGGCACAGGCACCAGGGTGTGGGCCAAGACTATGGCCAGTATGCATGAGCGGGGGGCGGGGAAGGTGAGAGGGAAGCTAGATGAGCACATGGCCGGGTTCAAGGAAGAGCTGCAACACTCCAGGACCCCTACGCACCCCAGACCCAGAGGGCTTCCAGACAGGCAAATGGCCTAATCAGCTTTTCTTAATTGTCTCCATGAGCCTTTTCAGGGACACAGCCATGCTTGCCAAGGGCCTTTGTGAGGCCTGGGCTGCACCTGCCAGTCCCACGTGTCCCATGTGAAGGCAGGACTGAGTCCATGGAAGGGCTCTCAGCAGAGGAGGCAGGTTCCATCTGTGGTCTCCTCAACATCAGAAGGCCAGACGCTCAGTTCATGCTGATGTGCAGCTCATGGGCACAGGCTGGTGAAGTTTCCAGGCCCCCAGCTACGCCCCAGGAGGCAGCCCTTTGGTACAGGGGTGACTGGCAGCTAGAAGACAGGGGAGTTGCGGGCATGAGGCTCTGAGGGGCCACGCATTAGTCTCAGGGAAGAAATGAAGACCAGAATGGGTGGTGGAGGGCCTCAAGTGAGCATGCGGCATGCAATGACAAGATGCAGACACTGTCCCCAACCAGAGACAACACAGCTCCATGGGACAGGAGCCCAGCGCTGATCAACCAAGAAGCTCATCACCAGGCAGGCCTGCACTGAACTGGGAAAGGCATGGCATCAAGTTCCCCCAGGGACCCTGCAGACCAGAATTCAGCTCTGGTCGCCAGGACCCCCCATCACTAGATCCCCTCGGCATCAGCACCTGCTTTATACCCAACAGCTCAGATAGCTTCAGACTGGCCTTTCCCAGCAGGGACTGAGTCCAGGCTACCCACGGGGGTGGGCACGCACCAGCCACCTCCTCTAGCGTACCTCCTCCCAGTCTAGTCGTCACCACTGAGGCAAGGCGGTACACAGCAACCTGTGGCTGCTTAACACGACGCTTGGCTTCTCTGGGCCCAGCCTGCCCTCCCTCGGCACCTGCCTGGCAGGCCGTGTCTGCTTCTCAGCCTCTTGACTGCAAGGAACTGGGATGGAAGAACCTTCTCACCTGCTTCTGCCAACCAAGGAAGACAGAAGAAAGTTCCTGAAGCTGTTCCTTGCACAGGGCTGTCCAGAGCAGAGGGCCAGGGGAGCTCCCAGGACAGTTTTACAAGGTGACAATGCTGGGGAAGGGCTACGGAAGCCCAGGAACGGTATCCCAGAATGCAGGAATGGCCCATCTTGGGCTTGTGCTGAGGCTACACCTCCAAGTGCCTGGGCAGGCCAGTGGGCATGCCAGGTTGCTGGGGTCCCTTCAACGGACCTGTGTCTTCTGTCCACTAAGGACAGGCATCCTCATGGTGACCTGGAATCCACCAACACAGAGAGCACTGCTCCCCCAACACGGCCTCCTCAGAGCTGCAGGCTGGACAGAAACCTGGTGTGTGGACCCAAGTCTCTTGAATGACCACCCACAGATGCACCTTGGTGTGGCACCTGGCCTCAGGGACGGAAGCCCCAGAATGAAGGCCAGCACAGGGAACACCCACCTGCTAGCACCCCCAATGCCACCTGGTGCTGCTGGGCAGGCATGGAGCTGGATGGGGTCTGCCAGTCTGTGGGCCCTCCCTGCGTTACCCCTCCCACCTGTGTCTGGGAAAGCCTGGGGTTCAGAGACTGGCCCAGACACACTTCTGGGTACTCCACGTGCCACAATAAAACACCCCTGCACCCCCACGTGATGTGGCCACAGATGGGGCTGAGAGCACCACCAGGACTCTGCGGGGACCTGCAGCTGGTGGGCAGTGTGGGATGCAGTGCTATCGATGACTGATAAGCAATAAGTAACAGGAAACAAAGCTGAGACACAACTGCTCACTCTACTGAGGAAACACTGGCTCAAAGTTTACATCCTCAAAATAAATGAACAAACACGAGCACCCCCATGGATTTACACACCTGCCAGCACACCCAGGAGCCAGGTGCTGGGTCTCAGCCTGTCCCAGGCTGGCGCTGCACCACCCAGTGCCCCCGCACACCGGCCAGCCTCTGTGGAAGGAGGCCTTCACAGGCCAGGTCTGTGAGTCCCAGACAGCAGCCCTCTGCCAGGTCTATCACCCACTGGATGGAGGCTGCTGCTGGAGACATAAAACACTCCGAGCAGAGCTGAGAGGCAGCCCGTGACCCTGAGACGATGCAGTGGCCACTGATCCCGAGAAGGCTCAGTGGGCTGGGGCTGGGACCTGGACGCATACCTGAGAGCCGGGCCACCTCCGCCTTCTTAGCTCCCTCGACCTCCCCATGTCGGCTACCAGGAGCTTCCTTTGCCAAGTCCACAGGGGCCTCCTCGCTCACGGACAGGGTGGTGAGTGTGCTGACCACCAGGACGCCCAGGCCGACCCACAGCACCACCTGGATGAAAAACCCCAAGACAGGAGGCGTCACGGCAGTCCCCACACACTGCTGTGAAAACTTCCTCTTGCAGTGGAAGCCAGGGATGGAGCGAGGGAGGAAGGAGGGAGGACAGTGGTATGAAGCAGCCCGCTGGGAGGGCAGCACAGGTAGGCACGGGTCCTGACAGTGACACCCAGGGGAGACAGCCTGCCTCCCGCAAACCAGATGACATGAGGGGCTGTGACGGGACACTGACAAGCCACGACTCCCCCGTCAACGCAGGTGGTCTGGGTGCCCATGGGTCCTGTCAGCTGGGTCATGAGTCAGGCCTGTGGAGCTGCCTCGGCAGGGCGGAAGGGCTGGGGCATGAGGGTGGAGTGGGAACACTTTGGAGAGCTGCAGCCAGGAGAGGAGCCTCGGGAATGCAGGGGTGCTATATGTGCGATGGAGGCAGAGACCCAAGCCTTGATCCCGCCTCCTGGGGAGGGCAGTCTCCTGACCACCATGGAGCAGGAGCGAGGATCTCAGGACACCTGCCCATGCCAGGTGTCTCTTAAACCTACCATCCTCAAGGTACACCCTCCTGCACAACCCCCACAGAGTGGGCCCTGTACCAAGGATGCAGGCCACACAGGTATGGACACACTGTCCCCCAACATCACCCACATCTGATGCCCAACAGTAGGCTCAGCATGCCCAGAGCTGGCAAGGTGGGAAACCCTGCCAGGCCAGACTCGGAAAGACAGCACCTCGTTTCTCAGTTGTGTGGTGGTACCCATCAGTGTCCCCATGAGCTGCATTCAAGGGGCCCTGCCTCCTCCTGAAGGACCCACGGTTGACTCTAAGGCCGTCAGTCCCACCAACTCCTCCTCAGCCAATTCCAACTCCTGTTGCAAAGCGGGCACCTGCTGGGCCAGCTCTCCGCCTGCACACCTGTGCCACCTCAGCAGTGGGTGCTGCTACTGCTGCCCTGCCTCAGCCCTCCAGGGGCAGAAACTCCTGCTATGATGCTTCTGCAACAGAGGCCAGAGAGTGGCCTTCCTGCGCAGCTGAAGGGACTCACTCACCAACTGCCTGCGGTCTCAAGAGCCCCAACTCCAGTCCTCTTCTGCAGGGCCGGCTGCCTGAAAGGACAGCAGCTCAGCAGCTGAGGCCGCCTGGGTCTGACACTCACAGAAGGCAGACTCCCACGGGGAAAGAAGGCTCTCAAGCGGGATCGTGACCAACCCACAAGAGACACCTCAGGGAAAGTCCACTTGCTTCTCCGCCACCAGACACCCTGAGCTGCTCGACATTCACGGATGCCCTGGAGCCCAGGGGCCAGTCCCAGCCTGCCTCGTGGATGTGCAGGGCTCGTGGGGAGCCCACAGGCCCACGGCAGGAACTGCAGCCAGCCAGCCTGTCAGGTAATAGCAGGGCTGCCCAGGTGCCAGGGGGATGCTATCTGAACTGGTCCCTGGGACTGAGAACTCAGAAGCTCTACCAAGCACAGAGATTAAAGCTCCTGACCCCACTGGGCCCAAAGTGTTTTCCTAAAAGTCTGTGAAGACCCAGCCTCAGCTGTTGCATGAATATCTGCAAACACATTTACAGACAAGGACGTCATCTGACAGTGAGCTGGGTCTTCTGAGGCTAATAAAAAGGAGGAAATATCCACCTCCTGAGACCACCAGCTCCCTGCAGGGAGGCGTGGCAACAGTCCACATGAGCAGCAGCTGCCAGTGGGTAACCTAGGCCAGCAGGGCACTGAAGACATCAGACAGCAGGCCTTGTGACCCCTCCACCCTGCCTGCATAGCCTGTCCTAAATCAAGGCTCCCTGCCCTCCAGCTGCAGCTTCTACTAGATGGCAGAGAGAAGATGTGTGCAGTGGCACGCACCTGTAATCCCAGTGGCTCAGGAGGCCGAGGCAGGAGGATTTCAAGTTCAAAGCCAGCCTCAGCAAATTAGTGAGGCCCTAAGCAATTCGGCGAGACCCTGTCTCTAAATAAAATATAAAACATGGCTGGGGATGTAGCTCAGTGGGTTAAGTGCTCCTGGGTTCAACTCCCAGTCTAAAAAAAAAAATGTCAGGCAAAGGATAGCAAGGGCGGAAGGTCCTCGCTCTGAAATGTGAGGTCTAACTGCTGACCATTTGCAGAGGAGCCATGATGGTTCCCTTGGGAGTCCTGAATAAGAAAGAGAATGAAGCTCTGAGCTCTAACATTCAGCAGGGACGGAACAACTGGGAACCTGGGGAGGGAGCAGCCGGCCGAGTGCGGCCTCAGGCTCAGGGAGGAACCCAACCTGGCCTCTAGATGCCCAGTCCAGCCTCCAGCACTGTGCCAGGAGACACAGCCTAGTGCATGACAGAAAAGCTGCTTTTGAAGCAGGGGACCCAGTGGATAAGTGGGCCTCGCCTGCCAGCCGTCTACCTCAGAGCACCCTGCTGACTGAGATTCTGGCAGCGACACCTCTTTACACAGCCACAGAGCCAGCTGGGAGAGGTGCAAATCCATCTTGGAAGTTCTGCTCAGGCCTGGGAATGCAGGGCCTTGATTGGGGCCATAGTCTACAAGGCTTCTGCAGCACCCCTCCTGTCGGGGAGTGACGGAGGCTCCAGCTGAGAGGGGCTGATTCGGTGCAGAGACAACCTCTGGGGGATGAAACGTTCACTTCTACTGTGTGGACAGCACACAAATTGCACTCTGCCCTTCAGTGATGGATCAAGCACCTGGAGCCTGGGGTTCTGGCACTCTGTAGCCCTGTGGCTCAATGTGGAACCCAAGGCCATCTGGGTCAGGGTTCAGCTCCCAGCCCCAATGGCCACCTCTCTCTGCATGGCAATGTGTACTGGCACCTCTCCAAGAGCAGGACTTCCTGCCCTGGGGCCCTCTGGCTGTCCCTCCTCTGCCTCCCTGGGCTGGCCTTCTTTGTCCTAGGGGACCGTCCTCCTAAGCACATTCCCTCTAGCTCCTGCCCCCCCTCCCCGCCCCCACCCCCGCCAGCTGGCTTCAGGGCAGCCCTGAGTTGGGTCCACCAGCTGAACTGGGGCTGCCCTCATTTAAGATTGAAAAGAACTCTGATTTTCTCAGACAAAAAAATGAAATTCATAAGGACACACAGGGTTAGTTTACTTGGCTGTTTTTATGCTTTCTAATTACTCTTCTGGGTACAGTCTCACAACACTCCTTCCTTTGCACGCTGGTCAGCTATCCACAATGCACACACCTGTACAGAGAATAAGCACCAAAGCAGACAGAGAGCTCAAGGGAATCAAGGGTCTGGCCCCATGGGGGACTGGGGTTCCAAACACACATCCCTCACAACATAAAAACTCTGGCACACCCCAGTCAGCTGGTCCAATGGCCCATTCCAGACAGAATGGTGGCTGGCAGGCAGCTCCCTGGGAGAACACAACCTCAGCATCTTTCCAACTTGGCCAAAAAGAAGTTTGGGCACTGCAGCACATTCTAGAGTTTAAGAAATGCAGTAAAACAGGCCCAGTAGGTCTCTGGCATGACACCTTGTGTGCGAGCGTCCATGTGCACGTGGAGCTGGGCCCATCTGTGCTTGCTCCTATACCAAGCCAAGAGCACTGGGCTGCACACACGCTAGAAGACATCCCCACTGAGTGAGGAAGGGGAGCTGCCGACCCAGCCAGCGGCTCCCGCAGGCACACGTGAAGCAGGCAGACAAGGTCATGGGACGGTGGGAAGGAGGAGGTAAATTATCATTAGCTGCAGGTAAAAAATCCAAGAGATCCAGTGAGAGTTCATTAAGGTAAGTAGGTAAAAAACAAATTCATGAACATCTGCAGCTTCTTACATATAAAAGAACTGGTTAGGAAAGCCAACCGAGAGCCATCCCAGCTCAGGGCACATGACAGGAGAAGCAGTCAGGGAGGAAGGCGGGGGCAAGAGGGCGGCCCTGTGGGGGCATGCGGACACCCTGAACTCACCCCAGCTGCTGAAGAGGGCAGCTCCTGGTACAGAGTGCAGATCTGATGAAGCACAAAGACACTGATTCTCCTACATTAATCTAAAGCATCAATGAGTTAATTTCAACTAGACCAAAAACAAACAGGGGACTGACTTCTGTTCATCAGATCAGCCGATTCAAACAAGGTCTGCAATAGGACAGGTGGGAGGGAACGCAGTGCGGCAGCTGTGGCAGTCGACACGGGTGTGGCGGGGTCCCACCAGGGAGGACTACTTGGATAAACCAAGTTCTACAGCTAGGCACCATCTAGAAAAAAGTACCTAATCTGCTTCTCACACCAAAATAAAACACAGATGGGTCAAAAATTTAAATGAAAAACAATGAAATCACAAAACTATTAGACAAAATGATAAAAGAATCTTAAAAATAATACTGGCATGGGGAAGGTCTTTTTCAAAAAAAAAAAAGAAAAGAAAGTTTGACATACTTAAAAACTGGAGGATGTGAAACTGGGACAACACCTGCAGTCTGACAGGCAACGGGCTACCTTCTTCAAACTCACTAAGGACCTTCTGCCTCAAGCCCAGGCACAAGAGCTGGTATTCAACTGGTCTTCCCACTTAGCCACAGAAGCCAGACAAAACCAAAAGCCACCCAACGAGACCCAGAGAGCAGGAGAGCACTCAGACAAGCCAGGCTGACTGCCCATGGCACCCAGGGCCAGTGGTGCCACAGTGAGGGCGGTGCAGGCGGCAATGGACTCAGGCAGACGCATGGGAGGAGGTCGGGATTCGGAGAAAGAAGCCCCCGAGAAGCTGCCACGCCACCTTCTGCCACTCTCCTGGAGGCACGTGTGGCTACCAGCTGAGCCAAGAACCAAGCAAGGACAGAACAAGGAGGGCGTGCAGGAGAATGAGAGCAACCAGCACAGGGTTGAGCAGAACAGGGCCACCTCAGCTATCTGATGGACGGAAGTCACACCACTCAGCTTCTGCAGGCCTTGATGACTGCAAAACAGCAAGCACACCAGAAGACAGGGCCAGATGACAAAGATCAAAAGACCAAAGAGGAACACGGGCTTCAAGACTGACCACGCGTGCTCCTCAATATACAGTGGGATCTTGATGAACCCAAGCCACAATGAAACCACCCTAAGTCCATCTGCATGAAATTCTTCTGGCCTGCTAGTACCCTGGCTGAGTAGCACAGCACAGCGTCAGTGGGGCCCTGCTGGTGCGGGGCTCACTGCCACGGCTGCTGCCCAGCAGCACAGGAGAACACACCAGGCAATGCCAGCTCGAGAGAGTGAACTCAAAACGTGAAGCAGGATTTCTACCAGGTGCATACTGCTCTCACACCACCACCCATCGCCAACTCCAAGCTGAGCCACCTAAGAACTGTCCACACTGGCAACAACAGTAAGGGGCAGGACTTGAAACACAGGTAATAGGGCTGGGATTGTGGCTCAGTGGTAGAGCACTTGCCTGGCATGTGTGAGGTGCTGGGTTCAATTAATAAATGAATAAAATACAGATCCATCAATATCTAAAAAAAAAAATATTTTTTAAAAAAATGGGTGATAGTGAGAACAGAAGCACCAAAGGCCTGCGAGGGCAAACAGGGTGAAATTACTGAGGCACATGCACCTTGTCTGGGAAGTGGCTAAAAAAAGGAACTCACAGTGGACCAAGGCGAGGATTTGTAGTATCTAGTGTGACCACTAGGTTAGAGTGCACCCACAGCAGGAAAAGAGTAAATGCTTTACATGCCTGATTGATCAAAACAAAGAAATAGGAAAATAAACAGAAAAAACAAAGAGTAGGACAGAAGTTTCTTCCCGAAATGAGTGATCGTATTAACTGTAAACGTAAAAGTAATCGTACAACTCCTAACGACAGACTCCTGTTAACAAAACAAAACCCAGTAACACACCATTGCCAGAGACATGGCTTCAACTCAGAAGGGCACAGAGAGGACACAGGAAGGTAAACAAGTGACCACTTGTAAAGTGGGGCTAGGGCAGCCACAAGGCCGGCTCATGGGAGCCCCACGGACACTAGGACCTTCACAAGGGAAGTGTCAGGTTGGCAGAAGATTCAACCAACCAGAACCCGTGTGTTCCAATGACACACTAAGAGGCAACACCTTCACCTAAGTGATAAGCCACACACAGGTGCACCTGAACACCTGTTAGAAACCTCGACTGAAGCCAGGGGCGGTACACACAGCCGCGAGATGTTGAGCCGCAGCCGCTGCAGGCCTCGGAAGTGACCTCACCAAGAAGGACTGGCATTCTCTGTAGTGTACTACCCAACCACACTGGGACTAAGCTTGAAAGCAGGAAAAAAAAAAATTACTAGGAAATCCTGAAGGTTTGGAAAGCTAAAGAAGCCGTGGGTGAAAGTAGAAATCAGAAAATTTTGTGAACTGAAGAATGATTTCAACCCTTCAATGCAACTCCCATGAAAATTTCAACAGGTCATTTTTGAGGAAGCCTAAGAGCCAACTACAGGAAAGAATATTTTATAGAGGAACACAGCAGGAGGACTCCAACTGCCCACCATGGACACACTCTGCACAGCTGCAGTCCTGAAGTGGGCAGTGCTGCTTCAGGACAGAGAGACCCTGGCAGCCTCACTGGAGGGCAAGGGCAGGGCCACACGGCCTGCCCCACACCCACTGATCCCAGTGGGGCACAGGTGTAGATGTGAGCCTCCAGAGCATAGCTGTTTTCAGGACCCTGGGGTAGGCAAGAATCAAAAAGCACCAAGGGGAAAAAGAGATCCACACACTGGACTACCCTAAAATGCAGAACTTCTGTTCATCAAAAGATGTCCTTACAAAAGCAAAAAGGTGCCAGGCACTGTGGCCCACACCTGTAATCCCAGTGGCTTGGGAGGCTGAGACAGGAAGATCATGAGTTCAAAGCCAGCCTTAGCAACAGTGAGGCACTGAGCAACTCAGTGAGACCCTGTCTCTAAATTAAATACAAAATAGGGCTGGGGTGTGGCTCAGTGGTCGAGTGCCCCTGAGTTCAATCCCTGGTACCAAAAACAACACCAAAAAAAGGCACGGGGCTGGGGCTGAGTGGTTGAGCACTCGTCTTGCATGTGTGAGGCCTGGGTTCCAGCCTCAGCACAAAAAAAATAAATAAAATAAAGGTATTGTGGGGCTGGGGATATGGCTCAAGCAGTAGTGTGCTCGCCTGGCATGCGTGCGGCCCGGGTTCGATCCTCAGCATCACATACAAAGATGTTGTGTCCGCAGAAAACTAAAGAATAAATATTAAAAAATTCTCTCTCTCTCTCTCTCACTCTATCTTTAAAATAAATAAATAAATAAATAAAGGTATTGTGTCCATCTACAACAACAATAACAAAAGATTTTTAGTCATAGAGGTACACAATTTCTTTATTTAATTATTTATTTTTAGGTGGTGCTGAGGATCGAACCCAGGGCCCCACACATGCTAGGCAAGGGCTCTACTGCTAAGCCACAACCCCAGCCCAAAATATGTTTTTTTTTTTTTTTAAAGGATTTACATCTAGAACCTGTTTTTTAAATTTATTATCATTGTTATTGTTATTATTATTATTATTATTTAGTGTGGTGCTGAGGATGAAACCCAAGGCCTCGCACGTGCTAGGTGAACACTCTACTGCTGAGCCACAACCCCAGGCCAGAATCTGTTTAAACTCCTACAAATCAATAAGAAAAAGACAGACAACCCAGTAGGAGAAAAACCAAGACTTGAAAGGAAGTCACAAAAGGCGACACCCACGTGGCTCACAGCCCATGGAAAGGTACATGAGGTCATCAGTCACGCAGGGGCTGCAAACAGACCCAAACGAGGGGCCTCCACACCCACACCCACCCTTCAGAAGGGCAGCTCTCAAAAAGGGAGAGGAGATGGGAAGTGTAGGGGACTCTCTGTGCTACTGGAGGAGCCACTGTGGAAAACAAGTCCACTTGGCAGAGCCAAGGCCACACCCAGGACCCCCTCCCAAGTGCACAACAAGCCACACACCCACGGGCACTGGAAGAAACGCTTGGCACAGCAGGCTAGCAGCTTCCTGTCCTGCCAAGTGAGTGGACAGCGGTGATGGCACAGAAAGGAAAGCACACAGCCGCGGGCAGCAAACTCCTCGCAGGCCCAGGGGTGAGCTCAGAAGGAAGGCTGAGCACAGGGCCCACGCCCAGGGACAGACACCATGAGGCTGTCAATTTGAAAACAGAAAAAAATTATTCCAAAACATCAACAGAAGACAGCAGCAACCTCTGGACTGTGAGGGTGGATGACCAAGAGGTGCCCGAGGGAAGTTTTGGGTGCCAGAATGTTCTCTACCTGACCCGGAATGTGGTTCTGTGCCTGGGCACCCTTTGCAAAGGTGGGTCAAGCTGTATACCTACCAATACACATGGGTAAGAAAGAGCTCAGCGACCCCATCAAGAGTGAAAAAAGCATGAGTCCACAGGAAAAGAAAAGCCAGTGGCTTCCAAACCACGTTCACGTTCACTCCAGGGAAGCCAAGAGGAAGGTGGAAAGGTAGGAGCGAGAGGTCATCAAGCACACGGGCAAAAGGCCCCGAGATCCCGTGTCCAGACGCTTCCTACAGACACATTCCTGCACACGCTGAAATGCCCACAACAGCTGACCTGCAGCACAAGGCTCGAGACAGGCTCCTGGGAGCCTGGGCCATGGACCGTCCCCAGAAGGCAACCTGGGGAGCAGCTCCTCCTGGCAACAGCTCTGAGGTTCACACCACAGCTGTGCAAGCAGCCTGGAAGGGTGCAAAGTGGGGCTGGGTGCAGAGTCGTGCAGTGGACTTGCCTAGCATGTGTGAGCCTGGGTTTGATTCCAGCACCACAGGAGAAAAAAGCATGAGCACGCACACACAAGCACCCCCATGTGCATGCTGCCTTGAGAACACGGAAACACGTAGTGGGGAGAAGCGGTGAAGCCCCAGCACTCGGGCAGGAAGGTAAACTCTGGGAAGCACCAGACGCACATGGACACTGAGGACAGAGACTGCTCAGCCTGACTGTACCACTGTCCAACTGCCTCCTTGACCAAGTTCCCCTTGTGCTAGGAAACAAAACCAGTCAACAGAACCCATCTGAACACTGAGAGGGGCTCTGCACCGCCACCTCCTCTCCCAAGCCAGCCTGGCTGGCCACACACTCACCTGGGAGGAGAGGGCGTTCTTGTGGGCCTTCTTGTAGATCAGAGCCGGACAGATGAAGCAGATGAGGCTCCCCATCGTGGCCCCCGTGAGACCCAAGATAGTCTCCACTGGAACAGATGCAACAGCAGGGGTGAGCCAGAAAGAGCATGCGTGGGGAGAGACTGCACGCCCAGCTGGTGCACAGGTGGGCAGCATTAAGGTGAAGGCTAAGTGTCAGTGAGGAGCCAGGCAGCCACTGTGCCCCGAGGGCTCCACAAACCAGGGTCAATTCACCAGGCTGCTCTGGCTGCCAGTCTTTAAAGGGCAGTCATCTGGAATTTCCTACCAAAATCAGTTGTTGACTCCACATGGCCTAGGTCATACTGCCTGCAATTTCACAGGTGACTCAGTGACTAGTCCTAGCACACAACAAAAGCCAGGGGGCAGAAGTGTGCTGGCCAGGTAGAGTCCCAGGAAAAACCTGGACAGGTGGCTTCTGGGGAGGGCACCTGCAAGTTCCTATCTGGTGACAAGCTCCACCCACCACGTCTGTGAGGGAGTGTGTGCCTCTGGACACTGAAAGTGCTGCTCTGGGCCTCGGACCTTCCCCTGGGTACTGTGTCGACAAGTTGGGAGTCAATAGTGACAGTAAGGAAGCAGCAGCTTTACAGCCATTCACTTTACAAACTGGGCCCATGTCCCAGCTCTGAGTCTCTGCCCAGGTGCCGAACTGCTTGGTGTCAACACACATTTGCTGCTCCATCCGGCTGCCAACGCTATCCCCTGCTTCTCTGTGGGCCAAGGGAAAAAATAGCCTGGGAGTTTCTGGGCTAGTAGGAGACCAGAGGACGGCATGGGAGCTGGGAGCCTTGGCTGAATGCCAAGACACAGGGCAGGGACACCTGGACCTTGTGTGGAACGTCAAGAATGGAGTAGAAGTGGAGAGAAAGGAGGGGCCGCCCACCTTACCTACCATTGGGGATCATGATGCCACCAACCATGGTTCCAAACACGACGGAGAGGGTGAGTGCCTTGAACCGGAGAGGCGGCATATAGCCTCCAGCAGCAAAGGTCCCATCTTTTTGCTATATGGAGGAAATAAAAGGTTTAAAAGGGTGGATCTCCTCACCACTCTCCTGAGGAGCAATGCTATACTGGGCTCTGACAAACGCACCAGGCTCCACGCTGGGGGAAGGGAGCTCCTGGCAGGTAAGCCCTGCAGCACGGCTAGAGAGCTCTCTACCCAGGTGCTGACCACCCATCCTAAAATTTGGCCTACACACCCACAGAAGACAGAGTCAAGTCCTTCCGTTTTCCTTTTCATTTTCAGAGCAAAGCCACAGAGAGATTATCAAAAGAAACACCAAATGCAGACAACACTTGTTCTGCAGGGAGGCAGCCGGCATCTCCCAAATGCAGGCTGCAGAGCTCAGGCAGAGGCCCTGCCACACGTGGGCATGCCCCCATGCACCTGGCTGTGTTACCGTCATCTCTGAATGGTCCATAATGAGCAAATAACAATTTCAAAGTCCGGGAAGAAGAAGAAAAAAAGGGGGGGCGTTGTATAAAGTGGCAGAGCCCCCTGCACCCGGCCTCATGCATGCCACGCACAGAACACAGAACACTTTCCAGGTGGAGTGGCACAGGCAGAGGCAGCTGGCCTTAGAATCCCATCCAGGAGCTCCAGACTACCTGGTTCAGATCCTGGCTCTGCCACTCACCTGCCTCAGGTTCCCCCTGCCAAGAGAAACATCTCATCAAGCTGCAGTGAGGACCCAATGAGTTAACACACAGGAAGGGCTGACCATGCTGATCTCTGGCTAGAAACAACTGCAGAACCTTTCAGAACTAGAATTTCAAAGCACCAATTTTCAGAATAGACTGACACAGGATGAACTGAGAGAGGGCTGGAGCCACAATTTCTACTCTGGTGCGACAATTTGTCCAAGGTTTTAAGGTCTATAGCCCAGGAGTCCCAGTACTACAGGTTTACCAAGAATACGCTAAGAAATACTCCAAGAAAAGGGGAAGTAGGGGAACCGTGTGCACATTCATAAGCCAGTGACCCAAGGAGGTCAAGGGGAAAAGGCTAGGAACCATCCATAACAGGGTGCAGGTGCTGAGATTTCCAAGGACTCTCAGAGAAAAGCTTCCTACACACCCGCAGAAGACAGAGGGACAAGGAGCTGGAGGGATGGTGCTGTGCTTCTGTAATCAGACCCAGGAGGTGGGGCAGCAGGTACACAGTGCTACTTACGGGAAGACTGCAGGTGAACTTTCTTCCTTGATACTGCCTTTCATGCCACTATTGATTTTTTTTTACTTTACAAAAAAAATGATAAAATGTATGCAAATGCACAAATGCTGTTGCAATACAAAATACATGTTTCCACCAAACATAGACAGATGGACTTCAGCAACCCACAGGTGGAAGCAGGGTGGGGTGAGCCAGGGAGGACTCCACAGCCAGATGAGCAGGCCTCACCTTTGCCCTGCAAGAGCCTGAGTCCTAACCTCTGCCTTGTTTGGCTACAGGTGCCTGAATGCTAGCAGAGGCAGACCAGGGTGCCAGCACATGAAGGGCACTTGGTCTCTGGACTAGGCCTCTGCCATTGCTAATGCCAGAGTCCACAAGGAGACAAGAGCTGCAGCTCTGCCACAACCATGTCCCTGGCCTTCACGGGCAGGGAGCCCTGTGCCAGCTGCCCTTCCCAGTCTGCCCGCTGGACTCTCCCCTGGATTCTCTAGGACCACTAAACAACCCCTTGCCATAGTAGTTTAAGTGACCTTGTGTCCCTGGCCACCAGGAGTCCCAGCTGACAAGATAGGTGGGGCCCAACGACCTAGGGCAGAATATGCTACCACAGAGAAGCTTCCAGTCGCTGCAGACCGTTTAGCTAAGCACCTCTGGACAGGTAGGTGGGAAGCCAAGATGGTGCAAGGCTCCTGTGGACACTCTGGAGAGGGGCCCAAGCCCAAATAACCTGGGCCCAAGTATCATACGAATGTCTTTGATACACACGCAACAGCAGTGAGGAACCAAGAAAGCCTTTCTGTTTCAAACCTCTATGAGAAATTTTCTTGTAAAGGCCTAGGCAGCTATCTTGAATACACACACAGCAGTACAGAAACCTTTTAATTGTTAAGGTTTCCCAAGTCACACAAAAGTAAAAAGGCAGTGTAACAAGCCCAGCCCTGCCTCCAGCCTTTGTCAACACTGGCGGTCATCTGGTTCCTCCATCCCTCCCCAGGACTGCTCAAAAACAAAAGCTGCTTCTGTTCCCGCTAATTCTGATGACAGTATCCATGCTGGGAAATCAGAGGTCAACCTAAGCTTCTGGCACACCTGGCTTGACCCCAAAGGCCCGTCTTTGGTCCTCTTTCTTCCAAAGTTGGCTTAAAAATTGCCTCCTAGGGGCTGGAATGGTTAAGCACATTCTCAGCACTGTTCCCACTGAAGCCTGCTTGTTTTTAACTAGGAAAAGCCCCCCTCCCACCACCTACGAAAACAGGATGAGCACAAGCAGTGGAGGACACCCCAAGAACCATACCTGCTGCTCAAAAAGCAGCGTGTTCAAGGCCTGCCTGCACGGCAGGATCATCATGGGGAAGCCCACAGCCACCGACATCACGAAGCCCACGCGGATCATCTCTGTCACCAGGTTGGAGGGGAAGTGCATCAATACGTTGCCTGCAGTGGCCTCAGTGAAGCTGACGTACCCAAAAAACCCCACCTGTCAGAGGAAACAGCAACATGGCAGAGTGTGGGGAGAAGGGCTGCTCCCAGAATGCCCTCAAGCCCCTTCCCAAAGAAGCTGGTTCAAGAGAGGGCCTGCCAGGGACAAAAAGGCCACTCGGCTCCTCCTCTGTAAAACGCCGCCCCCTCTGACAAGCAGAGGCCATCTTAAAATGCTAAATGAGGAGTCCAACACAGCTTTCCAAGAGGGTCCCAGGGAGGAGAAAACGGAGCTGCCTGGGTGGAAGGCAGGCACCAGAGTGCTCCCAAGCCCTTCCAAGGACCCACTCGTAATCTGGGTCCAAAACACAACCAGGGAACCATGATCCTCTACAGAAGTAGACGCAGGAGTGGACGATGCTTGCCAGGGACCATCCCTAGTTACCTAGAGCAACACTAGAAGCACAAAAGCAAAAGAAAGAGGCCACACCTTCTCCTACTTATAATCTGATTGAAAGACAGAAATTGGAGCAATAAGACTGCAAGAAAAATTTACCAAAATGCTAACAGTGACTGCATTTACAGATTGGGACTTGAGGTATTCTCTCCTACTATTTGATACCTCCTCATTTCTCTTTAGTGGACACACCCCACCTCTGGAGTAAGTTAACAAAGTTCTGGGAGAGGGTAAGCAGAGTCCCTCTACTAGAGCAGTCTGGGCAGCTCTGCTGCTGAGGTGCTGGGTTCCTCAGACTGGGAGGTGTCAACGCAGCCTAGGGTGAAAGGCCTAGCACGACCAGCCCAGTAATGACCGGGGTTGAGAAGAGGACCTGTTTTGGGTTGCTACATGAGCAGTGCACCCCCGGACACTGGAATGGGACAGTGACACCTCTGCATAATGAAGGGTCTCAAGGGCTAGAGCCCCCTGCTGATGCGACCCAGGAGAGGAGAGGCACAAACAGGGTCCTACCATGACATAGAAGGTGGTGACCACGTTGAGAGAGGAGGCAAATATGGAACTCATGGTCTTCACTGACGGTTCGTCCAGGCTGTCATAGGTGGGCAGGACCTGGCTGTGTGGAGACAAGAGGTTCTTAAAGCAGGCTCTGCAGAGCCTCGCCCGCCCTGGCGGCCAGCTCCCAGGACCTCTTCTGCAGTCTGGCCACTAGCACCTCTTCACATGGCACTCATCACACACGGACTCACCACCCTAAAGCCAGCAGGTCTCATGACACAGCAGTGGCAGCACCGTGATGGCCCCCAGACCAGCCCCCAGAACATGTTCCACATGGATAGCTCACAAGTACTACAGAGCCAAGGCCATCTGTGTCGAGGGGACACAAGATGCCCACTGCGGAGAGCATGGCACTGAGGATTAAGGCAGCTGCTCAGACACACCTCAGGGAAGGGAGAGTCCAATGGAACAAGCCTGGCAGTTGTAGCCCCGCCAGCACTCTGGCCAGGTGGGAGTGGAATGCGCAGAGAGGGGACAACACAGACACACTGCCCAGCTGGCAGCCTCTTATCTGTGTGATGAGAACACTGGCTCCTGCCTCATACCTGGTGCCAGAAGTATGGTGCTACTGGGCAGATGGGAGGGACCCAGTCACTGGCTGGGCAGGGGATGACAGCCCCACACAGGCTCTGCAACTGCACCCTGAGGACATGAGGCAGCACTGAGGAAAGCTCAGGGGACAGGATGCCTGCAAGGGGTGGGAGCCAAGACAGAAAGGAGGAGACGGGGCCACGAGGAGGTGGGAGCTATGCTGGGAGCAGTCTCAGTAAGGGCACAAGGGTTGACTCAGGCTCAAGAGGGAGTCCAGTGGTGCCCTCTAGGGCAACCTAGGCTCAAGGCACAAAGGACACGAGGTCAGTGCAGGGCAGGAGGAGAAGGTCAGGATGCAGAAAATCAGCAGCTACTAAGTAGATAAGCACAAGGTCAGTTGAGCCAAATAACAAAACTGCCTTTTAAAAGTGAAAGAAAAACAAAAAAGAACACCCGAGCCAGATCCAAGAGCAGACGAAAACAAACAGGTGGGAAGGCCCAGCCCGGTGAGGCTGTTCACCCAAGCTCACGGCACACTGTCCCTCAGGCCACCTCAACACAGGCCACCACAGCAGTCAGGATAGGCAGGAACTGGCAGCCACATGCCCATGCAGCCCAGCAGAAAGCCAAAGGAAGATACCAAAAGCCCCGGCCCCAAAGCTCTGGAGAAGACTATGTCCTGTAACCAGCTTCTCAGTGCTCACCATCTGCCCAGAGCCGGACCACACCAGGAACCCAGCCTGTGGGGATCAGCACCAGAGACCCATGACGCATGCTTGCCCCTGACCCCAATACACTCAGAGAACTACTGGGAGGAAGCTGCAGCAGCTACGAGGAGGGACACCTGGGGATGGACAGGGTGGAGAGGCCAAGTCACAGGCTCTCCTCTAACCTGCATTCCCAGGGACCCCTGGACTATCCCCTGGACTGGACAGAAGAAAGGTCAGAGACATAGACCTCCCAGCCCCCTCCACAAAGTTCCCATGCTCCCCTGGAGGGCGTGACTCTGAGCACCACTGCTGGCACCCGAAGGTGTTCCCAGACCACCCACCTCACAGAGTAGCCTCCATCATAGCTGTCCCCACTACTGGGACTGGGACCCAGGTCTCCAGGGAGACTGCCCTCCCCAGGCCTCCTATGATCAATGCTAACACAGCCACCTCTCTGGGCACAGGATGACAGTTCTGCATCAGCCAGCATTCACTGTGTGAAGCCAGGAGGACCACACAGTGAATCTGAAAACGAGACCAACAGGGACAGGCTCCTGGCTGCAGAGTGCCCTGGGAGTGAAGAGACCCTGTCACTGCACCTGGCGAACATTCGAGTATTCAAGGCTCCAGGGCAGCAGGCTGCCCGGCATGGATGAAGAGGACAAGTCTTTGGCCCTAGGCCCTTCTGGGAAGAGGACAAACCTGCACATAGCTGCCTGTGATCCCCCTCCCAATCCACAACTCGCCTGAGAATCAAACCCCAACAGATGTGCATTGGCTGCTATGTGGACACCACTGAAGCAGCCAGACTACAGGCTTAGGTTTAAAACAACCCAAACACACAGACAGAAAGGACAACTGGTAACTAGGTACACAGTGCAAGAATGCAACTTCTGTCACCGATGATAATGGGGACATTAAACAGCAAGGCTGGAGCACGTTCTGGCGGAAACCGAGCTGCCAAGAGAGAGATGGTAAGTGGGAAATGACGATTTGGATCTCGTATGTGGGTGTAAACACAGCAGTGTGAGCAAATTTTATCTGTCACATTAGTTTACGATTGGCATAATACATGCCCACTGCTGCTATGGGGGGGCCCACTCTGCCAGCCCCCTGCACGCTGATGGTCTTTTCCCGTCCGCACCGGATTTACGCCTCTCTTTTCAGCCAGTTACTGCTCCCGTCCAGGCATGAATCACTAGCTCTTGCCACCCTGGTAGAGAAGGTACTGCCGCTGCGATGGCGGAGCAGCCTGATCTGAATTCACAGAGCCCCAAGTGCCAGAGTGAGCCTGCCCGCCTGCGCACACACAAGACCGGAGATGTCCCAGCAGCAGCCTGAACTCAATGTTTGTGCAATTTCCTCTCAACATTCTCAGAACAGCAGCTAAATTCTGGCAAAACACTCGGGACTCTGCGCAATCAGATGGCTGTGCTGCTGCCGCACCCACAGCCAGCTTTCCTCTCCCAGGATCTGGCAAAGCAGGCGCTCCAGCCAGCCAGTCCCAGCAAGAGTCTCTCCGGGTCACACAGAACTCACAGGTCACACTGGAACAAGACAGCACTCTTTAGCTCCGTGTGGTTGACAAAGACAGGCACTGGGCACGGCCGTCTGCACCCTCCCCCCACCACCCACCCCAGCAGTACTCACGATTGGCAGGCGAAGGACATGCCAAAGATGGGGATGCAGCGGAAGACACCCTCCCAACGGACGTAGCTGACCCGCTGCAGCCACTGCCCACCAAAAAGGCCATGCTTGAGGGAAGACAGCACAATCTGCAAGGAGAGAGCAGGGCATAGGTCAGGAGCAGCCTCCTTCGGCCGACCTCCTGAGGCAGGAGGCAAGCGGCCCTTCCCACTCCACTCTGCGGCTGGAGGACCCCACGCCTTCCCGGGCTCTCTGCCTCCTGCCCTGGAGAACTCTGGTTCATGCCACAGGTTGGCTGGACACTGTCAAAGGAATGCACCCAGCTGCATAGGATTCCCATTCCCTGCTCACATCCGAGCCACTTTCTACAAGGGCCACTCAGCCCAGGCAGAAGCACAACCCTGCTCACTCACCCTGCCCAGTCCCAGTGCCCGTCAAATTACAGAGGACAGTCTCCTCAATATGGAAAGGTCCTTCCCTGGCCCTGGATCATGCTGAGCACAGACGTCTTTCAAGAGCTCAACCAACCGAGGGGCAGCTCTCTGAAGGGCAAGGACCTAACATGCTAGACTAGTCCTCAGAGAGCTGTGGAATGCCAGAAACTGCAGCTCCAGCACATAACCCGCAGCTGGCTCCAGTGCAAGCCGCCTGTAGAAACACCAGGGCCCTTCCCTCAGGAAGAATCCATTCTAATTTTGCTGTGAACAGCTCAAGTCCCAAGGAACTCACGGGGCAGGCTCTCCCAGGGAAGCCTCCCTATCCTCAGTGTCAGTGCTACACTTTATCTTCCAGCCTAGTCCACCAAAATGCTCACTTAAAAAAAACAATAACTTGCCACTATGGGACAAAAAACTGAACTGCTATGCTCTGGATCACAAATCCCACATGAAAGGTCTTTCCAGAAAAATGCAGACATAGGGCCGGGGATGTAGCTCAGTGGAGAGCATTTACCCAGCATGCACAAAGCCCTGGATCCAATCCCCAGTGTCATTAAAAAAAAAAAAAAAAAAAGAAAAGAAACGAAACTATGCAGGTGCTACACCTGAGTCCCCAGAGCCACTCCTGCTGAAAGTGCTCACTGGCCACGAGACCTGTGGGCTTCATGCACATTCTGATCTTTCTAAAACATTTCTCAGGCTTTGAGCCACTTCCCCATGGTTCCCCAAGAGGCACTGGCAGATAAACCAGGTCTGGGCATGTGACTGAGCCCTTCCACAGGGCACAAGGCTCTCACCACAAACATGAAGACAGTGTAGAAGATGAGAGCCATGGCACTGAAGGACTGGATGGAGGCCATCATGTTCCTCTGTAGGCTGAGTGGGAGCACAATGCACAGGGACACCACGAAGAGCAGGAACACACGGAAGGTGCCGGTCACCTAGAAGGGAATCAGCAGGGTCTCCTGGGTTGCAGCCCTGAGCTCACTCACTAGCAAGGGTATGGGGAGCACCATGGGGCCTAGGGGACCAACAGCATCTAAAGCAGAAGGTGGTGAGTCTCCAGAAGTGGCCCTCAAGGTCACTGGGCAGTGTGGCTCAGTGCACATTTTTGAACACCATGGGATACAGTCCACCCCAGAATGAGATCAGCCAGAGCCGGAAAAAAAAAAAAAGAGAGAGAGAGAGAGAGAAAGAAAAAGAAAAAGAAAAAGAAAGAAAAAGTCAGCTGTTCCCTACTTCACACAGGGAAGGAAGGTGGTGGGAGCCTAGCACCCAGGCTGACAGAAACCCAGAGAACCTACCACAGGTTGCTTCTCCAGCCAACTCAAAGCCAACCTTGCTTCAAGCAGGCTAGGACTCTTGAAATACTGATCCAGAAAAATCAGTGGCAAAACTCCAGACTGTGTTTACTTTAGCAGAACCTGCAAGGGTCTGGGGTACCTGACATGTCACTTGGCTGCAGCTGATACATGCTTACCCAGCTTCAGAGCTGCCGGCAGCCAGCCAGGGGTGGTGGGGGCTCTGCCAAGACACATTCTCCCAGCTCCAAACACCTGCGCACCTATCCCAGCCCCATGCCTCTCAGCATGGGAGCGTCACACATGCAGAGTGACCTCGACAACCCACTAAGGGGGATGAGATGGACAGGTGCTGCACACACTGGCCTGCTGGGAAGCACTGCCAGGCAGCAGCAGCCACCACTGTCTCTCCTGTGCGTCCCACAGGACCAGTGAGACGTCTGGACCTGGGGTGCAGCTGGTGGTACAAAGACGGTCCCCTTGTGTTCTACAGGCAGAACTACGTCTACAGAGTCCATGGTGAGACTTGGGAAGTAGAAAATCAACTGGGAAGACATGCTCAGGGCACAGACCAGGGCCACACTCACTCACTGGAATGTTCTTGGCAATGTGTAAGTCTGGCACATTCCACTCATGCAGAGGACTGCTCCCCCCAGCCATAATCTTTGCAAACTGAAATCCTTTTCTACCCCACTGGCATCCAAATATGAAGAACTCTTCATAGAGAAGACCCTTTATGCGACATCATGTGTTCACCCTAGCCAGCCTCTGGCTACAGCTTTGCTGCCATCAGGGAAGTAAAGAGGTATGTGAGGGGCCCAGTTCACAGATGGGACCCTCAGGGGCAGGAACACCAAGCTTGGAGGATGCCACACGGAATCCCCCAGACTGCACAAAGCGTGAGTCCAACAGCCCTGGCCGCAGTGCCCTCACGTCCACCTCAGCAGGATAAAGACAGAGCTCCCAGGGTGGCCACTCTAACCGATACCTGAGCACAGTGGCCAACAAGGGCCTGGCCACTTCACCTGCTCTGCGCTGCACCTTGCTGTGAGATGTCCCACTGCCCCTCCTCCCCGCTCATGCCTACAGCCATGGGCAGCACGGCAGCTGCGCGTCCTGCCTCTCCGCCACCTCCACAGAGGCTACCACAGCAAGGCCTCGAGCTCCAGCTCAGGGAGCATCAGTGGACTCGAGGCCCAGGGAGCGTCTCCCAGCCAAGCATACCGATCTCAGCTGGCTAGTGGGAGTGACCTGACCCCTAGGTGCCACAGACAACCTCCAGCAGGCCAACAGACCAGAAGAGATGAGAACGCCCTTACCTGAAACCCAAAGAGCCGAGCGAAGAAGTTAGACCCCAGGTCACCGATCACCACATAGAAGGCGATGCATGTTCCTAGCATCAGCCCAATCATGCTGCAACAAAGGAAACCGTGGGTTTGAAACAGTATTTTGAAGGAGTGGGACATCTTGTCATGACTGAAGCAGGGAGCAGGTGCCTGCAAGTCCTGAGGACAGGACTGAAGGCCAGGAAACCTGTTCCCTGGGCTGTGCTGACCCATGACTGCATAGGCTGGTGGGATGAGAGTGCAATTTCAAACGTCCAAGTTCACAGGACTTGGGCATGAGTGGGGTGCACTCTATCGTACTTGGAGTGAAGACTGAACAACAGTAAACTTCTCTGTGTGGTACTGTATTTTTCTCTCGACAGGAGGGTCTCAAAGTTCTTTTAGCTGTGCAGAAATGCATCATGACGTAAGACAAGTTAAAAGAACAATGATCTAGCAGGGCACAGTGGCGCACACCTGTGATCCCAGCAGCTCAGAGGCTGAGACAGGAGGATCGTGAGTTCAAAGCCAGCCTGAGCAACGACGAGGCACTAAGCAACTCAGTGAGACCTGTCTCTAAATAAAATACAATTGGGCTAGGGATGTGGCTCAGTGGTCCAGTGCCTCTGAGTTCAATCTCCAGCACTAAAAAAAAGAACGATGATCTGCTCCCAAAAAAGGGAGGCCTCGCCCCGCAAGTTTACAATTCCCTAATTTAGAAAGCTAAAAGTACAATTTCCCAGTACCAAAAAATAAGCATATAAATAAAATTGCAATTTCCCAGCAAAGTTTCATCTCATAAAATTTTAGTCCAAATGAAAAAAACATGCCTCAGTTTAATCCGCCTATCTGCAGCAGTGCTGGGTTACAGGTAAGGGAACAGCACTGAGCCGTTATTTACAGTGGAGGGAGAGCTATTCTACTGGGTTCCAAGTTCCCCAGCTTTATGGACTTCTTGGTAAGACTTGTGTAAGGCTTTCAACCTTGCAGCAATCACTTTCAGAATAAGACACATTAGACTTTTGACTAAGTTATAAACCAATCCGCATGTGAAACAGGCCATTCGCCTCCTACATCCGCAGCATCTGCAGCTGCAGGTAATGATGAAGGAAAGAGAAGGTGGGTGTGGCTTCGCGGCTTACCTGGTCTCCACCAGCATCTTCCCGGCCTTCCCATAGGCGTGGAACGCTAGCACCAAAGAGAAGAAAAGCGCTCAGTCCAACGGTGAGCAGCAGGGCAGTGAGACCATGTGACCCAAACCCACTGGTCTTATGTGTTATGGATCTAAGGGGGGGGATACTTTCAAATTCTGGCCCCAGGCATTTTGGGGAATCCACCCTCCATAAACAAAACCACATGAGACAAAAAGAAAGCAAGGGAGACAAAAGTCAGGTTGTTTTTTCACATGACAATGTTGTTTTTTTTTAATATATATATTTTTAGTTGTAGTTGAACACAATATCTTTATTTTATTTATCTATGTGGGTGCTAAGGAACGAACCCAGGGCCTCGCATGTGAGAGGCAAGCGCTCTACCGCTGAGCCACAATCCCAGCCCCACATGACAATATTTTTAAAAAGAAACAGAGAAAAGTCCCCACAAAGCAGAGGTTCCCAGCATGTGGCGACCACGAGGAGGCCTGCCTAGAACAGGGCCAATACCGAGGGCACAGGGGAAAGGTCTCCAGGGCTTGCAGGCACCCCGCAGGTCCAGCCCTTGGCCAGAAGGCCGATCTCCAAGCCTGCAGCACAGGAAGGAGGGCTTTTGTCTTCAACCTTCAATAGTGACTTGCAGAAGGAAACACAATCTTATGAGCATGTCACTCTTGGGACCAAGGGAGGAGAGGAGAGCTCTGGGGCTTGCCCGTGTCCAAGTAGACAGCCAGAATGCTGCACTGATGAACAGTGGGCACTGCCACAACACAGGGCACCCTACCACAAACGGAGCCTCTGTCTTTCCTTCCTGACCCCAGAATCATTTCTAGAAATGAGAAATTGCTGACTTGGCAAAGTCCCTCCCAGGACCCTGATGGTGATCTGGTCATCATCAATTTCCCTATGGTCCAGTCAGATGAGGGGAAGGGGAAGTTCTGGTCTCCAAGGAGCAGCCCAAAGGGGGTGCATGTGACAGGATGGCTTCATCCTTGTCAGCAGCCCCAGCTTCCTGCTCATTTCCTTCACAGGGGGTTGGAGGCCCCCTGGCAAGGTCTGAAAGCAGGAAACATGCAGCCTGTTGGGTATGAATGATCCCGTCATTTTTAATTTACTTGGGAAAGGCCCTGTATTGGCAAGAGCTGGAGAACTGGCCTTAGCCTAGGCCCATCCTGAGAGCAGAGAAGGCTTCTGCCTCCAGGGGTCACTCTGGCCTTTCCCAAACTCAGCTGGCACCCTTCAAGTGCATCTAACAAAAGCCAAAGCCTGAGCCTGATCCCTACCCAGAATCCAGAATGCTGATCAAGACCTAAGCACCAGCTGGCAGGACACAGAATCTCCAGTCCCACAGGTGGAAGTGATGGTACCTGCCCATCCCCAATTCTTCTCCAAAAGAAAGCTGAGTCTACAGGATGCTTCACACTGGAATGCCTGCTGCAGAAAAGTTCCAGAACATGCCTGCATCCAGACATGGGAGAGTGGAAAGCCCACAGGAAATCAGAGAAGAAGTGAGAGGCAGAGCTCTCTTCTGGCTCCTAGAACATGACTCCAAGCAGGGCCATGCCAAAACCAGGCCCTGTCACTGCAGCCGCCCCTCTTCTCTCTTCTTTTCCCCTGGCTCACCCACACCCCAGTGTCTGCAGGTGTCCAAGAACCACCTCAGTGTGGGTGGGCACACCCTTCCCCACACTCATGGGCCCCCTCCTCCATCCAGGGCAGGCCACATGGGGACGAGGAGGCCAGCTGGCTCTGGCACCAGGGAAGCACCCAGGCTTTCCACCTGCCTGCCTCCTGCCTTCATTGGACCCTGAGAAACAGGGCCACCTTTTCCTCCCCAGCACCACAGGCTGCCCAGCAGAGCTGACTCCCACCCTCTCCTGCTTGCAAAACCCAGCAGCAGCAAAGGAGAGAAGGGGGTGCTGTGCAAGATGGGGGGACACACGGGGCAGAGAAGGGGTGCTGTTCAAAACAGAACAACACGCCACACACACCTGTAATCCCAGTGGCTCGGGAGGCTGAGGCAGGAGGATAATGAGCTCAAAGCCAGCTTCAGCTGAGGGGCTAAGCAACTCAGTGAGACCTGTCTCTAAATACAACACAACATAGGGCTGGGGGTGTGGCTCAGTGGTCGAATGCACCTGAGCTCAATCCCCAATAACCCCCATTAAAAAAAAGGACAACACATACAAGGCAGAGAAGGCCAGCCAGTGACTTCAACACAGCTCCTCCTGGAACCAGGGGAGGAATGGTATTGGGGACCCAACTGCTGCATGGGACACAGGGCCAGCAGCACACAGCAGGAGAAAGCCAAGGGTGGAAAGGGTCTGAAAGCTCAGTTTGACAGCCCTGTTTCCCAAGCCACACAGCACACGCCCAGGAAGCCCAAGGGCCATGGAATGTGTGTGACACGGCACCGGCAACACTGGTTGCTCACAACCAAGAACTCAGAGGTCCCTGCTGCAGCAGAAGCAGCTTCCAGCCCAGACCACACGTGCCAGGATTTGGCCATAACTCAGGGCAACGTCCAGGGCTCAGAAAGTTTCATGGGGGTCATGGCATCTAAACAATCGATTCTGATGCCTGTGCATTTTCTGAAATGAAACGAGGCTTGAAGGAGGGTGTCCACATGCAGCAGGACGAGCTGGGCAGCAGTTGCCCACGTGGTTAAGGCTGGAGCCCAGGTGGCCAGCATACAGCACTGCTCACAAGGCAATTTTCTTTCAATCTTTCACATCTTGTCAAACCGGTTTGACTTCTCAGGAACTTTCGAAGAATAATCAGCCAGCCAGTTATCAAAAGCCATGACCTTCCCAGCCGAGGGCCCCACAACTTCTTTCAGGATACAGTATGAGTACGAAGCTGCAGTCTCTGCTATAAAATGCAGAGGAAGACCTCAGTGGGGACAAGCATCTCACCAGCCACAGGTGTGCAGACCAGGAAGGGACTACTTCAGACCTAGCAGTTAGGCCCTCTCAGTATGGGTCAAGTTTCACCAATAACTCATACATACTCAATGACAACGAAAGACTGAGTGCCACTATCCTCAAGAGCAGAAGAGAAGGAAGGGGTCCCTGGGTTCTGGAGTCAGAAACAAATACTAGTGTCCCAGTGCCAGTGCAAGGCAGGCTGGGAGGAAACGAGAGGCTATGCCCAAGTTCACTGTGCATGTCCAGAGGAGTCTACTTTCTTCAGCCCTGTAATTCTGCACCCTGTTTCCTCTCACCAGTCTCCTCCCTGTGCCCCCAGAGCTGAGAGGAGGGAGCCAAGGCAGGCAGAGAGACCTGGAGAGAACAGAACACACACTACCCTGGCTGAATACACCAGACTAGGCAGGCAGACAGGAGAGTGAAGGCGGTGCCCTCAAAGCCAAAGTATTAAGAGCCCAAACCGAAATGGAGAGCACAGCCTTCACTCCTTCTGACTAAAGTCACATTAAAGGAAGAAAAAACTACAGGAAACAAAACCGCAGCAAGGGAACCAGGAGACAGACAAAGCCTATCGTCTTTGTCCGTCTAATCCCAGATACAGCCAAAGCTCAGAACAAGATCCTCCATAGACTTCCAGGTGGGGAGTTCAGGAGAATCCCTTTCGACAGCTCCAAGGAAGGCTTCTGGGTAAGGGGAGTGACACAGCCAGGCAGCCCTAAAGAGGGTGAGCATAGCTATCCCTGCCAGACTTGGAGAGGAAAGTACATACATCACCCGCTCAGAGTGGGGGTGCAGGAGAGCAAGTGGGAGACCTGACACCTCAACCTTTCCCTATCACTTCAATACTGAAGCAGGTGATTCTATTAACACTTTTATTTTAAATTGCATTAAATTTTAAAATAAGAAAGAACATTGATGTCCAAGAAACTCATTAAGAATAAAGTAGAGCTGGGCATAGTGGAGTACACCTTTTATCCCCACGGTAAGGAGGCTAAGGCAGGGGGAATCACAAGTTCAAGGCCAACCTGAACAACTAAGCAAGACTCTGTCTCAGAATAAAAAATCAGGAGCTAAAGGTAGAGCCCAATGGTAGAGCACCCCTGGGTTCAATCTCCAGTACAGCAAAAAATAGCAACAATAATAATTAATTTAAGAAATAAAATGGAAGAAAAACAACCAAATCAGAGGAATAAGACCCCACAGCCCCAGAGGTAGAATGTCATGCTTCTTGAGAAAGGGCTTAAGCGCAGAGAAGGCCAGCCAGTGACTTCAACCCAGCCCCTGTGTTGAACTGTGTTGAACCAACTACTCCAAGAGCCAGTACTCACCCAGGCCGGCGTAGGTTCTCCGTTTGCTCAGGCTGGCAGACTTCACCAAGAACATGCATGACTGATGCGTCATCCAGGAGCAGAAGACCAAGAGCAGGGCACCCAGGACAATGCCACACTGGAGAGTGGAGACAAAGAGACATCACAAAACAGATCCTCCCCAGCACCTCCACCTCACACACAGCATCAGGGTTCACACAGCACTCTCTGCCCGCAGGGAGGCTCCACCGCAGTCTCCTCTTACTGAGGGCTGTTGCCCTGAAGCAGGGGAATCCTGCATGTGAATCTTCCCCTTCCTCAAGTCCTACTCGACAGCTAGGTATTGCCAACCCGGCTAGCTGGTTCCCCAATTCTCTGCACACACGTCACATTCACCACGTGTTAGCTACTTGGATCAACAACTATAAGTGGTAAGCACCTTCTGAGAGATAAGAGATGACATGTGTGACTTTCTTATTAGTTAAACAGACACTTCCCATGTGACTCTGCAACTAAACTCCTAGGTAATTCCCCCAGAGAAATGAAAACATGTCCTTGAACAAACCTATATCTCTATAGCAGGTGTAACCATAATCCCCAAACTGGAAAGTAACCTGGGTGGCCTTCAATAACAATAAAGAAATTGTGGTCCATCCATGCAAAGGAACATTATTCAGCAGTAAAAAAGGAACCACTGTACCCCTTTTGACATGAATGTATCCTGCATGCACCATGCCAACGGAAAGAAGCTAGACCCAAAGGCAATGAAGTGTGGTGACATTTATAGGACATTCAAGAAAGGTACAACCTGAGCAAGTTGTGCAGGTCACAGGGGTTGAGGATGGGAGAGTGTGGACAGCAGAGGGACAGAGGTCACTTTATGAGGTGATGGAACTTGGTTGTGTGGCTACATGACAGTACACAAACATCAAAATCCAAGGAACCACACCCTAAAATAGGTAAGTTTCACTGCATGTAAACGATCCCTTAATAATGGACTCTTAAGGGCTGGGGATGTGACTCAAGCAGTAGCGCGCTCGCCTGGCATGCATGCGGCCCGGGTTCGATCCTCAGCACCACATACAAACAAAGATGTAGTATCCGCCGAAAACTAAAAAATACATAAATATTAAAATTCTCTCTGTCTCTTTAAAAAAAAAATAATAATAATGGACTCTTAAAACATCAGCACCTCTACGTGGGACAAGGCGTTAAGGGGTCAGGCAGTCTACAGGAACTCCCTGTACTTCCCACTCAGTTGGTCATAAACCTAAAACTACTTAAAAATGTAAATCCCAGCTGGGGTTCTGGCTCAGTGGTAGAGTGCTTGCCTCGAATATGTGGCACTTGGTTCAATTCTCAGCACCGCATACAGATAAATGATTAAAATAAAGGTCCATCAACAATTTAAAAAAATTAAAAAATATATATATAAATCTAGGGGCTGGGGTTCTGGCTCAGAGGTAGGGTGCTTGCCTAGCAGCTGAGGCACTAGAGTTCGCTCCTCAGCACCACATAAAAATAAAATATTGTGTCTCCTAAAACTAAAAAATAAATATAAAAAAATATAAGTCTATCAATTTTAAAAACACAAATGAACCAGGCATGGTGGCACATGCCTGTAATCCCAGCTACTCAGGGGAGACAGAAAGATGGCAAGTCCCAGGCCATCTTGGGCAACTTAATGAGACACTGTGTCAAAATTTAAAAAATCAAGAGCTGGGACTCAGTGGTAGAGCACTTGCCCAGTATGTGCAAGGCCCTGGGTCCAATTGTCAGCACCACAAAAAAATAAATGCACACACAATGTGATGTCACCACACTCTCATCAGAATGGCTCAAATGGAAAAGAAACAGGATATCAAATACTGCAGAGTGTGGAGCACTTGGACCTCAGACACCTGCTGGCAGGAGTGAACACTAGAACATCGATCTGCCCTGGAAACTCTCAGCAGCATCCACTAGAACTGCACACACACACCTTGTGACCCTGATGTTCTACCCAGGTACACACCCAAAATAAACGCTATCACTCATAGAGCCTCGGCAACTGGTCCCAAGGGCTCCAAACAGGAAACACCAGAGATGCCTGCAAAGGTAGGACAAACTCTATTTCCATATGACAGAATACTACCAGATCCTGAAATAAACACACCAACTCCATCTAATGTCAGCAGAAAGCAGGCAATGGAACCTCCCGCACCAGAGGCAGGTGGTGGCCTGTGTAGTGGGCAGGAGTGACTGGCAAGGATGCTAGCACTATGGCATTCTTCAATGCAAAGTAAATCACTATGTTTGTTGACTTTATAAAAAATCACTGAGTATACCTGAAGCATATAAAGTTTTCTATACATTAAAATTCAACAAAATGTTTATATGTGTGCATGTGTGTGTAAGTGCCAGAATTACTGGGTGAGAAAAAGAAACACTAATGCAAGTTTTTTAATGGCAGAGCTGCCAAACACTAAACACACCCCTCTCCAACTAGCGTGTTGGCTTCTGCTGAAGGAGATGATGAGTCCAGAGGAAGCAGCTGGCTGGCACTAAGGACACGTGTGACTGTTTCTCATCCTCTGCTAGCACAGAGGCTCCCGGCTAAACTTCCAAGCTCTTCCCAGGAAGGCCTCTGCTGACCTCATCCTCTGGCAGCAGGTGCTCCAAATCTGGGGACACATGAATCACCTGGGCCCTAGTCCCAACCACGGAGGCATTTCACAGCCACCGCTATCCCCAACAGTTCTGCTGCGGACACTGGGGGAGGCAGGAATTCCGGAAGCACCCTGGGGTAACACAGTGCTGGGATGCCCTAGCCAGGGGCTCTGGTGACATCGCAGTTCTGTCCTCCCGCCTACACTGGCCAACAATGTTAGACTAACAACCCACACGAAAAGGCTGCAGAGCTCTGCGTGCAGGACGGAAAATTCCTGGATCGCAACTTTTTTTTTGATGTTTTCATCCAAAAGAGCTACTTGTGAAACACGCGAAGTGCTCAAACAACTACCGGCACCCACCTCCGGCTCCAAAATGCCCGTCTCATTTTTTTTTAATATGTATTTTTTAGTTGTTGCTGGACCTTTACTTTATTCACTTATTTATACGTGGCGCTGAGAAGGGAACCCAGTGTCGCACACAGGCCAGGCAAGTGCTCTGCCACTGAGCCGCAGCCCCCCATTGCATGTTCACTGCCTGCCTCTTTGGCGTGGCCAGCGGCCAGGACCTCCCGGCAGCGGGACCGGGGCCAGCGCACGGTTAACGGCCCCGGGAGGGCGCGGCCTCCCGGGCGCCCGCCCGCCCGCCCGCGCGCGCAAGCTGCGAGCAGGGGCCACGCAGACGCGGCGCTGTCCTCCACGTGGCAGTCACTCCGCGGTGACACCGACCTCTCCGCGCCCGGGCCTTGCCCTGGCGTCGGCGCAGCCCGGAGCCGGCGCGGCGCGGCCTGCGGGCGGCTCGCACGTCGGCGGCCCGGCTCACCTGCTTGAAGCAGAAGGGCATGGTGAGCACGCTGACGCCCACGATGCTGTTCACCACGTTCGTGACCAGCCCCCAGTTGGAGGCGGCGGCCGCCGTCATCCTGAGTGTCGGGGCGGGGGCGCGCAGTCAGCCTCCAGACCCCGCCAGGCCGCGCGGCCGCCTCCCAGCCATGGTCCTGCGCTCGCTCTCGCGGCCCGCGGCGCCGACCCGGAAGAGCCGCGGCTCTGGAGCTACACCTCAGCCCGGCTTCGCCGGCCCCAGCACACACACTTCCGCCTTCCGCTCACTCCCTGCCCGGAAGTGACGGTAACGAAGGCGGGGCACGGCGGGACCCGAGCCAGCAAGAGGCGGTCCCGGAAAGTTGAGAGGGATGGGGGCGGGGCTTGTACGACGGGGCGGGCCTCGGGGTGGTGAGCGCCAATGAGAGGCAAGCGTGCCCAGGAGGGGCGGTGCCGGCGCGCTAGCCCGGTTCCTGCCTGGTACTTAGCCGGCGCTAACCAGGTCGGCTCCTCCTCGGATACTAATGGGGCTGGACGGCCAGGGGTTCTTCCCCTGGGAGCTTCATGCGGAAGGACAATCAGGGCTGGAGAGAAAGGGGGTCGCTGCGCCCTGCGAAGACGAGCGGGGTTCTAGCGTTCATCGGCAGCGCTTAGCCCTTACGACTGATTTTAGGGCGTGTGCTTGGTACTCTGATGGCCGAGGCACTGTTGTGGGACATATGAGGCAAGGCACGGAAGAGAGCAGGAAACGCTTTTATTTGGCTGCAGCCGGGTTCAGAGGGCACAGCTTTTGCTGTAATCAATCAATAACCTGAACCCCGAGTTCAGGGAGTTTCAGAGTCTTATACCCAGCATCTAAGGGGAGGGGCTCAGAAGTTTACAGTCTGTAGAAGTTCACATAAAAGCAGCTTTTTCTTTCACTATTCTGGGCAAGTTAGCCCTTCAAGGACAACACCTGAGATCCCCTCTCTTTCCTCCCCCCTACCAGCTGTTACCATGGAGCCCAATTGGTAACTTCTCTTATCCTAGAAATGTGGACATCTCTGTGAAGCCCAGCTCAAGGCCAGAGGCCTAGTTTGCACATTTGTACAAACTGCTATACTAGATCCGGTTGTGAAAAACTAGTAAGAGGGTGTCCAGCACCTGGAGTGCTGATTTCTTCCCAGCCAGTAGCCAAGTAAAACGGCAACACGAAAAAAAGGAAGTTTATCTACATTAAACTCTTTTGCAGAGACTCTTGTTGACAATCCTAAAATCAGCCATGGTGAAGATTTCTGGAGAAATCTTCAGAAATGCCCAGTTAAGACTTTTCTGTGGAGAAAGGGGTGCCACTTCAGCACCGAGGGGTTGGTCCACTCCACTACCGGCAGGAGACTTAGCTAAGACAGAAGCCGGACGTGGAGTCTGCAGAATCGCCCCTGCAGTAGTGGGAGGAATCTAACAGCCTAATATGAAAAGGAGTGAAGGAAATGTGAGAGGAAGAGATGGAAAGACTGATGTGACCAGAGAAATCTGGGAGAGCTTCCAGAGCGGGTGGCCAATAGGCTGGGGCTTGGACAAATGAAAATTCTTCCTGTAGAAATAGATGTTGGGGAGGTGAGAGAAGAAAGGAGGGCCCTGACCCATAATAAATCCTGATATCTGGCGATGCCCACCAGTCCCCTGAACTGGAATTGCACATGAGAATTGCAGGTTGCTGGGGAAGCTCTTGGCCATGTCTGCAGGCAAATGCAGGGTCTTGTGTCTTAAATGAGAGGCTCTTCAGGCATGAGGCAGTGCAGCCACTAAGTAATGCCCTGTCCCACCTTCAAGAGAAGAAGAGGAGGAGATGCCAGGATTAAGAGTAACTGAGTACAAAATCAAAATAATAAATGCCTGCACTCATTTATTTTATGCAAATATCATACAGTGTATAAACTACTTTTGATTAATTATGTAATTTTTATGAAATTTCGTGTTCAAGATGTGAAACTTTCTTTAATATCTATTATTTTTTAGTTGGACACAATATCTTTATTCATTTATTTTTATATGGTGCTGAGGATCGAATCCAGGGCCTCACACATGCTAGGCGAGCACTCTACCACTGAGCCACAACCCCAGCCCCAAGATGTGAAACTTAACACAGGTTGTAATGAATAATAATACCTGTGGGGACTTCAGCTTTAAGAGCGGGGTTACTAGAAACTCAAACTTGAGTTCCTCCCCAGTTCCCTTTTCCCTACCACTCTGAAATCATCATTATCCAGATTTTATCATTACTTTTCTTTAAAGTTTACCACTGAACAATTATGCTTGTGTCTTTATTGTTATTTATTCCAATTTAATAGGGATTTGGCCTGCACATGTGGCTGCCTAGAATAAGGAAAACAGTCCCCAGCCTCCCTTGCAAGTAAGGGCGACCGTGTGACTAAGTTCCAGCCAACAGGAAGTGAGCAAAAATGACAGCTGCAACTTCTAGATCAATCCTCAGAAGGAGGAATTTGTCCCTTCTTTCATGTGCTGTTTGGAACACAGACCATGGGGGCCAGGATGAGACCATGGCAGGTGTGGAGCCAGGAGGAGCCTGGGTTCCTGGGCACCGTGGGACAGAGCCATCATACCTGTGCAGACTACTGTCTCTGGACTGCTCCATAAGGTAGACAGACTGTCTGGTTTAAGCTGCTGTTATTTTGGATTCTGTTTCACGAAGCCAAAGCTATAGCCTAATTAACTCAATAGTATATTGGGATAAAGCATTTTTGCATTTTTTTACTTGTATACTAAATGGAATTATATTGTATACATTCTGCAACTATCTCATTCAACGTTGTTTATAAGATTCACCATCACCATCACGACAGTGTGGTGGGGGTAAGTCATTCTTTCTGCTCTATGGATTCCATTGTTTAAGTAGCCCAGAATATAAATCCATTCTCCTGCCAAGGGCACTGAGTTGTTTCCAGTTGTTTGCCATTATAAACAGTGATGTACTGAGTATTGTTGTACTTGTCACCTCAGTGTCTACATGTTAGAAGTTCTCCAGGGTAAATACCTAGAAGTTGGATTGCAGATTCAAACCCATGCATATCTTTACTAGTAATTGCCAAATTGCTCTTTTTTTTTTTTTAAATATTTATTTATTTATTTATTTATTTTAGTTATCGGCGGGCACAACATCTTTGTTTGTATGTGGTTCTGAGGATCGAACCCGGGCCTCACGCATGCCAGGCGAGCACGCTACAGCTTGAGCCACATCCCCAGCCCGCCAAATTGCTCTTGAACGCAGCTGTAAGAGTCCTTCCTGGTTTGCATTGGAGGTTGGCAAGCTTCCTGTTAAGTGTCAGTTGGTGAGTATTTCCTGCTTCCTTGACCTCGCTGTTTCTTTCAAAACTGTTAAGTTCTGCCACTTTAGCACTAAAGCAGTCCTGAACAATACACAACAAGTGGGTGTGTCTGCTCTAATAAAACTTTATTTACAAAACAGCAGTTGGCCCAGTTGACCTGAAGGCTGTGGACTGTGGACGCTCTGCTCTATGTTGTCCCCAACATTTGATATCATCAGCTTGGCCAATCTGGTAAATAAAATGTAGTCTCACTGAGGCTTTAATTTCTCTTCCCTAATTACAAATGAGGTTAATCATCTATTCATATTTTTGGTTTTCTGTTCACATTTCTTCTGTGAAAGCAACTCACTGAGTTGCTTAGCACCTTGCCATTGCTGAGGCTGGCTTTGAACTCGTGATCCTCCAATCTCAGCCTCCCAAGCCACTGGGATTACAGACGTGTGCCACCGTGCCTGGTTCATTTATCTATTTTTATGTGGTGCTGAGGATTGAACCCAGTGCTTCACATGTGCTAGGAAAGCGCTCTACCACTGAGCCATAACTCCAGCCCTCCATTTTTCTTTTTTAGCTGTTCATCCTTATGAATTTTGAGGCATTATTTCTATGTTCTAGATAAGCAACCCCGTGGCCCTTAATTTGGGTTTGTCTGATGTCTCCACTAATTTTTCATTGCTGGTGTAACGGATTACCACAAATCCAGTTGCTTGATGCCCACTTTTTATTTCTTAGCTCTGGGGGTTAGGAGTCCAGCACAGACCTCGCTGGACGGAGTTCAAGCTGCCAGTGGGCCACCTTCCTATCTGGAGGCTCCAGGGGGGGTCTGCCGGTTGGTGGGTGGCAGGACTTGCACCCTTGGTTGCCGGGCCAAAGCCCGTTTCTTGCAGCCACCTTTCCAGGGCTGCTGCCCTCCCTGGCTCGCAGCCCACTTCCTCCATCTTCAAAGCCAGTGACGCAGGGAGGAGAGTCAGGTCCCTTCATGCTGCATCTCCGACCCAGCAGGAGAAAGCTCTTCGATTTTAAGGGTTCATGTGATTAGATCGGGCCCATCAGATCATCTGGGATAATCTCCTATCTCAAGGTCTGTGACCTTAATCACACCTACAGAGACCCTTTTGCCACATGAGGTCACATACAGGCTCCAGGATTAAGGGGTGCACATCTTTGGGGGGCCATGATTCTGCCAATCCCCCCATGATGAGATGTGGGTTATGAGGTGGTGCTGTTTCACCGTCCCATCTGGTGACACACGACTTCTGCCCTCCCATCGCTGATGAGGTCTCTCCCTGCAAATCTACCTCTTTCTCTTCTAGAATTAATGAATGGTTTCTGGGGAGGTACTTTGAAATGACATATCTTGTTTCTTACCAAGCTTTTCATTAATTAATATAACGATATCAGTATAGATTCATGGTTCCTATTTTATTCAGTGGGTTATAATTTGTGCTGACTTTTTTTTTTTTTCAATGCTGGGCATCAAACCCAGGCCTCATGCATGTGACGCAACTAACACTGTTTTGATGCTGGAATTACCCAGATTTGGGTTGCAGAACCCCTCTGTGGTTCCCGTGTTCTTCCATCCCTCCATTCTTTGAGCACCTCCTTGCTTTCTGGGTGCTCCTGGCTGGAATCAGCCTGGTCTCCCTGGATCTCTGGTTCCCCTCAGTGGAGGACAGAGTTGGAGGCCAGACTTGGGCGTTATGTGTCTGCAGCCTTTGCCAAACTTCTGCTCCCAGGTTCCGTCTGTAGATACAGCTAGAAAAGATGTATGTGTGCTTCAATGCGCTGGGTGACCGCACCATACATCCCTGTCTCCATTCCTTCCTGGGTCAGCCACCTGCACTGAAAGACACAGTTCACACCCACCCCTCCAAGCACCTTGGAGGCCCAGGCCTCAGGACTGTCTGGCCAGCCTTCTCCCCACCCATGTTCGTGACTTCCACAGTGAGGAACTCACCTCCGCCCTCCGAGATCTGCGCTGTATGGCCCCATCCGCAAGACACCCCTCCCGCAACTCAGTCACTCCCCGGGTCCTTCTCTGCCTAAATGCTTAAGACACAATTTAAGGAAGAGTAGGGCGAGGACACGCCGGGGCCCTTCTCCACCCACACGCCTCCATCCACAAGAGTGCAATCAATCCCCAGAGTGACTGTGGCTTTTCAAGTGTCCCACCAAAGAAACACAGAGGCTGGCCTCACAGGGGCCGTGGCCCGCTTCCAGGAAGAATGCCTGGGAGAGGAGACCAGCGCTCCAGGAGCACCAGCGGTGGACAGGGCTGGGTCAGGTCACTTGGACAGCTGAGACTTTGATGACCCCTGAGGCTTTCTGTGAAGTCCAGTGAGAGCGGTCCTCCCATGGGCTGACCTCCACCTCCATCTGTCTCCAAATCCAAGCTGGAGCCATGCTTAGAGGCCAGGATGGACTGTGGGCTGGCACCGTGGGGTCCTGGAGGCTTGTGTTGGGGCCTGGGTTTCATCCCCAGCAAGGAGGGGTCAAGAGCCCCCCTGGCTCAGGCGCTGAATCATGTGCAAACTCAGGCCCTGCCCCTTCCTCTAGGAACCCTTCCCTTCCAGTCTTCTGTGCTCCAGCAGAACTCTGAGGCCACCCAACACAGGGTGACATCTGAAGGGATGGGGGTCCCAGGCCTGGTGGCCTCTGTCCAGCCGGCCTTGCTTCCCACTGTTTGTATAAACCCAGAGCCATAAAGCTCGCCACAGGCCCAGCAGGCAAGAATGGATCTAATCTAGCATCTGCAGCCCTTGAGGCTATGGCTGGACGGGAAGCTGCTGGGGCCAGTCCGTGGGTGCTGAGTCAGTCCACTCCCTCCCACACAGAGGGTCTTGGGACCAACCAGGACCAATGCCAAGGGCCACATCCCAGGGGCAGCCTGGGGACAGACAGGCTCAGGGAGTCTCAGGGTGCAGTGCCCACACTGGCCCTGACCTGCGTGTTCTGAGTAGGGGCATGAGGGATGAGGAGTCCGACCCAGCTGTCCTGTTCCCACCCCTCGGTGGGGTTTGAAGGGCTCCTGTCAGTTCAATTCATTGGCCCTTTGGGGAAAGGGAGAAGAAGCTAGCTCCGGCCGCCCCCAGTGTGGCCAGCTGGGTGGGTCTCCTCCTTCTCTGTCAGGGCCTCCCCCAAACCAAGGAGGACAAGGACCTGGCTGAGCCAGCCCTTGGCCCTGCCCCGCCTAGATGCTTTAGGACGAAGCATGAGGAAGGGGCAGGGGGCAGAGTTGGGGCTGGGTGGGGTGGGGGCAGCCAGGGGGTCAGGTGGGGGGAGCCCAAGCTGGGAGTTCAGGCTTAATGCCCCTGGTGTCTCTCCTTCTGGGAGGAGGGCTGGGGGTCTGAGGACCAGGGGGTGCTGGGCAGGTGGACACCCTCCTGCTGCCACCCTGACAGGAGAGGAGGCAGGGAGCTGCCTGGGCGCCTGGGTGGAGCAGGCCTGGAAGCCCACTAGGGGTCAGCGGGGCCTAGGGGCCTGGACACCTTCTCTGCTGGGTGTCCTTCCTCTAGAGGCCTCTCGCTACAGCCAGGGGCCACGAGACCCTCAGCTGGAAAAACTGCTGGTGGTGGCACTGCCAAAACACATGGGAGGCCAGCCCTCCAGCATGCCCACCCCTAGGGTTCCGGGAGACAGAGAAGGCAGGAGCCCTGGGAGGCCAGCCTCTAACAGTCCTCCCAAGAGGCCAGGCCAGCCTCCTCCCAGCCCATCCTAGGCCAGACAGCCTCCCCCAGTCTTCCCAGGAGGCCAGGCAGCCTCCACCAGCCCTTCCCACCTCCCTCAAGATGGCCCAAGGCAGGGCTGTGTGCAGCAGGCAGGGAGACACCAGCCCTAGGGGAGACCAGACAGGCCAAGGGAGGAGTTGGGGATCCCTCTTTGTGGGTCTAGGACCTAAGAAGGGCACCCAGGAAGCCCTTCCAGCCCCAGCTTACCCTCCACCTTTCCCAGAGGTGGGAAGACCCCACCACACCTCCCTCCTTCAGCTGGGGTCCAGGAGCCCAGGCTCGGTCCTGCTCTTGGGGACCATCCTGCCATCCCCAGGAATCTCACTGAGGAGACCCAGGGTGGAAAGACCAAAGGGAATTTTCCACAAGGAAGTGAGAAACGGCCACTGGTCAGTGGCCACGTCTGAGCAGGCTCCCCTGCCCCTGGGCCCCAGGACCCACCCCTAGATACCTGCCCAGGAAGCCTGCAGCGCGCCAGGGCAGGCCCCGCTAAGAAACTCCCAGGACACCTGTCCCCTACATGCAAGGGTTGCGTTCCCCCCAGAGTCCCAGCCCTGGTACTTCAGAATGTGACCTCTAGAGATGCCATTGGTCAGGCTGAGGTCCTTCTGGAGTAGGGCGGGTCCTATCTCCCACATGACCGGGGTCCTCATCAGAGGGGAGATTTGGAGACATTCGCATGGGGCTGAGCCATGGGCAGATGAAGGCAGAGAGCAGGCTGCACTTCTGCTGTCTCACAGCTCAGGAGAAGCCCACCTGGACTGGACATCTGGCCCGCAGAGCCCTGAGATGCTTCCTGTTGTGTCAAGCCCCGCTCCCCGCCGTCCACAGCACTTTGTGCTAGCAACCCCAGGACCCTCGCCCCGCGTGTGCTGGCGCACGCAGGTCCCAGGACCATGCCACAGGCACACATGCGGGCTGCTGGCAGCTGGAAGGGCCAACAGCGGGCCACCACAGCTCTGCACCTGCCACAGCCTCCCTCAGCACCCAGCCCCACCGTGAGTCCCTCGTGCCTTTCTCACACTGCCGGCCTGGGCTCTGGGCGCCCTTACCACCCAGCCACCCCTGAAGCCAACCCAACTGCACACTCGCCCGGAGCCAAGTTCACAGCATCAGAGCAGCCCTCCCCCTGGGAACCACAGGAAGCACGCTGTGCGAAATGCAGCCTCCCTCCCGCGGGTGCCACAGACGGAGAAGCCCACCAGACGCCCACCGGCTCCTCTGGGCTCCTTCCTGCCTGCCTTGCTGGGTGGCCACTGGGGTCCAGGAGCTGCAGGCTCAGTCCCGTTCTTGGGGAGACTTGCAGGTAGGCACCTCACCTTTGCTGGCCTCATTGTCCCTGAGGATGGAGAGAGTCCCTGCTGCTCCCCAGCTCTGAGAACACTGCTGCCACTGTGCAATCGTACCATCTCTGGGCCCTCTGCCTGTGGCCCACCCTGCTCCTGGCCCTCGCCGCAGGGGCGGGCCAGCAGCATCCTCACTGTGTCCCCAGTCTCTCCTGTCCCAGCCTCAGGGGAGCTGCTGGACAAGGGCCAGCCACACTTCTGCAGGAGTCACAGGTCTCCATGGCTCCAGCCAGGACCGGGGCTGTGTGCTGAGCAAGGGTGAGTGTCCCTGGGAGCCAGGCGCTCAGGAAACTGGTGAGCTGCATGGGCACAGGGGTGCGCTGGGCCCTGGCATGAGGCCAGAAGGGGCAGGAAGCCAGGCAAGGCCTTCTCCTGGAGCTCACGCCCTCAGGAGCAGGAGGGGAGATGAGCAAACTCAGGTGCGAGGGGTTCTGAGTGCTACGGAGGGGTTTGTCAGGCAGGAAACAGTGGGGATTCCCTTCTATAGTGGGTCAACAGTGGCCCCCCAAACATTGGTCTGCCTGGAGCCCCAGAATGTACCTCATCTGCACATGTGATTAAGGTGAGGATCTGGAGGTGAGAGCATCCTGGATGTCCAGTGGGCCCTGAATGCAGCGAGAAGAAACCATGTGACAGCACAGAGACTGGAGTGAGATGGCCACACATCAGGATCATCAGAAGATGGGCAGGTCAGGAAGGACCCCTCTCAAGAGACAGGAGGCAGCATGGCCCTGCCGACGCTCGTTGTTGGACTCCTGGCCCTGGAACCAGAAGAGAATGGACTTGTGGTGGTTGTGGGCCAGCCAATCTGGGTCCCTCACTGAGGCAAGCTCCAGGACACTGGTGCTTTGTTTGGCTGCTCTTGAGGTCTCTGAGATGCTGAGAAGCACAGGGGCAGGCTGATCTCAAGACAGGGCAGGGTCTTTCTAGGAGGATCAGGGGAGCGTCTGTAGAGAGACCCAGTGACTGCGCCAGGCTTCACCAAAGGGTGGGAAGAGAGCAGGGCAGCCAGGCAGAGGGTAGGCGTGCTATGTGACTAAGACCGGACCAACATGAGCAAGAGGCTTGGGTGGACTGCAAGAAAGCGCTTTTACCTCCCCACTTTCCTCATTCCTGCTGCCTGAAATGCAGGTGCGATGGCTGCTTCTATCAAACCATCCTTGACTTCTTCCCAGTCCCACCCCTTATCCGATCTGTCAGGAAATGCTGGTGAGTCCATGTCCAGATGCCTGTGATTCTGAACATCCCTCCCACCTCATGTCTCTGCCCCAACCTGGGTCATCATTGCTGTTGGAGCCTGGATTTTAAGTGTCCCCCAAAGGCCCAAGTGTGGAAGGCTTGGCCACCAGCCTGTGCTCTGGGAGAGAGTGAGACCTTTAGGCGGGAGGCCTGTGGGAGGAGGTTAGGTGTTGGGGGTGTGGTCTTGAAGGGAACCCTGGGAAGCCAGTCCCCCTCCTCCTCTTCCTCTCGCTGCCACCACGAGATGAACCAGCGTCCTCTCCCATGCACTCCCTACCAGGACATTCTGGGTCACCACAAAACAAGAGGGCCAAGTGACCCTGGACTGTCACCTCCAAAACCATGAGCCAGTATAAAACCTTCCTCCTTTTAAGTTGACCAACTCAGGTCTCTTGAATGGTGACGGAAGCTGACCAGGACAATGGCTTCTCTCCCAGACTGTATTGCTGTAGTGCTGTCCCGCTGGGCCCCGGTCTTGCCAGCACACAGCAGCCAGAGGGTCAGCTCACGCCCTTGCTCAGCCCAGGCCCTTGCAGCACAGTCTGCCGGCACCTTCACCTGTTGTTCTGCTGCAGCCATGCTCCTTCCGGAAGGTCCCTCCCCAGGCCTGGGGACTGGCTGTGGCCTCCGCGGAGCACAGTCTTCCCAGCCCTCCTGCCCTGCCACCCCTGCCTCTCCATCTGTGGAGAAGGGCAGCGCTGCCCCCCCGCCCCGCACTGCCCTTGCCGCGGTCTCCCTGGGCACGTCCCCCTCCCCCTGCCGTCTGCCCCCCACTGCTCATCAGGCCTCCCTCCCCCTGCGGCGGAAGCTCTGAGGCACTGCACGGCCGAAAGGAAGCTTGGGCCTGAGGATGGAGGCTCCCGCTTCGGCCTGGGCCTGCACCCCACCAACAGAGCAGACCTCGGTTTTCAAGTCACTGTGGCTTTGGGTTCCTGACAGAGGCAGCCAGCGGTGACCCCCAGCCATGACGGTCTCCGTTCTACACAGGGGAAGCCGAAGTCATGCCCTCAAGGCCACAGAACTCCTAAGGGTATGGCCAGGTGTTGAGCAGGTCACAGGTCACTGTGACCTCAACACCACTGGGCCACTTCCACCTAACCCCCACACTTAGGGGAGGGTGGGATCAACGAGGGTTGGCCCTTCGGCGGTGTCGATCCTACACTGCTCTGCAGAGTCCGGGGCTTTAGGACACACTGAACACACTGCTGAGCCCCTGTGTGCTAAACTGGAGCCTCAGGGCCAACCCTCTGCAGACCTCCAAGAGAAAGGGCAGCTGGGCCCCACGCCAGGGCTCCCTTTGCCCAGGTCTCAGGATGTGAGCCCTTGCCAGGCCCAGCAGAGGGTGGGCAAGGGGGGTGCAGTGGTCCCGCGGCAAATGTGTGTCCCCAGGCCCTCAGGGTGGGGTCTGAGGGTGGTGGGCCCTACCTGGCCCCAGACAGCAGCACGGGGAGGGGGGCTGGCCAGACAGTATGACCTTCACAGATGTCTGCTGCTCAGATAAGAGCTGCAGGTTATCATGTCGGCCACCTGGAGGGGACTTCCCATGAGCCTTCAGTTGAGAATTCCACAAGATGAGAACCTGCTTTCCTCTATAATTTTGTCCCTTTTCTCAAATTTCTGTGCCTGGACACAGGTGGAGGGCATACAAGGAGACGCACACACAGCGGCCAGCCAGCACACACAGGCCTCTACCGGGCTCTGGCAGGTTCCCCTGCAGGCCCCTGGGAAATTCACACATGGTCACCCTACATGTTTGGGCAGGAGGCAGGTCATGGAGGCATAAGAACAGAAGCGGTCATTTCTGAGCACGTTCTCCATCTCATTTCCTTCTCCTGGTGTCCTCGCACCAGAACCCAGCTGACCCCACCCAGGCTGGCGCTGACCACCAAGTGGCACAGGGTCTCTGTAGGGTACAGGCCTCAGTCTTCTCTGGGCCAGGCAGCACCATGGCCACCTTCTGCCCAGCCTCAGCCTTGGGCAGATCCAGGCTGAGACCAGCACACACTCAGCCTGCCCTGCCCTGTCCAGGGATCCTGTGTCCAGGAAGGTCAGTGAGGGGAGTACAAGGCCTCACATCACCCAAGACGACAGCTGAGACCTCGGGCTGCTCAGGCCACATCACAGGCAGAGGGTAGAGGGTAGGATGTGTGCATCCCGGCTGGCCAGCATGAGACACCCCAAAGACTTTCAATTTCTCACTGCGGAAGGGAGAGGCAGCAATGCCCCCAAACCCGCACTTGCCCACACCCTGGCCTTGCTCAGGAAGCCTGTGGTGTGGGTGGGAGGGCCTGGGGTCCTCACCTGTGTCCTCCGCAGGCAGACGCTGGAGTTGCTGATACTAAAGACAGGGAGACCACTCTAGGGCTGGCTACTCCCGGCAGCAGATCAGCAGAAATGTTACCAGTCTCCCCAAAAAGGTGCACCCAAGTGGGGCTTAACTCCAGGAAAGACTGTGACCCACGGGGTCAGAAGTGACTGGACCTCAGAGAGCCCTGCCTGGCGTGGGGATTCTGGGCCTCTTTGCTGATTAGAACTCAGCTCCTTCAAGGGCCTGGATCCTGGAGACAGAAATCCCTGTTTTCCTTCTGTGAGGCTGTGGGATAAGCTACAATGGGGAGGGGGTAGAGAATCAAAGGGACACAGCTGGGAGTCCTGGGGCACAGTTGGGCTGTGTCCAGATCCTCCCTCTAGCAGCTGCAGCCCCCCCCCCCCCCCCCCCGCCCCATCCCTGTGCCCTTGGCTACCCTGCAGCTGGGCAGGACAGTGGCCCCAGGGAGATATGCAGGTATGCAGCATGCCCAGGCTCCAGAGAGCCTTCCCAGCTGTGCAGAGGCCCAGGCAGATCAGATGCCGCCTGGTGATTAAGGCCCCTGACAGCTGAGGAGTGATGGGGCAGTGAGCAGGGGGAGGGAGGGAGGCAGGTTCTCCCTGGGGACAGAGTGGAGCCGGCAGGGAGAGAAGGCTGAGGCGGTGGGTGCCCAGTGGGCAAGAGAGGCTGCTTCCAGGACCAGGCTGGGCCAGAACCTCCAGGTCACACCCGCAGGCCATGGTTGGGACACCCGGTGTGTAGGCTTTGCGCTCCGAGGAAGACAGACAGGCCTGGGGAACAGGAAGGTTGCAGCCAAAGGCTGGGGAGCGTCGGTGCCAACTGCCTTCATCCCAGAGGCCAGGCCAGGGCGGCCCTGGGCCCAGGCTCTGCGGCCTGCCCAGTGTGAGCCCCCAGGCCTGCTGCCCTTGATGCTGCCACCTGGGGTGCTGCCCCAGAGAGACGGCCCTCTCCGCCTCCATGCTGGGCAGGGAGAGGCTTAGGAGTCAGAGATCATCCTGCCTTTGTCTGCGTCTTTGTCCAGCCCCAGCGCCAGGCCCACTTCTCTTCCTTCCCTGTGGCCCCGCAGACAAATGTCCTGTGCTTAGCATAGGTGGGAAGACCCATCTGCATCCTGGGGAAGGACAGAGCCTCAGGAGCTGCCCCCAACAGGAGGTCTTGAAAGGGACTTCTTGCCCTGGAAACCGAGCCATAAGGTCACTCTCAACTGACAGAGTCCTAAACTGGCCATTTCATGGCCATGTGTGGGAGTTGCCCCAAGAGGCGATTCCTAAGAGGTACCAGGCCTGGCTTTCCTAGCACTGCACTCCAAACCCCCGGGAAGGAGGAGTCTGCTCGGCCACCTGCCAGGCCTACTGTGTAGTCTGTGGGGCCAGTGCAAGTTGAGAATTTGGGGTGCCTTGTTCAAAAGGCAGAAAAAAATGCCATCAACAGTGTTTAGTCTAAAGCTTTTCCCTTCTTTCCACTTGCCTGTTTTGTTTTTTTGTATTGGGGGTTGAACCCAGGGCTGCTCTACCACTGAGCCGCTTCCCCAGCTCCCCACGGCCTCTTATTTACTTTTTTTATTTTATTTTATTTATTTATTTTTTTTTTTAGTTCTCGGCGGACACAACATCTTTGTTTGTATGTGGTGCTGAGGATCGAACCCGGGCCGCGCGCATGGCAGGCGAGCGCGCTACCGCCTGAGCCACATCCCCAGCCCTTATTTACTTTTTTTGAATTTGAGACAGGGCTTCGTAAGTTACTGAGGCTGGCCTTGAACTTCAATCCTGCATCAGCCTCCTGAGTCGCTGTGGTAACAGGCGTCCACCACCAGGACGGCTCCATGGTTCTTTTTATTTGCCAAATACATCATTATAAAATAAAGAAGGGCTGGGGGCAGCTCAGTGGTAGAGCACTTGTGCAGCACGCCCGAGGGTGTGGGTTCCGTCTCCAGCACCACAAAAAAAAAAGAAAAAGAAAGAAACATTCAAATGATCCGCATGGCTTCCGCTGTCCATCCCTGTGTGGTACAGCGCCCGCTCAGAGCCCAAACAGAGGCCAAACCTGGGACCACACCCACCCGCCTTTTGTAGTCAGCGGGAGCACAGTGTCCTCATTACCAACACGGCACATGAACTGCACCAGAGGAACTAACTCTTTGCTTCTTTGTCTCTGTGGTGCTGGGGAAGGAACCAAGGGTGTGCTCGGCTAGCCCCCGGCCACCCGCTCCCAGAGCCGACTGTTTTTGCTTGGCTTCTCCATGTGTGTGCATTCCACAGAGCTGCTCTTCCCTGCTTCCCAGGGAGGAGAGCAGGACAGGAAAGGAGCCTTGGGCTGCCCTCTCCTCCCCTCCTTCCCTCTCACCCCAGGGCAGGGGGCAGGTGGTCAGTCGGCTGACACAGGAAGGAACACAGGGCACCTGCCGGCCTCTGTGCTTCCATTAGGGCAATTTCCATTTCCAACAGGAAGTGTGGCCCCCGGGGCCCTTGATGACCCAACCTCGCATGGTGACCACCTTGCAGCTGGTCCTTTGCAGTCCAGGGGCCACTAGGTTCTGTGCTTGCGGCACTGAGGACTCTGCATGCAGACGTGGCCTCGAGGGACCCTGTGAGGCGCATGGCAGCTCTGAAGGGCCTGCTCCAGCACCCCCCAGACCTCTCTTACAAAGCAAGTGCAGAGATAAATCTGTTAAGAATTCCAGAGCAGCATTCACGCCAAGGGCGCTTTCTCAGTCTGCACCTTCTGCAACTGTAATGGGCACCACCCAGGAAGCCAGACTTGTTTCTTGGCCAGGAGTCGACCTACAAATGTCAGATACGGCTCAGGGGTGAGGAGAGCGGCTGGGAGAAGGCAGAGTCATGGAGGGACATGTGCAGGGCTGGGAAGCTCCCTTAGGGCCCTGGATTAGGGTGCCACACTGGTGACCCTGCCCCTCTTCATCACAAACCTCCTCCCAACCCTTCTGCCCTGGTAAAGCAGCAACAGCCCCACAAGGAGCCCCACCACCCCTCTCCCTTCTTGCCACCTAGGAGTGAGCTCCAGCAGCCGCCCACTGCCCCGCCCAGTTCCTGCCAGGCTCCAGGCCCAGGGCTGTCCTCTGGCCCTCTGGAGCCCAGCACCTTGAAGAAACCAGGCCCCCCTTCCCTCTAACCCTAACCTGACCCTCTACCTAACGGGCTCTTCATTCTTATCCCTCTCTAAACACCTCCTGGAAGACTCCCTGGACTGCTCGCCCCCCCGACTGGGTCACAGGTGCCCTGCCCAAGTGCCCAGAGCTCTTGCATTTATAGGACATCTGTCTCTTCCACCGTGACAAACAGGAGGTCAGTGAGCTCAGGACAGAAACGTGTCAGTACTCCAAAAAGAAGGTGGGCAGGTGGTAGGTAGATGGTGGACAGAAAGGGGAATGGACAGGTAGGTGAATGGGTGAGTGAACAGGTAAGTGAATGGACAGGAGGGTGAATAAAGAATGGATGAGTGTATGGATAGGTAGAATTATGGAAGAGAGGATGGATGATGGATGGAAGGGTGGATGGATGCATGACTAGAGAGCAGGATGGATAGGTAAGTGGGTGATGGATAGGTAGGTAAATAAATGAAGGAATGGATGGATAGATGGGTGGACGGAAGGGGGCAGTCGGTGGATAGCATGCAGATGGGTGTGTTGGTGGGTAAGTGTGCAACTATGTAGATGGATGTATGGGTGGGTGGATGCGTGGACAGATGTTATGTAGACAGGTGGATGGAGGCACAGGTGAATACAGGGGTTGGTGGGTGGAAGGATGGAGGGATAGATAAATGGGTGAATTTGTGGGTGTGATCTTGACTGAAGTCTTTTCTAGGTAGAACCCTGAGTTTCAACCCTGTCAACTTCATTCTGCTGGAACTTACATCAACCACAGCTTCCAGCCAGTTTTTGACAACAGAAAGCAATCCTGCTCTCTTCATCAAAAGGATTGAAGCATGCAAAGGGCCCTGGGTTCAATTGCCAGCACCACCACAAAAATAAAAAGTGGGTTGGGCGAGGTGGCCCACGCCTGTGATCCAGCAGCTTGGGAAGCTGAGGCAGGAGGATCACAAATTCAAAGCCAGCCTCAGTAGTTTAGGGAGTTCCTATCTCAAAAAAGTTGAGGGGTGGGCTGGGGCTGTGACTCAGTGGTTAAGTGTCCCTGGGTTCAGTCCTAGTACTAAAAAATAAAAAATGAAAATAAATTAAAACAAACCCTGAGATTGGGTCCTGGGGCGTAGTTCATTGGTAGAGAACTTGCCTAGCATGCAAGGGCCTGGGGTCCCAGGGTCCCACCCCCAGCTCCTTGAGAGAAAGAAGAAAGAGGAAATGAAAAGGTTGAGATTAGAAGAGGATGACGTAGCCGTGGCCACACCTGTCATCCCGGCGGCTCCAGGGGCTGAGTTCAAAGCCAGCCTCAGCAAGAGACCCTGTCTCTAAATACAATATGAAACAGGGCTGGGGATGTGGCTCAGGGGTCGAGTGCCCCCGAGTTCAATCCTGGTACCAAAAAAAAAAAAAAGACCCTTATTTCTCGAGCTGAGAAGCAGCTGAAGGTGGAGCTCAGGAAAAGGGCCTTCTGAAGGGGCAGAGCATCGGCCATCTTGTGGTGGCACAACCTGGCCAGTGCTCCAGAGCCACACCACCAGGACTCTGCCAACCCATCACCCGGGGACCTGATGTCTGCCAGCCAAGGTCTGGGTCACACAGCATCCTGGCTGCAGGAGAGCAGAGCCCAGCTTCTGGGCAGCAGGGGCTACAGAGCTGAGGGAGTCCTCCTCCAGCCAAGATCAGGTTGTGGCTCCTGCCAGGCTCCAGGGCAGAGCCCAGTGTCCCAGAGTGGGGTCTCCTGGCAGGCAGACTTCCCCACGTGGCCCCACGCACGCTGTGGGGGTCCTCGCTGGGGGCCAGGACTCTCTCAGGGTAGCAGGGGGCTGCAGTGAGTGTCACCTGTCTGGTGGCTGTAGTATGACCCTGGTAGCACCTGAGTCTGTGACAGCGCCCACCACCTGCTGGGGGAGGTCCAGGGGACCGCAGCCCAAGTTCCCAGAATCCGAAAGGGGTTGGGGGCAGTGCCGCAGTCTGGCTGGGCACAATCAGGAGCCACTTGTCAAAAGAAACTAACTTTATTTTTAGAACCACACACGCCAAACAAAACAGCTCCTCAGGAAAAACCCTCAGAGCCCAACTGCCACCACTGGCTTTCCACAAGCCTCTCTCTCCCACACCAGCTTCTCTCCACCTCCCACAATCCTCCTGCTCTTGAGGCCGATTGGCTGGGTCACGTGGGCGGAGCCAAAAAAGTCCCCCAATGAGCAGCTCCGTGGTCTGAAAGGGCAGGGAAACAGCCCAATGAGCATCACCGCAGAGGAGCCAATCAGCTAGATGTTGCTGGGGCCGCTGTGAGCCAATCATCAGCCGGCAGCTGGAAGTTTGCTGGGGCCCCTTCGGCTGTGGCTCTCAACAGGGCAGCACCTGGCAGAAGAGGGACAGAGCTGGGGCTGTGTGGAGCCCAGCTGTCGCACTAGGACGGTCTGCGGGAAGTTTTCTGAACATGCTCTTTGCTACTCCCCAAAAGCTTAGAGCCACCAGTTACAAATAAGAGGGTCTTCTCTCGGGAGGTAGCCCCAGGAAGTGGAGGCTAAGGCCTCTAGCCACTCCTTCCTCCAGACAAAAGGGGGTGCAAGTGTCTCCCCGTGACCCCTCCACCCCTGTCCGCAGAGGTAATAAAAGGATTTGGCTACAACATCAGACAAGAACTCTGAGCTCAAAAAGAAAAGTCGTCCTGGGCAATCAGTTCCTTCCCCCGGGGGCAGCTGCCCCTCAGGCGAGGCTGGTTCCTGGGCCCCGGGCCTCAGCCTTAGGTGAGGCCTTTGCAGCCAGGGACCCCCACCAGCCTGGGCACCCTTCATACAAAACACGGGAATGAGCCTTCAAGGATGTCCCCATCTCAGCGGGGCCAGCTCGAGTTCTGGTGGTCAGCGGTTGCTGGAGGAGGCGTGAGGGTGGGACTCCCCTCAGGAGATGTCCTCTGGCCCTGCAGCAGTGCGGGGGGCTGGAGCAAAGGCTGGTGAACAAAGACCAGGTGAGGACATAAATCAGCTGCCCGATCACATTTCCTGCCCTGAAAGCTCCTGTAAAACACGAGAGAAAATTGACCTGTCAGGGGGATAGATGGGCAGCGATAGTGGCCGCCCGCGGGGGCAGCTCCCCTCCACCCAGGGGTCTCACCTGCACTGAGCACCCGCCCTGCGTGGGGCTGGGCTCCTGCTGCCTGGGCAGCCCCTGGGGAAGGCAAGCCGGGGAGAGGCCCTGATGGCTGGGCCGCCTGGGGGGCTTGGCTCCTCGCCCCGCCCTCCGCCCGCTGACAGACGGCCCAGCTGCCTGATCCCCGCAGGCTGTAAAACGGATGGAGACCAGGGATGGTGTCAGCTGACAGCTAGAGTACCTTTTAAAAAATGTAATCTCTTTTTATTTCCCCTCCTCTGCCTCCCTCCTCCCTCAGACATAACGGCCCAGCCACCCTCCCCCTTCCTGGGCAGCACCCCAGCTGGCGGTGACCTTGGTGCCCAGACCTTGGTGTGGGGTGGCTGGAGCCTTCAAGGACACCCTCCCCACCTTGAGGAGCTCGCTGAGCCAGCCCGTGGGGCGGGAGCAGGCGGGAAGCAGAGTCCACTGGGCAGGCTGTGGCACCCTGGCCAAGAGCCACCTCCTCCAAGGTGACCCTGCCTCTCCCCAGTACTAGGAGGCCCTGGAAACCCCCGAGGGGCCCCTGAGGCCGCCCACTGTGGACAAGAGACAGGAGGCCTCCTGCAGTCCACTCCTCAGGACAGTGGAGGGGAAGTGGGGCCTGTGTCTTCCTGTCTCCCACCCCGAGCCCAACTGTTCTCTTGTCAGTCCATTTTACGGCCAAGGAAAGGAAGACTGGAGTTCCAGAGATGGCCCAGTGTCGTGATGGTGGACGGCCAAGCTGGTGGGAGCTCTCCTCTGTCTGCTCACCCCACCCAGGCCATGCCCAGAGGCCTAGGCTAGATCTTCCCCTAGGCCATGTTCTCTGGGGCCTTGGAAAGGCCCAGGGCTCCTGGTCTCCTGGCCTCTCCTGCCTCCCCCTGGCAACTCCCTCTCCTGGGATGGCCCAGCCTTTCCTGCGGGCCCAGCCACTTGGCTCCTGCTCTGCCCCCAGCACTCTCCCCCGAGGCTGTCCATACCCGTGCTGGCGGTCCTCCTCGTCCACCCCACCCGTCCCCTGCCCCAGGCTCCCAAACCTGCAGCTGTCTGGGCTCAGCAAGCTCAGGTGCTCGCGGGGCCAAGGGGCTGGGAGGCGAAGCTCACACGCAGCCCGAGAGGCCATTATCTGGGTGCCGGACAGAAGGGATTCCTCTTGGCCTTTCTTTTTTAATATTTATTTTTTAGTTGTGGTTGGACACAATACCTTTATTTTATTTTTTTAATGTGGAGCGGAGGATGGAACCCAGGGCCTCGCAGGTACTGGGCAAGCGTTCTACCGCTGAGCCACAGTCTCAGCTCTTTTTCTTGGCATTTCTTCTCTCCCACAGCCTCTGGCCAGTGGAGGGACCCTCTGAACGCTGAGGGGACCTCCCAGAACCCATCGGCAACCCCACCAGGTCAGCCTGTCTGAGTGGGTCCTTTTGCTGCCTCTGTGATGCCCATCCACATTTCCCGTCCTCTGTCTTGTGGTTTGATCCTGCAGTCTGCCAGTCCTGGTTCTCCACGCCTGAGCCCTTGGGGGGACCCTGGCTGGTGCCCGGGGTCACCTCCAACCCACTGCCTGCCCAAGTCTCCACCCTTCCATTTGTCCACCACTAGCAGACCTGCGTCCCCTGGCTGACCACCCAGTGCTCTTTGTCTGCCCATCCCCCTCTCCCCACTTCCTGCTCTGTGCCCACCTCTCCTCCTCTTCCTCCACTCCGCCTGGGCTCTGTGACATTAAGCACTGGCTCCCCTGTGACCCGGGCGCAGGCTTATGTAGGGCAGGCCTCTGGCTCCCAGGGAACAGCTGACCTGGAAAGCAGGTCTCAGCCGCCACCCGCAGGCCAGACACGCCACACAAGACAGTCGGGACAGTTCAGGACCTGCCCTGCACGTGGAGAGGGCTGAAGGGACGTCATGTCCAATGTGTACAGGATCCTCGGTTTCCAGGGTGGCCGGGCTGCAGGAAGAAAGGCATGGAGCATGTCCCCATTTGGTCCCCAATTTTGGTGTCTCTTATTTTAAATATGTTTACTTTCTCGTTTCTCAGAAAACTGAACTTTCTAACTCCAGTGAGACAAAGAAAGACCTCAGGACGCCAGCAAGATTAGGGACTCCAGTGTGGGCCGGCCAACCCCTGGGGGGACAGAAGAGCTGTCCATCTGGGGGTATAAATGTAAGCCGTGGGCATGGGGGGTTGGGGAGAGAAGGACTGGCCCACAGCAGCTTGCAGTCCCTAGCTTCCTGGGACCCTCAGGACTGGACGAGAGAGCCTGTTCCCGGGACCCCACCACGGGCCCTCCTGCCTGCACCTGCCTTGTTCCCTGGGGGGCTGGACAAGGATGCCTGGAGCGTTCTCTTCCCAAACATACCTCTCTCTCCCACAAAATAATTTAATGCAACTTAATGGCTTGAAGTTGATGTAAAAATTACAGGCGTGTGCGGGTGGGGTGGGGTGGGGGCCTCGTAAGAAATCCTTTTGAAAATATAATTGAGTTAATGGAGCCATAACTGCGTCTCGTTTTGGGGGTAATTGGTCCGCTTTTTGTCACCCTGTCCATTTACATACTCCTGTTTTCTTTTTGCGATTGATTTTTTCTTTATAAAGTGGGCCACTTTACTGCAATTTTTAAAGCCCCAGTGATGAATAAAACCTCGTCTCCCCGCTCATTAAGACACTGGAATTAGCTGGGCTGGGGCCCCACCAGTCAATTTGCTTAACAATCCCAGGCTGCCAGTGTTTGGGTAGAGACGCTGCCTGCAGCAAGAGGGGCCAGCGTCCTCCTGAAAGTGGGTCCTGGACCAGGTCCGCCTCCAGGGGAGGAAAGCCGGAGTGGAGGCCGCCAGAAATCCCCTACCTCCACCTGCCCCAGCATCGGGGTCCCCATGTCCTTGAGCGTGGGACCCCTTCCCCTCCCAGCCTTCCCTTGCTGGAGGCTGGGCTGTGGACTCCCCGCCCCCAGGCTGCCTGACTGGGGCTGCGGTCCAGAGGCCCCACCCACCTGCCTTTGACTGAAGATCAAGGTCACACCTCCTTCAGGAAATATTTTTGTAATTATAAAATCCACGGTCACCGGAGTCAACCAGTCCAAGAGCACAGAGGGACGGGGAGCAGAGGGCAGCTCTGCAGGCGCTGGCCACCCCCAGGCACTCCAAAGCCCCGGAAACCCGCTAACCCGGCTCTGCCTGCTCCTCCCAGCTTGGCTCTCTTCTGCTTCCTTGTACCTGGCATCACCTGCCCCTCTTCCACAGTGACACAGTGACACATGGAGCCCAGGACCTCCCTGGTTTGTGCTAGGCAGGTGCTCTGTCACTGAGAGCTTTTTTTTTTTCTTTTTTTGGTACCAGGGATTGAACTCAGGGGCTCTTGACCACTGAGCCACTCCCCAGCTCTATTTTGTATTTTATTAGAGACAGGGTCTCCCTGAGCTGCTTAGCGCCTCGCCATTGCTGAGGCTGGCTTTGAGCTCAGGATCCTCCTGTCTCAGCCTCCTGAGCTGCTGGGATTATAGATGTGTGCCACCGCGCCTGGCCCCAGTCCTTTTTATTTCTTATTTCGAGACAGGGTCTTGCTAAGTAGTCCAGGCTATCCTTAAACTTTCCATCCTCCTGCCTCAGCCTCCCGAGCCGCTGGGATCACAGGTGTGTGCCGCTGTGCCTGGCTGAGTGCTGGGAGCCATTAGCCAAGTAGGTATGACAATTTCCTTGCCAGCGTACCCCATGTTGCAGTGACATTGAATGTAGGTGACCTTGCTCAAGGACCAAGGCGGATTAGGGCGTTCCTGGTTTAGGTTCCAGGTTTAAGGTTTAAGATTATTCCTGCTGGGAATAGGGCGTATCCTGCTGCCTGAGTTCCCCTTGAGTTCTCACGGGATTCAGACAGTATATTTTGGAGATAGAAGCCCAGTGGAGGTGGATTTCCCCAGAACGTGATTGTAGACGGCTGGTGTGAGTTCGGGAATAGAGTTGCTGTTTGAATCTACAAGCTGTGTGGTGGCTCGTGATTGTGTGCCCAGCCAGACTGCGGCAGCTGAGCTTTTTGTTTTTATTTTGAGGCAGGATTTTTGCCTGTGTAGGCTGGCCTTGAACTTCCATCTTCCTGCCTCTGCCTCCAAAGGTGCTGGGCTCTGGGCATGTGCCACCCACACTGCGCCTGGCCCATGGTGGGCACGGAGGTTCCTGGGGCACCTTTCTTGACTTACGGGTGCTCCCTGGCACATCTATGCCATGCTGCGTTCCGTAGCCAGCAGCCTAGCATTGAGGACACGGGGCGTCCCAGAACCAGGGCTGCAGTCCCCAGCAACCTGGGACAAGGCCTGGGCTCTCGGTTGGGTCCAAACGTCCACCGTCCCTTGAAGACCATGCTGTGGAGCTACTGGGAGGTGGTGGATCTGTGGGAGGTGGGGTCTAGTGGGAGGGATTTAGGTCAGGGTCATGCCCCTCAAAGAGGGGTTAGGACCCCGGTTTTTTCCTGTCTCTCCCTTTCACTCCCCAGCAGCCATAAGGTGAGTAGCCTCCTCCACCATGCCCTCCTGCTATGATGGACTGCACTGCCACAGGCCCAGAGCAAAGCAGAGGCCATAAACTGAGCCAAAATAAGCCTTTCCTCTTTGTAAGTCCATTATCTCAGGGATTTTGTCACAGAGACAGGGGGCTGACCAACACGGATGGCTTATGCATACTTAGCCAGTGTCTTACTGTTGGACATCGAGTTGCTTCTGATTTTTTAAAAAATATTTCTTTATTTGTTGATAGACCTTATTTTTATTTTATTTATATGCAGTGCTGAGAATCGAACCCAGTGCCTCACACACGCCAGGCAAGTGTGCTACCACTGAGCCCCAACCCAGCCTTGTGCTTCTGATTTTTCAACGAAGCAAATACTGTTGCAAAGAATGTTTCCATATCATTTCTTCAATTGAGGTGCAGGGGGTGGAACCCAGGGTCTTGCACACACTAGTTCATCTCTGTGCTTTTACACACGTCTGGAAGATAAAATCCCTAGGAGAGGAAGCACCGGTTAAAAGGTATTCATGGTGCAGATGCTGATTGGTTCTGCCAGGCTGCGCAGCAGTATGCCAAAGCACACCTCCCTCCTGCCCAAGGATGAGGGTCTGCTCCCCGCCTCCTTGGCAAAGCTGGATATGACAGTCATTTTGACTTTGGTCATCTGATGGGTGACAAATAGGACCTTGTTGGTTTTTAATTCTGATCTGCTTAATTGAGATAGACTTCAGAAACGAGAAAGTGCACCCATTTTAACGACTCAGCGCAATGAGTTCCGACAAGTGTGTGCAGACCAGATGCGGGCGTGGCTCAGTGAGACATGGATCGCCCGGCACCCCCACAGGGCTCCTGTGGCTCCTCTCTGCTCAGTCGCTGCCCAGGCAGCCAGGGGTCTGCCTCCATCACCGTCTCCGTAGGTCACTGTCCCTCCTCTAGTGTTTCGCACAATCTGAACCACGTGGGACAGTCTGCCTTCTGTGGCTCTGGGTGACCATCCTAGGGCTCAGCCCTGTTGTCTGTGTGTCCACAGCTCTGTCTTCATTGATGCCACCAGATCCTGTGGCTCAGCTGTCCTGCCGTTATAGCACTCGCTGTGGTGGGACACTTGGGCTGTTCAGTTTGTGGCTACTGATGCGAAAGCTGTTGGGATGCTGAGTGTGGGCTTCCCGAGCGTGTGGAATGGCAGCGTCAAGCACTGGGTGGGCTTAGTTTCCTTTTCTCATCTCCTTCTGGTACTGAGGATGGAACCCAGGGCCTTATATATATATATTTTTTTTCTTGAGAACTGGGGGTTGAACTCAGGGGCACTCGACACTGAGCCACCTCCCCAGACCTATTTTGTATTTTATTTAGAGACAGGGTCTCACTGAGTTGCTAAGGGCCTCACTGTTGTTGAGGCTGGCTTTGAACTTGAGCTCCTCCTGCCTCAGCCTCTGAGCCACTAGGATTGCAGGCACGTGCCACTGCACCCAAAACCTTGCATTTTACCCCCCCATCAGGATGTTTGAGCCCCATTTACTCTTAGGAGTTTCCAAAGGGGTGCAGCCTTCCCAGCCTGCCAACTCCCTTCTCTGGCTGTCTCCAGGGCTTGTGGAGGTTGTGGAGAGATGGACATCACTGTCCACAGGGGGCAAATGCCATGCCCAGGGCCAGTCTTGCCGCTGCTGAGGCCTCCAACCCTCAGGGGCTCAGCCGCCCCTTGTGTGCACCTGCAGCAGGGTCTCCGTCCCTGCAGGGCTCCCCAGGTCCAGAGGCCTGGAAGGTCCAAACAAGCCAGAGGGCAACTGGGACCGGAAGTGGAGGCCAGATGAAGGGAGACCTAGCAAGGTCCCATCTGGCCAGGGGGCCTTGGCTGCCTGCCCCAGGGCTGGGGTCCCCAAGTCTGGCCCTTTCTCCCCCACACAACTATGCACCACCCCAGGGCCATAGTGCCATGCCCAGGAGTGTAAGCTCATGTGGCAGGAAGGGGACAGTGGAGCCAGCTGGGGGCTGCCCCTCCCCTGACTGTTCCCTGGGGGAGACAGCGGCAGAGTCCCTCCAGGCCTGGGCTGCTATTCAAGAGGCCAGCTCCCATGGTGCCCTCAGGCCAAGGGCCAGCCTGGCCTCTGCCTCTTCTGGAATCCAGCTTTGGGCCTCAGGTCCCCGGACAGTGCCTTACTGTGACCCTGGAGTGCCCCGGGCTTGCAAAGGTGTGGGCAGTGTGCTTCCACTCTGCAGCCAGGACCCCTGGGATACCTGTGTAGACAGGGTGGCACCAGAGCCACCCTTGTCCGTGCCCAGGAGCCCTGCTGAGACCTCCCCTGTTTTGCAGGTGCACCCAGCCAAGAGGTCCCATTCTGGCCTCCTCTGCCCTGTCCCTACTCACCTTCCCCTCCTCCACCCCAAATCCCTGTCTGTCCTCCCCCAACATGATGGGGAGGGCTGGCCTGGGGAGATGGCAGTTACTACAACTGAAAGGACATTCAGAGAGCACCTTCCTGTCAAGAAGAGGCCTTGGAGACAAGGGCAGCAGGAAGGACACAGGTTAGACTGTAAGAGTGAGCCAGGTCTTAGCAAAGGAGTTAGGGCACCTTCTTTCTCAGCCCCAGGCAGATCCATTTCCTCAAAGTCTCTGGGCATATCTGGGAGGAAGCTGTCAGGTCTGGTCTTTCCCCAAACCCCTGAGGCCCATCCTCAGGGGCCTGGGTCTCCCCTGACAGCACCACCCTTAGCGCCAGGCCAGCCAGGAGTGCTCGGTGCATGTCCTTCCCCAGGGCCTCTGGCCTGCACAGTTAGTGCCCACATCAGGTCTGTTTACAGATAGGGGACGAAGCAGGGCCGTTGGGGGCCACACTCCACCCACCAGTGCCAGCGCCTGTGTGCCCCAGCCCACCCCCAGGACCAGCTGCCCGGGGGCTCTCATGTCCACTGCTCTCTTCCCCAGCCCTGTCCTGTTTTACAGCAGTGGGGGGTGGCCCTGGTTCCTGACCCTATTCCCCTGCCTGCTCCTGGGAAGAGCCACTGTCCCCCACTTCAAGGACCCCCCCTTGTCACCCCACAGTGTTTCCTTCTTGAGAAGTGGCGGGCACAGCCCCATCCAGGCGTCCCCTCGGCAGCCACAGTGGCCTGGCCCACATCCTCTCTTCACCCATGCTGGGGGTCTTTCTGGGTACAACTCCCAGGACCCCAGGGACCCCCTTATGCAGAAATGGAAGCCATGCTTGGAAGAAGGGGGTTCTACTCTAGGTTGTCCCCCAGGGCCTCTGGGTCTTGTCCTGGCTGCCCCTGGACCCACAGAGGTAGCCAGTGCCCCTCTGCTGGCAGCTCGGCCGCAGGCGCAGACCCAGTCATGTGACTGAAGCCCAGCCTGCTCTGACTGGCCACCCTGCGCGGTGCTCCTCCCGCTGGAGGGAGGCCCTGTGATGGGCAGCCTGACCAGACAGGGGCTGAGGAAGGTCCTCCACTGGGCACGTGTGGGCTCCCAGGGATCCTTGTGCCTTCCGCCCCTTCACAGCGGTGTCCCAGCCTTCCACCCTCTCCCAGCCTCCCATTCCCCTCTGTGCCGAGGGGCTACAGCCTGCACCATTCAGTCACCTGCCCCTGGAAGCCCCTGGGGCATTGGTGGCCCTGGCCAGGTGTGGTGGAAAGACCTTTGTCCCAAGCAAGCCCTGGACAAAGGGGACCTGTTTCCCAGGAGGACCCTTGCAGCTGAGCCAGAAGGCCGCCTCTCCTGTTCCCCCGTTCTCCCAGGAGAGGGTGGGCCACCTGGGGCACCCAGGGTGTCTGCTCCTCTGGGGACAGTGTGACTAACACCCAGCTACTACGCACGTCCTAGAACGAGCTGCGCTGTGCCTGGGCCAGGTGCCTCAGGTGGGAGCAGGCACGGGGGCAGGCAGCTGTGTCAAGGCCTGGGGACACCTGGGCTGAGGCACTGCTCCTGGAGCCCGGGGCATGTCTGCGCTTCCCACTCTCCTCTGAGGATCTGCCCTGACCTCTTGGCTGGAGGCCGTCCACGTGCCTGGGCCGTGGGAAGCCACCACGTCCTGAGCCACCTGGACTCCCGCTGAGGGGTCACCGCAGCTCTTTTGTCCTGTTGCCAGGCAGGAGAGGCACAGGCTGCGTCTGCCTCGCCAGGTTTCACCCAGGAGCCCGAGGTGGGCAGTCCTAAGGGCCTCCCTGCTGGCCCTGTCTGCTGTGAGGCTGGTGGGGGCCGTGGGGAAGCTCTGGAGCTTCAGGGCCTCAGAGACCCCCTCCCTAAGGCCAGAGCAGGGAGGTCCTGGCTCAACCCGCCTCCTCGCCTCCTCACAGGACCTAGGCAGGGCCAGCGGAGCCCGGCTACCTCGTCGTGCCTTTCATCAGTATGTCTCCTGGGCGCCCGCGGAGTCCAGGTGGGGCTCGGGAAGGCAGCACTGCCTGCCCCCATGGGTCCCCCAAGGACAAGACAGCACCAGAACCAGCCAGGGCCCAGCAGCTGGGCACCGCTGCCCCACCCCAGTCCCCAGTGTTGTCATCGGGGTTTTGGCCCAGGTCCACCTGCCTGGGCATCATGTCCTTACCTGGATGAGGGCTTGGATCCTGGGCCACTGGGCAGGGCCTACAGTTGGCTGGACACAGGCCACGTCCACCAGCCAGGTGACTGTACCTTCCAGGAGGGGAGCGTGGTTCCTCAGGAAGGGAGGCTTGAGGTCCCCTCCCAGCCAGCCCATGGTCAGAGGGGTCTCCCTGCCACCTCTCTCTCCTGGATCAGGACAGAGCTCTCCAGCCTCCCTTGTCACTGAGAGGAGAGGCCCAGAGGGCAGAGTGGCCTCCATGGCCCAAGCCTGTCCCCAAAGCCAAGATGGAGCTGGAGGCTCCCAGGCAGGAGGCAGTGATGGGGGATGAGGGAGGGGGCTGGCTGGCCGTGCCCCAGCCCTGCCCAACGTCCCCCACCCCTGAGACTTCAGCCCCTGGACCCACCAGGCCACGAGGCAAGAGTCTGAACAAGAAGAGGCTGCCCAGCTGGCTTGGAAGGCAGGGCAGAGAGAGCTGCGGACCCAGGGTAGGGACAGCAGCTGAACCAGGGGACCCTGAAGCAGGGGACAGCAAGCAGGACTCCAGGAAGAGTCCAAGCACTGGAGGCATCCAGTGCCTAGGAAGCACCAGGGATGGGCAGCTCTAAGGAGCACCCAGAGTCAGGCTGGAGACCCAGGCGCTAGGGCCTTGCCACGGGGGTCCTCCAGGGGGTCCTCCAGGCACCACGTTCCCCAGGCCCGGCCCGGCCTCCCCTGTAGGCCTGAGGGGTCTGAGTGCCTGGGGAAGGGGTCTGGCTGATGAGGGGAGCCAGCCCTCAGGGACGCCCTTGAGGGGGACTAAGAAGTAGAGCCCAGAGCAGCCGGGACCCCAGTGGGCCTCCCGGCAGGAGCCTGGCCCTCACCCCACCAGGGCCTGTCCCAGAAAGGCCAGGCTGGGGCTGGTGGCCTTCAGTGACCTGAGCCTCTGGGAGGGAAGGGCAGGGTGTGAGTCCCCAGGGCCCAGGCCCCGGGGTCCCCTGCCCCTCATCCTGTGCCCTGCCCCATACTAGGCCATAGGCTCAGAGTGGGCTCATGGGACTCCTGTCCAGGCTGCTGCAGGGCCCTGAGGACAGGTCCCGGGTTCCACTCTGCCCTGTGCTCAGGTGCCCTGAGCTACCCGCTCCCAGCACATCCCTCCCTGAGCCAGGCCTGGCTCCAGGGCCTCCCCGCTCACGGGACAGAAGGACTCTGTGCCCACAACCTCTCCCACAGGGGTGGGGGAAGCAGGTCACTCTCCAGGCCTCTCTGCCCATGGCAGGTGCTGGGCTCGGGGAGTGGACAGGTACCTGGCCTTCCCTGCCCTCTCAGGTCCCGGGGTGCAGACTCCTAGCGAAGGCAGTGGCGTGGTGGGGCTGTTGCTGGGGAGGGGGTCAGGGACTCTTCTGGGAGTGGAGAGGAGACAAGCTAGAGAACGCTGGGGGCTGACCTCCGAGCCCGCGGGAGCCCCAGGCCCTCCCCACCGGCCCTGGGAACTCTCCCTGCAGCTGCCTTCTACAGCAACTGGAGGCTCGGGTCAGCAGGAGGCCAGGAAGGGGCTGGGGGTGTGAGGATGGGGCCCTGGGGTGGGGTGGCCGGGCCAGCCAGGAGCCACCGAGGGCAGGGGGAGTGCAGGGAGCGGCCAGCCGCCAGCAGGCCGCCAGCAATGTGGTTTCAATCTAATTGTCCCAAAATATTGTTACAACATAAACCACGTGGCATCCACTCACCTGCAACTAATCAGCACAAAGCTACCGAATAAATCGGTTCCACACCCCGGGCCAGGCAGCCCTGCGCGAACCGGGCGCCCCGGCCGGCCGAGGCCAGGCTGCCGCCGCTAGGGCCTGTTTCCTGTTGGGGCAAGAACTGCAGGATTAAGAGGAGGGACAGAGGAAGGGCCACTCTCTCTGGACCCCCTACCCCACTCTGGGGACAGAGCAGGAAGGGTCAGCCCTCATGTCACAGCAGGCCCAGGCCTGGGAGAGTTAGCCAGGGAGTGGGGCTGCACAGGCTGAGGTGCCCTCTGTCCTCTCCCCGCAGTACCACCCCATCCCAACATGGTGTGTTGGTCTGCAGCTCTCCCTGGGATATTGTCATGTCCGCCATGGCAACAGCAAGACGGGCCTCTTGGTAGAGCGATTCCTCTAATGCTCCAGTGAGCTAAGGACGTTCCCCACTCAGCCAAAGAGGAAACCAAGGCTCACAGAGGACCCCAGACGCTGCAGGCCCACTGCAAGTCTCAGCCTGGTACCTGCACATGGAAGGCCTGTTGTGCTGGACACGGGCCCGCACAGTGCTGGCCACAGGCACAGGGACAGCAGGACACAGCTGTGGATTGCTGGAGCAGCTGGTGGCCCTGACCCCCCCTCCCCTTGGAGTGAGGGAGGCCCTGCAGCGACCCGGGAACTGGGCCTGGAAGTCCAGTGGTGCGTCCAGGGGCAGGCAGGGGGCCAACAATCAGTACCACCTCTGTAGGCCTCGTGTGCGGTCGGCAGACCCTCACTGGGTTTTAGGGATGGCCTAGCATCGCGCAGTGACTGGGGCAGCTGAGGTGGCCAGGCTGTCCAAGAGCCCGGCACCTAGCCACCCAGGGCGGGCAGCACTCCCACCAGCTACGGAAGGAAGCCAGAGTCCCAGACCTCGGGGGTGCATGGCCTCCACCACAGCCCCCCCCAGTGGCACTGAGTCCCTGATCTGAGCTGTGGCTGGGGCTGGTGCCGACAGTGATGGCCGTGCAAGGGACCCGGGCCCATAGCAACTGACCACAGAGTTGGTGACTTCAAATGCAGACATTCATTCTCTCACAGTTGTGGGGACGGGAGACTAGCACCACGGTGTGGCAAGGCTGGTTCTCCTGGGCTCCTAGGAAGGTCAAGTCCTGCCTATCCCACTCCTGGGGGTTGCTGGCCATTCTTGGTGCTCACTGTTTCTGGCATTGTGACTCCAGTCCTTGCCCCGTCTCCCCGCAGGTGCCTCCTCCCTTTGTCTTCTATAGGGCCCCTTGTGGTTGGATTAGGGCCCTCGCTAATCCAGGACGATCTCAAGTCGAGACCCTTAAGTGAGTCTCAGAGATGTTAGCTGTCTGTCCCAGGGCAGCACGGGGGGGGGGGGGGGGGGGGTGGCTGGTCCCTCGAGGTCTGTGCTCTGCTGTAGAATAAAGCTGGTGGGGTAACGACCGACCCCGGGATTGCCAGTGCTGAATCCACAGGCACGTGGCGCCTGGCAGGGAGAAGAACAAGGTCTCCGGGCGGCCCCGCGAGTCCGTGGGCCTCACCTCCGCATCTGGAGATGGGTTCCTCCCACAGACTCTGGGGCAACTCACGCAGACTCACAGCCCAGGAAGGTTGCAGCACGACCCAGTGCCACACAGCAGGCAGTGACTGAGGAGAGGACGCCCCGCCAGGGCAGGGGGAGCCTTCAGGCTTGGTCACCCTGAGGGTCACTCCCACCAGCACCCTCCGGGGGCCAAGGGCTTCCTGGCAGCCGGGGTGGCCCTTGGAAGCAGGCAGAGGTGAGGCGGTCACCCCTGCCCTGGATGGGGCGTGGGGAGAACCGTGAACAGCTGTTTGCACTGAGGCTGTCCTTCGCCCGTCCAGTGTGAGCGAGAGGTCGAGTGGGCAGTTGGTCTGCCGAAGCAGCACCGTCCTTTGAGGCCGAGCAGGGGCCTGGGAGCTGGTTGTCCTCCACGCTGCTCCTCCTTTTTTATGGTAGTAAAATATATGCAACATCAAGCTAGCCGTTCGAAACTTTTATTTTTGGTGCCAGGCATTGAGCCCAGGGCGCCTCACCGTGGAGCCACATCCCCGGCCCTTTTAAAATTCTTATTAAATTTTGAGACAGGGTCTTGCAAAGTTGCTGAGGCTGGCCTTGAACCTGTGATCCACCTGCTTCAGTCTCCCGCTGCCGGGATCACAGGGGTGCACCACCGTGCCTGGCCCCTCGGAGCATTCTGGAATGCACAGGTCGAGCCCGGAGCGCCCATGCTGCACGTGCCATGCTGCTCGGCCAACACCTGTCCACCCAGGGCTTCCGTCTTCCCAGCCGAGGCCCTGTCCCCATTGAGCAGTGGCTCCCCTGGCCCAGTCCTGGTACCCACTGACCCACTTGCTGATGGGGGAATTTGCCTGCTCTGGACACTCGTGTAAGCAGAGTCTCACGACACCTGTCCTGCTCAGTCCAGATCCTCAGAGAGCACCCATGTTGTGACCTGTGTCAAATGTCTTCCTTTTTGAGGCTACACTCTGTCATCTGGACCTAGCCGCTTTGTCACGCAGTCACCTCGGGGGGTACTAGGTGCTGCCACCGTCGGGCTCTTATGGACAGTGCAGCACTGGACGCTGGTGTGCAGCCATCAAGGCCCCAGTTGGCAACCTTCTGAGCGCGCTCAGGAGTGGCATGCCTGGGCCACCATTTCGCAAAGAAAGAGACTGATCTGTCCCCTGCTCCACCAGAAGCTGTGGCAGGGCTGCTTGGAGAGTCTGGGCCAGGCTGCCCCCGCCCCCCGAGGCTCAGCTCCGCCCTCCCCGGCTGCAGGGCCTGGGCAGACAGGCCCCTCACTCTGAGCCCCCGTCCCTCATCTGTCCACTGGGGACAGAACAGCATCCACCTCTCAGGAGGGTGAGCAAGGGGGCAGGCGAGGTCCAGCACTGAGGAGCCTGCTCAAGGCAAGGGGCAGACCCAAGCCCACTCACCTGACCCGGCCGAGCCTCAGCACACTGCTCCAGGGGTCCTCTCCTTGTTAAGGACCCTGGTGTCTCGGGGCAGAGGCAGAGCCCAGGGAGAGAGCATGGCCCTGGGGGCGAAGGAAGCAGCCACCTGAAGGAGGGCTTGGGTGAGAGAGGACAGGAGGGCAGGGGGACAGCCTACTCCCTGTGCCCAGGCATGGCAGATGGACAGGCTGGCAGCTGGTCAGCAGTCTTGGCTGGGTCTGCATTTCCCTGCTGGGCTGCAGTAACCTTTCCTGATGGACACCGGGCTCATAGCCAAGACAAGGGACAGGGCTCTCCACCTGGGGTCCTGAAGAGGCCTGGGAGCCAGGAGAGGTCAGGAGGAGCTCCTCAGCTGGAAGGCACCCAAAGGGGCAGACCAAGGCACAGGCCAAAGGCTGTTCAAGGTCACCCCAGGCCACTGCCTGGGCTGGGAGGGGTCTCAGAGGAGGAGGGGTCTCAATGCAGGAGGGGCTTGGAGATGGGGAGATGTGTCTGATGACGGTTGGGGGCTGTGCCTGCCCTGCTCACTGCCACGGGGCAGTGGGACCCACGCTGCCTGGCAGGGCTCCTTCAGGACCCTGCCTGTCCAAGGGTGGGGGGCTCTGGACGCTACGCCAGGTCCTGGCCTCCTGCTCTGGGGCTGCCCCTTGGGGCAGTCGCATCCCCAGTTATCCTGCGGGACTCGAGGCCCTCTCTGAGGTCCGCAGTTCCTGAAAGAGGTTCTCCAGGCTGGGTGTGCCTGATGTGATCCTCACACGGCCCCAAGAAACCCCAGAACCCGTGATTCACGCTGCCAGGTACAGCAGGAGACCCAAACCCGGCACCAGCCCCCGGCTCCGGCAACCAGTCTGAACAAGAGCAGGTTAAAAAGCCCGTGAGGTCACAGGGGGCTGTCGGGTGGGTACTAGGTGGGTTTGCAGAAATCAGGCCTGGACAGGGAGGGCTTGGGGTGTCCCCACATTTCCCACCGTGCAGGTACCTGGCTGGAGCAGGGAGAGGGATGGGGGCGAGGGGTCTGGCCCGGCTCAGGGGACGGAGCCCTCTAGGCCCCGCGGAGATCCTCCTCTGTCCTTCCCACTGGTAATTCCTGTCTGCCAGGTGGCAGGCTGGGTGACTCACCTGGTTGGGCCCCAGGAGAAGTGAGACTCAGGATGGGAAGCCCCGCCCAGGCCTGGGGCGGGCAGGTGTCTGGGGGCAGCCCTCCTCCCACGCCCACACAGGCCTCCAGGCCCAGTGTCTGGGCCCTTTGGTGTGCTCCCTGGCTCTGAAGCAGCAGCCGCCTCTCCCGGGGGGAACCTGGAATTCAGGTGCTCCTTTTGGGCACCACCTCCCACTGGCGCACCTGAGCGGCTGAGCCTCAAGATTGCCACCTGCCTCTGCTGCCTGTTGGCTGCGTGGCTTCCGGCCCTTGCACCACCTCTCTGAGTCTCAGGTTCTTGCCTCTAGACGGTTCATTCACACCCCCCCAAGCCACTGTGGGCTCCCAAGACCTGGCTCCCTCCTCCTGCCTACCTGGATCACATGAGCAGGTGTCCTGGGCCCAGGAACCAGTTCTCTCTTGGCCCCCCTGGTGGAGGGGCCAGTGGGAGGTGGAGGTTCCCCCCGTCCTTGGGGACCCTCCTCTGGAGTCCAGTGTGGGGCAGTGCCTGGTGGCCACTGCCACCCCAACCGTCTGCCTTTTCAGGATGACCTTGGGGAGGTGTGGGCAGGGTCCTGGCAGCAGTGGGGAGGACCTGCCCAGGAGCACCCTGCACGAGGACAGCCAGCATCCTGGGGACCAGCAGGCCTGCAGGGAGAGGAGGACAGGAACATGTTCCTGCAGAGAAAAGAGCAAAGTCTCCCAGCCCAGGGAACCAGGCCACCGCAGCCAGCAGGTCAGGGGTGTCAGCCGGCTAGCGTCCAGGGCCAAGGGTGCCGGCCTGCTCCCTCCAGGAGCCCAGCTCCTGTTCTCTGGGCACCTGGTGACCAGGGGTCATTGTCCCTGATGGGAGGAAGGCGAGGTCCAGATGACAGGGAGCAGAGTCAGACATTTCCACACCCACGGGGCCCAGAAAGCCTGCCCAGGTCCCGCCAGCAGGTGCAGGTCAGAGCCCGCCTGGCCAGGGTTCAGAACGGCCAGCCTACGGCTCTTCTGGTCTGGCAGGGGCAGTGCTCCCGGCTCCAGCCCAGCCATCGTTTCAGAGGAACACAAGCCCTTGCCCTGGGCCCACTGACCACTGCTCAGGGACACACAGATGAAGGGGTGCTTGTGGTCTTGGGGACTGCCCAGGGCCCCATGCTGTGGGTGGATGTGCCCAGGAGTGGACCAGGAGAGACCCCGGAGGGGAGGCCAGCAGGGCCTCGGGAGGCAGAATCGGGCCTGGGGCAGCCCCAGCCTGGAGCCCTGAGGAGCAGATGCCCCCACCTGCTTTGGCTCTGGCAGAGAGGGACTCAGGTTGATCGGCTGGAACTCCGGGGAGGCCAAGGCCACACAGAAGACTGGAGGTCCAGGTCTGGAGCTGGACGTGGACCCTGCCCCCCATGAGGCCACGTCACTTTCTGGTGAAGGTCTCTGTCATGTAATCGAAAAGCAAACTGAACAGGCAAACCCCCGGGGGTGAGCAGGGCCTCCTGGGCCCCCTGGAGCTCTGGGGGAGCTGGGGTCTTCTCCAGGCTGATGAGGACCTCCAGGGGCAGGGGGCCCCGTCCAGGACTGGGCTGGGCAGCAACTCTAAGACCAGCAGCTAAGGCACATCTGTGTCCAGCCTACACTCTGAAAATCAGAGAGCCCTGGGGGCCTCTCCACAGAGGGCTGACTGGTCCTCCTCACAGGAAGTAGATGTCTGTCCCCAGCAGCACAGGGACAGTGCTGTCCCTGAGGCATGCTCCAGAGCCAGGGAGGGCCTGGGAGCCCGGGAGTGAGGCTGTGTGGTCCAGGGACACCTGCGTCAGCCTGGAGCCCATCTCTGCCGACCCCTGCTGCTGGCCTGGCTGCCCCCTCGTCGGAGGTTTGCATTTTGCCAACATGAAATGCCGGGATGCCAGCAGCTCGCTCAGGCCAGCCCGAGCCCAGGGCCAGCCCCAGGTCAGCAGAGCGTCCCCACGCCATCCTGAGAGTGCTGCGATGTGTGGGTGGGCACCAGGCTTGTGGGCTTTGACCCCTGGGGATGTCCTGGCATCTGGTCAGCAGGAGCCCTGGGTGGGGGTCAGGCCCACATCTCTCCTTTGGCTGGGGACACAGACCAGGACTGGCCCCCACTCCCTGGGTGGACCTGGGCACACGGCTTCTATCCATGAGGCCCCCACTCTCTCCTATGAAATAAGAAAGATGGTAACTGCACAGACCGATCCCAAGGAAAGATGGTTCCACTCAGTGATTCTCAACTCCACGGGCTGCAGGGGAAACTGTCCTTTGAATTTTGACCTCTTGGGTTACTGACATGTCCATGGTCCTCGAGATGCTGGGTGGCAGCCGCTAGCCACCACTCACTGCCAGTCAGCCACGCGGTCACAAAGGGACACGGCTGGCGTTCTGCAGCGTGCTGCAGGTGGAGCTGGAAGGTTCTGTAGGTGTGACTGCGCTGACAGCATCCTGCGTGTGACAGGCTCGTGTGGAGAAGCACCCGTAAGGCCCGGGTTCCATGGCCCAGGGACAGGGGTGTTTTGGGGGACCGGCCACGGGCCAAAACAGCCTTAGACAGAGCGAGGTCATCGGGGATGCTTTCCTGGAATTTGAATGTCTGGCCTGGGAGATCATCCAGGGTCCACTCTGGGGCTGTTACCATGGAGACAGGGCCAGCCCCCTCCCCACTGAAAGCCCAAATACCTGCTCATGGCGTGAGTGAGCCGGAGTCCATTTCTGGACAGTGGTCAAGGAGTATGTTAAAATTCTACACAAATAAAATGTCCTTCTGCCTGTTGAGTCTTACCCTGTCTGCCCTTTTCCTCTCCTCTCTCTCTTCCCTTATTCACAATTCCCGGGGCTGGGGTTGTGGCTCTGTGACACAGCACTGGTCTAGCAAGGGCGAGGCCCTGGTTGCCCTCGGTGGCACCACAAAACACACAGGTCCGCTGGCTGTGGGGCCTGGGGCTTGAATCCAGGGGTGCTCTGCCACGGAGCCACACCCCAAGCCCTTTTCTTTCTTTACAGACGAGATATTGCTAGGTTGCTTAGGGCTTCACTAAGCTGCTGAAGCCGACCTTGAACTTGCAATTCTCCTGCCTCAGCCTCCCAAGCCACTGGGATGACAGGCGTGGCCTTTGCACCTGGCCATTGTCAACGCTTGTGAGTGGCTGGCACCATGGGACTTCACACCCAGGTGCAGTGGCATCTCCTCTAAGCACAGGGCCTTCACGTCGGGCCCGGGAAACGTCTGGACAGTCCTGCGGAGGGCCACACCACCTGTGTACAAAACTCCGTTTTACTGGCCCTGTCCCACTGTGCAGCCGGGCTCCCACGCCAGAGGCGCATCCGACCCTCTTGTGAACTCGGCCCCTGCAGGGGGCACCTGAGCTAGCTGGGGGCAGGCAGGGAGAAGAGGGGACCCGTGCTGGCCTGGAGGTGGGGTGGGGGCAGGCAAGGACACGCCTGTGTCCTGCAGCTCTCCAGGGATCTGATCCCCAGCGTGACCCTCAGATCCAGGCCTGGGGGCTCGGGCCGGGGCTCCTGAGAGGACTGTCAGGAACCAGCCCCCAGGAAAATGGGATGGGTCCCTGCTGAGGCCCCTGGGCATGGGGTGGCCCTGAGGTCCGGGTGGGTACTGGAAGAAGGTGGGACCAGCCCTCTCCCTCCCTCTGAGCTGGAAGTGCTCAGAGGACAAAGGGACACGTCCCAGATTCCCCAGGTTGGAGTCCCAGGGTGGGCTGTGCGGTAGAGAGGCCCCTGGCCGTGCAGTCTGGGGCTTTGGGGGCCACTGTCACAGCTGTCCACGGACGTGCTGGCTCCACACGCCCAGTGGGGTGCTGCTGCAGGTGGGCACGGGGTTGGGACCGTGAGGGCCTGGCAAACCTGCCCACAGAGCAGACCCGGGACAGGCCTGGGGAGGCCTCGCCGAAGGACAGAGTGAAGTGCCCACAGGCTGGGAGCGCAGCGTGGGGAGGCCCCTGCTGGGCCATGGCGGGCAGAGAGAGGCAGAGCGCTCTGTGGAGAGGGGCCAGGCTGCACCCCCTGGCCTCCGCCTGCCCCAGAGCCACCTGGGACCTGCTGCCTTCAGGGCCAGAGCAGGTGGGAGCGCGTCCCAGCCCAGCCCGCCGTCAGCGAGCGAGCGCAGGCCCAAATTCCTCTTCAGGGAAAACGTCCCGATGGAGTCCACGGCCGACTCTGGAGAAGCCCGTCGCTGGGGCCGGCTCGGGCACCTGTTGGCATCGTGCCTTCCTGGCCCTGCTCACCCAGCTCTTGGGTCTCCCTGCAGGCCAGTGATGTGGCCTGGGAAAGCCGTCCCCAGGCCTGGGCGGGGCAGGACCGAACTCAGGCCCCGTTCAGGACGGCTGGGGCCTGTCTGGGCTCTCTGCAGTGTGGACCTGAAATGGATGAAAACAGGTGCAGAGCAGTGAGCCCGGAGGCGAGGACCAGGTGGCCTTGAGACATGTGGGCAGGACCGGAGCTGGGCTGGGATGAGGCCGGGGTCCTCAACCCAGGAGACAGGGTGTCCTCAGACCCCGGGTCTCACTGGGGTGACTGCCACCTGCAAAATGTCCATGTGGTCCAGAAGCATCCTCCAGAGCTCTCCTGAGGTTGGCACGGCACCCAGACCTTCGCAGAGGCCTGTCACCGCCCATGGCCCGGGGGAGAAGGGGACAGCCTGAAGTCCCCCAGGTCCCCAGCTTGTGCTACAGGGGAACCATCAGTAGGTAGGTCTAACCAGGCAGGAGGGGAAGGGGTCAGGACAAGCTTCTTCCTAGGGACATCTGAGCAGAGCCACCCCAGTACCCTTGCTCTGTCCAGACCCCACAGCTGTGGGGTGAGGTAGGAGCTCCTGGCCCCCAGAAGCTGCCTCTCCAGCCTGTCTAACCTAGCAAGCCAGGTCAGCTGCCCAGTCAAGAGCCACAGGCACTGTCCTGGGCAGGAGGAGGGCCCTGTCAGATGGGATGATGACTTATAATTAATCCACCAAACATTAACTTAGACAAGGGTGTGTCTCAGATAGACAGATCTGGTTCAAATCCTGCTGTGTAGCCTTGGGCAAATTACTGACCCTCTCTGGGCTTCATATTTTCATTTGTAACATTATTTCTCTTTTTCACATAAGGAAACATTTATTTGAGGTTTAGCATGAAATCATACAAATAAAATTTGTATAAACACAAATCCACACTGTGTCATGTCATTTCCATGGCATCATAGCCGCGGGGCCCCAGAGTGCTATTGCTATAAACATACCGAGTTCAGGTACTAGCCAGTGACAGTTTTCCCTTCCACCCTACCCTATGTCCCTGTGGCTGAGGGACAAAGCAGTTCCACAGCCGCCAGGCCCTGGGAGGGGTCAGCACCGCTCAGGTGGACAGGGCCTGGCCAAGAATCTGAGGTGGCACCTGCTGGCTGTGGTGCTGGCCTGGAGCCCACAGAGGCCATGCCCCCCCACCCCTGTGCCATCTTGGCCCTGCCTGAGCGTGCCCTAGCTCCTCCAGGGCCATCATCACATTGCCAGTGTGGAACTGGGTGGCTGCCTGAGCCGTCACCCAGGGCAGCAGGAATCCCTCTTGCCTCCTTGGCCCGTCGGTCCCCCTGCCAGTCCCCCTTTGGGTTTGCTCTCATCTCTGGCTCCCTGGGAAGCTTCCCGGGGAGTTAGCTTTGCTGAAGTGGGCAGTGAGCCTCATGAACAGGGAAAGATGACCGACTCAGCCACCTCCACCGGCTCACCCCGCCTGCAGAGCCCCCCCCAGGGCAGCCGGAAGCCCAGCCCCGGGGGTGGGATGGATGGGGCCCACCTGATGGGAACCACCTGGGGTTCTTGGCAGTCACACCCATCTCCCATGCTGGACTCCGGGAGGCCGCGGCTTCTGGGCTTTCCTCAGGGCCTCCGAGGACCCATCTCAAAGGCTCCGAAGGCCAGGAGCTGATAAGGCAGCCGAGCGTGGCACGGGCCTGTCAGGGACCCAGCTGTCACTCCCAGGGCCACAGAGGCCATACCCTTGGCCTCCACCCCCACCCATTTCCTGCCATGCACAGAGAAAGGCCTGTGACAAGGCCAGAGCTTCAGAAGGCGGGGACCTGGGGCGGCACCTCCTTGTAAGACAGAGTTGGAGTGAGGCCACCAACACCATGCACCTCTGAGCCAGAGCCGGGAGGACCAGCAGGACGAGGCCACTTGTCTCTGAAAGGAGGGGCTCCGAGAGGGAGCAGGCAGTGGCCCTCCTCCAGCCTCTCCTCCCAGGCTCCTCCCCCTCCCAGTGAGTGACAGGTTCTGGCTGGAAGCACCTCAGAGGACCTGGGGGGCCCACGCCATGTGGCCACCAGAACTGGTTGCCTGGCCTGGGGACGAGGGGTGTGAGGATGGCTCAAACCCTTCCCTGGTGAACCACCCTGATGTCCCTGTCTCCGGCACTGGGGCTGCAGAGCTGCTAAGTGGCGTGGGCGGGGGGGGGGGGCTGGCCCCTGGCAGATCTCGTTGGTGCTGATGGCTTTTCTGGGGTCCTTTGTGCACCCAGCCTCCTCCTCCCAGCTGGCCTGATTAGAAGGAGTGCAACACCAGGAAAATTATTAATTTCCATCCTCAAGTTTACTTCTGGGAAAGTTTGCCAATTAACTCAGCAGGAGGAGGCTCCCAGAATAAGAGGGGAGGGGCAAGGCCCAGGGTGGACGGGGGAGGGCGGCAGCAGAGAATCCCCCTCAGGAGCTCCAGGGTCAGACAGGCCAAGGCCACTGGCTGGCAGTGACCTGAAGAGGGGTTCAGAGGTGGCCCTGCAGAGTGGCATGAAGGGCAAGGCGCCTTGGTACCAGTTCTCCAGGGCTCCACTGCGTCTGCGGGCAGGGGGAGGTGGGGAGCTCTGGCTCTGATGGTGTGCGTGCAGGTGTGCGTGTGTACGTGTGTGTGCACACACACTGAAGACAAGCTCCAGCTGGGTCTGAAGCCAGGGTGACTGCAGATGCTGTGGTGGCCATGGCCGGGCCGTTTCCAGGGTCTTCAGGAAGTTCCACGCGGCAGTGCCTCACACGCTTTGCTCTCTGCTCTCCGGTGCCTGCTCGGGATGCAGCCCGGCACCGGATGGAGCCCAGGCTAGGCCAGCACCCTACCCTGAGCTCCACCCCATCCTCAAGGGCCCTGTTCTGAGGTGCAAAGCCAATCCCTCCTGTGTGCGGCTGGACTCTCCCCGGAGGCTTCTCCCCTCTGTATCCTGCAGTGTGCTTCTTTCTGCTCCGGCAGGCGGGGGTTGCTTCTTGCTGTACCCCGAGTCTGTGTGTAGCTGGGGAAGGGGCAGAGGGTGTGGCTCCCTCCCTGCCAAGGCATCCGGGAAGTGGCCTGGGCACGGTGCTCAGTGGGCAGACACCAGGTGCAGGAGGAGACCCAGGGGGCACACACAGCGGCTGTCTGGGCCCTTGGGCCTTGGTATCCCATATGGCATCCAGTACTCTCTGGAGGCTGAAAAGACCCAGAATCAATCCATGGAAGAGGGGAGTCACAAGGCCAGGCACGAGGGGCTGCCTCCTCTGGGGCCAGATCTAATGGAGAGCTCCTGAGGGTGGGGGGCATCCAGCTGCTTCCTGACCTAGGGAACCTGCCCAGAAGCCCACAGTGGGAGGCAACCCACTGTGCCCAAGGTCCCGGGTCCCTAGGGGACAGTCCTGCCCAGCTGGCTTCCGGATGTGTGGCTCAGGAATGCTTCCGTCAGCTCCCTCAGTAGCAGTCAGGCCTAGAGGACAAGGCCACTGAGTGGTCTTTCTCTGCTGCTTTTAAAGGCAGCCCATGACAGTCATCTCCTGCCAGCCGACGGCCAGGGCTGCTGGTTCCTGCTACTCAGGTTCATCTCATCTCTGGTCCCTCCAAAGGAAGGGGCTTTGGGCTCACCCCCCAGCCATGCCCTAACAACCCCCATCAAGCTCCAGAAGTACTTAAAAACGTAAATTTAACAAACTGCATTTCTAAAATCACAAGTGGGGGTCATTTTATATATTTTATGGTGTAACAGCCATTAATGAAGTTTGGTCCCTGCCGCCACAATGGCCCAGAGACTGAAGTTTGACTCCTGCCCTCCGTGCGGGCCTGGCATGACACAAGTGTCAATAAGTCCAGAGGCAGGGTGAGGCCCAGCCAGCGGAGCACTACAGGGCAGGGCAGGTCCTGAAGGCTCCCATGTGGAGCTGCTTCTGGTGCTAACGGGTCAGAGGATCCTGGGGACTCCTGGACACTAAGAGGCCCCTCCAGGCCTCTGGCTTGGGGGAGGAAAGGGAGTGGCCGAGACCTGCTGGCCTCCCCTTCCTGATCAAGCACCCATGCAGGTAGGATAGAAATGTGGGCCTGAGCTCCCCGAAACCCCCAACACCCACTCACACACACACGTGCCCTGTCTGATACCCAGGAGGCCCAGGCCAGCTACACTGCCAGAGTGGCTGGCCAGCCTGGCTTCCCAGAGCACTTTCAGGGCACGATCACTTTTTTTGGGCTCCTTGTCCCACTGGGCAAGTTCCCGTGAGGCTGCTGGGCTGTGCTGCAGAGCAGTCCCGTGGCTGGGGCTCACAGGCCCTGGAGGAGGAGGCTGCCCACCCTACCCGGCCGGAGAAGGCCAAGAGAGCAGTCCCTCCTTCCAAAAGATGGATGTGCTGGCGTCCTCAGGGGGGTGCATCAACCAGAAATGGGGGTTCCTTGAGTCTGTGGTTAGCACTAGGGCTGCTGACTTTCCTCCACTGAAGAGGGGCCAGTGGCTGTCCCCCGCTTGAACCCACTGCCCAGCCCTCCAGTGGGGTAGGCAGCAGCACTGGTGAACTGGGGAGCTGTGTGCAGAGGCCAGCAGTGGCCCAGGGAGGGGTCCAGCAGAGAGGGAACAAAAGCCGGCCAGAGTCCTCTCAGGCCCCCTCCTCCACTTGCCCCATGCCAAGATGCTTAATCTCCAACTGCCTCTGGGCTAGTGCTGACCCCCAAGCAAACAGGGGCAGGCTTCCCGGGGAGGGGACCTCCCTTCCAAACACTGAGCAGGGGTGGAGTGCTGGGGAAGTGCCTTAAAGAGGGCCCTGGTGAAGGGTCACCTGAAGTGGGCTTGGGGCAGGGCACTCTGACCCCAGCGCCTGGTGATGCTGGAAGACACCACCAACTTCCCTCCATCTCCAGGGTTGGTTCAGAGCTGTGACCCAGAGTGACCAGGGCCAGGCTCCACAGGCAAAGTGGGCCTCCGAATCCCAAGGTGGGTTCTGAGGGCCAAGGAGGAGGCTGGGTCCAGCAGGGGAGGAGGGCCCACTGCAGCCTGAGGGCAGAGTCCCTGGAGAAAGGAGGGGAGAGGGCTTCCTCCTGAAATTCGCTGGGCTATTGTTACACTTCTCTGAGGCCAGGGAATGTTTCCAGGAGACTGTGACAACCAAAAATAATAATAATAGCGCCCCTCCCCCAGCAGCAGGAATTCTGGAAAAAACAGCTGCTGCCGTTATCCGCCCGAGGAAAGAACAAGGTCAGGCGCTGCGAAGATTTAATTTAAGGCGCTCCCCCGCAGCCCGCGGGCCACGCACGGCATGCTCGTGTCCTCCCTGCGCGGGACTCCGGGCTGTCCCTGCGGCTGTGGAGGGCCAGGGACACCAGGCCTGGCTCCCAGCGTCCTAGCAGGGGTCTCAGGCCTGGTCTGAGTGGCCAGGGGCAGGGGCCAACTACGCTCATGCTGCTTTCCACCTTCCGCTTCTAGGGGGACAAAATCAGTCCTCAATAAAGCACGCCAAAATGGGAGGGGACGCGGCGGTCTGTGGAATAGGGCCGACCTTAATCAGAAGTGATGGCTGAGTGGGCCATGGGCGCTGCGGGCCAGACCCGGGCGGGGCCACTCAGACCCTTGTCCTTGTTAGGCCGAGGCTTGAGAGGGCGGGCTCCGGGCGCTCAGAAACGGGGTGGCTGGGCCTGGAAAGTTCCTTGCGCCAACGCCCACTCCCCACGGGCCGCGCAGGGCAGTCCTGACCGGCTCGGGCGCGGCACACGGTGGGTGCTGGGAGTCCGGTAGTCGCTGCAGGCGGAGTTCGCGGGCGGGGATGCAGCTATTTTGCACCATGCAGAGCCAGAGACGCCCGGTGAGAGCGCGCCTCCTTGTCCCTGTGCGCTGACGAGGGGAACCCCTGCGGTCGCCGGAGTGGACAGAGACCCGGGGCTAGCGCCAACGTTCCGGGCGATGCACAGCTGCGGGCTCGGAAGCCGTTCCGTGTGCTCAAGGCCAGCCAGGCCTCCCAGCCCCCGCCCGCCTGGGCTCCAGTGTCCCTGGGAGACGCGGACTAACACCAGTAGTTCTTGGCATTTCCCAAACTGGGGGATTGGGGGCTAGCAGGAAGGACGGAGACGGGGAGGAGACGGGGTCGAACCCGTTGCTTTTTACTTTAAAATTACATATTTTATGTCACAATCGCTTTTCGTTAAGACCACAAACATCCAATTTGGCTCGGAGTAATAAAATCAGCCGGGGCTCCCTTAAACCGAGCCATTGCGGAGAATTAAGTTGTGAAATCTAATCTATTATATCCATAAAGGAGAATGCTTTCATTGTAAATTCAGGTTATAAAGAAACTATACCTGGGCCGCCAGCCTCCCTTTCGGATTTGCTACTTGAAGGCTTATCAAATTACTTCAAAATGTTGGGCTACCCTCTCCATATCTCTTGGCAACAAAAATTAAATGTGGCAACATTTCTTTAAATAGTAAGAAAGGTCAGAAACAACTGCCACAACAAGATATAATTTTAAAAAAAAAGGCACCCCACCTCTAATCTACAGTGGGAAGAGCCCTACTGTTTTCCCAATTCATTCCAGTTTTAAAAATCTGAACGTCGCAAGACTTCAAGCTCTCCCGGCTGCGCGCCGGGAGGTATCTGGGTGCAGTCCCGCTTGGATCGCACGTGGGCTGAGCAGTCTCGGACACCTAGGCGGGGACCGCACCGAGCTGCCGCAGAGCCCGGGCGCGCCGCACACCTGCGGGGCCAGGCGCCTGGAAGTCCGCTCCCCGCTCCGGCGCGACGACGGCCTCCAGCCAGTGTCCAGGCCAGACAAAGGAGTCGCCAGCCAGGGGTTAATCCGCCCCTCACCCTTCTCCTAACTCCCCACCTCCTCATGTACTTTGAAACGGGAGAAACTGGCACCCTAATATTTATTTGGTTTTACAAACAGCGTGGAGACGTCTGCTGTCCTGCTTTGGATGGGGGTGGGCCCCTGGGCCACTTGCTGTCCAGGTCTCCCGCTCTCCTTCCCATACCTTCGTCCGTTTCTGAGAATTAACTAACTCGGGGCTTGGGCCTGGGGGCGTCCTGGGCTGGCCAAAAGTCGGGGTCACCACGGGCTCTCCGCCTTCGCTCCGGAAGAGGGGTGTCTGGGGGCCGGCAGGAGGAGATCGATAAGTTTCTGAGTTCCCAGGGAACTGGAAGACTCGGCTTTGTCAGGCCTGCGAAAAAGATTTACGAGGCGGCAGCCGAGTGTCGGCCGGCTTCGCCCAGACCGCCAGCGCACCCCGTCTAATCTTTGATTTCCATCTAACTATTTTTTTCCTGCCACCTCCAACTCAGTGTCCGGAGAGGCGAACAAAGGGAGGGTGGGGGATGGGGCCGCCAGGCAGCGTCGAGGGGTCGGTCTGCGGACCCCGCAACGCCCAGGCGCGCGCCCTGTGCCGCCCGGGGAGGGCGAGGGATGAGGGGTGACCGGACTGGGGCGGGAATCCTGGGGAAGCCCGCTCCGCCGCTGGGTGAGCGCCACGACCCTTAAGTGGGGCTCGGAGCCCAAGCGGCCCGCACCGCACGGGCAGGGCTTCCAGGGAGGGGTCCCGGAGGCGCCCTTGCGCGAGAGAAAGAAAAAAATCATTCCCCCCAACACTGCAATTGCGCAGGCTGCGAGGGGTGAGGGCGGCCAGGCCCCTGGCAGAGGGAGACCGGGTTTCTTTTCTTGCAGCACGGAAAAAGATCCGCCCAAGCGGGTAACAGAAGAAAACTTGCATTTTTCACGTTGGGGGAAAAAAATCCAAAATGTAAAATTATTTTATTGGTCACCATCAGTAAGTCAACTAAAAACAGGGATAATCAGAGTGTGGGGAAATCGGGAGCCATAAATCTGAGAGGACCTTTCCACTGGAGTAGGGACCCTTTAGAGCTCGTTGGGTTTTATTTTGAGAGAAATGAGGTCTAGGGCTTTGGTGGACGCGGGTCTGCGCCCGAGTGCCACGCAGGGCCGGGAAGAGACACAGCGGTTTTCGCCTGGAGCCCTTGTCCTCGGAGGGTGGCCATAGAAACCATGTGCTATGCCCCGAAGAGGGGACTTTGCGAAGCCCGGGCCCTTCTCTCCTCAGCCCAGAAACCACTACTTGGAACGAACGGGAGAAGGGTCCCTGCCGCTAGGGCCAAGCACAGGGCCCAACCCGGCTCTGGGAGGAGGCGTCACTTTCTTTTCCACCCACCTTGGAAAAGATATCAGGGTGTGCGCGGGGACTCCGGAGAAGAGGGACTTTAATACCGCGCTCCATTCGCTGGGGGGCTTTGCAACCCACAGCCCATCCGGCCCGCTCCGCCCGGCCTTTTGTTCTAATCTATTGGGGGAGGGGAGGACACAAACCACCCCCCTACACACAACCATCAAATCCCTTAATTTTCAATCTTCTGCAAAACAGCCAAAGACACATTTCACTGCATGGGGGTTTTTAATCCCACCAGTTGGAAGCCAATTTTCCAATTTCCCACATAGCTTCTGAAATAGCCTTCTAACAAAATCACTCCAAGAAAACATCGTCTAAAGTCCAATTAATCAGGTAAGGAAATTGGGGAAGGTTCTCGCTCAGTTGAGTCTAATTTTTTTTTGGGGGGGGGAGAAAGAGTAAGTGAATTCTTTTATTTTTAGTAGTGGGGATTGAACCCAGGGCCTCGTGCTCGACTGCTCCACCAGTGAGGTACATTCCCCGCCTTTCTCTTTTTATTTTAAGACAGGGTTTCGCTGCGTTGTCGAGGCCGACACCGAACTTTCCATCCTCCGTCCTCAGCCTCCCGAGTAGCTGGAATTTCAGACGTGCGCCACCAAGCCGGGCTGAATTCTCTTTCTTAAGGAACCCGAAATAAAAGCGGCCCCTTTCCTTCAACGCTCCCCAGTCTTCCCCTTTGTTGTAAAAACCCCGTTCCTAAGAACGTGGGCGGGGAGAAGTGCAGGTCCACATTCAGAAGAGTTCTACCCCTGAAACTACTCTCCAAGGGTTTCTTTTGTTTGAAGTGGGCATGGGGGAGGGGAAGGAGCCTGCTGCAGGCCGGCCACCCGCCGCCTGACCAAAAAAAAAAGAACCCAAAGCCCAAGGACCTCGCCTAACTCTGAGAGTCGTGCAGGCCAGGAGAGGCTCGTTCCAAGACAAGGGGAGCTGCCCGCCCTATAGAAGCCAAGGTGGAGTCTCACCCATCCCAAGCTTCCTCCGTTCCCCACCCCCCAAATTCGCTGAGCGTCCCAGCTCTAGAATCCGGATTTCCAGGGGGTGGGGTATGGGACGACTGCGGAAACAAAGCCTGGTACTCCCCGCTCAGAGGCCGAGGCAGGACACATGGTGTCCTTGGCCAATTAAAAGGGATCGGGAAAAAGAGGACACGCATTCCCAAAGGGGCCCAGCTCCGAACCTCAGGTGAGGGTGGAGGAGCGCGATGGAAGCTCCAGGAACTCGGAGCTGGAGTCTACCCCGCGTCCCGCCGCCTTCTCTGCACCCAGCAAAAAGACGCGTTTGCAGCGAAGGCTCTTACACATCAGCCGGGGTTTTATTCGTTCCCTCCCGGAGCGCGCTCTGGGCGCGCGGGAAACAAGGAAAGCGCACGTACCTGGAGGCACTCCGAGGGCGGCCTCGCGGGCCCTCCGCTAGTGAGGGGGCCCCCAGAAGCCACTCCCCGCCAGGCTGGCCGCCCCATGGCCTGTCCCTCCCTCCCCGGCGACGCACTCCCGCCGAGCCAACTCTCCAGGAACGCGGGGAGCCAGAGATCCGGCCAGCCGTGGCCGGCGCGGCACCCATTCCTAGCGCCCGGGAAGCCACCTCTTGTTCCGCTGTCGGTGTAGGGGGATCCCCGTGGCCCGGCGTGTCCGGATGGAGCTCCGAGGCTCGGGAGCGGTGCTTCCAGGCGCGGGGCTGCGGTTCCGGCTGCAGGTCCGAGCTCGGGCGCGGCCTTCTGCGTCCGGGCTCCAGCGTTCCGGACGGTTAGGCTGCGAAGACCGACGCGAAGCCCTCGGGGAAGATGAGGCGGCGGCAGCGGCCGTGGCCCGGGCAGAAGCCCCGGGGCGGGAGGGGTGCAGGGCGGAGGGGCGGGCGCGCGGGCAGGATTCCCGCGCCCCGCGGCCGCCGCCCTCCGGGGGCGTCGGGCCCCACCCACGTGGGGGCCCCGCCCCTGCCGCCCCGCCTCCGCGAGAGCAGCCCGCCCCCGCCCGAATCGCTCCGGCGCAGTTGCGCCGCGGTCTGCGCGGGCCCGCGCTCGGACCCCGCCCAATCGCCTCCCGCCTCTGTCGCTCCCTTTGTCTGGGCCGCGGGCGCGGGCCAATAGGATCGTGCGGGAGCGCAGTCGGTGAGCAGTTTGGCCAATGGGAGGGATCGAAGGCGTGGCGATAGGCGGTTCTGCGGCTGCCACCCTCGGTCCCGCGAGCGCTGCTGGACCCTGGTGCAGAGGCCCAGGTGGCTGTGCACCGCTGAGCGAGTGCGGGAATGTGGCCGCAGCGGGCTTCTGCGTTTCTGAATACCCCTTCAGTATCGGAAGGCGCTCCAGAATCAGGAGGGACGTGGGAGGGGATGACGTCGCAGCTGCGGGAGCGGGACGGCGTCTTGAACAGGGTCAGTCCAGAGGCTTAAGAGGGCTTGGTTTAGAACAGCCTAATGTGCCCGCGGCGCACCCTGCGGCGCCCATTGCTATGAGGATGTGCAAAGGGAAATGCAGGAGATGCCACCTCCGCCTCGGAGGGAAGGAGGGTCCCCGGCGTTCTGATTACAGAGCACCCGGGAGTCTGGGGGCCGAGGGTTTTAGAGGTTCTCAGGTCCTGAGCCTTACAAGGGGCCCTGGAATTGGTGACTGCTACCTCAGGTTCTCTTGAGCAGCGACCCCAACCCTCTGAGCTTGAAAGGAAATGTCAGGAATCAGAGCCATTACCCAGGGACTCAGACCCAAGTGGACCACAGCCAGGCTGCGCGGCCTGCTGCTCTGTCCTCCCTGCAGCAGCACAGACCCTGGACAAGGGGATGAAGGTAGGGCCTCACCAGTACCCTCGCCCATCCCTGGGAGGCAGCGTGGGTGGAGATAAACCCCCAAGATTGGGTTGTGACTTCTCTAACAGAAACCTGCATAAGCAGTCTCTCCTGTTTCCAGACAGAGGGCTTTGGTCATTGCCTGTCCTGTGCATCTTCTGGAAAGTAGCAGACAAAGTTTTAGTTCCATGAGAAGGAGAATCCACAACCTGTGGGTGTCCAGTGGTCCCAGGCCTCAGGAAAGGTGTTTTTTCAATCTTTTTCCTTGGTTCCTAGCACTGATTATTCCAGCATCCTGCAAACTTTGGCCCCAACAAAGTCATAAACCAAGATAGAAATGGAAGCAGGGCCATCTGGTTGGTTCAGTTTGACACTACTGGGTGCAGACATTGTGAGGGGCCTCCCCTGTGGGGCCTGATGCCTGTGTCCTGGGTGAGCTGAATCCTGGACATAAGTAAGCTGCATCATGGTACAAGAGACAGCACTAAGGGAGACAGGCTGGTGACAAACATCCCAAGACCTGCAGCGCTGGACCTGACAATTCTCAAGTCCCCTGCACTGTTAACATTAAAGTCACCAGTTCCCTGTCAAAGTCACTAGACAGTCCCTGGTGCCCCTCTAAGTCTCCACCTTAATGTTCCTCCATAAGGAGTTCCCAAGGTGAGCACCCAATCAGGCTCCAAAAGGCTGACAGCAGTCCAGAATGTATTGAGTACCTGGCAGCAGCCACACCTGTCCCAGCCTGGTTGCAATCCACAGACCCCCATCAATATGGTCTTGAAGATGCAGCTCCGAGGGATTAAGCATACAAGGCCTGAGCCTCGAATGCGTTTAGAGACTGCAGAGGAATTGAATCAAGACAGTGTCTAGACAATTCTTAACAGTCTCCCCTCCCACCTTCAATCCCTGTAAATGACAGAAAAAATTTAAAATCCATTATAACCAGACAACAGAAGGGTGCCTGGGGAAATGGGTGGGGGCCTTGCTGTGGCTGGAGAGAGGAAACCACAGCCTTAGGACACAGAGGGAAGATTTCCAACAGGGATGGTAGCTGTGAGGGCACCTGCTCAGAGACGGCAGCCACAGCAGAGGGGCCCTGGGATGGCTGCTGGGTGATGGGCAGGGGTGTCTGTTGGGGAGTCGGCCTCACCCCTGGCTGTGCTCAGGAAGAGGCAGTGGACGGAGAAGAAACCTCACTGGCAAATAACTCCTGAAGAGCAGGGGTTCCCCTGTCCTCAAATACCGCACTGGTCACTCCAGCAGCCTACAGGGGCCGACCACACACCTCAAGGCAACTGACCACTTGCTGATAGACACAGAGAACCTCATACAAAGAGGAGCACAAGCTAGAGTCGCCGCCGGGGAGAAGCACCCAAACCTGCAGGCCAGACTGAGCTCACAGCCGCCCACTGGCACCAGGTCCCTCCCTCCCCGGTGGGGCTAGACCACACTTGCCAGGTTACCTTGCAAGGACTGTGACCATGTGGCCAGTGCCCAACTGAGGAAACAGATCCGCCTCTGTACTTGGCCCACACCCCTCCCCAGCTGCTCCCTCCCAGGAGAGCCCAGGTGGCAACACCCAGGGCCACCCTGGAAGCCTCAGGAGGACAGCAAGACCACCATCAGCCAGGCCCCAGGTGACCACTACCCAGCTACAGTTCTCAAAAGAAGCCCATTTCCCTTCTGCTTAGGGTGTTATGCCAAGTTCTATTACGTCTGGGCAATTGAACTTAGGTCCGCAGGGCGCAGCGACGTCCTCTTCTCATCCCAATGACTCAGGAGGCTGAGTCAAGAGAATTACAAGTTCTAGACCAGCCTCAGCAACTTAGCAAGACCCGTCTCAAAAGGGCTGGGATGTTGCTGAGTGTTAGGGTGCTCCTGGGTTCAGTTCCCAGTACCAATAAGTGAATAAATAAAATATCTGTCTTAGGTTAGATCATTAGTCCCAGCTCTTTCTTTCTCTCTTTCACAGTCCTGGGCATTGAACCTAGGGGCACTGTAACACTGAGCTACACCCCAGAATTGTTCTCTTTTATTTTGAGACAGGGTCTCGCTAAGTTGCCCGGGCTGTCCTTGAACTTCAGATCCTCCTGCCTCAGCCTACCAAGTGGCTGGGATTACAGTTGTGCAACACTGTGCCTGACTCTTGTTCACAGTTCCTGAATTTTACATCCACCTCCTTCCTGTGGCCTTTGGGAAGGCAACGTTGGGCTTGGCAGCGTGGCTGGCTCTGGCCAGTGTGCTCTTACCCATTGTGAAGTGGGGGCAAAGGTTTGGAATTTGCTGTCCAATTTGGCCTTGTTCTCTTGAATGCCTGGAGTCCACCATGAGAAGGCTGCACCCATGGTGGAATGGAGAACAGACCAGATGCTAATTAATAGGAAGCTATTTGTTATCAGTAAAAGAGTAGAGTCCAGAGCAGATCTTAGCCTACCCTGTGTCCAGTAACCAGGGTCCACACTGGCTTGGCGAAGCTCGGCCAGCCCGTAGGCCTGTGTGTGTGAGAATCAGCTTTGTTGTTTTAAGCCACTTTGTGTAGTGCACTAAACAGCATTGTGGTGACAGCTGACTAAGATGCCAGCCCTGATACAGAAGTTGGCATGCAGGGCCCGGGGCCACCCTAGGCTATGTGCATTGACGTAGCAGTTGAGTTGAGGATGATGGGGACAGTTCCCTTCTTACATTGGGGCAAAAACTGGGGCAAGCCAGACGAGGGGTGGGAAAGAGCCAGAATGTGGGTGTGGTGGGCTGACCCTTGCAGCCTTGCCAGAGTGTCATGAGAAAGACAAGTTTGCAGTCACAGGTACCCCAGAGGTGTGCACCCAGGTGGGAAGAGCCACTGTTTATACCTCAAACAGAAAGAGACAATGACAGCCCAGCCAAATAACAGGGCTCAGCCTGTGGCAGAGCTCAGAGTAAGGATCCGCTTGCAGAGGAGGGGAGCAGATCATTGAACACATCGTGGGCTGTCCTTTGGACCAGGGGACAGGCATCTGGACCCCATGAGAGGCTTCACATATCCTAGCAGTGCCAGGCTTTGGGCTGGGTTTTCTCCCTCTGAGACCCTTTTCACATGGTGTAAGAAGCGTGGGTGCTTCTGAGTATCTGAAGGCCAGAGGGCAGACGGATAGACACCTAGCTTTCCGCCAAGAGCTGCTGCCCCTTCTCATGGGGCCCTGGCTGCATTACATTCCCAGGGTCCTTTACGGTAAGTGTGGCGTAAGTGCTGGTTTCAGACACACCTGAGCTCCTGGGAGCCTTTGTGGCTCCCCCACCCCACGATGCCAGCAGGGACAATCACTCACAGAAGCCACACTGAGGGTGGCGACGCAGTTGACAGCTCTGGGACCCTGGGTGGCTGTGGGGAGCATCCCTCCTCCCACCCGTGGGACCCCTGCCTTGGGCAGGTCAGAGATACCTACGCTGCTGCTGCCCCTGAACTCCCACATTTCCAAACACACCACTGATATCTTAGGAACAAAGAAGATTGTTCTGAAAAAATTAAGGACCTGGGACCAGAGGTGTAGCTCAGCGGTACAGTATGTGTTCAGCATGCATAAGGCCCTGGGTTCAGCCCCAAGGCCAAAAGAGAAAAAGTTGAAAATAAGAAGAAGACATAATAAAAGAATAAGGGGAAGTGAATGCCCACATGATTTTTTGCTTTCTTCCTTATGATTTTATGAGTCGTTCAAAAATTTTCGAGAACATAATAGACATTTAAAAACACAACAGAATCATGTTTGTGTGAGAAAATTAAAACAATAAGAAACTCTCCAGGGGCTGAGGTTGTGGCTCAGTGGCAGAGCACTTGCCTGTCACGTGTGAGGCCCTGGGTTCGATCCTCAGCACCACATGAAAATAAATAAACAAAATAAAGATATTGTGTCCATGTATAATTAAAAAAAAATAGAAAGAGACTTTCCAAAAGTCAGCTGGATCTCGCTTGCTCTTCTTTCTGTGTGTGTGTGTGTGTGTGTGTGTGTGGCTACAGATCATACGCAGAGCCTCATGCACACTAGGCCAGTGCTCTACCACTGAGCTGCAGCCCAGCCCCAAGTCAGCTAGATATGCTGGGAAATAAAAACTGGGTGTTAACTGGGCGCAGTGGTGCACAACAGTAATCCCAGTGCCTTGGAGGCTGAGGCAGAAGGATCTCAAATTCAAGGCCAGCCTCAGCAACTTAGCAAGGCCCCCCCCTTTTTTTTTTCTTTTTTTAAATATATTTTTTTAGTTGTAGTTAGACACAATACCTGTATTTTATTTATTTATTTTTATGTGGTGCTGAGGAGCAAACCCAGTGCCTCACACGTTGGGGGCAAGTGCTCTACTGCTGAGCCACAACCCCAGCCCCAGCAAGGGGCCAGGCACAGTGGCACATGCCTGTAATCCCAGTGGCTCAGGAGGCCAAGGCAGGAGGATCTCAAATTCAAAGCCAGCCTCAGCAATTTAGAGAGGCGCTAAGAAACTCAGTGAGACCCTGTTTCTAATAAAATACAATATAGGGCTAGGGATGCGGCTTAGTGGTGAGCACCCTGGGTTCAATCCCCAGTACCGGAAAGCAAAAATTATGGTTTTAAAGCAAAAACTGCCCAATTAGACCAAGGAGTGGACTGGCTCCACTGGAGCCATGGCCTCTATGATCCGACGTCTTCTACGTATGTAAAGACAGTAATCCTCTGGGGGGGCTAGGCTCAGCGGTAGGGTGCTGGCCTAGCACGGGTGGGCCCTGGGTCTGATCCCCAGCACCACAGAAACATGAATAAATAAAGACATTGTGTCCAACTACAACTGACTGATTAAATAAATAACAACCACCACCACCCAGCATCCCAGCGGGCTGGAAGTCAGGTGAGGGATTCTCCAGAGCACAGAGTGAAAGGTGAAGCCAGAGAGAAGGGCCCGAGGTCTAGAGCCGCCGATGGAACGCGGCGAGAGAGAAGAGGCAGGCTGTTAAGGGAGCAGAGGGACTCCACGGTGGCACCAGGGCCTGACACCGGCAGCACCCTCCCCAGGGAGCCACACCCCAGCCCTGCTCACCTTTTATTTATTCATTTACTTATTTTTTATTTTTTCCTGCTCACACTTTAAAAGGCCGGGGAGAAAGACAAAAGTTCCCCGTGGGGGAAACAGGTACCTTCAGAGAAAGAAAGAAAGGCGCCCAGCCTGAGGTGCTGCCACCTGGAATTCAAAAGCAGTGGAGGGGCCCCTTCACCGCTCTGAGGGACACTTCTCGAAGCCTGTAATTCTGTGCCAGGCTCATAGCCATTCAGAGATGAAGAAAAACAAACACTGTTTTTGGTTGTGCCAAGTATGCAGGGAGTTTATCTCCAACAAATACCACCTCAAGTAATTGCTTGATCATGTACTCTAGCAAAAAATAGATAAATAAGTAAACCCAAGAGGAAGACAAGGGCCACGTGGGCTGGTGAGACGTTTTCATCAGAAGATACACGCCTGAAAACACGCTCAGCAGTCTGAGAGGTGGACCCAGATGGCCCCAGCATGGGCAGCCGTGGGGAGCAGGGAAATAAAGCTTCGAGGGTCCGTGTCTCATCCACGGGATTGCACAGGTCTGAATTACCTCTAGACAGGGGTAAGAAGAGGTGAATTCAAGATGATGCTAAACAAATGTTTCTGAACTCAGAATTGAACTCAGAGACAACCAACCGCTGAGCTACATGCCCAGCCCTATTTTGTATTTTATTTAGAGACAGGGTCTTGCTGGGTTGCTTAGGACCTCACTAAGTTGCTGAGGTTGGCTTTGAACTCACTCACAATCCTCCTGCCTGAGCCTCCCTGCACCACCAGGCCTGGCAACACTAAAAATCTCAACTGTAAGGCTTGGGTGGGGCTCAGCAGTAGAGGACTTGCTTAGCATATGCATGAAGCCCCGGTTCCAGCCCCAGCCCCAGCCCCACAAAATTAATTAATTAATTAATTAACTCACCACTAGATAAATAGAGTATGATGTAACCTTCCAACCACAGGTAACAGGCAACCTGATGTATCTAATGAAAGCAGGGAATGGGGGCTCTTGCCGGGAACGGGGACAGCAAGAAAACATGGCACTAGACCCCAGAGCTGGACTGCAGGGGATGTCTAAGGCACTGGTGATCACAATACGTGCTAATGGGTTAGTCCTGCCTTCAGAGACACACACTGGGCCCAGGTGAGAAGTCAGCACTTTCTTTTTTTAAAAGAGAGAGAGAGAATCCTTTTTGTAAATGGACACAACACAATACCTTTATTTTTATGTGGTGCTGAGAATTGAACCCAGGTCCCGCACGGGCTAGGCGAGCGCTCTACCGCTGAGCCACAATCCCAGCCCCGAAAAGTCAACATCTTGCTGGGTACAGTTGCACACACCTGTAATCCCAGTGGCTCGAGAGGCTGAGGCAAGAGGATCACAAGTTCAAAGCCGGCCTCAGCAACTTATCGAGGCCCTGAGCAACACGGAAAGACCCTGTCTCTAAATAAAGTGTAAAAAGGGGTTGGGTGTGGCTCATGGTTAAGTGTCTCTGGGTTCAATCTCCGGTACTTAAAAAAAAAAAAAAAACAAAATCAAAATCTGGAGATCTGCTGTTGATGACCGACTCCATCAGTTAGTTAACCTAATTCCAACTCCAGTTAGGTTAGTCCTAAACCCAAGTGACTGCTCTACGACCGGCGCCCTTGACGTGGTCCCTGGAGAGACCCCAAAGGTGCAGTTCATGGGCAGAGCTGGGCCAGGGGTTTCTGTGGACACGGGAGGGCAGCATTGTTTTCACGGATCTCTCACTAAAAAACCGTCGTCTCCCTGTGGGATGAGCCTGGGATGGCTGACCAGGTGCTCATTTCCAAATCACCCTGCAATTGATGCAGGAACCTTGAGATACTCTGTCTGTCCATCAGCACTTCACATTTTTGGTAGTTATTTAGTGTGTGTCAATAAAGCACGTCACCTATCACTCGGCACTTTTGTGATAGACTTAAACAGGTACACAAAATACATACAAAAATCATACGAATTCTTTGGTTAGTGTGTTTCAGTATGATGAGTTCCCCTTGTAATCCTGTGTTTTATTCTATGTATTTTTTAGAAGCTTTATTTTGTTTATTTAGATTTTATATGTGGTGCTGGGGATGGAACCCAGGGCCTTACACATTCTAGGCAAGTGCTCTGCCACTGAGCCACAACCCAGCCCTTATTCTGTGTAATTAAAGACATTATTCTGAGAAGCCGTCCACAGACTCCACTAGGTGCCACCAGGGGTCCAGGCCATCAGGGGTTGCTCTACTCTGGCTGGCTGGCTGGCTGGACATGGATGCCAGGGACTGTGCTACCAGGCCCGGGGCAGGCTCCTCCTATCTGTGCCAGGATGGGGCACACTCATCTTGCCATGGATCCTTGGGTCTGAGAGGGAAGCCTGCAGGGACCACCGGGTCCTCACCTGGCCCAAGGGCAGAGCTGATGCCCTTCTGTTCCCCGAAGCAAGCCAAGAGGTGGAGGATCTGGGGCCTGGTGCCAACTCTGTCACAACCCAGCACGGCCCACCCACCACTGCCATATTGCTGATGCCAGGTTGAGCAGTCTCTGCCACCCACGTGCCCACCAGAAAGAAAGCACGCAGGAGCCCCAGCACTGACAAGAGGTGGAGAGTGACCCCACACAGGCCCTGTTCCGGGAACCAGGTGCCGGTTACTATGAGGAAGCAGGGGATGCTTTGACAATGGGCTCCCTGGGCTGGCTACGGCCCAGGGGAAGAGACCCTGCCCAGCCGGTGTGAGCCCTGGGTTCCCGTCCCAGCCCAGGGGGCAGGACAGGAGAGAAAGAAAGACTAAAAGGTAGAGTAGATACACTCTGATGTCCACAAACCACGCTTCAGTCAAGAGCTGAACCAGCTGGGCGAGAGGCACCACCGTGATCCCAGCTAAGGCAGGAGGATGGCAAGAGAGAGGCCGGCCTTGATGTTGGCAAGACCCTCTCCCCAAAATACAGTAAGGTGCGGAGCCCCTGGATTCTGGTTGAACCAGAAGGAAGGAAGGAAGGAAGGGGTGGAGGGAGGGAAGAGGGGTATAGTCCTAAGTTTCAAAATCTATGTCCTAGCCCAAAGGAAAAATTTGAAAATGTGGAATCTTAAGTAGGTTTATTGGAAAGCAATAAATCAAAAAGAATACATTAAGCTCTTTTTGTGGGGGGCGGTACTGGAGATTGAACGCAGGGGTTTCTACCACTGAGCTGCATCCCCGGTCATTTTCACTTTATGAGACAGGGTCTCTGAGTTGCTAAGGAGCTCGAGATCCTCCTGCCCAGACTCCTGACCCTGATCACAGGCGTGGCCCCTGACCTGGCTGTACGCGGAGCTGCCACCGGACAGAAACTGACGGGTTGCTAGGGCTTCCGAGTCTGTCTTCATAAAGGGCCTGGGACATAGATTTCTTGTCCACTTTTGGTTTGTGGAAGAGCCCCACCTCCTCTGTTCTTTCAAGCAGTTTGTGCAACATGGCACTACCCCTGAGAGTCTGCTAGACCTGCCTGACGAGGAGCTGGGCCCGGGGACATTTCCAGGGGTAGATCTTGACCACATTTCCCGCTTCTTCTAGCGTCCATCTTAGTATCTATTCTCTGGGAAATCATCTGTATTTCCTTTTATTTCGTTCATGATGTTTGGTCCGAGCTTCTTGTTATTTCTTTACTGTTTCCCCCCATAGAGGGGATTGAACGCGGGGCTCTACCTCCGAGCCACATCTCCAGACCTTTCTTCATCTTTTACCCTGAGACAGGGTCTCCCCAAGTTGCCCGGCGGGCCTGGAGCTTTCGATCCTCCCGCCCAGCCTCCTGGAACGTGGGGCTACAGGCCCGCGCCTCGGTGCCAGCTTCTCCTGACTTACAGATGACCATCCTGCCTGTGCGTGCGGCGGCTCCTCGGCCAGCCTGGCCTGCTGGTCACTGCCCCACCCCTCCTCCCCAGCTCAGGAGGGCACTTGGCCCATCGGTGAGCTCTCTCAACTTCCCCTTCCCATCTTGTAAACACGTGCAGGTCCTCTGCTCCCGGGTAACGTCCACCTCCACCCCCAACAAGCCGACCAAGGTGCTCCCTTCGCCGGGAAGCCCCTCCGGCTCCTCCACGGTGACACATCTGGAAAGGTTCGGTTTTGTTTTGCCCCTCGTCCATTGCAGGCTAAGGCTCTTGTAAAATATAATAGAACGAATCACTAGAAAAATGGAAGAAAACCCCCGAAGATATCCAAATGCAGGCCCTTGATTTTCATCATTAGATCAACAGGCGTTGCTATAGACTCCTCCAGTCAGACACTATAAAAATGGGAAGCGCCCACGCTCCATTCCTGCAGTCTTCTCGACACAGAGGAGGTACCAGAACTTCAGGGGGCTCTTGTGGGAGGCCACAGGACACAGCTGGAGCTGCTCTGAATCTGTGGCCACCTGACTCTGCCACCCTCTCTTCTTGCTCTGCACTTGGGGCCTCCATCCCCTGGGTGACTCCTTGACTATTTCTGCTTTTTTTCTCTTTTCTTTTCCTTTTAGGTACCAGAGATGGAACTCAGGGGCACTCAACCACTGAGCCACATCCCCAGCCCTATTTTGTATTTTATTTAGAGACAGGGTCTCACTGAGTTGCTTAGCGCCTTGCTTTTGCTGAGGCTGGCTGTGAACACGTGATCCTCCTGCCTCAGCCTCCGGAGCCGCTGGGATGACAGGTGTGCGCCAGTGCACCCAACTGCTTCTTTTCTTCACTGACTTGGCTCTCTCCTGTTCCCCTACCTTAGTCCCTCTTCTGTTGCTATAATAAAATACCCAAGGCTGAGTAATTTATAAAGAAAATGGTTTATTTTGCTCGAAGTTCTGGAGGCTGAGAAGTTCAAGAGCAGGCCGTATTTTACCACATATTCATCACAGATTTTATGTCAAATATTTTTGCAAAGAAGTGGGGTGTGGACCTTATGTGAAGCTTTTTGTTTGTTTTGCTTAACTGCGCTAGTAGTTATTTATTACTAAACTGTCTGTGGTCCAAGATTAGGATGCCGGGGATACTCATAGATCTATCTATGTCAAGATCAAATAGTCCAAAGCCACGCACATCATTTCTTTGTGACAGTTCAGCAAACATTTTTCCAGTCTGAAAAACAATAAGGTGAACACACTGGTTGCTGTCGATTGTGCATATAGTCAAAATACCACGCTTGACAAAATTTACTACGGCTGCGTTACAAAGCACAGATTTTCAAATGCTAATCCTCCGCCATGGGCTGCAGCCAAAGACTGCCCGGCTGTTTGGTTTCCTCATCTGAGGCGAGGACCTCAGCGCCCTGCTGAGGTGTGCCCAAGGGCACCTGGGCCTCTGAGCAGCCCCGCAGCCCTGGGACTTGCAGGCTGGCGGCTGGGCTCAGGCGCCTGCAGGAGTCCCTGGCAGGCCCCGCGGCCTCTTTGCCTTTCCGGGCCTGAGGACCAACGCTGCCCCTGGAGGATGATGTGAGGAGAGATTTTAAACCAAATTTTGGATTCAAAAAACTGGGTGCACGGGCTGGGGCTGGGGCTCAGCGGTAGCGCACTTGCCTGGCATGTGTGAGGCGCTGGGTCGAGTCTCAGCACCGCCTGTGAATAAATTTGAAAAATAAAGGTCTATCAACAACTGCAAAAATATTTAAAAAAAAATCCTGGGTGCAACGATCACGGGGAGAAGCACAGCCACACGGCCTCTGGAGGGCTTCCTGGCCGGTCGGAGGCTGCCTGTGGGGTAACTTCTCGTGGAGCCACTGAGGCCTGGCCTGACCTCCCTCTGGAGTGGCTTCCTGGAGGCCCACCTCCACGGCTGGGGACAGGGTCCCAGCACATGCACCTTCAGGGACACGTGCAGGCCCCCCTCCCTCTCTCTTTGATCTTGGTAGTGGGTCCCTCCCAGGGGCCTCCACAGGCCCTGCACCCCCTGCCCTCTCCACGTGTCTCTCTGGGTGACTGCCGTGGGGTCAGCCATATCACTGGGCTGAGAACTCGCAGACACAGCCCCGTTGGCCCCTTCCTGGTCCTTTGGTCACCCCCACTTGGACATGTAGTGGTCGACGGGACTGCCAGGACTCCTGGAGTTAGCATGGAAGCATCCGGGTTGGTTTGGGGGAGGGTCCAGCAGGAAGGAAGCAGGGTCACTCCTGGGATCGGGTGTCTGCAGGTGGCACCATGGGAGGCAGTCCTTGCCCCACCACTAGTGCTGAGTAACCAAGCTGGTGGCTCAGCCGTCACTTTATTGTGCTTACACGTTCTGTGGTCAGGAGCCTGGACCCGGCCCAGCAGGGACGGCTTGTCTTCGCCCCATCTGCAGGAAGCCTCGGCCACTGGCAAGGACTCGCGTGGCCTGGGGCTGGCGTCCTCTGGAAGCTCCTCCACCCACGTGTCTGACCCTTGTTATCAGCTTTTAGCTGGGACCCCAGCCACCAAAGCCAGCCCCGATGCGAGGGGAGGGGACACAGACCCACCCCGTGGGAAGAGGGCCAAAGAATCTGTGAACACGTTTTATTTTCAAACTGCTGCTAGAGGGAAATGTTTTCCAAATTCCTTTCCCTTGGCCAGAATCCCAGGGGCGAGGGATTTCTGTCCCTGTGCAGGATTACCTCCAGGAAAACCCGTTTTAAACTCTGATTCCTGGCCAGGCAAGTGGCCACTTCACTGGGGGCCCAGGAGGCTCAGAGGGTATTTCCTTGAGTGAGTCACATGGGGTTCCTGGGGGACTGACTTTGAGCAACATCAGTAGAACCTTCCTTTTTCCCACCCCTTAGAGGGCCCTGGGGTGAGGTGGCTGTGGGCCTCTGCTCACCCGCTTTGTTTCGAATACACAGAGCCTCATCCCGGGCCGGGTGGACCCTGGGCTGGCTGGGTGGGGCACAGGGCTCCCACTGGAGGAAAGACAGCCCTGGGGTCTGAGGGAGATGAGGAGGGTGGCCATGGGTCCTCATCCCCTGAGCCTGGGGCCCTGGCCCCGCTTCCTGGACCCATGAGCTTCATCTAGTCCCCTGCTGGCCTGTGGCAGCACAAGAGCCATGCCCAGCTTTGGCTTCTAGATTCCCCCATGGCAGGGTGCAGGGTCAGGGTCATTCCCCGGGACCAGGGAGAAACGGCACAGAGGCAGTGCCCAGCAGAGGCCAGGGCTGGAGGAGAGGCCTGCAGTTCTCCTGGGCCTCCATCTGCCCACCGACCTGGGGATTTGCTGAACGCAGTCCTGGCCCTGGACTTTCCAATTTAGAGACTCTTATCCTTTTACATTCACTTATAATTTTAAAGTGTGGGCCGATGCATGCCATAAAGACAATGTGAGTTAGCAATCACATAGAATCACACACACGGTGTATATGGGTAAAAGCTTGCCATGATTCCTTTTCTGTTCAGCTTTTTTATTTTAATTAATTAAGTATTATTATTATTTTGGTACCAGAGATTGAACTCAGGGACACTCAACCACTGAGCCACATTCCCCAGCCCTATTTTGTATTATTATTATTATTTTTTTTAGAGACAGGATCTCACTGAGTTGCTTAGTGCTTTGCCATTGCTGAGGCTGACTTTGAACTCAGGATCCTCCTGTCTCAGCCTCCCTAGCCACTGGGATCACAGGTGTGCACCACCGCACCGGGCTCTGTTAAGCTTTTTATTTTGAAATGATCATACATTCACATGCAGTCGTCAGAAGTGAGGTGGAGACTCCACATCCCCTTCACCCGGCTTCCCCCAAAGGCAATCCTGAAATCTCTCAAGGTCATCATCCCAGCAGTCGCCGATGTGGGCACAGCTGGGACAGGAGGTCCCCGCCACCACAAGGACCCCTCTGTTCCCCCTCTATTGTCACGTTCACTCCCCCACCCCTCCCCAGCCCCCGGTGACCCTTACTCTTTTCTCCGTATCTATGACTGTCATTTCAAGGATGTTATACAAACGACCTCGTACAGTATGTGACCTTTGGGGTCTGGCTTTTCGTCTTGGTGTCTTGAGATTCATCTAGAGTCTGTCAGTTTCCCCTTCCTCCTCCCCTTCCTTTTTTTTAACTAAAGATTGATCCCAGGGATCCCAGGGGTGCTTTATTGCTTCATTGTTACATCCCCAGTCATTTTTATTTATTTACTTCTATTGAGACAAGATCTCTCTAAGTTGCTGAGGCCCTCGCCTAGTGGCCGAGGCTGGCCTCTAACTTGTGATCCTCCTGCCTCAGCCTCCCGAGTTGCTGGGATGACAGGCCTGTGCCACCACACCCAGCTTCCTTCCCCTGGGCCACACTGGCTCCTTCCCCTGGCTGAGCAGCCTTGAGCCGGGGAGGTTCCTCCACCGTCCACCCACAGAAAGCCGTCTGGGTTGTTCCCCAGGTCCAGCTGTTGTGAAGCCACCATGGACATTCTTGTTTGGGATTTTGTGTGAACTTCACTTCTCTGGGATAAATTCCCAAGAATGTGATTGTGAGGTTGTTTGGTGGTTGTGCTGATTTTTTTTAGGAAGCTGCTAAACCCTTTTCTGGAGAGATGGGATCAGGTTACCTACCTACCAGAAGTGCATGAATGGTTCCGTTTCTCCACATCCTCCAAAGCAATGGGTTTTGCGACTATTTTTATTTTAGCCGTTCTGATGGGTGTGTGCTGACATGGTGCAGTGGTTTCCATTTCCACTTTTCTGACAACTGATGATGCTGAACATCCTTTCAAGTGCTTATTTGCCATCTGTATCACCTCTCTAATGAAATGTTTGCTCGTGTCTTTGCTCATTTTCTAACCGAATTGCTTGCTTTTTTACCATGGAGGGGGTTTTTTTGATAGTCGTAGATGGACACAATACCTGTATTTTATTCATCTATCTTTCTGTGGTGCTGAGGGTGGAACCCAGGGCTTCACACGTGTTAGGCAAGTGCTTCGCCGCTGAGCCATGGCCCAGCCTGTCCTGGAGCTTTAAGAGTTTCCCCTGGTCTGGAGTGTGGTTTCCGGGTACCTTCTCCTGGTCTGTGGCTCACCTTTTCATGTTCCGATGCAGGTTTTGTTTTTAGCTTTTGTATGGAAAGTTTGCTGCAGCGGTGAAAGGAGCCTCTGCACCCCACGTGCCACGCCGCAGCGCACCTTATCACCCTGTTTTCTGACCCACTTAAGAGCACGCTGCTGACAAGACGCCCATTGTGCCCCGAGACGGTGGGTCTCCTGCAGCACGGACCAGATCCCCCAGACTCGGCAGCAGGACCATCAGAGTCAGGCCTTGCTGTTGTAGGACACCACCCTGCGCCACAGACCCGAGTTCTCCTGTGGTGTTCGTCTGTTTCCATGCTTCTCTCCCGTCCTATGACCTAGAAGTCACATCTTCGTTTGTGACTTTGTCCCACACTGATTCGACAGTTGGGCTCAGTGGTTTGGAATTCAGGAGGAAGCCTGTTGAGCAGATGGGGAAACTGAGGTCAGCAGCGCCCAGCAAGCCCGGTTGGTAATGCTTTTGCCACTTGGCTCAAGGTGACACCTGCCAGGTTCCTCCACGGTGCAGTTACATTAATTAGTATTTTGAACTTACTAATTACTAAGTAATAATTAGTGAGTGCTCTGAGAGCAGACTCTTGGAGGCCAAGTAAATAGCCTGTTTCCTCCGACCTTTCACCAGCAGTCGGAGCATCCGCTGTTGATTCCTCCCTGAATCAATTATTAATATGCCGGTTGCCAAATGGAAGTTTTCTGATCCCATTATTCCTTCCACATTTACGAGTCAGCTTTCCCCCCATTCACGTATTCAATCATTTATCTTCATCATGAATCATTTATGTCGTAAATAAAGATGGCCGTCCATTACGGCACGGTGCTGCTCAGCCCGTCCGTCCCAGGTCTGGCCAGAGGGAAGCCCTCTGTCTTCCCCCTTCCCAAGGACCCTGTCGTCTCTGTTGTTCTCGGGCACTTCCTGACCTCCTTCTGGCACAACCAACCGGGCCAGGCTCGGAATGCATGCGCTGCCCCAGCCCCGGGCTCGGTCTTTCCGGAAGGGCCCAGGCTCCTGTGAGAGGAGCCGGGACTGGGCTCTGGGCCGGCTGTGAGTCTCTGGACAGGAGCTGGACTCAACGCCGCATCCACTCTGAGGCTGTCTGTACTGGAAACCGAGTTCACACCAACGCTGCAGCCTTAGCCCACGTAGTGGAGTTGTTCCAAACTTCTTTCCACCCTGGAGGCTCCCTTTCTAAAGGAGAAGCCTGCCCCCTTATCCTGAGGTCACTTCCTGAGCGCTCAGCTCCCACACTTCCTGCCAACTGCCACTACCCAAGAGCCCATGAGGCGGGTCCCTGGAGCAGGAAGGAGGTGGTATGACCTTCCTGGGGCCACTGTAACCAATGACCAGCTCTGGAGACCAGGGCATGTGCAGGGTGGGCTGCTGGGGTCCAGGCTCTCTCCAGCTTCTGGGTGCTGGTGGTCCTTGTGGCCCTCAGCTGCAGACACAGGGCTCCACCTCTGCCTCATCGTCCACAGCCCGTCTCTCCTCTGTGTGCAAACTGCTCTCCCCTGTCACTGTGTCACTGACAGGGCAGGGGTTCTAACACGACCTGCGTGGCCCAGGTCAGTGGCCAGCATCACCACGGGCAGCCAGGCTGTCCTGGCCCACTCACACTGCAAACATTCTGTTTCCAAGTAAGGCCAAGTCGCAGGTGTGGGGCTGGCACTTCAATACGTCTTGCAGGGGACATGTCTCACCCGTGCGGGGTGGAGTCTTTGTGTAACAGGCCCCAGGCTTGCAGCTGTGGCTTCCTGGACACCAGGCTGGAGACTGAGTGCATAGGGAGGGAGGGGTTGGGACCCGGAGGACAGAGCGGGCAGCCACAGGCAGAGGTGCTGGAAGGAGTGCTGGCCACAGTGGCCCCAGAGGGCTCGGGAGATGAGCTCACCCCAGATGAGGCACTCAGCAGCACTGCAGGAGCCCTGCTCAGGGACATGTCCGCTCACTCCACAGTAGCCAGGGCCCCTCCAGAGTGTGCTGGCTGAGGGGTCAGCTGGGTGTGCCAGTCCAGGGCCGTCCTCAGTGTGAGAGCTCCGTGGCCTGAGCAGCAGCCGGGACCTCTCAGGCTCCTACCCGTATGATGAAGAGCTGAACTTCAGCCCCAACCTCCACTGGTGCCCCACAGGCATCCCCACTTGGGGACTGCTACTCAGGCTTCGCCAGGCATCAGGCCATTAAAAAAACCTGTCCTGGAACTGGCACAGTGGCACACACCCTAGCTACTCAGTGGGCTGAGGAAGGAGGGCCCAAGTTCAAGCCAGCCTGGGCAACTGAGCGAGACCCTGTTTCAAAATAAAAATTGTAAAAGGCGCAGGGGGGTGTGAGACGTGGTTCGGTGGTGGAATTCTTGCCTAGCACACTCAAGGGTCGGGTCCAACCCCCAGTGCTGCAAAAACAAGCCAGCAAAACCCGCCTGTCCAGGGGGGGATCGTGGAGGGTGCTCCTGGTCCCACACGCCCAGGCCCTGTTTCAGACTCCCCAGGCTGCAGGTGGGCTTGCGAGGCACCGCCATTCCCGAAGAGCACGGGTCCCACGACTCGCTCCTGCCAGGGGAGGGCCGGCATCCTCATCCGGGTTTTGCAGCATCAGACTGAGCCCAGCATCTGGAATTCAAGAAGGTGATCAGATGGTGCTGAGCTGCTCATGCAGACCGCTTCCCCTGAGCGACGTGGGGAAACAGAAACCCACAGGGACGTGGAGCCACGCACCAGGGTCAACACTGGACGGGCCTCAGCTTCTGCCCAGGTGTGGCTGTTGGGCCCTGGGGCTCAGGGACAGGGCCAGTCCTCCCTGGCTCCCTCGTGGAGGCAGGAGCACAGGTCCCCGCCCGCAGGTGCAGAGGCTCCGTGAATCTGTCAACACTTGAAAGGCCCTGGTTCCCGTGCTAACTTCCTGTTCCAGTTCAGCTGCCAACATAACCACAGGCGGGTTAATTGCATGTCCATCAACATGCCCAGGGAGAGCACCGAGCCCACGCCCAACCCGGCCGAGCTCTCCGGCAGCTCCTCTAGGGCCAAGCTTGCCCCAGACTGCAGGAAGCCAGAAAGCAGAGGCCAAGCTGCGCTAGCCACACCCCTGGGGCCCGCCCTGTGCTCGGGGACCCCCATTCTCCTTCCTGTGAGCCGGCTTGCCTGCTGGGGAGCGTGGGAGCGGGATGACCTTCTGGGAGGCACCCGGCAATATTCCTCCCCAGTGAAGCGCTCCTAACCAGCACCCCAGCAGGTGCAGGGGTTTCTCACCAGGACACCCAGATGCAGAGGAAGGGCACTCACAGGGACCACCTGTCCACCACACCTGCACTGGAATCTGTCCCCGCACCTGGAGCAGAGGAGCTGGACCAGGGAGAGATCGCTGAGCTGACGCAGCACCGCGTACTCAGGAGGACTGAGGTGACGGTGCCCGAGTGGCATAAAGATCCTCAGGTCCTGAGTCAAAGGACAGGAGCCACGGGCAGGCAGGCTGCGTGTGCTGCGATGACCACGCCCAGAGCCCTCTCTGGCCTTCTGTGCTGATGTGTGTGTGCTTGGGGGGCAGCAGGGCGTGGGAGCCAGTGCCCATGGTTTTTCACTTTAGAATCTTTTATACCTCGAATTTATCGTTTATTTGTTTGTTTTTGAGGTACTGGGGTGGAACCCAGGGAGGCTTTATCACAGAATTACACCCCCAATCCTTTGTATTTTGTTTTGAGACAGGCTCTATCTGCTTAGTTACTTGGCTGGCCTTGAATTTGTGGTCCTCCTGCCTCAGCCTCCTGAGCCACTGGGATTACAGGCGTGGGCGATGATGCTGGCACCTTTTAACTTTTTTTTGTAGTTGTAGTTGGACACAATACTTTTATTTCTTTATATGTGGTGCTGAGGATTGAACCCAGGGCCCCGCACATGCTAGGTGAGCCACAACCCCAGCCCCCCTTTTTTAATATTTATTTTTTAGTTATAGGTGGACACAATACCTTTATTTTGTTTCTATGTGGTGCTGAGGATCGAACCCAGCACCTCACACGTGCTAGGCAATGCTGTTTACTGAGCCCCAGCCCAGCCCACACCTTTGACTTAAAAGAGTATTGTATTACTTTCCCAGACCCCCCATGACACATGTGCACAAATTGGGTGACTTAAAACTATAAAAGTTTATTCTCTTATCGTTCTGAAGCCCAGAAGTCCAGAATCGAGGTGCCACAGAGCCACCTTCCTCTGAGGCTCCTAGGGGCTCCTTCCTTGTCCTCGCAGCCTCCAGTGGCCCAAGCATTCCCCGGGGGTGGTACATCTCTGGTCTCTGCCTACATCTTTCTTTTTTTTAGTTGTCAATGGACTTTATTCATTTATATGCCGTGCTGAGAATCGAACCCAGTGCCTCACACATGCCAGGCCAGTGCTCTGCCACGGAGCCCCAGCCCAGCCCTCTGCCTCCTCTTCACGTAGTTTTCCTTTTGTGTGGGTGAGTCTCAAATAGCTTTTGTCTTTCTCTAAAGAGGATGTTTGTCATTGGAGTTAGTGTCCAACCTAAATCCAGGATGACCTCACCTAGAAATGAGCCATAAATCAGACCCTGAGAGAGTCTGGGGATCTGCTCTGCCACGGATCCCTGGACACCTGGGTGTCTGGACACATGGACACCTGCCCTGACTCTCCAGGGCCCCTTTCCTCAGGTCCAGGCCACTCTGGGGGACACACAGTGGGAGGGGGATGGAAATGACAAGAAGGAAGATTCCAGAAACCAGAATTGAAGCACGGAGGTGTATATGACGCCTGAGGACAGGTGCAGAGGGGGTGCAGCCTCTGCCAGGCTGAACCAGACTGGCACCCTGGGGGCTCCCACCCACTTGAGCCACACTTTGCCAGATACATAGCTGCAGAGCCAGGGGGCACAGTGCTGGAGGCAGGATGCCCAGGGCTCTGCCCACAGCCATGGAGACTTGGAAGAGTGACCGCCGCTCCTTAGTGGCACAGTGCAGAGCTGGCCCAGGGCTGGTGAGAGGGTACAGCAGGATGGGCAGGGGGCTGCTTTTCAACAGATGCAGTTGGACCAATTTCATTCTGCACCTCAGCCTGGGAAGAAGCAGTGGGCCACCCTCCCAGCCCTCCGTGTTCCCAGCCCTGAGCTTGGATGGCCAGGAGGACCAGCCATGAACACCTAGGCAACAGTCCGTGGCAGCGTGGAGACAGGTGGCTGGGGAGGGGGGCCACACTAGAGAAGGGGTCAGGCCCGCCGTCCATCAGGAGGCTGAGTGTGCTGGGCTGAGGCTGGGATGGGTGTGGGTGCAGGATGCTCAGGAGCCCAACAAGCTGCTGGTCCTTTCTGGGGCCATCTAGTGACACATTATGAATACATTCACTTATTTAGCAGCACTGGGGGTTGGAGCCAGGGCCTCCCATGCGCTGGGTGAGCACCCTCCCACTGAGTTGCAACCCTGGCCTGAGAAAATGCATTTCTGAAAGTTGCATGACAAGCCAGGGGTTCTCGTTGGTCTGCGGCAGTAAGAGAGCCCCCAACACACGCACACAGGGGGAAAGTCCTGACTCAGAGGCCGAGGCAGACAGTCTCTCATGGTTAGGTGAAGTGAAATGGACGGGAATTCAAACATGGCCTGTTATAATTTCTTGGTTCGATTTCCCCATCTGACCATATAAAATTTTCAGGAAGAATATGGAAAAAATAAAAGGGAAACACGGGAGAAGTGACACAGAGACCAAGGAACAGGAACAGGAGTGCTGGCAGGGGCAGGCCCGGGAGGCCTGGCTGGACCTACTGGGCACCTCCAGGGGGCCCACCCTTCCCACACCTCGCTGCCAGCTTCTGGTCTCTAGAACCATGAGAAAATAAATTCTGGTCATCTAAGCTGGCCAGTCTGTGGTCATTTGCTGTGACAGCCGGGACACTGGCTGCACTGGCTTGGCCGTGATTGCCAATGGAGTCTCACCATTGGGGAGAACGTGGGATGGTGGAAGATTTGTGCTCCTGGGACTGTATGGCCTGGCTGGGTCACAGGAATAAGACCTAGGACAAGGCCATCTCCTTCCAGTGCTAGAGGAGATCTCAGGGAGCTTGGATGGCCAGGAGGACCAGCTAGAAACACATAGGCAACGGCCCGTGGCTACGGGGCAGAGTCCGGCCAGCCTAGGTTAGGGCCTCCTGAGGGTCAGGAGGTTGGGCTAGCTGGCCTGGCAGGGAGTGGACCTTGGGGCTATAACCTGGTGCTCAGTGGCCACAGGCTGTGGTTGGAGAGGGGTCAGCCCTGTGCATTCAGAGTCACTCTGAAAGGGGGAGGGGTGGAGCAGACACAAGGGCCTGGGCAGGTCACCAGCATCCACCACAGCACCAGATCCTCTGACTGGCCCTGGATGACTCTTCCTGGCAGAACCCTTCTTCTCCAGGCTTCCTGACACTACCCTGGCCCCCGTCACAATTTCTTGGTTCGATTTCCCCATCTGGTATCCCCTCCTTGGCCCCTCCTGTCCTGTCCCCTGTAGACCCTGCAGTCTGACCCCTCCCACACCACTGATTGCCATTCCCTGCTATGCCTCATCTCCCAAGGCCATGTCCAGGCAGGGAGGGCCTGCCTCACTCACTCCAGAACCAGCCAGCTGCCTGACAATCACCTCCTGCCGGCCAAGTCCAAGTCCCCCAGAAGCCTGCCTGGCGCTCAACTTGGCGAAGAGCCCCGGCCCTTGTAGGGGTGCAGGTCCCAGAGTGCAGGCAGTGTGGCTATGCTCCCTGTACCCACACCCCCCAAACGCGCCCCTGCAGTCAGAACCCTGTACCCACACCCCCCAAACGCACCCCTGCAGTCAGAACCCTGTACCCACACCCCCACACGCACCCCTGCAGTCAGAACCCTGTACCCACACCCCCACACGTACCCCTGCAGTCAGAACCCTGTACCCCCGCCCTGCCCCACGCGCCCCTGCAGTCAGAACCCTGTACCCACACCCCCACACGCACCCCTGCAGTCAGAACCCTGTACCCCCGCCCTGCCCCACGCGCCCCTGCAGCCCTTGGAACCCCTACAATCCAGCTCCAGCCCCTGCCCCCACTCTGCCCCCTCCCTGGCTGCAGCTCCTCCTTTCCATCTGCCTGCTGCTGGGCAGGACCCTCTGAGCTCTTCCAGTGCTGAGGCTCCTTCCTCTGGAGGCCTCAGATGGACCTCCGCGCAGAGCCAGAGGTGCGGGGTCCCACCTCCTGAGCCGCGGGACCTGCCCTGTAGCTTAGGGCCTGAAGGACCTGAAGGACCTCTGGCCCCACTGCTGGCCCTGCACTCTGAGACCTTCCCCCTCCCACCCCTGCAGGAGGCCCTGGAAGCCTGGGGCCCTGGCCCTGCAGGTCCTCCTGAAAGGAGCTACCTGCACGCCTGCTCCTCGTTCCCCTCTGCTCTGCTCAGACGTCAGTGTCACCCCCGTTTCCAACAGCCCCACCCAGGTGGCCCTGGGCCATGCTGCCTAACTGACACCATCTGTCCCCGGCCCCACTAATGTGCAAGCTCAGTGTGGGGCTCCATGTGGTGTCCTTGCTCCATGCGAGCTCTCTGGGCCTGCAACGGCCCTGGGAGCCCATGTGGCAGCTGAGCCAGAGGGTCCTCTGTAAAGGGCTGCTGTGAGCTGGGGGCTGGCCAGATGTGTCCTTCCCGGAGAGCTGCCCCCGCCCTTATCCACAGCCCCTCAGGGTCTTTGAGGTGGGCCCCTGCAGCGCTGCAGTCAGGACAGGAAGCTGTACCCTGGGAGAGCAAGCAGTGGATACTACCCAGGAGGGCCCCCGAAGCCTCACCTCAAGGGCCCCTCTGCCTAAAGCCCTGGGTGGGCTTTGAGTGGCCAGCAAAGGCCCCAGTGAGTGGTACAGGAGCCGTCCAGTAGGCCAAGGATGGGAGGGTGGGTTCAGAAAGCCAGCTGCCCCTCCCCCAACCCACTGATGTCTAACAAAGGCCACAGCAGTGCAGCAGGAAGGGGGCAGGCCAGCTGGACCTGACAGGAAGGCTGACCCTTGGTGCTCTGTCACAGTGTGTACAAAAATCTATCAAAGTGCATCATACACCAAATGGTGAAAAATAAACCCCAAAGCTTCTAGAATAAAACAGGAGGACCTTCAAAGGCACTGTGGTCAGCAAAGATTTCTGATGTAGGGTGCCAAGGTCACTGACCAGAAAAGGGAAGACTGGACTTCATGAGAATCAAGAACTTGAAGCTGAGTGCACGGGTGCACACCTGTGATCCCACGACTCAGGAGGCTGAGGCAGGAGCTCACAAGTCCCAGGGCAGCCTGGGCATCTCACCAGGCCCTGTCTCAAAACCGAGCGACAGCGCTGGGGACAAGGCTCAGGGTGCAGCTCCTGCCTAGCATGTTTGAGGCCCTGGGTTCAGTCACCTGACTGCAAAACAATCCAACAGTGAAGATCAAGAACTTGGAGCCAGGCCTAATGCTGCACACCTGGTGATCCCAGTGACCGGAGGCCAAGGCAGGGCTGCAATTTCCAGTCCAGGGGGGGCGACTTAGGATGGGAGGCCTTGACTTAAGAATAAAAAGGGGGCGGGGCTGTGGCTCAGCGGCAGAGCGCTCGCCTAGCACTTGTGAGGCCCTGGGTTTGAACCTCAGCACCACATAAAAATAAATAAATAAAATAAAGGTATTGTGTCCAACTACAACTAAAGAAAAAAAAATTAAAAAAAAAAAGAAGAATAAAAAAGTCCACAGATGTAGCTCAGAGGCAGAACAATTCTGGGCTCAATTTCTAGGGAAAAAAGAAAGAAAGAAACGCCAGCCTCTGAGTGAAATCTAAGCCCAAACAACGCGCCTCTCGACAGCGGTGTAGAGAGGTGACTAGCCAAGATCTGTGTCCGGAACGTGTCAAGAGCCCCAAAATCAACAAGAAAGACACATCAACACTATTTTTAAAAGGGGCAACACATTGGAACAGGGACCTCCTGGATCCAAAGGGTGAAGAAATGACCCACAGTCAGATGAACACTGGTGGCCCCTAGCCATCGGGAACAAGCCTTAAGCCACAGGAGGCTTCCCACCCTCAGAAAGGCAGAGCTGAGGAAGACTGACAGTTCCAAGTGCCAGTGAGGAGCAGGGACCACGGGGCTCCGACACCGTCCCCGTGACCCAGCAATTCCCCTTCCAGTGGAATGCACCTACAAGGGTTAATTTTATGTGTCAACTTGACTGGGCCAGGGGATGCTGCGGTGTCTGCTCAAACCTAATTCTGGTGTTTTTGAGGGTGTTCTGGATGGGGTTAGGATCTGGCTGGTGAATGTGGACTGAGTGAAGCAGACACTCCTTCCCAAGTGGGTGGGCCTCATCCAATCCATTGGAGAAAAGACCCAAATGGGAGGCAAATGCCGATCTTCCTAAGAGTAGGAGGATTTCCTCCTCCTGACTGTTTGAACTGGAACACACACTGCCCTCAGACTCAAACTGCACCATCAGCTTCCCGCCCAGGGCACATCTTGGGACTTGACTGTGATCATGTGAACCAATTCCTTCTAAAGAATCTCTTGACATAGATGCAGACACAGGTGTGGGCCTATCCCTATTGGTTCTCTCTCTCTCTGCATAACCCTAAGACAATATCCAAGACAAAGAAGGGCTTAAACTACCAAAAGGCATGAAAAAGAATGAGAGTAACAGCTGTGTTTGTTATAGTCCCGCTTTGAGCTGAGGGACCACAGTGGGCACCATGCAGATGGATAGGCCTCACATCCTTGGGCCAGAGGACTTCCGGGTGGGAATGCAGGAAAAGCAGGAGTCGGGGGGGGGTCAAGCCCCAAGAGCCTGCAGGAACCCCATCTATACCTGATGGGTGGCTGCCCATGCTAGTGCCTAGCTCCTGGTGAGGACATCTTGGGTCCCTCACATGCCCAGCGGTTGGTGTGCTTGTCCCACGCAGCAGGGCACTGCCTCCTCTGCCCCACTGACCAGATGTTGGCACTGCCCAGGGCAATGTGAGTTAGTGGGACCCACAGGTGGGAGCAGTGAGCGAGATGGTGGCACTGGGGGACACAAGGGCTGAGCTCAGCCCAGGGCAGGCCCACAGCACTTGGCAGGCGTCAGACTCGGTGCTGGTCATCCTGAACCACCAACCACCGGGGGCCCTCTGAGGCATGCCCAAGCCCCATACTTCTTGGAGCTTATAGGCCTGGGGTTGGGTGTCCTGGTTCCTGTCCGTCAGCCCCTCTGCTTCATGCTGGGGAGTCCTTGCTGGGGATGGGGACTGCCATGGCTGATCCTGGCTCCCTCCTGTGTATGCTGGCCCCAGAGCTGTGCCTTCCCAAGTCATTTGCCAGGACAGCTGTGCCTGCCATGCCTGGCTGTTCCTCTTGTCCATGGAGGGGTGCCGGGTTCCTGGGAGGGTGCCAGTGACGTTGGCTCCTTCTTCAATCATGTTGGGGAAACTTTCCTGCCCTCCCTGGGCCCTGAGGCTCCTAAGCCTGTACTGTCCACACTCTTTACTCCAGGCCCCCCACACCCAGTTATAATGAGCTGGAGACCCCTGGAGCCCACCTCCTACCCACCTCTGCTAGAAGTCCTCCATGGCCCCAATCCTGGGGTAGTGACAGGGCAGATTTGGGGGCGGGTTTTCATCCCACTGCCCCTGGTGTGGGGGCGGGCAGGAGTGCAACCTTGCCCTGAAGCTAGCAGAGACTGGTAGGCCTTAACTTACCCCCCACCGCAGACCAGCCACACCTCAGGGGCAGGGCTCTGAGTCTCTGGGGCATCCCTGCGAGCCTCTCCCAGCCTCTAGAGCGATAGGGGAGCCCAGCCGCAGCCTGGGGGAACAGGCCCCATATGCCCTGCTCTTGCTGGTGCCCCACGCCTTTGGCTTATCATGACACATTCATGAGTTGCTGGGCTGCCCTCCCCAGGGCCCATGGGCCTCTCCTGGGCAGCAATGCCAGCCACCGGGGCACCTCCCTCTGAGTGTTCAGAAAACAGGAGGACTTCCAGGTGCCGCCTGTACTCCTGCATGCCCTGAGCTGGCAGCACCCATCTGGAGTCCAGCTGGTGATTCCCAGAGTGTGTGGGGAAAATTGAGGCACCCTTCTCTGCGATTGCTCGAGGGGCCTTCAGGGCAGGAGTGGCCCTGGGCTTGGGTGACTGAACCTACTGTGCAGCAAGCCGCTAAACTCTGGCCCTGCAGACCTGTTCAGGGTGCTGCTTACGGTTGTTTTGTTTTTTATTACAAAATGAATACCATTCAAAAGGGAAATTTGAGAAATATATTTTATATATAGAATCACAAAGAAGAAGAGAAAACCCACCACTGTGCCACTGCCCAGGTGTACTTCTTGGACCGTGGGCTGAGGGGAGTGGGCAGGCCCAGAGGCTGCAGTCTGAGGAGTGCCTTGGGCTCCCAGTGTCCTGGCCATCCCGCTGCCACCCCCAGCATCCACTTGGTACTGGGAAGACCCCACTGCCTCTGCAGACCCCACTGCTGCCAGCCAAGTCCTGGGGCCCACAAATGGTCCTTTCCTGTCCGTCCTTCCTGCTCCCAGGGTCTGTGACCCACCCACACCCAACTGCTCTGGAGTTCCTGCAAGATCCTCCACTTAGTCTCACCTCCACCCCGCCCAGAGTCCCGGGTGGGTTGACAGATGGGGCCTCCTCCTCTGGAAGACCCCTGGGGAGTTGTCTCTGGACTTCTGTTGCCAGCTAGGACTGGGGTGGGAGCAGAACCTGTGTGGGAGGCTACGTGCTGTCAGAATCACGCCTACCAGATCCTCTTACCCAGGCACCCTCTATTTCCTCCAATGACTGCAGCCATTTTAATAGGAAAAAAAAAAAAGAGTTGAATGTATTTCAAACCTTGGGCCTGAAGCCCCTCTGCATGCCCTCCGGCCCCAGGCTTCCAGGTGCCAGGCACATGGCTGGGGAGAGTGAATCCAACACCCATTTAAGGGTTAACTTTGGCCAAAAAGCCAAAAAACGCTTGCAGCTCTTGTTCTGAGGCCCGCTGATCCCCCAGTCCTGTCCCGTGGTCACCACGGGGTGTGGGTGCAGACAAAGCTGTGTTCATGGAAGCCCTGGGCCTGACAACAGTGGCACAAGGACCCCATTCTCTGCTGTCCCCAGCTGCGTCCCCTCCCCCAGTGGGCCTGACATCAGAGGCTCTGGGTCAGACATCCCGAGGGGGCCCACCCCCACCCCCACCCCAGCCAGGCTCAGCTGCTGGGTGCCTAGACATTCACAAGGAGCCTGCCACCGAGAGGGCAGGGCTGGGGGTGGGGGGACAGGTCCTGCCTGAATGGGGCAGCTGCCTCTGGTTCATCCTGCTTCATGGGAAGCTGCTGCAGTTTACAGCTGATTTTTGAACCTAGAAGTGGAGGTTTGCATCCAGCCTGACGGAGGTGATTTCTTGGTCCCAGGGCAACCTGACCTTCCTGGCTCTCCCCACGCATCAGCAGTTCCTCCTAGCTGCAGAGTCAGACTGGCCTCACCGCATCTCATGGCAGGACTGAGAAACAGGCCAGCTGGCTGGGGCCTGCGGACCTGCTGCCCAGGAAGGACAGGGCCCAAGCACCCCCTTCTGCAGGTGCTATAGGTGACGCACATTTCAAGGTGGAGGTCCCAACTCCAAAGGTTTGGGGGGCTGCTTGGACCCAAAGGCCAGTCAATCCTCATCTTGGTTTTTATAGAATAACTCAGGGCCCAAGTGTCTAGGCCCCAGGTGAGCAGACAAGCAAGCCATTCACCCCTCAGTGTGCTCATCTGTGAAATGGGCAACACCACTAACCCAGGTTGCCTAGAGTCTGAGTGTCCGGGCAGAATCTGGCACACAGGCACCCTCAATGTCATATAGGCCAGAAAGGTAGAGGCAGGAGGGGCAGAAGCCTCACTCCAGGAGCCTCATCAGGCCCCAAGCTGGACTTTGTTCATGCCTCTAGATGCTCCTGGGGCTCTGGGGATGATCTTTTCCCCAAGAGGTCCCCAGGGGCTCTCTCCATCCTCCCCTGAGAAACACACCCCCCTGACCCCCACTTATCCAAGGCCCAGCGTTTAAGCGGGCTGTGTGCTCCAGCACAGTGTGTGTGACAAGACGTAACCCTGGGGCATGGGGCAGGGGGCGCAGAGACGGTTGGGTCAGGTTTTCCTGGAGCCCCGCGCCTGTGGTCCGGGATGCGCTATGCATGGGAGATGCGCTTTGCGCCAGGCACTGCCGCTGCCCCTCACTCTCCGCCTCATGACCTTCCCAGAGGCGCGGACAAAGGCGGGCAGAGCAGGCGGCGCCTTTAAGGACGCAGCGCGGCGGGTTCGGTGCCTGGAGGCGCCGGGCGCGTCGCGGGGGAGCCGTGCAGCCGGCGGAGGGGACCGGGAGCTCGCAGCCACCCCAGGCGCGCCGAGTCACTTGCCGTCTTTTCCCACATGGGGGCTGGGCGGCCGGGGTCCTCCCCCCCCTCCCCGCGCGGTGGGGGCGCTCCCGGAACTGGGGAGGGGAACAGGGGCTGCCGCGTGCCTGGGCCTGGGGTCCTGAGTCTGTGCGTCGCGGCTACCAGGTCCCGAGAGTCCTCTCGAAATGCGTTCGCGGAGGGGTGGGGGCCCGCGACGAGGGTGGCGGCCACCACCCCACTGCGGCCGGCCGGGAGCGCGGATCTGGGGGAAGGCGCGGGTGCGGAACTCACGCGGACCACTCTTCCTCCCGGCCCTCGCCGCCTCCCCGAAAAGCGAGAAGAGGCGGCGCGGAGGGAGAGAGATTAGATTCCGCTCCCCTCTCATCAATTTTCTGTTTAATGTCACGGGGCCCCATTGTGGGAGAGGAAAGCACGTCACCCAGGCCATAAATTTGCCATTATGGCGCCTCCGGCCGCCTCCTGGTTCTCGGGGACAGGGCGGAACGGAGCAGGTGGGGATGCTGAGCCCGCGGCCGCCGAGACACGGCATCGGCGGGTGCGTGCGCTTCTCCGGACGCGGGTCCGGGTACTTCCAGGGCGCTTTTGTGTCTGGCTTGGATGTAGGGGCTTTGATTTTATACCACCTGCTCCAGGAGACTTTCTGCACTGAAAAATCAGCAAAAAAAAAAAAAAAAAAAAAAAAGCAAACAATTTCTTGGGGAAGCAAATCCGCCTCCCGCATTCTGTTGCCCTGCACTGCTCAGCGAAGCAGGCAGCGGCCGGTCTGGCTAGCGGTGGCATACTGAGATGGACCCTGGGGACGCGCGGGGGAAGACGCAGAGCTCGGCCCCGTAGCCCTTCGCACGCTCAGTGGGGGTGTGCTTGAAAAGGCCTGCGGAAGTGGGAAGTGTCCCGCGAGAGCTGGCCCCTGGGGGGGGGCCTCCACCCCCTGCTCGGACTGTTAGAAGAGGGAGTTTTCTGGGGAGTCTTCCTTTGGAACACTTCTGAAAACCCTCCTGGATGGGGAAGTGCCGCCTGCAAAGGTGTCCACACACCATGGATGGGGGTTGAATATGTATTTGTGCATATCAGAAAAAAAGGTCCTACTGAGTTATTTTTAACTTAAGATATCAACGGTCCTGTTAACAAAAGAGGCAGTGGCCATGCTCCAGGGCAGGTGGGAGGCATGGGTGACCATATCCCTACTGCCCCTCTGGTAACTGGAAGAGAGGTTCTCCAGGCTCTGCTACAGGCCCTGGCTGCTCTGTAGGAACTTTGATAGGAATCACTTATTTGTGGTCTATAAATGCAGAAGGTAACCAGGCCAAAGACTCAAATCCCCCCAGACATAAGGGGGAGGAAAAGGAGGCATCTGTCTTCCATCTTACCAGCCTGTTTTTTTTCCATGGAGGGGACCTATGGCCCATCAGACTCTGGGGATACAAGTGGTGGGGGGTGCCCCAGGGCAGAAAGATTGTGGGCTGTCTCAAGGGCAGGAAGCTGGGCTGGATGGGAATGAGGAGTTCTGGAAACAGCAGGACAGTAGTGTCCTGAGGTTTGGCCTGTGACCCTGTGGGACCAGTTCCCATGTGTAGCACCCTACACAATAGGGCCCTCTACTGGGACAGCCGTACTGGGCGGGGGAGTCTGGCCTGGCTGGGGTTTTCCCAGTATGGAGCACTGAAGGAATCCAGGGGAGGCAGGCCTCCTGCCACTGTGGGTGGGGTGAGGAGGGAAGAGTGCTGTTCCACTGGCTGCCTGGGCTGTCAAGGAAGCCAGAGGAACTGGGGTGAAGTAAGGGAAGCGGGGGGCTCTGTCTCCCTAGATCATGGGCTGTCTGGCCCTAGAGGTTCTGCTCCTGGCCCTGGTGAACAGCTGGGACCCTGCCTAAGCCAGCTGGGCTCCATCAGAGGAGGTCCTGCAAGACACAACCTGATAGTGACCCCAATAAGCGCACCCAAGACCCGGCACCCTGCAATCAGTTCCCTGCACTCCTTCCCCAGCCAGGCCTGGTGTGGCCAGCTGTGGGGCAGGGACTCTGGAAGGGAGGGCCTGAGGACCAGTTCTGCCTGGGGGCGTGCCTGGAAAGACCACAGACCACCTGTATCAGGCCCTGCCCAGGCACTTGTCGCAGCAGGGTCGCTGCAGCCACTCAGCTGTCCTCATCTGTTCCTGTATATTGGGTCATGGGGCTTTCCCTCCTGGGTCTGGCTCCTGTCCTCACGGGACTTTCCTCACCACCAAGACTGAAGGGTGTTTAGGTCAGACTCCTGCCAGGAGAATCCATCATTCCTTATTCAGGAAGTCTCCCAAGGCCATTCCCCCATTTTCGGAGAACCTGCCCTCTCCCCTCCAGGCCACCTTCAGATTCAACAGAACGAACTGCCTGTGGGCACACAAGTCTCCTTGCTCGGATGCAGGGGCCACTTAGCTCTTCAGCCCTGGGGTCCGGGGGCATCTCCCCATCTTCCTTGATCCCCTCTAGTAGTAATAACAACCATACTACTGCTAATAAAAAGGCAGAGAGAAGCCTGGCAATGGTGCTTCTGCCCTTTATGAAAATCACTTTAATTTAACCCAGATGGGTCTCCTCACTGATAACCTCGAATGACTAGCACCCTGAATTATACTTTCCGTGTGAACACACTGGGTTATATTTAGCCACAAATTACAACTCTGTTTAACAAGCACCTTCCCTGCAAGGGGAGGGGGCTAGGCAGCCTGCTGACCTGGTTGGTCAAAATCAGCAACAGAAGTGAAGCCTCCCTCAGAGGAGGAGGCAGAGGCAGTGGGCAGCAGAGGTGGCCCTGGCTGGGGAAGCTGTTCATCTGACTTCAGGTCTCAACCTCACTGCTCTCCTTGCTGTTTAAAACTTACAACGGGGTCCTGAGGTCTGTCTTAGAGGTACAACCTGTGCTTCCCTGATGGTCCCTGGGTCTCAATGGGCACTGACTGAGGCCAGGCCCCTTGCTTAATCTGGAGCTGGGACTGATCCTCAGGAGAGATGGGCTGTGTGACAGAGGACTTGCCCAGCCAGGCCTGGCCCTGGGACAATTCCCTCTTTGTGGCCTTGATTCAGCATCCTGCCGACAGCCCCTTCCCCTGACACCTTGCCTCTGGGCTCAGCTAAATAGCGGTGCTGGGACTGAAAGCTTTGTTCTTTTGGGAGGCAGCCCCCTGCTCTTGGGGATCTAGGGCACCCTCACTCTCCTGTCCCACCCAAATTAGTCTGCCTACCAACTCAAGTTCCAAAGCAGACCTGGCAGGGGAAGGCTGCCCCACCCCCACCCCCCAAGCCTCCAAGCAGCACCTCCAAGATCCCACCTGGGAGGGCTTCAGGGAGTCTGCAGCATAGGAGAGGGAGCTTTCCCCACACTGTGTAGCCAAAGGTCCTGATGAGGAGGCCTCCCCCATGGTGGAGGGCCTCCTCCTTCAGGAGACAGGAAGGGGCCCAAGACATACTCCTCTAGCCAGGGCAGTTCCTGGCAACTGTAGTTGACTTTTTTTTTTTTTTAAACCCCTCTTATTTGAAGAGAAAGGAGCAAATTCTTCATCCTGAGCTGTCCTTGGAACACTGACTCTGAGTAGGGTGGGGTACAGCTTTCCTCCCATGAGGGAGGGTCCAGGGTGCTGTGGGCCACCTCAGCTTCCACCCAGGCCTTAGCCCACCCTTCCTGCCCCAGCCTGGGTCCAACCTGCAGGTGTTCACAGGCTGAAAATGTTCAGACCTAGGTCCCAGGGCCCCCAGTCTGCCCCTACCTGCCCCTCCATGTGCCAGCCTGCAGCACCCTGGCCCCAGTCTCAGGTCTGGTCTTTGGGCCAGTCCCCCGCACATCTGCTGGGAAGAACTAAGAGTCAATTTTTGTCTTCAAGAAATTGTTTCTATATGGGGCGTGGTGGCACACATCTGTAATCCCAGTAGCTCTGGAGGCTGAGACAGGAGTTTCATGAGTTCAAAGCCAGCCTCAGCAAAAGTGAGGTGCTAAGCAACTTAGGGAGACCCTGTCTCTAAATAAAATACAAAAAATATGGCTGATGTGGCTTAGTGGTCAAGTGGCCCTGAATTCAATCTCCAGTACCACCCCCCTAAAAAGAAAGAAAGAAAGAAAGAAAGAAAGATATTGTTTCTAATATGCCCTTTGACTAATGGCCCAGGGAACAATGGAGAGACACCCAACATACAGTTACCCGGCAGCACGGCCCTGCTGCTCTCTGGCCCCAGTAAGGCATTTATTTGGAGCAGTGGTTAATTCATAATTTTATATTTTGCCTGACATCCCCAGCCCCTTATATTAAAAAATGATTACTTTGGGGCTGGGGATGTGGCTCAAGCGGTAGCGCGATTGCCTGGCATGTGTGCGGCCCGGGTTCGATCCTCAGCACCACATACAAACAAAGATGTTGTGTCTGCCAAAAACTAAAAAATAAATATTAAAAAATTATAAAAAAAAAAATGATTACTTATTTGATGTTTTCAGATCAGTTGGGACCTCGGTCATTTGGGAGCTGGGAAATCTAGATTTGCTGCTAGTGTCAGGGAGAGTCGGGGCAGGAGTGCTGCAGGGCCTCCAGGACAGGCTTGGGGGTGACAGGCTGCAAGCTGTGGCTGTAACAGCAGGGCTCAGGACTGCTTCTGCTCGTTCGGTGTGCCCCTGTGTTGGGATGTGATGTAGAAGTGTCTCTGCCTGCTCGTTTGTTTTGTTTCCTGACGCTGGGGATGGAACCAGGGCCTCAGGCGTGTTAGGCAAGCACTCCACCACTGAGCTACATCCCAGGCCTGCCTTGCCTTTGTGTTTTATACCCATGTGCATGTGGGAGTGTCACACACTATGTGAGACTCACATGTGCCAGAGTGGGTTTGTGTACACACGGGAATGGGGTGATGTGTGAGCACTCATGAATGTGTGCATATCAAGGGAGCACACTCGCCAGGTGTGATGGGGCACACCTGTAATCCCAGAGGCTTGGGAGCTGAGGCAGGAGGATTGTGAGTTCAAGGCCAGCCTCAGAAACTTAGCAAGGCCCTAAGCAACTCAGTGAGAACCTGTCTCTATAAATAAAATACAAAAAGGGCTGGGATGTGGCTCAGTGGTGCCCCTGAGTTCAGTCCCTGGTACCAAAAAACAAAAGGAGCATGCTCTCAAAACTGCATGAATGTTCGTGTGTGCACACGTGAGAACAGCATTCAGGGAGTGGCCATGCCCAGGTATCAGGGCACAGCTGGCTATGCATGGCGTCCATTCATCTTCTCCCCAGGCCAGAGAAAACCCTGAATGGTGTCCACCAGGCTTTCAGAAATGGCTGGGGCTTCTGTTGGGAGGAATGGATCTGAGGGCTAAGGATGCTTCTAGGATTTCAGGCTGCTGAGCAGGTGGGCCAGGGGCTGGGTGTCTTAGGGCCCAGGTCCACTAAGAACTCACTGGTTTAGACACTCCAGCATCAAGACTGGTATCAGGATTGGGGTTGTAGTTCAGGGGTAGAGCACTTGCCTAGGATGTGTGAGGCATTAGGTTCAATCCTCAGCATCACATAATAATAAATTATTGTGTCCATCTACAACAACAAAAAACAACTGACTTCAGGCTTAATATCTTCTCTCTTTGCCTGGCCCTCTTCTTGTAAAAGGCGGATCTGCAGATCCCAGTATGTTCCTCTAAAATTAAAAACATTTGTTAGCTATGGACAGCAGGAGAGTCAGAGGGCCACCAAGGAGGCATCCTCTATGCAGATAGCGAGCCCAGCCAAACATGCCTGGGCAGCCCGACTCCAAGCCTTGGGAGGGGAACACGGGAGCTTATTTTGTCCTGCAGAGCTGCCCAGGGCTGGGTGCCTGCGCTGGGCAGCTGCCAGCCCTGGCCACATCCAGCAGAGGCCCGTCTGCAGCTATTTGCTGTAACAACTGTTTTGAAACAGTATTGAGAGAGGAAGGGGAAAAAAAAAGCCCACTAAATTTGTTTTAAGTGAATGCTGCAGAATAGGGCTGCAGAGGTGGGGGGAAATACCAGGGGGCTGCAAGGTCCGAAAGGCATCCAGGACCTCCCCACGTGGGCAACCTCCTTCTGGGAGGAGACACAGGAGAGACAAGAGACAGCACTGGGGGATTCTGAAGCCAGCCCCCACCCACTATTTAGGAATGGGGAAGCTGCCATGCACAAGGAACTAAACCCAAAACTTAGGGCAGAGAGGACCCACATCCGTGCTCTCCTGCGCTCATCCACCTCCTGGGCAGTAGGTATTTACTGCGGCTGGGGCCCAGAGCCTGCCTATCAGCCAGGTTCCAGGACCCCTAAATCATATCCTGCCTGTGGGGGGTACGGTTTGGGGGTCCCAGAGGCCTTTACAGCTGGCTCCTCAACGCACTCTGGAGGGGAGTAGGGCCTCAGAGAGCTGGGGGTCCACCCCTCCCTCACAGGGTGGTTGGAGGCAAAGCCCCTTTTCAGAGCCTGCGGGGCCGTGGCGGCGTGCTCGGAGCAATTTTCAGGAACACCCCTGGTCGCCAAGGTGTCCTCTCTGTTGGATTCAATATTTTTCTCCTACATATGTTTTTTTTTTTCTTAAAGTAGGGTTTTGCGAATTAATTTTTAAGAAGAAAAGATTCCTGGATTGGAAAACCAACTCCGTGGAGAAACTGGTGAAAAGCTCGGCTTTCAAAGGAGCGCAGGAAGGCGCAGTCTGAGACGGGCACCCTGCGAGGACCCAGGATTCTGGGCGCCGCGCGCTTCCATCCCGCGCCCGTCCCTCCCGAGGGCTGGAAACGCGGGTCTCCGACCGCTCCCCCCCCGGGAACAGTTTCTCCGGAGCCGGGCCGCCTCTCCTCGGTGTGCGTGGGAGGCGGGCAGCCTCCGCAGAGGCCTCCGGGCGGGACCCTGTTCGACCGCGTCTCCCCCGGATACTCCCGTGCCGCTGCTGGCCGTCTGGTGCTCCCGATGCCACCAGGAGCGCGGTGGTCCGCGCTCTCCCACCCGCGCCTGAGCCAGACGCCGCCGCCCCCAGCCAAGACCTGCGCCCGGGGACCTAATTCAATCGCCCCCGGCCTAATGAATAGACGCGCGCTAATCGGATCTCGGGCGCTCTACGGGATTTATGCCTTGCGCCTCTCCGCCCGCCCGCGCGCCACGGTGGAGTGGCTGCGGCGCCGAGCTTCCGAGGGCGCCAGCCTGTGCTGGTCAGGGTCCCAGGCCGGCTGCGCAAGCTCGCGAGCCTCGTTCTGCGCCCCCAGCCTGGCCCGCGGAGCCTGGGCTTACCTGGAGTTCCTCCAGGCCAAGTGCCCGAAGTGGGAGCCCGCAGAGGTCTGGTGCCCGGCGGGCGGGAAATCCCGGAGTCCCCGCCCGCGGCCCCCACCCCGGGCCAGCGCGGCCCGCGGGGGGCAAGGCCGGCTCGTCCGTCTGCCCGCTTTCCCCTTTCTCTGCGGATTCCTTTGATCCACGGGCTCTCCGCCGCACCTCCGCTCCCGGGCTGCCGGGGTCGGCCCGCGGGGATCCTGGAAACAGTCCCCAGCTTATCTCCTTTCATCAAGCGGCCTGGGGCCGCCTTGAAACCGCGGAGCCAGTAATTGCTTTTTTCAGGAGGCCCTGTGCGGACTGGACAACAGCCAATCAGCGCCTTGTTTACACTCGGTGATTGACAGCCTGATGGCCAAGTGCCAACCAATCCCAGCAGTCCCGGGGGAGCGAGCGGGGGGGAGGGCGGGGAAAGAAACGAGACAACCAGCCTCAAGTTTAACTCCTTCACCTCCCAGCCGGAATGAAACCATGGAGAAATTCTCATGCGTGTGAATGAGTCGGCTAGCATCTCGTTTATATATCCTTTTTCATACGGAGAAAGAGGAGTAAAAATAATGTATTCATCGCCACTAAGGCATCACCTCGACTCCTCGAGAATAAATACCATTTGGATAGGAAATCAAATTCTAAATGAAATATTTGCTTGCAAAATATTCTAAAAAGTGGTTTGAATATGAATTCAATAAAGAGAATAGTTCGGTGGCTGTTTTCCATTGTGAGAATTTAACAGATGTGCAGGAGAGTGGCACAGAGAAATGCTATGCACGGTTTTCACACCGAGACCCCCACCCCAAATTATCAGGTGAAAGGACCTTGAAACACAGAATCAGAAGAAAGAATAATCCGTGTCTTAGCAACAAATCCTCGATTTTCATTTTGATTGTTGCTCCGTTGCCAGGTGTGGCACAGGGAGATAAAAATTGAGCGCTTGCAAATAGGTGGTGGGAGAGGAAGAACTCATCTCTCCGAGTCTGAGGCCGGGAGAGGACAGGGTAGTGCCCGTGCAGCCCGAGCCGCGGGTGTGCACGCATTCCTGGGCTTTAGCTAGAGCAGCGGCAGTCTCAGAGTGGTGGAAGGTCTGGGAAACCCGAGAAGGCCTCTGGGCTTGGAAGTGGGGCCTACCTGCACCTAGGTCCTGCCACCTGCCAGACAGATCCCAAGTATGAAAAAGGGCATCTGCTTTAAGGGGCGTTGCTGTTTCTTCTCCTGGCATTTTGTACACAGAAACCAAGCATTAGACCTGCGGATTTGAAAAAAAAAAAAAAAAAGCCTCCCCCTGGGCCTGGACACGCGCTCTCACTCGTCCCTGCTCCCTCTCCCGCCCAGCGCCGCCACATTCCCATTCAGCAGCGATGATCTGCGCAAAGGAGCTGCGCAGTCGCCGGGCTTGAATTAGGCGCCATCGGGCTTGGTAGTAGCCCTGCTGCTCCCTGATTGGCAGCTCCCTGGCCCGGCGCCAGCCTATTGGGAGGCCTGTTTACGCCGAATGAGTGGCACAAGCTCCCGGCCGTGGAGGGCCGCGCGTCCAATCAGCGCGCGGGCTGCTCCAGGCTGAGTGGCACGAGCTTATTAGTATGCAGGGCCCGTGGCTCGCCGCGCGGGGCTGCAGGTTTGAGAGCCGCTCTGGATGGGCTCGCTAGAGTCGTTGTTGTGGAAGCGGTGCATTTACAGTGCAACAGTCAGCACATTGAAAATACCAATAGGAATACAAAACAAAGTCACATTTACTGATTTAATTGTATTGCATTCAATTGTATCCAGGAAACAGCCTCCAGTAAGTAACTGAAATTGCTTTCATTTTTTTTGTTTTTGTATTTTTATTATTTTATTTTGGCTTTGGGGATTTACATTTTTGGCAAGATAAATTCAGGATTGTGATGTTAAGAAATATTATTATATTTTCCCTTTTTTAAAAAATCCGTTATAATATTGAGAAGGCTTTTTTCCTAAAAGATGGACTTATATATGAGTGCTATTTTCTTCCTCTGAAAAATCTTATCGATCGGTTTAAAATTCCCCCCGTGATGCGTCCTTGCTTTGCTCTGAGCGCTTGTTGTCTCGATCGACATCCAGCATTAAAAATAAATAATCGAGACAGGACAGGAACCGCCAGGTTGTGTCTGCCGAGCGCCCCGCGGGTGGCTGCGGGTAGACACTCAGCAAGCGCCTAGCTCTGGAGGAACCACGAGCAACCCCAATTATTTGCTCTTGCATCTTACTACACTTGCCCGAGTAGTCCTATATGGGCTCCGCCCGGTTGCTCCGCGGCACAAGGAACTGGCCGGCTCGTGGCGGCCACCGCTGCTGTTCAGAGGGGCTTTCCCGGCTGCAGCAAGGGGCTGAGGAGGGGAGATTTTCGGGTTTCACTTTCAAAAGCCTAATTCATTTCAGGAAAAAAAAAAAATTCCCGGGAGGAGTGGGGGTAGAGGATGGGCACTAGAACAGCCGGACGTTTTTACTGCATGCGTTCCGGGCAGCGCGCGGGCTTGGACTACGAGTCGCGTGGCTGGGTCCACCGGCCGGTGCGTCCCCGGGCGCGGGGATCCGACGCGACCCCAACTCTCACTCGTCTCCCGAGGGGGTGGGCGCGGCCGTTTCGCAGGGAGCGGGTTTTGTAGCACCGCCCGAACACGGTGCGCTCCTGGTGCCGGCCTGGCCTGCAGGCCCCAGGGCGCTCGCTGGCGCGAGGGAGATGGGTTCTGAGCTAGGCAGACCGGCCCAAGCCCTGATCCCCAGTAGGCGGCCAAAGCAAGAGCGGGTTTTTAGATGCACAGTTGAAAACAAAGCAAACCTGAAGAAACCCGGGATCCTGAAGCGCGGGAGACAAGCGTCAGGCCGCGGGAAGAGGGGAACCAAGGCTCCGGAGGTCACGCCCTGCCACCCTGGGGAGGTGTACCGAGGTTCAGTTCTTTCCGAAATGCCCTCGTCAGCGATTCTCTGGGAGGAGCGGGGGCCCTCTGCATACTACCGCTTTCGCTGGGTTTTCTGCTTGATCCAACCCTACCTGGGGCTGCGGCGCAGTCTTCGCGGTCCTCTGCGGTGGCCTGTCCTGAGGTTGGGCGGGGGGTGGGTTTGGAGCTCCGGGACTCCTCGGGTGGCGGCGCCACAGTTACGGGGCCGCAGGACTCTGAGCCCTGGCCGCGATGGCTGCCAGTCCGCGTCTGGTTCCTGGCTGGCTCTGGTTCCCCAGGCTCCGCGAGCCAGTCGCTCGCAGACAAGGAGACGCGGTGCAGTCCCTCCCCGGGAAGAGGTTACACAAAGAAAAGTCTCCCCGAGTCCAGTAAGAATCGCAGCGGCACGTACCGGCGACCTAATCTGCCCCCTGTTTGCGTAAAATATCGAGCGGGTAGGTGAGAGGGAACAATCGAGTCCGCGATCCGCCCGCAGGGGGTGGAAGAATAAAATTACTGCTTCGTAGAGGAGCCCGCGTCCCGAGAATCGCGAGTAGCTTGCGTTTTCTCCACAACTTTGAAATTTCATACTTGGGGGGCACCCACAAAACAAAAGCTCAACACACACGACTCCCCAGAGGCCGCTGGAAAGCCTAGCACCTCCGCTAGCACAGCCCCCCGACCCCTCTCCGGCCCTTGTGCCTTTGAAGCCGCGGGTTCCTGACCTCCCTCCCCTTCCTTCTTTCCCTTTGTCCCTCCTGGCGCCCTCCGGGGCTCGAGAGGCGCCGACCAGGGCCAGAGCGCACAAGCCTCTTGCAGGGCCAGGACATACCCTTCTCTGACCCCGGAGCTAGCAGCCCCTCGGCCCTGCGCTCTCCGGGTCCTGGAGGCCTGGTGCTCGCTTGCGGGCCTGGGCGACAGAGAGCCGAGTTATTTGTTGGACCCGGGGAGAGTGACGATCCCTAGAGGGAAAGGAGCCCCAAACCCCTTTGTATGCAGTTTCGAGACAAAGAGAACTCTTTGTGTAGTCCCGTTTATTTACAATGCAAAAGCTCTCCGAATAAATATTAAAAAAGCTTATCAGCTGAGCAAATATGTATTCACTTAATACATTATGTTTTCGGTTATAGATTAAATCAGACACAAAATAGTCTGCAAATAAGACGTTGTAGAACTCGAAGCATAAAATACAGCAATTTAAAATGGTATTTACGAAATGGAAAACATCTTAATCGCTTTGTTGTCACGGTGGGACGGCTTATTAAAAAAAAAAAAAAAAAAAAAAAAACACCACGAGGTTTTCTGCAAAGTTCACAACTAAAGAGTATTGAGCTTGTCCATATCCCTTCTGTTGGAGGTGATAGCAAACATTAAAACAATGTGTGTTTAGGAAATAAAAAGAAATATGAGGAATGGAGAAGGGGAGAACCTTTGGTAGCATGCCCTCGGTAGTGCACACTTAACATAGCTTGCTCCGTTGCTTTACTGCCTTGTCTGAAATTGTCCCCAATTTCGCCTGGAAGTAGATGCTTCTTGGTGGGTGGGAGTGGAAGAGAAGACAGGCGAGGGTCATTTATAGTCGGCCTTGCCGAGGGTGGGGGTGGATGGACCATGGAGGTCCGGGGTCTGCGGGGACTTGAGCGTGGGTGAAGGCCGCTCTGGGCCGGGCCCATCCTCCCCAGCTGCTGGGCCGAACCCGGTGCCGTACATCCGCATCCCTGGGCCGCCGGGCCACGCGGAGACCGACCTTAGCTGGGCGATCCTGGACAGGCAGACACTGAATGGAGAAATGTTGTGGCCGATTTGGGAGGCTGAAAGAAAACAATTTCCGACTCTCAAAGCATCCCCCCAAAGCCCCCAATCCGCAGAGGAAGATCCTGGGCGAATTTGATTGGGGGGCGGGGTGATTGTTCCAGCCTCGCCAGGAAGCTCCCGGCTCGGGGACAGCAGGCCGGGCACTGCGGCGCGGCGGCCCAGGTGATGCGGGAGCCCGCGGCTCCGGGGAGCTGGCTTGGGATCCTGGCACGGTGTCGGGGGGCGGGGGCCGTCCCGTTGGGTTAGGGGGGCGACAGATTCAAAAGAACGGACTGAAAGACGCATGGGGGGATGGGAGAGGGGAGAAAAGGAAGATTATTAAAAAAAAAAAAACTCTTGAGTTACAATCAATAAAATTACTCGCTTAATTAGCATGGTTATTCGGTTAAGCGGAATGCAGTAAAAGCTGGACCTCGGAATGATGGGAGAGAGGAAAAATGAGAGCTTGGACCCCAGGCCTTTTCCTCCGAGACACCTTTGGGCAGCGGGGGAGGGGAGAGGGTGTGCGAGTGTGTGTGTGTGTGTGTGTGTGTGTGCGCGCGTGTGTGTGTGAGTGCGCGCGCGAGTGTGCGTGATGGCTTCGCAGATTTGGGTTTTTATCACCCAGTGGAGCCAGCAGCCTCTTCAACACGGCGCCCTAGCCGCAGGGAAGCGCGGGGACGCGAAGGGGAAGTGGCGCGCAGCGCGGCCGGGTTGCCCCTGGCTCCTCCAGGCCAAACGTGGTCGGGATGGTGCGTGTATGCGCGGGGACCCTGGCGCTGGGCGGCCCGGGTGGCCCGGCGCGCGCGCGTGTGCGGCAGAAGAGACGCGCGGAGCGCTCGGGTCCCCCGCCGCCGGGCCTGGCCACCGCTCCGGCCAGGGCGGGGGGAGGGAGACGGGTGGGGCGGGGACCCCCGCGCGAGCCGAGCCCCCGATTCACCAAGTCTCTCTGTTTGCCTTCACAGACCATGGACCTGCACGGCGGCCGCCAGCTCGATGTGCGGCCGCCAGCCGAGAAGCCCAGTCCGCCCGCGTGCTGACGGGCCCCGCTGCCCCTGCCGCCGGTGACCCCAGACGCCTCCTCCGCGCCGCCCGCGCGCCACCCGCGCGCCGAGCCGCCCCCGGGCCCCGGCCGCGCTGCTCCCGGGAGGCAGCAGCGGGTCGGGGCCGGGGCCCGGGCCCGGCATGGATGGCCGCGACTTCGCGCCGCCGCCTCATCTGCTTTCAGAGCGCGGGAGTCTGGGCCACCGCAGCGCCGCCGCCGCCGCGCGTCTCGCCCCGGCCGGGCCCGCCACTCAGCCCCCCGCGCATTTCCAGCCCGGGAAGTACTTCCCATCGCCGCTGCCCATGGCTTCACACACAGGTCAGTGTCCCGTCTGGGCGGGTGCGGGACGGAAGGCTCAGCGGGAGTGGGATCGTTCGAGTTCGAGAGTCGAATGGGTGTCCGCCCCTCCGCTCCTCCGAGCAGCTCGCGAAGCTTTGGTTTCATTTCCCTGCCCTCCGCCGAGAGGGCCACGAGTCCGGCTAGTCCAGGAGCCGGGTCCTCAGTTTACAGCGTCCTTTCCCGGGGTCTCCCCCGGGGTCTCCGAGAGAGGGCAGCCCGCTAGCCCGATAAAAATAAAGCCTTCCGCTTCTGGGCACCCTCCCCCACCCCTTCCTGCACAACTAAATTCCGCGGAAACCTCTTTTCTGCATTCTGCATTCACCTCCTTGGGACGCTCTGGGGCTGGGACAGCGAGGAGCTTTCTGCGGAACAAAACGGCTGTGTAGCTGGGGGAGGGGGCCTGGGCGCGCCTGGCCCGCGGATTAGGGCGGTGTGCGCGGGGCGAGCGCTAATGGGGACTGCTGGTGTAAGACGATCAAATCCTGTTTCTATATAAAGCCTTGAAGTGTCAGGGCGAGAATGGGTTTGCAGGGGATGCATTTGCTTTAACAAGTGCCTCTGGTATCCCGCTAAAGCCGGACAAAGCGTGGCCAGAGCAGCCCGCGCCCGTGGAGGGCAGCGCCGCGCCGCGCTACGCTGGGGATTTCGGTGCAGGCGAGTGCGCGCGGCGAGTTTGCGCCAAGAGGAGAGAACCTAGGGCGGCACTGGTGGAGCCGGGCCGGGCGTCCGCGCTTCTGTCCCTTGCCAGAGCCCACAGGCCTTTGGAGTCCCAGGGTCGCCGATATTAACGACCAGGGGAAGGGCGTTGGAGCTCCGCGCCCCACTCCACGGAGGTCACTGGCCCTCTCCTGCGGAGTTTGTGGAAGTGCTAGGGGCTGCTTGGGGGACACTCAGGGTCACCACACAGGGAGGCTTGCTTTTGTTTACAGTTTGTTCTAAACATCAGAAATGTTGTTTGCTGATTTAAAAAAAAAAAATTGGCAGTAACAGTTATTATTGTAGCTTGATGAACTGTGAATACTAATAAAATTATATCTGCTTTAATGGGATTACAATTAGTGTGTGGATTAAAACGGATGGCAGAGATGGGGCTAGAAGGGAAACGTCGGAAGGGAGGGCAGTCAAAAAGCAAAACGTACATTTCCTTAAAAAAAAAAAATCTCGAAATTGCTTAATTACTAACGGGCTTCCAGCATTAACAGCCAGAGGGTATTCAAAGCTGCGGGCTCAGGGCTCCCTGCGGGGTCAGCCTGGCACTGGCCACTTGCTGTCCTGTTAGAGCCTTCCTCCAGGCTGCCCTGTTCTCTCCGTTCTCTTCTTTCTTTCTCTCCCTTTTCCTTCCTATAGATTTATAACTGGAAAGAGAAAAAGGACTGGCCTGAGCAATTGGTGATTTAAAAATACCTTCCTGCTGTCCCTGTGGTTATTAAGTATCTCTTCCCGCCCCTGTGCTGAGATACTGTCCACCCAGCTCAGGCCCCACTGGGGCAGCTAGAGAGGGGATTGTGGTGAAGGCAAGGACAGTTCCCCAGCTTTCCTACCAGCCCCTGCTTCTGGCTGCAGGCTGTGGCCCCAGCTGGGGGGTGGGGAGGCTGAACCTTGTGGATGGGGGATGGGAAGGGAGCATTTGCCCTCCCCCCTCCGATATGCAGTGCCCTCTAGCCTGGCAGGTCACAGTACCAGAGAGGACAGGCCCCTGACACCAAGGCTTTCATAGCAGTGCCCAGGTCAGTCCGGGCCATGAAGCCTGGGGAGACCAGGCTACTCCCTGTTTCCCATCACTTCAGGTCACTGCTGCTTCCTGACCCCATCTACCAACCCACAGCCTGGCCAGCTCCTGGTCAGCCGCCATTTCCCCTTCCTGCCCTTATTTCCAGACCTAGGCAACACCCAGTCAGGTGGGAGTGTGGTGGGGTGGCCTGGACCTTTGTCTTGCTCATTCTAAGTTTAACCACGTGGTTCTTGGAGTGCAGGCTGCAGAGGGTTGTGAGAGATTGCACTGGGCCTGCTGGCCTGTGTCCTGCGTTGCCTGTTGCCATTGCTTGACCCCAAACCCTTCCTGCGTCCCCCTTGCACAGGGGGGTGGGGGGGGGCCCTAGAGGGCGCTGGAGGTCTCTCAGGGCTTCCTTTTTAGGGGCTAGAGGGCCACATGTCCGCTGTTCCTGGAGGCCCAGTTTCCACTCCTTTGGGGACTGGAGGGACCAATTGTGCTTGGAGATGTCCGACCTGTTTGTGGTGGGAAGCCTGGCTGTGCAGCGTGCAGCCGAACTCGCAATCGCCGAGAGCCCGGATATGGTGCTGGTTTAAACATTTCGATACTTGTATTTTTAGAAAAGGAGTTACACTCGGGATCCCTTTGCTTTACTCTTCATCTACATAGGATCTAGGAGGGGAAAAAAATGTGTAATGAAGTTACACAATTTGTTTTTACATCTCATGTGTGGATTTCCAAATGGCCAGTTTGGTGGACTTTCTTCCTCTTCCTTGGGTGGCCCCGTTCTGCAGGCCAGGGATGCAGCAGCCCAGCCCGCTCTCCCTGCACCAGCCGAACAGGAAGATGAAACATGCTGGGGAAGTGTGCCCAGCTCCCCCTGGCAGAGAGTTCAGCCATCAGGGACGCAGGCCCTGCCTCCGCTGGTCTGCCTTCCCCCCTGCCTGACCTGGCAGGGCCACGCAGGCTGGACTGAGGGTCTCCCGGCTGGCTACCTTCCTCCCTTCCCACTCAGCACTTTCACATTGTCAGCCTGCGGGACTCCAGGGGGACACTGGGCTGTTGGGCTCCTTCCCTTGTTTTTCCAAACATGAAAGTGCTGGTGGCTTTACCCTCAGGCTGTAGGGTTTTATGGTAAAATGCTGTTCCAGTCACCTTGTCACCAAGAGTGCAATTAAAATGTTTGGAACCATTATTTTTAGTGCAGTGTTAGATTTTGTCTCTAATACAGATGGTCCGGAGGCAAAGCTGTGAAGTGGGGGGAGGGGGGCAAAACAAGGGTAGGGGAGTCAACAAAATCCAACCCAAGATTTCTCAACGGTTACTGCCTGCAGCAATTGGGGACCTCGCCTTTGCGCAGAGGGCAGCCCAGGCCCAGGGAGAAACCCAGAGAGCCCGATTTTGCCCTGCCCCTCCCCCTTAAAGCACGGTAGGCTCCTGTCCTGTCCTCCCAACATCCCCCTTGCCGGGGACTCTGGCATTGGGCTATTTCACATCTTAGTATGAATAATCTTGGATTCCCCTCCTGCCCCTCTCTTGTCTTTGGGGTGTGAATTGCCCAGGCCTGGACAGCCAGGTGCCCTGGGCTGGGGTTGCTCCCCTGGAGCTGCAACCCTCTTCCTGCTAAAAGTGCTTCAGGTGACCCGCCTGGAAATTAAATAAATAAAATCAAAACCACCAAAAACCCTGCCTCGCCCGTAGAGAAAAAAGATAATTTCCTAGTGTGAAAAGACCCCATCAAAGGTTCCCCCTTCCTCATCACGTGGGGTGTTTTTTTTTTTTTTTTTTGGTAAAGAAAAAAATACATTTTCGTAAATACCTCATTAACTCTATGACACGATGGAGTGTCTCTGCGGCAGTTACCAACATTAAGTAGGTGTGAAAAGAGCTACTTTCTGAAGGCTCTACCCACCCTGCTCCATCAGTGACAGAGCTAGACAGCAAAGCTGCCACCCTGCCCAGCGGAGCCGCGGGGCTCCGGGAATCTGGCAGCTGAGGACAGGGCTGGCTGCGGTGGCCGCGCCCACCCCGCTGCAGCCGTTTTTGGAATGTGGGTTTTTTCTCCGTGGGGCTGTGCTGCCACCATGTCTGATTATTCCTATAAGGACACCAGGGTGTTCTATAGGAATATCCAGGTCATGTGAGCAATAGAGTGAGTTAGGGAGGGGGGCAGGGAGTAGCACTGACACACAGCACCTCTCCCCGAACACATGCACCCCCAAACACTCCCCGGTTATTCTTAGAAATCCCCCTCTTCTCCCTGCGAGACAGGGTTCAGCAGCCCGCACAGACAGGACAAAACGCATCGGAGGTTGTTAGAATAACATGGATGAGGCTAAAAATACCCTTCAGAAACACACATAAAAAAGCCAAATCCAACAACAGAATGAGCTAAAAATATTCCAGGCTTTGGCAAAGAGCACAGAGTTAAATAAATTATACAAGAGCCATTCATGGGAGCAAGTTGACTTTCTCTCTTACGGGAACTTGGTTCAAGCTAATAAAAATAATAATTTACTAGCCACTGAGCTTTGCATGAGTTTAAATTTAATTGGTGGGGCTTCTGGCGTTTGTCACTTCTTGGCGATTAGTGGGCTTGCCCTGGCCCAGGGCAGGGTGGGGAGGGGGTGCCGAGGACAGGGTCCCCGGCTGCGGGGGCATCCTCCCTTGAGGAACAGAGCCCAGTGCTAGGGCAGGATGCCCCGGAGGCCAGAAGAAGAGGAAGACTGCTAGGGGTTCATTGGGAAGACAGAGAAGGAACAAGCAAGGTGCGGCTATTTTAATTTGATAAATGATGGTACACCTTTAAGAGTGTGTTTTAACAATCAAGATACACTCCAGCAAGTTGATAGGATGTTCGCTGTCAACTTACATATGTCATCAGAGCAGGCTGTGAGCGTAAATAATGGGCAAGCACTCAGGATGCGCCGCAGCCTCTCCTGGAGGCCCAGGCTAGCAGGTAGCACCCAGTCTATGGGCACCCTCTCCTGTCATGCCCCCCACTCTCTCTCTCTCTGTGTCCGCAGCCAGAGGAGAACAGGAATGAGGGACTCTGGATGCTTCTTTCACCTTGGGCAATTTGGTCAGGGTCCCTCCTCCCTGGGGAGTTCCCAGGTCTCACTATCAAAATAAGAGCTTCAGGAATTCTTGTTCAGAAAAACCACTGTGGGTATTATCTGAGGCTAGAATCAGGCAGCAGATGTTTAAATGCAGCTTTTCCCAGGAATTTTAAACTTCCACTCTTTAAGTTGGGGTCAGGGTAGTCCCCTTTGCTCTCTCCAGTTCCTGGGCTGTTCCCTAACTAAATATTCTGGCACGTCTCTGCTGGCCCTCCTAACTCCCTAAGGACTACATTTCCCAGCATGCTTTGGTCTAACTCCAGGGTTCGAGGCTGGGACCTTCCATGCCCTGGCTATGGGAATTCCCAAGCACAGATAGAATTCGGCCAGTGCCACTGGGAATAAGTGCTTTCCGGGCAGGCAGGTGAAAGGGACCTTGGTTGTTATCCCTAGAGCCCCCTTGCCCTTTCCCCTCTGAGGCCTCTGGGCCCCACCTGGCTTCCTTCCTACCGTAAACATGGGAATATAGTCCCCCTGGACTGAGAGCTGCCCCTGACCCCATGTCCTGGACGCTGTGGCAGCTGCTGCTTGCTTGTCTCTCACCCCTGAGCTCAGTCTGTGACGGGCTCACCCTGGGAACAGGGTGAGGGAACTGTCAGGGAAGGGGTGCAGGGGCTCTACTTGGTGGCAGAGGACCGTCCCTGGTGAGGCATTCCCCCGCCTTGCACGCGCCTCACACACCTAATATCTTCAAACAAAGTAACTACCTGTTTTACTACCAGCATCCCCCAAATGAGGCGGAGATTTCCAAAGAAGCCGTCCCCAGGACAGGCAGCCTCAGGCCCCTCTGGAGGCTGGCCAGCTGCTCCTCACCTGTCAGAGGAGGTTCTGAAACCCTCAGCTCCTGGGCAGCCTCCTGCCCAGTGCACTCCTTGGAGGCCCAGAAGGTCTCTCTCCTTGCTTTGCAGACACACTGCGAAGGGCTTCTGTGTGCCCTGTCTGAGGCAAGAGGATGGCTTGCTCTGCTGGGTGTCCCACCCGCCGGCAGGGAGCAGCCCCCCTGGGTTCACTCTTCCCCATTAACCTCTGGGACCTCATTTCCCCCCACCACAGACACAGTGCAACAAGCAAAATGACAAAAATCACAACCAGTGTGCAATGTCTGGGAAGTGGACCAGCAGCCGGGCTGCGCTGGGAAGGGCCCGGCTGGGGCCCAGGGCGTGGGGCGGTGCTCGGCTTTGGCTCCGTTGCTCTGCCTGCTGACGTTTTTATGGGATAATATACCGTTTAGACCACGCAGGCCTATTTGTCAGTGGGCTGCCCCTGTTTGTCGTAATATATAATATCACTGCCGCCCGTGGTCCTGCGAGCAGCTGCCACAGCAGGCTCTGGGGACAGGTGGGTGCCGGGTGGGATCAGGAGAGGTGGTGGTCCGCGTGGAGCAGGGGGCGCCAGGCCCTGGTTACCAGGTCCGCACCGGGTCTGGGGTGGGCCTCAGCCTGGCAGGAAGGCGTGCAGCCCCCAACCTGGGAGCCAGCGGGCAGCATGGCAGGCTGTGGCTGCAGCTGTCCCTGTGATTAGGTTCCAGATCGGACCAGCCACCAGCCCTTGTCTTCATTCCGACCTAGGGGAGCAGACAGGTGGGCTGGGCCCTCCCCCAACAAAGCCTCCACTGTCTTTGAAAGAAGAGGCCGTGAGGCCCGCGGGGGCATTGCGGCTTCCCCTGGGCCGGCTGCAGGCTGGAGCAGCCCACCCTCACTCAGTGCAGGGACTTGGTTTCCTAAGGGAAAATTCCAGAAATGAGGGAGGGCAGCAGACAGTAGCCGGGCCTCCCATGGAGGCCCCGGGCAGCTGCTAGGTCTGAGGCAGAGGGTGACCTGGGGAGCAGTGCTTTCGTGGGGTCCCCTGCCCTGCCAATCAAGAATCCTTAGCATGTTCAATAGGAAGCACACTGCCTGCCATCGTCCCCTGGAAAAGCCTGGTCCTGCTTGGACCTCCTTCCCACCTGTCCTTCCTTGGTGTCCAGGGCTGGCTTTCCCTGTCCTTCTGCCAGCGGGTCCAGGGAAGGAGCAGCATGGCCCCTCCACCCAGAGCCAGGCAAGACTGAGCCCTTTGGTCTGCATGCTGGGAGCAGAGCTGGACGAGGTGGGGGTGAGTGGGTTCAGGACCAAAGAGGGCAGGCCAAGGAGGACAGCTGGGGACAAGAAAAGCAAGGAACAAGCTCTGGGTGGGGAACCATGGCAGGGGTGGGGAAGGGGCCATGCTGCAGATGGCCACACTGCATCCCCTTGATGGAGCAAAGGCACACCTGCAGACCTTGACCCCGACGTCCCAGCATCCCTGGCCGTCACCACCCCTGTCACAGCCAGCAGTGAGCTGCGGGAGCTCACATGTGCTCACAGTGGCAGAGGTGGCCGTCCATGGCTGCCCGGTCACGTGCAGGCTCACCCTTGTGCTGGCTCCCATGGCCCAGGGGGACCCACGTCCCCCCAGCCCTGGCAGAGCCAGGCTGCCCAGAGCCAGGGAGGGGCCTGTTCCTCCAGGTCTTCCTCATCACCGCTCTGCCCTTGGCTCCCGGTGCCTGCTGGAGGGAGTGGAGCTGCGGGCCCTCAGTGACCATCTAGGGCAAGGCCCAGGACCTCCGCCGGGCCGACAGGCTGCCCACCCCCACAGTGTGCCTTGGACTCCCCCATCCCTAGTGACCTCTGAGATGTCCTGTGTCACGTCCAGACCAAACACTTTGGGTGAGCCGTCCCCCACCAGGTGCCTGGCCAGCTTCCCACCCTAGCTAGCCTGCACCCTCCCCAGGCCCTGCCACTGACGCAGAGTCCCCCCACCCCACCCAGCACTGGGCTCTGCTTCCCTCCCCCTGCTCCTCAACCCTGGTCCCCTGCCCCAAACCCCAGCTCTCATGTCATGGCCCTTGCTACTGGCCACTGTCTGCCACCCTGTCCTTTTCTTTCTGTTGTCCTTGAGAGATGCACACTCTTAGCCACCCTAGTCCTTCTATCACATGCCCAGCCACCTATGTTCCCACCTCATCTGTCCCCAGACACTGTCTCTGTCCCCTGGCCCTGCCCAGAATTCTGATCCACAGTGGGTCCAGGGGTCTGGGGGCACATTGTTTTGAGCCCTCAGGTGATGCTGACGCAGGTGGAACACAACAGCTGGGCTGCGCTGGGAAGGGTCAGGCTGGGGCCCTGGGCATGGGGCCCAGGCCTCAGGCCTCCTGACCCTGAACACATCCCCCCATCCCCCCCCCCCCACCGTCCACATGGCCACCTCTCTACCCTCATGTCTGATGTCCACTGGAGCTTTCCTGGGAAGCACAACCTCCTGGGCCTGCCCCCCTCCTGCCTCCCTGCTGACCCCTGACCCCTACTGCCTATACAGGACTGTCTCGTGAGGTCTTGCAGGGGCCACTGACCAGTCAGCCTGACCAGGGTGCTTAGCCCCGTGCCCTTCCCCCACATCGGGCCCACTTTCCTGTGGAGTGGCTGGGTCCTGAGTCTGCACTGTCTGAGTCCTGTCCTGTCATAGCTCCCAGGGCTGGGCCACACCATTGGCTGGGCTCCCTCTGCCCCAAGCCACCAAGGGCCACAGGCAGGGAACCTACAGGTGAGGCCTGTTTGGTTTTTCCTCTACTGAAAAAGAGGAAGATGAACGATCGGCCAGGGAACCTGAGTTAGAGGAGAAGGGGAGCCCCACCCGGCGGCATCCTCTGCTGGTCTTCCCCAGGCAGGGGGCTGAGCCAGCACCCCCTCGTCCTCAGAACCCTTCAGTTGTCTGCACAGGTCACATGCTACTTTAAGAGGTGTGGGAGCAGGTTGTGGGGTGCTGGAGACGGGGTGCAGCCAGCCCAGAGGCCCAAGCTGGAAAGCCAGAAGGGACTGTTCCTGGAGAGACACTGCCCCACCCCACTGCTGGACTGCCCCTGGTGGGGTGGCCAGGACCGTGTCTGTCCATCTCATGCTGGGGCTCCAGTGGGAGCGGGCACCTAGGATCAGGGACAAAAGCCAGTGACTTCATCTGGGCCACAGGGTGCCGGCAGGTGAGGAGGGGCCCTGGGAGAGAGCAGTCCCTCCTGGAGTGGTCGGGGGTGTCTGCAGAGGTCTGGCCGACAAGGGGCCAAGTGTGCATCTGCTGTGCTTGACCAACAGGGGACCGTGAGAACGCAGGACGAAGGGTCCAGGTCTGGGCACTCGCCCTCCCTGCCCCCTGACATCGCCACGTGCTGGCCACCACCTCAAGCGCTCGCCAGCCTGAAGAGGGCTGTGCCAGCCGTGAGCCGCGGTGACATCAGATCCATGTCACCAGGCTGCAGTGCCACCACCTCAGGCCCCTGCACACTGCATGGCCGTGCTTTGTAGACCTGTGTCTGTCTCCTGCAGGCCGGGGCTCACTGCACAGCGCCTGGTGGTCAGTGTGGTGGCCTCTCCCCAGGACTTGGTCTTCCTCCTGCCAGAGGCCTTTGTGGGACCTCAGACACAGATCTAGCGGTGCTTGCCCCTTGTGGGCACTGCTGGCCTTCCCTGCCACAGGATCTGATCCAAGAGCCCACGTGAGCTGGCTGGACCCACACAGGTAGCCTGGGCACCCCCTTGACCCTGTGTCACTCCGAGGAGCTAGAGGGGACCCTCTTTTTGGTGTCTGTCTCCAGGCGCTGAGGCTTTGGAACCTGCTGTGACCACAGAACTGGGAAACTTGAGTGCAGAGATCGAGCCTCCTCACCCCCGTCTGTCCTCGCTCCTCCTGAGTGATGCAATGGCAGAGGGGCCCTGGCCCTGCTCTGGGGTGGGGTCAGCCTACACTCCTAGAGCCCCTGGCAGTGCAGTTGAAGGGGGCTGTCAGGGACACCAGCAGATGGCCTGGGGTAGGTCCCCAGGGCAGGAGGGCGGGGCTGCCTGTGTCCCCTGGGGAAGGGGACTGTGAGTCAGACCTGGCTCCTCTGCGTCCTGGGGCAGATGCGGCCCTGCCCTCACTGCTGCAGCTGAGGGTCTGCTCATGGTGGGGGTGCCCCGAAGGGCCTGAGGGAGCAGCACCCAGACCCTGCCCCTCCAGGCAGCAGGGCTCAGAGCTGTGGTCAGCCCTGGCCACTGAGAGTGAGGCATGGGGAGGACGAGTGGGCTCGAGGACCCTAGGAAGGACCTGGACTCTGGATGGGAGGGCCATGTCTGGGGCTGGCTCCTTCCTCAGCAGCGGAGGCAGAGGATCCTGACCAAAGCAGGGAGGCAGGGTCTCTGAGGTCTGAGGGTGGGTCGGCTACCCACCTTCCTTCCCCCTTCCTTCCTCTCCTCTGCCTGCACCGTGGAGCCATGGTGCTGGTGGCCTGGGTGGTGGCTGGTGGGGGATATGTCCCCCCTGCGAGGCCCCCCCACCTCAGCCCTCCGGCAGTGGCCTTCCAGTCCGCCCTGTTGGCTCTAAGCAGGTCCTGCCCGTCATCCCCAGAGCTTGGGCTGGTCTCCACCCCCAGCTCATCTCCGTGAGGTCCTACCCACGAGCTCCTCACGGCCCTGCCCCTCCAGGAATGGGTCACTCTTCCCTTTTAGCTTTCCCTGTTCCTGTCCCTGTGCCCACGGCGGGTCCTGATCAAGAAGGCATTTGCACTTAGCCTGACATGGCCCAGGTCACTTTGTCCCCCAGTCCAGCAGGTCTGGGCAGGTAGGAGGTGGAGCTGGGCCCCAAGTGTGGGCACGGTGAGACTTAGGAGCAGTGAGAGCAGACCCCTCTGTCCCTGGCCGGTGAGCCAGCCCTGGGCGCATGGCCGCCTTGCCCTGTGCGGGAAGGAGAAGCCAGACTCCACGGCCCCTCCATCTGCGGCTCTGCTCTGCTCTGCACCACGGCCACCTCAGGCCAGCAGGGCACCCCATGGGCAGTTTGCCTGGAAGCCAGTCCCCTTTTTGAGACTTGTTGCGTCCCTTTGGGTATCCTAAAAATAAGCTTTTAATTGGCTTTAAATTAATATTAAAATTAAATCTAAATTGAATTGTAATGCATCTTCAGGCCAACCCTGAGAAATCCCCCCCGTCCACGTGCACACAGCTGAAACCACAGAAAACCGGAAACCACACACCGGCTCCACGGCCTCCGCCCAGGTGCAGAATCATGGGGAATGCTCAGCACAAGTCCAGGCTGCCAACTGGGCCCTTAGGTGGGCAATGGACCAGGGAGCGCTCCTCTGAGCGTTAGCTCCTTTGAGGTTAACTGTGGGGTACCCCCAGATGCCTAGACAGGGAGGTGCCTGTGCCCTGGCAGGCGGGGGCCGCTTTTCCACACAGCCCTCAGGACTCAGGGACACTTGGGACAGCGGAGCAGGACATGGGAGGCTTCCTGCCACAATCTGCATTTCTCACTTGTGCAGAGGCAGACCATGTCCCCTGAGCCACTGTCCCCCCTCCCGCAGGACCTCCCCTTGCCTTCCCGAAGCTCCCTCTGCTTGGAGCTTGTGGTGATGCTGTAAGCCACGTGTCCGGTCTCGTCTCCTCGTGTTAGTTAGCTGGGGCCGTTTGTCAGATCTCCCCAGATTCAGCAGTGGAAACAGCAGATGCTAACTTCACAGCTTCTGTGGGTCAAGAATCTGGGACCTGTGTTGGCCGGGGCTGTGGGCATCTTGGGCATCTTCAGGTTAACTGGGGGGTCCCCGGCCGTCGTGGGCCTCAGGTCTGTGCTGGCCTTGGCGGAGACAGTGCCTGCCCACAGGGCCACTCCACAGTATGGCACGCCGGCCCAGCCTGTCTGACTCCCCTGCGGGTGGCCCCTCACTTTGCCAGTCTGTTCATGGAAGCGGGGCTGTGAAGGAGTGCATCCGGGGTGAACTGGGGGCCACCTTGCTTCTCCGTGGCTGTAACTGCCCACCCTGCCTTCTGGCTACTGGCTGGGCAGACACCCTTGGGAATCCTGTGGCCAGGCCAAGCCTGGAACTCACTGGAAACCCCCTCACTCTCCACCTCTGTCCCTTCCAGCTCAGGCCCTGGATGTGGCCAGGCTGCACTGCATATCCTGCCCCCCCATGTCCTCCCCTCTTCTCTTCCAAACCCTGCATCACTGCTGCCCCAGGCCTCCGTTCTGGGTGTCCCCTCCATGTGGGGCCCCCTGACACGTGCAGGGCATCCCCTGGCCCCAGGGCACTGGTGTCCACCCTCAGCCCAGCAGCATCTTACCCTCTGTGGGAGCGGGTTCCCAACTGTACCACTCGAGGGGGGAGCAAGTTGGCCCCCAAAGAGCTTGAGGATCCTTGTGACCCACTGTGAGTGGAGGGCCAGGGCTACAGGTCAGAGCACGTGGGCCACCCATGGCTTCTTCCCATCCCGGCTGGCCTAGGGCGAGGGGGTGACCCTGGCACAGTGTGGGCATTCAGAGGCTCTCTAATGAAGGAGCTGGGACTGAATTTCACTCTCTGGACAATGCTCAGGGCTTGCTCTGTGGCTTGGATGACCAGGGGGTGTGCCCTCTGGTCTGGGCAGCACTTTCTCCAGCTGTTCCGTGCCGGCTGCCTGCTCAAGTGGGGTCAGGTCCCCCAGGGTGCTCCCCCAGCCCACCTTGGGCCAGCCCAGGCTCTGGAGCAGACCCAAGGTAGCTCCGCCCCTCCCTGGGCCCGGCTTCCTGGGAATAGGAACTGCCCTGACCTGGCCGTCTGGACCAGGGTGGTCTGAGAGCCCCTGTGGGTCTGCCAACTCTCTGAAGATCGCAGGGGGAACACTTCCAGGGACCTCACTCTGCCCGGGCAGCCCCAGCCCTGAGCCTCAGGCCCCCATGTCACCCCGCCACCTGGGTGCCGCAGGCCCTCTACCCATGTCACCCAGCCACCTAGGTGCCACAGGCCCTCTTCCCATGTCACCCCGCCACCTGGGTGCCGCAGGCCCTCTTCCTGGGAGCCCCTCATCATGGGATGTGGCTTCCCCACCCCAGAAGTCCCCCTTACCCTGCTTAAAGGAGTTCTGAGAAACACTCACCTGCCAGGAAGCCCAGGCTCTCCTCGTTCTCAGACAGGGGAGCGCGGGGCTGCGGGAGGCTTGGCTCCGCTCTTTCTTTCTTTTTTGGTGCTGCAGTTTGAACCAGGGCCTCAATGCCAGGCCTGTGCTCCACCACTGAGATCCCCTCTGAAAGTGCCACCTAAGCCAGAGAGCAAGGCCCCTGGGATGTCCTTCTCCTGGGGAGACGAAGAAGGGAGTCCTGCTGTGGCCTCCCTGTGTGGCCGCGGCCACCTCTGCCTGTGTCCCTACTTGGAAGCCACTGAAGGACACTGTAGTGCCTCTGGGAGAAGGCATGCAGTCCTGGTGGCCCCAGGGGCCAAGTGGCCCCCAGCTCCCTGACTTGGCAATGCATTCTCCTGAGAAATAAACACCGTTTGTGACAGTTGGTGACATCTTCTCCACGCGGCACTCCGGCCTTCAGTGCTCATCCTCATGCTCCGTGTGCCTGCTCGGCCGCGCCTCTCGCCGGCCCCTCCAGGACTCCAGGTGTGGGAGCACCAGAGGCTGGGCAGCTGTCCCCAGCCAGGAGTGCTGGACTCAGGCAGCCACTGCCTCAGTTTCCCCTCTGGCCACCTTGCCCAGGGTGCCCCACTCCCCGGGGCACAAGGCTAACCCTAACCCTAACTTGCACCTTTGTGTTTCCTTCCCAGCCCTTCCCCCTCTCCCCTGCTCATCCCGGGGTAAGGTTCTTGCTCCCTGGGCCAGCCTGGACCCCCCTCAGGTTCCTGTTCTGCCCCTTGCGTGCACAGCTGGGTGCTGAGCGCAGGGTCCCAGGTGGTGGGGAGTTCCGGGGGGAGCTTCACTGGGAAGGGGGCCAGGCAGCACTTTTCAGGGGCAGCCAGGCTGGGTGTGAGCGTGGCATTGAGAAAGAAAGTCTGGAAGGGTGACGAGTCCCCTTGAGAGGGCAGCCCTGGAGTGTGAGTTGCTGGGTGACTGAGCCAACTGTTCGTGAAGCAGTTGTCTGGGAAACGAGGCCAGGACGCTGTCACTGGCAGCATGACCTGGAGTGCCCCTTCACCCCACTGGTGCTGCTCCCACTCCCCAAGGCCTGCCTATTCTGGGAGTCAGTCGTTGGTGCTGGTCCTGCTCCTGAGCTGGTGTGCACTGAGCCACCGCTGCCACCACAGCCACCGTCCCCAGCTCCCTGGTGCTCCTGAGCTCCAGTGGCCAGGGAGCTCTCCCAGCCCAGGGTGGCAGCTGACCCCCTGCTGGGAACGATGCCTACCATGAGCCAGAGTCTGCCCGCGGGTCTGTGTGGGCCAGGCTGGGTGACCACCAGGGAGGCCTGGGTCAGGGGGCTGCTCTGGGGTCACGGCCCAGGTGGGTACCCCAGGTGGGGTCGGTGGGGGAGGAGCTGTTGTGTACCCGGGGTCTGGGGCAGTGACTACCCTCAGAGCCATCACAAAGCCCAGCGCTGGCTGTGGTTGCAGTCCAGGTGCTAGGCCTGTGACGAAGGGCTGCAGGCCCCACACCTTCAGGCAGGCCAGGCCGCATGGACCTGCAAGGAGGGCACGGAGGAGGGCAGGGAGCCCGCCCCCAGGTGGCCCCTGGCCTGCACCTGTCTCCACTTTCTTAACTCCTCAGGCTGCCCAGGCTCTGGGCCCTCCACTGAGTATGGCCAACATCACCACAGTGGGCTGGGGGCGGGGGTCCGTGTGCTGTGGGTGGTCCGTCTGACAGATGGTAAGTCCTGCCCGTGCAGGAGAGCGGTGTGGGTGCCCAGAGCTGCACCAGAGCCTCCAGCCGGTCTCTGAGGGGACCTGCACTGGGCATGTGTGAGCCCACACTTGTGTATTTGTGAGTCTGCGAGCCTGGGTGTGCCTTGTGGGGTGCACGGTGTGTGCGTGTGCGTGTGCACAGGTGTTCCTGATGCATGTGGGACCTGGCATCTGGTTGGCATGGCCCACACCCAGCTGCTGGCCCTCCTCTGGGCAGTGGGAAGGACATTGTGTGCGCTGGCCTGTAGGGTGCTTGCCCAGGCTGTGGGGGCAGGTCGTGGGAAGGGGCTGACCCGCCCCCGCCACCTTCCCATGCCCTGCCCGTGGGGGGGGCCCACCTGCCTGCTCAGGGGAGGGAGCAAGGGACACAAGGAAGGGATGACCAAGGAAGAGAAGACAGGCGGCCCCTGTGCCCCACCTACCCACCCTGGGGACACTCTGAGTCACTCTGGAAGGTGGAGGGAGTCCAGGGCCACCCCAGTGGGTAGCCTTGGCCCCCCTGCTCCCCTGCCCTCGCCAAAAGCTAAATTTACTCTTTTAATAAGAACCAGGCGTAGATGTGATTTTCCTTTTCTTTTATTAGTTCTGGGCAGAGGTGGTTGGCCTGTCCCCTGTCATCGTTGCCTCCAGTCATTTCCACGCTGGCTGGGCTGAGTGGCCCAGCAACCACAGGGCTTTCCTATTATGGCAGAGAGGGGCTTCCTCTGGGCCAGGGGGAGTTTGGAGGGTGCTCCTGGGATGGCGGAGGGGCTTCCCAGTGACTGCTGTGTCCTCCGCCCACCCGTGTCCCACGCCCACTGCTCCACATTCTTGGCCTCCCCACCCCCACCCCGGGTTCCCGGCCTTCCTGCCTCCCGCCTCCCTCCCTCTCCTGTTCCTCCCTCCTTGGGCTCTGCTTAGCCTCCCTCCTCCAGCCACCTGTAGGGAGCTGGGGACGGTGGCTGTGGTGGCAGCAGTGGCTCAGTGCAGCCAGATGTGGGTTGAGCACTGCTGCATGGACTGACACCTGTGGCTGTGGTGCAGACTCAGGGTGGGACTGCCCAGAGATAGAGGGTTCACAGGTCCCACCAAGCCTGCCCCTATGGGGGCCTGAGAGGGCTTTCATTCTGGGGAAGGTCCATCCTGCTTTCCACGTGGGAGGGGAGATGGGCCAGGGGCCACACGGCCAGCTCTCCAGAATACACAAGACACCAGAGGCCACTTCCTGTCCAGAGAGGTGGCTGAGAGGCAGAGCTGGGGGCTGGCCCTCAGGCAGGCAGGGCTGGGGTCTTGGCTGCAAGCTGGGGTAGACTCAGGAGGCTGGAGTCCCTCTACCACCTGTGGGCCTGGACGTGCCCCCATTGCAGGTGGATCAGGTGGGCAGACGGGCCAGGAGCCTTGCCAGTGCTTGCCCAGCCAGTAAGGGGATTATTCTGGTGGAGGCCTGACCCTTGGGCAGTAGCTTCTTCGAGAACCTGCCCAGCCCACGTACCCTCATGCCCAAGAGTGGAGTCAGCTCAGGCTGGCACCCATGGCCTCAGGCCCTAGCTGTGTGTCCAGCCAGAGCCTGTTGCACACCCAGACGGTGCACACTTAGAGCCATGCACACACACCTAGTCACAGACACACCCAGAGACAAGCGTGCACTCTTGAGACACACTCCATGAGAGTCCACACACAGTTCCTGCCCAGGGATGGGATTTTAAAAAAATATTTATTTTTCAGTTTTCGGCGGACCCAACATCTTTATTTTTTATTTTAGTGGTGCTGAGGACCCAACCCAGCGCCCCACGCATGCCAGGCGAGCACGTTACTGCTTGAGCCACATCCCCAGCCCCAAGGATGGGATTTTTTATTTGCTTTGTTTTATTTGGTGCCGGGGATTGAACCAGGGGCGCTCTACCACTGAACTACACCCTGCCCTTTTTATTTATTTATTTTTGTGACAGGGTTTCACTAAGTTACCCAGGCTGGCTTCGAGCTTGCAGTCCTCCTGCCTCAGCCTCCTGATTGGCTCAGACCAGCCCGTGCCACCCTGGCCCTGCCTACTCCTACAGCACACACTCCCCATGTGGTCTTGTGCTAGGGGGGTGTCCCTGGGCTGTATCTGGGAGTCAAGGCCCGCGCACATGCTCTCCTGGCCTGATATGTGTCACCTGGTCCGAGGTGAGGGTTAGAGTGGCCCTTCCACCAGGGCCTGGCCTCATCTGTGGCCTCTCCTCCTCCTCCTGGGCAGCCAGATGGTCAGATGCCGCCCCCTGCCTCCAAGCGGGCTGGACCTAGCCTTTCCCCCTACATTCAGTGTCCAGGAGGAGGCCCCACGTGGAAGTCCTCCCTCCATCCCTTGGAATGAGAGGAATGTGGGGCAGGGCGGAGGGGTGTCTGTCCTTCCTCCTCTCCTCCTCTGCTCCCCAAGGGGCTTGGCTCTGCCCGGGAAAGGCACTTTCAGTGCCACTCATCCAGGCTGCCCACACCTGCAGTCTCTCGTGGCTCCTGGTGTCCCCTGGGAGAACAAGGGACAGCTCTCCTGGGTCTGACAGAGCTGGGTGTCCCCAGGGCCTGAACAACCTTTCAGAGAGATGGGGAGGCTGGGGGGAGAGGGGAGCCTGCGCGGGTGTGAGAGGGAGGGAGGGTGGGAGCTGGCGCTGGTGGCGGGTGCAGCCACCAGACACAGAGCCAGGAAGGCCCTTGCCAGCAGTCAGCTGGGCTTCCGGAAGCAACAGGAGCTCAGCGAGCCTGGGAAGGGCCTTGCTTCTCAGGAGCTGCCGCCATCTCAGTGAGCGGCGCTTTGTTTTTTTTTTGTTTTTTTTTTTTACAACCCATTTCACAGTTTCCAGAAAGGAGGGTGCTGTGTCAGTGGCTCACGTAGCTCAGAGCAAATGCTGGTCCTGGAGCTCTGCCCCACCCATCTGCCTGCCCTGGCTGGCGTCATCCTGCGGAGCCGGCAGCCTGGCAGAAGAGCCCCGTGGACAGGCAAAGCCCCTGCCCAGCTTGGTGGCTGGGTCCTCACAGGCGCCTGGGCAGGGCTCTGGACAACCAGTCTGGCCGAGGAGGCGGCCCTGGGGGCTCTGGGCTGGCACCTGACTCCCAGGCGGGAGCCCCACCTGCACCCTCCAGCCATCCAGCATCTGTTGGCCACCTCGGCTGGGCCGGTGGGCGGGAGGAAGGCCTGGCCCCCACCAGTCCTGCGGGGCCACGTGGGGCGCCTCTGGCTCAGCTGCTGCTGCTGTGGCCACCTCCTGTGGGCAGCTGCTCCACACAGTGGGCCTCTGGTCTAGGGCCTGGCGGAAGGGTCATCGAGATTCCCGGGCTGCCCAGGGACCCCAGCCCAGCTCTGCCCTGCGGTTCTCCCAGCCCTCCTGTTGCTGGCAGTAGCCAGGGTCCAGGTGGGACTTGTGTCCCGTGCAGGTTGGCTGGCCTTGGGTCTGGGACAGCAGGGCCTCCAGGGATGGGGCTGGGCCTGAGGCGGCAGTGGCCCAAGCCCGTCAGCCGGCCCTCCTGCTTGCTGGCTTCCGGAGCCGTTCTCTCAGCCAGCCTGGCGCCCGGGCCAGGCCACCGATGTGTCCTGGGCAGAGCCGAGGTGGCTGGAGCGGGCAGCAGAGCCTGCCTCGTAACCAGGGCTGCAAGCTGGGCAGTGGGGTCACTTGGTGGGGCTGATGTGTAGCACAGATGGCTACCTCAGTGGCCTCCCCTTCTGGGGAGAGCCCCCTGTGTGACCTCTGTGATGAGTGAGGGAGAACCCAAGGCAGTGGCCCTAGGCAGACTCAGTGGGCCAGGACACCTCCTGGAATAAACAGGTCCACTTAACCTGGCCCAAACCTGTGTCCTGCTCCCTTATCAGTCCTGTGGTGACGTGGGATCTGGGACCCTGGTGGCCCTGAGTCGGCAGGTCTGTGAAGCCCCCGGCAGAGGAGGTGTCGACACCGTGGGTGCCAGGTCCTGGGTCCTGGCCAAAGGGGGCTCATCCCCTCAGCCCTTTCCACTGCACAGGGCTCTGGTTGTCCCCTCCTGGACTGCGCTCGGTAGGCAAGGATTTTGCCGACAGGAAGGAGCCTTCAGCCCAGTTCCCGGCCAGGGTTGGCCCACAGCTCTGGCCCTGGCCAGGCCCCAGCGCACCAGGCTCCCAGGCAGCCCCTGCACCCGCTCTGTATGGGGTGGGCCACTGATCAGGAGGAGGGGGCTGGGGAGGTGGCAACCCATGGCTCTGCTGGTTGGGCATGCTGCCACCACCCAAGTTCTTAAAGCTAGAAGTGACAATACGGGTGCAGATGCCCTGTCCCAGGCTGCCCAGGGGCTGGGCAGTCTTATGGAGCCAGCAGTCCTTGTCCCCACCCTAAGGGGGCTTGCTGCCCACCAGGAGAATGCCCATCTGGCAGGGCTGCAGAATCTGCTCACAGGCCCAGGGCAGTGGGACATCACCCTGTCAGAGAGGGCCAGTGTTGGTGGAGGGGACTGGCAGGGCAGGGAGCTCCTATCCAGGTGACCTGAGGTGTGGGCCTGCTGGCTGGGCAATGAGAGCCCTTGGCAGTGGCCGCCCTCATGGGCCAGGTCTCCACGGGGACAGGCTCTGTGTGGAGACTTCTGAGGCTCTCACAGCAGACTCAGTGCCAAGGTTGCCTGTGCCTGGAATTGGGGCGCAGGGACACCTGCTGTGACTCTGGAGAGTGGGTCCCAGAAACACTCAAGCGGAGGGCAGTGGGTCTCGGGTAGCTCCTTTCTTGTGCTTCATTCTTGAACCTACTCTAGTGAAATGGAGCCCCCTGTATGGTGGGGACAGGGGACCAGCCCTTCCTCAGCAGGAAGAGGAGAAAGGAGTGCTGGTCCCCCACAGATGGCCCCGCCTGGCACTACCCCCCAGCTACCAGGTTCTGGGGCAGGGCTCCCTGCCTTAATGGGTTCACAGAAGCCAGTTGTAAAGAGACTCCCCTAGAGGGTCCCCCAAGTTGGGAGACAGGCTGGTGTGGAGCACCGGGGCACCTAGTCTAAGGGGCTCCATGTGCGTCTCCTGCCATAGCAGGAAGTGACATGCAGCCACCTGCAGCCTGTCCCTGGCATGTTCCCTGCCCTCGTGGAGCCAGGGTGGAGGGCTGGTGGGCCTGCAGTGCTGTCCCCCAAGGTCCCCAAGCCATGGGGCCCCCTCCTGGATGGCACAGGAACAGAGGGTTAGTAAGAACCCCTCCCAGGACCAAGATCCATCTCCTGGGTGGAGGCATGATGAGACCCCACTCCTGGACTCTGGCTTGGGGGCCCAGCCCTCCTGAGCAGGCCCACCCGGATGGCCCCTGGGGGCTGTGGCAGTTGGTTTGTTTCCTGTGCCCCTCGGAGCCTTGGGAGAGCGCTGTGTGCCTCAGTTTCCCTAGGTCCGAAGCCCTGGGGATTCTGTCCTGCCCCCTGCCTGCTGCAGTGTGGGAGAGCTCAAGGTGCAGGGTTCCCAGGCCCAGGGCCTGGAGAGATTTTTTCTCCAGACCTGACTTTTGGACTCGGTTGCTTCCCACCATCCTGGGGAGGAAGGGGTGGGTGGGGCTTCCCTGGGAGGGCCGGGGGGTGGGAAGGCCTGGGGGACTTGGGGCGGGCCTGGGCGGGGCAGAGCGCTTGCAGCTGGGCGGCCACACTCATCCAACAGGCATGCCCCCCCAGGGTCCCTGGAGCAGGGCAGGGAGGCCACACTTCCCTTCCCAGCCCTGAGTCCCCCCCCTGGCTGGACACGCCTGTGGTCTGGCTGGGGCCCCTGGCAATCCCAGGCCTGTGGTCCGGGAAGTCCCTGGCTCCCAGGCACCTAGGGCCTGCTCTTCCTCTCCCCACTCAGAGGCCCCCTCCCCACCCACGTTCACAGACCCTTCCTCGGAGGCTGTGACTGGGAGAGGCCCCTCAGCTGCTGGGCCTGGCCTGGGCCGGGAGCTGGGGAAGCACAGAGCCAGGGTCCCGTGGGGCACGCCCTCTCCTGGCCCCCGCTGCCTCCCTGCTGAGTCACCCTGTGTCTGGGAAGCTCCCAAGACCAAGCCAGGCGGGATGAGGCATCACCAATTCACCAACTCCCCTGCCTCCTGGGCGGGAAGCAGCTGCCCTGACTCACCTTGGGCCGGCCTGCCACCTCCCAGTGCCCAGAGTCCCTGCAACTCTGCCAGGGCCTGCCCTCCACCTCATGCCCCTCTCAATCCTGGGACAGCTCAAGCCAGGCTCACTGCCCAGGGACAGAGGTGGCAAGGTGCCAGGGCACCCTGCCGGGGTGGGGGCTGCCGCCTAGACCACCCACCGAGTGCTCCTGCTTGCAGAGCGCTCTGTGCATGTGTGTTGTGTGTGTGCAAGAGCAGCAGCCGTGACGACCAGGGAGACTCAGCCTCATCCTGGCCGCTGGACTTGGGCAGAGGGAGTAGGGTCACTGGTGACCAGGGGCAGGGATGCTGCAGGCTGGCAGGTGCACTCTGGAAGCTGGCCCAGGGCCAGCAGTGGTTCTCCATCTGCAGAGCTCCCAGCTTCCCAGGGCCATGCCGAGCGCTGGCTGGGCCCAGGAAGCCTCTGGCCACTGCCTAAGCCCAGACAAATGCTGTCTGATGCTCAGTGCCAGCCTGACCAGGGCTTGACCCTGAGCAGCCCTAAGGGGACATTAAGAGCTGACCCATAGAGTTCTTTCTCTCTCTTCCCTCCCCACCTCCATCTTCCAGGTGTCACAGTTACTCCCCTTGCTCCCCTGGGACTGGGACACCCCTGTCTAACTAGTCAGTTAACTGGACTGAGGAGAAGGATAAAGATCCCCACTTTGGAGAAAGGCCCTGCTGCCCATGAGAGGGTGGAGACCTCTGTGCCCCCAGGGCTGGCCTGAGGACTTTGCCTGGGCCCCTACTGGGCTTGTCCCAGTGCATTACCTGAGCCCTTCCACAGAGGAATGGACAAAAGCCTTCTGCCAGGTGCACCCGCAGTGGAGATCCTTGGGATGCCCACCACTGTGGCCTGGGAACATCTAGGAAGGCCTGCAGGGCAGTTTATTCCCCATAGGCCCTGAGTGCTCAGTGCACTCTACCCAGCACCTGGTCAGTGATGGTGGTGGTAGAGTGGTGGAGGGGGTGATTGACGGTGGTGGTATGTGGTTATGTAAGTGGTGGTGGTGGAGGTGATGTGGTTGGTGATGATGATGTTAGAGATGATGGTGGAGGAGGTGTGGTCGTTGTGGGTGGTGGTGGAGGTGGTGTGGTTGTTGTTGGTGGACGTGGTGTGGTTGTTATTGGTGGTGGTGGAGGTGGTGTGGTGTTGGTGTTGGAAAAGGTGTGGTTATTGGTGGTGGTGGTGGTGACAGTGGTGGAAAAAGTGTGGTTGTTGTTGGTGATAGTGGTGGAGGTGGTGTGCTTGTGTTGGTGGTGGGAAAGGTGTGGTTGTTATTGGTGGTGGTGACAGTGGTGGAGGTAGCATGGTTGGTGGTGATGGTGGAGGTGGTGTGGTTGTTGGTGGTGACAGTGGTGGAGGTAGTGTGGTTGATGGTGGTGGTGACAGTGGTGGAGGTAGCATGGTTGGTGGTGATGGTGGAGGTGGTGTGGTTGTTGGTGGTGACAGTGGTGGAGGTGGCGTGGTTGGTGGTGGTGGTGGAGGTGGTGTGGTTGGTGGTAATGGTGGAGGTGGCGTGGTTGGTGGTGGTGGTGGAGGTGGTGTGGTTGGTGGTAATGGTGGAGGTGGTGTGGTTAGTGGTGGTGGTGACAGTGGTGGAGGTAGTGTGGTTGGTGGTGGTGGTGGGAAAAGTGTGATTGTTATTGGTGGTGGTGACAGTGGTGGAGGTAGCATGGTTGGTGGTGATGGTGGAGGTGGTGTGGTTGTTGTTGGTGACAGTGGTGGAGGTAGTGTGGTTGGTGGTGTGGTGGAGGTGGTATGTGGTTGGTGGAGGTGGTGTGGTTGTTGGTGGTGACAGTGGTGGAGGTAGTGTGGTTGTTGGTGGTGGTGGAGGTGGTGTGGTTGGTGGTGGTGGAGGTGGTTGGTGGTGACAGTGGTGGAGATAGTGTGATTGGTGGTGACAGTGGTGGAGGTAGTGTGGTTGGTGGTGTGGTGGAGGTGGTGTGGTTGGTGGTGTGGTGGAGGTGGTGTGGTTGGTGGTGGTGGTGACAGTGGTGGAGGTAGTGTGGTTGGTGGTGACAGTGGTGGAGGTAGTGTGGTTGGTGGTGACAGTGGTGGAGGTAGTGTGGTTGGTGGTGTGGTGGAGGTGGTGTGGTTGGTGGTGGTGGTGACAGTGGTGGAGGTAGTGTGGTTGGTGGTGTGATGGAGGTGGTGTGGTTAGTGGTGGTGGTGACAGTGGTGGAGATAATGTGGTTGGTGGTAGTGGTGGTGGTGACAGTGGTGGAGGTAGTGTGGTTGGTGATGGTGGTGACAGTGGTGGAGGTGGTGTGGTTGGTGGTGGAGGTGGTGTGGTTGGTGGTGACAGTGGTGGAGGTAGTGTGGTTATTGTTGGTGGCATGGGTGGTGGTGTGGAGGTAGAAGTGGGGTGGTGGTTGGTGGTGCAGGTGTTCTTGTTGGTGACACTGGTGGTGCTGGTATCAACAGCAAAGGCTTTACAGTCCCAGGAGGGTGTCAGTCCTAGGGCCCCTGAGGTACAGGGAGGCTGAGGAACCCAGGAGACATCAGGGCCCCTGAGGGAGCGTTCCTCCTCTGACTTTGGATACATAAGACAAGCCCAGGGGGATCTTGGGGCCTGAGGAGTGCCTGTGGAGGAGGGGTCCTGGGTGGTGCTGCCCTGCCCTGCCCAAAGCGCACCTGGAACCACTGCCCAGACTCACTCTGCCTCTGTGTCCACAGCCAGCAGCCGTCTGATGGGGAATTCTCCGGCCTCCTCTTTCATGGGCAGCTTCCTCACCAGCAGCCTGGGCTCTGCAGCTGCCACGCACCCTGGCGGCGCCCCCTCCGCCCCCTCGGAGCAGGCCTACCGAGGCTCCCACCCCGCCCCAGCCCAGGTCTGGTTCTCTCACTCCCATGAGGGTAAGTCCTGGGCCCCCAGCAGCACCCGGGAGCCCAGCTGGTGGAGGCTGCCTCCCGCCAAGGAAGCCCCTTGGGGAGGTGGTAATTGGTTGGAAAGGGGGGTGGCCCTGCTAGGCACCGGTCCTGGCCAGATGTGTGTTCCAGATGGGCAGAGAGGGAGAGGTGGGGGCTGGCCAGGGAGGCTCCAGAGCTGAGGAAATGTGCAAGGCAGCTGGGCGGCTGGACAGGGCTGTGCCCTCCACCGTGGCTACACCCCACTCCTCAGACTTGCGGAGGTGTGGGCTCCAGATGTGCCAGCTGGGAGGGAGGGGCAGGGAGGAGAGAGTTGTCAGCAGGCACAGGCTGCCACCCGGGGCCCTGCTGAGGACAAAGAGCCCCTTCCAGGCCAGCAGCCTCCCGGCTCTGGGCCTGCAGTCGGTGCCTGGTGAGTACCTGTGGCTCTCAGACACTCTGCTGGCGGGAGGGCCCCTGGAGGCCTGCGAGGACCCCGGGGCTCCCTAGGCCTTTCCCAGGGTGGGGTGTGCCTGACCTAGTTCCCCAGGGTCTGCCTCACACCTTGTTGTGCAGTGGCCTGGGCCCCACTGTCCCCCACCCAGGAGTACTTGGTGTCCACTCAGCCGTGCCTTCCGCCGCAGCATGGGAAGGGTTAAGCCCCCTGGCTGGCACGCGGGAGGTAATTGCAGTTGGCAGCGGGCACGCAGGGCTCTTGCTCCTGGCACGGGCACTGCCGTAACTCAATGACTGCTGCGCTCGGGCCTCGTGTTTACAGAGCGCTGCGGACCCACACATCGCGCCGCCGCCCGCCTGTGTTCCAGGCAGGGAGATTAGCGCCCGGCACTGCTGGAAGCCAGAGAAACCTCTCTTTGTGCGACAAGAAAGGGGCTGTTTTCCAAACAGGACAGGTGACGAGTGAGGGACAGTTGTTAAAATAATCTGGGCTTTAGGCGCCGCTCGGAGTGCACATGTTGGGCAGGCGATAAGGAGCAGCTCCCTTCTCGGGTGGAGGAGAGGCCAGAGGGGTCCTGAGGACCAAGTGGGCACAATCATGTCCTTGGCCAAACCTCACCGGCACTCCTGCTTCCAGCCCTGGCTATCCCAGCAGCCTCCTCAGGGGACGCCAGACTCCCTGGCCAGGCGGAGGCCCAGGCTCTGCAGGCATCATTCATCCCAGCCCCCCACCCCACCCACCCCTCTCCTTCCAGCTTTTTTGTCTGCTGGGCATCTCCTGGCCACAGCCTCCGGCTCCCAGGATGACTGTGGGAGGGAAAAGGGTGAGAGAGGGAGCAGGCAGGGACCCCTCCACAGAACCAGGGCCACTGAGGCACGTGGGCACTCCCTGTCCAGTGTTTCCCCTCCCCACACCAACAGCATCCCCTGGCCCAGGAGTGGGGCAGCCCACCCAGGCCCTGCACTGGGGGCAGGTGTTCCGCCTCCTCTCCATCCCACCCCTGGGAACCCTACCAGCAGGGAGGCCGTTGGTGGGTAGCACCACCTGTCCTGAGCCCCCTTCTGTCCCTGGGGGTGCTCAGAGCGGGGTGGGTGGCAGCCTTCAGATGGCGCCCACAACAGCCGCGCTCACTTCCCCTGTGCCAACGGCTGAGGCTGGGGCTGCTGGGCAAACCCCCACACTCAGCCCCGCCGTGGGCCCATCCTCAGCAGCACCCACTGTCCCGCCCCAGTCCAGGGCATCCACCTGGGGGTGGCCAGTACTCGAGTAGTACCCTGAGGAGCCCAGGCCCTTGGCTTCTGGGCTTTGGCCTGCACCAGGCCCTCCACCTGCCCCCTCGAGGTCTGAGTCCTGAGCGGCAGCTCCTCCGTGTCACAGGACCCGGCCCCGCTACACCAAGAAGGCTCTGTCTCAGACCAGCAGCCCCCCCTCTGCCAGCGGAGGGGTCCCCCACGCTGCCTCTAAGGTTCCGTCTCCACCATCAGCATGGTCAGGGCGAGCTCAGGTGGGTTCACACCAGGAGAAGCAGGATGTGCCCCGAGCTGCCCCCCGCGCTCCAGGGCACCAGGCAGTGCTGCAGACTGGCATGGGGTAGGCAGTCGTCCTGCCGGGTTCTACTTGGGAACAGGACAGGAGAGAGTCCTGGTCATCCGGGGATCTTACGTAGACCTTTCAGGCCGTGCCTTGGTCTGCCCTCTCCATGTCCCCCTCCTGCCTTCAGCGAAGCTCCCAGCCCCGGGATCCCCTCCCTGTGGGGGTTCCCCTGCCCTCTGCTCCCCAAGAGCCACGTGGTGCAGGCGGCTGTGAGCTGCTCTGGGAGGCAGAGGCCGGCGGGCGGGGCCAGCGAGTGGCAGTCTGGCTGGCTGCCCTGGCGGCACGCCTGGCTGCTAGTTTGACTGGGTGCCAGCTGGCTCCCGCGTGCCGGGGCCTGTTTCTCAGCCGTGTGTGTTCAGGAGGGCGGGGGGCAAGGCGGGCAGGGGGCACGCGACTCTGCCGAAGAGCAGGGCCTGGCCAGCGCAGTGGGCTGCCTGGGCGGTCTGCTCTGAGGCCTGGCCTGGCCCCCACTTCCTTCCATGGCCCCCAGGACAGGCAGGGAGCAGGTGCCAGCAGACAGTTCTCCATGCCCTCTCTGGCCCTGGGGTCTCTGTCAAGGGCAGGAAGGCCAGGGAGGGCCAGGCAAGTGGGACCCTGGGGGGTAGCCTCAGGTGCCCCCTCCTCTAGGCCGGGGGCCCTCAGCCAGCCGGAAGACCCCCCCCCACGCCATCTGCAGGGCAGCTGCTAGAGCGGGGGCCGGGGCTTCCTGTGTCCCTGGAACAGCTGGGGGTGCAGGGAGACACCCCGTGGTTGAAGGAGCCGCCCCAGAACATCTGGCCTGGGGCAGAGCCCAGTGGTTCAGCCCCCAGGCCTCCTGGCCCCACAGATCACCCAAGACCAGGGTTTTCACAGAGGTGGACGGCTCTGGGCATGGGGTGGGGTGGGTAGCGGAACTGGCCGGAGGCAGGGGCGAGTCCTGTCCACAGCCTGTGCTGGGCGGGTCAGAGCGGGTGTGGGTGCAGCACAGCTGGCCCTATTGTCAGTGAGTCCCTCCCGCCCTGCCCACCGCCTGCCTGGGACCACCCACGGGCGATGAAAGGAGATTCTGTTCCTGGGGGTGTTGGGGGCAGGAACCAAGGAGCTCCACACCAGGCCACTCACGGTCTCTCGTGCCACCTGGAGGGGGCCATGGGCACACACACCAGTGCTGGCTGTCTCCTCTTGGTCAGAGCCACCCCTGCCCCAGTGGCCCCTTCTCCACAGGCGTCTGGCCAGGTTCCAGCGGGGGCAGGGGCCACAGGCAGAAGCCAACGAGAGCGTGCCCCGTTGTTCCGGATCCCACAGCCTCCTGCATCCTGCCAGCTGTCCCTCTGTCCCCTCTGTCCCCTCTGAGGCCTCAGGACTTGCCAGGACTTTGGGAGTGAGTGGGTTCCAGAGCATATCTTTGAGAGAGACAGAGGTCCACCACGTCCCCCCACCTTGGTGGGCCAGAGTTTCCTGTGGCCTCTCGCACCACCCCGGAAGGGCACACTGATGGCTGCCCCTGCTCGGGCCTCTCTTCTCCGAGGCAGCCTTCCTCTCTTGCTTGCTTCCTCCATGTGAAAATGTCCCCTCGCCCCAGCCCCTCCTTGTCCCTCCAACCCCAGCCCATGCCCACAGGGAGGGCCTGGCCAGTTGGGGAAGGTGGCCACTGGGAGCTCTGGGGAGACGAGGGTAGAGGGGCACGGGGAGCTCCCCAAACACCCTCTGGGGTCTCTCTTGGCCTTCTGTGGCAGGCCTCCAGACCCCCGCCTGTGCCTGCAGCCCCTCCTGGTGTCTGGTCCCAGAGCCCGAGTCCTGGCCCGGTCTCTGGTGTGGAGGTTGCTCTGGGTCCAGGAAGCCCACACATGGCCCCTGCCCACACCTGGGCGGTCACACGGTCTCAGGGCCCCTTGCAGAGCAGATGTTTAAGAGAGGGGTCTTCACAGCCCGGGGGGACACATTGGACTAAAGTCTCAGTTTCCCTCTGTGGACCCAGGGGTCAGAACAGCCATTCAGACAGCTTGACACGGAGCCAGGGCCAGTGGGCAGTGCAGTCCTTCCCTTTTGTGGTGGCTGTCGTTTGTGGGGTGTCAGCCCTGGTCACCAAGTCTCCCTGGGTTGGTATCCTTGGGTCTGAGGGAGGGTCTCCCCGGAAGTGCACCTGTACAGTGCGCGCCGGCCAGCGGGTCCCAGGTGTGAGGCCTGTGCTCATCAAGGACGGAGTGGAAGGCGGGTGGTGGGGCTGCCATCCGGGATGCTGCTCAGAGTTTGGGGGCCCTCACCCGGGTTGCTCTTGGCTCCAATCTTTGAGGATTCTCAGTTGCCCTCCCCAGCCTGAAGTGGTGGTCCCGGACCCCCAGCCCGGCCAACCCAGCTGGCCTGTGCTGCTCTCGGGCCCGAGGCTGGGGACTCGGGATCCTGGGCAGCCTGCCGCTGTTGTGCCAGAGGTGCCCACCCATGCCAGCCTGGCTCCTTCCCCTGGCGCTTACCATTCCTCTCACCCAGCAGCCCAGGAGCAGGGTGCTGCAACCCCAAGGGGTCTCAGGTGGCCCCCCAACACCAGAGGCTGGACTTTGACATCTCCTGGGGGTCTGACCACCTGGGCGGGGAGGACCTGGGGAGGAGCTGCCCCAGGGCCATCCACAGGCGCTAACAAGTGGATGGCCAGCAGCCTGCAGGCTCGCTGCCCTAGCCTGCCTGCTGGCCAGCTGTGCTGCCTGTGAGGACAGCCTCAGCCTCCTCCTGACCCCATGCTGTCGTGGAACAGACTGCAGGGACGCGCACCGTGACCTGGAGTAGGTGGGAGGTCGCTGGGAGAGGGCCAGCACTGAGGTAGCGTGGGACACTGAAACATGTGGCAGAATCCTGAGTGACAGAAAGACCCTGCCAAGTCGCAAGAAACAGGGGCCATTGCCCAGGCCCCAGGTTGCCTGGGTCTCCACAGGGACCGGGGCAGCTCCCCCAGGCCCACCTGCCCCTTCTGGGTGGTCAGCAGGGGCCCCGACCCCAAGCCACCCCACCTGCCTTCCCCAGCTGCCCTCCTGCCCTTCTGTCCTTCAGCCTCTTCTCCCCTGGGCCTCTGTGTCCCGGGCCTGGGCTCTGGCCTCGCAGCAGTGCAGGAGCAGACGGGTCAGGATAGGTGTCCTCGGGGACACCTCCACTGCCCCTCCAGGCTCCCTCCCCAAGATAGCCGGGGACGCCAGGTGGCGGGGGCGGCAAGCTTGCCACCATTCCTCTGGGGAGATTGCAGTGGCTCCAGCCTCAGGGAGGGTAGCTCGGGGAGGGAAGCCCTGGGCCTTGACCAGCAGCTCCGTCCCGGGCGCGAGCGCAGGCCTGAGTGTGTGGCCCTCTGCTCCTGTGCCACCCCACCTGGGGCACGGTCTCCCGAGTTGTCCCCCTGCCCGGCCACCCCAGCCTTCCGCCTGGTCTCTGGTCTCCGAGCAGCTGCTCTGATTCACAAAAATCGTTTTTGTTTTCTTCCTCAGTTCAGAGAATATACAGTGTATGGGGGAAAAGAAAGGGGCTTTTCTCACGGGGCAGGACAGACCTCTTCTCCCTGTCCCTCTCGTCCCCCGCCCCGGGGCTCCCTGCCCAGCCCCAGCTTTTCTCCTTCCTTCCCTGCCACCCCTTCCTCCTCCCCTTCACCCCAGTTCCCATCTGGGTCCTCAGAGGTTGGGGCCTGAGGCAGGCTAGAGGTGGCCAGGCCCCCGCTCCCTGGCCTGGACACCTCCAGCTGAGGCCCAGAAGCAGAGGGAGGCACGGGGCCAGCCACCCTCACACTGCCCCCCAGGCCTGGGCAGGAAGGAGCCTGCTCCTGGCCATCCGAGAGCTACTCCCCAAGAGCAGAGAGCAGGGGGCGGCCAGACCCCCCAGGGGGCACAGGGAGGTCCACGCCTGGGAAACTGCGTCTGGGAAGGAGGCATTTACAGACTTCTGTTTACCAGAACGAGGCCCGTAAAACATTTAACAGCAGCCGATTACGGGGGGACAGCTGTGCAGGCTCAACCAGCCCCCCAGGCCCTGCCCTGCCGCTCGCCCACTCCCAGCCGTCCTGAGCTCTGTCAAGCCTTCCAGGGGCTGAGCTTCATCTGGGACACATCTGCTGCAGATGTGTCCCCCACAGCAGGATGGCAGGCCAGCCTCCAGCCTTAGCTTGTCCTCAGCAGTCCTGGCGGCCGGAGGGCCAGGCCAGGGGTGGGGTGCGGTCCCCAGGTCCTGTGCTCCCAGACCTCCCTCAGCAGCCTCCAAGACAGGGTTCACCTGGACCCACGGAGTCAGAGAATGCCCAGGGCATCACCAGGGCTGGGTCCCACCTGCTCCTGCCGAGTGCCTGACGGGCACGGTGCCCGTGGGGGTGGGGGACCACAGACAGGGCAGCCTTGCTCCTGTGGGTCCTGGAGTGCCCCGTCCCACCAGAACATGCCACCAGCTCTGCCTCCAAGGCCCTGACCCTCCCTGTCCCGCCCAGAGCCCACCCACCTGGCTTGGCCACTCCTTGGCCTCAGCCTGCACAGGGCTGCCTCTTGGCCTCTTCCTGGTGCTCAGGTGGGCTTCCTGGCTGCCAGCCATTCAGAGATTCCCCAGCACTGAGATGGAACGTCCAGGCCGTGCTGGCCTCCATCAGCCCCAGTAGCCAGGTAGCTCAGCCTCTGGCAGGGCAGATTCCCCAGCCTTCTGAGGATGTGGGGACAGACATGGGACTGGAGAGCTGACCTGCAGTTCTGACTTCCGACACAGTGTTTCTGAGTGTTCTGTGGAGCCTCAGGCCACGAGTTGTTAAAGGAGCCTGCTAAACAGCAGCGGGTGCTATGATAGAAGAAGATCAGGAGCCAGGGGCAGTGGGTCACACCTGCACCCACCTACCCGGGAGGCAGGAGGATCCCAAGTTCAAGGCCAACCTCAGCAACTTAGTGAGGCCCTGTCTCAAAAAGCTCAGTGGTAGAGCCCCCCTGGGTTCAATGCCAGTACCAAAACAAAAATTTAAATAATTCTTTTTAAAAAATGATATGGGGGGCGGTGCTGGGGATGTGGCTCAAGTGGTAGCACGCTCACCTAGCATGCATGAGGCACTGGGTTCGATTCTCGGAACAAAATAAAGATATTGTGTCCACCTAAAACTGAAAAATAGATATTTATAAAAAATGTTCTGGGGATGTAGTTCAGTGCTAGAGTGCCCTTGGGTTCCCAGTACCAGGAAAAAAACAGACAGAAATAAAGTCAGGAAACAAAATAAAGGAAGGTCAAGTGAAGCCACTGCTGCAGGAATTGTCAGTAACTTCACACCCAGAGGGGGTCCTGGTGCCTGGGTCCCTGGGGCATGTGGCTCAGGGCACCCTTTTAACTAGTGGGTGGCAGAATCCCGAGTGACAGAAAGACCGTGTATACCTATAACAGGTGTCCAAATACTCACCTGGGAGGGGCCTGTAGGGCCAGCACAGCCTCCTGTCTTCTCCCTGCCCCTCCAGGGAAATCCCAGCCGCTCCTGCTCCTGCCACCTTCCAGAGCAGCCCGAGAAGCCAGGCAGTGCTAGGAAGCTCTTGAGAACAGTGGGGGCCCAAGAGACACTCCCTTGGGTCCTGCCCTCCGTGGGGAGATGTTCAGTGTTGAGAGTGAGGCAGAGCCCGCCCTCCCGGGGCAGCTCTTCTGCAGCGTGGGAGGAGCCGCTGGCAGGTGCTGGGGCTGGCGCTCCAAGCATCCTGCTCACACTCTGCCCAGGTCTCCCCTGGCCTCAGCCTGCAGGGCCACCTCCAAGAAGCCGAGGCTCACAGCAGGCTCCAGGGCCTCTGCCTGAGTCCCCTGGGAATGGCCTCATGGCCAGCCCTCTGACTCCACACTGAGGACATCCAGTCCAGCGTGGGAGACAGACCCAGCCTGGTCTGCTTCAGGAATCCCCACACGCTGTGTAACAAACAGCATCAGCGTCTGGTCAGGGAAATCTGGACACCTGGCCCTAGGGCATGAGCCTGGCTGGAGGAGACCTAGGCCCCAGTCCTAGAGGCTGCCAAGGTGACGGCAGTGGGCAGGGAGAGCTGGGCAAGGGCCTGGTGGGTATGAGTCTGATGAATGCCACACAGCCCAGGTCCCCTGTGTCCCCTGCGGACCTGGAAGGACCAGCCATAAGCAGACATTCCTGATGACTGCTGGTGGCTCTGGGCATCCAGCTCTGGGTCTTTCCAAAGGGGCTTGGGGAGGACACCCCAGGCCGGTGCTCAGTACTGTCTCTCCTGCAGGCTGGGACCTCATCTGTGTGGGAGGGTAGAGTATGTGTCCCAGGTGAACAGAGCCGCCCAAGGCCAGCAGGGTGGGACGGCTGCAGCTGTGGCTAGCTTCCTGTGCTTGGGCAGGGGCAATCCCTCAGAACGTCGGTTGTCTTAGTGGGCTGGACCCCTCAGGCCAGGGGTGACTCAAAGTCCCCAGGTAGGGCTGGGGTTCTTCTGGGGTCAGTGCTGTTGCTACTGGGACCAGCTCCCCTTGTAGATGGCAGGACATGAAGAGGTGGGCCAGGTGGACATTTCCCTCCTGTGGAGACACCTGTGCACCACCCAGCGGTGTGGGTTGCCAGAGGGCTCTGCACAGCAGAGCTGGTCCCCAGACTACCTGCCGGGACTGGCCCTGGCTCTCCCTTGGCCAGGAGCTCTGCGGGCATCTGGCGCTCTCCTGAGTGTGTTGCCCTGCCCGGAAGCTTCTGCAGCACCCAGTGCTCCTGGAAGAGAAGCAGAGGCGCCCTTCTCCAGCCTCCCCCTCCCCAGCCCATCAGCAATTCAGTTTGTGTGCGCGGGAGGGCGGGCGTGCGTGGAGTCAGAGCTAACAAGATGTATGGATGGGTGGGTTCCCACGGGCAGCTGTGTGCAGGGCTCTGCAGGGGGTTGCTCCTGGGTCGCCCACGGGCATCTCGCCTCTCTGAGGTCAGGGCGGTGTGGGCCAGGGGTCCAGGTGCTGCCTCTCCAGCCAGGGCCTTTGCCTCTCTAGCTCCAGCATACCCCAGGTTTTCGGGGAGTCTGGCATCCACCTTCCTACCCGTGAGCCACTTGGATCACCATGGAAACAGCAATGTTCTCTACGGGCAGCATCGTTTCTATGGAACCCAAAAAGGCAAGTGGCACGGGGGGCCTAGCATGGGGCGCAGGGCATCCCAAGGGGTGGGCGGTGGCAAGCTTCCAGGCACACACCAGGGCAGCCAGCCCAGGGGTGCCCTCAGGAGGCATCCAGCCTAGCCGGGCCCCTGGAGGGTGTAAACCCTGGGTCTAGGACCACCACCAGGGGCAGGTGGGGTTCCCAGGCTGGGGCGCACGGGGAGAGTCAGCAGGCTCAGCTCAGCTCCCGGGAAGTGACTGTGGGGCTTGGCTGCCACCTCCTACATACCTGGCTGTGCCCTGCACTCTCTGCCAGCTGTGGGGACCCAAGGTAGCTCGTCCTCATTGAGGGACAGGGGAGCCCATAGAAGCCTGCATTGCCCCACTCACTTGCAGGACCTAGGCTAGACCAGGGCTGCTGACAGTGGCCACTGGGTAAGATCAGAGCAGAGCCGTGGCCTGTGGACAGAAGATGGGCTGTCTACCCTGTGGCAGCAGATGTCATCAAAGAGGGCTGCTGAGTTTGGGTCTTTGCTGGCAAGACAGAGCCAGTGGGCCCTGGATATTACAAAGGGCAGGCACAGCTCAGGCAGGGACCACAAATCGGGAGCCTGCAGGAGAGGGGGCAGGGCAGGTCCAGAGGCTTCACCCCCTGTCTCCAGGTTGAGTTTCCTGGAGAACCATTTCCTTTACATTTAGGACCCCCCCCCCAGGCGCCATGGGCACACCAGAGTGGTCCCTGGAGCCTAGGCAGGTGTTGGGTTAGTGGCCACCTTTAAAATGACCTACATGTGATAGGACTTGAGTGCAAATGTGGAGTCCCACAGGGCTGGAGTCGGTGACATCAGGAATGGGTTGGGTCAGGGAAGGGCAGAGGGTCTCAGAAGACCCCAGTTCCTGGCCCAGGCTGTGGGGGGTGACTTCAGCTTAGATATAGAGAGCCTGGGTGCTGGGTCACTGGACACTCATGGCCCTTCAGTGGTGACGCAGCCCGTCCACAGAGGACAGGCACAGTTTACCACGTCCCTGGGGAGCCCCAGTGAGGCAGAGAAGCCACCAAGGGTGCAGAGAGAGCCTCCTGCTGCCCCTCAGTACCTTCTTGCCACAGACCGCAGACTCAGGGAGAGTCCTGCTTGTCTGGACTCCGTCCAAACAACTGTGGGCACCTGCAGACTGACTAGGGCCCAGAGGATCTGGCCACGCCTGAGGGGGCTGTTCTGTGGGCAGCAGAGCCGGCCAGCTCCCCCGTGCTCCTATCAGCTCCTGGGGGACTGCAGCTGTTTTGACAAGAGTCTGTTAGGGGCAGGCAGGTGTCTGGTCTCAGCCCCAGAAGCCCCACCCCTGAGCCAGGGCCCAGGGACTCCAGGGGCAGTGGGCCGGCTGATGCGGAGGCAGCCACTGGCCCTCCGGGCTTTCAAAATGTCGTGGTGGAGCCTCATCTAAAGGACGGTGTTTGGCTTTGGAACCTGAGCTGATTAGGTCTCTCCTGGGCTACCCTCTTCCCCTTGTTTCCAATTAGCAGGAAATTGGCAGGACTTGAGTGACTGAGGCCTTGAGTGAGGCCTTGAGTGACTGAGGACGGGTTGGCGAGTTCCGACCCTTTCTTTTGTTTCCCCTTCTGTCTGTGCCTCAGCTCAGGGCTTCACCCTGCCTCCCACCCGCCCAGCTGGGCCGGGGAAGGGGCAGCCCCCAGGGTCCCCCAGAGGCAGAGGTCTGGCCCAGGTTGCTGGGCATGGCCCCAGGGTTGGTCAAGAGAGGAGGGTTTGCCCCAGGCCCAGAGGCCCCAGCTGGGCAGCGAGTCCATGGACCACAGAGGAGCCTGGCACTACGGCCAGACTGGCTGGGCCCCAAGCTGGGGGTGGGTGGATGCGGGGGTCACTTTCCTTCCTCCCAGTTACAACCTGCTTCAGCCCTCCTCACCCGTGGCCACCTGCCCCAGGGATGCAGCGAGGTGTCCAGGGGCCAGGCGGCTCCCCCACCCAGCCCATCCTGCCTCCTTACACCCTCAGCCTTGCCCCTCCCAGGACACACGGCACCTGGGGACACTTGGGGGCCGCAGGCATGCTGGCACACGGGGCCACCCACAGTACTAGACCCTGGGCTGCAAGGGCACCCTCTCACCCGAGGCCTGGCCAGCCGGCTCTGTGGTGGCTCACCTCACAGGTACACCTCGCCTGCCCGAGGCTCACTGCCTTGTGCTCCCCCAGGGCCACTCACTGTCCTGGAGACTCACCCTCCTGCCACCCACCCCACTCTGAAAGTCTCCAGGGCACAGGGTTGGGCAGACAGGAGACGGGGGCGCCCTGCCGGGGCAGCTCGAGGGTGCTGGGCAGAGCCAGGAGTCGCGCCTAGTGGGGAGAGGGCTTCGGTTTGAGGAGAGACTGTGGAGGTGGCTGGTGGAGACGGCTGGGCAGCTCTGAATGTGCTTAGGCCACTGGACTGTACACTTAGAAGGCGAATCTCATTATTTATTTTCACCACGAGTTTTTAAAAAGTGGAGGCAGAAACCTTCCTGCCGGGTGACCTTGATGGGTGCCAGGGGGACCAAGAGACTCCTGCAGCCGGCGTCTTGGGGAGTCTGGGTCCCTACACCGCTGACCTCGGCTCCTTCTGCTCGCAGATAACTTCTACCTGCGCAACTTGCCCCCCCAGCCCACGCTCCTGCCCTCCAACCACAGCTTCCCCGTGGCCCGCGCTGCTCCTGCCCTCCCCTGTAGCCGAGAGCGGGGCGAGGCCGGCCCCCAGTCGAAGGGCCCCAGGGAGTTTGACCGCTTCCTCACGTCGAAAGAGCTGGGCAAAGAGAAGGCCAGCAAGGCAGTGGAGGGCAGGGAGCGGCCAGTGGAGGAGGATGGCGGCAAAGAGCGGCACAAGCTGGTGCCACCCATGCCGGTGGACGGGCCCTGCAAGGAGGGCGGCCCTGTGCCCCGGGGTTCCTGTGAGGGCCGCCCCAAGCACCTCACCTCCTGCCTCCTCAACACCAAGGTGCTCAATGGTGACATGGGCAAGGCCGCACTAGCCAGCTGTGCTGGGGGCATGCTAGGCCGGCCTAGTGCAGGGGTGACAGCTTCCGGACGTGCCAAGGAGGTGGTGGGCCCCCCGGAGCCCGGGCCGGCCTTCAGCGAGTGCCTGGAGCGGCGACAGATGCTGCACCACGCGGTGTCCTACACGGTGCCCTCCGGCCTACCTACCGGGCCCCCCCCACCCCTCAGCACAGCTGCTGGGTCCTTCCCCTGCCTGCAGCTGCACACGGGCCCCGATGGGCTCTGCCCGCTGCAGGACAAAGTCTCCCGGGACCTAAAGGCCAGCGGGCCCACCTTCGTGCCTTCTGTGGGACACCTGGCCGACAAGAGCCGCCCCTTCCAGGCGGCCGAGGCCTGTGCTGTGGCAGGTGAGGGCAAGGACCGGCACCTGGATGGGGCCATGGTCCCCGACCACACTGCGCCCTACGGAGTTTCCTACACTCACCTGAAGGCCGAGGGCAAGGGCGAGCGGCGGCCTGGGGGCTTCGAGGCGGCCCTCAATCCCCGGCTAAAGGGCCTGGAGTACCTCAGCACCCGCCCCGAGGCCTCCTTCCCTGGACTCCCCAAGGGCGGTCTGGACAAAAGCGGCTACTTTGAGTTGCCCGCCCCTTCGCAGGACTGTGCCCGGCCCAGTAATCAGGACCTGTTGGGTGGGAAGGCCGCCCAGGCCTGCTGCACTTTAGACAAAGCTGCCAGCAAGGAGGCCCCCGCAGCACCCCCGGGGGCCCAGAAGGTGGCCCGGATCCGGCATCAGCAGCACTTGGCCACCCCTGAGGTGGAGCAGGGAGGCAGCGGGGCTGAGGTCAAGCGCAAGTCCCTGGAACTGGCATCTCTGGGCTACAGCGGTCCCCACCTGCCCCCGTGGAGTGTCCAGGCTGGTCAGGGCACCACCATGCCCATCAGTGAAGAGCGCAAGGGCGGTGCCTACCTGGACCCCTTCGGCAGTGGCCTGCAGCAGGCGGCTCTCCTGTCCCAGGAGCTGCCTGCCCCGCCCGACGAGGTCTCAGCCATGAAGAACCTGCTCAAGTACAGCAGCCACGCGCTGGCTGTGGGCCAGAAGGCACCCTTCGTGGGTCTGGGTGGCCTCAAAGCCAGCTGTGTCCAGCAGGAGACAAAGTTCCCCGCCTCCAAGGGCCCAGGCACAGTGGAAAGGCCCGACTGTGCCCGGAGCCGGGAACACGAGGCCGCACAGGCAGACGGGGAGGTGCGGCAGCCGCCTGTGGGCATTGCGGTGGCCTTGGCCCGACAGAAGGACACAGTGAGTCGGCCGGAGACCACCTACAACACCAACAGCGGGCGGCAGGGCCGGGCCGCCCCCACCTTCAAAGGTATGGCCCTTCACAGGCCGGGAGACAACTGGGCAAGCACCCAGGGTGTCCAAGACCAGCTGGCCCTGCCTCTGCCTGTGCGTCCGGTTGGCCCCCCACGCCCTCCCCTAGAAGGTCCTCCAAAGTCCCTGGAGCCAGGGAGCCTTCCCTTGGCGCCTCCGCTCCCAGCTCAACACAAGGCCGCGCCTGCCTCTGCCAGCAGTGCTCTGGCTGCCCCATCTCACCCTTCTGCCCTCCTGACCCTGTGCAGCTGGTGGGGTCCCCCGTGCCACACACGCCCTGGACCTGGAGGGTGAGGAGGAGAGGACGCGACTGTGTGATGACCGCCTGGGGCTGGCTGGCCGCGAGCTGCTGCTACAGTAAGAGTCAGGCTGTGGTCCTGGCAGGGGTGGGGTGCCTCCCAGATGGGCTTGCCCGCTCAGAGCCCTCGAGGGAGAAGGGGCATGGTGGCCAGGACGTCAACAGCAGCCTGTCCTGGGCAGGGTCCCACACCCACCGGAGCCTTTCCTGGAGGGCTCTGCTCACTCCCGCTGCCAACAGGGCCACTGCTGGGAAGGGAGGCCCAGAACCGGGGGCCACCTGTCACCTCCAGCCTCCAGCTCCCTTCCAGGTTGATGGCCACAAGGTCGGGGAGCAGGGCAGGGTCGGCCAGGTGACAGGGCTGATTCTGGTGATCTTACAGGGACAACAAAGACCTCGTGGAATTTGCCCGGATTCACCCCTCAAGCGGCTGCCCTGGAGAACTGGCCCCCCACCTTGTGATGCAGGGTGGCCAGCTGGGTGGGGACCCAGCCCCCCATCCCCACCCCGCCCACCCCCCCTGGCTGCCCCGCACCCGCAGCCCCTCTTTATGGATGGGGGGACATTCCTATGGTCAGTGCTCTGAGGGCAAGTGGGGGCTGGCCTGGGGCTGGACCTCCAAAAGTGGGATGTCTGAGAGTGATAGGGGCCCCCCCGCTTATCCCATGACCTCTGCCCCCCAGGCCTCGGGCACCCTGCCCTGCACCAGAACCTGCCCCCTGGCTTCCCCACCTCTGTGCCCGGCTCGGTGCCCTCCGTGTTCCCCCTCCCCCAGGATGCCCCCACACAGCTCCTCATCCTGCCCTCGGAGCCCACGCCCCACGCCACCCCTCACGCGCTTGGTAAGGGCCTCCGGGGCCTGGCTGTTTGCTCATGGGGCTGTTGGCAGAGGGCCTAGTCGGGGACCGTCTCTGGGGAGCGGGAGAGGGTGAGGCAGGTGCCTGGCCAGACCCAGGTGGGACTTTGAGGTGGATCATCTGGGGACTGGGTGGGCTGGGAGGACTGAGGGAGGGAAGCAGCGGGGTAGGCCCCCGGTGCCCGGCCGGGGCTGACCGCCCTCTGGCCCTGCCTACAGCTGAAGTCATGGACCAGGCCTCACTGTGGCCCCCCATGTACGGGAGCCGGGGCCCCACCTCCCACATGCAGCACCCGGGCCAGCTCCCCGTGTATTCCCGCTCTCAGCTGCTGCGGCAGCAGGAGATTTACGCCCTGCAGCAGCAGCAGCAGCAGCAGCAGCAGCAGCAGCATCAGCAGCAGCGGGCTGCCCAGGCCCTGGAGCTGCAGCGGGCTGCCCATTTCCAGGTACCACCTTGACGGCCACAGCCAGTGGGGACCCAGGGCAATTTTCCCCCTCCCTATACCAGCTTGGCTGGCCCCAGGAGCCCCTCCACACCTCCTGGCAACAGAGGATGCACAGGTGCAGAGGGGCCACCTGGCTGACCCTCTTCCCCAACTCAACAGCGGAAGCCTGAGGACCACCACCTGGAGCTAGGAGAGCCCACCCAGGAGAAGGCCCTGAAGTCCACCCACAAGCCAGTTGCCTTAACCCCCATGGCCAAGAGCGGCCCCTCACCTGCCGCCGCAGGCCCGGTCAAGCTGCCGCCCTGCTGCCACTCACCCACCCTGAAGCCCCCTACCAGTTGTCCCACACCACCACCTTGCCACAGCGCCCCCTGCACTTTATCCGTCTGCCCTGCCCGCAGCCCAGGGCCCAGCTCCAAGGTGCCCAGCGCCGAAGACAAGAGTGGGGAGGGCCGGCGGGCCGGAGCCAGCCTCACCACATTGGAACCAGGTGAGCTGGGGCAGCACCATCCTGGCCCAACCCTCCACCTGAGGCCACCCCCTCCTGGACGGGCAGAGCTGATTACAGGGTCTGCCTGTCGCCAACCTAAGCCCCCGTAGGGTGCAGGGGGATGCCACCTGCCCCTCCTTCCTCCTTCCTCTTCACCTTGCTCTGGACGGTCCACAGAGAAGAAGCACATGGGTCCCCGCTGCCTCCCTCCCTGCCCTTGGCAGTGGGGGCTGGAGGAAGGTCAGGCCTGGCGGCCAGCACTGGGAGCTGATCAGGTGGCAGGGCCCTTGGGGATGCCAGACCAGGACCTGTCCCCAGCCCTGAGCCTGGGCCTCAGCGAAGCTAGGCATCTCAGCCAACTGCCACCAGCGGCCCTGCTTGGGTCTGCGCAAGGAGGACCTGTGCCCACCATTCCCCAGCCGCCACGTGGTTCTCTGGATCAGGCTGAGAACCGAGCTCTGGAAACCGTGTGGGACATAAAACCCATCCCAGTTCCACAGTGAGGAGACTGAGCCCAGGAGGTTTTGTGTAGTTCTTATGGAGTTAGTGGGCGCAATGCCTCAGCGCCTGCCGGCTCTTTGTCCGGGGAGAGCCCTGATTCAGGCATCATGCTTAAACCCCTTCCTGGTGGGCCACACTGTACCCTCCAGAGGTGCCCTGGGGCTCTCCTCCTGCCACCCCCCAGACCGCTGTGCCCAGGCCCTGCCTCAGGCCCAGAGGGCTGGTGGGGACCCCCACAATGGTCGCCCCGTCCTATGGCAGAGCCTCACCTCCTGCCCTGCCTCTCCTGACCTGTTCCCTCTTTCACAGACCTGCCTCCAGGATACCTGCGCCCCACGCCTGGCATGGGCTTCTCTGCCTCCCTGCCCGCAGGAGGGCACTCATCTGACCTCCCGGACCCCGAAACTATGCAAACTGCCGCCCCAGGGGCTGAGCCTGAGCCTGTGAGGACGTTCCTGCCCAGGGAGCCACCCCCCTGCAGCCCCAGGAGCCTGGAGGAGTCTGGGCTGCTCTCAGGGGCCAGGGAGGCCACCCAGGACCTTGCCGCCACACCCCACCCCGCTGAGCGGGGACCCCCAGGGAAGGCAGAGGACCCCAGCCCACTTGAAGGGCTGCAAGAACTGCAATTTGGGGCCCTCCTCGAGGGAGGGGCCCCTGAGGCCACCGGCCAGGCTAATTCTACTCAGGGAAGGGCGCAAGAAGAGAGGACCAGAGAGGAGGGGGTGCAGGGACCCCCACTAGGGGCCTCCCCTCAAGCCCTGCAGCAGCAAGCAGGGAGCCCTGGTGCCCTGGAGGAGGACGAGGAGGGCCTGGGGCTTGCCCCGGAAGAGGCCCAGCTGCAGGAGGGAGGTGTGGAGGACTCCGAGGAGGACTGGGGGGCTCCCAGCAGCAGCCACCCACCCAGAGCACTGCTGGGGCTAGATGCCTTGGTGGCCGCCACTGTGGACCTGGGGGACCTGCCCAGCCTGAGCCTGCTGGACCCTCTCCCCCCCGCGACCTCTGGGCCCCCCAGCACAGCCACCCTGCCCCGTAGCTCAGGGATTCACGGAATCGCCCTGCTCAGCGAGCTGGCAGACCTGGAGACCCAGCGACAGAGGAGCCAGCGGGCCGCGCAAGGTGAGCTCTGCCTGCAGCCTTCCCCCAGGGCCTGGAGCCGGGCCCTGGGGACCAGGCCACCCTCCATGTGGTTTTGGAGGAGGAGGGCAGCACTCACGTGTGCTGTCTGCATTTCCTATGGGACATGGTAAGACCCAGGACCCGAGGGCAGATGGAGGCCTTGTGACAGGAAAGGGGCAGGCGGCTCCAAACTCCCCCTCCACGGGACCCCCACCACTCAGCTCCATGGCTCCTGGCCCCGGGCCTGGTGTGGCCAGTGTGGGAAACGTCTGCCTCTCCTCCCAGGCCCAGGGGACAGAGCACCAAGGCGGGGGTCGGCTGGACCACCAGGTCGGAGCCTCCGGGCTGAGTCAGCAGGCATTCCTGCTGCAGGCAACCGCAGGACAAGGAGCCCCTGGGCTCACCAGCCACCCAGGACCCGAGAGTGGGCAGGGCAGGGCCGTGGGCCAGCAGGGTGAGCTGGAGACTGCGGCCCGCTGCCAGGCTGGGGCCTGACCACCTCAGAGGCCCAAGGGCCAGCCTCTGCTGGGCAGGTCCCAGCTCTGCCCCCACCTCGTCAGGACCCCACATGGTCCCCTCCTGCCCCCAGTAGTCCACTTCCTCTTCCTGCCAGAGCAGTGCCATGTTCCCCTTTGACCCCAGAGGAAGTCCCTCCTGGGGGGAGCACCCCAGCCGGGCACGGTGCTGCAGGACGTCTGTAGAAAGGGCCTCGCACAGCCCTTCTTTTCCTGAAGCACACAGCTCCCCACGCCCCTGTGCCCCTGTGTGCTGTGTGGGGATGGAGTGAGTGTCCCTGTAAAGCCGACTTCCCCCAAGGCCTCTGTCCCTCTCGGCGTGTGGCTGCAGGGAAGCCTGGCCTGGCCACCACTCTGGCTGTGACCTGGGCAGGGGAGCCGCTGTGGAGCAGCGCCAGGACACGCCTGCCCTGGAGGTGCACCCAGCAGCCCTTCCAGGGCCCTCTGCTCCTGCTGGAGTGGACTCCCAGCTGGACCCCCAGGGAGACCTCGCTGGGCCTCCTGGCCACATACAGCAGGGTCACCCAGGGTAAGCCCAGTGCCAGGGACTCCCATGCGAGCATCCCGTAGCAGTCGAGGGGATGGCTTAAGGGGCACCAAGTGACTGTGGCGCACGTGTGCACTTGTGTGTGTGTGTGTGTGTGTGTGCGCACGCTGTGGCTGCCAGCTGGACCAGGGCCCATTCATTGAGTAAATACATGCAGAGCACGTGTTCTGCCTAGGAGGCCAAGTTTCGCAGGCCAGCGCAGGCGCTGACTGTCAGGCCAGGTCTCCTGCAGCCCGGGTGGTGGAGTTCAGGCTGCCCGAGACACCCTGCAGCAGCCACACCCCCTCTGCCCATCCCTTCGATGGGCTCTTCCTGAGCCATGTCCAGCAGTAACTGTTCCTGACAAGTACAGTGACCACTTTGGCTGAAATGAACCTGATAAGTTTCATTCTGCACCACAGAGCAGGATTCAGAGGGACCCGTGGGGCCTGGACCCCGGGGAGACCCCAGGGTACTTCAGGCCCCCTGCCTTCTGAGGCCTGCAGGTCCAGCTGTGTGAGGCCAGTAAGGGCTGCACACCTGTGGCCTTGAGGGCACCTGGAGAAAGCCCAGGGGAGGAGCAGAGAGGCTCTGGTGGCTCACAGTGACCCCAAGGGACAGGCCACCAGAGCTTGTGGCTGAAAGGGGCTTGTCCATGGACCTCTGCTCCTGCCCACTGAGGGAAGTCCCCAACCCTCCTCCCTGCCAGTCTCAGGACCCTGGACTGTCTGAGGCTGAGGGCTCCCTGTGGTGGAGACTGGCAGTGGCCTTGACTGTGTCTGGAGGTCTGGGTGTCTGGCAGCTGCCCCTCTGGGCAGCCCCTGCCATCTGGGCCCCAGGTCTGGAGTAGACTCACCCTGTCTTCTGGGCTCTCTGCCTCCTTGCCCCACACGGGGTGTCCCTGACCCTGAAGACGAGAATCCGCCCGTCCCTTTGTGGTTGGGTTCAGGGGCCCTCGGCAGGGCACAGCTGTGCCCTCCTGGGAGGTCTCCCTCGGCTGTGTTTGCCCTGACCCGCCGGGTGGGCCCCCCACCTGCCCCTTGCCGTTCAGAGCTCTAGGTGGAGAGGCCCTGAGGACCCTGTGACAGCTCCTCCGCACGCACTCCTGTCTGCTCTGCTGACAGCAGCGTGGCTGGCAGGTTCTGTCTTTGCAGCCAACTACAATCCATTATGGTCTCTCTTTATTCTGATGACCAGATTGCCCAGGTTTGGCCGGAGGAGCCCTTTGGCTAGTTCCTGTGTGCTGTCAATGTGTCCCTGTCCTTGATACTCATTGATTTATTTGTTTTTGGTACCAAGATTGAACACAGGGTTGCTGTACCACTGAGGCACATTCCCAGCCTTTTTATTTTCTATTTTGAGACAGGATCTTGCTAAGTTACTTAGCGTCTCTCTAAGTTGCTGAGGCTGGCCTTGAACTTGCAATCCTCCTGCCTTAGCCTCCATGGCCACTGGGATGACAGGCGTGTGCCACCACACCTGGCTCCTGTCGTTGCTTTCTGAAGTACCAAACATCCACCAGCTCAATCTCTGACTGCACACTGGACTGTCCCTCCCTGGCCCCGACTCCAGGGTTTCCCTTGTCCCGCTGTCACTAGTGAGGTAACCTGTGACACCCGGCTCGGCCCCCACTCTGGTCCCCAGGTGAACCTCTATGCCTTCTCCCTTCCTGTGGTCAGCCATGCCCACTGCTGCCTACCCCGGGGCCAGAGCTTGCAGTCTCCTCTGCCCAGGTGGGCTGGGAGGAAGGGCCGGGCACAGCCCAGCCTGCCTCGGGGCCTGGAGAGGTGCAGAGAGCGCTGGGGGCAGGACTGGAGGAACTGTGGGGGCCTCCAGGAAGAGAGACAGAGCAGGAAGCTGCACCCTGCCCGGGCCAGGGCCTGCTCTGTCCCCCGGAAGCCCCCACCAGGCCTGGCCGCCCTGTTCACCAAGAATGGGGGAATTGCCATCCCCACTCCCATGACCGCCGCCACCCTGCAGCTGCTCCTGGGGCCTCCGTCAAGCTGGCAGGAGGGTGGACAGGCGTATGGACGCAGGGGTGAGCAGTGGGTAGCTCCTGGAGGTGGTGAGCTCGTCCCTGGAGCCACCGTGACGAGCCCAGCTCAGCCGTGTGGGTCTGCGATGGGGAAGGGTCTGCCCCGGAGTGAACTTGGCTGTGGCAGTGCCGGTGCTGGCTCTGTGTCCTGAGAGACGCCGTTGTGGGCCGCGCCACAGTCGGCTCTGAGCAGCAGCTGCTCTCCCCAATGTGAGTCCTTCCCCCAGGGCAGGAGCCTCGGGCCCCAGCCCATCTGCCCCTGCAGCCAGGGCCTTCTCCCCCACCTGGAGCTGCTGGGGCTCAAGGCACCTTCCCTGTGGCCTGGCCCTGGTCCTTAGTCCTCACATCAGGACTGGGCACTCCAGGGGCTGGGGCTGTGCTGCCCTGGGGGCTGACATCAGGAGTCTCTTTAAGGGCAGTGTGTGACCCTTACTGACCCTCCTGTCCCCCCAGCAGAAGAGGATGAGGACGTGCTAGCCTTCAACCTGCAGCACCTGGCCACACTGGCTACCGCCTGGTCCCTGGTAGAAGCCGCCAGCCCAGACAGCTCCTTCTCCTCAGCCCAGCCCCCTGCTGCGGGCCCTGGTGGCCCCAGGCTCACCCCCCGCATGCAGATCCTACAGCGCAAGGACAGCTGGACCCCCAAGACCAAGCCTGTGAGTGGCAGTTCCAGGGCACACAGCCAGTGCCATGACAGGGCAGGCACTGCCCACCAGCCCTGCCCTAAGGCTCTGGCCCGGCTCTCAGGCCCCTGTGCCCCTGCACACAGGTCTGCCCCTTGAAGGCTGCCATCGACCAGCTGGACACACAGGAGGTGGAGATGCGCATGCAGCTGGCAGAGCTGCAACGGCGCTACAAGGAGAAGCAGCGAGAGCTGGCGCGCCTGCAGCGACGGCATGACCATGAGTACGTGGGGGCGGCACCTGGGACAGTGCTGGGGCAGATGCAGATTCCAGCCAGGCCATGCTGGCTGCCTTTGGGCAGGGGCCTCGCCAGGTCTCCAGGAAACTGGGGTCCCAGAGGCTCCTCAGTGGTGGTGATAGCCCTGAGACCTGGGGGTGAGACTTCAGACAGAGCAGGCTGTCTCCCAGAGACCAGTCCACAGGGTGTCGAGGAGAGGGGACCAGTGCCAAGGCCGTCTGGCTGGGAGTGGGGGCTCCAGGAGCAGAGGTTAGCCCGCAGGGCCATGGGGGCGGGAGCTCCTGGCCCGTGTGTGCTGGACAGCTGGAGCCCAGAGGCCGGGAGGGGCAGGGTCTGCAGCCAGAGCTGCAGGGTGGGGGAGCCTCTGACAGCCCTCCTCTGGCCCCCAGGAGAGAGGAGAGCTCTCGGAGCCCTGCGCGGCGGGGGCCTGGCCGCCCCAGAAAGCGCAGACACTCCAGCTCGCTGTCTGCCCTGCGTCCTGGGGGCCAGCTGGCCAGGAGCGAGGGCAAGAAGGCCAAGTGAGTGTGGGTGTTGGGAACAGGGTGGGCAGGGCTGGGCTGGCGCTCACGGCCTGGACAGCAGGGCTTTCTGTCCCTGCTGCCTGGGCTGCGGCTGCCCTTCACACCTTGTCTGAAGGCCCAGCACGGCCCTTCCAGGACTCGAGGACAGGGTCCTGGGGACAGAGCCCCACTGGGGCAGGCACTGCCAGTGCAGACACCAGCTGCCGTCACCATGTCCGCGCCACCCTCGGGAAGCCCGGGCCCCCATGTTGGGCCACACCGGCCCCAGGACCTGGCCCCGTGTGTGGGGCGGCGTGGCGTAAAAGGCTCTTTATCTGCACTGTATAAAGTCGCGGTCACGCTGCGCTGCTGCGCACGCTGCCGCGGAGGTTATTATCCATTACCCGCCCGGCGCTGTCGACGGCGCACTCCCGGGCCGGGCATAATTGTCCTTCTCGGCTACAAATTGCCTCTCCCGGCAGGCCCATTTACATAAATCCTCCGAGCTCCTCAGAACGCGATTGGCGCGCGCGCTTGTGCACCGCATCAATCCCGATGATTTGGTAATAATAGTTAAATCGGCACTAAATGGTTCCTTCAATTAAGACAGAGGCAAAAAATTAATCTCAGGGCTTTATGTCACAAAACATTAGCAAATGCAGAGAAGGTTACGGGGCAGGGAGTGTGCGTGGGCTGCAGGAGGGGGTCCACCATATGGCTGGGCATTGCCCGGGGGTCCCTCCCTGCCCAGGTGTCTCCCAGTGGGGGTCTCCCTTTGAGAACCAGCAGGCACCCTGGGGCTGCTGGGCAGGAAGGGCCACTGGAGGCCAGCCCCTGGCCAGGGTCTCTGTCGTGGAGCCCGTACAGAGGCATGGCAGGCCCAGCAGCTTCTCCCTGCCCTCCTTCGCTGCAACCCCAGCCTGAAGCCTTGACCTCGGGACAGCATTGCTGACCCACAGAAGCCGCAGCCTCGGGGCCGGGAAGGAAACCCGGCCCAGAGAGCAGGTCCCTGCCTCTCCCCCACCTCCGGCTTCTGTCCCCACTCTCCATCCACATGCTACAAGACTCGAGGCTGCAGCCAGCAGTTGGGCCCAGGGGATGGGCCCTCTGCCCTGCCGGAAGTGGGAGGGTCAAGCAGGGTGGGCAGGAAGCTGGGGGCTAGGAGGATCTCACTGCAGGGCTTCCTGCCCGGCCTTCTCAGCCCACAGAGGCCCGGCCTCCTTGCTGGACAGGAAGGTGACGAGGGACGTCTGGCCCCACAAGGCCAGACTGGGTCAGCCTCTCAGTCCCCGTCTGCGACCCAGTGTCACGAGCAGCCACACTCCCTTCTGCACCCCGTGGGCAGGGCAGGGTTGACGGGCTGCCGAGCCCCCAGCCCCTGTCCAGCTGCGGGCAGGCAAACACACGCCAGTTTCCCCAGGCACATGGGGTGGTGAGGAGCGTCGAGCCTGTCTCCTGCGCCGCACTGATCCCGGGTCAGCCCAGCCCAGCTCCCCACCTGGAGGAGGCCGCACAGCTGCAGGCCCTGGGGAAGTGGAGACACAGCCCCTCTGGGAGGTGGACGGGGGGTTCAGCTGCCTCCACAAGACCCCCTTGGAGGGCTGAGCCTGTGGGGGCCCCAGGGGACTTGGAGGGAGAGTGTGTGTTTATGTGGCTGTTGCCCCACCCCACCCCTTCTGAAGTGGACCCTGACCTCAGGAAGCTGTCCCAGTGCCTTCTGTCCCAGCTCTGGTAGGGCCTGGCCTTGGACACTTGCCAAAGGCCAGGCCTGGACTCGTGTGATCCCCACCCCAACCTTGCAGTAACCGTGTTACTGCCCGATTTCCAGGTGGAAAGACTGAGTCCACTGTCCCAGTCACCAGGGGCCAGGTAGCTGCACAGCCCTGGCTCCTGGGGGCTGGGCTTCCTCTTGGGGGCTGGGGCCTCACCAGTGGTTAAGACTGGACACCACTGAGAGCTTACTCCCCAGCAGGGTAGAAGGATGGGGTGGGATCAAGAAGCGCCCCACTTCCATCACAGCCCTGCAGGGAGCAGGTGCAGACACAGAGGTGCCCCGATCGCCAAGGGCCTGTGGTCAGGAGGCAGAGCATCTTGGTGGGGAGTCAAGTGTCCAGAAGAGCTCAGTACTGGCCCAGACTCTGACCCCCAGCAGAGACCCATCCTGGAAGGCGCAGGGGGCTGTCCTAGGCACACAGGGACTGTGGGAACAAGGCTTAGGCTTCTGGGCAGAGCTGCTGTGCCCATGCCTGTGCCCACCTTGCCCACCACTGCCTGTGCCCCCAGGGCAGTGAGGGCCAGCCTAAGCCTACTGTGTGCAGAGCTTCGAGGCCGCGAGGAGCCCAGGAAGAAGCGGATCAAGCTGGAGGACAGCGTCTATGTGGGCCTGCAGCCGCCCTCCGGGGTGAGTCTACAGCTTGTCCCCCAAGATCGACCTGAGCCATGTGACATGGGGACAGGGACACTGGAACGCCCACTGCTCCTGATGCCCTCCGTCCTCCAGCAGGGGTGGCCCCTGCGGACAGGAAGGCAGCTCCCTTAGGCCGAGCACCCTCTGGGGAGGCTCTGGATGCAGTGTCCAGCAGGTGCAGACCTGGTGCTGGCCCTTCTGCTGAGCCTAATATCCTTCACCCAGCACCAGGGCCCCTGAATAGGATGCTGAGGTAGGGGCCACTCAGTGGGGCAGTAGGGCAGTGCCATTGGGGAGCTGCCTTCGAGCCCAGCGTTGGCAGAGGCCAGCCCAAAGCCCGAGAGGCTGTGGCCACGGTGGGCCAGGATGTAGCCACGGCCTCCTCGTCCTCAGGAGAAGGTACGGTGCAAGAAGAGCAACACTCAGGGTGAGCTGGGGTCCTCTGTGGCCCACCAGGTGGCCCAGCTGAAGCCGAAGGCCAAGAGCAAGGGTCTGCCCAGTGGCCTCAGCCCCTTCCAGAGAAAGGAGGCTGCCCCAGGTGGGCGCATCCGGAAGAAGCTGTCCCGAGCCAAGAGTGCCAAGGTGTCCAGGGCAGGCCGGCACTCACAGCCTGACGGTGACGGCGGCAGGGAGATGCCAGTGGGGGCCACGGCACACGAAGCAGGCACGTTGCTGGTGGGCAGGGTCACAGCCAGGACTCCAGGCCTGGAGGGGGGGACAGGGGCGTGGGCACTGCCAGAGCCAGGTCAGGCTCATGGAGCTGGGCAGACCTGGGAGGACCTCTCACTGGGACAGGCTGGGAAGGGCCCTCACGGCCAGGGCAGAGCTCAGCGGCTCTCCCTGTGGAGGAAAGAGGCCCTTGGATACATCCTGGAAATGGGGGTTAAAAATAGCCTCTGCCCTCCGGGGCCTCCATTCCTGCAGTGTCCGGCCAGGGGTTATCTCCCCAGCAGCCATGTGTCCAGGAACAGGAGCCTGGAAAAACAGACACTTCCTCCCTCCCCAGCCCCTCCCCCAGGGTCAGGGGCTGCAGAGAACAAAGGGAAGCCCTGCTGGGGGTGGGGTGCAGGAAGCCGGCCATCTGGGCCCCGGGATGGATGCAGAGAGGGGACAGAGGGGCCGGGCTGCCTGGGGAGGGGCCCAGCCGTGCAAATTGGGGCTGTAGAAAGAAAACCCCTTCCCCTCCCCCACCGAACACCCTCAGCTTGAGGGCTGGGTCCCCAAGTTCCACCAAGAGCAGCCCTAGAGCAGCCCAGTGGGAGTTCATGACAGGCTGGACCTCCAGTCCCCACAGGCCCCCCTCCCACCCCCAGATGGCAAGGCTCAGCCCCCTTTGCTGTCCCCAGGCAGCGGCTATGACAGTGAGGACTGCCAGGCCCTCCTGGAGACGGCGGCGGCCCCCCCGGAGCCCGGGCTGCTGCTGCACTCGGGGTCTGGGGCAGCGGTGCTGGGGCCCTCGCCCTCCTCTGTGGTCAAGATGGAAGCCAACCAGAAGGCCAAGAAGAAGAAGGAGCGGCAGGGCTTGCCAGGTAACAGGAGGCCAGGCCAGCGGGCAGCAGGGCTGCACCCACAGCCAGAACCCATGACGGCCTCCCTCCCTCCCACAGGAGCCTGCCGCCTGTCCAGCCCCGAGGGCGAAGTCAAGATCAAGCGGCGGACGGTGAAGGCCAAGGTGGGCGCCAAAATGGAGCGGGCCCCAGGCCGGCGACCCCCAGGTGCACCGGGCAAGAGGAAGTCCAAGGGTAAGGCCGACAACGGACTTCGGGCAGAGCCAGGTGCCACTGCCACCAGGGACACCCTCTTCAGTCCCGCCCGGGCCTTTACCTGCCGCGAGGAAGGCAGCAAGCTGGCCAGCGAGCGTCTGCAGAGAGCCACGCGCAAGAGCACACTGTTGCAGCCCGTGCTGCGGGTGAGGCCAGCCGGGAGGGGAACTTCTGCGGCTCGCTGCTCCCTGAGCCCAGGTGTCCGAGCCAGCCAGTTGGGCATTGCCACCCTTACCACTGCCCCTCTCTTCCGCCCTCCTCCCCACAGAGGAAGAACGGGGCCCTGTCCATCGCCCTGTCTGCCCGCAACGCCAAGGCCATCCTAGGAAAGGGCAGGAAGCTGGGCAAGGTGAAGAGCAAGGCTGTCAGCACCCAGGTAGCAGCCCGCCCAGCCCGGGAGCCGGGCCCGGCCTCTCCTGCCCTGCCTGACTCCTCTGGCCCCCAGGCTCAGGGCCGAGCGGTGAGCCGGCTGCTGGACACCTTCGCTGCGGAACACGACTTCGAGTTCGCCCGAGACAGCAGCTTCTCGGAGGAGGAGGAGGAGGCCAGCAGCCCCCTGAGTGTGGAGCAGAGCAGTGCCCTGGGTGAGTGGGCGGGACGGGCACCAGGCTGGGCGGGGTGGGCTGGCGCTGACGCTCTCCCCCACAGCTCGATCCTGCACCATCCACAAGGAGGACCTGCAAGACGGGCTGCCCGTGCTCATCCCCAAGGAGGACAGCCTGCTGTACGCGGGCAGCGTCAGGACCCTGCAGCCCCCCGACATGTGAGGCCCGGTGTGGACGGGAGGGACAGGGCTACAGCTGCAAGTCCCCCACAGGCCCCTCACGCTCTCCCATACCCTCAGCTACGGCATCGTCATCGAGGGCGAGAGAGGGAATCGGCAGCGGATCTACTCGCTGGAACAACTACTGCAGGAGGCGGTGAGGGAGGCGCCTGCCTGGGGGACAGCCTTGGGGGTTTGCCCTGGGCCCGGAGACAGCCTTGGCCTGGACCTTTGGAGAGCCCCTGGAGAGCCCCTGTGGCCAGGCCCCGCCTGCTCACAGGCCACTCTCCTCTGCCCACCACCACTCGCTGCAGGTTCTGGACGTCAGGCCACAATCCAGCCGGTACCTCCCGCCTGGCACACGGGTATGTGCCTACTGGAGCCAGAAGTCTCGCTGCCTGTACCCAGGCAACGTGGTCCGAGGTAAGCCTGTCCAAGAAGCACCCGGGCCAGGCTCCCTCTGAGACCCTGTGTACCTGGAGACCCCACCCACACAGCACTTCATGCCGGGGAGGACGGAGAGGCACACCTGGGCCCCTGCTCAGAGCAACACCACAGGAGCATCTCCCAGGGGCCATGAGAAGCAAGGAGGGCCTGGGCAGAGAGGTGCCCATGTCCAGCCAGGCAGAGGGGCTGGGAGGACGGACTCAGAGCCCAGTGCTGGGTCCCCAGATCCATGGTGCACAGACCAGCTCTCCCGAGGCAGACCTCTGGTGCCAGGGCAGGATGGCTGGTGGGTCCTCAGAGGAGTGGGCGGAGGCCTGCTGGACTCTCCTGGAAGGGGCCTCCTCCCAGGTGACTTGGCTAGAGGTGTGTGTGCACCTGCACAGGTGCATGCCCTGGGGTTGAGTGGCCTAACACCTGCCAGCCACGCCCCAGGAGGGCCGAGAAGGCCGTTGGCGCCCAGGCTGCAGTGGCAACTCCAGGGCCAGCGGGGACTGGAGAGTAGCAACATCCCGCTCAGCCCCCCACTGTCCCTCCTGCCACGTGCTCAGGCTGTGTCCCCTCGGCAGGTGCCTCCAGCGACGAGGAGGAAGACCTGGACTCCGTGGTTGTGGAGTTTGACGATGGGGACACAGGCCACATTGCTGTCTCTAACATCAGGTTGCTGCCTCCGGACTTCAAGATCCAGTGTGAGCACCCTGCATGCTCCCCTCCCCGGCCCTCCTGCCCAGGCCAGCTCTACCTCAGCTCCCAGAGAGGAGGAAGGGAGGAGGGGTGCCCCCCGGGCCCCACTGAGCCCTTCTGCCCGTTCTGCAGGCACAGAGCCCTCTCCAGCCTTGCTGGTGTCCAGCAGCTGCCGGAGGACCAAGAAGGCAGCCAACGAGGCCCCCCCATCCAGTGAGGCCCCCACCCCCAGCCTCTCCCCTAAAGCACAGGATGGCCCTGAAGCCACAAAGACCCCTGGGAAGAAATCCATCGTCAAAGACAAAGCTGGTATTTGCAGGACTGCAAGAGCCCAGGGCAGGGAGGCCCTGGTGGGGGTGGGCAGCCCGGGAGGGGGAGCACCCACGGGGAAGCCTGGTAGGGCTGGGGAGGGGCAGGTGGAGGCCACCCGGGGACCCAGCTGGTGCCGCTGACCCTACCTGGCTTCCCTCCAGGCAAAGCAGACCTCCTAACCTCAGGTGCCAAGTCCCCCACGGGGGCCTCGGACCACTTCCTAGGCCACAGGGGCAGCCCCCTGCTGAGCTGGTCAGCGGTGGCGCAGACCAAGCGCAAGGCGGCAGCGGCGGCGGGCAGCAAAGGGCCAGGGGTGCTGCAGAACCTCTTCCAGCTCCACAGCGCCAAGAAGCTGCGGGCCCGCGAGGCCCTGTTCCCCGCACACACCGCGGCCACCCCAGTGTTCGGCAACGGCTTCCGCGCCGACTCCTTCAGCAGCCTGGCCAGCTCCTACGCACCCTTTGTCAGCGGGTCTGGGTCAGGCCTGCCCGGGGGAGCCCACAAGTTGCTACGGGCCAAGAAGTCTGAGCGGGCGGAGGCTGAGAAGGGCGGGCGGCGGCGGGCAGGCAGCGAGTTCCTGGTCAAGCTGGACCACGAAGGCGTGACCTCCCCCAAGAACAAGAACTGCAAGGCGCTGCTCGTGGGTGACAAGGACTTCGGCCCCAAGCTGGGGCGGCCCCTGCCCAGCCCCAGCTACACACACCCGGCCCTCATGGGCAAGGACAAGAAGGGGCGGGCACCTGCCCACCCGCTGCCCATGGGGCTGGCTCTGCGCAAGTACGCAGGGCAAGCCGAGTACCCACTGGCCTGCGACAGCGACTGCCCCAGCTCCTACTCGGACGAGGACGAGGATGGGCCGGGGCTGGCCGCCGGCATGCCCTCCCGCTTCCTCACCCGCCTGTCCATGTCCTCCTCCTCGTCCGGCTCGTCCACATCCTCCTCCTCAGGCTCCATGTCCACCTCCAGCCTCTGCTCCTCAGACAACGAGGACTCCTCCTACAGCTCTGACGGGGAGGACCCGGCCCTGCTGCTGCAGACCTGTCTCACCCACCCCGTGCCCGCCCTCCTGGCCCAGCCCGAGGCCCTGCGCTCCAAGGGGGGCAGCCCCCACGCCCACGCACAGCGCTGCTTCCTGTCCAGGGCCACGGTGGCCAGTGCAGGTGCGGGCACCGGCCCCAGTGGTGGCAAATCCAAGCTTAAGCGCAAGGAGGCCTTGAGCTTCTCCAAAGCCAAAGAGCTTTCCCGGGGGCAGCGGCTGCCCTCCGTGGAGAACCGGCCAAAGATCTCAGCCTTCCTGCCTGCCCGGCAGCTCTGGAAGTGGTCGGGGAACCCCACACAGGTAGGCGGGCTCCTCTCCCCAGGGCCCAGGGCCAGCAGAGGAGCTCCTGTCCCCAAAGAAACTGGGTTCCTGTCTCTTTTCCTGCCCACACCCGAGTGCGGCTCTGGGGTAGCCGGGCCTCCTTTGGACGGGGCAGCTGCCCTTGTCGTTGCCTATGCTGTCCTACCAACGACTCCGCACCTCGGCCCAGCAGGTGCCTGCGCTCTGCTTCCCCTGGGCCATGCCCCTGGCTAGTTCTGGGGGCTTTTTCTGAGTTGGTGGGGAGGCGGCCAGCTTTGGGGGGCTGCGGGAGGTGGCACCACGTGGACGTTCCTGGTACCTGAACTTGCTCGTGGGTGCCTGGGGCTGTCCGTGGGGCCCTTTGCACTTGTGGACAGTGCTGTGCTGAACCCAGGCGCTCCACTCTGCCCCGATTCTGCCATCGGGATCACTGCAGTCTTCCTGTCCGACCCTGTGTGCAGGGCAAACCCGGGCGTGGCCCACTCCCAGGACCAGGGTCTGTGCCTGGCAGCACAGTGTGGGCATTTCTGCCCTCCCAGGAGCCCTTGGGCATCACCCAGAGGCTACACTGTTCCTCCTGCTCTCACTAGGCCTGTCCTCCTCACCTGCTGCCTCTGGCTGTCCCCCTGCAGAGACGTGGCATGAAGGGAAAGGCCCGGAAGCTGTTCTACAAGGCCATCGTCCGGGGCAAGGAGGTGCTGCGCATTGGGGACTGTGCCGTCTTCCTGTCGGCCGGGAGGCCCAACCTGCCCTACATCGGCCGCATCGAGAGCATGTGGGAATCTTGGGGCAGCAACATGGTGGTGAAGGTCAAGTGGTTCTACCACCCCGAGGAGACCAAGCTGGGGAAGCGGCAGAGTGATGGGAAGGTGAGGGTCTGGGGGTGGTGAAGCAGGCCCAGTGGGGCAGCATCTCAGCAGCTAGGGCCAGCGGAGCGGCCTCTGGAGTGCCTGCCTGCTGGGAGCCCCGGGAGCCCTGGGGGAGCACCTGCCTTGTCCCCTGGAGCACCCGGGTCCTGCCTCCCTAGGGCTCTGTGACCCCGCACCAAGCAGCTCACTCTCAGGACTCCCGGCAGCACCCCCCCGCCCTCCGTCCCCCCTCCCATGCCCCTGACCCACACCCGGAGAAGAGTGGAGCTTCCAGGCGTGTGGAGGAGCCCCCTTGGGGGTCTCACAGCATGGGGTCCCCAGCGCAGGCTCCCGGCCTCTGTGAAAGCTCTTCTGTGACCCTTCCCGAGCACAGGGTCCCTCCGGGTGGTGGGGCGCGGGCTGAGGCCGGCCCCGACGCCATGCGCCCCGCCCGGCAGAACGCGCTGTACCAGTCGAGCCACGAGGACGAGAACGACGTGCAGACCATCTCCCACAAGTGCCAGGTGGTGGCCCGGGAGCAGTACGAGCAGATGGCCCGGAGCCGCAAGTGCCAGGACCGGCAGGACCTCTACTACCTGGCGGGCACCTACGACCCCACCACTGGGCGCCTGGTGACGGCGGAGGGCGTGCCCATCCTGTGCTGAGCTGAGCTGCCCGCCCGGCCAAGCGAGGAGCCCCGAGGTCGGGCTGAGCCAATATGCAAACCCACCCAAGGCTTTTCCGTGATTTTCCCTGGAAAGAGCGCTCTTAGGCGTGGACCCCAGTCCCGTCCATCTGCTGTGGAGGGTCAGGCTGGCCCCAGGCCCCCGGCCACTCTGCTTTCCCGCATCGGCAGTTCTCGAGATTCGTATCCAAGCCATATTTCCTATACCTCCGACTGTCCCACCAGGGAAAGCAGAAATCAGGTGTGTCGTCTATTTATTTCTCTATGTAAATATTGTATTTCTGCGGGGAAGTTTTATGGAAAAAAGTGGAAAAGGATTTTCCCCCCACTGGCGTGACGAGGGTGTGTCTGTGTGTGCGTGTGTCTGTGTCTGTGTGTGTGTCCACGCGAGCGTGTGCAGGGATTTTGATCTGGAGTTTTCTATGGAAATGCGCTGTTCTCCTCAGCCTAGCTGAGTCCCTGAGGGGGCGCTCGTGTCAACAGAGGTAGCTCGTGTCAACTGGGGGCAGAGACCCCGGGACACGTCGGGCGGGACCTGTTGCACCCTGTGATCTCTTAAGGGCCGACTGTAGACAGAAGTCACATTGGAGTTCATTTCCTTTGGATACATCTCTTAGGTAAAGGAAGAATCGGGGTTGGGGGTGGCAATGAGGGTCCCCCTGGAAAGAAAGGATTCCGGGCAAGGAGACGAAAGCAGGCTCCGTAGCCCCCCACCCAGGAGGGCAGCGGCCAGGCGTACCTTACCTCTGCTTAAAACAAAACAAAATCGAACAAGTGTTTTAAGATACGAAAAGAAAAGGCGATGTCTTTATTTTATGCCCTAAATATTCCCCGTCGTTTCTGATTTCCGTTCACATGGCCAGTTTGTCACAGGGAGCAGGGCTTGGTCAGCCCTGACCCCCTTCTCACCACCGGGGGGGGGGTGTGAAAGACACCCCTTCCCCTCCAGGCGCCTCCCCTGGTGCCCACAACCACTGGCCAACCTCACTGGCCTGCTCAGGCACAGATGGTGGAGAGTCCTGTGGAGGCACTGGGGTGGGGAGAAGGACCCTCCCCCTTCTCCTCTCTTCCCGGCTTCTGGCCCTCAGCCCCCTGCCCATCCCGCCCCGTGGGGTTTCTGGGTCTTTCTGTGGCCACTTGGCAGGACAGATTTCCTGGCCTGGCAGGATCATGCCTGGGGCACAGAACAAGCATCTCCTGTGCCCACCCCCTGGCCACCCCCCCTGCCAGAGGCCCTTGTCCTCAGAACTGTGTTGGGGGACACATGCTCCCCAGGTCCTGTCACCAATTCCTCATCCCACTGGGAGCTGCAGGAAGGCTCCCAGAAGGAAGGGTGTGGGTGGACACCCGCATCCCAGTCAGGCCCTCTCCGCCCCTTCCTTCGCTCGGGCCCAACACCGAGTCTCGTTTCCTCAGCTGCTGCCTGTCCCCCACCCCATGCTCTTGGTGGCTCCACAGGGCGCTCAAGAACGGGGAGGGGGCTGTTGTACAGGGCCCCGGCACCCAGCTTTCCCGCCCCCCCCCACCCCGGTCTCCCCAGCGTCTCCGCGCGGGTGCAGTCTCTCACTCCTGGTGGTGGTTGGGGAAGTGCCCAACAAGGTCCCACAGGAGGCCTGGCAGTCAGACATGTCCAGAGAAGGAAGGCGCACCCGCGGCTGGCTCTAGGGTCCAGGCTGCTCAGCCCCATGGCGAGGAGCGGCGGCGTCGGGAGGGCCTCCTTCCTGCTCGTGAAGCTCCCTTCCTGCCCTGCGGGGCTCTCCTGTGTCCGCATCTTGCGTTTCGTTTCTCTCTTTCCTTTCTTTCCGTGTGTGTGCGACTGGCGCGACCCCTCCCCTCGTGGCTAAAGCACGATCCTTGTAAATGTGTAACTAAGAGGATGGTTGGATTTTTTTTTCAATGTACACACTAAAAATAAAACAAACAAAAAAGGTTTTATGAACAGCAAACTATGTAAAGGCATTTTAGTATTAAATTTTTTATTGATAACTTGCTTAAGAATAAATATATGAACTATTGTACAGGTTTTCTGTGGTCCGGATCATGACTGTGCTAGCCCCTGTGTGTGTGTGTGTGTGTGTGTGTGCGCGCGCGCGCGTGACACAGTGGCTTCCCAGAGACCCTGGCACTCCTGGAGGCTCAGCGGACACATCCAGGCCTGGGATGGGGGACCTGGGCAGGGCGTCCCCGCCTGCCTCTGTGTTAGCCTGAGTGGAGCCCCGCAGGGCGCTGAGCCCAGCCAGGAAGGGCGCGTGTGACCAGCATGGACTTGAACCCGCCGACATGGCCAGAGTGGGCACCCCTGGGAGGGGAACAAGATGGGTGAGAAAGGTTCCCCAAAGCCCACTCAGCGCCATGGACAACGGGGATGAGTACTGCAGACAGGACGGGGCACCGCCTCGGGGGGCAAGAACCACGCACTCAGCGTTCCAAGGCGGCAGTCCTAACTGTTAAACAGGACTGTGCAGCCCCAGAGGCAGGCCCAAGATCGGGGTGCACTGGGAATGGGGTACAGCACACATCCCAGCTGGGGACAACCCCACCCATGGGGCTATAGACCCAAGGAAGCCTAGCACTCGCCAGGGCCAGGCCACTGGGTGGGGGTCCCGGGGGGCAGGTGCGCGGAGGCAAGGTCGCTGGGCAGTGGAGCTGTGCCGTATGCACACAAGCTGGCCCTGGCTGAGGCCGCCCTTCCTCCACTCCTGCCCTGCTGGGACCCAGAGAAAGACCCTAAGTAGGCAGATGGGGCACAGGCTGGGCCAGAGGCCTGGTAGGCTGAGGGCTGGAAACTGGGGGGAGGAGGAGGCCTGGCTGAAGGCCACCAAGGGGCCTTGGAATGTGAGCGGGGTCGGGGTGGGGGTGAGCCCCGGGCAGGTGACCACTGGGCAGTCCAACTAAGCAGGACCCATCTCAAGGGTTCGCCTTCTCTGAGGAGGTCTGCAGGAGTCTGGTGAACCCAGGAGGAGGACACACAGCCCAGCCCCATGGCCATCCCCACCCTGGCCTCCGCCCCCTCGTCCTCAACATCTGTGCCCTCCCCTCCCACCCTCTGCTCCATCCCTGCCCTTTCCTCCTCCCACCTCATCTCAGGCAGGGTGGTCCTGGCCTTCCAGAACCTACTGCCCCAGAATGGGGCCCGGGGCCAAGGGCAGGGCATCAGGGGAAGGACACAGGGCTGCGGACCCCTGAGGGTTAAACATGCAAGACTACACTTTGATCAAGACAAATGAGGCATTATGCGAAATGCTGAAACAAGATAAATGATGGCCCTGGGTGAGTGGGATCAATAGACTGATGTTTCATCAGGTAGAAATGACAGCCCCGCGGATCGCAATTCGTTTTTAATACCACAGACCAATCGGGGACGAGGGGGCTTTAATTGCTGGTGCAGGCGAGGTTGCAGGGCTGGCGAGGCAGCGAAGCTCAGACCAGGCCAGATGTGGGGGAAGCTCGCTCTAGCACCCAGCCAGCCAGAGAGGGCCACTCCCGGGCCTCTGGGTGCCGGCTGCAAAAGTAAGAGGAAGTGGTGCTCCGGGAGAACCCTCGCAGGCTCCCTGTCCCAACCTGCCAAGCCCCTCCATTCCATGAGGGTCAGAGACCTGGCCTCGGGCTTTCTGTGCCCTTCCCTGGCACCTGCACCCTCTGTACCCCACCGAAGGCCACCTGCTCCTACCTGCCTGGGACAGTGACAAGAGTCCAGCCTGAGTGGACAAGCTCCAGGTAGACGGTCAGGCTGTGGGTCATTCAAGGTCAAGTCCCCTACTCAGTGACACCCCCTCATGACTGCGCCAGGGAAACCAAGAGGCCCCAGTAAGGCCATCCTTAGCCTGCCCGGACTCCAGGAAAGAGGTGGGCAGGGCACGCAGCTGACTTGGCATCTATTTGGCTTCCAGACTGGGTCCCCGGTGCCACCTAACCCTTCCCAGATGACCCTGGCCCCAGTGTCCTCACTTGTGAACTGGAGACCTCGACTCTCCATTGCTCACCGACCCTAAGACCAGGCAGCCTAAGGGACTTCTAAGGGACTTCTGAACCAACATGGGCAGGACCCACCCAGTCCACTTCAGGCCAGGGCAGGGAGAGATGGGGCCCTCCCCGGTGCCTCCTCCTCCATTCTCCTAGGCCTGCAGGCCACGGGGATGCAGCAAGGCCTGGGCCTAGTGGGGAGAGCCAGCCCCTACCCTGCTGTTAGGTCAGGGTCCTGGCTTGCTGCACAGCTCCTCAGGGACCAGGGAACTGTGGACTCCCCAGGCTGTGGCTCGGGGACGGAGGGCTTCACTGAGTGCCTGCTCCTGGGGTACATGGGTCCTGCATGCAGCCAGCCCTGTTGAGAGACCCCTGGGTGTCAGGAACGCGACCCGCCACGCTCACGAGAAGGAGCTGGAGACGGGCTCCAGCCTGCTGCAAACACCCTAGCATGGGCCAGCCAGCCCCAAGAGACCCGCGACACCCCTGTCCCCTCACAGCAGGGCACGTGTGTGCTCAAGCCCCAGCAATGTGATCCCTCCCAACATGGACACTGCTTGTTTCTTTCTCAACCATCCATCCCTCTGTCCTTCCCAGGCTGATCCAGAGGCCTCCCTGACCCACCCTGCCCCAAGGTTCGAGCAACCCTCCCCTGAGCCCTCGGATGGTCTGAAGGCCCCCTCACAGTACTTCGCTGAGAGGGGAAGTTCAAGCCACCCTCGTTACGGGGAGCCTCTAACAGGTTTATGATCATGCCCCTTGTCAGGAATCTGTTTTGGCTTATAAGAAACAGGCTTGGGATGCAGCTCCGGGGGCGTGCTGCCCTACCCTGAGAGGCCCTAGACTCAATCCCAATTTGTTTTTGCAAACAAAACAACAGAGACAAGCTCTGGCCAGCAGGGCGGTGAGACGGCTCCTCCACAGCCCCACAATGGCTCCCTTTTTCTGGAGCCTGCAGGGATGGTCTGGACAAGCCAAGAGGGAAAGGCAATGTAGAGGGTGGGAGGAGGGTGAGAAGGGGGCACATGCCCACAGACAAGGGCAGGCCAGCCGCACAGTGCCCAGGCAGCCTGGGCCCCACTGGAGGGCGAGTGGCAAATGTGGAGGACCAGCAGGAAAACCACTCCTCCTCCAGCCGAGCAGGGCTCCAAAGTGTCAAAGCCCTCAAGAGGCACCCAAGGCCACTGCTCCTGAGTCCCTCAGTCCCTCATGCTGCGGGGAAAGGCTTCTCTATGCTGGACCGACCAGCTGGGGGGCCACTCTGCACCCACGTGGCTCCGGCTTGTGAACCGCCAGGCGGCTCTGGTCACACGAGCCAATCAGGCCCATCCCGGTATCTCCGCCCCTGCACCACAGTGATTGGCTTCGGGTGATCACATGACCCAGGCTGAGCCAATGAGAGTCTGTCCCTGGGATCCCACGGGCTAACCCCGCTTTTTGGAGGGAGCTTGGTGAGGACGTTGCAAACCTGGGTGTTTAGTAGCTGTTTCCCACGGTGATTGATCTAGTCTCCGCTTGGTACTGGGCTCGGGCAGTGACCGAGGCGGAACTCCCAGGTGGCGTGGCTGAATGAGTTACGGGACTACCAGATTCCGTTTAATTTCACACAAAGAAATTTGTGGCACGTGTGTTCCATGGAATATTTAGAACATACTCATACTAAAAAATGATTCGTTCTTTATCTGAAATTTAAACATAACCTGACATCTTGTATTTTATTTGCTAAATCTGGCAACCTTGAAGCCCAGCTGTCCACAGCCCACCTAGCAGTAAGCAGGTACACTAGCTGCCTATCACCCAGCAGAAAGGGTGCACTCAAAAGAGGCCAGACAGATGCTGAAGACACTGGAGGCCTCTGGAGCCCACTTCTGTCATGTTGACCCTCCCTCACCACAAATTCATGGCCACTCAGAAGTCCTTTAGCCTACTGACCAAGGAGGCAGCAGCCACATTTACAGATAGCTCTTTGCAGAATGTCAGCAATATCCCGAGTGCAAGGCTGAGCCATATAGCCCCCTTTATAGCACCACCCTCCCAGGATACAAACATTGAGCAGCTGTCTTCATGTCCAAGGTGAAGGTCAGTGCAGAGTTCCAGTAGTGCCTGGCCATCTAGTCAGACACGAGGGACTAGGAAGGAGAACATGGCAGACAAGAGCCAGGCAGGATTCAGTTGGAAAACATCTTGGGCTGCGCCCAGCTGGCATGCCCATGTGAGTATCACCAGAGGCCCAACTGCCAGTTAAGTTCTTACTAGTCAGGGCACATGACCCAGCTAGCCAGCCTGGAGCTTGCTCAGGGCTTGCAGGGGTCAGGCAGGACGATCATGCCCAGGACCCCACCATGAGGCTCCGTGCCCATGGCTAACTCGGGCGGGTCCCCAGTGCAGATGTCAGGAGTGAGAGCAGACCTTGAATTCCAGCTGTGGGGCTGCTGACAGTTTTGGACTCCCTCCACTGTAGTGTGGGCAGAATGTCCTCACCTTGTCCTCACCAGGAGTAGTCTCAGTTCTGGATTTGAACAGGCCATGGGCCTGGACAAGCTAGGCCTGCCCAGGAAACCCCACCCCACCCCTGCGACTAAGGAGCTCATTTCCAAGTACAGGTCCAGCAAGGAGCTGAGCTGTGACCCTTCTCCATCCCACCCTGGCCTGGTGTCCAGGCTCCAGGGCCTGACCATTCTGAGGTGGGGCAAAGAGCTGGAGCCAGAGGTAGAGTTGGAGGAATCAGAGCCTCCCACTGTCACACCAGGGTCCTGGACTCCACCTCCTGTCCTGCATCAGACCTGTGCTGGTCTGCAGCGTCGCACCCACAGGAGGACAACATGCCAGTCCAGGGACTGGGAGCCATAACCATCAAGTCATTGCAGGGAATGGGAGGAAGATGGCAAGCTGCCAGGCTGGCCTGTAGCTAGGCAGGGGCCATGGGCGGAAGTGGGGACCTCAGGAGCTTCCTCTCTGATGTGCTAATGACCCTGGGAAGCCAGGAGCCACAGGCTCCCTCGGAAATAAAGGTTGGGGTAACCATCAGGGAAAGAACCCCCATGCACAGCTTTGCCCAGATGAGCTGGCAGCATGGTGAAGCCAGTGCTGGCCCAGTCCTGAGGAGCTGTGAAGACCCAGTGTCTTCTGACCACTCAGAACTAAAGGAAGGCACCCCATGCATCGTTTCTTGCCTGGGCAGAGGTTTTTATTTCCTCTTTCCTCCCCCTGCCCACCGTGGGCTATCAGATAGGCTGCAGTGGGTAGTCCCCAGGAGTGCTCCCAGCTGCAGATATTGGCAAAGCCTCACCAGAACTTGGAAGATGGGCATGCATGGACGGTGAGCACAGTCAAGTGGCCTGGGTCAACACCTGGGACTGGGGGAGAGTAATGCTGACCTCTAGACAGCTGCACAGTGTCAGGCCAGGTGCCCAGGAATATAGGACATGAGCTAAGGGTGAGCATGTGGTCACACGGGGCTGGGGCAGGGTCACCGCTGAAGCTGGTCTGCTCTGGAACCTCCTAGCCACTTCCTATGTGTGTGTGTGTGGGGGGGCGGTGCTGGGACTGAACCCAGGACCTGCACATGCTAGGCAAGTGCTCTGCCACTGAGCCACTCCCCCAAGCCCCTTCTGTCTACTTCTAATGGTTACAAACCCCCTCCCCCAGGCAGGAATTGGTGCTGGTAGAGCTGCTGCCCGAGACCAAATCCGGCAGCCACACAGCTGGCCTGTGGGATGAGGCAGGCTGGCCCTGTCTGGGTCGCATCCCCATGCTCCTGTCCCATCCCCTGCCATGTAAGGAAAGAAGGCAACACAGAGTCACAGACCGAGGGACAGCTGGACAGGCAGGCAGGACTTAGACAGCTAAGTCCTCAGAGGCCCAGAGGCCAGCGCTGACCCCAGTCATTTTGGGGGTGACTTTCCTTTTGGCTGAACGTGTTTTAGTCAGTATTCCATCAGGACCAAAAGACTCTTGGGGTGCCAGCCCTGGTGCCAGGTGCCTGTGACTCCTCCGTTTCACAAACAGCGATAGCCTGCTGTGGCCACTGGTGAGTCACACCCTGAGCACCTCTGGGCTTCTGGGTCCTACAAAAACTCTGGTAGGGGTGGGGCCAGTGGGAGTCTGAAGGAGACCACATACCCACACACAGATACTTCCTAATCGCTGAGGTCCGACCCCACGAGTGACTGCCCAGCTGCTCAGCACAGAGTCCGGGACCAGGGGTAGAGTGAGGCCCCTGCAGGAAAAACACGTGTGCACAAGGACTTCAGAGCATGGGGAATGTCCCACGGGAGTGGGCAGGCCTGTCGTCTCTGCTGCTGGGGAGACGGTGGCTCTCGTGAGCCCAGGAGCGTGGGGCCAGCCGGGCAGGGTAGCAAGACCCTGCCTCCTGAAGGCAGAGGGCGGGGGGCGGGGTTGGGAAGCTGCTGTGTGAGGCCCGCCGGGTCCTGCAGGCACCCCATCAACAGGACAGGAGCAGGATTTCATAGTTTTTGTTTCTGTTGTTTTCTTTCCTTCTCTTTCTTTTTGGTTTGTCAGTTACCTTAGTTTTTGAGACAGGGTCTCAAGGTTGTGAGCTCCTTCGACCCTCCTGCCTCAGCCTCCTAGCATACCTCCTGGGACGGGAGGTATGCACGGCCAGGCCGGCTTCGCCTCTGCCTGCACCGTCCCCCTCCGAGTGTCTGGTTTTATTTTCATGGAATGTGCCCTTCTGTGAGTTCCAGCGCAGGTGTCACAGCAGGAAGGCAGAAAGAGCAGCTGCCACTGGGGATAAGGCGCAGACCCCAACTGGCACTGGGGAGGAGGCTGAGGCCGGGGAGAGACCTTCTCTGTCTCTCTCTGCCTGCTGTTGCTGGGTGGCCAGAGGGTTGCCAGTGCTGAGCACTTGGGTCTCCCAGAGCGTGGCCTTCCTGGCCACGGGCCCTGCTCTCCCCGCAGTGCACAGAGAAGATGGGAAGACCTCTGTGGCCACACCTGCGCCCCACGTAAAGAGGTGGCATGGACAGCCGGCCGCGGAGGGGCCAGAGAGAAGGAGGGAGTGGGGAGGGAGGAGGGACCCCTGGGCCCCCAGGGCCAGAGCTCCGAGCTGCCCTAGCCCGGCCGCTGCTCTTGGGCTGCCTCCTGGCTGGGGGTCTCTGGGCCAGCCGTGGCCCCCTGGACCTGGTTTCCTTATCTATGGTAGTGAAGAGAGAAGGGGCCCAGGCTACGCCCCAGGGAGGGCACCTCCGCCTCGACATCAGCCCTTCCTCTCCAACCGGGAGGGCCGGTGCCTGCCCTGTCCTTTGTTCCCAGTAACAGACCCCAACTCCACGTGGGCACACGGCCATCCAGAATGAAAGTCACATTCCCCAGCTTCCCTTGCAGCTACAGGCAGTCACGTGACTGAGTTCTGGCCGAGAGACTGGATGCGATGCCACACACAGTGGAAGTGCCCTAATACATAGGGACTGTGCCCTTTCTCCCCTCCAGCTGGTTGTATTGTCGGTGAAATAGCTGGAGCATGGGCAGCCACCTTAGATCCTGAGAAGGAAACCACATAGGAACAACAGAGCTACAAGACAGGATGCTGGGTCCTGGTGACTATGGAGTGACCATATTTCTGTAGAGTCTCTGTGGTGCCTACATCTGATCATGGCTGATGCCTGGGGCATAATTCAGTCTGGCCTCACTCCACAGCTCTCCTTCTATTACCAGCCCTGCCTGTCCACACCCACCTCTCCCCACGCCCTCTCCCTCTGTCCAGAGCCCCACTGTCATTCCGCTGGGGCTGCCTTAGCACTGGACTCAGGAGCCCTCAGGGCACTCTGGTCTCTGAGGCTGAAATCCCCAGTTTGATGTCAAGCCCAAGGCAGGCCCTCCCTCTCCTGGCACAAAGGGCCTGGCATAGCTGTGGTATGCATCCAACTGCTGCCCCCCAGGGCGACATTAACCTGAGGACGGGCCACAGTGTCCACTGTGGTGTCCCCAGCGCCCAGCTCCAGGACGGCATAGCAGGGGCCAGTGAGTGCTCCCAGGTGAGCCTCACAGCACCCCCACCCTGGGCATCGCCCCCCCTAAACCTCACAGCACCCCCACCCTGGGCATCGCCCCCCTGAACCTCACAGCACCCCCACCCTGGGCATCGCCCCGCTAAACCTCACAGCACCCCCACCCTGGGCATAGCTCCCCTAAACCTCACAGCCCGCCACCCTGGTCATCGCCCCCCTAAACCTCACAGCACCCCCACCCTGGGCATCGCCCCCCTAAACCTCACAGCCCGCCACCCTGGTCATCGCCCCCCTGAGCCTCACAGCCCCCCCACCCTGGTCATCGCCCCCCTGAACCTCACAGCCCCCCACCCTGGGCATTGCCCCCCTGAACCTCACAGCCCCCCACCCTGGGCATCGCCCCCCTAAACCTCACAGCACCCCCACCCTGGGCATCGCCCCACGAGCCTCACAGCATCACACGGGCTCCAGCCCCCTCTGCTGCCCTCTCCTGCCCTGCCCAGCCCTGACCTCGTGCTGCAGCTCCGAGCCTCGAGGCCTTCCTGCAGCCCACACCTCCGCATGGCGCCTTCTGAACTCCGCCTTCAGACTTGAGGGAAGAATCAAGGCCAGAACTCCAGAAGCAGCCCAGGGCTGGCAGCAGCTGGGCACCCTGTCCACAGGGGCATTGGGAATCAAGGGCAGAGCATGTTCCCCTGGCCCCCACATGGCCAACAGGAAGGGACAGACAGTCCCAAGTGCTGGCATGGGTGTGGGGACCTCAGAAGCCCCTCATGCTGCGGAGGAAGTGGCTGCCAGGACAGCCTCCTGGGGACCTCCAGCTGGACCCTCGCCTCCCTGGCACCCGACACTACACAGACCCAGGGACAGCCGGAGCGTCCACAGCACTGTGTCTGTTAGCAGGGCGGATATGCTGAGCCACATCCCGGGCGGAGACGCACAGCACACCCCAGACCTGCAGAGGCCCCAGGACCCGCGTCGCCCAGCAAGAGAGGTGAGCCTCCAGGAGGCCAGGCAGGGCGCTTCCTTAGTGTGCATGTGGTGGCCAGGCAAAACCCACCCACAGGTTAGGAGTGGGGGCATCCTGCCCCCGGGGATGGGAGGTCACAAGGAGCCCCTGGGGGCTGGGGCTCGGATGATAATGGTATTCCCACGGGTGTAAAAGTCCATCCATCTCTAAATTTAGAATTGGTGCACTTACCTCAAAATGCATTTTTAAAATGAGGAGAGAGAGCCAGGGGTGAAGGCCCGAGTCCCACCCTCAGCACAACTACGGAAAAAGTAAAAAAGAAAGAAATGGGGCTTAGTGTGGGATGCAGAGTATGGCCTCCACCCCCGTCCAGCCCTCCTCCCTCAGTCCCTTTCTGCTTAGCGCAGGCCTAGTTTCTGCCTTGAGGTCAGCTTCCTTGAGGGGCTATGCATTGCTGTCCCCTGGCTGAGCCCTCTGTTCCTGAGCTCTGGCCACTTCTTCTGGTCCATCCTCTCTCTTTGACCTTGACCGGTCTCCCTGCCTGCCTGCAGCATGTGGGGCTGTCCCAGCTGTGCAGAGCACCTGCACACCCTGAACCCCCAAGCCAGAGGCTGCTCTCTTTTTGTTTTGGAGGGGGAGGGTACTGGGAATTGAACTCAGTGGCACTTTACCCCCGAGCCACACCCCCAGCCCTATGTTGTGTTATATTTAGAGACGGGTCTCACTGAGTTGCTTAGCACCTTGCTTTTGCTGAGGCTGGCTTTGAACTCACAATCCTCCTGCCTCAGCCTCCCAAGCTGCTGGGATTATAGGCGTGCATCACCACACCTGGCTAAGAGGCTGCTCCTCTTAAGCACAGACTTCTGAAGCCTTCTTTGCCCCTTCTAGGTGTACTTTGCCCACCGGCAGGATGCATTTCCAACCAGGAAACAGGCTCAGAGAAGACTTAGACTTGGAGCCTCAGGGTCCAGAACCAGCACTTCTGATTCCAGGCCACCAGATCCCAAGCTCTGACAGGTCCATCCAGGGATGGCAAACAGGTCATCTATGTGCTGTTGCAGCAGGGACTGCCTGGAGAACATACTGTGGATTCTGAGGCCACCTCTGGGTGCTGCAGGACAGGGTGGCTGACTGTCTAGTGATCTCTGCCGAATGATGTTCCTGAGGGCCATCCTCACTGGAACCCTACTGTCTGCACACAGGTCGTCTGCACCCACCTCCCTGCCCACAGCAGACACTGACGGCTCCTGTGTGCTTGTAGAGCCTGTGACCACCAAGCTCAAGGCACTGTGCCATGCACATGGCTGTGTGCCCTTTCAGGCTGCCCAAGAGGCCCGTTATCATCACCATGTGACAGGTGTGGAGGGTGAGGGTGGCTTGCCAGGGTCCCTGGCTCCCATGTGGCCAAGGACAGCTGTGCACACCACCAGACCCCACTGAGGCCACACGGCTGGAGCCCCTGGTGTCACTTCCTCAGCCCTGCCTTTCACACCTTTTCCACCACCGACTCCTACCTGCCCTTCAAAGCCACCTCTAGTGCGCCCTCCTCCCCTTGTCCCCTTTTTGTAAGCCCTCCCCCTCCTGACCACTCAGGGCTCCAGACGCTGCAGCCTGGACCTGTGTGTGGCTGCACTGCTAGACCACTGCACTCTCCCACCCTGGACTGCACACACCCTTTCCTCCTTGGGACTCTCAGGATTGAGCCCAGCCTGGTGCAGAAAGACCTCTCCGAAAAGCCTTGCTGAGGTAATAAATGTCCCCTGCCTTGGAGGGAAGCCCTCACGTCAGGCTTCGTGCAAGCAAACTCACGGTGCTTCCTCCTTATGTGCTGAGTGCTCAGAAAAGCAGGCCCTGTGGAGGAACAACAGTGAGCAGTATCCACCCTTGCCCTGGGACTTCCGGTCCCATCGTGCCTGGTGACACAAGCTGAGCGTCTAAGGAAAATGGAACATCCAAGAGGGCCACCTGGAGGAGGAGCAGCCTGGACAGCATCGTCCAGGGCACTGACAGGCCCGAGGTCCTCCTCATCCACTGCTCTGGCTCCTGTTGTGACTCCTCACTGACGGGGATGAGGAACCCTCCAGAGAAGGCCCCCTTGGTCCAGGGAGGCTCCAGAGGCTCTGCACCAGGAAGGGACTCAGCCTAGCCCCAACCAGCCATCTCCAGGCCCTGGCAGAGGACGCACATCTCTCTTCCCACTTGCGTGGCAAGTTGTCACCCACAAGACAAGACTAAACAGCAACGTGTCCTAGGAGGTTTTTATTCACAGTTCAGTGCTAGTCACCTCCCACTGCCCTGCCCCAGCCACCTGCCCTGGGCCCCAGAGGCTGACTGCAGGCACCATACCGGTGGGCCTGGCTTTTCCTTCCTAGATCTAGCCAATGGGGAGCCCCAGCAGACAGGAGGAAAGTGAGGTCCACATAGGAAAACAGGCTCCTTCCTGCCAGGTCACAGCGTCCCCTCTCCAAGGTCACAGCTCCCAGAGAGGGGCTTCTTCTGCAGCAGCTGTCCTTCAGGTCTGGGGGATAACAGCTCCCCTTTGTTGCTGGCCCTGGGTATTGCAGGCCTCTCCTTAAGCCCATGTATTTTCCATTTATTCAGCTCTCCTCAAATGCCCCGTCTGAGGGTGCCATAAAAATGTAAGACCGTGTCAATTGCCCATATCAAAAACATTCTTGCATGTTCCACTTGGAGTAGTTTGGAGGGGAGACTAATGGAAACGGGGGGGGGGGGGGGGGAGGCTAGCCCCCAAGCCTCCGCAGGGGCCACTGCTATTTGTGTCCCCAGGGCATCAGAGGAGGAGGTGTCAATAACCAACTCCATCAATGAATGAACTGATCCCTCCACAGCGAACACCAGGGCAGCGTGTTCCTTCCTTCCAAGCCACCCGCTTCGGCCTCCAGGCCAAGCCCAGACGGCGCTCCGCTTCCTTCCCCTTGTTCCGCAGTCCCTGGGCGCCCGTCTCCCGAGCGAGCAGGGGACGACCACCACGGCCACCACGCGGGCCGCGCCTGTGAGCAGGAGGCTCAGCGCTCCACCCGCGCTCTGGAAGCCGCAGCACCGCCCGCGGGCCCCGAGGCAGCGGGACGCTGGAGGCGGTGCGAGTCGGCCCGAGCCTTCGAGCGCGCTGCGCGCGGCCGATCCACGCGCGCCGCAACCCGTATCCGCGCGCACCGCCCCACGTGGGGCCGCACGGGCTCGCAGCTTGGGTGCATGATTGGCTGACGCTCAGCCAATCATCAAGCTTTGGCTGCCGCGGCCGCGTCGATTGGCCGGACCTGGCCGGGCCCGGCCGGCGGGACGGGGGCGGAGCGCTCTTTTGTTCTCTGCGCCCGCGCCGACGCCCTGCGGGCTGGGGTCTGCCTGCGCGCGTCTCCCGCACCCCGGCTAGCCCGCACTCGCAAGCGAGAACCAGCTTCCTGAAACGCGAGCGGCGCGGGCTCTGACCTTGGACAAGCCCTTGCATTCTCTGTCCCTGGTTTCCTTATCCTGGTTTTATCCCTGTCTTCTGGGAATTGTGGCGAAGAACTGCCCCTACCACATGAGCTTCGGATGTTTCTAAAATCTAACCTTAATGATAGAAGGCTCTGGGTTTTTCCAGAGCTAGGGCACATAGGAGATTGTCTAGCAGGAGAGACGCGGTTTCCAAGTTTTTCCAACCTGAGCCTGTCTTCAGGGTGAGCGTTTCTTCTAACCAGGAGTGGGGAGGCTACTTCTCCCAGATGGGCTGGATGGGAATGGGGCAGAACCCCTGCTTCACCCTGGCCAGCTGTGCAAACTCTCCCTAAATCATCCCCTCTCCAACCATCCTTTCCATCAATCAATGGCAGTGGCCTCCCTCTGGGGTGGAAAGTGGTGGCCCCAGGGGCCCTCACAGGGAGAAAGGGCTCTGGGCTGGGCTGGAGGGTCAAGGGTTCAGGTCTGGATCTGCTGACCTCAGAGTCCACCACCTTCCCTTGGAAACTGCCTGAAGCATTTCCCAGCGAAGCTGTAGATGGCAGTGCTGCCAGCTGTGGACATAGGCTCCCTATCTCCCCATGGGGGTGTGCAGCCAAGGAGATCAAGGACTGGGAATCCTCAGTCCCCCTGCCAACACTGATTTACCTGGAAAAGCCTCCAAGTCCGGGGGCTTTGGTGGAGAAGAGTGAGCCCTGATGATGGCTCAGGGCCTGAGATGGCAGCTTGGCCAAAATCAGGGTCAGCTCCAAGGTCACCTTTCCAGTCCTGGGAGTCTGTAAAAGCACCCAGTTCCATGAGAATGATGTTTGAATGCAGTCAGCATTCGGGATACCTGTGGGTGGAGCATGCCCCCAGCCACAGGGTTATCCTCAGCTCTGGGGCACTGGGCCACCTACTGCAGCTCCCAGCAAGCAGCACGGGGACCAGGGCCTCCTCAGCAGCATGGGCTAGTGGCCCCTGGAAGGACTCCCAGCCCTAGGGCCTTGGCAGGTGTCTGCAGCTCCCCGGGGATGGGGTGTTGGGAGGCTGACATCTGTGGAGTGTTTTTACTGCTGAACAAATTGAATCAATTAAACAGGCCCCATCAGGGTGGCTAGGAGCTGGGTGAGTGGGAAGGAAGAGGGGGGTAGAGTCAGGGCAGCATGGCTGGGTCTGTGAGGGGTGTCCTCCCCGCTCTGCTCTGAGGTTCAGACATACTCCCTTTCCCCTGCTGTTTGTGGGCAGGGGACCCTCTGTGATGACAAAAGGGAGGGCACATTACCAGAGGTGGTTGGTGTAGGAGGAGACTGGGTGGGGACTGGTGCCCTTCCATCCAGGGGGCAAGCAGTGCGAGGCCTCTCAGCTGCCTACCTCCTTAAACCTTTCAGGGCACCAGGCTTCTTCCAAAGGCTCACGTGGAGGCCTCTGGAAGCTGGGAGGGAGGCGGCAGAGGAAAAAGGCGGCCGATCACAGGAGTGATAGCCAGGGCCAGGGTCACCCACCTGGAGCAGAAGCTTCCCCTCAGACAGGCTGAGAATGATGTAGGTGCCTGCTGCTGGGACCCCACTGACCAGGGACGGCCACTGCCTGGGAGCCTGGCATCTGCTGCAGCATCCCTCCCCCAAGTGGCTCCTAGGCCCAGACTCAATGCAAAGGCAGCAAAGTAACCTCCTCAGATGCCTTTCCCCAAAACCCAGGGCCAAGGGCATCTCTTCACACTGCTTGCTGCTAGGGTGGGACAGGGGAGCAGGCCAAGCTCCCCATCATGGCCACCACTGGCCACCATTTAGCCAAACAGCTATCCTTACTCTGTTACCCTGGACAGCGAGACCAGGTCTGTCCCTTGATGTCAAGTAGCCATTACTGGGTCACCTGGGACTCTCCTCGGCAAGCTCCCGGGGCAGATAGAATGGCCAGAGGGGGCCTTCATCTGCAGCTCAGGAGCCCCAGGCTGGGAGACTGAGAGGGGCATTGGCCAGCATGAGGTCAGGGGCTGGCTGAGGGTCCAAAAAATATCTGGGGACTAGGACTAGAAAGTGCCACTGTCTGCCACTGGGAGAGGTGCTGAACAGCCTCTGCAGGTGTCCTGTTTGTGGCCAGGAGACCCATGTGGGTGCTGATCTCTTTCCTGGCTACCAGGTTCAGCTGCTGCAGGACGACATACTGCAGGGGGGATGAGTGCGGAGAGGCAGGAGTGGTGGGGAGAGGGGCAGTGGTGCTGTAAGTTCTTGTTTGGAAGTCACCAGTGAGAAGCACACCTCTGCCTTTGAGTAAGATGTTTAGGTGCACAGGGTTGGGGTGAGCCAAATGGGGAGAAAGGATGCCTGAGCCACCGGGCAAGCACCCTGAAGCACTCACTCACTCATGCATGTCGGACATAACTCCAGCTGCCCATAGAGGGGTGGGCACCAAAGCAGTCCACAAGTAAGTGCTGGGAGAAATGAACTTAGTTTACGGCACTAATACTTAGTTTACGGCACTGTTTCTCTGTTTTCTCCCCGATCTGGTGACTTGGTGAGCTTTCGTGCAGTCTAGGACTTCCCGTGGGCACCAAGTGAGTCCAGCTTGGGTCTAAATTCGACTCTGTAGCCTCCCGCTCTGGCTCTTCGATTACGATTCTGGCGTGAACCAGGAGATCAACTTCCAGCGCCCTACTCCCGCGGGAGCCGACGGGCCGGTAGGCGCAGTGCGGGGGCGCCCTCCAGCGGTCTCATTCGGTATAGCGAGCTGGTGAAGAGCAGGCGGACAGGCCTCGGGACGGGACGTCTACGCAGTGAGTTCCTGATTGGGGCGTGGGCTACTTAGGAACTCTGGAGCGAGCGTCTGTGCTGGGGGCGGGAGAAGCAAGAAGTCTCCTGAGCGACCTCACTAGGGTCCCGAAGAGGCGGGTCCAGGAAAGGTCTGCTGGCCGAAATGCGAGCAGCACAAGTTAGAAGCTGGGGGGTGGGGTGGGGGGGGGTGGGGGGGGTGGTGGGAGGGTCTCGTTAGGTGATGGTAGGAGCTGGGGGCACCCGGCCGCGAGCTGGGGAGCAGCAGGCCAGGAGCTCGGCCTGGTTTTATCCCCATCGCTTGGAGCTTTGTGACCTGAGGAAGTCCAGGCCTTCGGCAGCCTTGTCCTCCCTCTGCAATGGACCCGCCTCCTCACGTAGGGAGGCATCCTGCCCTGGCCCACAGCTCAGTCTTAGCGGTGGAGCTCACACCCAATAGCTGCTACCCATTCTCTTGAAAGGAAGCAACTCCCTGGCTCACCCCGAATTGATCACCCCTTCCGGGAACGAAATCCTGCCACACCCAGAGCCAGCTTGGAGCAGAGACTTGAAGCACACACTGCTCCCAATGGGACGGCTGTAAAGCCTGTAACCGTTTAAAATGTACAGTTCCGTGTCCTGGGTATATGACATCATTCATTTTCAAATTGTGTGTACATGTGTGTGTGTACAGTGTGTGTGTTAGCTAGTTTGCGTGCCTTTACGTGTACAATTCAAGGGCATTAAGTACATTCACGGTGTTTGTTGTACACCCCACTACTATCCATTGCCACAACTTTTCATCATCTCAGAAACTGTGCTCCTTACCCAAGAACTTCCCACCCCCACGCCCCAGCCCTTGCAACCTCTAATCTACTTTCTATGACTTTTCCTATTCTAGATGTCAGTTCAGTAGTGTCCTTCATAAGGCTTTCCAAGTCATCAAGTGGCAGTGCGCGTCGGCATTTCCTCCCTTGTTAAGGCCACTTCGTTGTGTGTATACTCCACATTTGTTTATATCCATTCCTCGGTGGGCAGACTTGCGGGTCAGTTCCACCTTTTCCTGTTATGAATATCTGCAGTGCACATAGGAAAGACCAGTATCCAGGACTCCAGCGGAGTCCCTTGAGTGTGTACCCAGGAATGGAATTGCTGTGTCACACAGCCATTCTATGCTTAGCTCTTTGTGAACAGCCAAACTGTTTCTCACGGCGTGCACCAGCGTTGCACGAGGGTTTCAGTTTTTCCACATCCTCATCAATACTTGCTTTCCGGATTTACAGCTGTTATTATAAAGCACTAACATTTTCATTACGAACAACACATCCGTTGAAATAATTTACAAATTAGACAAATATCTGAGCCATGGCCATTGCTGATTTTTGGTGACACTTTTTCCACAAGCACTGGCAGGATGCAAGCTGGGAGAGAGTGCAGGAGGCCAGGCACCACCGTGAGCCCGGCGAGGCGGAGCGGTCTGGCCACCGAGCAGGGCTCCGCTACTCGCACACCGCGCTTGGGTGCAAGGGTGCACCGCCGGGGTCCGCCAGGATCGCAGCCAGACCCACGCTGCTCCCAATCGGCTAGCGCAGCTCTCCACGCGGTCAGATCCTCCCAACGACAACAGCAGCGCACCCATTGGCCGAGAGCGCGGCGGCCAGAGCCAATCACGGGGCAGCGGGCGAATGCCCAATGGGAGCGCGGCGGAAGATGAGCGCGTGCGCAGTGGGACCTGCGCGGTCCGCCCTCCCCCTGTGGTCTGCAGAGTCTGCCCGACCCCCTCCTAGGCGTGTCTCGGCGCCTGCGTTCGAAGCCCGGGCGGCGTCTTGCCCCGGGGGGTCCTGCTGTCCCCCCACCCCTGACCCGCACCCGGAGCAGGGAGCATTTTGATTTGCCGCGGAACTGGCGTTATTGTGAAAATGACCGCCTCCGTACAAAAGCGAGGCGCAGAATCCACAAGGCACGGTCTCGGAGCCCGCGACCTGCGGCGGCGGCCTTCGGCGAGCGCGGCTTCATTGCAGGACAAAAGCGCCAGGCCGCCGCGCAGTCCCTGCGGCCCCAGACGCTAGTCGGCCTCGCCCCGGGGAGGGCCGGAGGTCGAGTTGACTCAGAGCCCGGACTGTGGCCTGGAGACTGGGTGGGGCCTCCGGGAAGGGCCACCCGCTGTTGTCGCGACTCTGCTCAGAGGGAGAAGATGGAGGCTGAGCCTTACGGAGCCCAGCTGAATGCGGGCACTTTGCCCCCCAGTGCAGTAAAGGGGGCCGCACTTCAGGAGCACGCACGAGAGACAGCAGGGACCCAGCACCAGCAGGCCCACTACCTCCTACCAGCGCAAAGTGAAGACCCCCACCACACACTCACCACTACACCGTCCTTCCCTCCCCTCCCTGTTGCTGTGGGCCGTAAGGGGCCTTATTATAACCTCACTGGTCTGGACAGGCAGGTCAGGAGCCCCAAGTGTTGTGGAGTGCTGATCCATGGACCAGAGCTGGGCTGTAGGTAAGCTTGTAGGTGCCTGGGCATCAGGTGGGGAATCCTGCTCACCTGCCTGCCTTGCCCTGCTGAAAGATGTCAACCCATCCACCCACCCAGCACCCACAGAGACCTGGGAAACCAGGCCCACCTGCCTGCCTCCCTGTGCTGCCTCCAGGAGTAAGCCAGCTGCGCTCACCTCAGGATGTTTGCACTGCCACTCCGGGTTTATCTTCTCCCTACACTCAGGACCCCCTTGGAGGGTATGGAAAATAACTATACCCAGGGAGAAAAGGGGAACAGGCCCCAGGGAACTTCCCTTATCTACAGTTCCCCTACCTGCCCTTCTGCCCCACCCTAAATGAGCCAGCCACCAGCTGCCAACAGCATTCCTCCCGTGACCTGGCCCTGCCAAACCTATGAAACTCAGACCCTTGTTGTAGCCAGTCCCTATCTTCCCTTGAAAATGTGCCCCTCCGTGGTTTAATAAGGCGTCCCTGACCTTGAGGTCTGCCTCCCCTCTTTCTGTTTGTATTCTCTTTAATTTGCTTTCACCCATCCCCTCTTAATCTTTGCTCCAGTGTCCTCTTCTCCAGGGCCTTCCCACCCCCATATATACCTTCAGTCACCACAGTCCTGCTGTCCTCTCCGGGTACCTCCCTCTGGTTCTCCTGCAGGTGTCACCTTGCCCAGGGCACAGGTGGCTTGTCTCTCAGTCCTTTCCTCAGCCAGGCTCCAGGCTCTTTGGGCCCTTTTCCTTTCCGGCTGTACCCTGCCTTGCCCCAGGGAAGCTCCAGAGAAGTAGTCGGAGCCACTGCAACATGCCACCTGAGCGTGGGGTCACCTTCCAACCCCATAGCAGGGCCACTGCTGCAGCAGCAAACTGGCCATTGTGTCAGGTTTCCATTCCCAAAATACCAGAGGGTCCAGTCAACAGGGAAAGCAGATGGGGGCACTTCCATAGAAAATAGACAAAGACATTCCACAGTGGCCCCCAAAGAAGGAAAAGAGGGCTGAGATGGGAGGATTGCGAGTTCAAAGCCAGCCTCATCAACTTAGCAAGGCACTTGCAACTCGGTGAGATCCTGTCTCTACATAAAATATATTAAAAAGGGCTGGGGAAGTGGCACAGTGGTTAAGCACCCCTGAGTTCAATTCCCAGTACAAAAAAAGAAGAAGAAGCCTCCAAAGCCAAAGAAATGCAAATTCAAACAGTCCCAGCCCAGAGACTTGAGAGACTGAGGCAGGAGGATCGCAAGTTCTAGACCATTCTGGGCAACTTTGTGAGACTCTGTCTCACAATTAAAATAGAAAGAGCTGAGGGTGTAGTTCAGTGGCAGACCAGTCTCTCCCCACATCCCCAGCCCCAAATTTGGGCATTTTCAGAAAAAAAAATTTTAAGAGAAAGTTGTCCACACTGGAAAGACTGAGGCCATCTGAGCCTGCAGGGCATCTCAAGAAGGGTTGGGAAGAGCCATGTCGGTTCTCTGGGTGTGCCCTTCAGTCTGCTGCAAGTAGCTTGAGGCTTCTTAACCACAAACCTGGCTAGTTAGAGACTAAAGCAGACACAAGCAGGCAGACACACAGAAGACCCAACAGCAGCTATCCAGGGGCCAGCCTCCTGTGCTCACCTTTGCCCTCCCTCCCACGCCCCTGGCTCCACCTCCTCCACACTGGGGCTCCAACAATGAACCTTGGGGGACCAACCATGCCCAAACCATCCAAAGAAAACCTGGAGGACAGGAGGCCAATGCACGAGGGTGGCAAGTTCAAGGTCAGCCTGAGCAATTTAGCCTCAAAAAAAAAAATTTTGTCTCAAAAAATTTAAAAAGTGCTGGGAAAGGGGGGGGGGAGGATGAGAGGAAAAAGGGGAGGGAAAAGCTGGGGAATCATGAACAAAATTGATTTTCATGCCTGAATGAGTTTATTGGGATGGACCCAACTACTATGTATAACCATAAAGCTCTAATAAATTATTTTAATTTAAAACATAAAAGGGGCCGGGGAACCATGCCTGTAATCCCAGCAACTCAGGAGGCTGAGGCAAGAGAATGATTTTTTTTTTTTTTTTGGTACTGGGAATTGAACTCAGGGGACCTCAACCAGTGCCTCACACACCAGCCCTATTTTGTATTTTATTTCGAGACAGAGTATCACTGAGTTGCTTAGTGCCTCCCCATTATTGAGGCTGGCTTTGAACTCCCAATCCTCCTGTCTCAGCCTCCCGAGCCATTGGGATTACAGGCCTGAGCCACTGCACCTGGCAAGAATTGAAAATTTGAAACCAATCTCAGCAACTTAGTAAGGCCCTACTTACTTAGTAAGACCCTGTCTCAAAATAAAACCTAAGGCTGGTACAGTAGTGCACACCTGCAATCCCAGCAGCTCAGGATATTGAGATCCAAGGAACTCAAGTTCAAAGCCAGGCTCAGCAATGGCAAGGTGCTAAGCAACTCAGTGAGACCCTGTCTCTAAATAAAATACAAATCAGGGCTGGAGATGAGGTTCAGTAGTTGAGTGCCCCTGAGTTCAATCCCCCCCCTACCAAAAATAAATAAATAAATAGAGGGGAGGGGGTCCTGGGGATATGACTCAGTGGCTAAATGACTGGGTTCAATCCCTGGTTCAAAACAAAAAGGCTGGGGGTGAAAAACAGTGGTAGTGCACTTTCCTAGCCTGTGCAAGACCCTAGTTCAGTCCCCAGTACTGTAGCAGAGGTCCACTTTGCGCTTTGAATGTAGCCCTTGCTGCTCTGCCACGGCAACTTTTTTTTTTTTTTTTTTTTGTGGAGGGGGGCAGTGTCACGGATTGAACTCTGGGGCACTCAGCCACTGAGCCACATCCTCAGCCCTATTTTGTATTTTATTTAGACATGGTGTCACTGAATTGCTTAGCACCTTGCCATTGCTTAGACTGGCCTCAGCCTCTTGAGCCTCCGGGATTACAGGCGTGCACCACTGCACCCAGCCTGCAGTTTATTTTTAAAATGGACGACTTTCTTTCTCTTCCTCTCCCCCTGCTCCTCCCTAATCTCAGGAGAAACAGGATTATCTTTCTTCCCCATCCAAAGCAGATTTACCTGTCCTTGAGTACACACCCACTTTAAGAAGAAAATAATCCAGACTTTGGGGAAGGTACCAAAAGATCTCAGAAATGACTATCTCCCAAATCAACAAGTGAATTACAGCTCCAACACAGAACCTGTGGAATGTAGCCTTTGAACCACCTCTTTAACTTTTTTTGAGGTGGGGCGGTGGCAAGGATTGAGCTCAGGGGAACTCGAACACTGAGCCACATTCCCAGCCCTGTTTTGTAGACAGGGTCTGGGTTCCTGAGCCTTCACTCTTGCTGAGGCTGCTTTTGAACTCACAATCCTCCTGCATCAGCCTCCCAAGCAGCTGGGATTGATTACAGGCCTGAACCACCTCTTTAAAAAACCCTTGTTCTTACTGATGGGCAGAATCACAGCTTCTGGGACAGGTGTCCCTTTCTCCTTTGCTTAGGAAAAAAAAAAAAAAAAATATATATATATATATATATATATATATATATATATATATATATACACACATATACATACACACACACACACACACACACACACATACACCTTCTTTTTTCCTTTTTCTCAAAACTGTCCTCGTTATTGGATTGGATTGGCATCAAGAACTAGGAGCGAGCTTTTGGCAACAGACCAAGAAAAAGAAAATAATAAGCTGGATGAGATGTAGCCACACATCCAGCAGGAGCTGGCTGTAACACCAGGACTGGGGGAAAGAGGAAATCCCGGGGCTACACCCCTTTTCTTTGCAAAGGACAGCTGGGAAGTCCTGCACTGGGGGTCAGAGTCCTGGGTGAGAGCCTCTACCTCCTCCCACCCCCGCCCCGCCCAGGTTCTGCAGGTTCTCATCTCCTTCACCCTCCTGAGGTCTTGGAGGCCTCCCGGGGTCCGCTGCAGGTGTAGTTCCTTCGGCGCAGAGAACTCTTGGCCCTCCTGAGTATCCAGGCTACCCGCTACCTCCGGGCGCTTCCCGCAACCTGGAGCCGGCCCGCCCCGCAGTGGGCAGAGGGCGTCACCCAGGACTGCAGCGCGGGAGGCCAGCTCTGGGGGCAAGCAGACAGGGCGGCGGCGGTAGCGCTCTGTACACCGGTTAACTCGGGGGTCCCCAAAGCTGCCAGCGAGGCAGATGTGCCAGCACGCGGGAAGAGGCACGGCGCCTGGGGGGTGATGGCACAGCTAGCGCACGGCAGCGCCGGGACATCCTGCAGCGGGTCTGGGTCGCGCTCCCAGCGCGGCTCGCTACTTCCTGGAACACCAGCACCAGATGGCTGGGGCGGCCCGGGAACAGCCGCACCCCGCGCCCCACGGGGCGGCCGAGCCTCAGCCGGAGCGAGCCCGCCCGGCACCAGTGCAGGTCGGCGGGACCGGTGCCGCCTCCTCCCGCGTGATTGGTGCAGCGAGCCGGGCCCGCCCAATCAGAACGCGCTTCTCTGCGACCGCGGATCCGCGCCGAGCTCTGGGCTTTTGTTCCTCCGGAGCAGCTCGGCGCGTCGGTGCGGGTCGGGAGGTGCTGCAGCGACTTCACCACGGCGAGGGAGTCCGCGTGAGCAAAGCTGGTGCCTGCGATGGGCGGAGCCGAGAAACGGGCGCCCTGGGCTGGGATGTGCATGAGGTCCGGGTTCCATGCCCAGCACCAGAACAGAACAATGCGGAGTCCTGAGCAAACTGTGCCTGCACCTTCCGGTGGTTGGAGGCCAGCAACGCAAGCCCTGCTTCTGAATCCAAACGGGCGAATATGACGGCCCACGAGGCCGCTGAGCCGCGCTCAGCAGATCAGACGTTTCCATTGAGACTTTGAGTCTCCAGACAGTGACAGGAAAGATTTCAAAATTTAGTTGTAGTGAGAGATTTGGGCCCCACCAGAGAGGATGAAGAGCAAGGAGGACCCCTGACTGGAGTGTCCTTGGCACAGGGTACCTACTTCCTTGGGCTCCTGCCCACCTTCTGAGGAGAGATCTGAGTTTCCCAGTGGCTTAAGCGGGCCACCTGATCTTGTCCCCAGATCCATCTTTTCTCACTTGGTTGTTCAGGCCTGGGTATCGGTGATTTGACTAGCCTGGGTCAGCAGGAAGCATGGTGCACACACTTGCATTTATCCCAGCTTGCCCAGGTGCATCCAGGTGGGAGGGCAGCACCAGCTGGGACGGAGCTTGAACGCAGGCTCACCCAGATGACAGGGGATTCAGCTCACGGTCTTATTTTTCTCATTTAGCCAGCAATCCAAAGGTGGGTTGTCCCCACTGGGGACACAGACCCTTCAGTCTTTCTGCAGCAATGTCCTCCCAGGTGAGCTTTTGTCCTCATGATCTGCAAGTTGCTGCAGGAACTCCACACACCTTCATAGACATGGAAGATGGAAAGGACAGGAGGCCCTCGTCTCTCACCCTGCACCATCTTGGGTCTAGCAAGAAGTTCATCACCAGAGGCAGCTCTGCAACCTTGGGCCAGAACCATGATCCAAAATAAGCCTCTTCTCTTTATAACTTTAAAGAGTTTTCTTTGTAACTTAAAAAAGGGCGGGGGGGGGGTTGAAGGGACTCAGTGAGTCACACTGTTCCCCCTATGGGGAAGGATACCCCCAAGAGGCCCCTGCAGTGGATCCCCACAGGGCTCCTTGGCCAGAGCAGCTGCCCACTCATGCTGTGAGGGGCGCTGAGCCAGTAGAGACCCCAGCTGTCAGAGCTGGCACTGACCTACCTTGCTCCGTTACCTAGGGCTTGGCAGCCCCAACAGAGTGGAGTCCGCAGGCTAGAAAGAGATGGGGTGGAATACCAGGTGGGTGACAGGCTGCCCTCCATGGGTGGCAAGACAAGATGCTGGGGGCCTCACTGGTCACCCAGGGGAGGGAGCTCTGGGTCAAGGTTGTGTATTCCGTGGTCCTGCCAAAAAGCTGGACAGACGAGACCTGCCTTGCTGCTGCCACTGGCTCAGCCACCTCATCTAGGGCAGGGGTGCCACTGGCCCAGAACTCCAGACATACACTGTACCTGCTGCCACCCTGCTGCCATGCCTGCCCTCAGCCCTGCCACGGCCCATTGCCAGAGCCAGTGCTTGGTGTTCTCTCCTGCTTGGTGTGTTGGCATCATGTGCTTTCAAGTCAAGGTTGGGGACGGGTGCTCCTGTCTGGGGGAGCCTCGGCCATGACCCAGGTCCCAAGAGACGCAGGGGAAGTGTCTTGCATTCTATTTTTTTTTTTTAGTGCTGGTGTTGGGGATCGAGCCAGGGGTGCTCTATATGAGCTGCACCCCCAGCCCTTTTTATTTTTTATGTTGAGACAGGTTCTCTCTAAGTTGCCCAGGCCAGCCTCAAACATGTAACCCTTCTGCTTCAGCCATCTGAGCGGCTGGAATCACAGGGCATCCCACCACACCTGGCGTGCTTCTCGGGTTTACACTAGGAGACTGGTTTAGCCTTGTGAGCTAGGAATGGTCTTTCAGTGAGGAGAATTCCTCATGCCTGCTAGAAGCACACACTGGCCCAACTTCTGGGGGGGATATGGCAACATGTATATGAACAGCCAGGAAATGACCATAGCCCATTGCCCAGGAACTTTGTTTTAGGTCCTCTCTCCTGAGGATGGTGGAGGGAGTGGGGACCTGACGCCTGTCATCATGGCGAGGTGGTCGAAGCACAAAGGTGTGACAGCAATGGAAGTGGGTAGGTGAACCTGGGCCGGCATCCTACAGAGAACATTCAACAAGTCAGGGAAACGTCGGAGAGGACAGGAGGGACTTGTGGCTCTCTTGGCAAAACCTTATGAGGTATTAGTGACTGAAAGCAGACTGGTTGCACAATCAGCCTAGCAAGAAATTAGCCAGCATAAGTGTCACGTAGCCATGAAGGAGAGTATATGTTTGCAGATATGTTATATCATACACAAGCTGCCTATGAATCGGAATCTATGTTCATGAATTTAAAATATGTGGCTCAGTGGTAGAGCACTTGCCTGGCATGTGTGAGGTGCTGGGTTTGATTCTCAGCACCACGTATAAATAAATAAAAATAAAGTCCTAGCATAACTAAAAAATAAAATGAAAAAATTTTAAAAATAAAATGAAATATGAACATAATGAAGAGAGAGGAATGATATCAAGGAAGCCAAATGAAACTTTTAAAACTAACATATCTGAAATTGGAAATTAACTATATGTACTTAACCGTTGATTAGATAAGCAAACCAAAGATCAGCAAACTTGAAACACAGTAACAGAAAGTATCCAAACTGAACCACAGGAAGAAGCCACTGTGAAGACTGCCAGGACCTCAGGGACTGTGGCGCCATCTAACACACGGCTGGAATTCCAGGATAGAAGACAGAGAGGCATTTGAAGACAGTTACTGTTGAGAAACCATAAACCCACAGATTCAAAAACTTGACAAAGCCCAAGAAGGATAAAGACAGGTAAGACCATATGACATGACATCTGAAAGCTTTGAAAACCAGTCATAAAACGCTTAAGAACCGGAGCAGGGGTCTTAAAAAGTGAAGCCTAGGAACCAGGCACGGTGGCACACTCCTATGACCCCAGCCTCTTGAGAGGCGGAGGCAGGAGTATTGCAAGCGTAAGGCCAGCCTCAGCAACGAGACCCCTGCTCAGAATAGAAATAGAGAGGGCAGCGGTGCAGCTCACTGATGGAGCAACCCTTGGGCTGGATCCTCAGAACTGAAGAAAGGAAAAATGAAGGAGGAGGAGGAGGACTACAGAGTGCTGGGGTTCAGGAAAGTGTCCCCAAAGGCCATTTGTGGAAGTCTTGTTCCGCAGCCTTGGTGGACACTGGGCCGAGCGGAGCCGAGCTGGAAGCCTCCCAGTGACATGGGGCATGCTGTTGAAGGGGACCTTGGGGCCTGGGCCCTCTTGCTCTCCCTGCTCCTGGCTGCTTGGAGCTGAGCGCTTGCTCCACCGCAGGCTCCCCCCAACCCCCACCCACCCCCCACCCCGGGGCACTGTGCTGTCACAGCAGAGCAGAGGGGCCGTGAGCCAACACAAGCCCTCCTCTTTACAGTCTGTCCTAGCCACCATTATATTAGGTGCACCAGAAAACTAACTCAGCAAGCAGCCTGGAGCAGCTAGGAGGAGAAGGTCTTCTTACCCTCAACCGAACACCGCAGGCCTTGCCGTGGCAAGCTGGGGAGGCTGGGTGGGCCAGGGACTGCCATGCTCGCTGTCTGGAGGGTCGGTCTGGTTAGGATGTCGGTCCTTCACGTCCAACTGTAGGCTTACTGTATTCTAATCAAAATCCCAGGAAGCTCTCGTTTATAGGAAATGACAGGCTGATTCTAAAATTTACATGAAATGCAGAGGACTTAGAACAGCTGAAATGATTTTTGATTTTGAGACCTGGTCTTGTCAAATCACCCAGGCTGGCCTTGAACTCAGGATCCTCCTGCCTTGGTCTCCTGAGTAGCAGGGGTGACAGGTGTGCACCGCTGCCCTTGGTTTATGAAATTATATTAAGAAGAACAAAGTTGGAAGATGTACACTACCTTATTTCAGGATCTGATGTAAAGCCCGCGTGTTATCAGCCTCGGATAAAGACACAGATGGGAGGGAAAGAACAGGCCCACAGAGGCAGTCAGTAGGTCTCTTCTGGAAGGGGGCGGAGCCCACCGTCCACCAGGAGCTACCCCACAGGCCTGACTGGCTGATAGGGATAAGGAAACCTTTTCAGCAGATGGTGCTGGGACAAAGGGACTTCTGCATTAGGCAAAAGACACCTACCTGACCCAGAATTTTACCTCACACTCATTAACTTTAACCGAGGGGCTGGGGACATAGATCAGTTGGTAGAGCACTTGTCTAGCATGTACAAGGCCCTGGGTTCAATCCTCAGTACCACAAAAAAAAAAAAAAAAAAAAAAAAACACAAAACTTTAAGCAAATCATACATCTAAATGAAAAGTCACCGCGATAAAACCTCTAAGAGAACATTGGAGGACACTGTGAAGGTCTTATAGGACACAAAAAAGCACAAATGATAAAAGGCAATTGAGTCAGGGTGTGGGTCACACCCTTCTGGTCCGCACACTGTAGGCTGAGGTGGGAGGATCTCTTGAGCTCAGGAGTCTGAGGACAGCCTGGGCAGCACAGTGAGACCTCATTAAAAAAAAAAAAAAAAGTCATTACACTTCAACAAATTTTAACTTTGCATGTTTGCAGCAGCCTCAGGAACTTACTGAGACCCTGTCTCAAAGTGTAAAAGGCTGGGGGTGTAGCTTATTCACACTAAAGTTCCTATGGGTGGCCATCTTCGAGCTGGACACCCTGGAGAGCTGGTGGGGCAGTCAGTCCAGCCCAGTCAGCAGACCTGAAGGCAGGAGTCCTCCCTTCCTCCAGGTTCTCATCCCATCTGGCCCTCAAGGATTGAATGATGCCACCGCATTAGGGAAATCAATCTTCTTAGTAAATGCTATCTCTTCCAGAAACACCCAGAAATAATGTGCTGCGAGCTATCTGGGCAGCTCTTAGCCCAGTCAAGTGCACACATTAAAACACACATCACAATGGGCGAAAGACTAGAACAAACATTTCACAATTAGAAGATCCAGACTGTGCCAACCCACACATAAAAAGGTACAACTGGGCTGGGCTGGGGCTCAGTGGCAGAACACTTGCCTCCCATATGTGAGGCAACCGGTTCAACCCCCAGCACCACCTACAAATAAATAAATTAAATAAAGGTATTGTGTCCATCTACAACTGAAAAAAATAGTTAAAAAACAAAAGGGAAATGGGCTCATGCATCTCCTTGGCAGAGTGCTTGTCCAGCGGCTCACTCTGTCCCCAGCAGAGGTGAAGGAGAAATTCAGACACAGCCCTAGATGTGCTCAGTGAAACGGGTCCTGTGGGGGCCACACTGAGACCACACCTTCCAGTCCTGATGCACCAGGGATCTGAAAGATCACTGCAGTCTGGCGCGGTAGTGCCATTAGTGCCGTGACCGGGGACTCGGTCTTCTCCCCCACTCGGACAGCAAGGCCAGTTGTCTGAGTAGGCACACCCTGGGGTAGAGCTACACTCACCTGTTCTTTCGTAATCCTACCCCTTTGCCCTGTTTGGGATAGAATGTTCCATGGAAACGCCCTTTGTGTGTCCCCTTCTCTTGCTCTGCCCTTGGGTGTGGCCTTCCTAGATGTCAGTCAATCTGCTGACAGCAGACATCAGGAAGCTAGACTCAGCCCCCCAAAACCTGACCCCCTGCCTCATTTGAATGGCTTCTCCCCAATAAAAGGGGTCAGCACATTCTCCTCTCTCTCTCCACAGACCCCTAAGGTCAGAGGAGCTGTCACAGGACCCAAAGGAAAAGGTCTCTCTGTCTTTGTGTGGTCATTCTGTGCACCCAGTTCACCTGGAATGACCCTGAGTGTTTCAGTCGCGGAATGTGGCAGAGTCCACTGACACAAAGAGCAAACCCTGCATAGTCCACAGGACTCGGCCTAGAGCAGAGGAAGCCAGAGACTGGAAGGACAGCAGGTGCCAGGGAGTGGGGGAGAGCTTGTGTTTAAGGGCACAGGCTTTGGGTCTTGCGTGAGGAAGGGTTCCAAGGTTGGTTGTAGGACTGGAGGAGAGTACTTAATAGCACTTGGAGCACACTCTATGGCGGTTGAGGTGGAAGATTCTAGATTATGTGCATTTTGCCACAGATTTTTTTAAACATTTTTTAATTGTAGGTGGACACAATATCTTTATTTATTTATTTATTTTTTTTTATGTGGTGCTGAGATCAAACCCAGGAGGATCGAACATAGTGCCTCACGCATGCTAGGCAAGCGCTGTACCTCTGAGCCACAATCCCCAGCCCCTGATTTTTTTATTTTTTAAATTGTTGATAGACCTTTATTTAATCAATTAATTTATTTAAATGTAGTGCTGAGAATCCAACCCAGGGCCTCACACAGACCAGGTAAATGTGCTACTGATGAGCCCTAGCCCCAGCCCCTTTGCCACAGATTTTAAAAAACTTGCCCACGTCAATAGCTCTCAGGGATGCGGAACACCGGGAACTCTTGCGCACTGCTGGTGGGAATGAAATGGTAGGCCACTTTGGAAGACAATCTGGCAATTTCATTTTTTTTTTTTTTAAAGAGAGAGGGAGAGAGAGAGAGAATTTTTTAATATTTATTTTTTAGTTTTCGGCGGACACAACATCTTTGTTTGTATGTGGTGCTGAGGATCGAACCCAGGCCGCACGCATGCCAGGCGAGCGCGCTACCGCCTGAGCCACATCCCCAGCCCTAATCTGGCAATTTCTTACAATGATAGACATATCCTACTGTCCAACCGAGGAATTATACACATAGAGATTTTACCCAAGTGATCTGAAGACTTATGTTCACACAAAAACCTCGACCACAATGTCCATTCATGATCAATGAAAACTAAGGAAACAAGACATTGTTCCATAGGCAAGTGAGCCGGCGGCGGCCCTCCATTCCGAGGGTCCCAGTTAGCGAGGAAAGGCATGCCGGCGGCACGGCACCCACGCAGAGCCCCAGGGATTGGGAACGCACCTCACCAAGGGAAGTCAGCCAGCTGGAAACACTACCCAGTGTGCGATTCCATTGTGTGACATTCTAGAAAGCCAAGCCAGAGACAGGGTAGAGATTCGGGACTGCTTGGGATGGAGTCTCTGGGGCAGGCCCCCAGCGGGGAGCTGGGCAGACCTGATCCACGGGCCACGGCAGACTGAGCCTGGGCTGCAGGCTCCTCTGTCTAGAAGCAGGGAGAGGCCAGCTCTGTCCTGCTGTGGACCATACTCCAAGCCCTCTTTGCAGAGGTGTTCTGACAGATGGAGGAGGACGGGAGAGAGGCCGAGCTGCCACGTGCAGTCCTCCATGAAAGTGCCAGTGGCTGCTGACCCAGCCCTGCCTGGGCACTGGGCCCCAGGCTGCTCCTTCTTGTTCTTTCTCTTCAGGGTACAGGGGATGGAACCCAGGGAATCTCAACCAATGAGCTACCTCCCCAGCCCCGCCTTTTTAAATGTATTTTGGTTTTTTTAAAATATTTTTTATTGTTGTTGTTTATTTTTTATGTGGTGATGGAGATTGAACTCAAGGCCTCATTCATGCAAGGCAGGTGCTTTACCACTGAGCTCTCTCCCCAGTCTCTTTTTATTTTTTTAAACATTTTTAGTTGTAGATGGACACACACCTTTATTTATTTATGTATTTTTATGCAACCCAGGGCCTCCTACGTGCAAGGCAAATGTTCCACCCCTGAGCTACAACCCCAGCCCTTTTTTTGTCTTGAAAGCCGGCTTGCTAAATTGCCCAGGCTGGCCTTGAACTTGCAATCCTCCTGCCTCAGGCTCCAGAGTTGCTGGCATTATAGGATGTGCCACTGTGCCTGACTACCCAGTCATATTCTTGTTAAAAATAATTAAACCCGGGCTGGGGCTGGGGCTCAGTGGCAGAGCACTTGCCTTGCACACATGAGGCACTGGGTTTGATCCCCGGCACCACATAAAAATAAACAAACAAAATAAAGATCTACAACTAAAAAATTTAAAAATAATAATATGTTAAACCTGAATCAGGCTGATCACTGAAGACATTGAAAGCCAGACCTGACTGCAAGTTTAGAAAGAATATCAAGTATTAAGAAAGTTGAACTGCACCTCAAGGGTGCCATCAGCAAGGTCCAGAGTGGAGGAACTCTCTAGAATAAAGATCTGCCCCCTGGCAGGTACAGTGGTACCTTCCTGTAATCCCAGCTACTGGGAAGGCGGAGGCAGGAGGATCATGAGTTCAAAGCCAGCCTTGGCAACTTAGGGAGGCCCTAAGCAACTCAGCGAGGCCCTGTCCCTAATTAGGATATATTAAAAGGGCTGGGGATGTGGCTTAGTGGTTAAGTACCCCAGGTTCAATCACTGATACCAAAAAAAAGTGAGGGGACTGGGGAGCATCTCAGCGTAGAGCACTTGCCTGGCATGTGCAAGGCCCTGGCTTCCATCCTCAATACAAGACAAACTCCCCCCCCACCAAAAGAATCATTAGATGTGATATCTGTAAGGTGGATCTGGCACCATGGTCTTTGAATGCTGCCATGGGGTGTGACAGGCTAGCTGCGATGCTGGGGGCATCAACCTCTTGGCACTAGTCCTGGCAGAACTGCCGAGGTTGCATCTGAAATCTGGACAGAGGGGGTCAGTCTCTGGCTATGCAGAGCCAGGGTGGGAGTCTCTCTGCCCTTTGGGGCACACAGGTCCCTCTCTCTGACTTGAGATACAGCTCTTGCAAAGCAAAACTTAACGCCTTGATGTGGCCATCTCCCCATCACCTAGGAACACATGTTGAGCCACGCTGGTGCCAGGAGAGGGGAGTGACACTGGGCCCAGGTCTCTCTTGGCCTTGGTGGCTGCCATACACCCCAAAATGCCAAGCAGGCTTTGGCCATACCATAAGGGCAAGTTAAGGGTCAACCAGTGCTGGTCTAATCTGAAGCTGGTGTGACCTGGCCTCAAGAGTCAGGAGACCCATGAGGTCCACCTGCACTGGAGCAGGGGACAGGATCTGCGAAGGCCAAGCGGCATTTACAACCTGGAACCAGAGGTTCTTGGAGTGGGATGGAACTAGGTCAAGGAGCTCCCAGCAGGTCCAGCACCCACTGGACTTTCCTACTTGACCCCTCCCGCCTCATCCTAATTCCCACTCCTAGGGCTCCCCGGATGTGCACGTCCTGTGATATGGTTTTACTGTGGTAAAAAATACGTGACATAAAAGTCGCCATTCCAACTATTCACACGTCCACTCACCACCTCTAATTACAATCAAGTTTTTTTTTTTTTTTCCTGGTGCTAGGGATTGAATGCAAGGGGTCCATAAGGACATGGCTACCCTAAACCCCAACCCCAGGTTGGCAGCTCTGCCCTAGAAGCACATTTGGCTGCTCTTACCTGGGCTTCAACTGGGATCAGGCTCCTTCAAGGTCCAATTTGCAGGCCAGTCAGAGCCATCCCTCTTGGACAACTAGCACATCCAGCAGTGACCCCATGATGGCTGCTTGGCCAGCCAGAAGCAACCTCCAAGCCTCAGTTTCAACCCCACCACCTGGGGGCCGAGGACCTGTGAGCCCTCAGGAGGCACCACTCCTTGCTGCTCAGGTACCTCTTAGTGGCAAGCAGTGTCTATGGTTAGGGATCAGACATCCCAAGAAGGGAGCTCCACTCCAGAGCAGAGGCTCCATCTCTGGCTTGAGGGAGGTTGAGTGCAGGGCCCAGCACAGCACATCCCATCCCACCCCACCCTCCCAGACCGCTGTCCACCTGCACCCCTCCCACACACACACACACACACATGTGCACAAGAGCAGACCCTCAGTGTACTGTAGCACTTTATTTTTCCTTACTCAATTAAGTGTTGCTGGGGCCTAATGTTCTCACATAACAGTAGAAAACCAAAAATTTTGTCATCTGGTAAAGAATTGAGTACAAAAAACCTTACATAAATTAAAATGAATAAATTTACAGATGTAAATGCAAACCGTTTCCAACTCAAGGCAAGTAATAACCAATGGTGGTCAGGCGGGAGAACATTGGTAAGAACGGAAACTGGGTCCTAAGGCTCGGACTTTCCCACCCTGTTAGACCGGCAAGAAGTGACAGCTGGCCCAGGAACTCTTGCCAGCCCGAGCAATCCTGGAAGTCTGTCAGCCGACACATGAATACCCTGCACAGATCACTCCTGTGGACTTCTCCTTTATGCACGCTCTCACCTCAGGTACCAGGTGACCGAGCCACATGGACTAAAGGCTTAAATCAAAGATATGCACAGGGCGTTAAACATATACCAAGGGAACAGTTAACTTGAATACAAGGTCAAAATCAGCCACGAGCTCTACGTTCCAGTGCTGACATCAGATACAAGCTTCAAGGACAATTTCTTTTCAAAGGCTTATTCCAGTTTCATGAGGCTAGCATGAGGTGTATACATTTGCCAGAGCAAATTTATACTTCAGATTCGGCTCAGGCAGCAGGTGCCTGGCACCTGCTCAGTCCATCTAGAAGCATTTGCGGTGGACAATGGAGGGGCCCGACTCGTCGTACTCCTGCTTGCTGATCCACATCTGCTGGAAGGTGGACAGCGAGGCCAGGATGGAGCCGCCGATCCACACAGAGTACTTGCGCTCAGGGGGCGCGATGATCTGTGGAGGGAAAGGACAACAGTCAGCACCCTGCTCCCTACATCCTGGGGCCACGCCCAAGCAGCTGCCCTCTCCACAAGAGCCCAGCCCAGGTAACCCGCCAGGCCAGGCAAACGCCCACCTTGATCTTCATGGTGCTGGGCGCCAGGGCTGTGATCTCCTTCTGCATCCTGTCAGCGATGCCTGGGTACATGGTGGTGCCGCCCGACAGCACGGTGTTGGCATAGAGGTCTTTGCGGATGTCGACGTCACACTTCATGATGGAGTTGAAGGTGGTCTCGTGGATGCCGGAAGATTCCATACCTAGGGAACAAAGCTCTCCCTTAGCAGCCTGAAGACTTCCGTGTGGCCAGGCCCTGAACTCTGTGCCCCATCCAGACACCTACCCAGGAAAGAGGGCTGGAAGAGTGCCTCTGGACACCGGAACCGCTCGTTGCCGATGGTGATCACCTGCCCATCGGGCAGCTCGTAGCTCTTCTCCAGGGAGGAGGAGGATGCAGCAGTGGCCATCTCTTGCTCGAAGTCCAGGGCAACGTAGCACAGCTTCTCCTTGATGTCGCGCACGATCTCCCGCTCGGCGGTGGTGGTGAAGCTGTAGCCACGCTCTGTCAGGATCTTCATGAGGTAGTCTGTCAGGTCCCGGCCAGCCAGGTCCAGACGCAGGATGGCGTGGGGAAGGGCGTAGCCCTCGTAGATGGGCACTGTGTGGGTGACCCCGTCACCAGAGTCCATGACAATGCCAGTGGTGCGCCCAGAGGCGTACAGGGACAGCACAGCCTGGATGGCCACATACATGGCCGGTGTGTTGAAGGTCTCGAACATGATCTGGGGGGACAAGGAGCAGCTCAGTCAGAGGCAGGAACCCCAGGCCACCCCTGCCCACACACTACATGCCGCATGCCACAAATGTGATGTGTGGAAAAAGAACAGAACGCAGGCAGAAACACACAAGAAACCTGGAGGCCTCAGGGAGGAAATGCCAGGAGAGGAACAGAAGCCTGGAACAGCAAAGAGACACTTGACCGTCAGGAAATGAGGCTCAACAGAAAATGACTGTGAACAGGGCGCCGGCCGGGCTCTGCCCTACCTGAGTCATCTTCTCTCTGTTGGCCTTGGGGTTCAGGGGGGCCTCCGTCAGCAGCACCGGGTGCTCCTCGGGGGCCACGCGCAGCTCATTGTAGAAGGTATGGTGCCAGATCTTCTCCATGTCGTCCCAGTTGGTGACGATGCCGTGCTCGATGGGGTACTTCAGGGTCAGGATGCCACGCTTGCTCTGGGCCTCGTCACCCACGTACGAGTCCTTCTGGCCCATGCCCACCATCACGCCCTGCAAAGGAAGGCGTCAGGCTTCCGTCCTGCCGCGCACAGGGTGCACAAGGGAGGATCCGGGGGCCTCGACTCACCTGGTGGCGGGGGCGCCCCACGATGGAGGGGAACACGGCCCGGGGGGCGTCGTCGCCGGCAAAGCCAGCTTTGCACATGCCGGAGCCATTGTCAATGACGAGCGCGGCGATTTCCTCTTCCATGGCGATCTGCTCAGAGATGTGACTCATTCAGGGGGACCCTCGCGCTCAGGAACGGCCCCTCCCCAAAGGAGGACAGTCAGCCTTCCGCCCCAGACCCGCAGGGCGGGAGCCAGGGAGCAGCAACCGTGCACAACGGCGGCGGCGCGGAGGGTCCGCACTGCGCCGCCCCGCCCCGCCCCGCCCGCGGGCGCCGGCCTGGCCAGCGCCTTTGTTCCCGCGGGCGGAGCCGCCGGGGCTCCCGGGCGGCGAGCAGGCTCTCGGAGGAGCGGGAGCGGGAGCAGGGTCGGGGCGCGAGGGCGCGGGGACGCGGGCCGCTTACCGGCGGAGGACGGACGGCGGAGCAGCGAGAGAACGCGGAGCGCGGGCCGGCGGCAGCGAGTGAGACCCAGCGCGGCCTCCCCCGCCGGTACTTAAGCGAGCGCGGGGCGCGCGCGGCCCCAGAACATGTCCATATATGGCGATCTTTCCGAAAGCCGGGCGCCCATTGGCCCGCCCGCCTGGGACACGTGGGGCCCCGGCCCGGCCCGCGCCGCCGCCGCCAACCGCCCCGCCCGCGCCGCCCCCGCGCGCCCCCGACCCTGCGCGGGCCGGGCCGGCCTCCGGGGGTCGCGGGGAGGGCGGCGCGGAGGACCGGCAGGCCCCGCCCCGGGACTGCCGCACCGCGGGGAGGGCCTGCTGCGCACCGAAACTGCCGGGCCCCGGGCGGGCCGCGCCCCGAGCTGGGGTGAGTCCCTGCGGCTCCGGGCTCGCGGGGGCCCTTGAGCCCCTGACGCCCCCGCGAGCTTCCCCAGCTGGGTCCGCGGAGGGCCTGGGTCGCGAAGGCCGGCGCCCTTGGGGGGTAGTGGGTGGGCGTCCCCAGGCCCGCGGAGCCGGCGCCCGTCCTGGTCGCTGGGAGGGGCCGCCCGTCCCGGCGCAGCACGACCACAGCGGCCCTCCGCTGGAGGAGGGGGCGCCCAGGCCGCAGGTCCCGCGGGCCCGAGACGCGGGCGCCGCCCGGGATTGGGGTCTCGCCACCCCTCTTCCTCGTAGGAGGTGGTGTGGCGGGCGCTTTGTTTCGTTTTGGTCACCTGTGGACATTCCAGGGAAATGAGGCGAGGAAGGAACCCTGGCTTTCTAACTGTCGGCCTTCCTCCGTTCCTAGGCAAGACCTGGGGTCGGAACCGGAGTGGGCTTGGGCACAGAGCGTATCGACCCTAGGAACCCAGGTCGGGGAACCTGTCACCTTTGGCAGCGCCCTGGCCGCACCTGCCGGCGTGTGCCCTTGATTATCCCGGGAGGGGGAGCGGGCCCTGTGGTTTCTGCGGGCTCATTCGTAAGCTTTTGGAATGGTTTCGGGTAGAATTTACCAGCCTGGCGGCAGGGGAGAGCGCTGGAGGAGGAGCCGGCAGTGGCGCGGGGGACTAACTCAAGGTCACGGGGCGCTCGGCCGGACCCGGACAGGTAGGGGGCGGGGTCGGGCTCCCCAGGAAGGTTCCACACTCGCTGTCTCTGGGCCACTTCGGCCTTGCAAGGTCGACTCGTGCCCCCCCTCCCCCCCCCCGCGTACCCGGGACTCGGGTCCAAGCAGCAGCACGGCTCACCGCTGGCCGGAAGACCCTCGAGGACGGCCACCATGCCTAGCAGGGAGGCTGCTGAGTGTGCGAACCCTCAAGATTTTCCAGGGGCACCCGCAAGACTACCAAGTGTGCCCCACCCACGGGAGGACGCGGGGTGGACTTCCAGAAAACCCACCCTGACTCGGGTTGCCGGGCAGAGCCGCGCGCCCGCTGACCCTCGCTGAGGCCTTTCACTGACGGGGACCTAATGTGCAGTGTCACACCAGAGCCATGGGGAGGTGGGAGGTAGCCCCAAGTTCGGCCGGGGAGCACCTGCGTGGCCTCGGACACCTTTGCGCATGTGCTGGCGCGGCTCCAGGCGACCTCTGCCCACCTGCGGGCGGCGAGGGGTCGGGCAGTGGCTGTTCCCTGCGGGGCCGCCTGCCCCTCCCTTCCTCTCTCCTGGGCGCGCCCCGCTGCGGAGCCCAGGTGTGGCCCAGGTGTGCGGGCGGGCGGGGGATGGGGGGGTGGAAACGCGCCGCGCGGCCATATTTGGCAAAGTCGGCCGGTGCCCCGCCCGTCGCCGGGAGGTCCGCGGCCACCCTGAGTCACCGGGCGGACGTAACGGACGGGGCACCCGACTGCTCCTCGCCTTATTTAGTCAAGCAGGCCGCCCATTGGCCCGCGGGACAAAGGGCGTCGGCGGGGAAGCCCGAGAGTGGGCGGACAGCCCCCAGCCCACCCAGCCCTGCGCGTGCCCGCGACCCTCAGCGGGAGGGTCTGCAAGCTGAGTGCCCGCACCGAGCCGGGGAGGGAGGTGCCGTGTGTGCACTGATTTTTTTGTTTTGTATCTGGGCAGAGACCTCGCCCAAGTTCACGCCGGGCCCGTTCTGGACTGTGCTCTGGAAGAGGTGGTGCAGGAATCCCCTACTGGAGCTGGACCCTCTCTGGGGAGGGGACCTTGTAGATGTGGCAGCCCCTGGCTTCAGTGAGCTGGGAGGCCCCGGGCAGCAATTCCACTTCTGCCAGAAGTGGGTGTGTCTTCCCATTGTGGGGAGGAAGATGGGCTCAGAGAAATGTTGTGATTTATTTTTGTAGTTCAGTGCTGATTTTAGTGGCTTTCTATTGTGACCTTGCAGTAACTCATTTCATATTTCACCCATGTGGTGGATGAGAAAGCAGTGGCCCAGGAGGTGGTCTCTCCTTAACCCAGGGAGTGTGGCAAAGGTGGGACAGCCCAGGCAGGGCCTGCTGCGTCTGGGTCCTTCCTTTGTGTTCCTCTGCACGGGCTCAGCTCCTCATCTCCCCGCCTCAGCCTTCAGGGATTCTCCCTGGACTCCAGGCCACCTCCGCCCTACCCTTGTGCCCCAGCACTCACCCCGTGCTGGCACCTCTAACCACCTCCCAGTTGGCTGGTTTCTTGTTGGGCAGACAGCAGGGAACTTGGTAATGAGATGCCACCCCCAGCCTTTGCCTCTTGGTGAGTGCCTTTCCTTCTTCCACCCAGTGCAACAGCTCAATAGGGAAGACACTGGAGGAGCTGGGAGACCAAATGAAGCCTGGCGTTTAAAAGTAAGTCCATTGTTAACTCCCAGCTGTGGCAGTCACGCCATGTTTCTGTAAGATGCCAACATCAGGGGACACTTACTCTGCCTTTGCAACTCTCCTGTAAATCTTAAGTTATTCCTCAATAAAATAAAATAAGTTTTTAAAACCCAGGAAGTTGGCCTTTATCTGCTCTTGACTGACTCCCAGTTCTTGCAGGCCTTTGCCGCAGACCAAAAGCAACACAATGCTCCTGTTCCTAGAGCCTTCCCAGGGCCCTCTCACAGTGCTACTAGGGACCAGGGCAGTTCCTGGAGTGGGCTCTGCCTGTTGGAACAGTGATCCCAAGGGCTGCCCTGGTGGACAAGGCCATGGTCACTCACTTCTGCCCCCTGGGTCCAGCAGGGGCTCCATTCTCCTGCCAGGACTGCCCAGACTGAAGCCCAGAGGGTCCTGCCGCTGGAGGTCTCTGATTCTGGAGGCTGAGAGTTGAGTGGATGCTGTGTGTCTGTCTGTCCAGGGCCAGGAGGCATGGGCTGGGCCTCTGTTCCAGCCACCTGTGGAGGCTCTGAGACTGTGCTTAACAGGCTCTTGGCTCAAAGAACTGAGCCAGACAGGGCACGTGACCTCGTTGGAGGTCAGAGGTTATGGAGGGCTCTGTGGGCACCCCACATGAAGTCTGAGGGCTTCGCCATCTGAGTCCAGGCCTTGGAGGACAGAATGCCCATTGGAGTTTATCCAGGGGTCCCATCTGCACACTGATGCCACAGGACCCAAGAAGGCCCTAGAAGAACCCTGGGCTGGGAGTCAGGACACCTCAGCTCTGAGAGGGCGTGTGGCCCATGGGGGGCTTGAGGCAGGGGGTCTTCCTGCATGGTAAGAGGTCTGCACAGAGGCCATCAGGTGACCCTGAGAACCTTCCCCAAGCCTCAGCCTTGCTGTCCCCAGGCTCTCTGTTCTCAGTGATGAGTTGGCACTTAGCACCTCCATGTCAGACCTGAGCCTGGAACAGGGAGCCAGCTCCTCAGGCTGCTTTCAGGGTCACACCTCCAGGGTCAGCTACTGCCCCCAAAGAGGATGGTTCACTCCTGGGGCCTTGTTTCTCTGTCGGCCTCACAGAATGCCTCAGTTGCCCTAAAATCTTTCACTCCTCACTTGGTTGCTGCATGCACTTGGTAAGTATGTACACCCAGAATGGTTGGGAGGAAGTCACCTTGTCCCCTTCCCAGCCCTCGCCTCCAGAGGCAAGCACTATCCATACGTGATATCTCCACCTCTGCTGGGACCAAACTGCGGGCCACAACAGGAGGCCCAGCCTCCAACGGCTGAACCCCACATTCTCCACTTTCAGCACATGATTCACAGCAGAAGCCAGCACGCGCGTGTGCGCACACACACACACACTCACACCCTCTTGCCCCACTTCTCATGCCCTTCCCATTGGCTCCCTCCTCCCTACAGGCCCTGTACCATCCCGTGGTGCTTCTGTGTCCCCACTTCTTCCCGCAGTACTTCTTGGGGGCACAGCAGCCCTGTCCTTGGTGAAACTGGGGTCTGTACCCAAAACAGTGCCAATATGTGGGTGAGAAGCCCAAGTGGAGGCTGATGAAGAGGAAGTCAGGCAGAGGGGCTGGGGAGACAAGGGAGTGGGGGGGGGGGCAGGTTCAGCAGAACCCTTCCTGACCCCTGGCTGCACAGGGAGGGTGTGGTTCTTGGGCTGGAAGAGGAGTCCTAGGCTTGACTCTTCCCAGGGACCCTCTTCCTGGCCGCAGTGGTGGTTCTGCTCAGCCAGTCACACAGGCAGGCTGGGGAACAGTGCCTTGCCCTGGATTGCAGGGGACATGGGTGAAGGGATGCAGGAGGCTCACAGTTGGCCTTTTTGACATCCTACTCTGGCATGGGCTACATGGAGCTCTCCCAAGGAGACAGCAAAGCTAGACTAGGCACCCCACACCTGCTAGGATGCCTAGCACCAGGCTGAGCAAGACAAGGAAGAGTGCTGCTCTGGATGCCCTGTAGCCACTGGCCACCAGCCCAAGGGTTGCCGCTGATGGGCACAGTGTTGGGAGGTGGGGGCCAGGCTGAGGTCACTCGGAGTGCACCGGCCTGGGCTGCCCCTTCCCGTGTCCCAGCACAGATCTAACCGGCTTGGAAACCTCAAGGGATGTGGCCAGGCGGGCCCTGCGGGCAGGGGTGGACAGTATTGCTCTCAGCCCCAGAGGGTATGGCCTGCATGATGCAGATAGAGGCCTGGGTGAGGCCTCCGTGTGCCTGCAGCCGAGGAGGCTGCACTCGGTAACATACCGGGACTATGCGGGGTTTGCGGGGCAACACGGGCGGCATGTCCTCGTGGGCTGCCCCACTAGCGGGATCTTGGTCCTCCATGCTGAAGCTCTCAGCTGCTCCCTTTGAGGTCACCTGGGGAAACAGCTGTTCCCTGAGGACTTGGTGGATACCACCAGCAAAATCCATGGGCGGCGGGGGTTGTGCGGTGCGCCTGCCAGAAAAGGCGCAAACTGGGGCCCTGAGGCCTGGCGCCCCCTGGGGGCCACGGCTGCTGCAGCCCGCTGCCCCGGCCCTCGTCGCCTCTCCCGCACCTTCGGCTGTCGGCCAGACGAGGTGCGGGCGAGCACGGCCGGGGCTCGGGACATCTGCTCGAGCTTCACCTCTGCTTCCTGGGATCAGGCACCTGGGGCCTGTCGGCGGCCAGTGGGCACAGGGCTCGCGGGCACTCTGCCCACAGCTCTCCCGTCGGGCACAGACTGGGAGTTGAGATGCTTCCCAGAGCACGAGATTGCAGCCAGGGGCCAGCAGATGGCGCCGCCGCCATGGGCCCTGAGGAGGACCCAGCTGGGGCTGGAGGGTGTCATTCCCAGGTGGGCCGCCAGGCGGGTCCCGCCATCGCCGCGGGGCAGCCAGGCCAGGAGCAGGGACCCCGCGGCCACTGGCATGGCTCGGGCTGGGCTGCGCTCCTGGCTGGCCGCCCGGGTGACGGAGGCAAGGTTGCAGGGGGAGCGGCAGGCAGCGGCCGTGACCTCAGCCAGTGCTGACGCGCCAGAAGGAGGGGCCGGGGTCAGCCCGCGTCCACTTGGACTCAGTGCCCGGCAGGGCCAGCCCACCCGAGGTCCCGAGCGCCCATAGAGGAGCTCCAGGGCGTGGCGGCCGGCCCCGGGCCTGGTGTGTGTGTGGCTGGCACAGGGGAGCTCGGCCTTAGGGGGCACCACGGGGTCATTTAGGCCGCTCTGCCCTCCAGCAGAGGGCCCCTGATGACCACCATTTCCGGTGGCACAGCAGGGAAAGGTGGACTGGAGGGGCGGGGCTCAGGGCGCTCAGCTCCCACCCCGACCCAGCGGTTGGGTTTTCTTCTCCCCCTTTGTCTTTTTTGGGGGAAGGCTTTCCCCTTGACCTCTAGCCTTCTGGTGGAATTTTTCATTTCATTTATTATAGTTTTAACCTTATTGTTTGGAAATAATTCAAGACTTATCTGGCTTTAAACATTTTGCAACACTTAATCATTCTCTTTGTCTCTGTTTCTGAGCCATAAGGGAGTAGGCTGCAGGCAGGACGCCCTTAGCAGTTCAGTTCTCCCTAACAAGGCATTGTGCCATCTAAATAACCGCACAGGCATCAAAGTCAGGCAGGTCGACGTCAGTCCAGCAGGGCTCCCTCTGCAGCCTGTGCTTCAGTGACAGCCTTATCCCTGCAATGTAGCCTTTTCTCCAGAATCATGTGTTCTCTGGACTGTTTATGGCATTAACTGTAGGTGATGAGACTTTCTTGGAAAGCAGACCAGCGCACACATGTGGGGCTGAGAAATGAGGCACATACCATGGGCACCAGGACAGATCATGACAGTGACCAGGCTCAGGACCTTTGTCACCCTTTTCCAGTGAATGGTTCATGTCTGTCTTGTCCCAGAAGTCAGAGACAGGGCTGATTCCCTCGTGAATCCTCAGCCGGTTTCTGGCACACAGCAGGTGCTTGCTAAGTGCCAGTCGGTCTGAGATGGGAATCTGGCTCTTGTGGGTGAGCTGAGCCTCTGCAGATGGAGGAGGCACTCTGTGTCTGGCCATATCTGTGTCTGTGTGAGCATGCCTGTGTGTGTGCTCATGTGTGCAGATGCACAGGGGGCTGCACTGCCCGAGCACAGCTTCGAGCTCGTGGCTGTGCACAGTGGGTGTAGACACACCTGTGCTGTGCACTTCTGTGTCTGTGACACCCGATGGGGAGGAACAACCATGTTCCTCTGGCTGGGGATCTGGTCCTCACTCATGCCTCATGCAGCCAGGGGCTTATGCTTACTACCCCTGTGAATGCCCCCTCCCACCCCGTAACGTATGCAGGTCCTAGGGTTGCATTGAAGGATCACCCGGTGACATGGGTGGCTGGGCTTGCTGAGACACCCGCAGTCCTTCCCTTGTGCTCCCTCCGGAGACTTTTAGCCTTGCTGGGGCCTCAGGTTTTCTAGCAGAACCCAGGGGCCTCTGGTCTCCCCTACCCATTTCTTGACCTCTGCAGGTGCTCTTCCTTGTGGTTTTACGGGAGACTGCAAAGCTTTTGCTTGAAGGGGGGGCAGTAACAGATCCTCGAGTAGCTTCTGTGAGCAATGCTGGGATGGAGACCAGGGCCCTGGGCTTGACCACTGAACTACGCCCTGCAAAGAGCTCTTTCCTTGAGCCGCCCTGCCAGGGGGTGTGGGGTGGAGGGGAGGATGTGCACACTGCACGGTGGGTGTGCAGCTTGGGAGTCTTGGGAGCCCCCTCCCCATACTCTTCATTCCAACACAGACCCCCTGCCGAGCAAACCTGTCACTCTAAACCAGGCCTTCAGGCCTCAGTAAACCTACCCGGGCCAGAGTCAGAGAAGCCCGGCCCGTGCTGGCCCTGAAAGTAGAACTGCGGGCGCAGAGAGCTCAGCCATGAAAAAAACATGAGGCCACAAGCAGGCGGCTGCTTCAGGAGCAGCCCTGGAGCCAGCCCTGGGCGCCTGCCAAGCCAGACCCCGGCTGGGAAGAGGTGACAGGACCCAGGGGTGAAGAAGTCAGAGCCTGGGGACAGAAGGCCAAGGGGATGGCAAAGGTCCAGCAGGGGCTGACCACGGGACAGGGCAGAGAGGCCGACCAGAGCAGCGGAGCTGGGGCCTGGGAAGTGGGTGGGGAGCTGGGCCCTCCCTGGTCTCTGCAGGGAGGGCACTGGGGCTGTGAAAGGCCACCCTCAGCAAAAAGGCTCCTGGCCGCACTTCCCAGCTTCCAGGGCTCCAGGCCAGCGGAGGAGGGCACCGCCCCTTCCCAGCACACACAGGCCCATGCCAGCTCACACCAACAGCATCAGCGTTGCCCGGGCACCCAGCCTGGTGCACGTGCTGGTCGCCATGGCTTCAGGCAGCCTGCTGGCAGGTGCCCAGGCTGGGCTCTGGTTGTGTAGGCTGGCAGTCCAAATGAGGTGGTGAGTGTCTGTCCTCCACTGGTCCCAGGGAGGGGAGGAGAAGGGAGACCCTAGAGTGACAGGGCAGCTCACCTCCCAGCATCCTGGGTGGGCACCAGAGGCCTGGGGGCAGCAATGCTCTCTGCTCCTAGCCCAGCTGGACCCTCACTGAGGGGCAGGGCTGAGGCTCAGGCCTGGCCTTGTCTGCCAGGGGATCCGACAGCTGAAGCGGTCCCTACCTTCTGGCCCAGTGCAGTCAGGAGGGTCCATTGACCACATCCACCCACCACCAGCTGCTCACTGTAGTAGGGGGTTGGGGTGCCACCCACCCAAATGACCTCCTAGCACCCATCAGGGAGACGTGCCCCTCCCTCAAGACAGACATTTAAGATGGGACATCAGGTGGCCTGACCTTCTGTGTCCAGGCTTAGTGCACCAGCCACATGTGGCCACACACTTGGGCCACTGTCTTCCTTCTGGGCTTAGAGGTAGGTGGTGCAGGTGAACGGGGTTCCCAAATGCCAGTAAATTTGGACATCTCCAGAGCCCAGCCAGGACAGGCCTCAGGGCAGACACATTTGTGTGCTCCTGGTGGGGGTGCTATGAAGGGAAGCCGGAGGACCCAGGCCAGGCCTGCTGTGGGCTCCTGAGTGCAGGGTACATCTGGGCTGTGACTGGCACCCTATACAGAGGTGCCCTTGAGGGCTGGGGTTGTGGCTCAGCATAGATCACTCGCTTTGCACGTGCGAGGCCCTGGGTTCAATGCTCAGCACCACATAAGAAATAAAATAAAATAAAATAAAATAAAGGTATTGTGCCCATCTACAACTATAAAAATATATATATATTTTTTAAAAAAAGAGGTTCCCTTGAGCAGTGCACAATCTGATCACCCTGAGCAGCACTGAGGGGGTTCTAAGGCTGGGGTCCACAGTAGCATCTCCAGGGGCTGAACCGGATTAGCAGGTGACAGCTAGGCCCAGCCCCCACCTCAGGGCATCTGGACACACAGAGACATGCATGTCCAATGCTGCATCTTTCTGCAGAGGCTCATCCCACTGCACAAAAAACAGACCCCCATGTTGAACAGTCTCAGGCACACTACTGCGTGTGAGCACTACTGTGTGCCCGAAACCTTGCTGGGACCCAGAAGGAAGCTCTCCCCTATCCGGGAGCTGACCCTCCCTTGGGGCTGTGTGAAGGCTGGTGTGGAGGACCTGGCAAACTGCCTCCCTCTAAGGAAGTGCCCCTCCCCTGGGACCCAGCGGTCCCCTTGGCTAGCACACCTGGATCTGTGCCAATAGCCCCACCCCTTCTGAAGCTGTGGGCCACATAGGAGGAGCTACTGCCGCTTCTGGCCCTGCCATCCAGAGGCTGCCCAGAGCCAAGCTGCTTAGTGCCTGGCCACCGGGCTTCCTCCCCCGGTGCTCGAGGGCCTGCCAGCACCTGTCAGTGCCAATGAGGCCTTCCTGTCCATCAGAAGGACGTGGCATCCCAGTTCCCTTTGCACCTGGCTGAGGCCAGGGACTGCGGAGGAGCAGCCAGTGTCCACACCTGGAGGACACAGTGGACATGGCTTCCCCACGCCACACACACACAGACCAAGCTGTACCCTTGGGACCTGAGGGGAGGCTGGGGTGTGGGCATCGTTGGGGGATGCCTGGCCACACAGCCAGGGCCTCGAGATACCTGTGGCCCACGGGGTGGCCAAGTTGGCCTGCAGGGAGGGTGCAGTCAGCCAGGATTTGCACTTGACAGTCCCTCCGTGAACCGCCCCTGACGCCCTAACAGTGGACTGCTGTGCCTGGCTGCCCTGTGTGGAGCCACAATGGCCACTCAAGGGATGGAGGGCCAGGAGGACAGTGGAGGGACTGGGCACCGATGCTGGAAGTCCTCAACACCCTGTTCCTGGTCCCCAGGGAGACCTGAGGGTCACACGCTGTCATAAGGAAGAGGACACCAGGTCTGGACCCAGCCCAGGGTGGGCAGCTCTGGTTTCCTTCCTTGGCACCTGGCCCTTGAGGCAGGTGCAGGAGACAGGCATGGCTGAGCAGGGCCAGCCCATGGGTCCCCCGCTGGCCAGACACCAAGGGAACAGTCTCTAAAGACCCGTCAGGCCAGTCACCCTGGTGATTCAAGTGGCAGTTATAGGGTCCCCAAGGCCACCCTGCAGGTCTGTTGGAGGCCACATGAGGAGGGAGGGGAGCAGCCTCATGGCTCCAAGACTTGCCTGGGGCACTTGGAAGCCACACAGGCCGGGGCCGCTGACCACAGGACAAGGGAGCTCCTGCTCAAACATTCCTCCCTAAGGGTGACTGGCCTCCCCTGGTGCGGGCTGCTCTTCCCGAGCCAGGCCTTCCACGGGGGCCAGTGCGCCTGTGCTGGCCCTGCCACTGGCACTAACACCCCTCCTGCCACTTCCAGGCCACCCAAAGGGAGAGCCGGGCCCCAGGACTGCAGGCTGGGGTGCGAGCAGGGCAGCCCAGGACGCGCTGCAGGCTACTGGGTGGGGAGCCTGCCTGGGGGGGCTCTGGGCTCCTGGCAGCAAGAGTCAGAGGAGCAGTAACTGGATCCTGCCGCGGATCTGGTGGCCCTGCGGCGGGGGCTGTGATCGGGTTGCGCCTGTGCCGTGGGCTTCCACTGGTGCCTTTTCTGCTTTGGGAAGGAGCTGCGCGGCTGGGAGCGCTCGCTGTGAGTCCAAGGGGCCTTTTGGTGGCAGCAGGAAGGTGAGAGGCCAAGAGGTACGGGCATAGGGCCCTGGACTTGGGCCCTAGCAGCCGTGGGAGAAGATAAGGTTGGGGAGCCTGTGTCCAGTCCTGCCGGGCACCCTGCTCCAGCCCCCGTGTCAGCCAGGAAACACCGCAGTCCAAGCTGGGGTAATGAACCGCCACTAAGCCGGCACGTTCCTGATCCGTCCTCCCCACCCGCCCTCTGCTGCCCACTGGCCACGTAAGAGCTGCCTGGGTGGCCGAGCCACTGGTCAGACAGTGCTGCAGCAGGTAGTGGGGTCCATGACGACAGCAGGCCCTGGGGGCCGAAGGCCAGTGGAGCAGAGCTGGGCCTCTGGGAGGCCCCAGGACCCGTGAGCACTCAGAGAGAGCTTCCCCAGCCTGCGAGGCCTGGCCAGCCTGGAAGATGCCCACCAACGGCCTGCACCAGGTGCTCAAGATCCAGTTTGGCCTGGTCAATGATACTGACCGCTACCTGACAGCGGAGAGCTTTGGCTTCAAGGTCAATGCCTCGGCACCCAGCCTCAAGAGGAAGCAGATGTGGGTGCTGGAGCCCGACCCAGGGCAGGGCACGGCCGTGCTGTTCCGCAGCAGCCACCTGGGCCGCTACCTGTCAGCAGAAGAGGACGGGCGCGTGGGCTGTGGAGCAGAGCGGCCGGGCCCTGACTGCCGCTTCCTGGTGTTGCCCCAGCCGGATGGGCGCTGGGTGCTCCAGTCAGAGCCACACGGCCGCTTCTTCGGAGGCACTGAGGACCAGCTATCCTGCTTTGCCACGACCATCTCCACGGCTGAGCTGTGGACTGTGCACCTGGCCATCCACCCACAGGCCCACCTGCTGAGCGTGAGCCGTAGGCGCTATGTGCACCTGTGCCGGCAGGAGGACGAGATGGCAGCGGACGGAGACATGCCCTGGGGGGTGGAGGCGCTGCTCACCCTCATCTTCCAGAGCCGGCGGTACTGCCTCAAGTCCAGCGACAGCCGCTACCTGCGCAGCGACGGCCGCCTGGTCAGGGAGCCCGAGGCCCATGCCTGCTACACACTGGAGTTCAAGGCGGGCAAGCTGGCCTTCAAGGACTGTGATGGCCGCTACCTGGCACCCACGGGGCCTGCTGGCACGCTGAAGGCTGGACGCAACACGCGGCCCAGCAAGGATGAGCTCTTTGACCTGGAGGAGAGTCACCCGCAGGTGGTGCTGGTGGCCGCCAACCACCGCTACGTCTCTGTGCGGCAAGGTAGGCACAGCGGCTGGCCGCCCAGTGCGTGTCTGCTGGGCTCCTGTGTGTCTGGTGGACACTGGCATACGGCGGGGCAGTGGGCCTAGGGCTAACAAGCAGCCCTTTATCCCGGCCAGCCGGAGACTGTCTTAGCTGTCGGGCAGCTGCTGACTCCAAGATTAGAGAGGTGTGGGCAGGGGGTGGGCCGTGCCCCTCTGGGTGGGGGTGGGCCGTGCCCAGCCTGGGGCTGTGAGGATGGGTGGACAGGAGGCCACGGAGGCCCTGCCACTCCCCTTCTGCCCATCATCCCACTGTCTGAACTTTGAAGGAAACTGGGGAGGGGCCAGGGCAGGGCAAGAAGACGGCACAGTGAAGAGGGGTCGGCACCTCCGCAGGCCTGGCCAGGGGGAGCCTCGGCAGCCCCAGGAATGGGGTTCTGGTCACCTTCAGTGCTAGTGGGTACTGGGGCACACTGCCGTGGCCCAGGCCTGGCTCCTTGGTGGGACAGCCCATCTCTGCTCCAGTGGCTCTCCCCATTTCCCAGCCACTGGTCACCTATCTCATGTGACACCCCCTAGCAGCCTGTGGGGCGAACACAGCAGTCCCCACTTCCTGCGAGGAAGCTAAGGGTCTCGGAATGGTACCATGCTGCTGAGAGCAAGGCCCTGGCCCGGGCCAGCCATCGCCGTTGCTCCAACGTGGGCTCCTGCTCCACGCACCCCCGAGTGGCCGGGCATGCCCAGATCCGCGGCTCTGAGGTCAGGACAAGAGGTGAGATGGGGAGAGCTGCTTCTACCCACTCAGGTCCTTCCAGGCCAGCACTCCCCAGGCAAGGGCAGCTACCATGTGCCCATCGAGTCCCTACCCTGTGGATGTCAGCCTCCCTGGGCACCTGCCTTACCTTAGGGCTTTGGGCACTGGCTGCCTGGCCCAGATGGCAGAAGTAAGCCATGCCCAGGGGGCCTGGGGCTGCACTCAGAGCCCTCAGGCCAGTGAGAACATCAACGGTCGTTAGAGGCGCCTGGTCCTGGCATGTGGCCGGGTGGACACACAGTGATGGTCCTTCCTTCCTGCCTGCCCTTCATGAAGGCCCAGATGCTTGCAGGCCTTAATCAGCAATGTGAGTTACCTGGGAGCCGGGTGGAGGGGGCGTCCCGTGGAGCCAGCGGAGGTGCTGGGCACCAAGTGCTTGTGAGTGACACTTGTGAAAGAGGCTCATGGGGGTGACGACACTGGTGCTGATATTGATAGCACGGTATGGGGGTGGCAGTGATGTTAGTGACAGTGTGGTGGTGGAGGTGAGTTCGGTGGAGGAGATATGGAAGCTTGGTGAATGTGGAGGTGATGGTAGAGAGATAGTAGAGGTGGAGGTGTTGATGGTGATGATCATATGGAGGGATGGTGGAGGTGGAGTTGGTGGTGGTGGAGGTGCAGATGAAATTGTGATGCTGGAGGGACGGTGGAGGTGATGGTGATGGTGGAGGAGGTTTAGTGATGGTGGCCACGTGGGTCGTGTTAGTCTCTTCACCACCTGGATCTGACTGCCGTTTGAGGGGATCCCCTACCAAGGGCCACCACCTGCTTCCCTCGCACCTTGGGAATGGGAGGTAGGTACCTTGCAGTAAGGCTGAGGCTACCTGGCCTGGCCCGCAGAGGCGTCAGATGGACTTGGGCAGCCGGTGGTGGGAGGAAGCAGGCTGCGGGGAAGGAGAGGCCTGGGGAGCGGGTGCCTCGACTTCCAGGCAGGGCAGCAGTGAGCTCTGCCCCATCTCCTGTCGGTTATGTCCTGGAGTGGCGGCAGAGCAGGGCCATGGCCAGGCAGAACCCTGGGCTGTCTCCTCGCCCTGGAGGGGTGTGAGAGCACCCAGTGTGCTCTTCTCTCTTCTGATGATCTCCCTTCCCTCCTCCATCAGCCTGCCAGCCAGTCTGTCTGCCCTCTCTGGTATGGCAGTGCTGGTGGGTAGCACGGCAGGAAGACCAGACTGTCTGGTGTCAGAAAGACATGATTGTCACGTATAAGTGGAGTCCAGAGGCCTCAGGGAAGGTGCGATTCCTGGAAGGGCACCATGGTCAGTTCTGTGGTACCACCGAGGGCCTTTGTTCTTACCTCCTTGTCGAACCACTCTCCTGACTCAATGCTGACTTTATGTTCACAAAATAGCTGCTGCAACTCCAGGCCTCACATCCAGACAAGACAAAATCCAGAGAAAAAAGCATCACTGGCCCTTCTTGTTTTCTTAGGAGTAAAATATCTCCCCTAAATCCTAGCAGATACCCCATTTACATTCATTGGTCAGGACTGAACACTGCTTGGCTCAACCAATCCCCCAGAGTAGGGTAAGACCAACATCACCATACCAACTTGAACTCTGTGTCCCTCCCACTGTGAGGTCAGCTTCCGAGAAGCAGGTGACTGTGTGTCCAGAAAGATGTCGGACAGCATCCTGCCTAAGTATGGTGTGTGGAGTGACGTGGGAGGACACACCGGTATTCTTGGCCTGGGAGACAGCCGCAGTGGGCCACTCGACCTGCCTAGCCAGTCCTTTGACCTGGCTTCTTTCTCAGTCCCCACAGGGAGGCCAGTTGTCGCCGTCTCCCACAGTGGCTCATACCCCTCACTAGATATCCTCGTCCTCTGCTCACCAGGCCCAGGCATACGAGGACAAGGGCCATGTTTGGCTCACAGCCAGTCGGGACAGAGGTGCTGCCCATTCAGTTCAGTATTTGTGGCTGGGATGAGGGAGCTGGTGGTGGTGGGGACAGTGGCAAAGATGCTAGGCCCCTTCCAATTGCTTCTCTGCACCAGAGCTGTGACCTGAGTGTGAGTCGCACCTGGCCTAGGGGTGGCCTTTGGACACCAGTGAAGGAGCAGACCCGGGCTCTCCCCTAGGGGTTGCTGCTTGATGCCCTTCCTCCCAGGGGCCGGACTGGGTAGGGCTCTGTCCACTACTCCTCCCCTTCCCCAGCTGCCCACACTGGAACCCCTGGGCCTCATGGGGTCTGCAGCCTGTCATACCACTGAGTGCCCAGTCGCCATGGGAACTGGGATGCAGTATTCGGGAGGGAGCTGGAGGTGCCATGGGTGGGCAGATCCCAGGGAGGCTCCAGGCCTGGGGCTGTTGCCAGCCCAGAGAGAGTGCCCCCTTCGGCCCTCTTCTGGGAACCCCAGCAGAGCCCTGGGCAGCCTTGACCTCTAGGGCTCCTGGGAGACCAAGCATATGTGCGTATGGGGGTCTTCCTGGTCCCTAGGCATTGGAAGTGACCTGGGTCCATACATGGGGTAGGGCAAAAACCCTGCTGTGCCCACCTGGCAGCTTAGAAATGAGCTATAAATAGAAGCTGGTGTAAGTCCTGGGTCAAGAGAGCGGGAGCAAGCAGATTACCCGCTGATTAGCGGAGTGGGAGATTTGCCGGCACGGAAGGAGCTCTCTTCCTGGGGAAGAGCTAGGGGCCCTGTGTGGGAGCAGCCCGGGCCTCATGGTCCTGGCAGGCGCTTTCCAGATCTTCCCAAATCCAGAGGTTCTAGATGAGACTCTCTGGCTTTGGGGGTGCCCCAGCATGCCTCTTCAACCCCTGCCCCCCAGGAGAGTTGTGAGGGACTTCCCCATCTCCTCCCTCTAGGGGTCAACGTCTCAGCCAATCAGGATGAAGAGCTAGACCACGAGACCTTCTTGATGCAAATTGATCAGGACACAAAGAAGTGTACCTTCTATTCCAGCACTGGAGGTTACTGGACCTTGGTCACCCATGGGGGCATTCAGGCCACAGCCACACAAGTGTGAGTGTCCCCTATCCCCATCACACCGTCACCTCCACTAAGGTCACCACCATCGCTGCCACCACAGTCAGCTCCCCACACTGCACCAACCATCATTGCTACCTCAACCCTGCGGCCCACTGCTGGAGCCCAGTCAGGGAAGAACGCCTTCTGGATGGGGCAGCTCTTCATGGTGGTGTCAGTGGAGGGCCCTGGAACCCGAGGAAGAAGGGGAGGCCTGCACCCCCATTGCTTGCCACTGAGGGGACCTTGCCCTGTTCCCTTCAGTTCTGCCAGCACCATGTTTGAGGTGGAGTGGCGTGGCCGGCGGGTGGCACTCAAAGCCAGCAATGGGCGCTATGTGTGCATGAAGAAGAACGGGCAGTTGGCAGCCGTCAGTGACTTTGTGGGTGAGCATTCCTGCCCCCTAGGTGCTGGGGGCAGGCTCTCCACCCAGGCCGGTGCCTGCACACAGGCCCTCTCCCCTCTCAGGGGAGCTGCTGCTGCCAGGGCAAGTCATCCTAATCTGGGTAATCCACCAGGGGACAGTTAGCTCCCAGAGGGTCTGGTTTTCTCCATCGCACCTTTGGGAACCCTGGGAACCTCCTCGACTCCTTGCACAATTGGAGACTCCTAGATTCCACGGCATTAGGCATCTTGCCAAGGCTGCGCACCAGGCAATGGCAGATCTGGGCAGGACTGTGCCTGGACAGGGAAGGGGCTGGGAGGGCGGCTCCACAGCGCCCTCTCCTGCAGGCGAGGACGAGGAGTTCATCCTCAAGCTCATCAACCGGCCCATCCTGGTGCTGCGCGGCCTGGACGGCTTCGTCTGCCACCGCCGAGGCTCCAACCAGTTGGACACCAACCGCTCTGTCTACGACGTCTTCCACCTGAGCTTCAGCGACGGCGCCTATCAGATCCGAGGTGCGCAGGAGTGAGTGGGGCACACACCGGGGTCGCGGGCGCACAGGCACGGGGGGGGGCGCGTGGGGGGTGGACCACGCCGACGCCCCGTCCCCGCCCCAGGCCGCGGCGGCGGGTTCTGGTACACCGGCAGCCACGGCAGCGTGTGCAGCGACGGCGAGAGCGCCGAGGACTTTCTCTTCGAGTTTCGCGAGCGCGGCCGCCTGGCCATTCGTGCGCGCAGCGGCAAGTACCTGCGCGGCGGCGCCTCGGGGCTGCTCCGCGCAGACGCCGACGCGCCCTCCGCGGTCGCGCTCTGGGAGTACTGAGGACCAGCGGGCGCGTGTTCTAAGCCGCCTGTCTGACAACTGCTGTGAGCTCCGGGTGCCCCCCGGGGGGTCAGAAGGGTTTCGGGGGCAGGGTCGCTGGCCCACGTTGCTGAGCACTGGCACTTTTGTCCCTGGCCCGCTGCAGTCCCTCCCTGCATCCTCTGTCCAGGGACAACTTCCTGCAGTGGGCCACTCACCCTTCTCTCCCCCATCCATCTCAGGGAAAGGGCCATGGCTGGGAATCCAGAGGAGAGAGCCCCATGACCTGGACAGCTACCACCCTGGGCCTCCTCTGGTTTCCGCACCTGCCCCAGGTGTCACCATGTCTAGGCACACAGATCCTCCTTCAGGAGACACACCCCAAACCCCTGCAGCTGACCTAGGCAGTCCCTGCCCTTCTCTGGGGCCTGGAGTGTCCTCCAATGAGTCCATTGCCCAAGGACAGGTGATGCCCAATGAGGGGTAGGAGTCTGGGCTGAGGAGAGCGTCCCCTGGGAGCGGGGGCACAGGCCAAAGAGGAAGGAACCAAGCAGAGTCCTAGGGGAGGAGTCGAGGACTGGGATCTGCCCAGTTCCAGGAACAAGGGTCTGCCCCTGTTCAGGTCCAGAGGGACTATCCCTGGGGCGAGTGTTGGGCAGATCAGTTAACCCTTGCAGGGCCAGACATGGGGAAGCTGAGTGGCCAGGAGGGCAGGTAGACTCAACGTGCCCCATGGTCTGTGGTGTCCCCCACTGTCAGCCAGCCTGGAACCATGTGGCTTTGGTCCCAGTGTCCTTTCCACATAACTAAACAGCACTGATGCCTCAGGTAACTCCTCCTGAAGAACACCCCTGCAGGGCAGCCTGGCTGGGAGGTGGCCTCAGCCTGCACAGCGGTGCGGGGCATTGCCCTGGCTCTACAAGGATGGCACACCAAGCCCCCTTGGCCTGGCGTCTCATTCTGGGTCTGTGTGTTATGCCCAGCTGAGGCGGCCAAGGCTGGACGGCATCACTGCTCTAAGGCAGTGGTCTCTTGGGACCTGGGGGTCTGGGGAAGTGAGCCTGGCAGGCAGTCCAGACCTGTCAGCTCTGGGATCCCCACAGCCTGCAATGGCAAGGGAGGCCTGGGAGATGTCAAGTCGGACAGGCAGAAGTCTGGACAGCCTAGGACACGTCACCCTTCTCCAAGGCAGGTGAACACAGGCCCTGCACATCCTGGGGGCTGGACTGGCCTCTTCATCCTTGCAAGACATGGACAAGAGCACTGGACAAGGGTTGGAGCCAGAGGCTTCTGCCTGTCCTGTTGGGACAGCTGCAGATAAGCCTGGGCAGGCCAGGCCAGAGCCCCCGAGAAGGCCAGCCCTCATCAGCCCTGGAGCAGGTGGCTCTCCCTGCAAACCCCAGCTTGTTACCAGAGCCAGATCTGGTGGAGACTCCGGGCTCTCATAGAGGCAGGCCCCTCCAACCTCAGCCTCCCTCCTGTGGACCCCTCTTGGCCCGCCCAGAGGCACCACAGAGCAGACCCTCAGTCGAGCAGCCTGGTTGAGGGCTCCTGGGTGCTGCAGAGGATGCCCTTTCTTGGAGAGTCCCCCAGTTCAGGGGCCTCCTACCAGCCCCAGGGCCATGGAGAAAGCAGCTCTGGCAGGAGTCCAGCAGAGCTGGGGGTGCGTGCTTGTTGGAGGGTGGGGAGGGGGTAAAAAAAACAGCCAACACGAGCTGAGCTCAACACGAAGGGTCACTTGTCAGCAAAGCACCTCACAGCACCTGCTGTGCACACTGCCGACAGTGCTCCCAGCAGGAGTGGCTCGCTCCACAGACGTCTAGACACACAGCAACCCCACCCCATAGCAAAAACAGCACCAGCGACTGGGCACTGCCCAGCTGAAGGAAGAGGTGGGGATGGGGATGGGGATGCTGGGTTGCAGCCCCTGGCCCCAAGTGACCCTAAAAGCAGCACACAGTGCAGCTGAGGCACGGTACCTCACTGTTGAGCTTCCTGGCCACGGGCCACCCTGATAGCCCTTCATCAGTATGGCAAGGAGCCACTGGCACCTGCAGGAGCCCCACATCTCTGTGCTTTGGTTGCAGGAGTACCCTCCCACCTGGTGGCACCAGAGGGGCAGCTGGTGCTCCCGGGGTGTGGGGGGGAATAGCAGCAACAAGTCATGAACCCACCCCAAGTCCCAAGCCCAGAAGCCCTGTGTCCCTCATGGACTGCCGCTTGGGGGTCCAGAACTTCAGTAGATAGGATGCTGCCAGGGGAGCCTCAGTGCTTGGGGTGGAAAGCGCCCAGCAGTGTGGCAGAGTGCGGCCAGAGCTGTTGGGAGAAAGGGAAAGAGTGAGCTGGTGGAGGTCAGAGGTTCGGGCTCCCCTGGACTGCCTCCCACCGACTTCCTCCACTTTCTGGTGCCTTTGGCCAGGTCATATGCAGGGCTGGGACAGTCACCCGTGGTATTCTTTCTCTGAGCAACCATCAAGGGTCTTTCGGCTGCTGGAGAGGGCTGAAGGCAGTGGGGTGGAGGCCTGGGCCCACCTGGTCACAGCAGGACGAGGCTGGGGCTGCGCAGCTGCTTGTACACCTGCAGGAGCCTCTGCGCTGTGGCGCAGGAGCTGGCTTCATCCTCCGTGCACAGACGGTCACGCAGGGCCTGCACCTCCCGCAGCAGTGCCTAGGAGCAAGCAACATGGCTCAGGCCCTCTGCCTCTCCCTGGGACCCCTCCCTGGGAGGTGGTGGGTGGTCCAAGAACACAGCACAGCCAGGCAGGCGTGGCTAGGGGAACAGGTGGAGCCAGGCAGGCAGGAGAGAGGCGTGACCCCACCGCGCTGCCCTGCCCAGGGCCAAGCCCACACTTGAGGATGAGGCCAGCCCCACCAGGCTGGGCAGCTGCTGAGCATCTGTCTGCACAGGGGCCCTGCCAGGGTCACTCTTTGATGCCCAGGTTGGTGGGACAGCCCTGCACAGGTGCTCACCTCATGGTTAGCATGGATCTGGCGAAGATACTGCATGCGGAGGTCGGGTGGGCTGGAGCTCTGGGCAGCCTGCTCCCTGACCATTGCCTGGGGGAGACAGTGGGAGTGGGGATGTGGCAGGTGGTGCCCACTGTCTGTCCTGAGGAAGATGTCGGCACTAGCAGGCCCTCGTGACCATCAGGGAAGGGTGAGCCCTCCTCTGGCTGCCCCCAGGCCCTCCAGCACAGTCTCCTGCTCTGCTGACTCTGACCACCTGTGTGGGCTCTTCCCCGACTCTTCGTTTCCCACCTGCCGGGACTCTCCTCTCAGAGCAGCGGCACATGGGCCCCACCTGGTGATCAGTTACTGACAATAAATTTCTACTTGGTCCTTTCTCTCCACTCATCCCTAAAGAGCTTTGCTGTGCTCAGACCCAAAGTCCCCCTCTGCCGGCTCTGTCCTTGAACCAGACAGACTGGAGCCTGCCTCTGCTGCACCTCAGCCAGGGCCCAACTTGACCCAGCTGCCCTTTCACTCAGCAGGCTGAGGGGCTGGTCGCCAACTCCCGCTTTCTGAAGGAGCCCAGCTGGCTACAGGCCTGAGTGACCGAGACAGCGAGGCCCTGCTGCCCTCTCCAGGGGTGAGTGAGGCCCACGGTAGAGCCTCCACCTGAGAGCACCCCAGGCAGTGCTGGCCTGCAGTGGGAGCTGTCCCTCTGGGCGGAGTCCTGGGAGCTCTGACCTATGGATGTGGAGGTTGGCACACTGCCACCACAACACTGAAGTCCCATCCAGGGAAAGCATGTGGCGCCCCAGATTCACACGTGGAAGTCCTAACCCCAGTGCCTCTGAATGTGAGTTTTGAGATGGGGACCTTTCACATGACCAAGACAAACTCATCAGGGTGGCTCTAACCCCACATGACTGTCCTTGATGGGGAAGTTTGGATGTGGTGACAACGTTCTTAGGGGCCAGATAAACACTGGGAAGTGCCTTCTCTGACGGTGGCAGCACTGCCTGGAGGCCACTCTTCCTGGTCATGGTGTCTGGACTGACGCCAGCACGGAAGCAGAAGTGCCTGCACCATGGCCTGCTGCATGGGGTGGGCTTTGGGGTCATGGCCCAGCACTGGCCACTGGAGCCACATGCTGAGATCACCAGGGCTGACCTTCGGAGCTCTGATGGCAGCTAATGCCTCCTGCCTGGCTCCTAGTGCATCTGGGCACACTGTGGGTCCCAGCTGCCGTCAGGTAGCAGGTCGGGGTGACAGGTTCCCGAGAGGCCCACAGAGGCCAGAGTTGAGAACCCACTTCAGGACGGGCTTACTGAGGACACTGCAGTCTCTGCTGCAAGGACCAAGGCTGAACAGAGCTGGGACAGGTGGACAGGGGCCACAGGCTCTGGACTGAGGCCACCCTGCTCTGGGCACTGGTTAGACTCAATGGGAACATGGGAGCTTCTCAGACCTGGAAGCTGTTGGCGTGAGCAGCCTGGGCACAGCACCAGAGCATGTGCCTCTGCCCAGCAAACCCTTAAGACTGCTCGCTCTCCCTGGCACAGGCAGATGCCTTATCCTGGGACCCATGCCCACAGTGTGCCAGTCCACGCAGCCCTGCTTGAGCAGGGGAAGACAGGAAGCCTCAGGATGCCCTAGCAGCCATGCACGCATGGTGTAGGTGGGCTTTGGATTTGGGGTGACATGGGGCTGATGGCACAGCAAAGTGGCCTGTCTGCGAGGAAGCGCTCACTCACATATCTCTACAGCACTGCATCTGCCAGCAGAGGCAGTGGTGGTCACAGACCCCATGGCCTGCAGCCGTGTGGTACCTCAGCCAGTCTCCACAGCCCACCTGCAGTCCTCAGAGCCTCCCTCCCCAGCCCACACCAACCACTGTACCTGCATGCGCCCAACAATGGCGTGATGTGCTCTGCACATGTCTGCCAGGGAGGAGCTCTCCACTTGGATCTCCACAGCCTGGATGGGCCCTGCTGGGCACAGGTCAGTCACAGCCACCTGTAACACAGGCAGGTCTTGCTGGCAGCCCCTGTGCTGCCCTGGAGGGCTCAGGCTAACAGAGCCTCCCAAGCTGCCAGTAAGGGAGGTCCTGGGTGGCCCCAACTCCCTGCCTGGGCACCACTCTGCACCCTGAAGGTGGGTAGGGGTAGGGTCAGAAGGGCCCTGGCCTGGGGACAGCCAAGAACTGATAGCAAGATACTTGGTTGTCTGAGAAGAACACGTCCAGGAAGACCCTCAGGATCCAGACTGTGGAAACCACTTCACTGTGGAGCTGTGCCCAGGCCCTGTACATCTGGGCAATGCCCATGCTCTTGAAAGTCCACTGTAGAGCAGGCCACACTCCCACACCCACACTGGGTGCCACAGCCCACCTCTGACAGCAGGATCAGGTGTGGAGTCTTTGCCACCACCAAGTGCCCTTCAGGAACCGGCTCTCCAGACACAGATGTGGGGCAAGACCTGGAGCCTGGGTCACTGCAGGCTCCTCCACAGGGCTGCGAGCACCCCTCCACGGGACAGAGCTATTGCCTGACCCCAGCCTCAGGTTGCAGGGATGCTCTGACCTAGATGCCAGTCCAGCCTGGGTCTGAAGGGGCTGAGTAGTGGGCAGCAAGGAGGCAATGTCTGGGGGAATGGATCGATTTGATTCTAAGGGCACCCCAAACTACTCAGCAACAGCGTCTGACAGTGGCAAGTAGCACCAGAGGATCTGCTGGAAGTGAGTCCAGCAGGTGGGGGAGCAGGGTGTGAGAGAGAAGTGCTGGGCTTCCTCTGGTCTGGGGCTCAGCTTCTCCTAGGGGAATCAGGAGTCTGATTCCTCTTGAACTTCCCAGCAACACTGGTCCAGGGACCCCCTTCTGAGAGTCGCTGGCAGTCAGGCCGATTCCCCACGGACAGGTGAACTGACCCCCTGCTTGCCTCACGGATGATGAGGTGGATGTCAGTGCCATTGGGGGCCACCCCCTGGACGGAAGACAGTGCCCGGGCCTTCACGATGTCTACAGCAGCATTCTCAGCAAGCAGCCACTGCAAGGTGGCACTGCAAAGGGGGACACCTGGAGGGCAGAAGCACCATCAGGAGCTCAGGTGGGTCCTGCTAACACCTGGGTGGCTTCCTGCAATGTCCCCTTCTCAGTGCCATCTAAGTGTCCCAGTTTTCTGCAGCTCACCCCAAGCAGAGAGCCAGGATAGCTCCCCAAGAAGCAGCTTTCCAAGGGGTGGTGGCAAAGTAGTGCAGCTGACTGAGTCAGACCTCCACCGTGGAGGAAGCCTGCCAGTGCCCGGGTGTGGCCCTGAGAGCAGGCAGCTCTGCTGCAGGGATGCATCCAGTGAGGGTGGCTGCCACTCCCTCCCTGTGCAGGCCAGCCCCAGAGGCTGCCAGACACCCTCCAGCAGCAGAGCGGCAGCAGTGACACAGGGCACCATCCTGATAGAAGATCCAGCACCACACAGTGAAGGGTTCACCCACCCGGTGGCAATGCAAGGCAGACGCAGGGCCCAGACACAGTTCTGCCAAGCTGGGCCATGGGCTTGGGGGCTGGTCCGGCTGGCCCCTGGGTGCTTGCCATGCAAAATTTCCCTGGTGATGCCTTCGACTGTCTGTTCAGGCCGGGCTTCCACATGCAGGGTTCAAGAAGCCCAGTTTAACAGAGAAATGCGGCGGCAGCGCAGGCGGAAGAGGCCAGCTATGGGGTGCAGCTTGGGGGGGACGGGGAGAGGCCCTGAGGCCAAGGTGAAGCCAGTTGGTTCCACCAACCTGAGTGAGCATCCTCCAGGGCAGTCCTGAGCAGCTCAGCTGACACCTTGATGGAGGCCACCGATGGGGGCAAGTACTTGGCCCGCAGGGAGGCAGGGCCAGTCGGCTCACTGCTAGGCCCACAGCAGGCTTCCAGGAAAGTGTCCACAGGGTTGCGGGCCGGGCTGAGCAGGCAGGGCGCCTGTGTGTGGGGTGAGGCCAGGCCAGGAAAGCGCAGGCACCGCAGCATGTCCACTGTAAGCCTGCTCAGAGGCAGGCAGATGCCCTCCTGCTCAGGAAGGAGGTCGAGGGCATGCTCCTCCAGAAAGGGGTCCTCCAGGGGGTCTGAGGGGGCCAAGGCCCCGCCCACCACCTCCCTGAGGCTGTAGAAGAGTGCGCAGGACACGGTCACAGGTAGGTCAAGCACACCGCTCTCAGTCGGGCCCAGGGGCAGTGTCACCTCCCGCTGACTGCCAGGGCCAAGCCTGTCTACAGGGATGGTGTAGGTGACAGCTGAGCCAGCTGCGTCCAGGTCAAGGGCAGAGGAACTGGTGAGCACCTGAATGCACAAGGTCCAGCCCCGGTCCAGGCTGAAGTCACCGCTGTTCTGTAGCAGGCAGGTAGCTGTCAGCACATCCTGCAGGGGCAGGTGGCTCCAGGAGGTGGTGGTGGTACAGGAGATAGGCCGGGGGCCCTCCCGGCTGGACAGCAGGGCACAGCTCACGTTCATGGCCTCATTGAGGCTCGTCAGGGCCTTGTTCCGTTGATCAACTGCCTTCTTCAGAAAGGACACTCTGCGAAGGGCAGATATGGTGCTCAGGGAAGGGAGGAGACCGCAGGGAGCCCAGCCCCTGGACTTCCGAGGGGGAGGGACCGGAACCTGCTTCCACAGCTAGCAGAGCGAGGCTGTGAGCCAAGCCTCAGGGGTGAGGCCTGGAGAGCATCTCGCCTCGTCCCGCCCACACCAGGACCCCTTGGAAGCTGCCCCCCCCTCCTCTCGGCCACAGAAGGCAAGGCACATGATGGAGCACGTCAGGGGCTGGGCAGTGCTCTGTGGGGCTGGGCCAGCCCCTGGTTCAAAGAAGTTTCCACCCACATCAGACACTCAGGGTCACGACTACAGATGGGGTTTACCTGGCACTGTCCTCAGCTGCCCCAGAAATGTTCCTAATCAGCCTGTCTCCTTTCCAGGGCTCCACAGTGACAAGGGCAGGGAGGAATGGAGGGCACAGGGACCTGGAGCCTATGGGGTATGCTCTAGGACCAGAGGAGCCAGGGGAAGACAAGAGGAGCCCCATGGACCTGGAGTGCACTCTCCTACATCCCTGGGCCAGCAGGAAGGCAGAGTCCTCTGAGCAGGGGAGTCTGTGGGCTAAGGAAGTGGTGGGGTCTCCTGTGCCCCCTAGCGGGGAAAAGGAGCGGGGTCCTACCTGAGAAGAAGGGTCTCTCTTCTGGGATCCACACAGACCACAGCAGTCAAGGACATTCTGCTCAGGGTGCAACGCCAGCTCCACTGAGCCGGAGACCACTGCTCACCTCTCAGACACGTCGCCGATGCCGGAGAGCAGTTCCTTGATTTTCCGGTCTGCACTTGCTGAAGTCATTCTGGTGGGACCAGGACTCTTGGGTCTTAGGCTGCAGCTCATCAGGCGCCCTTTGGCAGACAGAGCCAGGAGCTCAGTCTCACCTGACAATGGACACAAATAGGGCTGCTCAGTGGTTGGCAGCTGCGAGGACATTCAGAAGTGTTTGTCCCAGGTGCCAAGACAAGCACTGGCAGAGCGCCAAGGCACTGTCCCAAGGAGGGAGACGCTGCCCAGGGGTCTTTGACACATTTGACAGGCCTCCCTGAGATGGGCTATCAGCCCAACACAGAGGTGGCACCGTGGCAGCATCTGGTTCTGTTAGATGTGAATAGAAAAAAAAAAAAGAGGGCTACAGGAGGACACTGTGTGCGGCCATGTCTTCTGGGCACAGTCTGCCCTCAACAGGCCACAAAGAGCAAGGCTGTTCTGAGCTTCTCAAATACAAGTGCTCCATGGAGGCCAGGTCCCCCTCCTCTCCATCCTCATGGGGCTTCCAGACAGCCAGGGCCACCACAGGAGACAAAGTCTGCCTCTGCTGAGGCTGGCCTGCCCCAACACAGCTCTGGCCAACACTGGGCACACACAGCTAAAACACTCCCTAGCTCAAGAGCCCTGCCTTCGCTGGAGCAGCCCATAAGCACATGCAGGCTTGAAAGTGTGTCCCTGCCCTCAGAAGACGCATGCAGGCATGACCTGCTCTGAGACCCGCCACAGGTGCTCTTGCACTGCCACATGCTCTGAGCAGCCACTCTAGTGAGGGATGATAGTCCATCCAGGCAGAGCAGTGGCCTGCTCAAGTCCCGGAAGGAGACACACATGCTGCTCCTTGGCCCTGTGCCAGCAGGCTGTGGCCGATGAGAAAACAGAAGAGGACAGGCCAACCCGTAGGGAGAGTGCCAAGAGGGAGCCCCTGACAGCTTTGGCTCTCCACATTTGAACAGCCACTCATACCTGCAGGTGCCCTGGGTGACACAGAGACAGTGAGGACACTGCAGACACTCAAGCTGGTTGGGCACAGTGTGGGCGGCAGGCTTCCAGGGGCTCTGTTGGGCTGCTGAGGGTCCAAGGGGACGCTTCCTTGAGCCAAATCCACCACGCGGAGGTCCGAGGGGGTACTGTGGTATATGCGGCCACCCGTACCACAGGCAGCACAGAGCACTGGCCCCGGGAGGAAGTACTCTTGAAGCTCTGGCACCAGATTCCCTGACTTGTCAAAGCTGGCCTTAATGGCCAGCGTCCTGCCATGGTGACCAAGGGCTACGAGGCAGTCAGAGTGGACCTCCATACTGGACAGCTCACTCTCCACAGCCTCCTCAGTCTGTGGCTCTGTCTTCAAGGCCCCAATGAAGACAACAGGCTCCTCCAGGTGATGGAGGATCCTGACAAGGGCCTTGGGGTCACCAGGGGCTGACCTAGAGGTGACCAAGGCCCTCAGGGCCACACAGCAGAGCTGGCCATCAGGAAGACCACAGAGGATCACAGGCGACTCCAAGAGGGTGGCATCAGCTCCAAAGAGTAGCCCAAAGAGGGCCTCCTCTAGTGTGAAGCCTCCACAGGCCTGGGGGTGACCATGTGGTGCTCCGGAGCCTGGCAGTGACAAACAGCACAGCACTGGCAGGAAGTGGGGGGCTGTGGGCTTTCCTGGGATACCAATTTCGGGGGTATAGGTGGACAACTCCACCTCACCGATCTGGCCCCCTGGCTGGGGGTCTTCCCCTAAACAGGGGTGCTCAAACAGCTGCATCTTCCACTGGGTGGGGCCCTGCGCCAGGGCAACAAGCATGTCGTCCAGCACAGTGAACGCACAGAGTGTGGCATCGGGGAGGACGCAGGCATCCGGGTCCACGGGCATCACAGGGTAAGGGAGTTCATCCTCTTCACTGTCCTTGTTGGCCTGGCTCACAGACCTTCCAGGAACAATGGGACCAGTCAGGATGGACGGGGCAGACTGTTCACGAAAACCCGCCTGGGAACAGGCTGGGCAGGGGTCTTCACAGGGAGGGCCGAAGGGTCTCCACAGTGACCATCAGCCCTTCAACAGGCCATTGGCCACACAACCTCCCAACTCCCACGGACGGCTCAGGACACATTTGACAGTTCAGATGGCTGCACAAGCTGCCTTTCCACCTCACACAGCAGCAGCCAGCACACCTGCTTCTAAGGGTCCCGGCCAGAGCCACCAGACCAACAGCAGGCCTGCTGGCGGGCTGGGGAGGTGTCTCCTGGACCCACTAGCTAAGGACTCCCTGCCAGCAGGAGCTCCTGGAGAACACGGCAGCACAGGTGCTGGGTGTGAGGGGCTGCAAGTGTGGCAAAAACCCGCCGAGATTTCACGCCCCGCACAGCCCTCCGTCTCCAGCGCAGCGATGGTGGGCCGTCCCTCTGGACCCATCCAGGAGTAAAGTCCGTGCAGTCACAGGGGAATGTGTGAACAAGTAGATGCCGTGCAGGCCACAGTGGCCCCACGGCGGACAAGGACGCACGGGGCCACGCCCACCCCTCACCTGCTGGGGGTGTCCAGCGACAGGCAGTAGATGCCCCTCCGGGCGCACAGGACGTAGAGCGCCCTGCGAGGGGCCAGCAGCTGCAGGTGCCACACCTGGTCCGGGAACCGGTACACCGCCTGGACGCCAGGGGAGTGTGGTCAGGCCAGGCGCACGCCTGGCGGGGTCTCGCTGCTGAGCGGACCCGAGCCCCGCCCGCCGCCCGTCCGCCCGCCCGCGGCCCGGCGCTCACGGTCAGCAGCCCGCCCTCCTGGTCGTACACGTAGACGAACTCGCTCCCGGTGGACAGGAAGACGTCCGCCTCGTGGCACAGCACGCGGGGTTTTCCCGCCGCCAGGCCGCCCAGCGGGCAGCTGAAGCCCGCCAGGTAGTGGACGCGGGGCGTACCGCCAGCCATTGTTCGAGCGGGCGGACGGCCAGCGCGGAGCCCGGCGGGGGCGGTGCCGCCTGGGGGCGCTTTACGGCCGCCCACGGCGTGGCGCGGCCTCCGCCGTAAAGCGGCATTGCGGGGGCGGGGCCGGCCCGGAGGCGGGCCTGCTGCGGGGGCGGGGCCGGGCTGCGCGCTGCGGGGAGCTCCTGGAGAGCTGGGGCCGTTCCGATGCGCCGCGCCGCGGAGGAGTGGCCGCTGCCCGCTCTCCCGCGCGCAGTGTCAACGGGCTTTGGAATCTCTAGGACTTGGGAGGCAACGAGGAGTCCAGCTGGGGCTGGGTCTCTTCCCTCTGCTCATTGAGCAGCACCACGCAGGACCCCGTTCTCAGGACTCTAGGGGCTTTGAGTCAGACAAGCGCAACGCTTGAACACGTGGGGACGTAGGGAAGCCAAAGGGATTTCTGAGTTAGGGTCAGAGCACCGCAAAGGAAATGACCAGCTGAGATTGGGGGAGGAAGCAAGGGGGAGGCCAGGGGACATCTTCACTTTCCCTCCTGGCAGTTCTCTCCACTTGCTCCAGAAGCTGCAACCAGGGGCCAAGAGAGCAGCTCTACACGAATCCCCCAAGTGAAAGACCAGGATCCTCCACCTTCCATAAAGCCCACCTGAAGCCAGGCAGAGACTGGGCTTCCCCCTACTCAGGAGGCTGAGGCAGGATCACTTGAACCCAGGAGTTTGGGGGCCAGACTTAGCAGCACAGCAAGACCATAGCTCTTATTAAATAATAATAGTAGTAGTAGTTATTATTATTTCATCAGAAAAGTCTCAAGGCCAGACACTCGGAAGTCAAGGAGCCATCTGGGGCACAGCAGGCCTGACATGTAAAAGGTCCAGCTGGAGAATGTCCAGAATGTGTGCCAGGCTGGAATATGACCCAGTCCCGGTGTACCGGCCAACATGACCAGTGGCCAGTCCAGACCCCCCAGTGAGTAGGGGGTGGGCTAGCTCCGAGTGTATCTGTGCCAGGTGCTAACCAGGTGAGGGGTCTCAGCTCACTCTGCACTCCTGGGCTAGTCTGATGGCGTTTTGCCTGGAAATGCTTCCCTTGTTGAGGGGAAGGATGGGGGTGGGCTAGAGAGCACTCCTCAGCAGCCTGTCACTCTGAATTTCCCCCAGAGCACACAAGTATCCCTTGGGGGTCTTCTCATCACCAATTCTAACCTTCCAAGCCTGACCCTGGTTCTTGTCAGTCACCAGCTCACACACGCCTCAGGATAACCAGGTGGCTTCCAAAATAGGAGAAAACATGCCGATAGAGAAGGTGACCATGTGGGGAGGAAGTGGATATGGGAGGTGGGCGAGCCAGCAGGCCTCATGGTATGTCACTCCTCTGGCTTGGGGGCTGGCCAGCTCTTGGCTCCCTCCAGTCTAAACAGAGTAGACCTGAGCACTGGGTGCCTGGGGTGAGAAAGGCATGAGGGAAGGGCCCAAGGCCATGCCCTAGCCGGGGCTCTGCCAGGGGAGTGGAAAGTGCACACACCCCTTACTGCAGAGCCTGTCACTGGAGGTCAGTGACTCTGCCAAACTGGGGCACTGTGGCCTCACAAAGGACAAGCATAGTGGAGCTCAAGAATTACAGGGGCGGATGTGGGAAGAAAAACCATGGTGTGTGGAAGCTGTAGATTACAGCAGAGGTGCAAAAACCTGCAGGGTGGGGACCGGGACTTTGGGTGCCAGAGTCCCCAGTTCTGCTTGCAAGCAGTTCAGTCTCACTTCTTTAGGTGAGGATAGGGAGGAAGGCGCCTCCCAGAGCCTCCTGGCCTGCAGCACCTGGAGGACAAAGGCATCTGGACTTCCAGTCCCTCTTACTCGGGCTTTCATAGGCCCTGTGTGAAGGCCAGCTGCTGGGTCATACTGAACAGCCCAAGCCCTACGAGGGCTGAGCATGGCAGCTCCAGCAACACCAGGGAGCTGTGGATGATGAGCACTCAGCACCACTCAGCTGCTCAAAGGCAGCTGGGTCACCTACTGGGAGGAGCCCTTTCAGACACAGCTACTTTTTTTAAAATATTTTTTAATGTCGATGGACCTTTATTCATTTATTTTTATGTGATGCTGAGAATCAAACCCAGTGCCTCACACATGTGAGGCAAGCACTCTACCACTGAGCCACAACCCCAGCCCCTACAGCTGCTATTTTTTAGTGGCTTCCCAGGGTGCAGATGAGTCCCTGCCTTGAGGACTGAGTGGTGCTGAGCTGTGGAAGCAGGCTGACACCGAAGTCAGAGGAGCAGGCCAGACCTCTCTGGCTGTCCCTGGGAGACAGCAGTAAGCTCCAGCCCTGCTCCTCACTGCACCTGGGCAGTTAGGTTGCCTGGACACTTTCACCTGCTGCTTGGCCTCATCTGCCTGTCCAGGACATACAGACTCAAGGCAGAAAAGGCATCTCAGGTAGGCTGGACAGCTCCCTTCCACCCACATACGAACAGTGCCCAGGAGCCCTGCAGCGGAGCAATGGGCCAGGCAAATTGGGTCCCAGCTTGAAATGGCCCAAACACATCAATGAGAACAATGAGTCTTGGGGGCAAGTCATCTAATCACCTTACCCAGATTAGACACCAGACAGGGCCTGTGGACAACTGTTCAGCGCACAGGAAGGACACGCTGGGAGCGGGCAGTCGCTTCAGGCGCTTTTTATTAGGTTCCACTGCAGGGCTGGGGTCAGGGTAATGCTAGTCCAAACCCAGGTGATGCACACCTGTGAGCCCAAAGCAGAGCACCTATGTCCCAGGAACAGACTGGCTGGGGGTGGGCTGGGTAGGCAGGACCGACCAGGGCCAAGAGGGGACCGAGGCACCCACTGTGTTCGCCTGGGAAGGTGTGTGCTCAGGCACCCCTCTGGAATGTGGTGCCTGTTGACATGAGGGGATGTCCACAGGAATGCAAGATGGGCAGGGGTCACTCCTGAGCAGGAGGTGGTGCCTGGGCCTCCCAGGCCTGTGCTCTCAGCAGGGCTCACCCCAAGCCAGCAGCATGAGCTTGACTCTCTTTGGACGATAAAATAAAGTGCATTATTGAACAGAGTAACTCAAAACCATAAGCAGCGATATCACAACACTTTCTTTAGCTAAAAGACAAAAAGAAAACATGGATTGCATGGATGCCAGAACTGCAGAGTGAGAAAAACTATTGGTTGAGAAATGGAAATTAGCTTGGTGGATAAAGACGAGAGAGCAAGTGGAGAGGAACACAGGTGTTGGGGCAGTGAGTCTCCACAAGTCTGTGCTGTCCAGTACCTGCCCAGGCTGGGCAACAGCACTGGTGTGAATGGCCCTGGAGACAGGTAAGCAGCCAGCCAGGCCATTTGGCTCACAGCTGACCTCAGGGACCAGGTAAGACAGGGAAGGCAAAGCCCCAGCCAAGACAGCTCCTAGCAGGCAGACCAGATGACCCTCCACACCTCCATAATGTGTGGCAGATGGGGGGAGACTGCTTGCTTTACAGTCCTGCTGTAGCCAGGTCAACCTAATGGGCTTGTGGCTCCAGGATCAGAAGAAACCTGGGCCTTCCAGCGGGGATGCCATGCCAGGTACACCTGAGGGTTCTGGCCACAGCCCTGCCATGAGAGAGCCCAGCAGGCAAGCATTCTGTCTACATGGCCAAGGATGGGGAGGGCTGTGGGTGCATCTCTCTAGGCGACAGACACACAAGCCTCCAGGAAGTCTGGCTGGGCCGGCCTTTCCCTAGGTGCAGCACAGCTAATTTGGCTCTTGTTAAGGCAAAGAGGCATCAAGACGCCCTCGGCTCGCCTGGGGTAGGCCTGTGCCCCAGTCCTATTGTGGAGGACACTTAGAGACCATTAGGACTCTTATGGATTGCCTGGTCCTCACACTGTGTGCATGCTATCAACTTTCCAGGCTCCACAGAGGTCCTGTTTCAATGGCCAAAGCACTATTCCAGACCAAGGCCTGGCAAGGCTATGGGTAGAGGAATGGTGCTGTGGGAGGAAATCGGGGCCCTGGTGTTCACCCATCCAGGCTATCTAGAGGGACTGCCCACCAGGCAAGGGCCACCACTCTGCTCCTGCTCAGCTGCCCATATCGCCAGCTGCCACAGCTGTGTGACTTGGTAGAAATGTCTCAGGCACTGAGGTTTGCTTCATAGGAGGACTGACAGTGGGACCCGTCCACTACCACCTGAACTCCCAGGAGGGGCTGCGCTTAAGGAGGGGAAGAAGTGGAAACTAGTCTCTCTCATATCCCTGTTGTGCAGTTTTATCTTAAAAACAATAAATAAAAGTCTTCTGGGAAGGAACTGCTGAAAACTGTTATTGCAACCAGCACAGACTCTAAACTTCCGCCTGGTACAAGATGAGAAAGCGCACTAGCCTGCAAGCTGAGCAGGAGGCTGTGGCCGGCACAGGCAGGACCTCTGCTCCAGAGCAACAGAACAGAGGTAGCCAGGCACTCCCCCCACCAAAAAAAAAAAAAAAAAAAAAAAAAAAAATCAAGCGGGGGACAGAACAGAAAGCATCGAAGAGGAAGGAAAAGAAAGCAACCCTCCCTGCACCACCAATTTCAAGTGATTATTTGGAGGTGCCCAATCCTTCCACGGCGGGGGGCTGTTGACTGGGTGAGGCGTGCGTGGTGTTCTCAGGCAGGGACACTGTTTCCAGTCGGCTTTTACTCAGCCCCAGCACATTAGCTGAGCTCCCTCTCTGGGATTGGTGCCAAGAAGCTTCCCTGGGTGCCAGGGTGGCGGGCCCCACCCCTCAGGGCTGCCAGCTCTGAGCCTTGCGGGGCACACCTTGAGCTCCTGGCTTTGGAGGGCTGGGCTGGCCCAGTCCCACCCAGCAGAGGGCCGGAGCCCTAGGTCCTGGGGAGGCTGCACATCTCGCAGTGGCCAGTTCCTGGCTGGTTCATGAAGGTGCAGTGCTGACAGGCCCACATGGCAGAGGTGGCGGCATGTGCAGAACCTCCGACGGCACCATACTCATGGAGGCCCGGGAGCTGCACACCAACGGTGCCTGTAGGTGGGAAGAGAAGCAAGCACTCAGCACTTCTGCAGAACGGGTGCTCTGCCTGGCCTGAGCTCTATACTGTGGGCAGGGTAGTTTGAACACGCCTACTCCTTGCACCAAGGCTGCCATCCCGCAACTGTGGTGCACACAGCCAGCAAACACCTGCCCTTCTCTGCACCTGTGGGTATGGTTTCTTTCTGTTGCTGAAAAGCACTCCTCTGTGAGGACCATCATGCCCACTGTAGACATCTGGGTGGTGTCCAGTTCTGAGTTATTAGGACAAAGCTACCATGAGCATCCTGCTCTCCTATGGACCTGTTTTCACCTTTCCTGGCAAAAGCCTAGCCGAGGAAAGGCAGGTCAAGGTGAATGCATGTTGGGCTTCCCAGGACTTGCACCTGGATCTACTTCTTTTTTGGGGGGAAGGGTACGGGGGAGTGAACCCAGAGACACTGGACACATCTCCCCAGTCCTTTTTATTTATTTTTTAATAACTTTTAAAAATATATTTTTAGTTGTATGTAGACACAATATCTTTATTTTTATGTGGTGCTGAGGATCAAATCAGTGCCTCACGTCTGCTAGGCAAGCGCTCTACCACTGAGCCACAACCCCAGCCCTTCCTTTTATTTTTTAAGACAGAGTCTCACTAAGTTGCTGAGACTGTCCCAGAACTTGAAATCCTCCTACTGACCTCCCAAGTTGCTGGGATCACACTGTGTGCCCCTGAGGCAGCCTGGTATCTCATGTTTTGTGAAGCTCTTGTAAATGTACACTATCATTCCATTACCAGTCCTAGACACAGGATTGGACAATCGCACACTCAACTTTTTAGGAGAGTGAGTACTGAACACAAGGAGCTCTAGGGCATAAGCTGCTCCAGGTAATGAATCTAGACCCTGTCACCTGCTGCTGTGTGAGTTGGGTTTCTTTTTATACCATCGAAGTATAAGGGGTAGTGCCAAGTGTCCCATAAGGATAGCAAGGACATGTTAGATGTTCAGACAGATCTTTTCCAAATGGAGGCTCCTGGGACACCTACAGCTGGATGCATCTGCTATACACACCTGGGGTCTGACCTGGACAACATTATGTTATTACATCAATGAACACAGCCATGTGTCTGTCCCTTTACTTATACCACAACCCCCAGTGTGCACCCAGGGCCACGAGCCCAGGGCATAAGGGTAGAGCGTAGGACACTTACTGCAAAGTTGCTCAATAGTGGCCCACTGCTCGGACTTCTTCCACGTCTGTGCCAGCTCCTCATTCCTGGTCCTCACCGCCTCCAGCAGAAGGCTGATGCTGTCCTGCAAAAAGCCAAAGGAAGGTCCACCTTGCTCTGCAATGGGGTCACACTCTCGCTAACAGGTTTCTCTAACATAAACAACAACATTTCAGAGGGAATTTTTAAAAATCACATACACGATCACCATGAAACAGACTGCTGCTCAGGTCTATAAATCCATGTGCTAAAGTAAGCTAGAACTCACGTCTTCCCAAAGCGCCCCTTGGGGCTCCTGTGCTCCCTCGGCCATGGGCTGGCAGCCCAGATGACAGAAACTCCTGTCCCTGGTCCTAGACTGGGACCAGTCCTCCTCTCTTCTCCATCTGTCTGGAAACTGCGTGCTATATCCTAAGTTTCCAGGGTCAGCGCACAGAGAGTTAAAGTAGCTGCTGTGGTGAGAGGTTGGTAAAGCCTTTAAGGGCTCTCAGTACCTCCAGAGTCAACTTCAAAACAGTTTACAAGCAGGGTGGCCCAATACAGAGGGAGCCTCAACTGTCACCCCTGATCTCGGATGGAAGGGCTAACCCTGAGAGAAGAGGTACAGTGGGATTCTGAGAGGGGATGGGACAGTGGGAAGACACACAAGATAAATGGGGCAGCATGCAACAACAGCTAAGGCTGACCGCCAAAGACAAGCCCTGGGAGGGAGAGCGCTGCTGTCACGGTGGGGAAGGTGCCAAGTCAGTGCTACTGAGCTCAGAAAGATTCCTCCCTCCTTCCTTGTGTTCCTGGGGGTCTCAGGCAGAGAAGAAAAGGTCACAGGAGGCCAAAATGTGTGGCACATAGTGAGGCCTCTGGCAGGACTTGCTGCCCACCCCTTCGGGAGCACTGTTGTCTGCTCAACATCTATCTCCTCTTTGGCAGGGCTTGGGAGCTGGCCAGCCTTCTGGGCCAAGGCAACAAGTCGGCGTTGACTCAGGAGGCAGGGAGGGATCCGTAACGAGCAGGCTGAGATTCTAAAGCTATGGGACTGAGGGCTGCCTCAACCATGGTACCCCCCAGGACCGTAGGCCAGAGGACAGAACATATTCACCTTGCTCTCCAAGTGGTCACAGCCAACAAAATTCCCAGGGGGAGATGACCCTGCACATCAAGCTTTGCCCCAAATCCCCCACTCTCTGGCTTGAGGAAGGAAAGTGGGACGAGGGACGTCTCTTGAGTAAGCCCTACCTGTAGAGGCATGACTTCATTGGTGACCAGAAACAGCAGCAGGTGGAAATCCGAGATGGTGTCCAAGAACACAGATGAAGTATTCTGGGACAAATAGGTGGCCAGACTGTGGAAGTCCTAGACCGAGAGTGATGGAGAGAAGGGAAGATGCAGGGATCTCATGACAGTCCTCACAGCCACAGCTGGGAGGAACCAGCCCCACCCCGTACTCCCCACCCCCGCACACGCTGAGACATCCCACATCTCTTCCAGAACTACTGAGAGGGCACAAAGGGACACAGACAGCTGCAGGTGAGCACCTGACCCTCCTGCCCAGGGGAAGCTCTTGGCACACCTGACTGTCCGTGGTGTGAGGAGGTATGTAGACTGTCCAAGAAAGGACACACAGATGGACAGATGGAATCCATCCCTCTACCTCAGGGTGAAAGAGGGCTGAGGGAAGGCCCACTAGGGTAGGCAGGAGACCATATGGCCCCTTCTGTCTGGCGGCACCCCTAAGCTGGACCAGCAGAGTAAGGAAGAGAAATGAGGAGGGCAGCAGGACAGAGAATGGGAGCCTGAGAAGACAGCCCGGAAAGCAGCTCTTGTGCCCTGACATGCATCCCATGTCCGTTCCTGGGGACAATAAGCAACCACAGTATCAGAAGCAGCTTTGCCAAAGAAGCCACATTAAAAGAAAACCTTGGTACAGATACTCCCCTGTGCAAGAACAACTGTGAGTACTCAAGACTGTGCAGGTGGCGGGAGCAGAGGGCCAGCATAACACAAGCAACATGCCAGACCCCGGTGCGACCCACCCAGCCCTGATGGAGCCTGAGGAATGTGTTGGGGCTGGGGGCAGACAGATCAGCAGAGAAGCAGACCACGTCCACTATTTGGCTCTGTAACCCACAAACCAGAGGAAGCCGTTAGCAGAGAACACAAAGTGACAAGACTGAGAAGGTGTTCCTGGCAAGTCCGTAGACCCAGGATTCAAGGCTAACTAGCACCTTGCTAGAGCGAGCGCCCTGACCTCTGTGCCCTCCACAGGGCCTGATACAGGACACAGGAAGAAGCTGCAAGCACAGCACACTCCAGGAAAGCAAGACTGTCACTGGACAAACAGGTCACTAAATGCAGCTTCTGAGACAATGAGCTTACCTGTGTCTCACCCAGCACATCCCGGTTTTCAATAGGAAATGGATTTTGTGAAATAGAAAAAGTGTAAACTGGATCCTTGGGGAAGGTTGTTGTGATCTAATGAACAAAAACACAAACTGTGATGAACTGTGCTAAAGATGGTGCGAACCTCCAACCAGTCCCAGCCCTCAGCACGTCCCACACACTGCTCCCCAGAGTCCTGCAAGCTTCATACTGAGGGAAAGTTCACTGTTGGCATCAGTGTTTCTTGGGAAATCTGAAAACTGGCACTGGGGAATCAAGAGAAGCATATGTTCTTAAAGTGCACACATCTGGGCAGTACCTGTCTCTGCGGCACAGACACCTAACCGCTGCACCAAGACTGGTCAGACTCCTGCTTCTACGCGCGCTCTGCCCTGGTCCAGGGTAACAGGACTCAGCAGAGAGAGGGCAGAAGGCTGTCTCAGGAGTTGCAAACTTTACTTACCGGACCTGGAGGCTTGTGTTGGGTCAACCAGTGCTGGGCCTGAGAAAATGACCTCCTGATAACAGCCCACTGGGAAGCCAGCCTAAAGAGCCCATGGGCTTTCCAGGCAGGTGAGAATCACAGCCCCCCTCTCCCTTGGAGATGAGCTGGCTGGAGTGGAGAGCTTCCACTAAAGGTAAGCCAAGTCTTCCATTTGGTTCTGACATCCCTTAGGAATAGCAGAGGGCATCTGAATCAGTAGAAGCCAGGTACAGTGGTGACTGTGCAGAAGCTGAGGTGGACATAGGCATCACTCCCCCTAGCAAATGCCCTCCCTGGGAGAGCATCCAGTGTGAGTAATAACCCTCCTCTGGCTGATGCAGTTCCCTCTGCATGTGACTCTAGCAGCACTGGGCCAACACCTTCCAGATCCAGGGTAGCTATTCTGGCTCCTGTAGGAGTACTTCTACAGAATAAAAACATTGCTCTCTTCTGTTTTCTGGCATCAGCAAAGGCAGGGAGCTGTTTCTGGTTTGGCTGTACCAGCATCCGCACTCTGGAAGGCAGGCTGAGCCACTGGTAGTGCCCTAACCCAAGCTGGCCGATCCTTGCAGACAAGCTTGTGCAGCAGGGGCCCAAGGCGCAGTGCTGGGCCACAGTGACACGTGCTCCTCTGGGAGGCAGAGATGAGGGGAGGAGCACTCAGCCCTAGCTGCAGTCAGCTCTAATAGTGGGCAGTGTCCACGCTGCGAGACAATAGCCTGGACCACTCGGGTCCTTCAGCAGCAAGAGTGGAGAGGGACTGAAGAGCACCCGCCACTGAATAAACTAGTACATCAAGAGAGGCTAGGTGCCAGCCTTGTGAGTGGCCCTTGCACAGTGACAGGACCAAAGTATACTCAGCCCTGTGTGACCATCCTACATCCCACCCTGTCCTGTGCTAAAGCCCTCTCCCTTCCCAGACCGTTGTGGGGTCATCAATTGGATAATGTCTGATACCTGCACAGAGGCCCAGAAAGTGCTGGCTCTCACTTTCCCTGCCTGCAACAGCTGCCCCTCTCTTGGGTTCAAGAACAGCATCCAGGGCCTACGGACCTGCCCAGGAGCCACATGTACTTTTATGGGCACCAGTTCTCAAGGGATTCCAAGTCTCACTTCCCCAGGGACAGAGGACTTAGAGGTCACAGGGCAGCATGCTCCACAGCAACTAAGCAGTGCTAGAAGAGAACACACTGGCAAGTCTTTAACTTCCTATGTGAAAGGAAAGCAGGGTGGAGAGGTGTGGCAAGGGAGAAAGCCTTAGGAAGAAGTACTAAATCATGCCGACTCCTCCTAACGGTATGTGCCATCAATCTGTTTTCGTCTTAATTATACCCCAGGCAGTCTAAAAAACAGATGCCTTTATGGCCTGAGTAATAAATATGTTCTCGAGAGCTGTCAATGGAATGGAGCATCGATGGGTTTGGCTCAGGGGACCCTCTGCTTCAAATGCAATGATGTTTTACTGCCTGACTCACATGCCCATCCCAAATCCAATGCAGCCCGCACAGATCCTGGTACGGCAGCAGCATAGCCCCCCCACACCATACCCCCAGACAGAGCTCTGGCAGGCAGCCAGGTGCTCAAACATGGGCTTTGTTCTGTGGCACTTGCTGCCCTGTGGCTGATGGCATGGCCATCTGTGACCACGTGATGCCTCCAGAGAGGAGGAGGGGTTCTGGGAAGATGCAGTAGAGTGAGCCTCCCTTGGCTTCTGCAATTCCTCCCAGGAAACCATTATGACCCTCTCCGCTCAAGAACATTCAGTCACAGGTGTTCTTAAAACCAGTTTGGAGGGGCTGGGGTCATGGCTCAGTGGCGGAGCGCTTGCACTGGGTTCAATTCTCAGCACGACATGTAAACAAATAAATAAATAAAGGTCCATCAATAACTAATAAAAATTAAGATAAAAACAAAAAAGGCTTGGAAAGATCAGCCCCCAGGGCACTGCGCCTGTGGCAGTGTGCTCCCACCAGGGCAGCACCTGCACATGCTACAGAGCAGGCAACCACCAGCCATGCATCATCTGTGGCGATACTGCTCAGAGACCTCTAGGACTAGGCCTTTTAGTGGGCCCTGGGCCTGGGGTAGGAGGTGGGGGGTTGGAGGTCCTTTGAACTATGGTACCCAGAAAGTTAACTAGGTTGTTTTCAAGGACATAAAAACCTGAAACAACAACAAAAAAAAGTCCTTAAAATTGCGAATGTCCAAGGAACCCTGGGGGCTTAAGGATAGAACAGACATCCCCAGCACTACAGGGCACAGCGTGTGGCTGGGCCCTCCCCTCCCCCAGAGTCCTGACCTCCTGGGCGCCAGCAGGGTCACTGTGCAGGACCAGTGGGGAGGACTTACGTCTATGATCAGATACTCCACAGGCAGGGGGCGGGCCAGCTGGGTGATCTCGTTGCCAAACTTGTCGATGTCCTGCAATAGTCAAAGGTGCGTGGCTACTGAGTGAAGGTGACAGCGACAGTGCTCCTTCAAAAACATCACTTACCTTTTAAACCACCTGACTCTTGCTGAAGTGCATGAAAAGCAGATGGCAAACAGTCATGCCGTGGCTGCCACTGCTCCTGGCACTGAGATAGAGTGCTCTTATGCCAGGACCTGAGGTCAGCTACGCTTCTGGCCATAGGCACCTCCACAGGAGAGCACGTGGCCCACTCCCTCTGCAGGGCTCAGCCTAGCACCAGGCCCAGCTGAGAGATGGTGGCAGCAGGCTGACCTGTGCATTCCACCCTCTAAACCACACAGTCACACAATCTGAAGGCCAACTCAAAATTTTCACTCATGCCTCTGAAAACCAGAATCTGTGGAAACTGAGTACCCACACGTTAATAAAACATAGGCATGCACAAATGAGTACACATACACAGAATATGCAGATGTGGAAGACCCCCTCCACCTACCTGTCAAAGTAGGTGTTTTGCTTTTGTCAGATGAGCGGGACATAAAGTTTAATTATGGGGAAAAATGGCCAGCATATGTTCATTAATCATAAGATGACAACTAGATATGATTTATGTCAGACATGCTGAGCTCCAACAGAGCTCTCCAAGTACATTCCCCATGCTTTCTATTATAGATTTTGTAAGAGGATCATATTTTCATTCTAAATCATCACTTAATGTTATGCAAATCACTCGTTGAGCCATATATAAATTATACATCCATAATTTTCAATCGCAGGTTTTACATAAAAGTCTACATCTATGGAGGCTCTCAGACATGAACTGGTTGCCAAGGTGCATCCTCAAGTGGTGATATGTCCCCAAGGTATGCTCTGAAGTCACTACTAGCACATCTGCACGTTCTGGGGACATGGAGAACTGTGCTGTCTTTAGACAATCATCACAAGCTGTTCTTCAGTCAAACCAAGCCCATCTCCCTAACAGGATGTCACTGCCCAAATGACCCCGTTCCTTGTTTGCCACTGAAGGACTTGCCCTTCCCCTCCAGAGCAAGGGGCCAAACACTTCTAACCAGTCCGTTACTGAGGAAGCATTAGCCCAACTCCATTCCACACTTTGAGTAGGCTGTTCCCTACCCTGACAAATGCCACCTTCCTGCAAACACGGGCTGTGTTCTGCGAGTCCCCTGAAGCTGAAGCGACTGTGCACCCACCAACCTGGGGAAGGACCCCTTGCCCCTCCCCACATGGCAGCTGTGCAGTTGAGGCAGCCTACTGCTATGACAGGCCCCAAAAGTGTGGGCCTGAGGAGCGGGATCCTATGCCCATGCAGAGGCAGGAATCAAGTCCAATCAAACTAAATTTCAATTTCCAAAAATACATGCTTGCCTCTACAAGAAATAATCTGAACAACTCACACATAATTAGTCCATTTGGAATTCATCTTCAAATCTAATTAAACGATAATATGCAGAAACATTTTTGCAGCACCTGTTCACTTGAATCTCCCCTCTAGGGAATGCTCTTGTTAAATGCCCTCTCTTTTTTGTGTGTCATGCTGATTCTCGTTCAAATTTAACTACCCAACTGTACCTTTTTTCCTCTAAGAAAATAAAGGTACTGTATCTATCTCCCTTTCTTCCCTGGGGAAAAACAGGTAACTTCTATCTTCCCCAAGTCTTCACTCAAATGTTTCTTCCAGACAATCACTAGCCCTACATACCACTCTTGATGGCAATTACTTTTTATGGCGTTAGCAAATGTCAGGAAACATATGAGGAGGATGCCATCTTGATTCTGAGTCTAGCAGCTGCCAAAGTGTCAGTAGTTCCGATTCCACCTGGAGCAAGACATGAGGCAAGTCAGAAATCGTGGCTCCTTGCTGCTTCACCACCAGCCTCACACCATGTCTGGAAGCAGGACTGTGTGAGCCCAAGGCACCTGGGCTTTGTGGGCCTCCCCTTAGAGAATATGGCAAAGCCCCCAGTGTGAGGCTTCTCTGCTAAAAACAAGGCAGAAGGGGACAAGTGGAATCAGCCCTTGACCTGGGAGTTCTCAGCACAGGTGTCAGAGTCAGAGCTCAGTGTAGTCCATGAGCGTCCACAGGGCACCTGTCAGAGTCACACGGAAACAACAGCTGGAGTTTCTCAGGCACTCACCATGCCTGCTCCAGTCTGGATGCCATGTGCACAGGCCCACCTGGCCCTCACAACTGCAGGCATCACAGGCACGGCCACTGTGCCTAGCAAATCCTGAGGAGCGAGGGGCTAGTCATACCCAAGACCTGGCAGCCAGCAGAGCAAGAGGAAAGCTACAGAGCAAGTTCATTCACACTGATAGCCAGGCCTCTCAGCCACAGCCCTCTCGGTTCCTCACCCAACTCTGGTGCTTTAAGGGCAGGCACACTCAGACCTGACTCCTGCCCATGTGGATCTGAAGCCTCAGGCTCTAGCACTAACAGCACTCATGCCACTTCCAATGGCATGGAGGGGGAAAGAAAGAAGAGATATCAGGGACCACAAAAGCCTCCTCCTAGACCACAACTACACCACTGTCAAAACCTAGGGACGGACTGGGGATGTGGCTCAAGCCGTAGCGCGCTCGCCTGGCATGCATGCGGCCAGGGTTCGACCCTCAGCACCACGTACAAAGATGTTGTGTCCGCCGAGAACTAAAAATTAATAAATAAATATTTAAAAAAAAAAAAAAAAAAACCTAGGGAGACTTGGGTGCTATGGTCCAGGATTAGGTGCACAAATATCTGGAGAAATGGAAAACTAGACTCCCCCCTTGCAACAAACAACATAAGTGGTCTTGAAATAAAATTAAACCATAGCAGCACTAAAAGAATACATGAATAAAGACAGAACTTTAAGTGACAAATTACTTTGAATGTATGACAACACAGGCAGAGGTGTTTTTTTTTTTAAATATTTATTTAGTTGTACATAAACACACAGAGCTATAGCCCCAGCTCCTGTTTTTTTTTTTTTTTTTTAATTAACTTACGGTGCTGAGGATTGGACCCAGGGGTGCTCTACCACCAAGCCACATTCCCAGCTATTATTATTTATTTATTTCTAAATTTTGAGACACAGTCTCACTAAGTTGCCTAGACCGGCCATGAATTTGTGATCCTCCTGTATCAGTCTCTCAAGCAACTGGGATTACTACCCAGTTCCAAGGCCAAAATGATGTTGAAAAGATTAAGGTATTTTTGAAGTCAAACAATATTTCAGCTCCTCTAAATATAAAATATGAAGAACATAAAAACCTGGCATGTGTTTGTGACATATGACAAACAGTCAAGACACAGAGACCTCACAAATTAATGCAAAAAATGATGAATCATCTTATAAGTACCTAGCACAGGAAGAGGAGGCTCACAATGAAGACAGCTGGTGAACCCTGGACTCCCTGAGAGTAAGCCAGCAGAGACTACAAGCTAACGTGCAAGGCCTTGCCTGACAGGCAGCCCGGCCAGAACAGGTAAAGCGCTATCTTCCTGAAGGAAATCTCAAGAGAATGTACAGAACCGTTTTAATAAATGGTGGCATCTGACAAAGTAACATCAGCTCCAGGAATTTGTCCCAAGAAGTTAGGAGCACATACAAATAACAAGTTTAGGACAGTTCATCAGACACTGTTCCCAGCAGATGCTACATCAACCTGCATCCTGCTGAGAAGCAGCTGCCAGCCTGAGGACATCCCCTTTCATAGAAAGAACAATGTCCTCCCACAACACATGGAACTTCAGCACAGCGTGGTCCTTGCCCAAGCTGCTGGTCAGCACAGCTTTCAGGGCTCCTGACCTTAGCACTTTCCCCTCCTACTGGGAAATCACCTTTGGCCTCTCTGTGGCTGGCCCTTGCTGGACAGCATTCTCAGGGGTGCCTGACATGCTGTCTCCTTCACCTCAAAGATTCCAGCCTTTGATCTGGACATTTTATGAAGACAGCCATGAGATGGGCATCACTGACCCACATCTCTTGCCTAAGCTTCCAGGTCTCAGTGACAATTGCCCATGGAATACCACCCTGTCACTGATGCTGTCACTTGGACTCACCTTCCTCCCACAGACCCAGTTCTGTGCTCTGTGGGCACCACAATCCACCTGTTCACTCAGAGACGCTCACCAGAATACTCCTGCACCCCTGCCGACCTCTGCATCCCTGAAGGTCACAGGAACAAGGGAGCAGGAGCCTTTCCATCATGACCCAACTCCACCTTGCATCCAGAAGACGTCAGCACCTGTCCAGTGCATCTTCTAACTGGATGTGGGTTCCACCCATCCCACCCCTCTAACCTCCTACCCCTCCTGACTCAGGCCACAGCATTGATGCCTGAACGATCACCACCTCCTTCAGACCACTCCTCACATTACATCCAGAAGGAATGCTCCAGAACCCACCCCCCACCCTCTTTCCCCAGCTTCCTTGCCTGCCGTGCCCACTACCACCTGTACTCTGACTTGACTGGCACACATTCTGTCCCCTAGAAGCCTGGCTCATGTGGAACCTAGGCCACAAACACAGGGGTAGGCAGCAAGTGATGGCCACCTGAGGGCAGGAGAGGGGTGCTCCAGGCCGTCTTCTGGGGCTCCAACCCTTACTTTTCATAACAAGCTGATGTAAACAGAAGTGTTCCTCATGTTCACTTTCAAGACTGGCACTGCCTGATGCACTTGAGTCTGAATCCAAGACCACATGTCTTCTGCTGCCAGCTCCTCCCTCCACCTCGATGCTCCATGGGCAGGTTCTTGGTCTACGAGCCTCTATCTGAGGCTCACTCTCACCACCCGTGAGCCAGCAGAACCTCCAAGCATCCTGCACCATACCCTCTTCCACCAACTCCCAGCCCACACCTGCCTCCTCTCCCACCCCCACCTCTCCACACGTGCTCCAGAGCTTGTGAGTAGTACCATTCTGCACACTCCTTCCTCTCTATATCTACTCGCCCCTCTCTCTGGGACCAAGAGCATCAGTAATGGACACAAAAAACCCCAAGCAGGAAAGCTGGATCCCATTCGCCACTGATGCTATGTGCTGTTCCACCTTGCTTAATTTTACTTTGTGCCAACAGAGCAAGCCCCAACCTGCCTCTGACCTAGCTCAGAGCTACAACAGTACAGCCCTTTTCCAAACTCCTCCGTCCTCCTGGCTAATGGCCCCCACTCTCCCTTCCCATACAGCTAGCTCCCCTCCCCCTTCTCTGCAGCCCACCCTACCTTCACTTTCTCTGACAACCACAACTGCACCACTGGCCTTGAGCACCAACTCAGCAGCCTGCCTCCAAGTGCACAGCTTTGGTGGCCCCCTCTCCTGAGCAACACACTCAGCAGCTGCACACCACTAAAGCCACCTGAGGGCAGGTTGTCTTCCAGCTGCTTGTCCCAAACACCTCAGAGCCCTCCTGTCTCTGTTCCAGCTCAACCTGCACATTAAGCCTCAGGAGATCCTACCCAGCCTCTAGACCTACCCAGACTCGAATCACTGCCCCACCTGCATGCACTACTAGAAGCCTGGCCTGCCTTCTGTCACTACTGCTGCTACGCCTTGTCTCCTGGAAGGACCTTTTGTAGTCCAGGCCTGGGTGCTGTGTCCTGCCCATCCCACTCACAGTGGCTCGTGATGTTACATGCACCCCTTCCCCCGCATTTGTACCAGCAACATCAGCTCCTCGCTCATACTCTGCTCACTGGGAACGGGCTGCCGCCTGTCTGGAATGATAGTCCTGACCTACAAGGCTGATTCAACTGATACTTTCTCCACTCTACTGAACTCCACCCTGACCGCACTCCTGACCTGTCAGCCTACCGACTTCGGTTGAAGGCTGCTGCTCTCTGCTATAGCAGTTTTCCCAATGCCAGGAGCCCTGTCTATTCTCACTGGCTCTGAGGCTCCCCAAACAGTGCACAGTACTTCCTGGGTATTCCCTATTCACAGACCCAGGTGGTCTTCTGTGCTACGGAGTGCTGTTGGTGACACAGGCCTGAGGGAGAGGCCAACCTTCACCATGGTCCATGGAGCTGAACAGCAGCAGACTAACACCCCAGCTCCAGGGAACTCTCTAGGGTGAGGGAAGGAAAGGAATCCAGTTCAGCTGCTCACAGTCAGCATTGACAGCCCCAGGGACAACATCTGCACCCAAGCAGGGGCTGTGCCTCTGAAGTCTCTCAGCTCACTGGGGGCCACAGTGAAGAGTGGCAACCTGAGGAAGACGCTGTGTGGATCTGCAAAGCTGCAGGCAGATCCTTGGGCTAGACACCACCCAGCTCTTGGGTCTGCCAGCTTGTTTTCACCAAAGCCAGATTATTGCTTAAAGGAAAAGAAAATGGACATTTTTAAAAGAAGTCAACAAAATCACCATGTCACAACAGAACTGAAAGCCAGTCCCCTTTCAAGGGTGAATCATTGTCACTTGTTCTTGGATGGTTCCTGCAAGTTCACCAACAAGTGACCCCTGCCCTAGTGGCCTAGGGGCCTAAGGCACCTCTGCTCCAGACCTGGCAGGGGCAGGAAGAACATGGGAGATGGCCTCTTCTTGTCTCCACCATGCTCAGGGAAAGCCTCCCACGGAAATGATTGCAGGAAGGCAGAGTGTCCTCCCAGTGAAGCCAGCAGGACATGAGGCACTGCCCAAGCCACTAGTACAGATGCAGGTGGAGGGTACACTCTTACATCTCGAGGAGTCGAAACAAAGCTCCAGAGCCTGAGCCATTTCTTGTGTAGCATCTCCAGCACACACACACACACACACACACACCACAGTGCCTGGAAAGAACACTCCTGGAGCAGAGGCGCAGGAGGACCGCCAGACCCGCCACACCCTAGGTAGCTCCAGCTCTAAGACCACTGGAGACACGCAGGTGCCAACAGAGCAAGCCCCAAGGTGGAGGCAACAGCCCTATGTGGGCTCCTGTGCAGAGAACACAGGGGCCAGGTTGCCGCACCACACGTGGTCTCCAGCCAACAGTTTTCGTGGGGGCAATTCTCCAGCGCCATGCCACCAGAGCTCCAGCACTGCCCTCAGGCTACTGCCTTCCACCAGGGATGGGCTGCTAACACGGCAAGGGGTGGCAGGATGGGTGTGCCTATAAAGTACCTTAAGACACTGGTCCTGGAAGCAGAGCAGCTGAGCATTCAAAAGGAAAAGATGAACCTTTGTGCATTACACCTGCAATTTTAGGATTAGGACATAATGCAAAATAAGAGGCACTGAATCAAGCTTTCCCTTAGTGAGCAGCTACATGAAGCAGCAGGTTGTGTGGTCTAGGGATCTAACAGCTCATCTTTACAGAGAAAGGCAGGAAACAGTCAAATACTTCATACCTGGTTGTATGTCTGGTCTAAAACTGGGGTGGGTTTTGTTTGCACTTGGCAAACAAACAGGAAAGAAGTCTAAGCCACACCAAGAAAACCAACCCCATACCAGCCTGGGGCCTGCATGAGGCCCTGCAGCCAAAGTCCTCAAGGTGGGTATGTGGAGCAATAACCCCCCTCCTGATCTAAGGCCAGGTGTCCTGCCTAAAAGGACCATCTGCTGCAACCATCCAGCTCATGTGTCACCAGAGCAGCTGCTATTACAGGCATATAACACACCTATGTGTGTACTTAGAGCTGGGATCTAAGAGTTTTTTTTTTTTTTTTCCCCTAATTACAAAAAGAAATACTAAAAATAAAAAAAAATTAAGAAAACGAAGAAGCAGGGTACAGTGACACACATCTGTAATCCCAGTGGCTCAGGAGGCTGAGACAGGAGGATTGTGAGTTCAAAGCCAGCCTCAGCAATGGTGAGACACTAAGCAACTCAGTGAGACCCTGTCTTTAAATAAAATACAAAATAGGGCTGGGGATGTGGTTCAGTGATCGAGTGCCCCTGAGTTCAATACCTGGTACAAAAAAAAAAAAGAAGAAAGAAAAAACGAGTATGACTTTTTTTCTTTTAGTTGTAGATGACTACACAGTACCCTTATTTATCTTTATGTGGTGCAGAGGATCGAACCCAGTGCTTCACACATGCGAGGCAGGCGCTCTACCACTGAGCTAAATCCCCAGTCCTAGTATGACTTTTTAAAAGGCAAGGCAGAACATCTATCAAAACTCAGAAACCTCTAGGCAGGCACAGTGGCACACACCTGTAATCCCAACTACTCAGAAAGCTGAACCAGGAGGACTTCAAGTTCAAGGCCAGCCTCAATGACTTATTTGAGACTGCCTCAAGATAGAAAATGAAGGGCTGGGGCTAGGGCTCAATGGTAGAGTGCCCTGCCTCGCAGGTGTGAGGCAATGGGTTCTATCCAGCACCATATAAAAAATAAATAAATGAAGATATTGTGGCCATCTACAACTAAAAAAATACTTTAAAAAAATAGAAAATGAAAAGGACTGTGGATATAGTTCAGGGTTGGGTGACGCTGGGTTCAATCCTCAGTACTGCAAAAACAAAACAAAAATACAAAAATAAAAAACTCAAGAAGCCTAGTACCCAGGAATTCTGCTTTGAGTACATGTGCATCAGGGTGTGAGACTGGCCACTTAGTAACAATAACCAGAAATAATTCAAGTAGCCATCAATACTCCACTAATTAAATGCATTCTGAATTTACTAATAAATGTATTCATTTATCCTGCAGAACTACAATTTTTTTTTTCTTTTTAATTTAAGGACACAAGAAGAAATGAGAGACTGGGCTAAAAATATGTTCTACTTTTCTGCAGAGGAACAAGTGTCCATAATGAATGTGTGCAGCCAGTTTCCAATGCCAAGAACTCCCATGGGGAGGAAAGGCAGCATGGAACACAGGGAAGCCGCAGCCTGAGTGTCAGAGCTGAGTGGCAGCAGCCCTCAGTCCTCAGGGAAAGTCATGTCTACATACAGCCTCGTGCACACCTATTTTCAAAGAGCACACATGGGGTGCTGCACCCCTAGGCCTTCAAAGTCCTCCTTCAGCATCAGCTCTGTGTCCCACCTCTCCTCTTCCTGTTTCAGTGGCTGCAGAGGACAGAGGGCAGAGGTGCACACAAATACCCCCACTTCCACCTGGTGTGACACCATGTAGAAAAGGGTGTGCACACATATATAAATTCCCACACATCTTCCAAAACAAGGAAAACTGGAGGCTGGTGTGTAGCTCAGCAGTACACCATTTGCTTAGCATGCCAGAGGCCCTGGGTACCACCATCCCCGGCACTGCAAAAAGAGAAAAAAAAAAAAAAAGTTGGGGCTGGGGATGTGGCTCAAGCGGTAGCGCGCTCGCCTGGCATGCGTGCGGCCCGGGTTCAATCCTCAGCACCACATACAAAGAAAGATATTGTGTCCGCCAATAACTAAAAAAATAAATATTAAAATTCTCTCTCTTTAAAAAAAAAAAAAAAAAGGTAAAATGGTATTATACTCTACCGGTTCATTTTAACTCACACCAGGAGTTGCAGCCACATCTCAGGCCTCCAGTGCCGCACAGGACTCTGCCACGCATGCACTATGCACCAATGTCCCCTTGTTACCAAATGTTCAGCTGTATCCAGTTGGTGCAGGTCTCGCTTACAACACACATTTTAAAGCCAACTGCAGAGTCCACTGGAGGACTAAAAGACTTACTTAAAAATGTCTACTTTTATAATTCATAATTCTCATTGCTCAGACTGATGTTCCCTGATGAATGAGTGTTCCAAACCCTAAAGGACTATAAAAAATTTGGGATTCCCTTTTTGTCTGCTCTCACGAGTGGGCAGATAAGCACTCTATGAAAGCAGCAGGGTGACTAAGAGAATACCACATTTCAAGACAAAAAGAGAGCTCAATTCTTAAGTGCAAGAAATACACAATGAGGGCTGGTGTAACTCTGGAGGACTGCATTTGCCTGGCTTCTCAGGAAGCTGAGGCAGGAGGATTGCAAGTTTGAGGTCAGTGTCAACAATGAAGTGAGACCCTGTTTCAAAATAAAAAACAGAAAGACTAGAGATGCAGGTCAGTGGTAAAGCACTGCTGGGTTCAATTCCCAATACTAGGGGTCGGGGAGCAGATTTCCAACCTGATGAAAAGGTATTAAAAAAAATAGCCCCAGGTTCAAGTGGTAGTGCGTTCGCCTAGCATGCGTGAGGAACTGGGTTCGATTCTCAGCACCACTTAAAAAATAAAGATATTGTGACCACCTAAAAAAAAAAAAAAAAGCCCCAGAGCAAACTCAGTTAAAGGACAAAACCCTAAAAAGTAGTTCTTTGGGGCTGGGGATGTGGCTCAAGCGGTAGCGCGCTCACCTGGCATACACGGGGCGCTGGGTTCGATCCTCAACACCACATAAAAAAAAAAAGTAGTCTTTAAGATAAAAAGCTGGCAGCAACTGCTGTTGACACTGTGTGGGGAATCACAGGGACCAGGTAAGCCAAAGAGAAGAGACAGGGAGAAACAAGGCTGCAGCACATGAATGGCATGGCTGCACGCATAGAAACCTAGGGCTGCACCACCAAAGGCAAAGCTGCAAAGCAAAGCTGCCTGCCTCCCACCACCTGGGAAGGATCCGGAATGACAAGGATCAAAGCCTCCTCAGAGAGACCCTGTAGCCTCGGAGACACTGGAGAGCACCAGTGCAACATCTGAGAGGGTTGGAGGCAGAGAAGGCCCTGGGAGGCCCAGCGAGGCTTGGAGGACGACGTCCCCTCTGGAGCAACCTGGAAGGCTGGCTCTGGAACACTGGGGTGAGGAGAATCAAGCCCCTGGAGTAGCAGAGTGGGGAAGCAGGGAGCCGGGTATGCAAGACAGCCAGAGTCACTGTGATAAGACAGCATGGCACTGGTGCTGGGTTAGGAAAACTGGGCGACAAACAGGGTCTGGAACCCCGCCCGTGACTTGTGGAAATGATTGATGGCAGAGAGGCAGAGCATGCTCACAAAGGGATTTTCCTTCAACAGAAGGGACCTCAGACACGGCTAGGAACTAGAGAGAGGCACTGAAGGGGCTTTCCTTGTGAGCAGGGTTCCTCAAGGCAACAGCCCGCTCGGAGCCTGCGTGGAGACACAGCAGATGAGGAACCACCACCAGGAGGGGCCGATGGCAATGAGACAGAAGCCCTCTCCCCACTCTTGGCGGTGGCCACCTCAGAAATGCAGACATTGTGGCTGCTGCATAGGGCTATTGTGAAAAGGTCAAAGACACAGGGGTTTCAATCATGCCGCCATTCTCTGAGATGTCAGCAAAATCTTAGGGTGCACAGGGCAGGATGCTCACCATTTTGGCTTCATGAAGCAGGAGCCAAACCCAAACTTTCACTTTTTCTTTTTCTTTTTTTTTTTTGGTACCAGGGATTAAACAAGGGTATTTAGCCATTGAACTACATTTTCAACTTTTTTTTTTTTTTTCAATTCTTTATTTTTGAGACAGGATCTCACTAAGTTGCTTAGGACCTCACTAAATTGCTGAGGCTTGCTTTGAACTTGCAATCCTCCTGCCTCCTGAGCCATTGGGATTACAAGTGTGCGCCTCTGTGCCCAGACAAACCTCAGGCTTCTAAAGGACAGACTGCACCTCCAACAGCCTCTTCAGGCCAAGGAGATAAAGCCTTAAGGTGGGCTGGCACCTTACAAGTTACCTGAGAACCTGTATGCCTGTAAGTGGAAACCTGGAGGGCCCCACTTCTGATGGCAGGGCAACTGGGCCTCACCAAAGCCAAGTCTCTGGAGAGCATCATGCTAAGTGAACTGAGCCAGATACAGAGTGAAGGATCCAAGACTTTCTCTCATAAGCAGAAGCTATTCCAAAATAAGGGGGAAAGGCAGGAGCATCCCATGAAAATAAAGAAGAGATACGTGGAGTACAGAAAGGGGATTGAGGAGGAGAAAGGAGGGATGGGAAAAGGAAGGAATGCAATCAACCAAACCATCCTGTGTGTGTATCTGAACACACCACAATGAATTTCACCTTTATGCATATCTGTACTGCACTGATTTAAAGAAAAACTGTAAACATAAAGAAGACAGACAAGTAGAGTGGAGGTAAGAGAACAGGGGGAGGGAGGAGGGAGGGAAGGGGAAGCACTGGGGGACTGGATTAGAGCAGATTACATTCCATACTGGTATAATTATGGCAAAATGAACCCCAACATTTTTTATAACTATAAAGCACCAATAAAAAAAAATTGGTGGCTTTAACCAAAAAACAAAAAACAGTCAAGTCAGACTGAGTCAGCCACCTGTCATGGGAATGTAGATGACAGCTACGACCTACTTCCCCACAGTGCAGAGCAGAGCCCCAGCTGCAGGAAGAGGCCCTGGAATCTCTGGCTCCTTCATACATAAGGACAATGAATACCCCCACAAACAGGGCAGAATGGCCCACAAAGCACACAACCAGAGACTGAACACAGAGAGCCGCGGCAACCCCGAAAGCGGCAACTGCATAGGAGAAAGGGCAGTGGAGCTGCTCCAAAGTGACAGGCAACAGCAATGGTAGATGAGGATGCCGGAACAGTCGTCACAATGGCATCTGTGTGTTCAGAGGAAGTGGTAATAGGGAAACATCAAAAACACAAGGGAAGCCAGGCACTATGGCGCACACCTGCAATTCCAGCAGCTCAGGAGCCTGAGGCAGGAGGATGGCTAGTTCAAGGCCAGCCTCAACAACTTAGCGAGGCCCTAAGCAACTCATTGAGACCCTGTCTCAACATAAATTATCAAAAGGGTGGGCTGGGGTTGTGGCTCAATGGCTAAGCATCCCTGGGTTCAATCCCAGTACCAAAAAAAGAGAGAGAGACAGACAATCAAGGGAAACCTCCAGCAGTGAAAACCACCCTGAGACAACCTAGATGGCAACAGCACATCAGACATTGCAGAAGTAGAGATTCATGAATCTGAAAACAACACCAACTGTCCAAAATGAATCAGAGAAAAGAGACTGAAAGAAGATGACCAGCGTGCACTGTGGGATTTGAAGTAGCCAAGATGCTCATGATGGAAGTCTCCAGAGGGCAGCCAAGAAAGAGACCCAAAGCATCTTTCACCACCTTCTCATGGCTAGACACTGACACCCCAGCTGCCACAGTATGGTTTGATGTTGTGTGGTTCCACTCCAAATTAAATGCCTCACCAAGCCTGAGTAGCTAAAAACAACCCCCAGAAACGCAACAGAAGCCTCAATCCACAAGTGGAACTCCAGGCCATCACGGCTGACCAGTGACGGATACCATCAGAAGGCTACAAGATGAGCAGAGTCCAGGCAGGCTCAGAGCCCTGTGTGCACAAATTCCTTTTGTACTACTGCATCTTACCTTATAGAAAACATCAGGCACGTACTGCTCACTACTGGACTCCTTGGCGTAGCCGAGCTCAGGGGCATCCTTGCACGGCAGCAGACATTCATCACGGACTAGGGCCATGCACTGATTGGATACCTGATACCCCTCAAAGTGGACCTGGTTGTCGGGACCACCTGCAAGAGACAGAGCTTCAAAGAGAATCTTCCAAAGGAGATCCAGAATTAGTCCATGCCTGCTCTCTGCCGACCCACAGGAAGCAGATGCTGGGGAGTCTGTCCCAGGAAGCTTGGTGGTGGCTGACGCACCAGACTCAGCACATTCCTCCACAGCTGCCCAGCCTCACAGGCACTACCACACCTGTCAGTCCGTCAGAAATCCAGGCACTGAACATTAATGATCCCCAATAGCCACCCCCAAAGTTGTGCTTAGTGTCATCAAGCACGCAGGCTCTTGGTTTTTATCAACAGTGGGGTTAATGAACATAGCTCTGCATTCCACATGCTTCAGTGCCGGAATGAAAAGACTGGGCAGAAGATGAACTCACCTGGGGTGGGGAGGGTACCAGGTGTAGGAACAACACAGAACCAGCCTTCAGTACAAAAAACCCTGCACCCATGCTGCACATGCAGGAGTCTCTGCCTTACAGAGACCTGCACGGCAACACAAGGCTAATGTCCTAAGCACTGCCTTTCATGTGAGGAGGTATGGTGGACATATGGCCCCTACACTCATGGCCCCTGCACTACCTTCCAATGTTTCCCTCTTTCCCTTCCTCCCAAGTTCCACTCCACAGAACCTTAAAGTTAGAAACATGGAGCACAAACAGCCGATAAGAAGGAAGAACCCGGGGCTGGGGATGTGGCTCAAGCGGTAGCACACTCGCCTGGCATGCGTGCGGCCCGGGTTCGATCCTCAGCACCACATACAAAACAAAGATGTTGTGTCTGCCAATAACTAAAAAATAAATATTAAAATTCTCTCTCTCTCCCTCTCTCTCTCTCTCTCTCTTTAAAAAAAAAAAAAAAAGAAGAACCCAACCAGCTAACCCAGATCTTTAAAGTCTGGGGGTGGGCAAGGCAATGAAGATCTGGGCCTGGGGCAGACCTCTGCCACCAGATGTGCTCCAAGAATCAGGGCTATGGGGCTGGAGATGTGGCTCATGCAGTAGCGCGCTCGCCTGGCATGCGTGCGGCCCAGGTTCGATCCTCAGCACCACACAAAAAGAAAGATGTTGTATCTAAAAAAATAAATATTAAAATTCATATTCTCTCTCTCTCTTTCTCTCTCTCTCTCTCAAAAAAAAAATCAGGGCTATGTACTAGGGCAACTCCAATGGCAGTGTTTTTAATAATCCTGGAGAATAAAAATCTCTCAGTATCTCTATTTCAATTTAACAAAGAAGAGTAATTTACTGATGAGAGAACAGAAATTCAGTCCATCAGGCTGGGGATGTGGCTCAAGCGGTAGAGCGCTCGCCTGGCGTGCATGCGGCCCAGGTTCGATCCTCAGCACCACATACAAACAAAGATGCTGTGTCCGCCGAAAACTGAAAAATAAATATTAAAAAAAAAAAAAAATTCTCTCTCTCTGTCTCTCTCTCTTTAAAAAGAAAAAAGAAATCAAATGCACTGTTGCACTCTTTAAAAAAAAAAAAATTTAGTCCATGTAGCTTTCAAACATGTATCAAAAACCAGACCTGATGACCAGGCAATTGGAAAAGGTAGAAGGCACAGGCAGAGCCAGCCCCCAGCAAGCGGACAAGGCAGGCTGCTGTCTGTTCACCTTCACACCCAGCAGGCCAACCAGAGCTGGCAGTGAAATGCTGAGTCTCCAACTTTCTCTCATTCCCTAACACCTCAGCAGCACACAGGCTCAGCTCTACAGTGTGTCTGGTTGTACAACGACAAAGCACTGGTTCAGGAAGCGTAGAGGTGAGGGATGAGGAGTGTTGAGGAGCCACCTTATGCGCCACTGTGGACCCACATTGGTTTTTACAATCATCCACATGTGGTAGTCATTAAAGGAAAAAAAAAAAAACCTGTTCTTTTGAGAATGAGAAAAATGGAAAGCTGAATTTGTAAAACTAAAGCCTATTTAAAAAGCAGCATCAGTCCATGAGTGGCATCCAAAGGCCATTTCTGAGAAAGGACGACAAACCACCCCTTCCCCACAGAGCAGCACCAAGTGCATGTCCCTCCATGTCGGCAGGCCAAGGAGGCTGGCTGTCCTTGCCTGCATCCCAGGCGGGACGGACCACAGGGCCAGAAAAGGGGCAGAGGTAGAAGGACGTGAGCTGCTCTTGAACTTCAGGTGCATTTCTGCTTTCTGAAACCAGAGTCCATAATCTTCACAGCCCAGGAGCCAAGTGTGTGCTAAATGATGAACTCACAGTTTGAAACTCAGATTTGGGCTCCAATTAGGCACTCTTTCCACATACTCCTGGGGTTCATTGAGCACACTGCCAGTTCACCAGAGGGTGTGTACAACTGAAGGGGAGGGGAGGAAGAGCAGGCAGAGTCAAGGGGGCCTGGGCTCCAGCTGCAGGAATACCGGCCCTGAGCCACAGGGGCTCAGCTTCTGGGAGGCTCTCACCCAGCTGTCTAGCAAGGGTGCATTTTCCAGCAGCTCCACAGGTCCCCACTTGCCCTCTGGCCAAGAGACCCTAAAGCAGGGTAAGGAGCACACTTTAGGAGAAGATCTGCAGTGCCACAGACAGCCACACCCCTCTGGAGAGAGGGGGACACCAGAGCCCCAAAGGGATGATGCAACACCCAGATGCAAAAGGATGCTGCCTGTGGAGTTCACTGTAACTGATATGGTCACTGCCTCATGGTTCCAGTACTTTCTGTAAGTGCCAACTCCTAAAGCAAAAATTTCATGGTTTCCAAACTCCAAACAAGAGGTGTGACTCTATAATTGAAGGTGGCAGACCCCATAATTTTAAGAAAGTACCAATTGCTGCTGGGCGCAGGGGTGCACACCTGTAATCCCAGCAGCTCAGGAGACTGAGGCAGGAGAATTGCGAGTCCAAAGCCAGCCTCAGCAACTCAGTGAGACCCTGTCTCTAATTAAAATACATTAGGGGCTGGAGTTGTGGCTCAGCAGTAGAGTGCTCGCCTAGCACGTTCGAGGCCCTGGATTCGATCCTCATCACCGCATAAAAATAAATAAATAAATAAATAAAGGTATTCAACCAACTAAAACTAAAAAATAAATATTTTTTTAAAAAATACATTAAAGGGCTGGGGATATGGCTCAGTGGTTAAGCACCCCTGAGCGCAATGCCTAGTATCAAAAAAATAAAATAAAAAAAATCTGGCCACGCCTTCACTTCCTGCTCAGCAGTTACCAGAGCCCCTGCCATGAGAAAGGACTCCCTGTGGGCCTTCCACCTCCTTCGATCCCAGCCAAAAATCTCAATCCTTCCCTTCAGCACTTGACCACAGCAAAAACTTATAAAAAAATTCAGGTGTGGGACTTTTGTGTGTGTGTTCTGGGAATTGAGCCCAGAGGTGCTTAACCACTGAGCCACATCCCCATCCCTTTTTATTTTTTATTTTGAGAGAGAGTCTCAGTAAGTTCCTGAAGCTGGCCTCAAACTTGCAATCCCCCAGCCTGCCTCAAATTCCCAAATTGCTGATTTACGGGCATGCACCACAGTGCCCCACATAATGTGGCATTACTGCCAGTGTTGCTTACTCCTTGTTCACTTTTTAAAAAAAGGACCTTAAATCAAGGACCTGCAGCTTGCTAACATATAGCAAAGCTTAAAAATTCTGTCAGTGATAAGCTGAGGTGCAGCTCAGCCAAGAAGCATTTGCCTACCATGTGCAAAACTCAGGGCTCTACCCAGTGATGAAAAACGACAAAATTCTGGCAGCGCGCAATCTTCCTACCAAAGGTCCACAGTAATGGAAACCGGATCTAGTTCCTTCCCTACATGTCATACAGGCTGGGACATAGGGGTGCTTCTATAGAACCAGGAAAAGGGTAGTTACTAAAAAAACTGGATTATCACACCTCTTTGAGGGCAGAGAGCAGGTCTTCACAGGATCACAGGTAGGCTTAACTCAGACCAAAAGCAAGGCGCAGTAGTGCACGCCAGTAACACCAGTGACTCATAAGGCTGGGCCTGGAAACTGTGAGACCCTATCTTGAAATGAAATAAAAGAGTCTGAGGATATAGCACAGTGGCAGAGCACTTGCCTAGCACACGCAAGGTCTGGGTTCACCCCCATCATTGCAAAAACAAACAAAAGTAAACCTGGACTTGTAAGGAGAGTACTGAACAGGAGGAAAGCTGTGCTGAGATTCCAGGGCTTTGTCAGTTCTGCAGATGCTGCTGCTAGTTCAGAATTGTTACCATGAAACAACAGGAGGAATCTATGCCCCTCAGGTCTATTCAGAACCCTGTGACAACTAAGTTAGGGATAAAAAGCAGCTGGAGAGAAGGTCAAAATGCATTACCAAGGCAGTAGCACTGACAACATTACTCTGTCCCATTCACACCTGTGGCCACTGCAGTCACAAACTTGGACCCGAAGTGCCCGTCGGGAGACAGCCGGCAGGCGTTGGGGTGTTTATTCTGGAAGTCTCCTGCAGTGATGCACTCTTCTGAGCTCAGGAAGTAAGTGTCCTAAAATGAGAGGAGCAGCATGCCAGACCTTACAGCATCATGTCAAAAGGGACCTCTCTTCTTTAGAGAATAACAGATGCCCAAAACTAAACATCTCCAAAACTACAACGAAACACCCCCAGGATTTCTGGCCACTGTGGCTCCTTCAAAACTACCAGAAAAGACTGAAGCACTAGGACCCACCCAGAAAGGTCTGCACAGGGAGTAGGTTTGGCTCTACAGGCAGAGCCCACAGACCTGGCCTTGATTTATCAAGGTTATCTTGAAAACTACTTGACTTAGAAGCTCACAGGAGCTGTTCAGAGACCCCGAAATGTGAGTCAGCACTGTGAATCAGCACTGCCTGTACAGGGCGGTGAGGCTAGCCAACATCCCAGTCTCCTCACCTTATTCCGACTGTATCGAACTGTACCCTTTCGGGTATCTTCTGAGACGAGGTCTGTGAATATCCAGCCAACCTTAACAAAAAAGCAAAGTGTCTTAGAAGGTCTACGCCACAGACAAAAAGAAGACTCCTGGCCCCGCCCAACAAACACAAGAGGTCTCGGGTCAGGAGCCTTCTTTCCCCCACCGGGGCCAACTCTGTGAAAGGCTCCCCAACCAAGCTACCAAGGCCACACCACAGCTTCTACAACCCACTCAGCAGAAACTGGTTGGGCAAATGCAGACTTCAATTCTTTATGTGTTAAAAAGGTTCTGCTGGGGGACTAGGGTTGGGGCTCAGTGGTAGAATGCTTGCCCAGCATATGTGAGGCACTGGGTTCAATCCTCAGCACCACGTGAAAATAAATAAACAAAATAAAGGTCCATTAACAACTATAACTAAAAAAATATTAAAAAAAAAAAAAAGGTTCTGCTGGGCTGGGGGGCATTACTCAATGGTGCAGTGAGCACATGCCCTGAATTCGATCCCCAGCACTACAAAAAAAAAAAAAAAAGAAAGAAAAAAGGGCGGGGTGGGGGTGGGGTGGAGGGTTATGCTCAGCACCAACTGTGCCCAGCACTGTACAAGAACCCAGTGTGAAGGAGACCAACAGGATGGGGTAAAACTGTTCCTGCTCCAAAGCAGACAGACAAGGAGAAGCACTGTGCAGCTTCTGGGGCTAGACTCCTCTGTAAGGGGAAAAGGACAAAGAACTAGAGGGCAGGGGCTGGGGATGTGCCTAAAGTGGTAGCGCACTCGCCTGGCATGCATGGGGCCCATGTTCGATCCTCAGCACCACATACAAAAAAAGATGCTGTGTCCGCCAAAAACTAAAAAGTAAACATTAAAAAAATTCTCTCTTAAAAAAAAAAAAAAAAGAAGAAGAACTAGAGGGCACCACAATGGGGACTGCACTCCTGTGCCCAAGCTCCAGGACAGGCCCAGCATCTGAAAATCGGCCACTAGGGACCCCAAAAGGTCAGTCCCAGAGTTTGGGCAGGGTACCGTTTCCGCATGTCCTACAGCAATAGCACCTGCCTTTTCTGATCTAGGCCCACCATGGCCTCCTGAATCGCAAGCCTAAGGGAGGCTGTCTGAGCAGTGCCAGAGGCCAGGCACAGTATCTGCCTCTACCCTTAGGGCAAGTGAGAGGTGCCTGCCACCTTCCCCAGCATGGCCATTGGGTGCACCAGGGACTGTCACCATCATCAGAATGCCCCAAAATACCCCAAGGAATAACAATGAAAAGTTCAGTTATGTCTTCATTGCTTTTGCTCCAAAGCAAAAAAAAAAAGCAATGGAGATGTAGAGGGTGACCAGGCAGTACATAAAGCAGCTGAAATTATGCTAAAGTTAGTAAGAGCAAGTGTGTTTTGAGAAACACACTTAACTTTTGACATTTCCCCCTTTTTTAATTATTTATTTTTTAGTTACAGGTGGACACAATATCTTTATTTTTTTTATTTTTATGTGATGCTGGGGATTGAACTCAGTGCCTCACACATGGTAGGTGACCACTTTATCTCTGAGCCACAACCTTAGCCCCTGACATTTTCTCTTATCATGATGTTATGAACAACGGATTACAACAAACACAGGTCAACTCACTGGGCCAGTTTCTCTTCTGAATAAAAGAAATTTCCAGAATTTGAACCAAACCCTAACACTACATTAAGAAACTGTCTCCTGGGCTGGGGTTGTGGCTCAGTGGTACAGCGTGTGCCTAGCACACGCGGTGCCCTGGGTTCGATCCTTAGCACCACATAAAAATAAATAAAATTAAGGTATTGTGTCCAAATACAACTAAAAAATAAATACCTAAAAAAAAGAAACTGTCTCCCATTGGAAGCTGTAGGACCTAAGTGCCCTGTGACCTTGTAATTTTCCTAGGCTTTAAATTACATTTCCAGACTTCCCACATATCTGCAGAATGATAAAATAACCCAGATTATTTCTCACTGTCCAAACTGACTAGGGATAAAGCATAACCCTGACATGGCTATTAAGACTGAACTTCCAAAATGACCTCAAATGCACTGCCTAGTGTGTCTGCAAACCCCACTTTCCTGGAAACTTTATCAGGAGTGTAAGCCAAACCAAATCAACAGACTCTGGAAGAAAAGTCCCCTCCTGCCCTCTAATTGTCCTGGAAAATAAGTAGACTCCAGAATCAGGTGCCAGAATCACAGGCAGGAAGTCTGCTAATGGACAAGAAGTGCAAGGACAAGGACAGCCACACCAAGAGGGGCAGGCACCCCTCAGAGGCACACGCAGTACAGCTATGCAGCTCCCAAGCAATGGCCCCCAGGCAGTGTGGCTGACAGAGCTGAAGATGGCTTCTGTGCTGCGGTCACACTTTTAGGCACAAAGGAATGTCCCTACCTCACTCTAAGTGAGATGATCACAAAAGCTATCAGCATCCAAGGAACACAAGCAAGCTTCCAAATGGGTCAAGCCTGCACCTGACCTTGTACAGGTGAGGACAATGCATCCCAGATCAGGCCTGGCCACCCCACCCACCTAGATGTCCCCAGCAGAGGGCACAGGCTCCCCCAAAGGCCACCTGGTTGACAGAAGGTCCTATACCTTCCTTAGGCCCAGTTTGGCAGCAATCTCATCAACCACCTCAGCTTTCGGGTCCTCAAGGAGCTCCAGGCTGTTCTGTGTGCCAATCTATTGGGAATCACAAGGAGAAGATGGAGTCAGAGGACAGGCTGAAAGAGCAGCACCTCCATTGGTGTCCACCTTTGAGGTCACAGGCATGCTTGTCTCCTCCCTGGAGATGTATAGCCACTAAAGAACAAAGCCCATTCCCCTTCTGTCCTGAGGCTGTGATGTGCTGAAACCTGGTGTGGCCTGAATGCTGGGAGCGCCACCAAGTCCTGAATCAGGTGTGTTCAGGATACAGGAAAGCTGTCCATGCTGTCTGAGAGATCCCTTCACTGGAGAATAAAGTTATTGTCCCATAAGCGGCTCGGCCCGAGATGGGTTCTGCTGACAGACAAGACTGCAGCTGTAAGATGCATTCACCCCTGGATCAGCACAGGGACACGCAAGCATGCCGGGGATGACCCCAAGTCAAAGGGTCAGTCTGGACCACAGCACAGCAGACACGCACCACAGGAAATACACTCTTTGCAATTCCAGGTCCCATCTGCAGACCTTGAAACATGCATCCCAGCAATGACTGCCAGGCATCTGCCCTGGGTTAGGAGGCTCAAAAGGTAGGCTGGCAAGGAGTGAGGTGAAAACAGCAGGCAGCAGATGGGGCACAGCACAAGCCTGTATACCTGTGCACCTGCTTACATGAAAAAGTCAAATTCAGCTGGGTGTAGGGTACATATGTCTATAGTCACAGAGACTCAGGAGGTTGAGGCAGGACAACGGTAAGATGGACAATGGCAAGTTGCCTCAACAACCTAGCGAGGCTCTGTCTAAGAAGAAAATAGGTTAGAGATGCAGCTCAGTGGTAGAGCACCTCTGGGTTCAATGCCCAGCACAACGGAAAAAAAAAAAAAAAAAGGTCAAACTTTAAAAGTCAGACCAAAAGGAGGCAGAGAACCAGGTAAAGGAGAATATACCATTTTGTAAAGCTGACTTTGTAACTGTGCAAATGGTTTTGTTTTATTTCCAACTTTTGTTGTTTGTTTTTTTAACATTTTTTTGTTGTTGTTTTTTAGTTACAGGTGGGCACAATACCTTTATTTTATTTTTATGTGGTGCTGAGGATTGAACCCAGTGCCTCATGCATGCTAGGCAAGCGCTTTGCCACTGAGCCCCAACCTCCCAGCCCTCCAAATTTTGTTTAATAAAATCTCAAACCCTTTGTAGCCCTATCTTGGTGGCAAGTTTTCAGTTATTGTGGTCACTCTGAAACTGGCCTATCACTCAGAGGATGGCCACCTGAACAGGGGTGAAACAGAACAAATAGAAGAGCTACAGCAACTGCACACCTGCAATGCGTTGCGGGTCAAGCCTGTGACTACTTCCACCTGCTTCAGTTGCTACCGACTCACTGCATCAGAGAGCACCCATGGCCAAAGAAACACAAGGTACCTGGGATGTAGTCTTTCTCTCCAGTAACTCAAAAGGTGAAGCAAGCATGCGTGCACGTGAAGAGAGGCAGGGCGTACCAGTAACAAGGCACATGGGGAAAGTTGCCACCTCTGCAAAGTGTCATCTGCACAGCACTCAGACATAAGCCCATGGCCCTCAGGGACTGAGACCCTGCACACTGTACCTGAGGAGGTTCATAAATTGCAGCCACCTCAGCCCTGATGCCCAGGGGAATATCCTTGTGCTCCGTGTACCGTCCATACAAGTACCCGAAGTGCTGGTTCCCCGTCTTCCTCCAGAAGTCAAGAAAGCGGTCAGCAACGGTATGATTCTCAAACATGATATTGTCCACATGCCTGTATTTCTGTAGAGTTAACAAGGGGCGAAATTAAAACAGTCCACCAAAACCTGCTTTTCTAAATCAAACCATCCCAAAATATTTTTTTAACCTAGTTCTTTAAAAGATAAACCAACAAAAAACAAAACCCAAGTTTTAAGAACCTGATCTGCCCAGGGTAAGGGTAGGGGCACACTACCAGTCAATAAATTAAAATTAATCTCACTGAGATTTCACCTAAAAAAGGAGGTTTTAACAATCTCTAGGACAAAAAGTGAAAAATGGTTTTGGAGAGGAGGAAAGGAGGTTGGTTTCCAGAGTCAGGAGACACGGCCCTCTGTGAAGGGCTAGACGTGGGCAGAAGTGGTAGAGACAGATGCACACGCCACTCTCAGGACACTGTGCTGAGCTACATGGCCAATACGGCACTCCTGAGCCAGGTTCGCCCCAGAACCTGCAAAGGATCCCTATGCGGTCTCAGGAAGCTCCCTCACCAGCCCCCACACCTCCACAGAACAGGTTCTTAAGAGGCAAAGTCACTGAGCATTTAACAAAATTTCCAAAACATTCCACAACTACGGGAGCCCACAAAACAGAATGAAGCTCCTGCACCAAGGCCACAAGCTAGAAGTTCTACAGATGACATCCTCAGCTCAGGAACCCCACATGCCTGAGGATCTGCCAACGGAAGACCCTCTCCCAGGGGACGTCCACATCACAGCCACGAAAATCAAGCCGTCTCACCTGTCTGTTCAGCGTGATGGCACTGGGCTGGCACTTGGTACAGATGCCGTTGGGCCATGGGAGGTGTCCCTCACACCCGGACTTGATTTTGCAGCTGATGTTCTCCAGGGCAACAAACTTCCCCCTGAGGGACAGCAACTGAATTAAACTGATGGTGGTGACAGCTGGCAGAGACAGGAATGGCATGGGAGCCAGCTTCCTCACACCTGCTGAACAGCACTCCCTGGGGCCAAGCATGCAGGAGAACAAGCCGTCACCACTCCAGTGCAAGTTGCCTAAGCCCAGCTTGTCCTGCACTGGGACACACAGCTCTCTTCCTGTAGAGAAGCTACTGCTATTCTTCAATCTACTCTAACACCCATGAGGTTTTCAATAATGGCCAAGCGGCTGTCGATTTAACCTGTGCCACTCAAAGGCAGCTCCATCAGCTTAGCAGCAGCCGAGACAAAACCAGCCCAGTATTTTATACAGCTGCAAAAACTTCTGACTCAGGAAAAACACAATTAGAGTACAGCACAGTGATCCCTTCACTCTGCTATTAGTTGGAAAGGGAAAAAAAAAAAAAAAACTACTTTTGGGAGTTTGTCAGTGAGAAGTCCTAGACCCTGCCCTGAACCCAGGGTGAATCTGTGTAAGTCAGGACTGTCTTCCCATTCACAAAATGATCTAAAATTTCTTTCCCTCTTCCTCCCAGATTTACCGAGATATAACTGACAAAAAAGTTATACGTGTATTTAAAGTGTACAGTGTGATACTTTCTTTTTTACAAATAAAAACTACATGTTTAGTGTTCTTTTTTGTGTATGTGGTACTGGAGACTGAACCCAGGGGTGGGGCACTCTGTCACTGAGCTACATCCACAGATTTTTTTTTTTAGTTATCAACGGACCTTTTTATTTTTTAAGTTATTTATATGCGGTGCTGAGAATCAAACCCAGTGCCTCACACATGCTAGGCAAGCGCTCTAGCACTGAGTCACAACCCCAGCCCCAGATCTTTTTTTTATGTTTTATTTTGAGATAAGGTTTCCCTAAGTTTCCCAGGCTGACCTGCCTCAGCCTCCTGAGTGGCTGGGATTACAGTTGTGTGCCACCACACCCAACTGGCATTCACAATTTCTGAAATACATCCACCTTGCGGAATTGCTAGGTAACATACGCACTGCCAGGTTACTTATCACTCTCCTATCACAAGCCAAGAACACACCTGATGTCTCAGCAGCTACGCAGCCCTACAGGCGTGCCCAAGGAGGCTGCGTTCCTTGACCCAAACTGACAAAGGCTGAGCAGCTCCACTCATCTCAGTAAATCTCCACCCAAACTCTAGTAGAGGAAGCCCCATAGCTTTCCCACTGACAGGCAAAGTGTATTTGTGGTGGATTTTATTGCCTGGCCTAACACTTTTTAACAAGTCATTTTAGGATGTCAGCAGGTTTTCAGAAAAAAGCTACTATCAGGCAAATGGAATATTCTTCACAAAATGTTGCTGACTTGGGCTCAGCGGCCACAACCTGTTATCACACTGACAGGAATGACGAGGCCATCCTTGTGGTCCACTGCACCCTGCTGTGGTTCAGAAGTGTACAGAGGGAGCTGCACAAATGAGCACCAATGTGGGCTAAAAGAAATCAAAATGCTCTCAGTTCACCCCTTTCTGGCCACTGCTGCTGCCCACCTGTCCGCCGGGCCAAGCCGGTAGACCACAACTCCTGCAGCACCAGAATACAGCCCTCAGACAACCTTGACGCATCAGTCCCTGCTGCAGCTCTGAAAACAAAGCTGAGAGACAGGACCTGGGGAAAGGGCTGACAGGCTGACGTGGGTGAGCCGAGACTACCACAGCATGGCCATCTCTCTGAAAAGCAGACAGTGACTCAAACCCACAGGCACAACAGGCCACCACCACCACTCACCCGAACCCACAGGGTGCTGTGCACATGGCAAGATCGGTGGCAGGATCCACCACCAGCCAGGTGTCTGCCCTGCGCTCTGAGAACAGTGGACATGTAGAAGGGGGTCAGACTCTTCATGCCCACTTCTACAATCAACAAAATTCAACAGTCCCATGGCTTGTGCCCTGCCCTGATCTTCGCTTTCTCATCCCCAGACCCAGTGGCTATATGCAACAACTTGGACAGACACGGAAAAGAACATTATGCTGGGGCCAGGCTGGCTACTTACTTGTCGGCTCCTCCCGTCAGCTTCCGGATGTAGGCGTGGAAGGACATGTGCTTCACTGGGGGCTCCAGGTGGTTCAGGTAGTCCTCGTCAAACGGCTGCCAGAACACATGAGAAGCAACCAGTCACACACCAACCAGGGCAGGGGCGGCAAGGGCCCACTGCACATGGAGGCAGAAGGGGGAGCAAGGCTTCTGCAGTCAGGGTCCACACTACTAGGCAGGGAGGGGGTCAGGAGCTGGGTCCTCACTTGTTCTAGGTAAGAACCAAGCTTCTCTATGTGCTAGTTATCTTTTCAATATTAAAAGGAACTTCTAGGGGTGGGGATATGGCCTAGATGTAGAGCACTTGCCTAACGTGCATAAGGCTCCAGGTTTAATCTCCAATACCACAAAAGTTAAAAATAGAATGAACCTTCGTTAACTCACTAAATACACCAGGCATGGTGGTGCCGGTCTGCACTCCTAGCAACTCAGGAGGCTGAGGCAGGAGAATCACAAGTTCAAAGCCAGCCTGGGCAACTCAGAGAGACCCTGATTTTAAAAATAACGGGGCTGGGATTGTAGCCCAGTGGTACAGTGCAATTTTTCTTTTTTCTTTTTTTTAAATTTTGTTTTGATTGTAGATGGACACAATACCTTTATTTATTTTTATGTGGTGCTGAGGATCAAACCCAATGCCTTACACGTGCAAGGTGTGTGCTCTACCACTGAACCACAACCCCAGCCCACAGTGTAATTTTTCAAAAAAACAATTAAAAATAGAACACAAAATTCTTTTAAACCAGATAAATTTTAGGAAAATTTTGCAAAATGAAAAGCCACAAGGGGGCTGGGGATATAATGCAGTAGTATAATATCGAAGCCCTGGGTTTGATTCTCTCCACCGCCAAAGGACCAAGAAGATAGCCATGAGATGGAGCCAGAGGAACTTCAGGCTGGCCTTGCTGCTCTAAGTGCAGTGCAGGACATCACCAGTCAGCATTATTATGGTAAGTCTCCATCTCGCCAGGATGCAACAGGGAGATGTGAGACTCAGGGCATGGTAAATCAAAACCATGACAGGCACAAACCGACGGCCAGCTCTGTGTCAGATTTTAAAAGGATTGTCCAGGAGCTCCTGTACCTGCTGCCCTTTCATCACAGCAACACAAAAGCGCTAGTCATTCATAATCCCCCCTGAAGGTCACTCCCATAAATATAGGTTCAGCCTCTTTGTGCTGCCTGCTCAAGTGGGCACAGCAGGCCCAGGACAGTAACAGATATGTCTTTGAACCACAACACTCGAGAGCAAGAACTGCTTGGACAGCACTGCTGTCACTGGTCAGCTGGCAACTCCCTCTACACACTCACCTCCAGTGGGACGCAGTGCACACATTTCCCCAGGGGGCCGTGGCGGCACCTGAGGAGAACAGAGGCAGAGAAAGGCACAGCAGTGTGCGGGTTACTTCCTCCCACATGCTTTATATCCAAAATGTGTACCACACTTCAATAAAATGCTGCCCCACCCAGGAGGGATTACTTTAAGTAATTCCAAAATTCATGTTTTAATTCTAAAACATGAATACTTGTAATAGTTTACTATGTGTTTTTATGTGCTATTAGAAAAAAAAACAACCAGCAGAACAAATCTATAATTTCATAGAATCTAACCACTTAAAACAGCACTAACAAAAAATGAAAGTAATGCTTGGCATGTAGGAAGCCCAGGATTCAATCCCTAGGACACAAGCAAGTACACATGCACTTGCATACACACACACACACACAAGGATTTAAAGTCAACTTAAGTCAATAAAAATGTTAAAAAGAAGAAAACTAGTACTACACAAATATGGCAAAAACCCTAAAAGTGGTGCATTAACCCAAGTTGGTAAAATACCCACTTCATGCACATTTGGAAACACAAAGGATGTATGGTCCCAGGGTTCTGGACACTTACAGCCAAAGAGACCTCAGAAGCTCAACACATGTAATACAACGCAAAAATGTGCTTGTTTAGGAGGCAGTGGTGAGGCGGCTGGGAAAGTCAAACTGTCCCATGGGGGCAAAGCCAATTCCACTAAAGGGGTCAGGATCCTTCAATGAAAATGAGCTCTGCATTTCAGAATGGAGAAGGCTTCAGTGCCTCCCAACAGCATATTTTTTTTTAGTTAGTTATACATGACAGAGGAGTGCACTTACATTTTGATATATCATACATAGGTGAGATATAACTTCTCATTTTTCTGACTATACATACTGTAGAATCACATTGGTCATACAGTCACATACATACATAAAGTAATAATGCCTGTTTCATTCTATTCCCAAAGCACATTCTTACTGATGACAGGTCAGAATTAACACACTGCATGCACATACACTAAAAGATCTCGAACAAAGCCATGAGGGCCCAGATCCTGAGGGAGTCAGCACTGGACCCTGGCAGGAACCAGAAGGGGTGTACTGCCCAGTAGCTCCAGGCAAACTGCAACTGAGCAACATTGGTGACTCTCTCACATAAGACACAAAAGCAGGCTGGGTTGTGGCTCAGTGGTAGAGCACTTGCCTCGCATGTGTGAGGCACTGGGTTCAATCCTCAGCACCACATAAAATATAAATAAATAAAGGTATTGTGTCCCTATACAACTAAAAAAAATTAAAAAAAAAAAAAAAACACAAAAGCTGCTAATGCAGCACCTGGAACCTCAACATCTATTTCAGTATCAGCACCCCATCACATTTACAGGGTGATACATTTAAAGAGTTCACTGAAGGGCTGGGGCAGGGACTCAGTGGTAGAGTGCTTGCCTGACGCAGGTGAGGCCCTGGGTTCAATCCTCAGCACCTCATAAAAAATAAATAAAGGTATTGTGTCCATGTACAACTAAAAAAAAAAAAAATTAAAAAAAGAAAAAAAGCGAGGCACTAAGCAAATCAGTGAGACCCTATTTCTAAGTAAAATACAAAATAGGGCTGGGAAAATTGCTCAGTGGTCAAGTGCCCCCAAGTTCAATCCCCCCCAAAAAAATTTACATGGAACATATTCTGAAGTTTCAACTGATGAAAAGCTAAAAAGATAATATGAAGTAAACTTTAATCTGAAAATACATGGTCAAACTCAAAACCTCCTACCAGACACACACACAGGACATGTTATCAGCAGCGTTTCCTTTAATGACCCAGTAGACCATGGTGGGGGCTCCACAGAGCACTTACAGCTGTGGGTCCCGGCTTCTGTAAATCTTCCCATCCTGCTTGCTGAGGTACTGATCAATCTCATCCTCCACTACGTTGGGGGCTCCAAAGCCTTTTAACCTTAGTGAAGTTGACGTCTCCATTTCAGATGAGGGTCCAGCAAGGCTCGAGGGAAACAGGAACAACAAATCGCCATGTCTGTTCAAAAAAACAAAAAGCAGAAGCCGTCCTGTACACCACCTGGCTGTGCCCATCAACCTGGATATGCAAACTCTGACATCTTCAAAAGGCAACTGTCACTGTCCTGAACTCCTACATCACAAAGTTTCCAAAAGTAAGAGACCATAATTAATTTTTTTTTTTTTGGTACTGGAGATTGAACCCAGGGACACTCTACCACATCCCCAGCCCTTTTTATATTTTATTTAGAGACAGGGTCTCGCTAAGTTGCTTAAAAACCTCATATAATTACTCAAGCTGGCTTTGAACTCACAATCCTCCTACCTCAGCCTCCCAAGCTGCTGGGATTACAGGTGTGCAACACCACACCCAGCCAAATTCTCTACATGCTTCAGCAGTAGGACCGCTGTAATATAATTTCACTTACCACTTTATTTTAGAAGCGGTGACATACACACATCTTGTGTGTGACTTTACATACAAGAATGGAGTCAACACTGTGGTCACCCAGGCCTTAGGCAGCTCCTCATATTTGTTCCATGCAGCCCCCACCTCCCTTTTCACCCTCAGCCCTCTGTTAGGGCCCGCACACCATGTGCCAGCTCAACATACACGCAGAACTGGAGGGAAGGTCACTGCTCTTCAAGAGGGCACCACTTTCACATCATACTCTTTTCACCCAACACCCCTCACAAAAGATGCTCCTATCCAATCGTGACTTCAGATGACTTCTTAATACTCCCTATAACATGAGAGACACTTCTGCCGCCCACCGACGTCCACAAACAGATGCCATGCGCCTCCCCTCCCACAGGGGTGGCTCCAAGAAGCAGCTCTTTCAAGTCTGCTCCCAAGGCTGCTGCTATAAGCCTCATTTTCTACAGCAATGGCTGGTATCTGTCACTCTGTGTGTAATGGACAGACACACACGGTCACCTGTGGAAGCTGAATAGAGACCAGTGAGCATTTCAACTCACAGGCTGTTCACAGTAGCTCTGCGGGTCACGTGGACCAAGGTGCCGCACAGCACTGAAACAGGGCCAGCCCTGAAGAGAAGCTGCATGAACCACCTGGCAGACACTTAGCTATCTAGGAGGACAGGAAAGACGATTGACAGGATGGCCCACCACAGCACTGAGGAGCAACCTGAAGGGAGAGCAGTGGCCAGGAGAGCTAACCCCGAGGATACATGCACTGCAAAACACGAAGGAGCCGCTCTGGCCTTGGCCTTGCTCTATAACTCAAGGGTGACAAAACTACCAACTTGTAATCAGAGATTTCTGTTTCTAACAGCACATTAAGAAGTCCTAAACAGCCTCCAGCTACAAAGTCCTGGCCCAGACTTGAGGTAAATTTTAACAAATATACCCTAAAAACAAACTGAGCTCTCAAGAAAGTAAAGGAAATCCCCAGGGGTCCAAAATCCAGCAGTACAGCCAACAAAACCAGGAGATACAATTCAGAGCTGCCGCAGGGCCAAGGCTGTGATCAGGAACTCAGGGTTTTGGGCCTACAGTCATTCAATGAACAACAAGAGACAGGCCATGAGCCTCCCTGCCCCAGGTGGGCTGCTGAGCCTGAAACTTCCATGTGAAATCAGAAGGACATCTGAACAACTGGGGAAAGCCACAGGCTCAAAACACAAAGAGAAATCTTGCCTGCCTCCCTCCACACAGTATGGAAAAAGCCACCTCCAAGGGTCCCAGGGGTAGTGGGCCATGCATCCTGGAAGAAACCTAGGCCAAAACCCAATGGTAAGAGTTGTGAGGAGTCCTGGCTCCACAGGTCCCCTTGTGCCCACAAAAATAAACAGGAGCCTTCTCTGCAAAAAAGCCATTAAACTCTTAGAATTCCCCAAGATGAAGTTTGGTCAAATATAACCTCTAAAACTAAAACCCCACAGACACAAAAGAAACAAGCACTCTGAGCAAGCATGGGCAGAGATGAAGATGACAGCACAAAACTGAGAGGTAGGCCAAGGACTCAGTGCTTGAATCGAAACACGCAGAAGCAAAATGCAAAGAGCAAAAGAGAAATTTTCTGGAAGGAGTTGTGGACAGCATGGCCCTGAGCATTTGATACCAACAGACAGAGAGGAAGGAAACCAGACTTTGAAACAGAAGTGAAGACGGCCAGGCACAGGGGACTCCAGCTACAGTCCCAGCGCTCGGGAGGTTGGCAGGAAGATCGTTTCAGCCCAAAAGTTTAGGGCCAGCCTGGGCAACAAGATGATCCTGGGTTTGTTTGTTTTTAAAAAGGTAAGACCCTGTCTCAAGATAAAAAATAAAAAGGGCTACCCCAGAGTAGCTGCAGCACCCTCCATCTTGACCTGCGTGTGATGGTGCCCACCCAAAGAGAGGCTGAGGTAAAAGGATGGCAAGTTTGAGGCCAATTTGAACAAGCCCAAACACATCAACACACACTGCCCTAGGCTTCAGCACCTAATTAAATAATAAAAAGGGGAGTGGCAGGGATGTAGCTCAGTGGTAAAATGCTTGCCTGGTATGCATGAGGCCCTGGGTTCAATCCCCAGCACCATTAAAAAATAATAATAATAATAAAAGGAGAGGAGGGAGAAACACCAAACAATGAAAGATATGGGAGGTGGACAGTAGCACAGATAGGACAAAAGTGGCCATGAATTAATTGTCCCTCAAGCTGAGGGAGGGGACTATGGATTCCTCCACGTATTCTGTTTACTTTTACATACGTTTAAAATGTTACATATTATAACAAGTTGGTCTTGGAGCTGGGACTGTGGCTGTCGCAGAGCATTTGCCTAGCATGTGTGAGGCCCTGGACTCAATTTCCAGTCCCTCCCCATCACACACAAAAAGCTGATCTCATAGAAGTGGACAGTAGAATAATGGTTACCAGACTCTGGGGAAGAGCAGGAGGGAGGGATGGGGAAAGGTGGGTCAAAAAACCAGAAGAAGGTATTTTAAAAGTTCTGATCATAAAGAAATCATCCATATTTGAGAAGCTAGACATACTTACCTTGAATTGAATGATACAATGTATATATACAACAAAACCATACATTTCATAAGCGTGTACAATTTTTTATGTCAACTTAAGAATTTTTTTTCAAGTTTTACATTTAAATAGCCAGTTACAGTGGCACATGCCTGTAATCCCAGCAACTCTGGAGACTGAAGCAGGAGGATCTCAAGTTTAAAGCCAGCCTCAGCCACTTACCAAGGCCCTGAGCAACACAGCAAGACTCTAAGGGTTGACGGTTGAGGGTATGGTTCAGTGGTCAAGTGCCCCTAGGTGAAATCTTCAGTTCAAAAGCAGCTGGAAGGAGCTGAACATGGTGGTGCCCACACCTGTGATTCCACATATGCGGGAGGCTGAGGCAGGAGGATTACAAATTCAAGGAAAGCTTTTCAGCAACTTAGCAAAACCTTGTCTCGAAATAAAATTTAAAAGGCCAGGAATGTAGCTTGATGGTAGAGTGCCCCTGGGTTCAATCCCCACTATAGTCCAAAAAAAAAACAAACAGCAAGAACAAAAAATATACACCAGCTAGAAAGGAACTCCGGTTAGAATCACAGTGCACTCTGAGCATCAGAAATGGAGCCAGAAGACAGTGGAGAAAGATCTATACAGAGCCTCAAGAAAGTCAAGACCACCATTAGAAACATGGACGAGGGGACTGGGGCTGTGGCTCAGTGGCAGAGTGCTTGCCTAGCACATGTGAGGCACTGGATTCGATCCTCAGCACCACATTAAATAAATAAATAGATAGATGGATGGATAGTTAAATAAATAAATAAAGGTATTCTGTCCATCTACAACTAAAAGAAAGAAATCATGGATGAGGTCCTCCATCCCAGCAAGCAGGCTGGTGAGGTGTAACTGCCGCACACAGCTGCCTCCAAGGTCCTTCCCTCTGGACAGGCAACTGAGTGTGGACAGGAATCCAAGACAATAACCCTCTCCTTGGTGACACACAACCAGAACCTGCTCAACCACATCAGCTCAACCGAGCCCAGAGCAGGGGATGATGCCTGTGACGGCAGCTACTTGAGAAGCTGAGGTAAAAGGATGGCAAGTTTGAGGCCAATTTGAACAAGTCAGAGGGAACCTATCTCAAAAAAACCCAAAGCAATAACAAACCCACTCAACAGGCGACCCAGTCTGAGTGCTTCACACCTGCAGAGCAACACACCACCTATAGTGCTAGCAGTCAGCAGGACCATAACTGAAGTAGTGAGGAGATAGGCAAGATCTGGGCAGCCCCAGGTCGATCAGAAGTGGTGATTCCTCCCGTTCCCTGTGTTCTCCTAGGTGAGCACTTACTTGATTTTTAGCAAGTGGAGGGATTTGCTGGACGATGCCGTTATCTCCCCAGTCTTGTTTCTATTGATGTACACTGAGAAGCCATTGTTTTGGAAGCCAAACTCCTTTGCAACCTACAACAAGCCCCAAAACAACAGAGATTTAGTAAAATGTTTCAATTTCACTATACGCAACCCCATCCATCAAACACCACTGAAGAGTCTGATACAGCGGTGCATACCTATAATCCCAGCAAACAGGAGGCTGAGGAAGGAAAACTTAAAGTTCAAGCTCAGCCTCAACAATTCAGTAAGCCCTGTCTCAAAAGAAAATATAAAAAGGGCTGGGGGTGTGGCTCAATGGTCAAGCACCCCTGGATTCAATGCCTAATACCAAAAAAAGAGCTTGAAACGAGCAAGAGTCACAGCCATGAGTGAAGAGATTAATTTCTACTCTGAATCAACTATAAAAACTCAATTCAATTGTGAAACCAAACTACAGAGAGAAAATAAGAATGCAAAATACTGCAAATTCAGTAAGAAATATCCACTAAGCCAGGCATTTTGTGAGATACTGGGAACATTCATCCATTCATTCAACAAATATGAAACTCCTTCCTGGGCTAAAGTTCTGGGTGCTGAGAACACAACACTGAATTTAAAAAGACAAGGTCCCTCCCTGCCATCAGGGATCTTACCGTCAGATGGGGCAGACTGAGATAAGTGGTGACACAAAAAGAGAAAGGAACCTTTCTAGAGGTGACATAAAACTACATGATCTGAAGATGTAATGAAAGAAAACCAAACAGAACTTGAGGCAGCCACAGGACAGTCACAAATGACCACCAGGAGAAGAGTGAGGATAAGGCAGAGAAGTTCAAGAGAAAGTGGTCACCAGGCAAGGTGGCACCCAGGGGGATGTAGCTCAGTGGTAAAACACCTCGGGCTAAATCCCCAGCAGCAACAAAAAAGAGAGAAGAATGGCCAAAAACCAAAGTTAAAAAAACATCAAACAACAAATCCAGGATGTTCAGAAAACCAAAGTAGGATAAATATAAAGAAAATCATTGCTGGGCACGTCAAAGACAAACCAGTGAATCCCAGAAACCAGTGGAGACCAGAAAATGATGGAACATCTTGAAATGGGGAAATAAAAGCCTGGTGAATCAGAATTCTCCATCTGATGAAAACAACCCTCAAACAAGGTAAAATGGAAACAACTTTAGGTCAACAAAACCTCAGAGTGCCACCAGCAGGTCCAGATAGATCAGGCTAAGGAGAAACACCAGACAGAAGCAGACCGGGAGAGTACACAGGAAAAGCAAGCAGGATGGGGATTATGAGGATAACTCAGAACTACCACATGGAACTACCCCACTAAACAAAATGATGTGCCTGGTTAAAAAAAGACTCATCACGGAAATTCTGACAAAAAATGATGCAGGTCAGGAGTGACTCCCGGTAGGAGCTACACAGGCTTCTCCAAGTCAGCTGTAGTCTTGTCCACAATTAATACTTGTTCTGCCTGTTGCTCTTTACCAACAACTGACATCCTACAATATGCTATTTCCACCCCCCCCCATGAGAGCTATATTGACCAGGCTGGCCTCAGGCTCCTAGACTCAATTAATCTTCCTGCCTCATGCATGCTGCTGATCCTGGCCTTTTTTTTTTTTTTTAATATTTATTTTTTAGTTGTAGTTGGACACAATAACTTTACTTATTTATTTTTACATGGTGCTGAGGATTGAATGCAGAGCCTTGCACACACTATGCACACGCTCCACCGCTGAGCCACAACCTCTGCCCTGTACCTGGCTTTTAAGATGGAATTAGTGATATAAACTTAATTAGGACAGGCATGGTGACAAGCACCTATAATCCCAGCTACTCGAGAGGCTGAGGCAGGAAGATCTCAATTTTGAGGCTAGCCTGAGCAACTTAGCAAGACCCTATCTCAAAATAAAAAATAAAAAAGGGCTGGGGATATAGCTCAGTGGTGGAGCACTTGCTCACCATGCATAAGACCCTGGGTTCAACCCCCAGTACCACACATACATTGAATCCAGGACCATGTGTATGCTAGGCAAGCACTCTACCACTGAGCTTGCTCTTTTTTTTTTTTTTTTAAAGAGAGAGAGAGAAATTTTTAATATTTATTTTTTAGTTTTCGGCGGACACAACATCTTTGTTTGTGTGTGGTGTCGAGGATCGAACCCGGGCCACACGCATGCCAGGCAAGCGTACTACCGCTTGAGGCACATCCCCAGCCCTGAGCTTGCTCTTTTATAATAAGACCCCATCTCAAAATAAAAAAGACCCGGGTACCTTTTGGGGTTTTCTTTTTTTGGGGGGAGGGGTTACTGAGGATTGAACTTAGGGGCACTGGATCACTGAGCCACATCCCCAACCCTATTTTATATTTTACTTAGAAATAGGGTCTCACCGAGTTGCTTAGCACCTTGCCATTGCTGAGCTGGCTTTGAACTCACGATCCTCCTGTCTCAATCTCCTGAGTCACTGGGATTACAGGCGTGCGCCACCACACCTGGCAGAGCAGCCCCTTTTTATTTTGAGACAGCGTCGTGATAAATTGCCCAGGGTGGCCTTAAACTTCAGATCCTCCTGGGACTTCGATCCTTGCTGGAATCACACCCAGGTGTTTCACATGACTCACTTTCTGTGCTCATACAGAAATGTATATGCCTTTAATTTCCCTGAAACACAGTGGAATCATTCTACAATTTTTTTTTTTTTTAGTTGTAGTTGGACACAATATCTATTTCACTTATTTATTTTTATGTGGTGCTGAGGATCAAACCCAGGGTCTTGCATGTGTGAGGCAAGCGCTTTACCGCTGAGCCACAACCCCAGCCCTGAAGGACAACACAGAATAGAATCATTCTACACATTTTTAACAATTACCCTTTAACAATTCCCCTCCAAATTTTCATTTTCATAAATATTATTCCTGCAAAATACTTTGGCTCTTGGTCCTACATTTTAAGCAGTGATCAGTTGTGACCAAGTTGTGTATTATAGCAGTGGTATACTACTATAATTCCAGCAAATCAGGAGGCTGAGGCAGGAGGATCATAAGTTTGAGGCCAATCTGAGCAACTTAGCAAGACGCCTTCTTAAAAAAAAAAAAAAAAAAGCTTAAGAAAGAGAGGAAATGTGGAAAAGAGAAAACACAGGTGGGAACAGTTGGGGGGTGAACAATGAACAAGACCTTGGACCTTGAAAGGTAAATGCTCAGCCTGAGTGATCTGGGTGGCAGCTTAAGGTAAATGCTCACACCTTTTTCAAAAATGTTGCAGCTGTTTCTCTCTTTGTTGCTGTGATCCGCTTGACCCCATCTGGAGACTGGACACGAATTATCTGTTATAAATGACACAAGACAGTTAGTGCACAGCCTAGTGAGGCCTGATTTATTACCAAAACTTACATTTGCAGTCACTGAAACTGAAAACCAAATCCTGCCATCCCCTCAATACCCAATTCAAATCTTCCTAGGAGGAAGCAGAGGGATGAGGTTCATTAACACACAGAGCAGTCTAAGAGAAATCCTTAAGAGTTTCACCCCCAAAAATACAAGTTCAATATTTAATCTTTATTTATAAAGGTACATCTGAAATCTTCTCTCCTCAAACTTAGGAGGCACACACACTTCTTTTTTTTTAATATTTCTTTAATTATTGATAGACTTTTTATTTATTTATACGAATAAACTCATTTCCTCACACATGCCAGGCAAGTGCTCTAGTCTGAGCCCCAGCTCCTGTCACGCTGTCTTTTTTTTTTAATAATACCTTTATTTTATTTATTTTTATGTGGTGCTGAGGACCGAACCCAGTGCCTCACACGTGCCAGGCGAGCGCTCTACCACTGAGCCCCAACTCCAGCCCCAGCCCAGGAGGCACACATACTTCTGCATTAGCACAGAGTGACATGAAAGAGCTGGGTGTGATCCCAGCAAGGATCAAAGTCCCAGGAGGATCCCAAAAACTCAAAAGACCCACCACAAACTATGAATGACTGGATTCTTTTTTATTTTTTGGTGGGGGGATATGATACCTTTATTTTAAATATTTATGTGGTGCTGAGGGTCAAACCCAGTGTCTCACACATATGAGGCAAAAGCACTACCACTGAGCCTCTCCCCAGCCCTGTTTTGTATTTCATTTAGAGACAGGGTCTCACTAAGTTGCTTAGCACCTCGTGGTTGCTGAGGCTGACTTTGAACTTGCGATCCTCCTGCCTCAGCCTCCTAAGCTGCTAGGATTACAGGCATGTGCCACCACACCCAACAAATAACTGGCATCTCACTTTGTTATATGCATAGACATTAATTAGGCTGACAAATATAAGAATCACAGAAAGCCTAATTTATTTAACAAAAAGAGTGAAGTTAAAGAAATTAAGATCTTAAACACCACTGTAAACTTTGGGGGGTTTTTAATATTTATTTTTTAGTTATAGGTGGGCACAATATCTTTTATTTTTATGTGGTGCTGAGGATCGAACCCAGTGCTTCATGCATATTAGGCAAGCGTTCTTCTTCTGAGCCACAACCCCAGCCCCAAACTTTAGGTTTTTAAAAACATTTTCATAGCAAGCTGGAAAAGGATAGAAGGACTGCCCAGCTACTGGACAAGGGCATTATTTTCTGATTTTTATGTGATCAAGCCCTTCTGAGGGTACATTATGCTGCCACTGTGCCAGCTCCCATTCTAGTTAGGGAGCATGAACTGGCATGCCCTGCTGCAAACAGGGCAGCTCTTGCCAAACCCCCTGAGGGGTGGGAGGGGAGACATAGGAACATGCCAGAAAACGCAAACCTTGTATTCTTTCCTCTCTCCTCTCAGCAGGCACTATACTTAAAAAAAAAAAAAACCTGTTGCAGAAGAAAAAGTCAAAAGACATTGTCCAAAAAAAGATTTCCAAGGATACTCTATAAAACATCAGAGTGGATTAAGGTCTATTGGACTTTGTCTATTCCACTGGAACTAATTAATAATAACATAGACTCTCCTATACAGAATGACCTTCTCATTTTTTAATAACTTTCATTTGGCTTTGCAGCATTTGGGTTTAACAAAAAACAAGCATAACTTGTACTGAGGAATATACTGGCTTAGGCCCTGACAGCTACAAAGCAAAACACAGAGAAGAGACAGACCTGGCCACAGCCTCTTAGTAACTTAGGTTTCCCTGTTTGTGAGAAAATTAGGCTGAACTTAGTGGCACATGCATACAGTCCCATTTGCTCAGGAGGCTGAGTATCACCTGAATCCAAGAGTTTGAGACCAGTCTTGGCAACATAGATAGATTGTGTCAAAAAAAAGAAAATGAGCCAGGTGTGTTGATGAACACATATAATCTCAGTGACTCAGGAATCAAGGCAGCAAGATCATAAGTTTGAGGCCAGCCTGGGCAACATAACAAGACCCTATCTCAAACTAATATAAAAAGTGCAGGGGCTGTAGTTCAGTGGTAAAGCGCCCTGGGTTCAATCCCCAGTATTATAAAAAAATTTCAAAAAAATCAGCCCAAAAATCTTCATAAAACTCATTTTTCCCACAGGGATTTTCAAGAGACTTCCCTTTAAATTAAAAAAAAAAAAAGTTTTTAAAGTTCTAAACTCAATGTCAGAAGAAAGGTCAACTTTAATCCCTCACAACCTGAGAGACTCTATTACAGACACACAAAGCTATCTGTGGGAGCCCAGCCTACATTCACTAGTGGAAAATGGTCTTGCCTGTACAAGGTTGCTTTGACTCAGTAAAAAAAATTCTATTAAACTAAATATAAAGTCTGAAAGTAGATCTGTTAACCCTAACCTATTTCTAGGCAAGTCACCAATGACAGTAAAACTTTAATTTTTAAAAGGAGTGTTTCTGAGGTTTCTCTTGGAACACGAATTCATGCACCATCTGCAAGCAGGGAAACACCGAGGGGTCGGACAGGGAGCCCTAAAGCGAGCCGTAAGGACGGAGAGGCAACCCTTAGAGAAAAGCCTTAAATGCAAAAGCTGAATTTTCCCAGAGACCAAGACATCCAGAAAGAAGAGCCGAAGTGCCTCAGGATACCCGGCACAGCTGCAGAGGCTTCCCAGGGCTGAAGGCTGAACTCTGCTTTGCCACCCCAGAAATTCCGAATACTCCGTAAGGTCGACCACAACTGTCCCACCGGACTGTACCTCCCGGCCCACGTCTACGCTGGAGGGGAAACTCCCCAAGTCCACCAGCGACGGTCTCTCTGGTTTTTTCCCTCGAATTTGCACTGACATTTTTCACTTTCAGAGGAAGAGGAGCCTGGCGATCCCTAACGTCGGGCAGAAGTGAAATCACCCTTTTTTCTCACTCCTGTTAAGCCGTCGGCCGAGTCCGCCCTGCGCCGGGCAGCCAGGCCCTGGGCGCTCCCCGCCGCCGCCTTGGGCCCGGCTCTCCCCGAGGGGCCCGGCGACGGCAGGAGGGGCGCACCCGCAGGCCGCGGAGTCGCGCCGGCGCCGGCCGGGTCTCCGGAGCGCCTGCGCCCGCTGGCCTTCCCCGGTGGCCAGGACAGGGCCGGCCGGACGCCGAGCGCGGGCGCGGAGGGCCCGGCCGCGGCGCCGGCAAATCTGCTGCCTCATCCCGGCAGCTCCCGCCCGCCGCACTCACGATGCTCTCGGACATGGCGGCCGCTCCGGCCTCCGCGCTCGGGCCCCGGGCCGCCGCCGCCGCCCCTTGCCGTCCCAAGGGCCTCGCAGCCCCGGCCCCGGCCTCAGCCCCGGCCCCGGCCTCCCGCCGCCGCCGCCACCGCCGCTCCAGCTTCGCCGCCCGGCTCAGCCAGTCGCCGGCGTCCGGTGCGTCACCTAATAAACTCCGCCGGGCGCGCAGTGCGGAAACCGAGTTCCGGCCCCCACAACGGCCGCGCGCAGGCGCAGGCAGCGCCGCCGAGGCCCCGCGGCTCAACGCAGCAGGTGTCTGAGAGACGTCAGTGCGGGCGGCACAGTAAAGACCCGGAAGAGACACGCGCCGGAAATCTCACGCAAGAATAACCCTCGGTGGGTTCTACGGAGGGAAACAGCACTCCAGAGAATTTAAACCGCATTTTAGTTAATGTAGATGTTCCAGGACCGGCTTCAGTGCGGTCCACCGGCCGAGTCTTCGCTGCTCGGAGGCCTTGGTCTTGATTTCATGCTCCGTTTTGACACTTAACTTTCAGATGTCCTGGGCCCTGCGAATTTTGTAGCTAATCTCGTGTATGATTATGGGAAAAAAAAAAAGTTACGAGTCTCTGGGAGCTTTTGAAAGGTCATTCCTTTTAACCTCATTGTTCAATTTCAGATCATACTTATTTAAAAATTAAATTGTTATTCTCCTTTCCTCCCCACACCCACCTCTTAATTTCCTTGATATAGTCATTATTATCACGATGTCAGTGTTGATAACGTGTTCTCCAACTTCCACTTCAGCAGTTATTTGGCTTGTTCATCAAATCCACAAAAATGTGCCGATTGCTTTCCCGGTGTGTGGTATGACTTTTACACTGGTGATAGACCTCTGTCCTGGTAGGACTTACCAGCAGGCAGATCACCGTGCCCATCTGTAATGTCAGGTTGCAATACTACCAAAGCAGAGCAGACTGGGGACAGTGCAAGCTATCTGAAATAAGACGGGCAGGTCTGGGAGTGTAGTTCAGTGGAAGAGTGTCTACTCAAGTCCCTGTGTTTAATCACCAGCATCGAAAGGAAAAGAAAACAGAAGAAGATCAAGAAAGACCTCCCAGAAGGGGAGGTTGGAGCAGAGTCCCCGACGAAGTATGCTGGCAGGAGTCCAAGGAAGAGCAGTGGGAAGCAGCCTGAGGTGCCCTTGGGTGGTCCAGGACAATGAGGGCCAGCAAGGCAGCCAGCGGGCAGTGGGGTTGAGGGGAGGCTTATCAGGAAGAGCTTTGTCAGACATAGGAAGGCGTCGATTCTGTTCTAGGCATGGTGGGAAGCCTTTGGAGGGCTGCGAGACTTGCTTTCTGTTACATTTTTGAGGCTCTTGTGGAGGTTGAATGGAGAATGGACAGTAAGGAAGGGGCAGAAGGCTAATGCCCTGTGGTGGCAGCCAAGGACCAAAGGTGGCTGGACCCAGAATGAGCACTGAGGGAATGAGAGGACTGCCTGAGAGTCACCCACTGAAACACCAGCCAGAGCCCAGTCATTGGGTTTGTTGGGATTCCTGCTGGGGGAGCAGCTTGGCGGGCTCTAGATGTGTGGGTTGTCAAGATGGAGGACACATCTGGTGAGGTGCTTGACACAGCGCTATGCCAAGTCTTAACACAAATAATAGGGTTTTTTTAGGTGCTGGGGATGGAACCCAGGGCCTCGCACATACTAGACAATCTTGCTCTACTGCTGAGCCACAGCCCAGCTCAACACAGAGAATGATTTTGAGCACATTTTGAATAAAGTCCATCTTGTTTGAATGATGTTGTGATTCTGCACTTTCTCAACCACCTAGAATCTGTCTGACCTCTCCTTCCGTGTCTACTTCCCACTCTCTCCTGTCAGTTATAAATTGGGAGGGGTGGAGTACTGGGGAATGAACTCAGGGGCACTTAACCGCTGAGCCACATCCCCAGCCCTGTTTTGTATTTTATTAGAAACAGGGTCTCACTGAGTTGCTTAGCACTTCCTTAAATTGCTGAGGCTGACTTTGAACTTGCTATCCTTCTACCTCCACCTCCTGAGCCTCTGGGATTACAGGCGTGCACCACTGCACACAACCTATGTAATTTACAGTGTTTTTAAGCTTCATCCATGTCATAGCATGTCAAGAACTCTTTTTTATTTATTTATTTATTTATTTATTTAGTAGAGCTGAGGATGGAATCCAGGTCTTTGTACATGCTAAGCAAGTGTTCTATCACTGAGCCACACCTGAACCTGACAGTAAATGTTTTACATAGTGGAATTATATAAAATGTGACTGGAGCCAGGCTTGGTGGCACACACCTGTCATCCCAGCATCTTGAGAGGCTGAGGCAGGAGAAGAGCAAATTCAAGGCTAGCCTCAGCAACTTAGCAAAGCCCTAAGCAATTTAGCAAGACCCTGTCTCAAAATAAAAAAATAAAAATAATGTGGCTCAATGGTTAAGCACCCCTGGGTTCAATTTCAAATACCAAAAAATAAGAAAGAATGTAATGTGTGACTGGAGGGCAGACTACTGCTCCCTGGACTGCAGAGGAGGCCTACATGGAGGAGATAGTCTAAAGCTGGCTGAGAACATGGGAGAGCTCTTGCCAATCATGACAGTGCAAGAAGGGTACTTCAGGGATGACCAAAGTCAAGGCACCCAGGTGCGGTCAATGGGGCCATCAAACAGTCCATTTGGCTGGATTATAAAGTGATGACCAAGGGCAATGGTGGTGGACCCTGGGTTCAATCCCCAGTACTTCAAAAAAGAACAATGGTGGCTCTGAAGTTCCAGGAGAGGAGGAGCCTTGAATGGCAAAGATAGAAGCCCATGGTGGGGTGGGGGGCTCGGGATGTGCAACAGATCCGCAGGCCACCCTTCCTCCTGCCATAAAAGCACATGGGCAGGAGGCTCCTTGACACCCCTCCCCTGAGGCTTCCAGAGGACCTGTGGGACCATCATGATTACTTTGAAAAGCTCATTTCCACCTCCCACACCCCAAAAAGCCCAGGGAATCCCGGGTGTGCCTAGAGCTGGTGGTGGGTGGGGATCCAGTCTTGAGAGCCTCAGAATATACTTTTTTTTTTTTTTTAAAGAGAGAGTGAGAGAGAGAGAGAGAATTTTTTTAATATTTATTTTTCAGTTCTCGGCGGACACAACATCTTTGTTTGTATGTGGTGCTGAAGATCAAACCCGGGCCGCACGCATGCCAGGCGAGTGCGCTACTGCTTGAGCCACATCCCCAGCCCAGAATATACTTTTGTCCACATGGTAAATATGTGCCCAGGCTTATCCCAGGTGCAAGGACCCAACAATGACCCTGACAAAGTCCTGCTCCTGAGAAGCTCAGAGGGTGGAACTGTAAACCTGGTACCTTACAACCGAGAAGGATGTAACTGACAAGTAGCTCTTCCTTCCTTGCAATGCATATGCTGGGGAAATAAATTGGCACTTAGACTCTGGTGGTCCACTGGGATTGGTACTGTGAACCAATTTCTGTGGGTCTGATCTCCTGGGGAGCTGAGGAAGCAGCCAGTGAAACTGCAAAACTGAAACCCATAAAAAAAAAAAAGGGCCCTCGGTCAGAGCCACGAGGCACACACCCCGGCAGCTCTACTCATCAGGCACCTGTGAAGAGCTGAGGGCATCCGTAAAGCCAGGCCAAGAATTCAGGGCCAAAGGGCTGGGGACATAGCTCAGTTGGTAGAGCGCTTGCCTTGCGTTCACAAGGCCCTGGGTTCAATCCCCAGCACCTAAAAAAAAAAATAAATGGGTTCAGGGCCAAGAAGAAAGACCATCTGCCCCTGCACAAGCAGGGGCCGCTCTAACTCTAGAGTGTGACTCCTCACATGATCCCACTGTGACTCGGGCTCACAGCTCCCTAGTCCCTGGACTCCACAGCTTGCAGAGCAGCCCAGGAGCACAGTGGCACCGCAGAGCCAGCAGCCTGGGCTAGCTCCCGTGCTGAAGGATTTTTCTCCTGGCACAGGGGATGGAAGGAGGGGAAAGGAGCCCCTTGCTGTCCCAGGTAAGCCAGTGCCCATGGCCTCTGGGGTGGAAAGTTTCCCCCTGAATCCCCTAGCAGGGTTGCCCAGCTCCCAACCCACCCAGCCTTGTGTGCTGAGACCTTTTTTGGGCAGACGCCAGAGGACAAGCTGCCGAAATTAGGGTTGGGGGCTTCACTAATCAGGTGCCAGCTCCCTGCCCACTGCTGTGGTTCTCTCAGTCTGATGCCAGCCTCTGGCAGGTCTTGTGGCCCTGGGGGCAAGTCTGGCCCAGCGCATAGCAGAAGGGGAAGACAAAGATTCCTTGAAGCCAATTGTGGATGCCCACTGCCTCAGAGAGCACCAGTCCAGCCAGCTGGGCTCTAGCAGCCTGTCTCTTTGCTCCTACTGATTTGCAGGGACCCCGGGGAGGGGGTAAATAATTCTCTTCAGCTCCGCTCAAGTTTGAGTACACAGGTCTCAGTGCAGTCAGACAGCTTCGCCCTGGTAGCACCGTTTGGCATGGGATCCTGGTCCAGGCTCCGGGCCACAGCTTCTTAGTTCTCACCAGCAGAACTGGACACTTGAGGGGCTTCCCTCACCCAGCAGAGAGGCTAGGAAGCCCCTCTCATGCCTGCCTGCTTGGCTGAGCACCCTGCTAGAAGGCCAAGTGTCCCCTTGGAAGGCACTGCCTCTTACAGATGACCTTCCCAGTTTCCTGACTACCTTTCTCCCTGCCCTGGGAACCAGGCAGACAGACCCTGGCCTGTCCCTTCCTGCATCTTCTACCACAGGGCCCATCTAGCATCCACACTTGGTGAGGGTTCAGCTGATGAAGCAACCGTATAGATCCTGGGATGTAAGAACTGGTTTCAGAGGGGGAGGCAGGAGGGCAGCCACTGGGACCGGCCCCTCTCTTTGCGGGCCTGCCTTTCTTGGCCTGGGTGAGGAAGCCCCCTTTGTGACTACACAAAGTCACTGCTGACCTAAACAGATCTGTTTCAAACACAGAAAAAATAGCCTTGCCTGCCATGTGCCTGACTTACAAAGGTCAGGCCCGGGCAAGGCCCAAGTCAGCCCCTGAATTGCACAAGTATGCAGGGAAGGGGAGAAAGTGCATTTATTGAGCACCACCCTGATGAATCTTTACTGCAGACCTTTTAGGGTATGGTCATTGCTCTGTTCTAAAGGAGGCTGGGCCCACACAAGCAGCAGACCAGGACCCTTGCTGTCCCTTCTACTACCCAGCCCAGAAGGACAAGCCTAAAGGCCCCCATGCCTCTTCTCTCCCGTTCCCTCCACCATCCAGCTTCCTGGTCCGCCCTGACTCCTGCTGCTGAGGCCTCACCCCTTGCTGACCATCATGAGGTCTTGCCAGCAAGGTCTACCAGCTCCTCTTCCCTCTGCAGGATGCTGCCCACTGGGAGCCTCCCGTCCTCACAAACAGATCACCCACCACAAGCCACACTGTTCCACCTAGGGAGGACCAGGTGGGGGCCTGGAGTCGCCGCCGCTGTCCTTCTGGGGCCAAGCACCAAGGCTGGAAGAAAGGCCTGGGGGGAGGCCCAGCCCCCTCCCTCCCCATGGGGTACAGCTGCCTCAAGTATCTGACCTTTCTCTCCAACTTCCTCTTCTCCTTGCTAGCCCTGCTGGCCCTGGCTGTGGGACTCTGGGGCCTGGCTGTCAAGGGGTCTCTGGGGGGCAGTTGGGGGGGTATCGTGCCCCCAGACCCCATGCTGGTGCTGGTGCTGGGGGCACTGGCAGTCAGCACGGTGAGCCTGCTCGGCTGCCTGGGCGCCCTCTGCGAGAACAGCTGTTTACTGCGCTGCTTCTGCGGGGCTGTCCTCTTCTTCCTGGTGCTCGAGGCCATGGCAGGGGCCCTGGTGGCAGCCCTCTGGGGCCCACTGCAGGACAGGCTGGAGCACACCCTGCAGGTGGCCATCACCCACTACCAGGACAGCCCAGACCTGCGCTTCCTCCTTGACCAAGTCCAGCTGGGGCTGCGGTGCTGCGGGGTGGCATCCTACCAGGACTGGCAGCAGAATCTGTGAGTCCTGGCCTGGGGGAGGAGGGGCACGGCCGGGGGCTCACACTCACCTACATGTGCTCACATGTGCCCACACACTGTGTGCACACACTCACAGGTTCACAGGGCGCACTCCTGGGCTTTACATGTGTATAAGCATATGCACTCATGTGTCCTCAGCCACACACTCACCTCCAAAAAGTTCACACATGAATGTGCACCCCCACCTGTGAAGTGCAGGGGTACCTGACGGTCTCTGGGCCACTGGCTCATGGGCCTCCTTAGTCCTGGTCCAGACAGGGCTTTGCAGAAACAGGGTCCTTATGGAGAAACCACACCAACAGACTTCACCTTTTTTCAACAGTTGGCTGTCTCAACATCAAAAGAAAGTAACTTTCAGGTTAACTCAGGATGTCACCCTAGTTTATGACTCCACAGCTTTTCCTCCTGTGTGTGTGTGTGTGTATGTGTGTGTGTGTGTAAGAGAGAGAGAGAAAGAAGGAGAGAGAGATTGAGAGAGAGAGAGAGAGAGAGAGAGAGAGAGAGAGAGAGAGATTAAACATTGTGCTGGGTGCAGTGGCAAGGGCCTATAATCCCAGCGACTAAGGAGGCTGAGGCAAGAGGAGCTCAAGTTAAAGGCCAATTCAGCAACTTTAGTGAGTCTCTGTCTCAATATAAAAAGGGCTGAGGATCTGGCTCACAGATAGAGCACCTCTGCATTCAGTCCCCAGTACCACAAAAAACAAAACCAAAACAACTGTCTGTCTGGGGACAAGATGCACTACTTTTTGTGTATGCTTCTGGGGATGGAACCCAGGACCTTGCACATGCAAGACAAGTGCCCAACCACGGAGTTGCACCCCAGGCTCAATGCAGTGTTTTGTGCACTGCTCCTGGGTATCTATTTTGTCAGCTTCCCCCAGTGCACAGACACCCTGAACAGTGCCTGTCCTCCCTGAGATACCCAGGACAGATGGCCACAAGAGAGGAACTCAAAGGACACTAATCATTTGTTCCCAAGAGTTTCTAGGACTATTTGGGCCCTTCGATGCTAAGGTGCACTGTGAGTACCCCCACACACACAGTGAGGTGCTCTCCATCGATGACTGAGCCAGCCTATGAGAAGGTGTGTGTAACCTGCAGGTCTTCTCAGCAGGGGCCCCATAGATGAGGTCTAGCCCCACAAAGCCAGGCCTGTGGGCAGGCCTCTGCATGCCCATGGGAGGCCCAGGGCCCTTGAAGACCCCCTGCACTAGTGATCCCCAACCACCTTGGGCCCCCCTCAGTCCCCGTCCCTTGTCATTGCTCAGTGCTGCCACTTCCCGTGAGATGTGCAGACTGTTCTGAAAGCCTCTGGTGGACTCTGTCCACCTTCTGCTTCAACCCTGCCTGTTCAGATGAGCTCGCAGCACCTGCGGAGGGAAGTCTCACCTCCTCAAACACTATCTGTCCATTCCGCCTTCTCACTGAACTGTCCCCTCCAGACGGACAGCCACTCTGCCTGCCTGCAAGAGCAGAGGGCTGTCAGGCACAGGGCCCCGGGAAGCTGGTGTTGTATGTGCGTGTGCAAGTGTGTGTGTGTGTGTGTGCACATGTGTGTGCATGCATGTGTTCCCATGTGGGCCTGCATTCCTGTGTGAGTGCCCGTGTGTGTGGACGTGAGTTTGAAAGCCCGCAGGAGATGTCCTGCTCAGGACTGAGCTTGGTGCACCTTACAGGTCCTTTAATTGCGACTCTCCTGGGATGCAGGCTTGCAGCCTCCCTGCGTCCTGCTGCATCCGTCCCTGGGAAGACGGGGCTTTGGTGAACACCCAGTGTGGTCTGGGGGCACTGCGCCTGGACGAGGACGCGGCGGGGCAAGTTGTGCACCTGGAGGGCTGCGGGCCTGCGATGCTGCAGTGGCTGCACAGGAACATCCAGGCCCTGGGCAGCTGTGCCATTGCCATCGTGGTGGTCCAGGGAGCTGAACTCCTGCTGGCCACCTGGCTGCTGAAGGCCCTGGCTGCTCACAAGACCGTGGAGGCTGTGGAGGCTGGTCCCCTGTGAGCACAGGTTCCTGTGTGACCTCCCTGCCAGGCAGAGCGGAGGAGAGGCTGTGGTATAGACAGGGCTCCAGGCCTCTCTCACCTGCAGGGTTGGGGGTCAGAGAAACACCCCTCCTCCCCGGCCAGGCCACTGCCCCACAGGCCTCTGGCCTCTGCCACCTGTCATCCCAAGGGCCAGCTGGACTGGCCACCTGCCCAACTGAGCTCTGGCTGCCCCAGGACCCACCTAAGTCACATTGCTCCTGGCAAAGGCTGCGGTGGCTTATGTCTGGCGTGTCTGCCTCTGGCTGGTGGGAAGAGCGCCTGGTGGGTGTTCTTGCCTCCCCCACCCTTCTTCCACTCCACACTGCCTTGCCTGTGCTCGGCCCCCAGACCCCACCCCCTCACTGCAAGCACTTCCCTGAGGTCCTTTCTGGTCCTTGGTGCCACAGAGGGTGAGGCCGGGCTTCTGCCAGAAGTCTGTTTTAGGGGAGGAGTAAGCCACTTGCTGAGGTGTAATATTCATTCAGTAAACTGCCAATCTCAAGTGTCTGCGTGAGGACTTTTATATGGTGGAGCCACCACCTGGTCAAAATGGGAAGTCCCCAGCCACCCAGACTCCCTCATCTCTGTCAGCCCTGCCCTGGCTTCATCTCCAGGGGCAGTGAAACCTGTGTCTGATGTCCTGCAAGAGGAATCACAGAGGGCACTCTGTGAGTCTCATCTGGCCACTGCTGCAGGAGGGACCTCACGACCCTCAGCCCTCCTGAGGAGGCACACAGTGCAACCATCCAGCCTCTGGGGCACGAGTGCCAGTATGGGTCCTGCTGTGTGGACCTTGCTGCTGGGCTCTGGGTAGAAGCCCCAGCTCACCCTGGATGTGTGCTAGTTGTGTGGGCACAGTCCCAGTGTAGGCTGGGGGCCTGGGTTTCCTCCCATGTGAGGTGGACACAGAGCTCCTGCCTCATGGTGTCTGATGCCAGGGGCTCTGTCCACCCCCTCCTTCTTGCTGAGGCCTGCTCTGACCACCCACATGTGTCACTGACTATGGTCCCTGGAGTAAGTGAGGGACACAGCATGGCTTGTGTGTCTGAGGCCTCCAGGCCGAGGTTCAGTGGGACAGGTTGTCCCTGGTTTTTACCCTCTCCACCAGGCCAGCCCCTCCTGCCCCACCCCTGCCTTGAGCCTTCCTCCATGCATTCCTGCCAACAGAGCCCTCACCCTGGGGTCTGACCTAACAAAAGAGGTGCCCCCAGACAAGCAGGGACATGCTCATTTTATTATGGTATGGAGACAAGAAGGGTGGGTCATTTTGGAAAGGCTGATGATGAAGGGCCTCATTCTCTCACTGCAAAGCAGGACTCCCGACACCCACCATGGCCCACCCATGCCAGCTGGAAGAGCTGAGGGGGGGTCCTCCTCACCTGCACAAAGCAGCACATGGGGCTGACAGTGGGGGACACGTGTGGGTTCTCTCTCTGTTCCAGTCAGGAGGAGGTGAAGGCTTGGGGGTGGGCAAGGGTCTCCAGGGGGCCAGCAGGGTGTCCTGGGGAGGGGGGCTCCTGGCAACTAGCATCCAGGGCCTAAGATCACCCTGCCTGGAGGTCAGGTGCCTGCTGTGCTGGGGGCCCCTGCAGGGATCCTGAGCAGGGCTCACAGCAGGCCGTGCAGAGAGTCCAGGACCCCAGAAGGTCTGGCTAGATGATGCCGTACTGGGCTAGTTCGTGCAGCTCCAGATGGTTGAAGGCCTCCCAGGGGCAGATGACTGTGATGTCTGCAGGAAGCATGTGGTCAGAGAGGATCCATAGCCCAGGAATCCCCCACCCTGTTTTCCCACATGCCCTCGTGGACAGCTGAGGGGGAGGGGCAGCAAGGATCTCTCATCCTCACGCCTGGTAAATGTGCTCCCCCGTGGGAACAGCCCCACTCAGTGGGAACTGAAGCTTGATGTTGGGAGAGGCAGGCCAGGGGGGCAGTGCCCTAGGTAAGAAGCTGGGGGAAGCTGGGGTTGCTGGGGCTGTGGGCCCCAGGCATGCCTTGGGGGGACATGGGAAACCCCTCAGCATAACACTAGCCATGGGGATACCTGTTCCCAGGCCTTCCATTCCAGGGATGTCATCCCCAAACCTGCAAGGACAGAACAGTCAGGGACAGTGGTCCGAGGTCAGGACCCAGCCCTCCCAGGAGACCAGGTCCAGGCTGGGAGCACAGTGGGCAGAGATGTGGGTCTCCTCCCCAATCTCCCACTGCTGCGCTAGGCCTGAGGGGTCCCTTCCACAAACACAGGCTGAGGCCCAGCAAAGAGGGAGTGAGCCAAGTGGTCAGGTGTGTGCCTTTGCAAGAGCATAGCATGAGGACTTTTGGGTGGGCAGAGGGCAGTGTGTTCAAGTGTGCTGGTCTGGTTGGGATGTGGCTTGTGCTTGAAGGCTGGGCGCTGGAGGCTGGGTCCCCAGAATTAGGTATTGAGAGGTGGTAGGTCTTTAAGAGGGGCCTAGTGGAAGGGGATTAGGTCAGTGGGATTAATAGGCTATAACTCTGCAGAACAGAGGAGCCTGGTGTCCCATCTCACCATGGGATCTGTCCCTATCACTGGCAGCGTTGCCATGACAGCATCCACCATACTATGATGTAGCCCCGGGGACTTTACCGGAGGCTGATTTGAGGGAGCAACTCTACCAGGAAAACTTTCAGCCCCCAGAACTGTGAGCCAAATAAACCTCTTTCCTGCATTAAGTGCCAGTCTTCCTTGCACAATGAAAAGCAGCACTTCTCCGTGTGCACGTGGGATGTGACATGATTGTGTGTGCATAGAGAGTGTGGCGGTGGGGTGCACACACATCCCTGAGGTGAGGCAGTGGCTGAATTTCTGGCTTGCTCAGAGCCTTGGAAACTGCCTGTCCCCAGTTACGAGGTGGCTGAGCCCCTCCCTAGCCCCTATCTCCCCTTCCTGGGCAGCCTGGGGGACCGCTTTCTGAGACCCCCCCCAGCTCTGCTTACCCTTGGATGCCCTTCTTGGGTGGCTTGCTCTTAAACTGCCTGGTTTGCCGCTGCTTAAATTTGGGTGGTCCTTTCCTGGGGGTAACAGGTCCTCCAACCACCCTCGTGGGTGGCCGGATCTCGGCCTTGGGTGGCTCCAGGTTCATGGCGAGGCTGGCAGAGACACGACAGTGACCCTTGGCTTCTGGATTTCCTCAGAGTGAACTGGACTCCTCATGAGGCTGAGATCAGACCAGCCAGGGGTTCTGGTCAACCCTCCTGTTCTGTTGGGGTCACAACCCACAGAACAGAGAAGTTGAGACGGCACTACCTGCCATCCTTTGGTGTGCCCAGGACAGCAGCCCCACCCCGGGAACACCTTCAGCTCCACTTAGGTATACCCCCCAGAACTTTCATTTCCCACTGGCCTTGCCAGAGGCCCCCACTGCTACACAGAACTCAGGCTGTCTCCCTGTATCCCTGGTGTTGCTGGTCTTGCTCATCCAGCCCCACACAACCAGTCCATGCCAAAACCATCCTCCTGGCCCCTCCTGGCAGGACCCCTTGTTGCCTTGGTCTCTGCAGGTGGCTCTAGAGACACTTGAGGCCTGCATCCCTCCCCTTTGCTCAGTGACTGAATCCAACCATGTCATTCTGTTGAAGGCCTTCTGGGGGCTCCTGCTAGGACTGGGATGCAACTCAAATGAGCCCTTCTTCCAAGCCTTTCCGATTAGGCTCACCAGCCTTTGCTCTGGCCACACTGTCCGCTGGCCTTTCCTTCCTGACAAATTGCCCCAGGCTGCCCTCAAGGGCTCCAGTTCCCTCTCAGAAAGGCCTACCCTGCCCACTACCCTACAGTCACTCTGTGCCTCAGGCCCTGATTTATTTCTTTACATCATATGTAAGCCCAAATTCCTGATTTGTCAATGCGAACCCGTGACTGACTATGGTCACTTGTGTGCTTTTTCTGTGTTTATTGTCAGCCCTTGGGGTTGTGACATGGAGCTGATAAACAATGGCTCACAAAATGGGAGGACAGGGGTTCCCTTGGAGAAGGAGCCATCTCAGAACCAGATCCTGTGCCTCCTGGCTCTATTACATGGAGGGACAAGCCGAGGCCTCACCAGCTCAGTGAGGCTGGCCCACTTCCACTGGCTAGGGGCCTGCTCTGGTCAGTGTCGCCCTGGCTCTGGCGTGGCTGAGCTGGCCTCTGCTGCTGTGCCTTGATGAACCATGTCCTTGAAGGCTGATGATACCCCTCCCCAGATCTGCTATCCAAGCCCCAGGGACCTTGGCCAGGGGCACCTTGGCTTTCTCTAAGCCTATTAGCACCAGAGAGAAATTCCTAATCTCCCAGGGAACTGCAAAGCCCCACACAGGGCCAGAGGAGCTGAGGCTGTGCACGTTGCACAGACAGAGGACACTGCCCATGACCCCAGGTGCCCCAGGGACTACCTTATGGGGTCCCCTTTCCTGCTCCCCCATCTTTTGGGTTGGGGTACCTGACTGCAGCCTTGGGCTACTGCTGGATGCTTTCTGGAGCTCTAGGGCTAAGACTGACCATGGCCTTGCTGTGAGGGCATGACAGGGTCCACCCAATCCCAGGGGACCTACTTTCCCTCCACGAGGCCTTGTCCCTGGGGCCAGCACCAGCCTGGGAGAAACCAGGGCTCAGAAGCCTGGTGATTCTGGTTGCGTGACCTTGGTGGTACCCATCCCTCACTTTCTAGACAGCACAGGCCCAGTCAGTCCACTTTGCCAGCCCAGGCCATGGGCAGCTCTGGGCCCAAAGGGATCTCCAACTATCAAATGCTGTTCCCATGGCAATGCTGTCTGAGTGGCCCCAGGCAGCTTAGGCTGTGGTTGGTGCCAGCCAGCTGGTTGGTCACATGGGAACTGCAGCTCCCAGACCATCACTGGACTCAGGAACACTGGCACCACCATTTGACATTGGTGGGTGTCCTCTCTGAAGGACCAGGGGAAAGGGGGATGACTCCTGAAGACACAGACCTCAGCCATGCGGGTGAAGGCCCATCACCTCTCCCGACCCCAGGGCAGATGGGCAGATGCCCAATTGCCAGGAAAAGCAGCTGGGTGTGTCAGTACTCACCAGGTGCCGGTCAGGCCTCAGGGAGCCACGGGTGCCAGGGCTGAACCTGGCTCAGCAGGGCGCTGGTCCAGCCACTTATCCTGCTGCCTTTGATCGGATTAAGACTCCTCTCTCTGACACCCACTAATGAGCCTGGAGCCCCGAGAAAGAGATCCCGCCAAGGATACCAGGGGCGGACAGAGGCACTTAGGAGCAGTTAAGGGCCTAAAAGATGGCCAGAGACCAGGAGGCGAAGTGTGGTCCTGAGCAGCCCGTGGGTGAGACTCCACCTCCAAACGCCACCGGCCTGTCTTACAGATGGCTCTGGCTCTGGCCACAATCTCTGAAGAACCTGCCTTCAGGCCCCCGATGCCTGTGTGGCCTGACCTGGCCTGTCTCCACTTCTTTGGTCTTACCCTTTGCTCCTGCCTCTTGACCCAGGATCACTGCCCTGCCCCTGGGTGATGCAGTTCCTGTGCCCCTCCCCCCACCCTGGTGCTTCTTGCTGGGCCTCTGGATCTCTGTGCCCAGGGTCACTTCTCAGGGCAGCCCCTCAAGCTGGACCAGATGCCTGTTTTGGCTAGAACTGTCCTTCCTCACACATCTTGTGCTTATTTGGATGGTTTTTGTTAACTTTTGTCTTCCACACTGGAGTGGAGCAGGCCAGGTGGCTTTCTACTAGTCCTGGGGGCCAGTCCAGTGCTAGGCACTTCACAGATGCCCAGCAGGTAGGTACCTGGAGACCGAAAAATGAAGACAATGTTGGAGCCAGTGTGATAGTCAGCAAATTCTCCAGGAGAGATCTGGCCTCACTGTGAGGGGCAAGGCCAGTGACTTCTCTTTGGGGATGTCTCACTGTGTGGTCTGACCAGACTGCCACTGTAATTCCAGAATGAGGCTGGTTTTGTATAACCTGCAGGGTAGGATGTATGTACTCCTACTTACATGTGTGCACAGTGAAAAATAAAAAAAGACCTCATCATTCAATAGATATATACATATATATGTGCTACTACATCTCAAGTCATTATTTTTTCAGCCTCCTGAGTAGAGGCGACTATAGGCAAGCACCACCATGCCATTTCCCCCTCCAAACACTTTTTTTTTTTTTTTTGTACTTGGTATCCAACCCAGGGCCTTGTGCCAGGCAAGTGCTTTACTACTGAGCTATATCTCAAGCCTTATTTTTTTTCTTTTTTAAATATTTTTTTAGTTGTAGATGGACACAATACCTTTATTTTGTTTATTTGTATGTGGTGCCGGGGATCAAACCCAGTGCCTCATGCATGGTAGGCAAGTGCTCCACCACTGAGCCACAACCCCAGCCTTTGTTTTTTTTATTTTGAAACAGGGTCTTGCCAAGTTGTCCAGGCTGAACTTGCCATTCTCCTGCCTCAGCTTCCTGAGTGGCTGGGATTACAGGAATGGGCCACTGTGCCCAGCAGAAGACTTCTTTTGTCTCTATTTTGGAGACAAACCCCCTCTATGTTGTGCACTACTGTAGGGCCACCAAATCCCACAGCACTGCCCTGTTTCTGGGCAACTTGTTTCTATTTCTGGGCCATTTCTCATTCCATATAAGGTCTGGGTTAGACCACATATTTGCCAAGTTTAGGATCTAATAGTCGTTGCACTCACGTTTCTCGAGTCCAGCAAGGACTCAGTGCTTTTGGATGGTGTGCATCAGCTGTTCAAGACAATAGCCTGAACCCACAGTGTCTAATCACCCTCTAGTGAGGCACCCCACCTTGTGGCCTCACAGTCCTATTGCCACAGATTCCTACATGAAGCTGGGATATGGAAGACTTCCGTGCAGCTACTGTATAATCCCAGCTTTCCCTAAATGATAAGCATAGACACTCAAGCCCAGTTCTAACCTGGCCACTGGCAACATGGAAATTGGAACTGCTGGTGGGAGAGGTTGGGGTGGGGAAAGTTCTATGGAATGGGGAGGGAAATGGTCAGTTAGGACCCCAAGATCAACCCCTATACTGGGCCAAAGTCCAATGGCTAGGATTGTGGCTAAGAACCAGGCTGGTGCCAGGCAGCTGGCATTGGAACTAATGCCCCAGGCCTCCCAACTACTTTGGCAGCCTCAACCTAGTGGATTTGGAAGGACTAGTTCCAAGCAGAGATCAGGCTCCTGTGGGTGTCCACAGTCTCTACCTGGTAGGACCCAGCAGGGGACTAAGAGTGGATGGAGGGATGGGCTGCCTGCAAGGATGTGATCACAGTCCCTCACAAGCCCAAGTGGCCCTTCTGCTGCTGCACTTGGAGTGTTAACCAGAGTTGGCCTTCAGCAGGACTTGGGGGATGCTGGAACTCTGAGGGAGCCTGTCACTTGGGCACTCAAATTGATGGGGTCTTATCTTACCCCTGCATGCTGGAAGGCCTGTGTTGCTTGGCAGAGGTGCAGTACCAACACACACACAGTGCTTTCTTCTTCTGTTTGCAGTACTGGGACAATCCCAGGATACTCACCACTGGGCCGAAACCCCAACTCTTTGTTTTTTCTTTTGAGACAGGACCTTGCTAAATTGCCCATGCTGTCTTGAACTTTTGATGCTCCTGCCTCAGCCTCCCAAGTGGCTGGGATTACAGGTGTGCGCCAACACACCTGACTGCACCTGCTTTCTTTGAGAAGGCAATGTAGGCCTTAGGAAAAATACAAAAGTCTCTTGTTCAACCACTAGAGAGATTTTTTTTTTTTTTAAAGAGAGAGTGAGAGACAGAGAGAGAGAGATAGTGAGAGAGAATTTTTTTTTTTAATATTTATTTTTTAGTTTTCGGCAGGCACAACATCTTTGTTTGTATGTGGTGCTGAGGATCGAACCCGGGCAGCACGCATGCCAGGCGAGCGCACTACCGCTTGAGCCACATCCCCAGCCCCACTAGAGAGATTTTATTTATTCTCAGATAAAGTCAATAAAAGAGTTCCTCCTGAGCCCATCAGATACATCAAACCCAGACAGGAGGTGTGAACAACAATCACTGCTGCTTCCTAGGCAGAAGCGGATGGACTGGCCTCTGTCCAGGGTAAGGGTGTCTTGGCCAGGCTGGCTCAGTCCCCACCTCGAGTGCGGAGCTGGATTTCCATCCTGAGGAAGGCCTTGAGGTTCTCATCGGCCACGTGCTCCTCCAGGGCAGCCAGGGCCCGCTCCCCACCATCCTGGTAATGCCGCAGCAGGGCCTCTGCATACTCTACCCACACGCAGTTGGGGCAGCCACTCATGCAGCAGTTTGTGGGAAGCTGGAGTTCAGGTGGCAGAGAGTATGGGGGTCCTGAGGGGCCCCCAAGGAGTAGGGAGGTCTTGGGCTGTTTGGTGTCTTCTGCACATGCTTGGGAGCCCCCCTCCACAAGGCCGGTCTCCAGCTTTCTGTGGCCATCACTGGCTCCCACTCCCGCATGGCGCCTGTGAAGGATGCAGCCCACACCCTGTGGATGCAGATAAGCATGACTGTGCAGGAAGCTGGTAAGGCCTCCCTGTCCCCAGGTCTGGGGGGCTTTCAGCTTTCCTGGCTCCATGTCCTTCTTAACTTCCCCATTTTCTGCATGACCTCAGACAAATTATTTCACCTTTCTAGACTCAGTTTTCCCATACCTAAGCCAGACAGAATGGTTGGTGTGAGGACTGAGCTCAGAGCTCCGCACCGGGTGTGCACTCCAGTAGACAGGGCAGGGGAGGGGTGGTGACCCCAGCTCAGACCACTAGCTGAGAAGTCCTGGACTGGAATGGGGAGACCCCAAGCTCCTGGCCACACGGATGCCTCTCCTCCTTCAACCGGTGTGCCGTGCCCCTCCTGATAGAACGTCCTGATCAGTCTCGTGCCGGTTTCTGCCACCCGAGAAGCAAGGCTCTCGGTCATCCTGTCCTCAGGGCCCCGCGGGCGGCCTCCCCGCTCCACCGCCCCAGCCCTCGGTCGGTCTCCTCCCGAGGCCCAGGTCACTGCCTGGCACTCTACGTGGGCAGTCTACACCCGTTTACTAGCTCCTCCTGCGAGGCGCCTCAGCTCCCCCTCGCCGCCAAGCCCCAGGACCCAGAGGGCTCCAAACAGCGGGCGCTCAGCAGACGCGCGGGACGGCTAACCGGCCTCTCCAGACCGGGGCGGGGGGGCTCCGCGGCCGGCCCCCGCCAGAGTCCTCGGCCCCATTTGCCCGCCCGCCCGCCCGCCGGTACTTGCCCAGCGGCGGACGGTGACGCTTAGCGAGCGACCTCCAGGCGCTACGCTCCAAAGCAGCATTGCGGCGGCCGGGCTGAGACGTGAGCGGCGGCCGCGCGGGCCAATCCCAGCCCACCAGGAAGCCGCGCCGCTCCAATGAGCGTGGGATTGCGCGCAGGAAGCGGAAGAGGTGCTCGTGAGGCGGGGCTGTAAGGAGAGCGGAAGTGGCTTCACGGGTTAAGTGCCAGGAGCGGCGATGGAGGGAGCTGAACGCCGAGCCGCGGCTTTAGCGGGGTCGGCGAGGTTTGGCGGTCGAGGGCGGCCGCAGACGCGGCGGCGCGGGCAGCAGCAGCAGCGCTCGGCCTTGCGGCCGGGGCAGCGTGGGTGGGTGCCGAGTCGCGGGAGGGGACCCAGTCAGCGAGCTTTCACGCGCGCCCCCTGGCGGCCGGGCCGGGGTCGTTGGTGCCGGCTTGGCTCGGCTCCGAGAACGTCGGTCGGCTGAGTGGGCGTGAGTGCCTGGCTTCGCACGGGCCTCGTTCCCGCTCCGAGGCCGGCTGTGGGCCTTCCCGGCCCTCGCAGCGCCTTCCGCACCGGACAGCCTCGGCGGGGGTGGGAGCGTGGGCTCTCTCCCGGTGGCCGGGCCACTCCTTCCACAGGCCCGGCCTCCCTTTCTTTGATTCTGCTTAGGCTGCTCTTGGTGCGGGTCTCACCCCCGGATTCTCCTTCCCAGCAAAGGAGAGAAGGTGGTAAATTGCAAGCCCAAGAACCAGGATGAACAGGAAATCCCTTTCCGGCTCCGAGAGATTATGAGGAGCCGACAGGAGATGAAGAACCCTCTCAGCAGCAAGAAGAGGAGAAAGGAGGGTATGCACAGGCCCCTGCTGGGTGGCCACAAGCTTAGGTGTGAGCCTTGCAGTCAGGAAATTCACCCAGACGCAGTGCTCTGGGCGCAGGGCCTGGGCAGGAGGACCGAGCAAAGGCCAGTGTTGCGGGAACCAAAGCTGTGTTGGTGGTAGTGTGGCTCCAGAAGAAGCTTGAGAGGATCCGGGACGGGTTCAGGGAACCTCAAAGAGCCATGGGAGGGAGTGTTGGTATTTTTCTTCCTAAAAGTGATGGAGATCTATCAGAGTTTTAAACTGCAATAACCGGTGAGATTTTCTTTTTTTCTTTCTTTTCTTTGGTACTGGGAGTTGAAATCAGGGACACTCAACCACTGAGCCACATTCCCAGTCCTTTTTGTATTTTATATACAGACAGGTTCTCGCTCAGTTGCTTAGGGCCTTGCTAAGTTGCTGAGGCTGACTTTAAACTCGGGGTCCTCCTGTCTCAGGCTCTCCAGCAGCTGGGATTACAGGAATGCACAGGAGCCCGGCTGTATCTTATGTATATACACATTTGTTTTCCCAGACACAGGACTGATTTTACATAGTGCTGTTTTAGAATTTGTATGTAAACTTTGGACTTTTCACCACAGGATGGTCAAATAAAAAGTTGGGAAAGGGGGGCAGGTAGAGGAAATACTGGCCCAAATGGAGGATGACAGTTGCTTTTGTAGTGCTGGGAACCACCCCAGGGTCTCATGGTAGGCAAGTGCTCCACCATTGAGCTACATCCCCAGCCCAGGATGGCACATTTTGAACTGTGCTGCACTACATTGATCCAGGACCTTGCATATTCTAGGCAAGCACCTTACCACTGAGCTATGTCCCCAGTCTTTTTTGTATTTTGTTTGAGACATGATATTGCTAAGTCACCAAGGCAGGCCTTGAATTTGTGATCCTTCTACCTTAGCCTCTTCAGTAGCTGGGATTACAGGTGTGCACACTGCACCTAGCTGTTAGATTATTTTTAATATGTAAACTCAGGCCAAATGTATACACCTGTAATCCCAGCTATTCGGGAAGCTGAGACAGAAGGATCATGGATTTGAAGCTACCCCAAGCAACACAGCAAAATGTGTCTTTAAAAAAAAAAAAATAGGGAATAGGGCTGGGGATATATTTAAGATATAGTTCAGTGGTAGAACAATGCAATTACATTACAAGGCCCTGGGTTTTATCCCCAGCACCACACAACAAACAAGCATAAATTTATAAATTAAAGCTGGTATTATAGGTTACTAATAGCACATTTGCTGAGCATGTGTAAGACCCTGTGCTGTGAAAGCAAATATTCACGTACAAGTTTCTTGTTATGCACATAATATATATGCACACTCACACCACACAGTAAAGTCAAACAGCTCTGCAAGAGGTTTGAGTGAAGTGTGGCCTTGGCTCCCCTTGAAGGGAACCACTGTTCATTTTCTGTATAAGCCCTGGAAACGTATATCCATCTATCCACACATCTTTGCCTTCATGCTGTACATTTTATGGCCCACACTCATTTACAAAGGATTGTATGTATGTCTCTGCATCCCTGCACATAGCTCTCCTGGACTTGTTTCAGGGTGGCTCCTTCAACCAGACGGCTCTGAGTGGATGTAGAAGTTGTCTCTGACTTTCTTCACCTGTGCTGTGGTGGGGTCTGACCTGTACCAGCAGGCTGTGGGGTTGCATTTAGGACCCAGGGATGGCCAAGCTGGCATTTTAGGTCTTCTGGCTGTTTTCCCTTCCTGTGACCTTGGAAGATGAAGTGAGCCTGGGCCTCCTGACCCTCATGCCATGCTCCTCTGGTGTCTCCCTTTGTCCTCAGCTCAGGTGGCCTTCAGGAGGACTTTAGAGAAGGAAGCAAGGGGAACGGAACCAGACATTGTTGTCCCCAAGTTCAAGCAGAGGAAGGGGGAGTCTGATGGGGCTTATATCCAGCGCATGGAGCAGGAGGCCCAGCATGTGATGTTCCTCAGTAAGAATCAGGCCAGCCGTCATCCAGAAGTGCAGGTGGCTTCCAAGAAGGAGAAGTCTGATCGGAAGAAATCGTGAGTTGAGGGATGGTGGGGTCAGGGTCACCTGGAGGCACCAGGGAGGCGGGGCTATGGGTTCCAACAATTGTTCTGCAGTGACAGCACTTCATTGCCAAGGTCAGCCCCTGCCCACCTGACCATGATTGCAGGAGTTAAAGCCCTGGTCATAGCAATTTCTTAACCTGGGGGAGAGGACTCTGGACTCTAAGATCTTTGCTTTATCTTTACCTTTCTCTGAAAAAGCATCAGAGGGGTCCAATAGCCAGGCTAGGTCCAGGGCCAGCTCTCCCACCCCATGCCTGCCTGCTGTGAGCAGGCAAGTGTCTTTGAGAGGTGTCTCCATAGCTTTTCCAGATGAACCAACTCCAGCTTTTGTTGAAGTTAAGAAAATATTTCTGCAGCTGCCTGTTTTCCCTCTTTGCTGGTACGAGGAGGACCACCTTTGTTTTTGGCTGGTCTTAAACTTGTGAGCCCAAGGGCTCCTCCTGCCTCGCCTTCTGAGTAGCTGGGACTGCAGCCGCGTGTGCACCACCATATCCAGCAAGTCACATCTTTTTGATTCTTCTCCAAAAGCTACAAAGGGTAGTTAGATTGTTTCTGGTTTTGTAGAGTTTTTCTGCTTCTGAATTCTCATGATTCTTGTAGTCACTTTAGCCAAAAAAAAATTATATCACAGAAACAGCCCAGATATAGCCTGAAGCTTCAGTGATCTACACAACTGTTCTGAAGCCATAAATTCAGGGTCACGATGAGGTGCTTTGTCTGGTGTTGCCACTTTCCTGTCTTTTGGACCTAACAGCATAGCTGACACTCAGGGCAGCATGGTTCTCTTCAGAGCTGCTGTCCTATGCATTGTAGGGTGTTCAGCAGTGTCCCTGCTCCCAGCCCCAAACAATATGACAATCCATAATGTCTGCAGACATGGTCAAGATTCCTTGTGGCTGAGAACCACTGTTGAAATCCCTGAGAGGCCTGGTGGGTGCAAAACAGGCTCTGGTGGTGACTGTGGATTGGAGGCGAGGAGGGGAATGGGAGTGAGGAGTGGCCATCTGGGGTTAGGTCTCACCTCTGCCACCAGGCACCCCCCTCAAGGACAGGCTGCCCTCTGTATTCTCAGGCGGACTGAGAGGTTAGGAACTCTGCAGCATCCTGCTTTCTTCCCAGTTTCCAGAGACGACGACTGGACAAAGCCCGGCAGAAGAAGGAGGCAAGGGCAGCAGATAGGCTGGAGCAGGAGCTGCTGCAAGGTATTGCTTCCCAAGTGGCCATGTCCACGGTGCTCCCAACAGGGCTGAGCCTGGGCCTGCTCTTTGCACCAGCCCTCTTGGTGGGCCCATGCTCTCCTGCGGGGTTCACAGCCAGGGAGCGGGCCAGTGAACAAGCCCATGTTCTGTGTCCTGGCCTGTAGGATAGGGCAGCGCACAAAGGCTGTGGTGGTTGTGTGGGCAGCAGGCCTCTGTCCACTCTGCTTCTCCAGATACGGTAAAGTTTGGAGAGGTCGTCTTGCAGCCCCCAGAGCTGACCGCCAAGCCCAGGAGGAGTGAAACCAGAGACCAGGTATGGGGGACCAGGTACACGGAGAGGAGGAGTTGCTGGATTTCCCTGAGGGCTTCCCGGGAATGAGAGCCAGGACCTGTGGGTGCTGGCTGATGGGGGGCCTCATTCAGGACTCTACACCGGGTTTGGAGCTGTTGGACCAGGTGTGGCCTTTGCCATCTCCTGAGCCTGCACCTCAGCCTTCCTTCTCTTCCTCAGCCTTGCCAGAAGTCACTGATGCTGAGGAAGCTTTTGATCCCCAGCAATGTGTCCCAGCCCCTGACCATCTCGCTGGCCCGGCAACGAATCATGCAGGAGGAGCGGGATCGGGCTGTGCAGGCCTACAGAGCTCTGAAGCAGCAGCAGCAAAAGCAGAGCACATTGCCTCCAAAGCTGCCTAGCCACACCCAGAGGACACTTGGGGCACAGCCATGATGGAGAGATCCAGAGCCTGTGTGGACCCTGAAAGCTGCCTTGCGGGTGCTGCACCTAGGCAGAGGCAGGCCACACAGACGGATTTCTCTGGACAGGCCTGCACGCCGGCTGGCCTTGCAGGAGAGTCTCTAGGTCTTTTCTTGTTCTTCCCCCTAAGGACTGTCCTTTCGGTATTGACCACCAGTGGGGTGATCACAGGATTGACCCCTAGTTTGGTGCTGATACCTGGTTGAGACCCAGCCAGTGAGCCAGGTCTCATTGTGCTCCTGAGCCTAGCTTCATTCTGAAATACAAGAGTCCAGACTGAGATGACCTAGGGCCACTTGAGCGTGGGCCCAATCCCATGACCTGCCTCTAAACACCTGTTACTCATTGAAACTGCTGATTCAGGTCAGCTCAGAATTTAAGAGGCTCTGGTGGATTCATCAGCACAACACAGGCAGGGGCCAGCCTGAGCAAGTAGCAGGCAGACCCTGGGGCAGGGCTGACGGGCAGCGCCTAGACCACCTTACAGGGTCTGTAGGGATCAGGACCCCAGCCCACTTAATGCTCCTCACAGAGGCGGGGGAGCCCCAGCTCAGCTATGGTTTGGAGACAGATGACTGTCCATGTGCCAGGAGAGTGGGAACAGGTTTCTGAGCCACATAATAGGTCTTTGGGAAATGGGGTTGGCCTCGAGAGAGGGCCCAGACTCTGATTAGAGAGCAGGACTGGTGAGAGCTCCCATGTGGAGCAGGATCTTGCCAGGTTTGAATCTCCTGCTGGCATCCAAGGAGGGAACACCTGCTGTCAGCTACAGATGGTGTGTATTGGGAGAGACTTAAAACCCAAGTCTGGACTGAGGGTGTGGCTCAGAGACAGAGTGCTTGCCTAGCATATGTGAGGCCCTGGGTTCCTTCCTAGCACCTTGTGGCACCCTGCTGGGAAGTGAGCAGTCTTCCCAGCTGCACACCTCCCTGTCTGCCCCTGGAGAAGTGGTTCGGAGAGCTCAGCAGAGACTGTGTTGGCCAAGGAGAACTTGAGAAGGGGTTTGGTTATGTGTTGCCCTTCCCCGGCTTGCATTTTCCAGAATGAAGTTTATTTGTATTAAAGTTTTATTTTCTTGGAAATTGGGCTATTGCCTTCTTGAGTGTTTTTGCCACCTTGTGACAACTCACTGGTGTCCCCTTACCATGTAAGGGTGATTAGGAGTGGGTGGCTCTGTTTGGAGGCACATCTGGCAGCACTGATGGCCTGGGGCAGTCCAGAGAAGCACAAGTCAGACTGTTTGCCACCGGATTTCCTAGTTTGCATCAGGACGCTAGTGCCAGGCACAGTCCTGTTGAAGACACAGGCTTCCGAGTCTACGGGAAGCAGTGTGACCTTCCGCCTAATGTATGTGATGGGCCCTCTGTAGCCACTGTCTTGGATTAGGCACTCTATCTCCTCTCTGCTTCCTTAAGCCTTCCTCTCAGAGACCTTAACAGAATCTTGCTCCCCACACCTGGGCCAGGCTGTCTGGGGGCTGGCTCTCTGCCCGGTGTCTGGCGGATTTTCTGCTCTCCTTGCTTTCTGTGCAGCAGTTGGCACTGCTTGCCTGTATCAGCCCTGGGGCCTGGTCTTTGCCTGAGTACTCCTGCTGGCAGCCTGGTGGTGGCATTGCCACTTTTGGGGGACGGTACTGGGATTGAACCTAGGGATTCTCTACCACTGAGCTGTATCCCCAGGCCTTTAAAAAAAAAAAAAGAAAAGTTTTATTTTAAGACATGGTCTCAGTTGCCCAAGCCAGCCCTGAACTTGAGATCCTCCTGCCTAAGTTCCCGAGTCTCTGGGATCACAGGTGTGCCACCGTGCCCTGTGCAGCATCCCTTGGGGCTGTTTGTACTGGCTTGTTGGTTGCCCCACGGTGTCCACGTGGAAATCCAGGGTCTGGAGGGAGTGGGAAATGCAGGGTACGTATGGGGTCTCCCAGCCCCTCGCTGTGTCCTCGCTGAAAGTTGGAGCACCTTGAACCTCCCCTGGCTGCAGACACAGGCAGAGGACCCCTTTTCTTGCTATCTCCAGGATGAGCTGCAGCACTGAGTTCTGCCAAATGTGCTTTGGACAGATAACCCTGGTGTTCAGTGCTGCTTTGGCTTCTCAACTAGTGCCATCTTGGGAGGCTTTGGGGCAGTCCCCTTTGGGGCTTCCTCTAGTACAGGACAAAATCACAGCTGTTCTGGTTCTGGGTCTTAGGTGATGCTTGAACCCTCCTCTCTGCTGGCCCCTCCCTCCTGGCATCCAAGAGGTGCACTTCTGTTCCCGTGCCTGTGGAGGGGCTGTGTGGGGTCTCCCAGCCACGGCCAGATGCAGCCAAGTCTGAATTCGTGTCCTTAACCCTGGCAGAGAGGAGTCCCCTGAACTAAATGTGTGCAAAGCCTGGGTAGGGGACAAAAGCAGACACCAGAGGGGCGGCCGTGGTCGTCCAGGAAGCACGGCTCAGACTGCACAGCTCAGGGAGCTCATCTCACCACCTTCCTTTTCCAACTTGCCCTTCTCTCCCAGCATCTCTGGGGAGCGAGGGCTGGACATACCTCAGTCCAGGGCAGATGTTCCACTGAAGAGGTGAAGGTCAGAGAGGAGCTTCTGAGGCCACCTACTCCCACAGGTTGGGTTGGTCTCTCTGTGTGAAGGGAAAACCTGAGTTTGGTTCAGTACCCTGTTTAAAAACTCACGTGGGGCTGTGTTCTCCACACTGATTTCCTCCAGCAGTCAATTCTGTCAGAAAGGTCTTGAAGTCAATGCTGCGTCCAGCAGTCATGCCGTCCTTTGCTGAGTACTGAGGACCCACAGCTGTCCTTTGTGGGCGGTCCTCAATGGTTGGGGGGCAGCTTGAGCCATTGGAATGTGCACTGCTGTGACACTCGAGGTGCCTGGACCCAGAACAGCTTGAGACCAGAGACCCTCAAGCCCCAGGGCAAGAACCCTTCCTATGAAGAACAGCTAGGGTGAACCCTCTCCATCCTCACCCACCTCACAGGACACCCCAGTGAACAACTTTGGGAGCTAATGGTTTTGTAAATCTGGCCACTGTTCACAGACACCTCTTTCATTTCCAAGGTCTGTAGAGGAGCATGTATCAGTTTGACACCATGGCAGGAGGATACAAGTTTGAGGCCAGCCTTGGCAACTTAGCCAGACCCTGTGGTGGTTTTTTTTTTGTTTTGTTTTGTTTTTTTTTTAGTTGTAGATGGACACAATATCTTAATTTTATTTATTTTTTATGTGGTGTTGAGGCTCAAACCTAGTGCTTCACACATGCTAGGCAAGCACTCTACCACTAAGCCACAACCCCAGCCCCAAGACCCTGTCTTAATGGTTTTTTTTTTGTTTTGTTTTGATTTGATTTGATTTCTGTGTCTGTGGTGCTGGGGATTGAACCCAGGGCCTTGTGCATGTGAGGCAAGCATTCTATCAACTGAGCTATATCCCCAGCCCTGTCTTAATGTTTTTGTAAAAGGGCTGGGCTGGGGCTCAATCCCCAGGGCAGGGGTATGTGCTGGGTGGGAGAAGGAAGTTCACTGCCAAAAGCAGCCTGACCCACAAGTCCAGGTTTGGTCCCCATGCCCTGAGTCTCTTCTGCTCTGTAGTACCATCCCCAGGAATCTGTGAGAGGTAGGAAAGGAAGGTTCCCCGTCCACGCTACTTGTCAGCACTGAGGCCTGAAGCCCTGGCTCACCTGGGCTTCTCACACTGGCCTTTGAGTGGAGATGAGGGCGTGCCTGCCTGGGAGGTCTCAAGTTAAGGAAAACGTGGAGGGTGGGGCTTCAGAGCTGGACCCGGAGTGATTGTAGGAGGCCAGTGGGACTTGGCAGGTCCAAGAGGTACTGGCCAGCCAAAGCAGTGGCAGGAAAAAGCAAAACAGGGGCTGCCAGGAGTGCAGAGCCAGTAGGAGCAGCAGCTGTGGGGAACTGGCTAGAAATTGCTCACACGTGGGCACATCCCAGCCCCGAGTGACAAGTTCTGGGGGTGGGGCCAGTCATTTTTCCTTTATGTTTTTGAGACAGAAACCTGCTTTGTTGTTCCAAGTGGTCTGGAACTCTAGGGCTGCAATCATCCTGTCTAGCCTCCACAACAGCTGGGGTTAAGGGGATGTGCCACCACGCCTGCCTGCTTCCTGGAGGCTTTGCGTGCACAGGAGGGTAGGCAGTAATCTCTTTAGCCAGCTCTGGAGGAGGTGCTGGCACACACCTGGGGCCGAGGCCCACAAAGCTACAATGGGCCCCTCAAAGGACCTGGTGGGACCCCCCACATTCAGCAGTTCACTGTCACCCTCTGTGAGCTAAACAGTGGGTGGCTCATTTCTTTTTTAGAGAGAATTTTTTAATATTTATTTTTTAGTTTTCGGCGGACACATCTTTATTGGTATGTGGTGCTGAAGGTCGAACCCAGCGCCACATGCATGCCAGGTGAGCGCGCTACCACTTGAGCCACATCCCCAGCCCTGGGTGGCTCATTCTTAATAGAGAGCAACCAGCACCTCCATCAGGTTTCAAGGACACACCTCCGACCCACCATGATGATGAACTGTGGCCTCAGCGCCTGCATTGTTGCCCTTTGACAGGAAAAAGCAGGAGAGTGGGGAGTACAGGCTCCTTCCAAGCTGGCAATGCCTCTAAGTAACCTGCCCTGGCTCTGCTACAGCATCCACGAAATCAATTCTGACCCTAACAATGACTGCTGCAGTGCTAGGCCCTGTGGAGTGGGGCTCTGCTGTGGCGTTTCACAACTGCACACTCAGGTCGCTCCAGGGGAACTGGGCTGCACCACATAACCACAGAGACAGAAATACTTTTTTCTTTGGGTCCTGTGACAGCTCCTCTGACCTTAGGGGTCCGTGGAAAGACAGAGAGGGCGGGGGCGGGGGAGAGCGAGAGTGTGCCAGAGCAAGTAGAACGAGCACTTACTGAACCCTTTTATTGGGAAGAAGCCATTCAAATGAGGCAAGGGCCAGGATTCCAAGGGAACTGGTGAGTGTAGCTCAATCCCTCTGGGTGCCGCCTACTCCCAGGGCCACTCCCGGGGCCACACTTTATTATCTGAGCCAGGGAAAAGACCGAATCCCCAGTCATGGCACTACCCCGCCAGACTGCTGTGATCTTTCCTATCCCCATGGACTTAATTTGGCGTGCATTTGGAGTGGCTCCCCACACTTGGCCAGCCTGAAACTCAGCACTAGCCAGGAGCACAGGCTGCTGAAACACAGGACGCCTCTTCTGCCTGAGGAGCTCTTCAGCGATGGCCCTCCTGCCCAGCCAAAGGAGCATCCTCTGACTTAAGGGACTACAGATTAAAACCAGAGGTGCTCCACCAGAGATACACCCTCAGCCCTTTTGAGAATTCTGACATAGGGCTTTGCTAAGTTGCCCAGGCTGGCCTCAAACCTGCTATCCCCTACCTCACCCTCCCAAGTAGCTGGGACTGCAGGCGTGCATCACCACACATTTAAGAAACACCACACCTTTAAAGAAGCATTTAAGATGATATGACAACGTGAGCAAGATATGAAGCAGGAGCTTCAAGCTTGGTGACCTGGAGGCTTCACACGACCCATCTGAGTAACAGGTAGCAACCTGGCCTCTCTGGCCCACATTCTCATGCTCTATGGCAGAAATGAGGCAAAAGCCCTACTTCTTTTCAGTGATACCTCACAACTCAGGCCACGCTCATCTGCTCAGAAGATTCTTATACTGGTGGGGGGATGTAGAGTGGCCGCAGTTTCACTGCCCTCTACCAACAGGTGGGCTGGTTGATTACTGGCCAAGGTGACAGTCCCCCTATGCTAGACCATTAGCTGTCAGAGCACACAGGTCCTGTGGGGACTATTCATGAGCTCCTTGGCCGACCTCCTGGCCCCAGCCTATTTCTGAAATGCTGCTGCAAAACCCATGTTGAGCCTAAGTGAGAGCTATGGGTTGGTACCGTGAGGGTCTGGAAGGACTGAGGGGCCTCTGGCTACAGGGGCTGCCTGGGGGAGGCCAGAACTCACCACTAGTGCTCCCACCACATCGGGGATCCTCACACCCTCGGCTAAAGAACGGACAAATTTCACTTTGAAGCGATTCCTCTAATACTTGGTGATTTTAACTAGGCTTTGCCTAAGTCCTGTGAACCTGAGGGACCTCTGAGAGCCCAACTTGGACTCCATTAGTTTTTGATGCTATAAGGAAATACCTCAGGCAGACTACTTAAGAAGAGGTTCATTCATAAAACTGGAGATTTTAAGGGCACGATACTGGCACCAGCTCAGTATGGTGAGGTCCTCTGGGAAGTGTCACATGGCAGATGAAAATGTAGCTATCTTCTGCCAGGACCTGCCATCATGGCCCACAGCATGAAAACCCAAAGTATGGCCCTGAATACTTTAAGGACCAGATCTCACCAAGTTGTGAGGTTGGTCTCAAATTTGTGATCCTCTTGCCTCTGCCTTCTGAGTCACTGAGATTACCATACCTGGCTCATAGCCCTTCATTTGAATAATGATCTCTCTCCAACAGAGTGAACAACTGGAATTGTGCAGAGGCTGAGGCCCCCATCTGTTCCCATGGCTTTACCAAGGAGGAGACAGCAGGTCCCTGGGTTCCTTCTGTGGCTACAGGGGCTTGAAGAATTAGCAGACAGAGCCATTTTTATAAAACTCACAACCTCACTCAGAATGAGTTTTATTCAATTATTGTAGGTAGAGTGGTTGACCCCAAAGGTATGGCCAGGCCATAGACCCAGAACAAGCAAACATGACCTTATTTGGAAAAAGGTTCTTTGCAGGTGGCTTACGTATCATCCCAGATTTCCAATTACAGACATCGTAAAGAAGAGAGAACACTGACCCAGGAGAGGAAGACAGAGGGGGAGTCCACAACCAACCCACAGAAGGCCAAGGACTGCAGCAGTACTAGAGAAAAGAGGAAAGGAATGGACACTGCCCTCAGCACTTCAGAAGGAACCAACCCAGTTGACACCTTTACTTTGGACTTGTGGCCTCCGAACTGTGAGAACAAATTTCTATGGCTTAAGCTCCCCTAGTTGGTAGTCATTTGTTTTAAGAAGCCTCAGAACACACGGACACACCAATCAGCACAGTAAGCATTCTCCCACAAGCTGGCTTGGCTGAGGTGACAGGCCCCGGCAGGACACCAAGACCCCAGGCCTCCATCCCCTCCTTGCCTCCTGCATAGGAAAGAACCTATGCATGCTCTGGGCACCTCAGAGCAATAGCCACTTGCTGAACAAGTGAACCAAGCTCGTTTCTGACTTGGGCTCACTTCATCCACCATGCCATGAGGTCTTAAGGGACAGGGTCGGGGGTGAGAAACTAGAAGCCTGGAGCTTCTACTGCAGACAAGAGTCTAGGTCTCAGTGGCACTATGCAGTCCAAATACCCTGGGGCAAGCAGATTTCCTGGTGGCAGGAAAATGTGTCACAGCACCATCCAGGACAGCAGCAGGGCAGTCCTCTTCTCCCAGCCGTGGACACAGTCTTTTCTTCCAGTCGTCAAGAGCTTCTAGTTTCGTGTGCCTCAGCTGACCCACTGCTGCATCTCCACACAGAGCCCTATCGTGCGAGGCTCCTTGTTGAACCCATAAGAACATTCCAGTGGAGGCCCAACAATGCCATCCTCTGCCTCCGGCACAGTTCTCCACCCTGTGGTCACCGGCTGCTTCGGTGCTCATCCTGGAGCCAGTGCAACACCTTGGCCAACCCAGTGCCTTTCCGGGCGCTGATTTCCAACGTGGTAATGTTCTGCTTGGCACAAGCAATGATGTCTGGGAGCCTGATTAATGACTTAATCTCCTCAATGGTCATGTAACAGGGAAGGTCGCTGTAGTTAAAGAATTGCCTTGTTAGAATGATGGCTGCCAAAAACCTGCCTGTCCCCCAGGTGCACCTCTTCACCAACAAACATGCACTAAGGCAGCTCCTCCATAGGACCCGCACCATGTTCCCTCTCAGCAAGTAAACCCGTACATCTTATTGAAGAGTATCAGGACTGATGCTTCTGCAAGTTGTTCTGAAGAAAGGAGACCCAAGAGCTGTACACAGGATGCAGAGAGTTGGGTGGGGTTGGAAGCATCCATCATGAACTGGGGAAGATGAAAAGCATCAGTCACACCCTGCTTTGAAGACATTTGTGGCCACACCTCCTCATCTGGGAATTACAGGCATACATAGCGCACCACCACTTTTCTCCCCAGTACTGGGGATTGGTCCCAGGGCCTCAACTGTACTAGGCAAGTGCTCTACCACTGTGCCACATCCCATCCACCACAGTGGCTTTTAAACAGAGGGCTTTGGGAATAGGCAGAAGCAGAGGAAAATGAGCTGTAAGACAGATAACTGGATGTCATTCATTTCTGGTTTTGTCTACATGGAAATCTGTATTGATGGGGTCATCAGTTCCCTATCCTGGAATTTAGGGCACAGGCCTTGTCAGGATGGGACCAACCAGAGAAGTGTAGAAATCAGATGTAAATGTAGAACACAGCCAGGGACAGAAAAGAGAATAGACTCGGCCTCAGCAAGCCCATCCTGTGCTCTAATGTCAGTTTTGGGGCACAAACACCAGAGAGAAGATTGGTGCCCTGCTTCCTTGACTAGCACAGCCGCCTGAGAACCCAAATCCTATTCCATGCCAAGTGGGGTCAGGGACCGGAGGGCTCTAAAGAAGTTTAAAGCATGCTGACCCACCAGCAATGAATGGCAGTTTCCGTAGTAACTGGACCAGATGGGGCCCATGCACCCCCCAAGCTCCCGGATGGTAATCTTTCTCTGGGCCACGATGTCAGTAAGGTTGGTACCCACCTGTAGGGAAAACCATCACACACAGTAATGCAGGCGCCGTCCTGCGTGAAACCCCGATAGCAGTGCGCCAGCGTTACCCGCAGGCTCGAGGCAGAGCCAGCCACCAAACTGGGAGAAGGCACTTCTGAGGACCCAGAGCCCACAAGGGGGGTCCGCGCAGGTGGCGATGGCGACAGTGGTCCCTCCGGAGGGGGGAGGAAACGTGCCCGCCCCAAGGAGGGCCCCGACAGGCTCCGCTCGTCGAGTGGGGAATCCCGAAGGCTGTCGCCAACACCGACCGCGACTTCACTCTGCGGGGCCGGTGGGCTTCGTCAGTCGCAAAGGTGACTCCTGCGGCGGCCGACACCTACCGTGGGCAGCGTAGGCGGGGGCTCCCCCAGGTCGCCCTTACAGTCGCGGGAGCTCAGCTGTGCGTGTGGTCAAGGAGAGGGCGGCGCAGGGCAGAGTCGCGGCGCAGGGCGGAGTCCCGGCTCCGGGCTACGCGAAGCCCCCGCCCACCCCCACGGCGCGGAAGGATATTCTGCAGGCGTTTCACCAGCAGCGTCTTCCCGACGCCCGCGGCCCCCAGCAGCAGACACATCCAGACCCTGAGCCAGGCAACCGCGGCTCCGCACCGGACGGCGCCGGGCCCGCCTCCGTCCCGCTCCCATTGGATAGGCCTCGCCTGCGGGCTGATCATTGGTTCTCGGGTTCGCCGCCGCCGCCGCCGCGGCGAACGCGGCCCAATCAGCGCCCAGCGTCAGCGGCCCCCGGAAGGCCTTGCCTCCTCGCGGCTCCCGGGAGCGTGCGGCGACGTGCGGGTGCGCGCGCCGGAGCAGGAAGGCGGAAGCGGAAGTGGGGGCGCGCCAGCTTGCGGAGGGGGAGCGCCCGCGGCGTCGGTCCAGAGCGGGGTCGCCATGGGGCGAGGCAGCGGCACCTTCGAGCGTCTCCTAGGTAACGCGCCCGCCCTGCGCGGCCCCCAGGACCCGAGGGCAGCGCCCGGCTGCCCTCCCATGGCTCCTGGCTGCGGGCTTCGGGTGTGGCCGGGCGCGTCCCTGGGCTCCAGCGAGCGCGGCGCCGCGAGGGTGGGCGCGGGGCCTGCCTTGGGTCCCCTTTCGCCAGCGCGGGGCCGACCGGGCCGAGTCTGAGTCTCGAAGTGGGTGACGGAGCCAGACCTCACGCGGGGCCTGTGACCGCATGTCGGCCCCAAGGGTGGAGCCGGTGGTGTCCTCCCGGAACCTTTCCAGGCCCGTTTGTCCGCCCGGCCCTGAAAGCGTCCCTGGGTTCAGAAGGCCTTTCCGCCCCGGTGGAGGCGCCAGCTGAGCCATCCGAGCCTCCTGGAGAGAGCCAGCTTCAGAAGGGAATGTGTTTAATGTGCGTGGTTCTTTCTCCTGGTGAAAACGCTCTGTTTCTGGGGACAGGCGCCCGGGTGCTGTCACGATCGGCTCCAGGCTGCCTCCTTCTGAAGCGTGCTTTTGGCAGAGACCTCAGATGGAACATTCCTTGCCCGTAGGACAGGCAGGCCCGGCATCACATGCTCATGGGATGGTTCAGCGCTTCAAGGTTGGAATCAGAAGCTTGCTGAATCAGTCCCCAAGTGGACCCCTCTGTGCTGGGGAAGGTGATGCGGTAGTTGAGTGGTAGCTCCTCAGAGAGCCTTTGTCCGAGGCCACGCGGATGTGGAGAGAAGAGTGTCAGCTGTAGAGTCCTCTGGAGTCAGTTGTGCCTTCCTCAGAGCCCTTGTAGAGGACTGGAGTTCATGTTACAAGCCTCCCCATGGCTTGTTCAGCTAATATCTAGTTGAAGGGTTAAAATATCTGAATGACAGGGATTCTGAAGGACTAAGTGAGTCTTCTGAGAAGCAGCAGAGCTTTGCATTTCAGAATGAATCCTTGCTGTGTGTGTGGCAAGCTATACCCCCTGCCTGCTTGGTTTTCTCTGTCTGCAGGGACATAGAAGTGCCTAGCTCAGGGGGTTGTGTGGGAATTGGTTGAATCGAGTGTTTGAAATGGCACCTAATGTGTAACAAGCATGTCACAGCGTTCCATTTGCATCTTGTTTGGGAAGGATGGTCCTTCCATGGTGTGCTCTGGAAGGATTTTCATGTGGTTTTCTATTCAGTCCAGATGTGTAAAAGGGAAGAGGCAAGTTCTCTTTTCCTTTTTGCTGAGCCTAAGGGCTGCCTAGGGAATCACAGACCAAATCCTGAATGACATCTCTTTCCCTCAGACAAAGCCACCAGCCAGCTCCTACTGGAGACCGACTGGGAGTCCATCCTACAGATCTGTGACCTGATCCGTCAGGGGGACACACAGTAAGTGATAAGAGTCTGTCCTGTAAAACGGGTGCAGCCCTGCACAATCCTGAGTACCCACTGATCCTCCAGGATTCAGCTGACCACATGAGACCTCATGTGGGCAATCACATGGTCCACATGCTGGGAGTTCTGATGTTTTTGAACAATTAGGGGATTTTCCATGCAACGTAGGGATACTTGGTTGTGTTAATGTTTGCTTAGAGTTTCTGGGGACCAAACCAGTAGGCAGATATCCCCAACTTTCTTGCTGAAAGTGTTTCCCCCCCGCCTCTCTGTTGCTACCTATGGTCTTTTTCTTTCAGAGCAAAATATGCTGTAAATTCCATCAAGAAGAAAGTCAATGATAAAAATCCACATGTAGCCTTGTATGCCCTGGAGGTAACTAGACCCTTGCTGCTATTCTCTGGCCTTCAGCCTTGAGGGTCCCCACCCCCAGCATCAGGCAGCCTTGTCTCCTTTCTGGGCACACAGCAACAGGTGAAGTCCTTTCTAGCCTTGAGTGCAGTTGTGTGCAGTGTCACTGAGCTTGGTCACCCTGAGGGGTGACAGGGGAAGAAATGATGCCACTGGTACTCTGGCTGTAGTTGGTACATGAGCCCTGAGGGTCAGCTCTCAATTTCAGTTCGTGGCTGCAAGCCATGATATTGTAGGGGTCATGGTATGTGGGTTTGCTGCCTGTCTGTGAAGCTGCCACTTAAGGTTCCTGGCAGGCTGGGTGGTCTGAGAGGCCTTTTGGAGGCCTGCATTCCCATGGGGAGGTGGGTACATCCAGGAAGAGGAGGGGACACTGCCTTGATCGTTGGCCTGACCTTTCCTTTTCTTGGGGTCTGCAGGTCATGGAATCTGTGGTAAAGAACTGTGGCCAGACAGTTCATGACGAGGTAGCTAACAAGCAGACCATGGAAGAGTTGAAGGAGCTGCTGAAGGTAGGCGTCCCCAGGAACCATGAGTCAGGGTTGGGGGCAGGTCACTCCACTTTTCCTGGTGCTTACTGGGCATCTATGACAGGAACAGTACTGGGTGCAGCAGCAGGTGTGAAGCGAGCAGTGGCGGTCCCAGTACTGCTCGCACTTAGGCTCAGACCTGGGAAGACACAGGCTCTGGATTGAAGTCCAGTTGTGTCCGGAGCACAGGGCTGACTCCTGGTTTTCTTGAGGTGCCAGGGGAGGCCTGCCAGAGCCAGGGCTTGGGGCTGAGTCTTGAATGGCAGCGATGGTGGTGGTGCTTTGTATGAGCAGAAGCCTGGAGAGGAGGCTTGGGACGGCAGCCATGTGGAGATGGGGAGATCTGAGCAGGGGACACAGGTGTGTAGCTGTGTCTAGGGGAGAATCAGAAGGGCAGACAGCAGTGGAAGGAGCTCCTTGGAGAGGGTGGGTTTCATACCCCCCTTTGGGAGAGAAGGGAAAGTTTTTCAGACCCCTGGGAGGTTGTCCCCAGGCCCACCTGTAGGGATTGTGATGTGGATAGTGATGCAGAGTGGGGGTGATGTGGCTGTTGTTTGAGGTGAAAGGACATCCCACCAAGGTAAGGCTGCTCTTCCTCTGCTGTGACCCAGGGCCTGGCCTTGTCTCATAGGAGACCCCATCCTGGACCCATGCTTCCCAGAGCTCACCTGCATGTCCAAGCTGACAGCTGGGCTTTTGTGAGGCCGTTACTGTACCTTGGCCAGTTTCTTATGTGGTCCTGGTTGGAGGAGGGGAGGTGTCCTCATGTGGCTGCTGTGTTCTGTTTGTACTGTGGGGGTCCTCTGCTGGTCTGCCCCTCTACTGGGGAGTCAGGGTGGTGATGGGGAGGGAGTGGCTGCTGGAGGACCAGGTTGTGGAGAGATACTTGAGTCCCAGTGTGGATACTGTCACTGTGTCTCCTGGAAGCAGCTTTCTACCCTTTGTCCTCAGTGTCAGATGTCACAGCCTCCCTGAGAGAGCACCAGACTTGAGGCCTGGCTGTGTGCTCACTGAGTGGAGATGGTGTCTCTCTACTGTGTGTGGAGAAGTTTCCTGGGCAATGCCTGCTGCATTTCCCAGGCTGTTACTGGAAGCAAAAGCAGCCTCTATCCTTGGTCCTGAGGCAGTACTTCGTGGCTGGGCCTAGTTGACTCTAGCTGTTTGAGACTGTTAGGAGCCAGCGACTTCCATGGCTAGTCTGGGTCTGTGGGGAGAGGGAAGGAGACATTCAGCTATAGGCTCTCAGACTTGGGGCATTTTAGCTCCAGGGAGTCCCTTGGCTCCTTATAGGGTTTAAAGAGTCATGGCCTGAGCAAGTGTTTGCTCAGGGAACCTGGGCACAGGATGGTGCCTGTCCTGTACATCTCACCCAGACACCCCGCCACCTCTATGCCAGTCCTGTCTGCTCAGGGCAGCTACCTCCTCTCGCTGAGACCTGTGGCAGCGCGAATATCCTAAGACCTTCTCCACTCCTCCCTGCCTTACAGAGGCAAGTGGAAGTGAATGTCCGCAACAAGATCCTGTACCTGATCCAAGCCTGGGCCCATGCCTTCCGGAACGAGCCCAAGTACAAAGTGGTCCAGGACACCTACCAGATCATGAAGGTGGAGGGTGAGTTGGGGCAGGGGGATGGGATCCTGTCTAAGGCGGAAACATTGCTCCAGAAGCCACAGGGCTACCCTCCTGGGCAGAGTCAAACCAGCTGGACCCATAGATGCAGGGCAAAAGAGGATAGGCCAGTCCTCACTGAGTGGCTGACATTGGAAGCAAGGAGGATGGTGTTCTGGGAACTCCACAGAGAGCCCCCGTGGAGGGAGAGTGGGCTTCCACAAGCTCCTGCCTTCTGGACATACCACCCCAGGATAAAAAGACAACTGCATTTTGGGAAGTGATGTGTCCTGGGGGGCAGTGCTGGATGAGTGGCCAAGGAAGACCTTGTAGGCGGCTGCCCTAGGTGCCGAGACTGGGCATAATAGGGAAACAAAAACTGTTGGCTTCTGAGGCCCTGGGGTCACAGCTCACTTGGCTACTGAAGGATAGAAAGGTGACACATACCCAGAGGAGAGCTAGGCCAGGATTGGTCATGGCCCTGTGTATGGCAGCAAGTCACTGGTGGGGTTCAGGTTGGGCTGTGGCTGCTGAGGTGTGTCAGGGCCCCTCGGCTCCATCGCTCTGGCTGTTGTGGCCCTGGAGAGCGGGGCAGTGGTTTGAGAATACATGTAGAGGTGTTAGCTGGGCTCAGGGTTCTGAGGGCTTTGGGCGTCTTCTGGTGGTTTTGTCTGAAGAAACGGATGTCAGGAGTCAGAAAGCAGCTAAATCAGGGTGGGACCTGAAGGTGACTGCAGTCTCCTTTCTCAGGACACGTTTTCCCGGAATTCAAGGAAAGTGATGCCATGTTTGCTGCGGAGAGAGTGAGTCCTGGGCGGGGCACGGCCAGGCAGGGAAGGCCTCTGCGTCTTGTTTGGGCGTGGGTGGGCCAGAGCTGGGAATATAGGCATTCCTTGAGGACAAGATGTGGCTGTGACTCTGCAAGATGAGGTGGGGACGGGGCTGTGTTCATGGTGTCATTGGAATGTAGCTGTTGGGTACTTAACATAAATGCGCAGGGCACAGGATGAGCTCAGTGGGAGAGTGCTCCCTTCCATGCACAAAGCCCTGGTACCATCTCCAGCTCTGCAGAGAAGAAGAGAAAACATATTAGGAGAGCTGGAAACCTGTGGGAAGTGTCACTGCCATGCCTTTGGCAAAGAAAGAAGTCCAATTGGGGGCTTCCTATCTGAAGCAGCTCAGCCCTGGGCCCTGTGGCTCGGGCCACTAGGAGGGGTCAGACTGGTGCAGCTGCTCTGGCCACACAGATCTTTTGTTCCTTTCCTGTCCGTGGGACCTGGGGGAAGGCTCTGCCACCTCTGGGAGCTTGGTGGGGACTGGGGGTGTGGTCCTAAGTTTTGCTGTCCCCATAGGCACCTGATTGGGTGGACGCTGAGGAATGCCACCGGTGCAGAGTGCAATTCGGGGTGGTGACCCGCAAGGTGAGTGCCTGCCCTAAGGGGAAAAGGGGCCCTGTGGCCGAGCCCCTGCTAACTTCTCACATAGCTGGACAGACATCGGGTCACCTGTCATCACTGAAGCCACTGCCCCATTGTCACAGTCCTGTCCTTTCTGCTGAAATGTGGTGGTTTTGGCAGCCATGTAGTAGATGGTCAGTGCCCTCAGCCAAAGTTGGCCTTATAGAAGGCTTAGGCCTAGAGCTACAGACCTGGCCAGGGCTGAGTGACTGACTCAGTGCTTCAGGTGACAGCCCATGTGCACTCTGCTACGTGAGGCTGTTTTCTCCCTTCTCACAAGACCCCTGAGGCTGGCCTGAGGGGTGTAGAGGTCTGAGTAGCCATCCTGGAGCAACATGCTGCACTCAGAGCTCCTGTTCCTCAGGATCCCTGCACCCTTTCTGTTGACTTTGGGGATTTTTTTTTCTTTTTTTTAACTCAGAGGCACTTGGTCACATCCCCAGCTCTATTTTGTAGTTTACTTAGAGACAGGGTCTCACTGAGTTGCTTAGTGCCTCACTGTTGCTGAGGCTGGCTTTAAACTCAGGATCCTCCTGCCTCAGCCTCCCGAGCCGCTGCGATTACAGGAATGCACCACCTCTCCTGGCTGACCTTTGTTTTTAATTCCCCTTATATTCCCCAAACTTGTGACTGAAGTTGAGTCTCTTGAAAATGTTTCTCCAGGGGCTTCATGTTCTCCCAGGCATTTGTTTTGCTTGTCCTTATCTCTTCTCTGCTCCCAGACTGAGGCCCAGCCTCAGTGTTGTCCAGGGTGGTTCTGGCCAGTTGGTGTGGCAGATGCCCCAGCCCTATAACCAGGCCTGCCCCACCCTACTCGCAGCACCACTGCCGGGCATGCGGACAGATCTTCTGCGGCAAGTGCTCCTCCAAGTACTCCACCATCCCCAAGTTCGGCATTGAGAAGGAGGTGCGCGTTTGCGAGCCCTGTTACGAGCAGCTGAACAAGTGAGTCCCCTCATGAGCTCTGCAGGCTGCCTGCCCACCTCTGGCTGAGTGCCCCAGCTCAAGGCCTAGGTGGACAGGGAATGCCAGCCAGAGGGCGGGAGGGGCAGGCCCTAGGCCAGGTGGGCAGGCGGGGCCCCAGAGCCGCCTGACACTACCCCAGCAGGCCAGTTGCTTATTTTTGTTTTTGGTTTATTTGTACTTCAACTTTTGGGGATAAAACTTGGAAAAGTTGTAGGTGTGGCGAAAAGTTGCAGGTGTACTCAGAAGAACTTGGGGGGGGCGGGGGGGGCGGGTGCCTTTGCCTGTGTTCCTCGGCTGTGGGCTCATGGCCAGGTCTGTGCAGCCTGTGTTCTCCCTCCCTCCCGTTGCTTGTGTGTGCACGTGTTCACATATCTGCAGTGAATTGTGGCCCACGTGTCCCTTTGTACCTAAGCGCTCCCACATGTCTCCTGAGGAGGATTTTCTCTGAGGCAGGTCAGCCTTGCTCTCAGTGGGGACATCTGACCTTGCTGTGGCACTAAACCTGCTCTGCTGAGGTGGTTCAGTTTTGCCATCACCCTGAAAGCACCACTGGTGCCCACAGAGCACACTCCATGTGTCCTTGTACCTCCCCACCCCTGACCTGGAACTTTCAGTCTCTGCTGTCCCTGACACAGATGCTTCTGCAGTGCCAGCCATCGTGGCCTGTCTCACGTCTCTGGGTCTGAGTTTACTTTCTGCTCAGGGTCTATAGGTTTTTTGTTTTGTTTTTTGGTGATTCTGGGGGTTGAACCCAAGATTGTTCAACTACTGAGCTACATCCTCCCTTTTTGTTTTGAGGCAGCATCATGCTCCATTGCCCAAGCTGGCCTTGGGCTTGGAGGCTCCTGTCTCAACTCTCCTAGTCACTTATAGGCATGTGCTACTGTGCCTGGCCAGGACCTGCATTTTTGGCAGGAACCCCAGGAATGAGGTGGAGACCCTGTCTGAGTCTGCCCCCGGTCCTGTGGACCTTGACACTTGGTGTGTTGGATCTGGAGATCGCTCCCCGTGTTTGTCGGGTTTCCGCCACTGTGACAAAATTCCTGAGGAAAAAAACCAACTTAGGGAAGATGTATTTTGGCTCAGGGTTTTAGAGATTGAGTCCATGATGGCCAGCTCCATTGTCTTGGGCTTGTGTGACAGAGCAGCCTGGTAGGGAGCATGAGGTGGAGCAAAGCTGCTCACCTCATGGCAACTAGGAAGCAGAGAGAGAGAAAGTAATTGGGGACAGAAATCTCACCTCGGGCACACCCCAGTGATCTACTTCCTCCTCCTGGGCCTCACCTGCTAGAGTTTCCACCATCTCCCAATAGCCTGTTAAATTGTGAATCCAGCCAGACACAGTTGCACACACCTGTAATGCCTGCAACTTGGGAGGCTGAGGCAGGAGGCTCTCAAATTCCAGGCTAGTAGCTCAGTGTTGGAGAACCTTGATTCAATCCCCAGCTCTGACACACAGGAGAAATATGGACTCTAAATGGGTTAATCCATTGATGAGGTAAGAGCCCCTAGATCTGGTCACTGCTGCATGGGGCCCAAGCCTTCAGCACAGCAGTCTCTGGGGACAGTTCAGACCCAAGCACGACGCCTGGAAAGCTCTGTTACCTTGTGATTGGCAAGAGCCCACATGAGCCCGACCAGTGTCCTCTACGGGAGGGCTCAGGGCTCCACACTTGTCTGACTCTGCTCACCCTTCCCTCTCCTCCCCTCTCTGGTCCACATGAACCTGCTCACTCTGGAGAGGGGTCTGCACGTGCTGTTGGAATTCTTTATCTTATTTTTTTTTAAATTTTTTTAGTTGCAGACAGACTCAACACCTTTACTTTATTTATTTATTTTATGTGGTGCTAAGAATTGAACCCAGTGCCTCACCCATGCGAGGCAAGCGCTGTACCACTGAGCCACAACCCCAGCCCTTGCTGTGGGAATTCTGAATGCACTGCAAGTCTGTGGCCCTCAGCCACCACTTGCTCTGGAGAAGGTCTGCATGCTCCAGGTCGAATTCTAGAAAAGGCCTGGTCTGGCTCTGTGATCATGAAAGGTCTTGCAGCCTTTCCTAGAACCTGCTGGGGATGAGGCCTGCTGCTGGTCACAGGTAGGACACCGAGGGCAGTTCCAGGTGTTCTGGCCAGGTGGGATTTTGAGTCACCATTTCCAGGAGAGGGACTATGGCTTACGCCTACTGGTGCCCTGTGGCTGGCTCAGGGTCCACAGCTGCTCCTACTGTTCCCTGGAGCATGGCCTTTGGGCTACATGTGCCTGTGGGATCCCTGTCCTCACTTCATGGGAATAGTGTGCAGGAAGCTCTGGGTGGTTGACAACTTTGGTGGGGATGGGGCAGGTGTCAGTGGACAGTTACCTGTAGCATCCCATCTTGCCTCCAGGAAAGCAGAAGGAAAGTCCACCTCTACCACTGAGCTGCCCCCGGAGTACCTGACCAGCCCCCTGTCACAGCAGTCGCAGGTACGCAGTCCCCCCACAGTCCCCAGCATGCCCCTCCCCTGGGCCTCCCTCACCTGCCCTGCTGTCCTCAGCTACCCCCTAAGCGGGATGAGACTGCTCTGCAGGAGGAGGAGGAGCTGCAGCTGGCACTGGCCCTGTCGCAGTCAGAGGCAGAGGAGAAGGAGAGGCTGGTGAGTGGTGGGAGTCAGCCTTCAGGAGGGGACCCCCAGTTTCCCTGGAGGTGCTAGGCAGTGCCCCGCACTGTGCCTGGGGGCCACACGTGTGTGCAGTGCCCACCTCTCTTGCTGTGCCTTGTGCTCGCCCAGTGACACTGTTTCCCCATTCTGCTTCAGAGACAGAAGTCAACATACAGCGCACATCCCAAGGCAGATCCCACCCCACTGGCGTCGTCGGCACCCCCAGCTGGCAGCCTGTACTCTTCACCCGTGGTGAGTCTGCTGTGTGCCCAGCCAGGTGGCTTGATGCTGCTTATGGGAGGTGGGAGGCAGGTGGGAGGACACCAAGGGCCTGGCTGTCCTGGCTCGGGGCTTCCCTGTGGGGGCTGAGGATATGAACAAAGGCCCCGCAGGTTAGACCCTGTCCCTTCACACACCTGTGCACCCTCAAGCATTAAAGCCCTTGGTCACAGGGCCACCTTGCTCCTCCGGCCAAGCCTCACTCTTCATCAGGCAGGCTGCAGCAGGTCAGGGAAGTCACGTGCAAGCTTTGGGCTCTGGTGGGTCTGGGCCACAGCTGGGCCTCTGGGCCAGGAGCAACCCTACCACTGGCCGGCTGTGGCGCTTCCTCCTTCCTTCTGTCGGCAGGGCCCAGGCAGTGCTGTGTGAGGGCCAAGTGGGCCGTCCCTGTTCTGGCCTGGCCCTGGGAATTAATGGGAGTGCCAGCTAGGTGTCACTTGTGCTGCTTCTAGCAATGTTGCAGAGCCCAGTGGTGGCAATGTCAGAGCCTTTCTAAGACTTTAAGGTGGTGCCACCCCAGAGAGGAGAGGGTGGCCCTGGCGCCTGTACCACGGGGAGCCTGTAAAGCCATGGCTATCAGCACCAAGCAGGCATGGCATGGGGACTCAGGGCCAGGGCCATGTGGCACTACCCAGGCCCCTGCCTGGGTCACTTGGGAGCCTTGTGCTACTCCTCTTGGCTGTGACCCCTCAGGCCTCTCTTTGTCTCCCCAGAACTCATCAGCACCGCTGGCTGAAGACATCGACCCTGAGGTAAGGGCCCTGCATCTCACGCTGTCCTCTCACACTTGCCAGACTATGAAAGTGACCCCTTTATTGCCATGCAGCTTGCGCGGTACCTTAACCGGAATTACTGGGAGAAGAAGCAAGAGGAGGCTCGGAAGAGCCCCACGCCATCTGCGCCTGTGCCCCTAACGGAGCCAGCCACCCAGCCTGGGGAGGGGCACGCAGCCCCTGCCGGTGTGGCTGAGGTGAGAGGCCACTCTGCACTCCTGGTGCCTGTCTCCGGGGGTTTGTGTCCAGGGCAGGCTGGATGGAGGCCCCCTTAACCCTCTGGTCTCTTACAGGCTCCCCTTCCGGAGACAGATTCTCAGCCCATAACTCCCTCTAGTGGCCCCTTTAGTGAGGTAAGTTATGTCTCCCTCCAGGGCCCATTGTAACCGGCAGTCCCGATATCAGCTCTGACCCTGCCGTGCTATGCCTATGTGGCTTCTCAGAAGAGAACCTGTGTACTCTGTGTGGACTTAACATGAACCCCATATTCTGAGCAGCCCAGGCCTACCCAGAGGAGTTCCTCCCTCTCCTTGGGGCTTCTGGGCTTTGTCTGCCTTGAGTCAGACCAGGCCCGTGTTACCAGGGCAGGGGCTCCCAGCCAGCTCCAACCTGACTGTCCCTGAGCAGGTGGACAGAAGCCCAACCTTGGGCCTCATTGCTTTGTCTGTAGACCAGGGATGCTAATGGTGCCTGCCTGGTAGAGCAGATTGGAGACCCAATTAATGGTCTGCTCCAGGCTCTGAGCACAACAGGCATTGTCCAGATGCCCGTGTGCCACCTCCGCAGGGGGTTTGCTGAGGCCTTATAGACTGGCCGGTGCCCAAGGGAGGCTGGCCTAGTCAGCATCATGGCCATGCTCAGCTGTCTGCCTTGTCCCCAACAGCAGTACCAGAATGGAGGGTCAGAAGAGAGCCACGAGCAGTTCCTGAAGGCCCTGCAGAATGCCGTCACCACCTTTGTCAACCGCATGAAGAGCAACCATGTGCGGGGCCGCAGCATCACCAACGACTCGGCCGTGCTGTCACTCTTCCAGTCCCTCACCAGCATGCACCCGCAGCTGCTCGAGCTGCTCAACCAGCTGGATGAGCGCAGGTGTAGGTGCCCGCGCCTTGGACCTCGAGGTTGTCAGCTCCCGGGTGGTGGGGTGTCTGGAGCAGCGCTGCGTGCTCAGCCCTGTCCACTGCTGGACATAGGGCCTGCCCCAGGAGAGCTAGCGCTCCTCTCCTGTCCTTCCCTAAAGCCGTGGGCTCCACCATGGGGCTGCCATGGGAAGTGGCCGCAGCGCAGCGAAGGGCTCTGCCTTGCTGTACTCTGCCAAGCACAGGACTGTCTGTCCCCTCCAACCCAGAAGCCCAGGGCCTGCAGCCCCTAGGGAGGTGGGCTGGGCTAGGCCTTGCTGATTGCTGAGATCAGCTGGAAATGCAGGAGCCCATGCTGACAGGGCTGCCCCTATGCTGTAGTGGTCAGGGCCGTCCTACCCTCTGCCAACAGTGTATTATGAGGGGCTACAGGACAAGCTGGCACAGATCCGTGATGCCCGGGGTGCACTGAGTGCCCTGCGTGAGGAACACCGCGAGAAACTACGCCGGGCAGCTGAAGAGGCTGAGCGCCAGCGCCAGATCCAGCTAGCCCAGAAGCTAGAGATCATGCGGCAGAAGAAGCAGGTGCAGTGGCTGGCCCCACGTGGGGGTGGGGGGGTCCTGGGCCTGCCTGACACCCGCCCACCGTGTGGCTGTCACAGGAGTATCTGGAGGTGCAGAGGCAGCTGGCCATCCAGCGCCTACAGGAGCAGGAGAAGGAGCGGCAAATGCGCCTGGAGCAGCAGAAGCAGACTGTCCAGATGCGTGCCCAGATGCCTGCCTTCCCCCTGCCCTATGCCCAGGCATGTGCCGCCCCACCTGCCCCCTGCTGTATACCCATGTACATCTGCCCCCACCCCTGCTGGCTGAGGCTCTCTCTCACCCCATGTCTTCTTTGTCCCCAGCTCCAGGCCATGCCCACAGCCGGGGGCGTGCTCTACCAACCTTCGGGCCCGACCAGCTTCCCTGGCACCTTCAGTCCAGCAGGCTCAGTGGAGGGTTCCCCCATGCACAGCGTGTACATGAGCCAGGCAGCCCCAGCTGCCAGCCCTTACCCCAGCATGCCTGGCACCACGGCAGGTACCCACAGGGCAGAGGTGGCCCCAGACCACAGCTTTCTTTAGGTTTTATTTTAGCCCAACTTAAACAGAAAGTTGAGAGAATGAGGCAAATAATTTTTTAGATTTCCTAAACATGAACATTTTCTCATGTCTGCTTTTTCCTTCCTCCGCATGTGCACGCCCTCAGTTGCCTTGACAGTAAGGGGCAGGCGATACCTTCACCCAGACATGTTTACTGATACTAGGGCGTGTGCTCACAGGCTGGGAGGGCATCACAGAAGGCGCTAGTGACAATGCACTGCATGTAGGCCCTGTACGGCTCCTCCAGGACATTCATCCCTCAGACATGGGCTGTTTGGCCCTGGCATGTGAGCAGACTGCCCCATGCAGGTGTGTTCTGCCTGAAGGTGCTCTGGGCCGCACTTCTGGCATGGAGGGAGCTGTCAGGTGGGGGACACAGTGTGTTGTTTTGTCCCAGCATGGCCGCTTGACGCCTCTGGATGCATCTCTGCAGACAGTGCCTATTCCTCTGTCGTCAGCAGGTGTCTGAGGAGGGAGATGAACACTCTGCAGATATCTGTACTCCTTAATCTTTTTGCCTCACCTCAGTAGTTCTTGCTAAATTTTGCCTGAATGTATGATTGCTTGTTGTGCTACATGGCCTGGCCACAAACTCCTGGGCTCAAGAGATCCTCCTGCCACAGCCTCTGAGTATCTGGGACTGCAGGTGTGCGTCACAGTGGCTCTTTTTGACCTTTGGCAGACAGTGCCTAATTGTGCCGTTGACTTTCCAGTGGAAGGAGGGGCTTTTCCCTCTCCATTTCTGTTCTTTATGTCAGATGGGTTCACTGGCTCCTCCTTCAGAAGACAATCCTTCATTATCGCTGTTGGTTTTGCTCACACCAGCTTGGGTGGCCTGTGGAAGCCCTGGGCTGGCTCCTATGACTTTGACTGAGGCAGGTCAACTCCATACTCTGCTTGACCTGTCCATTCTTGGACAGCCTGCTTCCTTCTAGTGGAGAGTGGCCTTTACAAGCCATGGTCTGGCTTCTGGGTGTGCTTGTGCTTCTCAGTCCTGTTGGCTGATGAACTTGGAAGTGTGTGTGCCGTGTGGCATGTGAACACGTCCTCATGCTGCACAGAGACCAGAAGCTTATCCCAGTGTCCCCCATCCAACAGTGTGGGGTTTCTTCTTTGTTTTCAACATAGTTATCTATTTGCTTGTTCCCATGAAGGCTGGACTGCAGTGGGAAAGCCACGTCTGGCCAGAGTTGAGCGTTTATCTGTAGTTCCTGTTGTCTGTGACCTGAGGTCAGGGTGTCAAGGTTCTGGGCTCAATGCTCTAGGATCAGCTCCCCCTACTTCCTGCAGTGTGACTGTCTCTCATTTCAAATACAGTCTGGCTCATTTATTTAATTCTACTTTAGAACCATCTCCCATCCTTGTTGGCTTTATTGTCCTCTTTTGAAATTATGAAGATAAATGAAGTTCTAAAAAATCTCAGAGCCAGGCACAGTAACACATACCTGTAATCCCAGCCACTCAAGAGGCTGAGGCAGGAGGATCACAAGTTCAAAGCCAGCCTGGGCAACTCTGTGAGACCCTGTCTCAAAAAGTGTAAAGGAGCTGGGCATAGTGGCACATACCTGTAATCTCAGTGACTTGGGAGGCTAAGGCAGGAGGATTGCAAGTTCAAGACGAGCCTCAGCAATTTAGCAAGGTCCAAAGCAACTTACAAAGACCCTGTCTCAAAAAAAAAAAAAAAAAAAAAAAAAACTGGGGATGTGGCTCAGTGGTGAAGCGCCCCTGGGTTCAATCTCCAGTATCCCCATCCAAAAAAGAAAGAAAACCTCAGAAAAGGGAGTCCAGCCTCCCTGCCCTCGCCACTCCTCAGAAGCAGCTCATCTATCTTGTTTGTCACAGATCCTAGCATGGTGAGTGCCTACATGTACCCGGCAGGGGCCCCCGGGGCACAGGCAGCCCCCCAGGCCCAGGCGGGGCCCACAGCGAGTCCAGCCTACTCATCCTACCAGCCCACTCCCACCCCAGGCTACCAGGTATGTAGACAAGACTGCTCCCCTCCCAGCTGGGCCCAGGTCCTGCCCATTTCCCATTGCACCACTTCCTTCCACAGAACGTGGCCTCCCAGGCCCCGCAGAGCCTCCCAGCCATCTCCCAGCCTCCACAGCCAGGCACCATGGGCTACATGGGAAGCCAGTCAGTGTCCATGGGCTACCAGCCATACAACATGCAGGTATGGTGCACTGGGCAGGACGCTCCTGGTGTTGGGCTTTAGATTGCTGCAAGCCAAGAGGCCCCACATCTGTCAGGGCACGGTGCTATTCTCCCAGTGTCTGGCTTCATCTTACTCTCCACAGAACCTTATGACTACCCTCCCCAGCCAAGATGCATCCCTGCCACCCCAGCAGCCCTACATCACAGGACAGCAGCCTGTGTACCAGCAGGTGAGCCCTTCCCTGTCCACCTCCCCTGTGTTGCCTGATGGGTTAGGGATGAGCGCCTGACTGCTGTAGGGCCATCCTAGGCTGCAGTCCCGTGGGGAGACAAGGTCATGCTTAGGGTCCTCTCAGACACATGAGGACATGAAAGCCAAGGAGACAGGTTCACATGTAGACGGCAGACCCGTGGAGCTGTGTGAAAGCTGGAGCTCCCGGGCTCCGTGCACCATGTTGACGGCTTCTACAGTCCACCTTGTGCTGCAGTGCAGCCCCTGGGAACTGTGGCTCAGGTCTCTCTCCTCTCCTGCCCCACAGATGGCACCCTCGGGTGGCCCTCCCCAGCAGCAGCCCCCTGTGGCTCAGCAGCCCCCTGCACAGGGGCCTCCTGCACAGGGCAGTGAGGCCCAGCTCATCTCCTTCGACTGACCCTGGGCTGGAGATTCAGACCATCCACAGTAACACTACAGTTCAACCGAAACCACCTGTGTCTAACTAGCTGTCTCCCTTGCTTCGTGTGACCCTTCTAGCCCCAGTCCTCGTCCCTGCCCTCAGCCCAGGCTTCTGCCACTGGCTCCCAGCTTTGGTTCTGTCTTGGTCTCTGACTTCTTTCCCCAGGGCTGGGCCTCGGGGACGGGAGCGGGTAGGAAAAGGACCGTCCTCGAGAGTCCTCAGCTCTGTGTGTTGGAACCTGCAAGAGGTGGCTGGAGTGGGGACCCTGAGCCCTGATGCAGCCCGCTCTGGTCTCACTCTGAGCTGGCAGTGAGCTATCCAGGCCTGGTTCCCCACTTCTCAGCAGGGTGAGGGCTTCAGGCTCTCTGCTTTTCAGCTGTCCTCCAACGCAGAACAGAAAATAAAATATATTTCAAAAAGTACTTGCTGTTTGGTGGCCAACATGCCCTGGCTCAGCCCCAGTGGCAGCTGGGCACTGCTTCCGTGTGCTTACTGTGGCTATTGCAAAATTCCTGAGGCCGGACAGTTAGTAAAAACAATTTATTTCTTACGGTTCTGGAAGTTGGGAGGCCTTAGCCTTATTGTAGGTGGGGACTCTGGGGCGTCCCTACGGCGCAGAGCATCACGTGGCAGGGGCATTCGACAGGTGCAGAAGCGGCGACCCACTCGGGAAGAGCCCTTATGCCTCCTTCCTGGAGGTCCCACCTTCAACGCCATAGCGGAAGTGGAGCTAACAACCTGGGTTTTGGTTGCGGCGCAGGAGCCACGGCCGGAGCTGCGGCCCGCTGTGGGTGGGCTCTGCGGCGAGTCTCATGCGGCGTCCCTTACCTCTCTGAAGACCCCGGCGGTCAGGCACGGGATCCTGGAGATCGCAGGACGATTCCCCCGGTCTCCTGCGGGGGGAAAGTGGCAGTCTGCGCCTGCGCGGCGCAGCGCGCCGCCTTGTGGGTAATCTCGGGGCCGCCGAGGCTAGAGTGGCCCGGCCCAGCTCGAATGCCTGGAGGCCTCTGGGCTAGAGCGGCCGCCCAGCTCGCCTGCTCGTGGCTAGAGCGTCGCCTCCGCGCAGAGCCGCGTGTGACCTTCTCGCTCCCGGAGCGATGCTACCGGCGGCCGCCCGCCGCCTGTGGGGGCCGCCCCTCGGGCTTCGGGCCTCCGCGCTCCGTCTCGCCAGGTATTGCAGGGCCCTGGGCGCCATCACTGGGCCGGACGGTGGGGCCGATCGGGCAAGGGGACGGTGGGCGCGCGGCCACCCTCCTGGGCCTGGCCGCGGGGTCCGCTCGGCCCTAGGCGACCTTGGCGTCCCGGTCCCCAGGGTGCAGTCAGTGTGGGTGGCGGCCGGCCGCTGGCCCACCTTCAGGAAGGGTTCTTGTAACGAAATGCCTGGGCCAGGTGACGGAGTTTGCTCGCCCAGAAGCCCGCCGTTCCGGGTGGTGTCACTGCACAAAATAACGGGGGCTCCCCAGAGGAACCCGAGGTGGCTCGGAAGCCACCCACCCCTGGCTGGGCCCAAGGATCGAGGTGGTCTCCCGCCCCGGTGTTGGAGGACCTGCTTGCATGTCTGCGCACCCCCTTCCCTTCCCGAGCTGACGCTGTTTGCATGGGGCGACTAGACCACAGGTGCCAGGTGTCTGTGCCGTGCGACAGATGAGGAGCAGCAGCCACCGAAGGGGTGAGGCGCTGGCGGGGGCACCCCTGGATAACGCCCCCAAGGAGTACCCGCCCAAGATCCAGCAACTCGTCCAGGACATCGCCAGCCTCACGCTCCTGGAGATCTCAGACCTCAACGAACTCCTGAAGGTAACCGGGAGACTCAGCTCAGACGACAGACTCGTGAGGCCTGGGGGCTGCCCTGTCTCTGATCTCTTTTGGGAGTTTGGTAAATTGTCACAAGTGTGCTTCCCAGCCGGCCATGTTGGCATATTTCTCTACCCCCACCTACTCCAGCAGCTGAGGCAAGTGGATCTCAAGTTCAAGGCCAGGCTGGGCAACTTAGCAAGACTTTGTCTTAAATTTTTAAAAAGGGCTGGGGATGTGGCTCAGTGATAGAGCATGTGCAGGGCTCTGGGCTCAATCCCCAGAGGTGCTTCCCCAGGTCCAAGGACTAAGCTAGGCTTTCCCCCCATTAGTACAATTGGAGTGTAACAGCCGTCTACTGAGACTGTTCTCTGTCCCCACAGAAAACCTTGAAGATCCAGGATGTCGGCCTCATGCCGACCGGTGGCATGATACCTGGGGCTCTCCCTGCTGCAGCAGCCCCTGAGGTAAGGCCAGGCCAGTTCTGGACAGAAAAGCCTTCTGTATGCCCAGCTCACCTCCTGTCTCATACTATGTGGCACAGTTCTCTTGTCCTATCTCGGGGTCCTGTAGCTGCCATCCCCTGTGCCCTACACCTCTGCAGGTTCCCACTGTGGGCTTCCCTGCACACCCAGGGAATTCCCTGCCAAGAATGTTTGTGTCACTTGGTAAAATGGGGCAAGTGCTATGGAAAAAACTAGGGAAGAAGTTTATAAAATTTCAAGGAAGTCCTTGATTAGGAGGGAACATCATGGAAAATTGAAGGGAGTTAAAAAAAAAGGTCCAAGCATTCCTGGAGATCTCAGACCTCAATGAACTCCTGAAGGTAAGGGGGAGACTCAGCTCAGATGACAGATTGGTGAGGCCTGGGGGCCGCCCTGTCTTGGTCTCTTTTGGGAGACTGGTAAATTGTCACAAGTGTGCTTCCCAGCCAGCCATGTTGACATATTCCTCTAACCCCACCTACTCCAGAGGAGAGGCCAGATAGGAGGGCTCCCAGGCAAGAGCATGACTTTCTGTGCGAGTGGGAGCTAGAGGGGGCAAAGGGCAGGTAACAGGCTGCTCTGTCCCCTGGGCAGCTGGGAGCAAGTTTGTATTTCTGAAAGGAGCCCAAACCCAGCCTTTGATGGCTGGCTTGGGGATAAGCCTCTTTCATCTGGGTCCCTACCCTCAGGTCTCTTGGTCTGCACCAGGCCAGGTCCTACAGAACACCCCACACTCAGGATGGGTGGTGATTCCACGGGGGCCATCCTCACACTCCCACCTCAGACCTGGGAAGTGTCTTTAAAGGCTTGTTAGCTGGAGGTGCAGGTGGTAGTGGAGCACCTGCCTGGCCTGCTGGCGACCCTGTGAACAACACTTGTGAACACCCAGAAGGCTGCCAGATTCAGGCCCGACACCTAAAGCAAGGGTAGGATTGTCATACGATCCATTGTCCAAACTGGAGTGCTTTTGAGAATGGACAGAGTGCTGTTGATGACCTGGCAGCAGGCCCAAACTAGGGCATCTCACACTGTGGTGCTCATGGTGGCCCTGGCTATTTGTGTGTCACCTCAGGAACACCATTGCCCATCTGTCCCATAGTCTTGCTGGGTGAAGGTCGAGGTCAATGCAGTCAGCTCATCATCCAGCTCATCATCGGCACCTGCCCCTGCATGGCTGAGGACAGGACCAGTACTACTTCCCTGGAACCTTGCACATCTACAGTGCACTTTGGTGTTGCTCACCCTGTCTCATGAGGAGGTTTTTTACGGGATGTGGGGTTCTGCCGGCCTGTGAGGCAGGCTTCAGAGTGGCCCATAGGGAATGGAGTGTTTCTAGGTGAAGGAGCCAGGTCTAAACCCTGACTAGCCTGTGCTGGAGGAAATGCATCCGTTGGTCACAAGACCCCCAGAGGCAGTTTACTCACGACCCAGACTTTGCTGGGGCTGGAAGCTGGCAATGTGCCTGTCCTCGCTCACCTGCACTTCCCATGGGGTAGCCAGGAGAAGCTGCTCCACCTTCGCCCCACCCTTTCTTACCTTGCCTGCTTTCTTCTGCTTCCTAAGGTAGCAGAGGAGGAAGATCTCCCAAAACAGAAAGAACGGACACATTTCACTGTCCGCTTGACAGAGGCAAAGCCGGTAGACAAAGTGAAACTGATCAAAGAGATCAAGAACTACATCCAGGGCATAAACCTCGTCCAGGTGGGCTTCCTGTGCCTGAACCCTCTTCCCTGGGACCAGCATAAGCTGACAGTTACCTGGGGTGGTCCCTTCCAACATGGGCTTGGGTATGGTGGCCTAGGGCTCACAAATCTCTTGACTTTGCTGTCTGTCTCTGGCAGGCCAAGAAGCTGGTGGAGTCCCTGCCTCAGGAAATCAAAGCTAACGTCGCCAAAGCTGAGGCAGAGAAGATAAAGGCGGCCCTGGAAGCCGTGGGCGGCACGGTGGTTCTGGAATAGCCCCACCTCTGAGGACTTATGGACTGGGGTCCCTGGGACCCGGCAAGGCCCTGCCTGCCCTCTCCACCCCCAGCACCAGGCTCCCAGATGGAGATTCCAGGGGGCTGGAGTTACTAGCCCTAGTGGCAGTCTGTCTGGGAGGGACAAGATGGACCTGCTATGGTGTGGGGGAGGGAAGCCACTGCCTGAGCAGAGCGCAGGAGGCCACCTCAGAAGGTATGGGGTTACAGGAGTTCTTCTGGTGGCTGCTGAGAAAAATACACTGTTGAGGCTTGGGTGTGCGGAGTAGTGTGCCCAGGGTGGGTGGTACGAAGGGCCCCTGGGGTGGTGTGGTCGGAACTTTCCCAGGACTGGTCTTGCCCCTTCGCCCCCTCCACCAGGATGTCTGAGTGTGAAGAGGCCTGGGTTAAGGGGCCTGGCAGTACCCTGGCCAAGCTAGGAACTGAGTGGCTGCTGTTGGACAGGCCTGGCCCACCCTCTGGCTGCAGGCCCCTTAGTGCCTCTGCTGTGTAGCTGGCTGTAATGGCCAGGGGCCTTGCTCTGAGGACCCTTGGCTTCCTCTTCTCAGACAATTCCATGTTCAGCAAGACTGGGAGAGGGACAGTGAGTGTCCTTCTCTGGCCCTAGATAGGCTGACTTCCACTTCCTGTGAGCAAGAGGCTATAGATTGTAGAGCGCCCCCTTTGGGGAACATAGTGCTAGGCAAGGGGCCCCTGGGAGGCACACCCAGCTCTGCCCACTTGGTGGGAGTGCCAGACAGGCTCTGTCAAGCCTACCTAACATCACCCGAGGGCCCCTCCCAAGGGCCTTCAGTGTCCTTGCTGCCCTCCAGCCTCCACCTGGAGTCTCCCTCTGGCCCTGGCAGTTCCTCAGGTTAATGAGTATCCAGCAGCACGTCTCTGGCTTCACCTCAGCTAAGGTGAGCTGGCCTGGGCCTGGGTGCAAATAGACATGCTGCTGACCCTGGGGAAGGCACTGAGTGTCCCAGCTCAGGGACAGGCCCCTGCATCTTAGAGAGCTGAGCCCATAGTCTAGTCAGTATGGACTGGTGGCTCCCTGCCCAGATAAGGGGGCCTTTCACTCCTGGACTTCCAGAGGGTGACTGCTTGAAGGTGGAGATGACCGTGACATCAGGCCATTGCCTTAGCCTCAGCCCACCTCACCAGCAGGGGCCATCCCTGATAGCAGGTACTCGGGTACTCGTCCCTCCAAGTTGTGTCTGCTGGTGTCCTTCCCCTGACCACCCTGGGCCTTTTCAGGTGGCTCCTTGATCAGGCCCTTTATTGTCCAGTGTCATGTTCACAGCTAGACACTCAGGGTCACTCCAGTGAACTGGGCTGCATGAAATAACCACTCAGAGACAGAGAAAGACCTTTATCTTTGGGTCCTGTGATGGCCCCTCTGACCTTAGGGGTCCATGGAAAGAGACAAAGAGGAGCTCGCGCTGAACCCTTTTATTGGGGAGAGGCCATTCAAATGAGGCAAGGGTTAGGGTTACAAGGGGACAGGTGAGTGCAGCTCAACCCCTCTGAGCGTCCCCTGCTCCTAGGGCCATGCCTTGATATCCAAGCAAGGGAAAAGCTGGAGTCCTGAGTCACGGCACTACCAGCCACTCTATAGTGATCTTTGAGGTCCCCGTGGTGCATCAGGACCAAGGTGTGTGCATTTGGAGTGGCTCCCCACAGTCCAGGACTCCCCAGCTCCCTTTCACCTGCTCCAGACTGTAAGTGGTCCATAAGGAACTGTCTTGTATCTGAAAATAGAAGAGTGATACTACTTTCTGGTGAAGTGTGTCCCAGGCGTCCCTGGAGGCCTCTTGGCCTTGACCTTTGGACCTCGCATCTGGAGGTGGCACTGGGAATCCTGAGTTCCCTTCTTTTTGGGGGGAGGTGCACTCGACCACTGAGCCACATCCTCAACCCTACTGTGTTGTATTTAGAGACAGGGTCTCACTGGGTTGCTTAGTGCCTCACATTTGCTAAGGCTGGCTTTGAACTTGGGATCCCCCTGTCTCAGCCTCCTGAGCCACCACAACGTGCTCTGAGCTCCCTTCTTCAGAACCAAACCTTGGTTGATTCACCAAGTCCTGAAAGAGATCAGACAAGCATCTTTCTCTTCAGGTTGGCAGAGGTCTAACAGGACAGGGCAAAGTCCGTAACTGACCAACCCCACCCCACAGGCCCCCTGCTCAGGGATCTGCTAAGCCACCTGTATGGCTCCAAATCCCATATAGAGCACCTTGAAGTGTGTGCCAAGGGACCTGGACCCCATGCTGTGGATACGGGGCCTGGTCCAGGGCCTAGCTGGGTAGCCAGTCCTCAGCCTATGAACAAACATGTTCTGTTGGAGGATTCAGTTGAGAATCCTCGTGGGCTTGCACACCTGGAGTTTGCAAAATCCACTTACCTTAGAGCTTCTAGTCTTGGGTGCATTTGTTTGCCCTGATTCCTCATCTCTAGGTCCCACTTGCCCCAGGCCTTCTGTCACCTTTGCTTAACTCTGTGTCCTACCTGTGAAATCCATTTCCACATCTCCTTGCAGTTCCCCGCCTTGGCTAGGTGTGGGTCGCAGTTCACACTCTCATCTGGTGTCCCCCTGACAATTCCTGTGACTTCCCTGTCCACCCGACACCTCTCTGCGTGGGCGGTACTCCCAACACACCTGAAAACACAGGAGCGCTTGACTGGGACATGACCGCAGGGTCAGAGTCCACCTGGAGTTCTACAAGACAGTCTCCTCATCTTCACATGGGCTACTAGCATAGGCATGGTGGGGTTTGCTCTGCATCCACGTGGAGGGTCACTGGGCCCTCAGACAAGGCTGGTCACCTTATATGGGTGTTTGGCTGGTTCATGAGACCAGGGCTTTCTTTCCAGTGCCTCACCTTTATGTCTGGGCAGGAATAGGGTGGCACTAGTGGCCAAGCCTTACCCCTAAAGCAACCTTGGGACTTGGGTTTCACCTTGCCTCAGGTGCACCTTGAACCAGGAGTACATCTGTTTCCTCACACTATTAGGAAGTGGGGTCAGGTGGGAGCCTAGATGTCGGTTGGTTTCTCCTGCTGGGGCCTGGAACCCACCTCTCAGCCTCCCCCAGGGTGGCTGCCTGGGGTTGACTGTCAGAGCAAAGCCTGAACTGGACACTTGCTGCGAGCTCTGGACGTTGAGGGTGGTGCAATTGTCTTAACTAATTGTTTTTGCCCCTGGATTTTACTTCATCTGCAAGCTGGCTCCAAAGAAATTTCCTGTCCGCCTCCACAGTGGGCGGGTTGAGGGGTGCTGGGGGGGGTCGAGGGCCTCGCCTTTGTGGCACATGAGCTGGTACAGGTGGTGCAGGTTGCAAGTTCAGGCTGCGCTGAAGCCAGGGTGCTTCCAGGGGCCAAGCCTCCCAGTGCATGTGGTATGGCAGAGTGATTTTGGAAGCCGCATCTTAAGCCGGGATATAGGGAGTGGAGGTGGTCATTCGGTCAGGGCCCGGTTTTGACTTCGGTCGGACAGTCCCAGGCTCGGCTCCTCCCCGCGGCCACTTTAAGACGCTGGGTCCGCCCGCTGGGACGTGGCTCGCAGGCCCTCTCGCCGGGGCGGAGTCCCGCGGGTCCCGCCCCCGGGCCGCGCGGGCGCATTGGCTGCGCGGGGCGCGGGCGCGCGGTGGCACTTTGAACCGGGCTCGGGGCGGTTGCGGCCGGGGTCGCGGTAGCGGCCGAGATCTGGCCGGGTCGGGCAGGCCGAACTGCAGCTAATCGGGCCATGGCGGCCGAGGCGCGCGTGTCGCGCTGGTACTTCGGAGGACTGGCCTCCTGCGGGGCCGCCTGCTGCACACACCCGCTGGACCTGCTCAAGGTGAGGCCGGCCGGGCCGCCGCCGGGACGCTCTGGCCGCGCACCCCGTGTTGGTCGTAGCTGTAGGATAGTGGCGCCGGCGCGGCGGTCGCCCTGCGCAGCGCCCAGGGCCTGGGCCTGCCGGCCGGGTGGAAAAACCCCAGAGACCCTCTGCAGCTGGCCCCTCAACTTGCCAACCGGCTCCCGGTCTTGGCAGGGGACTGTCCAGATTGCGCTTTAATACCTGCGTGAGCGTGATCGGTGGCACACACTTGTGGGTGGTCCCAGAGACTTGGGAGGCTGAGGCTGGAGGATCACAAGTTTGGGGCCAGCCTCTGTGACTTAGCAAGACTCTGTCCCAAATTTTAAAGAGGGATGGGAATGCCGCTCCAAGGCAAGCACTCCTGGGTTCTGTCCCCAGTACCCTGGGGAAAAAAGTCTGGGATGCACAGGTGTTGGGTCCTAGAGATTGCCTGCACCCCACACCTGGCCCAGGGCCCAGCTGCCCCCAGCCTGGTAGGTGACTGTATTGAGCTAGAAGGGAAAGGCAATGAGGGCTGAGGCCTAGGTTAGTGGGGTGACCCGGGCCCTTGGCTTGGGCACTTCCTCTGCTAGGTGTGTATAGGCCCCGGGAAGGCTGTCTGGTCAACGCAGCCCCTGGAGAGATGCCAGGAGACCCTGCATATGTGCAGCTCCCAGCAGAGTGGGCATCTCAGCACCAGAAGTATACATGCTTCACTTTTTCCTTTGAAAAAAGTGCTTATGGAACAAAAGAAGACAGAGCTCCCCTTGTTCCCCAGGGCCAGCCAAGGGGTGTTTCTCTGACCCTACCCCCAACAGAGAACAAAGGAAGGGCCTGAGGCTGTACCCAGTCTGCCCAGGGGGCTCTGCCCTGTGGTCACGCGGTGGCCGCTGGGCAGGTTACAGCGGGCCTGGCCACCCTCTGCCTCTCCCCTCCTCCCAGAGCTGGTTGGGATTGGCCCTTGTGACCTGGGCTGGTAACCCAGCCTCCGGGTGGTTCCTGTGCCTGGGTGTCCAGGCCCTTGCTGGGCCTGCAGACTTCTACTTTCTAAAGAGAAGGTGGGCTTTCTTAATCAGTAAGAAAGCTGGCCACCCCTTACGGATGGGGCTGACTCGTGTGCCCCGAGAGGCCTGCACGGATCCGGCCTGTGGGCCAAGGAGAAGCCCTCGAGCAGCAGGGGGCAGTGGGGCTGGAAGGGCACCTCCCTGGGGCTGCTCTCTCTACTCTTCCAGATGGCCACAGTCCCCTCCCCACCAGCCCTCTGGTGTTGATAGACTGTGACCTTGGAATCCTTTGCTGTTGTCCCTTGTCCAGGCCCCTTTGGGCGTCACTGCCCTGCCCCTGACCCCACCTAGGTGCTCTCTTGCTACAGAACACTGCCTGGAGCCAGCAGGGGAGGTGGCCATTGAGGGAAGTGTGAAGGATGGGCAGGAGCAGTGTCCCACCAGTGGGGAGCATGGTCAGAGCTTTCCTCTAGGGTTACTCACCAGGACCTCAGGGTGTGGCCATTTGAGAAACTGTTTTGAAGTTTGTTGATCTGTCTCACTCTGCCCACATGCTGGCTTGGTCCTTGTGGTTGCTTGTCACATGAACGGGGACTGCTATCCATGTGGCCACTGTTCTGGGGTCCAGTCCCTCTGTCCCGCCTGGGAGGCCAGTGTTGCTGCTGATCTGGGTTCCAGGCCCCCCTCGGTCCCTACCCATGTTTGCTGTCCCGTATCCTTTTGGGGGCTCCCCTGGGTAAGTTTAAGGGGGACCATGCTTGGCAGTGGACAGGCTTCCTTGAGGTCAGTGCCAAGGGTGGGACCTGGGGAGTGAGATCCTGGGCCTGGCTGCTGGCCTGTGGCCCATGGCCCCCAGCTTCTGCATGGGATATAAGCCATCAGAGCAGGTAGGTGTGGCGGGGACACCCTGCACACAGTCCCTGGGGGACTCCACTGTCCCTGCCTTAGAGATGGGGCACGGGTAGTGCTGAGCTGAGGGTCTCTGAGGGGGTCTCACGGTGGTCGTTCCTGGAAGGGTCCTCAGCGCTGGAGTGGGGCTCCAGGCAGCACCCCACAGCCTCGTCCCTGTCCCCCTTGCCCCAGGTGCACCTGCAGACACAGCAGGAGGTGAAACTGCGCATGACAGGCATGGCGCTGCAGGTGGTGCGCTCTGACGGTGTCCTGGCACTCTACAACGGCCTGAGCGCCTCGCTCTGCAGACAGGTGGGCACCTCCTGGGCAGCCTGAGCTTGGACCTGCTGGGCACACCAGGGAGCTCAAGCTGCTTACAGCCTTTTTCAAGGTGTATGTGGAGCAAGTGACCCCAGGGTGGGTGTGGGGCTGGACCCCAGGCTGCCACTCACAGAGGTGGGCGGGAGCTGAGGTGGGTGGGGGTGGTGCAACCGCAGATTTGTGGACAGGTTCCACGCTCACTAGCTGAGTGGCCTGGGGTCAGCCCCTCCATGTCCCCAGGGACCACAGGGTGTTGGCCGTGCCTTTGAGGCTGGCTGGGTTGTGCCCTGTCCTGAGCCAGGCCCTCTTCCCCAGATGACCTACTCCCTGACGCGATTTGCCATCTATGAGACAGCGCGGGACCACCTGGCCAGGGGCAGCCAGGGGCCTCTCCCCTTCTCCACCAAGGTGCTCCTGGGCGGCTTCAGTGGTGAGCACGGCTGGCTGAGCTGGGGCTGGCTGGGGCGGATGCCTCCAGGCGTCACAAGTTGTGGCCCCATGGTTCTGTTGCCCCAGGTTTAACCGGAGGCTTTGTGGGGACCCCCGCGGATTTGGTCAATGTCAGGTTTGTGTGTACCCTTTCCTGTCCCCAGACAGCCCAGGGCTTGCCCTGTGGCTTGCTGGAGTCTGCAGTATGCTCACCCTGGAGCAGGCAACTCAGACCCTGGCGTCTGGGAATGGGGTGGAGGGGCGTGAATGCCCCGGGGCCTGCCCTGGACCTCAGGCCACGTGTCTACCTACCTGCCATTTCAGGATGCAGAACGACATGAAGCTGCCCTCGAATCAGCGGCGCAAGTGAGTAGTGGGTAAGGCTCTGCCAGCAGGGGCCAGGGCTAGGCAGGGTACCCTGGGCAGCCCTGCGCCACCTGGCCAGGACTCCAGCAGGCCACATCACCTGTGGGGTCCTGTGGAACAGGTGTTGGGGGCTGATGGTTTTTCGGGAGCAAACACCATACTTGGCTGCTAGAGGAGTCACTTGGCCCCCCGATTCTTTCCTTATGGGAAGAGTGTTGCTAGGTTGAGAGCTGGACCCCAGCTGCTGACACCTGCCCACACCTGGGGATGGACTTGGAAGCCTGGATCGTGGCTGAGGGACAGCCACACCCGGGCGTCCCTGTGGGTGTGTGTGCAGGGCCCAGAGCCTCAGAGACCCTGGAGCAGGGCACATGAGATAAGCATGCCCCCTCCAAGAGGCTCCCAGGCACACCTCTCTGTCCGCTCTCAGGGTGGCCAGCTGTGGTGACGTGGGTTGGGGTGCAGCCACCCCTCCTGCTGCAGCAGCCCAGTCCTTCCCAGCAGCCTGCAGTATCCCTGGCCAGAGCCTGAGCCATCTCGCTCTCTGGTCGAGACTCCCAGGCAGTTTCTGGTTTCTTGCTGGTGTCCCTCTGGCCTTCCAGCCTGGAGGAGGGCAGGTGCTGACCTCTGTGGTGGGAGCCACACCGAGCCTGGGGTTCTCTGGGAAAACAGGACCTCCCCCAGGACAGACAGGGCAGGGTGGCTTAGCTAGGAGGGGCTGTCCTCGTGAGGCTTCTGCAGGAGCCCCAGGGGCATGTCCATCATGGTTTCCCAGCAGTTCCCAGGGCCTAGGGAGGACCCCCAGGAGCTAGTGGACAAGGTGAGCCTCAGGTGGTCCATTTCTGTGTCCCTGGCAGCTATGCCCATGCCCTGGATGGCCTGTACCGTGTGGCGCGTGAAGGTGAGAGGAGCCGGCTCCCTGGGACCCCAGGGAAGGGGCCTGAGGAGGGGAGTGGTGTGCAGGACCTGGGGTGCTGTGGGCATCGGGCTGCGCTGTGTGCTCAGGGCTGGCCTTCCTCCTGCAGAGGGTCTGAGGAAGCTGTTCTCCGGCGCGACGATGGCCTCTAGCCGCGGGGCCCTCGTCACCGTGGGTCAGGTAGGGCTCCTGTGGAAGGTGGGGCTTGTGGGCAGCCTCCCTCACCATTGCCATGCCTGGGGGATTGTAGAGCACCTGCTGTCCTGTGGGCACAGGTGGTCAGGGCTGCAGCCTGGGTCTGGGCCTGGGCCTCCCTGTCCCCAGTGTGGCACTGGCGTAGGTGGTGGGCAGAGCCGGTGCTTGGTCACGGCCTTCCCCAGCTGAGGCTGTGATGGGCCCTGACCACCCTGCCCCCACTGCAGCTGTCCTGCTATGACCAGGCCAAGCAGCTGGTCCTCAGCACCGGGTACCTGTCTGACAACACCTTCACCCACTTCATCGCCAGCTTCATTGCGGTCAGTGCCCGGTATAGCAAGGGCTGGGTCCCTGGCCCTGCCTCCAGGGCTGAGGGCACCCTGTGAGGTGAGGTGGGCAGGTGGAGGCACTGGGTGAGCCTGGTGCTGCCTCTCTGGGTCACACAAGTGGCTCCGGGGCATTGGAACTTGTTAGGATGAGTCCTGGTGTCCCCTGAGGTCCCTGAGCCTGCAGCCTGCAGACAGCTCCTGGAGTGGGGCCGGGGTATGAGAGGTGCCCGCAGGCCAGTTGGTGACAAGCCCCCTCCCCAGGGTGGATGTGCCACGTTCCTGTGCCAGCCCCTGGACGTGCTGAAAACCCGCCTGATGAACTCCAAGGGGGAGTATCAGGTGAGGCCGCTGGCCAGTGTCCCCTCTGGCGATGGGAGGGACTGAGGCAGGGCTTTCCCTTGCCAGGGTGGGGGAGGGTTGTGCCTTCTCCTGGGATGAGGCCTGTCCTGCTGGCCTCCTGTCTCAGGCTGCATCCGCTCCCGCCCCGCTGTCCTGTTTTCCTGGACCCCTTCTCTTTGCCCGCAGCCCCTTCAGGGCTCACGCAGCAGGGCCTGGTGCCCTGGGCTTCTAGCTCCTGTTAACCACGGGCTGCTGTCCTGGGCTGCTCTGGGGCCATATGCCGGCCAGTGCCAGGCTCACCTCTGCTCTGTCCTGTCTGCATCTCCTGCAGGGTGTTTTCCACTGTGCTGTGGAGACCGCGAAGCTTGGACCACTGGCCTTTTACAAGGTGCGTTGGGGTGGCAGGCCGCGGGGCCTCCTGGCCTCACGGGCCTCCTGGCCTCACGGGCCTCCTGGCCTCACGCCTCTGTCTCGGCCCAGGGCCTCTTTCCCGCAGGTGTCCGGCTCATCCCCCACACTGTGCTCACCTTCGTGTTTCTGGAGCAGCTGCGGAAACACTTCGGTGTCAAAGTGCTGACCTGATGACCCCCAGGCTGCTGGGCAGCGGGGCTGGCCCCAGGAGCAGCCCTTGGGAAGAGGCAGGCTCAGGCTCCTGTCCTTCCCAGCCTGGGCCACACTGTGCCACCCCCACACTGGGGCTGCCTGGGCCTCCCAACCCTGCCTGGGCCAGGGCTGCCTCCAGGGGCTTGGTCCCCTCTGAGCCCCACCAGCTCAGGCCCCTTGCCACCCGCAGTGGGTGTTTAGCCTGCCCCTCCCCCCACAGGGGGCCGATTCTGGGCTGAGGGCGGCCCCAGGTCCCCTGGTGTTCCAGTTGCTGGAGCTGGGAGGGCTCCTGTCCCTGTTCCTGCTCACTAGGTGGCAGCCCGGGCCTGAAGAGCAGCTCCCAGTCGCCTCTGCCCAGGCCTTGGGCGACAGGTGGGGCAGGGCTTGCCAGCTGTGACATGGGCACTTTTGTGTCACCAGGGGGCTGTAGTTTTGGTGTCCTCAGAGGTAGTGCCCCTCCGAGACCTGCTGCAGGGAAAGGAGCCCAGATGCCAGATCACCGGCCAGTTCCAGGATGCCAGCCCTGGTGCCCCAGGCCCTCCCCACACCCAGCTCCAGCCGCTTTACTGGTCAGTTTTGCCAAAACCTCTCAGTACCAACAGGCCGCTGCTACCTTCAGGGGTTAGCCCAAGCCCACCTGCGCCTTCCCCTGCTGGCAGCCTGGAGACAGGCCCCCACTGGCAGAGAGGGGGCAGCTGGGACATCCATGTGCTGCAGAGTGTCCTCCAGGACTTTCTTCCCTGTATGGCAGGTGGTCACTCGCCAGAGCCCCCCAGTAGCCAAAAACCCTCACCAAAGCTGCCTGTTTCCCCCCAGTGGGGTTGGGCACCGGTCTGCCTCCCTGGTCCCTTGGCACTGGGCCCGGGATGGGGCTAGTGGATCCAGGGGTGCCGTGGCGCAGCTCTGCAGGGGCCTAATAAATGACAGAGACCTGCTCCATGCCTCTTCCCTACACACACTACTGGCAGGGGCCGTGGGCCCCCTCTGCACCGCGCCGGGAGGATGTGCTGGTTTGTGGGGCAGGCACCTGGCCCTGCCTGAACACACGTGGACAGAGAAACTGGGGTCGGGCAGCCTCCCCAGCACCAGCAGGAGGGAGAAGTGGGGAGTGAGCCCCGGCATGCAGGTGGCTGGTGTGGGACCCTGGAACACTGGGCTGGTCCCAGGCTGGGTGAGCTGCTCCAAGTGGGGCAGGAGGGCCTCTCTGGGTGTGCCCGCTTTAGCCAGCCCTGGGTACTGCCCAGTTGTCTGGGAAGCCCAGAAGGGACCAGGGAGACCTTGGGAGCTGAGAGGTGGGGGCTGGAACCATGGGGCGGGGCAGGCTTGGGGAACTGGGGTGCAGTCTCAGCCTGTCGGGGAAGGGGATGTCAGTTTGGGAGGTGCTGCCAGGCTCCAGCAGTGTGGCCTGTGGTCCCAGCTACTCAGGATGCTGAGGCAGGAAGAGCCAGGAGCTCAAGGCCAGATGGGCAGCACAGAGAGACCCTTTGATCTGCTGACCTGTCACGTAAGTGCTTCAGTGCATGTCTCTTAACCATGCACCTTAGGACAGAGTCGCCATCGCTGCAGGTGATGATGCCCAGCCAGGGCTCGCAGTCCTGACGCCATCCTCGAGCACTGCCCTCCTGCATTTCCTAACGCTGGTCGGGGTCCCACCTGTGGGCAACAGAACCAGGGTGGTGCCCTGGGCCGAGGGCCTGGTGGGTCCTGGTTGGCAGGAAGCTGCTGCACTCCCTGGGTCTGCAGCTGGGGCCTGGCTGGGGCGGCAGGTGGGGTAGAGGGAGGCGCTGCTTCTTCACCCCTGGGAAGAGCCAAGGCGAGGCCTGGCCCCACAAAACCTGCTCGCACTATCTCAGGGAGCCCTGGAATAAGAATCCCTCGTCACGTCAGGTTGTCAGGGCCAACCGGGAAGCTGGCCCGTCCCCCAGCCTCTTCAGCATGGAAGCTAGCCCTGCCTGGACAGAGCCTCCCTGGAGGGAGGGAAGTGCCTGGTCTGGTTTGGTGGGGTGGCCTGGCAGCCATCCCTGCAGGGCAGGGTGCAGAGGTGGGGCGGGAGGGGCCCCAACCACAGGGCAGGGCTGTGGGCAAAGTTCCCAGCAGGAAGGGGGTGGGGGCAAGTCGGAGGGCAGTGCCACTGTGGGAGTCAAACCAGGCAGAAGTGGTGGGCTGGCCAGCACCCGGTCCTGTTTCCTGCCCCGCCTGCCAGCCCTGGGCTGCCCACCGCTGCAGCCCTGCGCACGTACTCTATGGTTTACCAGTCACAGAGCCGTCATTTACTAAGACAGCCATCAGCTGGGTGCCAAGGCGCTCCACTGGGAGAACAGCTGAGCCAGGGCTCCAGGACAGCAGGTGCCCCACATGCACAGGGACAGTGGACCTTGCCTTCTTGGCCACACACAGGAGGTCCCTGGAAATGGCCCAGATCCACCTGTGGAGTAGAGGCCTACTGGTGGGAGCTGTGACGCACCAGGAGCCTGGAGACTGTGCGTTCAGGGCTCGCCCAGCAAGGGGGCAGCCAGAGAAGAGGGGAGGCTCTGGAGTGGACAAAGGGAGGCTCAGGTGAACCCTGTCACCAGGGAGGCTGGGCCTCCTGTGGGACGCCTCAGGAGCACGCTTGGCTTGCTCTGGTTGGTCTGGAGTCAGGAGCCAGGAGGTTAGGGAAGGGCCGGGGAGAGCCCAGTGTGGAGCGCTTGCCTGGCGTGCAGGAGGCCCTGGGTCCATGACCAGGAATATTAAGGAGCTGTCAGTTATTAACCGAGTCTGGTCGCCTTGGGCCAGCTACTGCAGGGCAGTTGGCCTCCTGACTGGGTTGTGGCTGATGGTGGGTCAGAGTTCTCTTCATACATGCATATATCTATGTGGCCCTGGGGGTGACCCCAGGGCCTTGCACACACTGAGCACATGCTTCACCACTGAAGTACACCGTAGTCTCTCCTTGGATTCTGTGTGGCCGCTTGCATTGTCTGTTGGCTCAGATTCTCAGGACCACATATTTGGTAAAAGGTTCTTAGATTTGATAGCAAAACACAAGCAACAAAAGAGAAAACAGGCAGAGTGTACTTTTTCAAGATAAAACCAGCCTTGGGTCTGTGCCTCTTGTCGGGCTTGGACAGCACCCAGCTGGGTTGGGGTGTCCTGGCTTCCATCTCTGTGGTGCCTAGAGACAAGTGGCAGTTACTGACGACAACTCTGGGTCTGTATTTCCTGCGTGATTTTTTACAATAAGACACCAGCTACTTAAGAAATAGACACTTTAATCCATCAATTCATCTATTGAACAAATCGGAAGAATATTCCAAGAGGTGAAACCTCTTTAAAAAATAGGTCAAGGGTCCGGGGATGTGGCTCAAGTGGTAGCGCGCTCCCCTGGCATGGGCGCGGCCCAGGTTCGATCCTCAGCACCACATACAAATAAAGATGTTATGTCTGCCAAAAACTAAAATGTAAATAAATATTAAAAAAAAAAAAGGTCAAATTCTTGAATTCATAGTGGCTAGATGTGGTTGTAAATCAACCAATGGCATGAAAAAAAATGCTTCAAACAATACATATTTGTGCATGGTTGCCCATGTGTGACCAAATGTCTCTTTCTTATACTTTATGGCTTTTTATTGTGCTATACCTTTTAAAGAATATGCCCCTTCGGACTGGGTATAGCTCAGTTGGTGGAGTGCTTGCCCTGCATGCACAAGGCCCTGGGTTCAATCCCCAGCACCAAAAAAAAAAAAAGGAACATGCCCCTTCATCAGATCAAGAAATTGCCCTTCTATGTGGTGGCACACACCAGTGACTTGGGAGGCTGAGGCAGGAGCACCACAAGTTCAAGGCCAGCCTCAGCAACTCAGTGAGACCCTGTCTCAAAAAATAAAAGGTGCTAGGGGTGTGTTCGGTGGTACGACGCCCCTAGTTTCAGTGCCAGTACCAAAGAGAAAGAAAAGAACTTAGCCGAAGACTGATGCGCACCTGGAATCCCAATGGCTTGGGAGGCTGAGGTAGGAGGATTGCAAGTTCAAAGCCACCTCAGCAACTCAGTGAGGTGCTAAGCAAATCATAGCAAGACCATGTCTTTAAATAAAATGAAATTTTTAAAAAGGGCTGGGGATGTGGCTCAGTGATCAAGTGACCCCAGGTTCAGTCCCTGGTACCAAAAAAAAGAAAAAGAACCTAAAGGAAAGAGTTCTCTGGCTTGAATGTCAGTGCTGTGCGAGCAGGTGGAGGACTGAAGGCCCCGAGTGCCCTGGGCGCTGTGTGGGGCTGTCAAAGGCCAGCCAACCGAAACTGACACGTGGTGACTGGGAGCACCGGGAACCTGGACTGGGTGGCCCTCCACTGCCTGAGGGAGTGCGTGTCGGGGGCACTGAGTGGAAGGGTAGGGGTAGGGGTTCCAGACAGAGGGCTGAAAAGAACCGGCATCAGAACAGCCATGATCCCTGCAAAGCTGCTTTCTAACGCAGAGACAGGGAGACAGCAAAGGAAAGCAGCCACCGGCTGGCCCTCCTGACACCTCCACCCATGCCAGTCGACGGTGGCCTGTGTGGTCTGGCCGCTGTTCCTCCAGGGCTGGTTCCGGGAAGGTCAGGTCAGTAGCTCAGGTCCTGATGGGAGCTTGGCCTGAGGGACTCCATCTGGACCTTCAGCTTGGCCTATGCAGAAGCCTAGTCCCCCTCCCCCTCCTCTTCCTTCCTTCCCTCTCCTCCTCCTCCTCCTCCTCCTCTCCCTCTTAGGGTGCCTGTCCCTCCCAAGCCTGAAGCTGCAGAGGGGCCAAGCCCAGAGTCCAGCTCCTGGACAGGGTAGAGCCGAGAGCTAGGGGGCCCCACCCGTGTGACTGGGTCAAGAGCAAGTTCAGAAAGACCACTTGAACTTTATTACGACAGACGACGAACTGCACGTAGTTATGTTTTATTGGTCATAGGCATGCTCTGCAAACATCACCCCAGTCCAGAGTGGGCACGCCTGGCCTCCAAAAGCCTCCTCCCTCCGGCAGCGGCCACTGAGGTGCATGCAGGGAAGGGCTCTACCATGGAGCTACAGCCCCGGCCTTTTGTCTTTTACTTGGAGACAGGGTCTCAGGAAGTTGCCCTAGCTGGCCTTGAACTTGCCGTCCTCCCGTGTCACTGGGATCATGACATGGATAGCCATGCTTGGCCACAAGAGAACATTCTAGACAATATTAAAGACGGAGCCATAAGAGAACACTGCAACAACTTCATGCCAAGAGTGCGAGTGGTACGATGAATGGGGGGTGTTCCAGACCCAAGTCAAGGCTGAGCATGGACGCAGCAGCTGGGTGTGCTGCGCAGACCCTGCCCCACACCCTCTGCTGCGGGTGGCCCAGAGCAGCTGGACTTGATCCATCACTGATAGCTTCCCTCATTCTAGTCCCCTCTTCAGAACCAACCAGAGGAAGACAAATACCCTCCCCTGCCCAACCCACAGGGCTCCGGGGCCACTTCTGCTGGGACCTTGCCACGGGGCTCCCCTGAACCTTCTCTTTTTCCCTAAAGCCTCCCCGTGGCCTGCCTCTCCACCTCGGCCAATCAGGCTGGGCTCCTTAGAGCCAGCTTCTCTGGTTCTCATTCGCACGGTCTTCACTTATGGGATAGTCAGCTCTGTGTGACGAGCAATTCACAGGAAGATTTTATTTGACCTCAAGATCTCAGAGGTCAGTCTGTGGTCAGTGGACACTGTTGCTATGGGCCTGAGGTCAGGCAAACGTCGTGGCAGGAGACTGGAGAAGGGAGCTTCTCAGCTCATGGCAGTCAGGAGCAGAGAGAGAACAAGAGACCAGACACAATCCCCAAGGGCACACTCCCAGTGACCCACTTCTTCCAGCCACATCACCTCTGCCTACAGTTACCACTCGGTGATCCGTTCACATTCTCGATCCTTTAAATGGATTAATCCACTGATGAGGTCAGAGCTCTCACAGCCTGATCATCCCCTCTGAACATTCCTGCGTTGGAGATCGTTGCCAACACAGCTTTTACAGAGACATTTCACATGGAAACCAAAACAGTATCTATCCACAAAGTTACCAAAATCCCCCCCACACAGCTCCAGATCTAGCTGGTTTTGTCACTGGACAGGGATCCCAGGAGATCCCTCCAAGGTCAGTGGGTTCTCAACCCAGCCTGAGTGGATATGCTCCTAAAAAGGACTGCAAGCTGCATCAGAAGAAAAGTGCAAGCAAAGATCCACCAACAGGCAGCAGAGGTACAGACACCCAAGACAGGGTGCATCTCCCCAGCCCCTCAGAAGTGGGGTGACCGCCCAGGCTGAGCTCCGGACTGTGCAGAGGGAAAGTGACTGCAAACCCTCAGGCACACTCTCATGAATACCAAGTCCTGTGTCATTTGATATGGGGGTTCAGAATTCAGCCTCAGCCTGTGGTGTGGGTCTTTGGATCTGGTGGCGTTAAAGGGATCAGGCTGTTGTTCTCGTTGGTCTCGTACAGGAACACATGGAGGTTTTTGATGGTGGTGGTTGTTTTTATTTTCAGTACTAGGAATTGAACATAGCGTCACTTTACCCCTGAGCTACATTCCCAGAACTTTTTATTTTTTATTGTGAGACAGGGCCTCCCTACATTGCCTAGGCTGGCTCTGAATTTGTAATCGTCTTGCCCCACCTCCCGAGTTCCTGGGAGTCACCATGCATGGCTGGAGGTTTGTTCATCCAACTGGAGGACAGGCGTGGCCAGTCATGCTCCATGTGAAGGGTCTCCCTCTCTGAGATCCTACCACTCCCAGTTTAATGGGGGAATTTTGACTAAACTGGGTCTGGGGGTGTGACTCGGTGGTAGAGCACTTTCCTGGCATGTGTGAGGCTTTGGTCTTGGTTCCAAGCATGACCAAAGGAAAAAAAAGGAGGAGAAAGAACGATTATTATTTGACTAAATGTTCATGGGACAGAACAATCTGTGCTAAGGTGGCGTCTGGAGGGTCCCCCAAAGGTTCCCCGTGCGGCAGTGCTCCCAGCTGGGCTCTGGTGAAGGGAGCAACCAAGATGGAGACCAGCAGAGGCAGCTTATCAGAGCTGACAGTACAGGCCCTCTCTGTAGGAGACAGAGGCCCAGGAACAGGCTCAAGTCCTGGGACTCTTGTGGGGGAGGCTCAGAAACCAGAGCCGGCGGGTCCTAATGCCAGAGGTTAAAGGTTGGGTTGGTGCAAGGGAGTGGTAAGTCTTTCTCAGAAATGCCCTTGGGCGGGAAAGCTAAACTTTTCCCTTAAAATGGCAGCTGTCCCGGCTGGGGATGTGGCTCAAGCGGTAGCGCGAGGCCCGGGTTCGATTCTCAGAACCACATACAAAGATGTTGTGTCCGCAGAAAACTAAAAAAAATATATTAAATTTTAAAAAAAATGGCAGCTGTCACTTAAGATGGCCACCCGGATGCTAAGCAAGGACCTTATACTGGTCATCAGTGGATCAACCTTTTCACAGCTGAATGGACTGTGGGCAGGTGGTGGGGCTGTGCCTCTCCGTTCCCCACTGCCATGGGCTAAGCACCTCAGCCATGCCCTTCCACCAGGATGTTCTGCCTAAAGCCCTGGAGCTGCCCAACCATGGGCTGAGACTTTAGAGACTGTGAGCCAAAGCAGATGTTTCCTCCTTTGATTTTTCCCAGGTATTTGTGACAGTTATGAAAAGCTGCTGGGCACGGTGGTACCAGCTGGTAATTCCAGTGGCTCAGGAGACTGAGACCAGAGGATCGTGAGTTCAAAGCCAGCCTCAACAATTTAGCAAGGCCCTAAGCAACTCAGTGAGACTCTGTCTCTAAATAAAACATAAAAAATGCTGGGGATGTGGCTCGGTGGTTAGCCCCTGGGTTCAATCGTCGGTATCATAAATAAATAAACTAAGTTACCTGTCCCTAGTTCTGTACCTAAGAAAAATGCAAACATGTCCATGTGAAAGCTGGATACATTTTTTTTTTGCGGGGGCGGTGCTGGGAATTAAACTCCAGAGGTATGTTCTACCATCAAACTACATCCCCAGATCAATTCATATTTTATTTTTAAAACTTTTTTTTAGTAGTAGATGGACACAATCTTCTTTATTTATTTCTGTGTGGTGCTGAGGATTGAACCCAGGGCCTCACGCATGCTAGGCAAGCGCTCTACCACTGAGCCCCAGCCCCAGCCCTAAATTCTGAGATGGGGTCTTGCTAAGTTGCCCAGGCTGGCCTTAAACCTGTGGTCCTTCTCCTTCAGCCACCCACGTACACTCGTGTATTTAGCAGCCCTATCTTCGGTCACCAAAATGTGGAAGCAACACAAGTGTCCATGGAGAGAGGTGTGGAGAGGACCATAAGTTCAAAGCCAGCTTCAGCAATTTAGCAAGACCCTAAGCACTCCAAATGCTCGCACATTTAAGTCCTGATGCACCATGGGGATCTGAAAGATCACTGTAGTCTATGCAGCAGTGGCCCTGGGAGTGGCCCTAGGGGTAGGCAGCACCCAGAGGGGTTGAGCTGCACTCACCTGTTCCCTTGTAATCCTACCCCTTGCCTCATTTGAATGGCTTCTTCCCAATAAAAGGGTTCAGCACATTCTCTCTCTCTCTCTCTCTCTCTCTCTCTCTCTCTCTCTCTCTCTCTCTCCAGGGACCCCTATTTCATGCAGCCCAGTTCCCCTGGAGCGACCTGAGTGTTAAGTCCTGGAATGGAACACAGGAATGGGATCTGTGGCACACCACACCATGAACCACACCAGCCTTGCACAGGAAGGACACGCTGACACAGGCCACACCGCAGAAGCACTCATGCCCAGGCCAGTGCAAGAAGCCAGACTCCCTCCTCCCCAAAGTCTACAGAGCACACTCATGGGGAGGGAGGGCTGGGTGCCCTGACAGCTGCCTCTCCTTCTAACACCGCTGCCTTGGCTTGCTCCCTGAACTGCCTCCAGAAAGCTGTTTGAGAACAACCCCCCCAGCCAGGCCTGGTGCACACACCTGTAATCCCAGCTACCCTGGAGGTCGCAGCAGAAGGAGCTCAAGTTGGAGATCAGCCTTGAATTCAGCAACTTAGCAAGATCCTGTCTCAGAATGGAATAAAATAAAATAAGGGTGAGTAATCTGCTCAGTGCAAAGCACACGTCTAGCATTTGTGAGGCCACAGGGTGGGCTGCGCGCAGTCCGGAGTCTCCGCCTCGCTGGGTTTCGAGGACACCAGGGGAGCAGGGGGGGGACCCACCGCGAGGACACGCGCCGAGCGCCCCGCGGTGGCCCGGCCACGCCCACGTCCCCTCAGCCCAGAGGGGCTCCGCTGCCCGGCCACGCCCGTGTCACGCCCACAGTCAGCCCGGCCACGCCCACTCGCCTCGGCTCCCTCCGGGAAAGGAGCTGAAGTGTCCCCCCAGCGGCGTAGCTCCCGCCGGCTGCCCCCAGCCCTCGCCTCGCCTTTCCCGCCGCCCAGGCCCCGCGCGCCCCCCAGGCGGCCCCCACACCACGGCATTTCCTCACTCGCTGACCTCTCCACTGTAGGACTTTATTCTAAAGTCCCCTCTCGGCTGTCTCCGCGCCAGAGTCCCGCGCGGAGCACGGCTAAGCACCAGCACCGAGGCCCGTCTTCCCGGGTCCTCGGCTGCCCGGGCCCCGCGGAGCTGACAGTCCCTGCAGGAATGATGAATGAGCCAGCCAGGCCCTCGGCTGGGTGGCCGCGGCCGTGAGGGCAGCCCGCCGCTCCCCGGATGACCTCCGGGTGGCAGCCACGTGGCGCCAATGCACCCGGAAGGCTTGGCGGCCATAGGACTGGCCAGGGACCCAGTGAGGAGCAGGACAGAGAAGGGCCCCGCCCAGCGGATGGAGGTGCTGGGCTGGGGCAGGGGTTCCTGATGCCAAGCTAGCCCTGGGCCAGGACGTGGCTGTCCATGCGAAGGGTCAGATTCAGAGCCTGGCACAGGGACAACCTGTTATAGCTGGTCAGTGGAGGAGCCAGCCAAGGAAGATTGGCTGAAATGTTTTCCAGGTTTGGTTGGCAACATTAATGGCCTGGAAAATGTGACTGCCACACTCTGGGATGTGGATCCAGTCCTAGCCGCCACCTGACAGGAGGGACCCCCTGAGCTCCAGAGAGGGCCAGCCAGTCCAGGGGCACTAGAACTCAGGCTTCAGGCAGGCTTCCTGCAGACCCAGACATCCTGGACTCACCAGCCCCAGGGACAGGGTGAGATCTGCTTCCACCAGCCAGGTGGCCCCATCAAGGTCACGGTCACCAGCATCTCCAGCATCTAGCATCAGCCGACTTGGTGATGGACACCATTGTCATGTCACACGACTACACCGATCAGTGTCACTCGTGATGAATCTGGGGACTAAATACAGACACAGAAAGCACCTTTTCTTTGAGTTCAGGGATCACTCCTCAGCTGCAGCTCCCACAGAGGGGCAAGGCAGGCCAGAGAGCGAGAGCAGGTCCTGAACCCTTTTACTGGGGACAAACCACTCAAATGAGGCAAGGGGTCAGGTTTACAAAGGAACAGGTGAGTGTAACTCAACCCCCGTGGGTGACACCTCCGTGGAGCCAACCTCATTATCTGAGTGGGTAACGCCCACGTGACGGCGACCTGGCACTGCCTGCTAGACTGAAGGCAGTAATGGGTCAGAACCTGGTGCATCAGGATTTAAAGGCGTCTGCATCCAGGGCAGCTCCCGATGCACCATCATGCCGCTGGGCCAGCAGGAAACAGGAAGGCAGAACCCCAAGGGGTTCCTGATGCCAGGCCAGCCCTGGGCGAGGACGTGGGCCAGCCAGGGGGGCTCCATCTGTAGGGAAGAAAGGAAGGGGCAGGCCTGCGAGGCCCAGACTGTGAGGCCCATCTGTCCAGCTGGGATTGTCCTGTGTGGGAGGTCTGAGGGAGCAGCGGGCAGCAGAGGGTTTCATAGCAGACCCCAGCAGATCACCTCACCTTCAGACACTCAGGTCCACTTTGTTTCCCAGGTGGACTAGACCCCACATGCCTGATGTCAGGGACCTTCCACCCGCCCCCCCCCCCAGCATTTGATCCTGAGAGTCCTCAGTGATAGGAATCCCAGGACCTGCCACCATGACCACCCAGGGTCAATGCAGGGCCACACTGGTGGCAGGGATTCAGCAGGTGGCCCTGCTGTCTCAGAACAGGTCCTCAGAGCCCTGTGGGTCCTGGAGCCCTGGTCACTGTGGGCTCTATGGGATACCATTTCCTGGAGGATCCACCTGATCCCTGGCCAGAGTCAGGCCAGACTTGGGGCCCCATTTCTCCCCCTGGAGGGCTCAGAGCTTCCTCAGTGCAGGCCCACACTCTGGGCCTGACTTGTGGTTCCAAGAAATGTTACTGTCAGGGTGTCCAGTTGGGCTCCAGGTCCTTGGTGTCCCGAACAAAGAACTGAGCAAATTGAGCAAGACACACCCAAGTGTCAGGCGAAGTTCCAATTTGTTGAGGTGAAGATGGAGGTGTCACCCTGTAGGGTGGAGACGAGTGGGCCCAGCAGGAGAGGCAGGCTCAAGGCCCCGGTGACTAGAGACCAGTGTCTCCTGAGCTGAGCCGTGGGGCCTTCTCTTTCTACCCGGACCTGATTGAAAACCTCACCCATTTGTCCCTGATGGTTGCCTTATGATACCTGATTAGAATATGGTCCAGTTTTCCCCCACTGGTTACTTTAGAAAACCTAATTAGAACACTGCCCACTTTATCCCACTGGTCATTTTAAAACACTGAACCTGTGGCAGGAGTTGTCAAGGAGACAAGTCCTCGGGTGGAGTTGTCATGGTAATGGGACTGTCTTCCACGGGACGGCTCCTCTTCCTGTTGTATCTTCCAGGGGCTCCCTTCTGATGCCCTGCTTCTGCCATCTAGGTGCCCTGAACTCCTACCCAATAGGAAGAGGGCACTGGCCAGCACCCTGCTGCAACCCCTGCCCCTTCCTCGGGGAGAGCTCTGTCCCTGCTGAGTCACCCACTCCAGCCAAGTGTCTTCCCGACCTTTCCCCAAGCTGGGAGTGGAGGCGCGGCCTGGGAACCTCGGGGACAGAACTCCCTGCTCCACCCCCACTCCCCGAGGCCAGCGGCTCCAGTGGTGGATGTTCCCACGCACAGCCCCAGCACCCCACTTCCCCTTCCTCCTGCCTAACAGACCCTGGAATTCCCCAGCCCACGACCAAATCAGCACAGGATGCAAGACCTCCGCTAGTGCAGTCCTGGGCGACTCCGGGCCTTGGTTTCATGTCTGGGGTAGGGGACACTCTCCCTCTCGAGGGTGTGTGTGGCAGGCAGGTGCTGAAGGCAAGACTGGCAGCAGCTGAGGATGAGGCCAACAGAGGTGGGCAGAAGACAGAGGACCCCCAGACGAGGAGCCAGAGCCCTGAGCAGCCTCTCCTGGAGTCGAGTCATCTAGAGCCGTGATCCATTTGCTCTTCAAGGCAATTTCTCTTGAGTTTCCGATGACTTACAACCAAAAACATTTTAAATAATAGGGCACATGTTCAAATATAGGATTGCCGGTGACAGCAGGAACACTAACGAGCCACTAGGGCTCAGAGGGGTGATGCACACCTGTAATCCCAGCTACTCTGGAGGCTGAAGCAGGAAGATCACAAGCTTAAGATTAATAAGATCTTAGTAAGACCTGAGCAGCTGCCCACCGTCCAGGCCTAGACTGAAACCCCTGTCCCCATTAAATGCCCACTCCACTCCCCACCTGACAGGAGTAAACATCAAGGATGAACAAACAACATGAATCAGCAAAAGGACTTGTTTTGGACTTGTTTTGGACTTTGCAGTGACTAAGTGACTTTTTAGTTGTAAACATGTTTTTGGTTATAGGACGACTAGATAGTATGCCCATGTTAGATAAGTTGATGATGTAACTAGGTAGTGTGCTTATGTTAGATAAGTTAGACACAAACAAGTTTGTTGTAAACATATAGAGTATATAAGCGCGAGGGAAACTCCATGTATTTGCTCACAATCAACTCTCATCGCCTGAGAGTAAGATCGTGCAGTGTGAGCCAGTCACCTCGTGTATTGCTTTGTGTGGTGTGCGAATAAACCAGCATTTCAAAAGGCAATCGAGTTCGTGCTTGGTGTTCGCGTACGTCGCGGTCCGGGGTCCAGTGCAGATATCCGGAAGGGAACTCCTGGTAACCAGACAAGGCTGAGAAGCTGCTCGTGACACCACCCCAGTGGTGGGCAACTTCTGCCTTCTGCTTCCTGCCCCTGGGGACCTGCTGGCAGCGTATGTGAGTCTCCTTCCTTCTCAGGGTGTCCCTGTGGGCAGACACTGTCTCCAGCAGCAGCCAGAGAGGACCCGAGGTCCATGCTGGTCAGGGGACAGGCTTGGAAATGGCCTCCACAGTCAGACCTGGAGAGGTCCACAGCCCAGGCCAGCACGGACCCCAGACTCCTGAGTCACAGAAACTGCCAGATAATAGACATTTGCTGTTTAGGGAAAGGCTTTTGGGGTAACTTGTTACACAGCAGAAACAGGGAATCTAGTCCTGAGGACACCAAGACCTGGTCCTGCCCTTGGGGGCCAACTCCAAGCCACGCTGCCTCTCCCCCTATGGAGTGGTCACTCCATTGTGCTACCTGGTCAGGGAGGACACCGAGCTCCTCATGAGGCTGACAGCCCCTCCCTAGGGTTCCTCTTGCTTGGTGACAGGAGTGTCCCTGGAGGTTCCCTTCCTTGGCCAAGGCCGCCTGTGAACCACAGGCCACAGTCACCTCCAGCTGCGGGCAGCCACCCCGCCTCGCATTAGCACCGCTTCCAGACGTCCCTGTTGGGATTGGAAAGCGCCTGGGTTGGAGCCTCCTCTGCCCCCAGCAGCCCCTGCCCGCCCTACCTAGAGGTCTTGTAGCGCCCACCTGCCCGGCCATTCTGGGGAGTGCGGCATGTCCTGGACTAGACTGGCCTCCCCACCTGGGTCCCACCTGCCCCACCCACAGTCCCCACCTGAGCCGCTGGCCCAGAAGCTCCGCGAGGCAGGGCAGACATGGGCAAGACCCGGGCCAGGCAAAGCCTTGATCCAGCCATGGAGGCCACTGGACCTTCAGAAGCTGCCCTGCCCGGACCCCACCAGCCCGGGCTCCCGGCTTTCACTGGGAGATGGGCTGATGCAGGCATCTCGGCTGTGTTGGGCCCGGCTGGCCGGCAGCGGGTGCGGCCAGGCGTGGCATCCACCTCTGCCCCTAGAAGCCAAGCTTCTGCTTCATTTGATGTTAGTTTTGAGGTGATGGGGACAAACCCAGAGCCAGAGCTCAACCTGAGCACGCCCCGCTCCAAGAGGCTGTCTTGGAACCCCTGCAGGGACCATGCTAGCTGCCCGCGGCCAGCACTGTGGGGCCTGGGCCTGGAACTCAGATCAGGGTGCCGCAGGCAGCTGCTCCCCAGCCCTCCTTGGCTCAAGGGCCGTCTCCTCCCCACATCTGCAGAGGGCTGTCCCTTTGCACCTGTCTGTCCTGGTTACCGCCTTCCCCTCCAGCAGACAGGAGTAGGACCGCCCTAGTGACTTCTTCAAGGCCTCATCTCTGCACCCTGGAGGCCCTGGGTCAGGACTTCCTACGACTCAGACCAAGGAGGGCCTCTGGGACCTCGTGCTGGGGGACCCGAGGCCTCCCAAGCCACAGCAGTGGATGCCCAGTCTCACCACTGCCCGCTCGCCTCTCCCAAGTGCTGCCCAGTGGCCAGTGTGTCTCCATCCACCTGTGTCCCAGGCCAGTTACCCGAGGGAGCCCCACAGCCCTGTGGCTGTCACCACCCACCACCACAGGGGCACAGGCTTGATGTTGTGGTGGGACCCTGCGTATGGCCAGGCCCAGCCCCAGGGGCTTCTGTGCTCCTCAGGCAGACCCCTCCCCATCTTTTCCAGCCTCCCTCCACACCCAAGCCCCACACTGAAGGGAGGGCACTGGTCACTCCCTCCTGGCCTGGTGCTACCCAGCCTGGCTCATTTTCTGGGGCCCACGTCTCCTGGGCCAGCTCTGAAGACCAGATGGGGGTGCCATGGCTTGTCTGCCCTCTGGACCCAGCCCCTGTGCCCAGCAGAGCCGCCGCCCCCCACGGCCTGCTCTGTGGCTGGCCACAGTCTGGCCCACCCAGGGTTGGAGCCTGGGCCCTTCCTCTGCCTCCACATCCTTCTGAGGGGCCTGATTTAATCAAGCCATGCTAGTGCCACCCAATGTGACCTCACAGTCTAATGGGGGCTCTGGGCAAGGGGTGGTCTGTCGGGAGCTGCCACACAGGAACAAGCGCCCCTTGGCCCCGAGAGATGGGAATGTGGATGTGGCGAGCCAGCCGTGGGCTGAGTGCGTGGACTCTGGGCACTGGGCACACAGGGTGGGCCGAACCCATGTGGCCCCTCTGTTTGGGCAGGCCTCGCTCTGCCATGACCCCCGCACAGCTCCTGAGATGGGCACGGCCTTCCTAGATGTCAGTCAACCTGCTGACAGCAGACGTCAGGAAGCTAGACTCAGCCCCCGCAACCTGACCCCTTGCCTCATTGAATGGCCTCTCCCCAATAAAAGGGTTCAGCACGTTCTCTCTCTCTCTCTCTCTCTCTCTCTCTCTGTCTCTCTGTCTTTCCAGGGACCCTAGGGTCAGAGGAGCTGTCACAGGACCCAAAGAAAAAGGTCTCTCTGTCTCTGTGTGGTTATGTGGTGCAGCCAGTTCAGCTGGAGCGACCCTGAGTGTTTAGTGGAGGAACGAGACAGTGGACTCTGTTTACCTTGGAGCTGCAGATGGAGGCTCAGGGGAGTTCAGGTTGGGCAGTGATCCCTGGCCTTAGGGGAAGCAGCTATGGTGACCAGAAGGACAGGGGTGAATGAAAGAAGCCAGAATAAGGGTCTAAGCATAGTGATCACTGGGGCTGGGGGGGGGACACCCACACCTTGCTGCCAGATTTGAGTCAAAAATCATGTGCTTTGCAGATTCCTGAGCTGGGGCCCACTCAGGCCCCAGGCTCATCAGGCAGCTACTTCCTACCCCCAACCTCCTTGTCTTTCAGGCTGAGAACTTTACTCAGCCCCTCCAGCCCCTCCACCTGAGCCCTAGGACTCTGGCACACAGCAGAACCTCAGGCCCAGGGGCTCCTTGTGGCTGGCCCCAGCTCCCTGGTGCCTGTGGGCTCAGAAACTCGCACAGCCACCTTCCCTGCCCAGACAAGCCCTGTCTCCAGGCAGGGAAGAGCAGGGCCCCGGGGCAGCTAGATGGTGCTGTGGCCAGGAGCCAGCGGCTGTCAGCCTGAGAGCCTGGGGAGGAACGTATCCCCCAAGGAGTCTCTGATCCCTGCCCATGGCCAGCAGAGCTGGCCGCCACTGGAAGCCATAGGCTGGAGGCCAGCGTCCTCCACTGCTGGGCAGAGGGACCTCCAGTCCCTCCTCCCATCTACGGGGTGGAGCCCAGTTCTGGTGAAGGAACCCACAAACCTCCTAGTGGCCCTAAAAGTGGGCAGAGTGACAAGGAGCAGTATCTCAACACCTAAACAGCTCTTTATCTACTACAGAGATCCTAGAGGGACCTCCGCCCAGCGGCTTCCCCACCAGCCTTGGAAGAGGTGACGTCAGTGCCACACAAACCCTGGAGAACGAAGAGGGCGGAAAGCCTTCCAGCTCATTATGTGGGGCTGCCATCACCCTGATACCAAAAGCGATTTCCTTATTACAGGAAAATAAAATCACACACTAATTGTCCTTAAGGAACATAGACACAAAAAACCCGTAATAGAATGTGGCAAATCCTACCCATTATTGCCAGGTGCGATCATCCCAGCCTGGCCGGGCCGGACAACATTTCAAAATCAGTGTAATTCACCATAGTAATAAACTAAATTAGAAAAATTATAAGATCATCTCATAAAAGAAAGAAAGAAAGAAAAGAGTAGGCAGGATGGCACACGTCTGGATCCCGTCTGCTTGGGAGGCTAAGGCCTGAGGCCTCGAATTAGACCCTATCAAAACAGAGTTCAGGAAAAGGGGTCTGCTCCCTGCCATGTCAACGACTCGACTCGGAGGCTGAGGCCAGAGGATCACAGTCTCAAGGCCAGTCTCATGGGTTTAGCAAGGCCCTAAGCAACTTGGAGAGACCCTGTCTGCAGACAAAGAAGAAGCTGGGGTGTGGCTGGGGTGTGGCTCAGTGGTGGCGCACCCCTGGGTTCCATCCCCAGGACCAGAGGAAAAAACAGAAGAGGGCGATGGGCGGGAGCTGGAGGCGGTGGAGCTCAGAGGTAGGGTGCCGCCAAAACCCCACCCTAGCCCCAGAGCCCCCCTCGGACCACACTTATTCTTCATGGTGAAAAGCTGGTGCTCTCCCCGCCCCGGAATCTGCCCCTGCCACCCGTGAGGTCACGGCTCCTCCAGGAGTGACCCCGACTAACAGAAGGAAAACCCGCCTTCGTCCTCAGAAAACCCGAGGGTCTAGGAGCAGGAAGCCACAGCCGACACTGCAGGGTGGAGAAGTGCTGCGGAGTGAGACAACCAGTCATGGCCAGTCAGTCCTGTGTGTGCGCGTGTGTGTGCGTGTGTGTCGCGCGCGCGCGCGTGTGTGTGTGTGTGTGTGTCGTGTGTGTGTGTGTGTGTCGTGTGTGTGTGTGTGTGTGTGTGTCATGTGTGTGTCGTGTGTGTGTGGTGTGTGTGTGTGTGGTGTGTGTGTCGTGTGTATGTGTGTCGTGTGTGTGTGTCATGTGTGTCGTGTATGTGCGTGTGTGCGCGTGTGTGTCGTGTGTGTGTGGTGTGTGTCGTGTGTGTGTGTGTCGTGTGTGTGTGTCATGTGTGTGTCGTGTGTGTGCGTGTGTGCGCGTGTGTGTCGTGTGTGTGTGTGGTGTGTGTCGTGTGTGTGCGTGTGTGTGCACGTGTGTGTGTCGTGTGTGTCGTGTGTGCGTGTGTGTGTGCGCGCGTGTGTGTCGTGTGTGTGCGTGTGTGTCGTGTGTGTGTCGTGTGTCATGTGTGTGCATGTATGCGTGTGTCGTGTGTGTCGTGTGTGTCATGTGTGCATGTATGTGTGTGTCGTGTGTGTACGTGCATGTGTGCGTGTGTTGTATGTGTGTGCGTGTGTGTGTCGTGTGCGCATGTGCGTGTGTGCGTGAGAGAGCGCGTGCGCGAGCTGGGGCCTCCCATGAGCCCGTGCGGCGTTCCTCTCTGAGCCTCGGCCGGCGTGGGTTTATTATTGACTATTTATTTATTTTGTGCTGCTGGGGACTGAGCTCAGGAGCACTTAACCACTGAGCCACACCCCAGCCCTTTTTTTAAATTTTTTATTTTTTTGAGACAGGGTCTCATTGGTTTCTTGGGCCTCACTAAGTTGCTGAGGCTGGCCTTGAACTTGTGACCCTCCTGCCTCAGCCTCAAGAGCCACTAGGATAAAGGTGTGCACCACCGTGGGTAGCTTTTTATTTTTTAGGCAGGACCTTGCTAAGGTGTCCAGACTGGGCTCTAATTTGTGATCTCTTGCCTCAGCCTCCTGAGTACTGGGACTACAGGGGCGCCACTAAGCCTGGCTTTAATTGTATTTCTGTATATGAGCACCCAGCAATTGGAAACTTTATCTCATTTTTATTACTATTTTTTTGTGGTGCTGGGATTGAACCCAGGGCCTTGTGCAGGCGAGGCCAGCACCCTACCAACTGAGCTGTGTCCCAGCCCCACAACTGGAAATTTAAAGAAATCGTGAAGGCCCATGGTGTGGCACCATGTAGGTCTGGCCCAGTGCTCTGAATGTCAAAGTGAGGGAAGGCAAGGAGGTTCCCATCAACAGCAGGAGTAAGGCAACAAAGGCCAGGTCATCTAATTAGTGACATGCATAAGGGCCACTGTCCCACTGACCTGACCTACCATCAGGCCAGACCACAGTAAGGGAATAGGCTTGGTGGAATCAGTGGAGGCAAATAAAAGAAAAAAAAATGTCATTTATGATACACAAAAAATCATGAAACAGGGAGAAATCTAACCAAAAAACCACAACATTCATAAACTGACCACTGTAAAACACTACTGAATGACTTTAAAGATCCAAATAAATGAAAAGTAGAGCATACTCATGGATAAGAAGGGTCAATGTGCTGGGCTCAGTGACGCCCACCTAGACTCCCAGCTGAGGAAGGAGGACCATAAATTCTAAGCCAGTCTCAGCAATTCAGTGAGACCCTGTTTCAAAATGAAAACGAAAAGGGCCGGGGCTAAAGCTCAGAGGAAAAGCCTACCTGGTCTAGATTCCTGGTACGATAGGGGGAAAAGAAGACCTCGTACACAGGTGGGTGTCTGTATGTGATCCCAGTGACTCAGAGGCTGAGGTGGGAGGATCACAGATTTGAGGCCAATTTCAGCAACTTAGTGAAACCTTCTGCCACTTAGTGAGACCCTGTCTCAAAAGACTGGGGCTATAGCTCGGGATAAAGCACTCTGGCTTCAATGCCCAATACCCCCCCCAAAAAAAAAAACCCACCATGTGATAGTATTTGTGGATCCACATGTTACATTAAGGGTACAGAGACACTGGCAGAGAAGCAACAGATCCAGGGCGGCGGGAGGTCCAGAGGGGAGAGTGGGAGACCAATTAAAATGTACAGTAGCCCCCGCCCCTTCCCAGGTTTCCCCTGCACACAGAACCCTGGGCTGGTGGAGCCCCAGATGGGAGCCTGGGCAGAGGCTGGCTGGACTTTGAGACCCACAGCAGGCAGTTGTGGGGTGTTTACCTGCTGGCACGGGGCTCTTGCAGTGCGGAGAGTCCAGGCAGCGACTTGGTCCTCCCTGACCCTCCCCCAGGGCATCCTCTGGCCCTTTGCAGAACTCCAGCCCTCAGGGGCTCAGCTTCCCACATTCCCTCTCTTTTATTTCACATCTCCTCCTCCTCCTCCTCCTCCTCCTCCTCCTCCTCCTTTTTCTTGGTACCAGGGGTTGAACCCAGGGGCACTTAACCTCCAAGCTACACTCCAGCCCTTTATATTTTGAGACAGGTTCTTCCAAGTTGTGAGGCTGACCTAGAACTTACGAGCCTCCTGCCTCAGCCTCCCGTGTTGCTGGGATTACAGGTGTGCATCACTGTGCCGGCTCACTTCGCACTTTGACAGATTACTTTTTGGGGTACCAGTGATTGAATTCAGAGGCACTCGACCACTGAGCTATATCCATAGCCTTATTTTGTGTTTTATTTAGAGTCAGTGCTCACTAAGTTGATTAGTGCCTCACTTTTTGCTGAAGCTGGCTTTGAACTCATGATCCTCCTGTCTCAGCCTCCTGAGCTGCTGGGATTATAGGTGTGTGCCACAGCGCCTGGCATCATTATTATTTTAACCAGAACATTCTCAGCAAGACTGAAGACTTCAGCCTCTGTATACTATATCTTTGTTTGCTTTCCCTTGGTGCTGGGGATTGAACTCAGGGGCACTGGACCACTGAGCCACATCCCAGCCCTATTTTGTATTTTATTTAGAGACGGGGTCTCACTGAGTTGCTAAGTGCTTCACTTTTTGCTGAGGCTGGCTTTGAACTCCCGATCCTCCTGTCTCAGCCTCCTGAGCAGCTGGGATTTGGGGTGTGGGTGAACACACCCAGCTCTCATTCCCCCATCTCAACCCGGGTGGTGGGAGTCACCCCCCGAGGCTCGCTCACCTACACCCCGGAGCCAAATCTCCAGCACTAACCCCCCTTTCTTCTTCTGTAATGGGCTCTGGCTCTGCTGCCCAGTTGGCCTTGACTGCCTGGACTCCGGGGTCCTCCTGCCTCAGACTCCCAGGGGGCTGGGCCACAGCTGTGCCCTGTGAGTGGTCGACAGGGGGCCGTCCAGCTTCATGGCTGCTTCATCTTTCTGTCTCCTCAGGATGTCGGGACAGATGCTCCCTGGTCCCCTCCTGTCCCTGCCCTGGCTTGCTCCCTCTCTCCTCTGCTTGTCGCCCAGGCACTCTTCCCACCCAGGAGTGAGGGCCAGGTGCTGGGTGCAGCTGGACGCCCAGGGCCCAGGCCTCGCACTGTCCACCTCTTTTGGTCCTGCAGCCTGGGAGCAGTGGATAGACCCTGCTGGACCCACAGGGCACAGTACCAGCTGCCGTGCCAGCATCACGGAGATGCCTCCTATCCATGTGGGGGACGTTCATGTAAGTTGTGGGGAGAAAATCTGGCTGCAGAACTCTACAAGAATTCTGACGTGCAGGGAGCGGGCTCAGCCATGATCCCAGAGACCCGGGAGGCTGGGGCAGGAGGATCGTAGTTCAAGAGCAGCCTCAGCAGTCCTGCCGGGTGGGTCCTGTCTCAGAATTAAAAGACTGGGGCTGTGGCTCAGTGATGGAGTGCCCCTGGGTCCAGCCCAGCCCTTCAGTCCACAATGTGCTGATGCAGCTCAGAGTCCTGGAAGGAGGAGCCCTCCTCGGGTGGACGCTGACCCCGGGTCTGCTTCACCCTGCTCTCTCTGTCCTTCCCCTTAGTGTCCACGTTGCTGGGCCCTGAGGACATTCACAGCTTTCCCCATGTTCAGGAGCAGACACCTCCCTGGAGACCCCTTCAGTGAGGAGGAAGGGGACTTGTGGAGGGCAGGCGTGGTCCTGGTCCCCAGGCCCCTGGCTCGTGGGAAGGCCCCGCCCCCCTCGTTCCCAGCTCTCACTGTTTATGTCTCCAAAGTGGGAGACGCAGAGCAGCCAGGACCAGGCCGCGAGACAGGCTTCATTCAGGGCTCTCGTGGCGGAGGCCAAGAGACTCGGTGTGCACCTGGACTCAGGGCACAGCTTGGCCAGTGGGGACTGACTGCCCAGGGGGTCAGTGAATGGAAAACTACTGCCAGGAACACGGAGGGTGAGGATCTGGCTAAAGCACCCAACAGGGTTCTTGCTGCAGGCCAGGTGACGAGGGTGATGGAGGAGGAGGACGAGGGAGGGGCTTCCCCACGCTGTCTCCAGGAAAACGAGGCCCTCCTCCCTGACCTCCAGGAAGAGCCTGCCCTGGGTAGGGGGCAGGAGCACAGTCGGGGTCCCAGAGCTGAGAGAGCCCACTCCCCATCCCCTACCTGCTGTGGGACAGTCCCTCCAGCTCCCCATCCCAGCAATGCCGCCCACCCGAGTCTCACAGTCCCAGGGGTGGTCACTTTCAGGGGCAGACGCAGGCTGCAGGACTCAGTCCCCCAAGAGCAAAGCTCATAATCTGGGCTCCAAGGAGGGTGAGATAAGGGGGCACAGGAGGCCTGGGGCAGGCGGAGACCTTTACCCTCTGACCTTTCCTGAGCCAAAGTAAAAAGGCTGGGCCAGGACGGGGTTGCAGATGGGCTGGCAGGAATGGGGGTGTGGGCGGCCAGAACTCCCCTGAGTGCTGGGCCAGGCTGGGGGCAAGGACAGCGGGCAGGGCAGCTGCGGAGGGCACCGAGTGTCGAAGCCCCAGTGCCCTGCAGGCACCCAGGAGGGCAGCCATGTCAGGGATGGAGAAGCCCGTGGGTGGGGCCATGGGGGGAAGGATCAGGGGTTCCAGTGCCCCCTAAAGCAGGAGTAGAGTCCTGGAGAAGGGCCCAAGACAAAAGACTGACTCAGGGGGTTGACTGGAGGCAGGGGAGTTGTGGGGGGTGACCAGGACAGTGGGTGACAATGGAGAGAGCAGAGATTCCAGAGAAACGGGAGGGAAGCTCGTGGAGACGACTGGGCTGCTCAGGAGGAGGCCTCGGGCCAGTGCCAGGTGCCAGGAAGGTGAGGCAGAGGAGAGCCCCTGGACAGGAGTGAAGCCGCAGAGGATCAGGTCAGGGAGAGGGCTCTCGGTGGGCCTGGCACGCGCGTGTGCGTGTGCGTGTGTGCGTGTGTGTGTGTGTTAGGGGGTCTAGAGAGAGGGGAGAGGGGGCAGGAGGTGCCCATCCTGGAAACCACAGCCACACAAAGATCCAAGAAGAAGGCAGGACCCCGGGTATCCCAGGACGCGTACAGGCAGGAACGCTGAAGCCCAGGCCTGGCAGGAGCAGGCCTGCTGGTGCTGGGGACTGCCTGTTGGGAGGTGAGCTGGGGAGGTGACAGAGGGGCTGCAGAAGGACCACAGCACCTTGGACGTTGGCTTTGGGGGGCATGGGAGAGGAAATGTCCCCCCAGGGTGTCTGGCAGAAGCCTGTGTCTCAGAGCTTTTGGCAGTCCTCAGGAAGGGAGGCACCTGGGAGGAGGGTGGCACAGTGGCAGGGTGCAGGCTGGGCAACAGCGGGGAGCCGGGGGCCCCCTCAGTGGGGCTACTCAATGGGTGTGCTGGAGGAGGCTCAAGGGGACAGAACAAGGCCCTGAGACCAGGGCGTGGCACAGAAAGGGTTAAAGGGGCACCTAGGGGATCACTTGGCCAGAGACCTCCTGGGTAGCTCACATTCCAGCGCCCCAGTAGCCCCCCACCTGCAAAGAAGGATTGGAGACAGATAATGTCGCCCAGGAGCCCAGTGGGGATAAGTAAAGGGTCACTCCCTCCAGAGAGTCAGGAAGGCCACCCAGACACAGCGGGGAGACCACAGGAAACACAGATGAAGCAAGAGGAAGGGGCCTGAGTCAGACACCCGACAGTGCGCCCCCCTCCTCGCTGGCACACGTGTCCCTGCAGGGAGCTCAGACCTGCAGGCCATGTCAGCAGGGCAGGGATCAGCAGGGAGAGTCCACACCACAGCGCCCAGATCCACCAAGCAGGGTCCATGGGGTCGAGGACCTACAGGACTGGATGCGGGGGATTAAGGTTTGCAGGGCAAGGGTCCGCGGGGTCGCAGTCCAGATCAGGGCCTGTGCGGAGGGCCTGCTATCAGGGTCCAGCGACGTGGGTCTCAAGCGGGGGGTCAGCGGCGGAGAGGCCCTCGGGGTTGTGAGCAGGGTCTTAGGAGCGCGCTCCGGGGGCCTGGAGTCTGCGCTCGCCGCGCCTCCCGGCCGCCAGTCAGCAGCGCCGGTGCGCGGGCGGGGACCCTCGGCTGCCCCCACCCGGCGGCCGCTCCCGCCCCCGCCCCCTTCCCCTCCGCCGCCCAGTGTCACCGCCGGGAAGTTCGAGCGCAGCAGGCGCCGGGCGCGGGACTGAGCCGGCGCGGACCCCGAGCGCGCAGCGGCAGGCGCCAGACCCGAGCGCGCGGAGAACCGAGGGAGCCTAGCGGCACCGCGCGGTGAGCACTGGGAGGCCCGAGGGCACGGCCCGGGTCGACCCCGCCGGGGCACGGGAGTGGGCGGGCGCCGCCAAGGCTCAGAGCTGGGCTCCCGGGAGCGGGCGGTCCCCCAGGTCCTTGCCCACGTCGGACACCTCCTTTCCCAGCCCCGGGGATGCGCCCTCAGCTCTTGGACGGTCACCTGGTCCAGCACCGTCGGTTCAGGGGTCTCAATATTTGCTCTTGCACTCTTGTCCCTGGGACCGCGGCCTCGGGGACCTGGGTGCAGATGGCTGCGGGGCGAGGCACAGGGTCCTAGGCAGCTCCGGCTTCCCACTGTGTCCTGTCCCTGCTCCCCAGGACTCCCCAGTAATACCGGGGTTTCCCAGGGTGGGTGAGGGGCACTGGAACCTGGCCCGGCTGTCCTTCCACTTGTGACTTTGACCCGCAGCCAGTGCAGGTCACTGCCCTGCTCCAGCCTCTCTGGAGTCCCCGTCCCTCTTCTGGGTCAGGGGGATTTATGCCCCACTCAGAACCGACTGACCCCTGTCCTCTTGGCGCCAGGCATCCTCTGAGGACCAGCCAGGGCTGTTTTGCTGTCCTTCTGTGTTGGGGACCTGGGGGCTGGGGGTGGATCTCAACACACTCTGGCCTGCATCCCAGGCTTGCCCTGTTGTCAACAGCAGTAGGCTGATCCCGCCCCCAGGCCGTGACCTTCCAGCCGCTTGGGTTTCACAGAAACCTCCCACCTCCCACCTCCTTGGGGCTCGGAGGGTGCCTGAGAGACACCCTCCCTACCCCTTCGGATCCGGGGGCACCAAGGGCACTCCCTGCCTTCCTTGCCATCCACTGGATCTGGGGTCCCTCGCCCCCCCCCAGTGGAAACTGGTGTGACATTGGCCTTGCCAGGAACACCTGAGTCATGTGTCTTGCTGGAACTGGCATGGGGGGTGTGCCAGCCCACAAGTAGTGGACCAGCCAGGTCAGACCCAGGTGGCTTGTGTGGCCAGATGTGTTTGCTGCGGAGGAGGTCACGAGGGGAGGAGCCTGCTGGCAGCAGCCCGGCAGACTGGCGGGCAGCTTCGGGTGTGCCAGCCATCAGACCCAACCCTCTGCCCCTTGAAGTCTGGGGCCAGCGACAGGCAAGAAGGAAGAAGGGTGGGTGCCGTCGGACCTGTCCTCTGTCACCCTTGCACCCTGCTCCGAGCCAAGGAGGGAATAAGGTGGAAAAAGGGCCAGGCCGGCCAGTGTGAGTCCCGAGCGGCACCTCCATATCCCTGGCTGGTCCTGCCAGGTTCCTGCTCACTCACTCATTTGACAGATATCCATCACGGCCTGAAGAGCTGTCTCTGGGCACCCGTGTTGCCCCACAGTGGGGGCCTGGACAGGCTGTTCAGGTCCATCAGAGCTTCCCTGTAGGGGACAGCCCTCTGCCCTCTGGAGGTTGTCCAGCCTCGGGGACCCTAACTTGGGCAGTGTGATGATTTGCCCTTGGGCCCGAGCCCCACCTGCCTGTCCTCTTCCCTGGAGACCTCAGCCTCACACGGCTGGACATCAGCCACACCCGTCACCCCTTCCCAGAGCTGTCGCCCCCACGTCCTCACCACCCCGCGGTGGAGGACTGACAGCTTTTGTCCTCTCCCACATTCCTATCAGGGGTCCAGAGGAGGATTGCCTGGGCCTCTGATATTTTGAGGAGGGGTCTGGGGCTCTGATGCCCAGGGACCTGGGGCCGGGGAGTCCTTGAGCCCGCCTGGCCTGTGGCCTGGGACACTGAGCTTGTGTAGAGGGATGTCCTCAAGGGTCTCCAGCCCCACCTGCTTGACCTTCTGTGGGGTGGTCTGGGGGCATGGAGCATGCTCCTCCTGGGCAAGCTGCCGTGGAGAGAGGCAGGGGCCTCCGAGGGCCAGCACAGCCATGTCCCCTCGACTCTGCCTCTGAACCTTCCTTTACTCTGGGGCTCCTGGTGGCTTGAGCAGCCCCTGGAGTGGGCCAGCCACACTCTTTCCCACAGTCAGCTTCTCAGGTCCTCATAGCCCTGGGAGGTCAGCAAGAAGGGTGTCGAATGCTCCCATTTCCCAACAGGGATTGGGGGTGAATTTGGGTTCTGGGGGTCTTGGGGTCTCCTCCTTGGCTGTCCTTCTTCACTGGAGTGGGCCACCCTCCCTCAGTGCCCAGGCCACATCCTCCTATGCCCCCTGCCTGTCTCTCCACTGTCCATCCACCCTGGCCATCCCTGTCCTTTCCCTCTGCCCCACCAACATGCCCACCCATCAGCTCTCTTCCTCCAGGGCCTCAGTTGCAGCCCAGACACAGTGGTCAGGAGTCTTCAGATGGGAGGCCTGCTCTTGGCTGGACTGACCCCGCCCAGCTCAGTAGACTGGGCAGCAATAGCAGATGGGGTTGTTTGATCAGAACCAGAAGAGGAGACGTCCCCTTGGCGACCCCAGAGCAGGGGATACCCAAACTCTCCCTCCTCCTCCACCTACCTGCCAGCTGCCCTCTTCCCAGCAAGAGCCCTTCACTTGCAGGGCGCCACGGCCACACCTGTAATCCCAGCAGCTTGGGAGGCTGAGGCAGGAGGATCATGAGTTCAAAGCCAGCCTCAGCAACTTAGCCTTTAAGCACCTCAGCAAGACCCTCTCTCTAAATAAAATACAAAAAAAAAGGGCTGGGGATGTGACTCAGAGGTTGAGGGCCCCTAAGTTCAAACCCCGGAACCAACTATAAATAAATTAATTTAAAAAAAGAGGGGTGGTTGGGGATTTAGCTCAGTGGCAGAGTGCTTGCCTAGCCCACAAGGCCCCGAGTTCGGTCCCCAGCCCTGCGGGGAGGGGAACAAAAGTGGGGCTGGGGCTGGGGCTCCGTGGCAGAGCACTGGCCTGGCATGTGTGAGGCACTGGGTTCGAGTCTCAGTACCACACATAGATAAACAAAATAAAGGTCCATTGACAACTAAAAAAAAAAAGAGCCCTTTACTCTGTGGATCTTTCATTTAATCCTGAGCCTGGATGGCTCCCCAGGGGTCAGGGACTGGGGACCTGCCACTCCTGGGTCCATCCCTCCAGGCCCTGTGTGATCCAAGGCTCCAGCTGGGGTCAGGAGCCCCCAGCAGGCTGTGAGCCAACGCCGTGCTGCAGCAGGATGGCTGAAGGGCAGGGCAGCCCTGTGGCCGAGCTGGCCCCAGCACTGGACTGGACTTACTGCAGAGGGTTAAAATCCAGGCTGTCCCCCTCAGCCTGGTGCCCAGGCCCACCTAGAACCCCTACCTTGGCCACAGCCGCACCCCTCTCCATCCCTACGCCCCTGTTCTTCCTCACTCTGACTTCCAATCAGCCATCTGTCTGTCCATCCTGCTGGACACTCCTCACTCCTTTCTGGAGTGCCCAGGAGAGGCCCGTCACGGCCTTCAGGCTTGCAGTGAGGCCCACCCAGCCCTGCAGACCCAGGGAGCTCCCCGCCTCTCCTGTGGGAGAGGGCCCAGAGAAGCAGGGTGTCCCCTGGCCCCGTCACCGGCAGCGCTGATCTCAAAGGAATGTGCTGCCAGCCAGCCTGTGGTGCCCAGGGGACCCTGACGCCCAGCCTGAGCTTGGATGAGGGCCATGGGTCACATGGGCATGCTGGTCTTGGGTAAGGGGGCACGGGTGTGGCAGAGACCACCTGAGCCTGTGCCCCCACACCTGACCCCTGGCCTGGGGAGGAGTGATGGAAGGCCTGGGCACCCCACCCTCCTGCTCGGCACCCCAAGCAGGGCAGGTTGCCTGGTGAGCCGGCTTTCCCAGGGGCTAAGAATAGGTGTGGGGTGGGGGCTGGTGGGGGCTGGGCCCGGCTGAGGCCACCAGGCTGAGGGAGGAAGTAGATGGCTAAGGGCCTGGTCCCCTCCATGAGCTCTGGGTGGCCACACAAGAGGGTGGAGGGTGGCTGCCACCCGCAAGCGGGAGGGCTCTGGAATTGTCGACAGACAGACGGCCTAGCGGGGTGGACAGTGACCTCCAGCTCCTCCGGCCCCTCACTGGCACAGACCACGTCGGCTCCCCGCTCTGTGTCCTCCACCTCAGCAGACTCAGAGGCTGCTTGTTGGGGGGCAGGACCCCGGGTCAGGCCTCTCCCTAGAACCCATTGCTCTGACCCTCTGCAGCTCAAGGGGACCTGTGAACACCCCCAAGGAGCCGGTTGTGCAGCCCCTGCCAGATGTGGGGGACAGCTACCCAGAGGCATGTCCCCCGTCCAGCCCTGGCGTCCCAACCTGCTGCTGCTGCTGCTGCTGCTGCTGGCCTGCCAGGTGAGGCTGCACAGCCTCTGCCCGGTGCGGCGGGCCCCAGTCTGCCCGGTGCTGACCGCCGCTGGTTCTCTGACTCTGTCCTTTCTGGCTGCTGTCCCCTGGTCCACCAGCCGCAGGCCCTCTCTGCCCAGGTAATGGACTTCTTGTTCGAGAAGTGGAAGCTCTACAGTGACCAGTGCCACCGCAACATGAGCCTGCTGCCTCCCCCAAATGGTGAGCCCCAGCTCCTGCCGGGCTGTGCAGCCTGGAGCTGGCTCCCGGGAAGGCGTCCTGGGTGCCCAGGTGGCCCACAAAGTGGGAACCAACAGAGAGGGCAGAGTGGCCCCAGGACTGGTGTGCTTCACTGTCCTGGCTGCTGCCACAGTGCCCCGAGCCCACAGAGGGCAGCCAGTGCTCAGGGGAGATGGCTGGCAAAGCCCCCAGACCAGGCAAGTGGGAGGGAGATGGTCAGATGCAGACACAGGCTGGTGGTCAGTCTGGTGCAGGGAGAAACGGGGCCAGAGAGCACACCTTGGGGTCCTGCACTGCCAGATGAGGGACAGCAGCCTGTGGCAGCCGTAGGGTGGGCTCTGGATGGAATTGGGGTTCAGCCCCCAGGGGAAGGTGCTGGAGGAAGGTGGGGGAAAGGAGACCCAGTGTGGGTTTGGGACAGAGGTCTCTAAGGGAAGGTGCCCTGAGGGCCAGGCTGGACTGGAGACCAGGTGGGTGAGGGAGGCAGAGAGCTGGGGAGGAGTCAGGGGTGGTCAGGTGAGGGAGGCCGAAGCTCTGGGCTGCAGGCCTGGAGAGGAGAGAGGGAAGCTCAGGAGCTTCCAGGAGGCGGCGGAAGGGTCCTGGCCAGGCCCTCCAGGAGCCTCCCGCCCCTGCCAACCCGCCTCTGCAGACCTGGTCTGCAACAGGACCTTCGACAAGTACTCCTGCTGGCCAGACACCCCTCCCAATACCACGGCCAACATCTCCTGCCCCTGGTACCTGCCTTGGTATCACAAAGGTAACCTGAAAGGTCTGGGGGCGCTGGGGGGCTGGGCCTGGAGCTGGAGTGACCAGAGCCTGTCCCCCCAGTGCAGCACCGCCTGGTCTTCAAGAAGTGTGGGCCGGATGGGCAGTGGGTGCGTGGGCCTCGGGGACAGCCATGGCGCAACGCTTCCCAGTGCCAGATGGAGGACGAGGAGCTCGAGGGCCAGGTCAGCAGGGTGGGTGGGCACCGTGGGACCAGTCAGAGGCAGGGAGTGGCCCCCAGCCCTGAGCAGCCACTGTGGTTCACAGAAGGAGGTAGCCAAGATGTACAGCAGCTTCCAGGTGATGTACACCGTGGGCTACTCCCTGTCCCTGGGGGCCCTGCTGCTCGCCCTGGCCATCATGCTGGGCCTCAGGTACGCCGCCTCCTCCGTCCTGCGCAGGGCAGCCCCAGGGCAGGTGCCAGGCACTGATCCACTGTCCCTGCAGCAAACTCCACTGCACCCGCAACTACATCCACGTGAACCTGTTTGCATCCTTTGTGCTGAAGGCCAGCTCTGTGCTGGTCATCGACTGGCTGCTGAAGACCCGTTACAGCCAGAAGATCGGGGATGACCTCAGTGTCAGCATCTGGCTCAGCGATGGGGTGAGTGCCAGAGCAGACCAGCCTAGACTGCTGCCGCCTTGGGCAGGCAGGGTGCTGACAGCTGCCCACACTGGCCCTGCCCAGGCGGTGGCCGGCTGCCGTGTGGCCGCAGTGATCATGCAGTATGGCGTGGTGGCCAACTACTGCTGGCTGCTGGTGGAGGGCGTGTACCTGCATGGCCTGCTGGGCCTGGCCTCCTTCCCTGAGCGAAGCTTCTTCACCCTCTACCTGGGCATTGGCTGGGGTGAGTGAGGGAGTGGCTCTGTCCACTGGTGCTGGGATTGGGCGGGCCAGGCAGCACTGTAGGCCCACAACCGCTGCCCCCTACAGGTGCGCCCCTGCTGTTCATCATCCCCTGGGCAGTGGTCAAGTGTCTGTTTGAGAACATTCAGTGAGTAGGGGCCGGTGAAGGAGGGCCATGCAGCCGGGGCGGGCGGGGCGGCTGAGGGAGGTGTGGGAGGGGCTTCTGTGCAAACCTAGTGCCTGGGCAAGGGGTCACTGTGGCCTTTCCCCTTCCTTGTCCTGAAGTAGATCCCAGCAAAATCAGATGGGGGGCTGAGAGACTTGGGGTGGGGGCTGTGTGCACCCCAGGTCGTGAGTGGCCACCCCGCAGGTGCTGGACCAGCAATACCAACATGGGCGTCTGGTGGATCTTGCGAGCCCCGGTCTTCCTGGCCATCCTGGTGAGGAAACGGGACACCTCTGTCCCAGCAGGAGGGGCTGCTGGCTGGGGCTCCCCAGTTCCCCCTTCCTTGGCCTTCTGGAGCCCTAGGAGAGGTAGCATCTGGCCTGCGAGGAAGTGGGGGCCCCGGCACTGTCCAGGACGCTGGCCTGGGCTGCCAGCAGGCTGCCTTCTTTGGCTGGGCTCCAGCCAGCCCAGGGCCACATGGCTGTGGGCCCACCTGCTGGGGCCCAGTGGGGACCACAGACCCTGGGTGGCCCTGACCTGGGCCCTCCTCCCAGATCAACTCCTTCATCTTTGTCCGCGTGGTCCACCTTCTCATCACCAAGCTTCAGGCCCGCCAGATGCACTACGCTGACTACAAGTTCCGGTGGGTGTGGGCAGTGGCCGGGGCGCACAGAGCTGCAGATGCCAGAGAGGGGGCACCAAGGCCTGTGGGCTGACCTGGCTCTGGACAGCAGGCCGGGCACTCAAGCTCCACTCCTGCAGGCTGGCCAGATCCACCCTGACCCTCATCCCCCTGCTGGGGGTCCACGAAGTGGTCTTCGCCTTTGTGACCGATGAGCAGGCTCAGGGGGCCCTGCGCTCCGCCAAGCTCTTCTTTGACCTCTTCCTCAGCTCCTTCCAGGTGAGCCCCACGCCCCACCCTCCCCCTGCTCAGAGACCCGGGACAGGTTCCTGACTGCCCCTTCCTTCCAGGGCCTGCTGGTGGCTGTCCTCTACTGCTTCCTCAGCAAAGAGGTAGGTGGGGGCTCGGCCAGGGAGTGGCACGGGTGCCAGTGCCCCCCCATATGCCCTTCCCTTCCTCCTGTGTTTAACTGAGATGGTTGCCAGGGCAGTGGGTGTCAGGACCCCAGAGTCCTCAGGGAGCACAAGCGTGGGGGTCTCCAGCCTCTGCAGGCCCTGGCTTTCCCTGTGGTGAGGGGGGGAGGGTGTGGGGGCTGAGGCTCAGGGACACCAGGTGGGACCCCTCCCCCAGGTACAGGCAGAGCTGCTGCAGCGCTGGCGGCGCTGGCACGAGGGCAGAGCGCTGCAGGACCCGCGACGCAGCAGCAGCCCCTCGGCCCCAGCTAGGCCTTGCCGTGGCCCCTCCTGCGAGAAGCTTCGACTTGTGAAGGGTGGCAGCAGCAATGGGGCTGGCCAGGACCCCTCTGCAGAGACCTCCTTGGCCTGTGGCCTCCCTGAGTTGGCTGAGAGCCCCTTCTGAATCTCTGCTGGACTCAGGCACCAGACAGGGCATCACCGAACACCCCAGGACTGGACACCTGGCTGAGGCCAGAGGGGCAGGACAGCTGGACAGTGGCTGCCATTGTCCATGTCCCCCCTGCTGTCCCTGGGGCACAAGCCCAGTGGTGGGAAGTTGTGCATGAACTGCAGGCATGCCTGCCTGTTGGTCTGTCCTGTGCGTGTGGAAAGGTGTGTCCTCCAATAAAGAGCTGAGTAGTGGCTGGGTGGATCGCAGGGCTCAGCTGGGAAGGCCCGAGTGCGTGTGGGCAGGGTGGATGGGCGCAGGGTGGATGGGCGCAGGCTGGTGCACTCCCTGGAGGGGCCCCTCTGATCCCTGTTCTACAGGGAGCTGGAAGGGTCCCCAGGGTGGCTAGCAGTGCCTGTCCTCCCATGCTGGATCAGGTCAGGGGCCCCTCTGGAGGCTTTGGCCTCACTCCCCCAACAGGTCACCATTCACCAGCAAAGGGATATGATGGGGCAGTGGGGGCTGAGGGAGGCCACAGGCACACAGCCTCACATGAACACCCAATTTACTCAGAGGGTGTCTTCCAAAAGCCTCTACCTGGAGACAGAAGGACCACGGACACTTGGCTCAGTCCTGCTCTTCCTGGAGCCCAGCCTCTGCTCCTGAGCTTTAGCTACTTGGTGCGTCCTGGGCCACACAGTGTCTGCAGTGGAAAGAAATAGCTTCCCAATCACTGTGGGTCCAGGTGGAGGTAGCAGTAGGGTCTGCCCAACCTCTGCACAGCCCCTGTCACCTAGCAGATGCTGTGCCCACAACGGTCCAGGCCCATCCTGGGGTGGGTGGGCACACTCCCTGCCAGGTGGAGGTGGGGTGACACCAGCTAGAAAAGAGCTGCCCCAGGACTGGATGCAGGAAAGGCCTGGAAGTGCTTTGGGGTGGGAGGTCCAGATCAGGGGTGCACCCTGAGTCCAAGCTGAGGAACGGTGCAGAATGGTAACTTTGCACCCATGAGTTTAGATGTGCCATCCAGGACCACGTTGCTGGGCAGAAGCAAGTCCAGAGTGGTAGCCCGTGAGGGGACTGGTCAGCCTCCGGGGTGGCCTACAGTGGGTACCATGATGCCTGGTGGTATGCATGCATGGGGTGGAGAAGGAGCCAGACAGGTGTCCCTGTTCCAAGGAGCTGGTGGAAGGTGGCCACTGGGCCCTGGGGGAGGAGTGCCACAGCCGCTGGAGCACCGGCTGGAGCCACTCAGGCAGAGCTGGGCTAATTGGAGCAGATGAAAGGACAGGAGGCCTCTCAGGAAAGGTAAATAGAATGACCCGCCAGGCGGGGCCCTCCCAGGGAGGCCCTCTCCCCGCACCCTGCCTGCAGGCCTGAGGCCGGAGGGAAGTCAGAGGGCACAGACAGAGGCTGGTTTAGAAGTCGCTGTATCTGCTGGAGGCTTGAGGCACCTGACCTGAGGCTTTGGCCAGCTCTCATGCCAGGTGCCCAGGCCTGCGTCCTGACTCTCTGTGGAGCCCGAGTTGCCTATATGGGCACAAAGCCACACCGAGTTAGCACAGGAGGGGCAAATTCTCCTTCACGGCAGCTGAGCTCAGGGTTGGGGACTGCCTTGGGGGTAAGTTGCTCTCCTGGGGCCTCCTGACAGCCCTCCCTACCCCAAGTCCCTCCCCTTGTCCTCCTTCAACCCTGCCCCATCCCCATCCCCAAGGGAACTGGATGGAGCAGGCTGCTGGAGTCAAGGGTGGAGGTGGGGCCTGGCCAGGGCTGGACTCATCAACCAATAAACACTGGTCCTGATGGGCAGTCCTGTAGATGGGCAGTGGAGGGACCCTCTCTCCAACATAGCCAGGTGCCCACAGAGAAGAGGCCCTGCCCCTCTCATCTCTCAGTGCCCCCTGCCTCTCCTGCCCTGCTGCCCACTCCCTTCCTGCAGGGAGTCTGAAGGAGTGTGCCGCAGAGGGAGCTCCCAGGCTCCCCTGTGTAGGGCCAGGCAGCAGAAGCCCATTCCCAGAGGGATGTGTGTGAGCGAGTCGTGTGTCCTGTGACCCCCTGGAATGGGCACTGCTGAGGAAGGGTGGACCTCAGCAGTCAGGATGGAACCTGGGGAGGGCACCTCCAGCCTGGCAGGAGGCCTGGGGGGACCTCTCGAGGACATGGAAGTGACTGAGCACACTCAGGGGAGAATTAAATGACAGGGCAGAGTTCAGAACTTATTAGGAACTCCAGGAAAACAGAGTTGGACAGAAAATAGAAAACAAGTCTCATCTGCCCTACAGCTCAGTGCTGAGTACAAACAGGCCTAACCGAAGCACTGATGTAACTGAAGTTAAGGGGAAGAGCTACATAGGGAAAGTGGAGGACAGCAAAAGCTCACATGTGTGGCCACATGTTCCTAGGGAGGGGGGACTGTAGCTCGGCAATAGAGCTTTGTTTGGGCCAGGCATTGGTGCCGCAGCCAGAACCACAAAAATAAATAAGTAAACTTAGAAGAGAAAGAGGCAGGGGCTGTGGCTCAGGGGTTGAGCACTTGCCTAGCACCTGTGGGGCACTGAGTTCAATCCTCAGCAACACCTAAAAATAAAAAAAGGTGTTGTGTCCACCGAAAACTGAAAAATAAATATTAAAAAATTCTCTCTTTTCTATCTTTAAAAAAATAAAAATAAAGGTATTGTGTTCATGTAAATTAAGGGGGCAGGGAGCACGAAGCCCAGCCAGGTGCAGTGGTGCATGCCTGTGATCCCAGCAGCTCTGGAGCCTGAAGCAGGAGGATCACAGGTTTTGAGGCCAGCCTGGGCAACTCAGTGAGGCCCTGTCTCGAAATTGAAAAAATAAATTTAAAAGGGCTGGAAATGTAACTCAGTCATAGAGCACCCCTGAGTTCAATCCCTGGTCCCCCACAAAAATAAAAAATTAACAAAATAAGTGCTTAAAGGGATAAACACTTAAGGGGTGGCTCAGTGGTGGAGCCCCAGTACTTTAAAATAAACAAAAACAAACAACAAAAAAGCCCCACAACTAAAATTCCCTTGAAGGTCACTGTTTCCTGATGTGTAAATGAGGGTAGTTAAAACTTCCCCACGTAGTGGCCAACGAAGAGTGCTGTGTGGGTTCCTGCGCAACCTGCACAGGTGACACGGGACGGACCCTAACTCACAAGGATGCTCACCTCATCTCCCCCAGCCGTCCCCCTGAGCCACTAGGCTGGGCGGGAGTAGTCACAGGCACCTCGGAGGAGGGAGATGAGGCAGGGGGCTGGTCTGGCGGGAGGCCCACGGGCCCTAAGGAACGGAGGTGTGAGGTGGACAGCAGGGGTGAACCTGCCCCAGCGCTGCTCTAGCTCCCTGGACCACGCCTGCGCTCTCGGGCCACTGTGGCTACAGGAACACTGGCCGCATGAGGTGGACTTGGCTCTGCAGTGGTCCCTGGCAGCCCTAGGTGGAAGGCTGGTGGGCCTGCTGCGGGGCTGGGTGGACCCCAGTGGACACATCTTGGCAGGCTCTTTCTCCCCTTCCCTGCTCACCCCTGGCCTAGGCCACAACAGTTTCAACCCGGGACTGTCACCGTGCACTGGGCTCTGCTGCAGGAGGGTGTGTGGCAAGCCCTCCTTCCAACGCCCAGGTGTTCTTGTAGACCATGCCCAGGACCTCTAGCTGGCAGAGTGCCAGGGAAGACCTTAAGGTGTGCGAGGGGGCACAGACGTGCAGGCTCAGATGGCTGGGTCATGCATGCCCCAAGGAACCCTGGGTGTGGCCAGATCCCAGGGCAGGCCCCAGAAGGCTGGAAGCCCAAGTCAGCACTCTCTCCCTCAGGCTGTCTCCAGCTCATGTCGGGCACTAACTGCCCAGTGACCATTCAAGGAGGGGCCTTCAGATCACCACAGCTCAAACTCACTTTGCACCTGGGGAACCTGAGGCAAATCATGGCCACAGGCACTAGATTCTCACCTGAAGAAGAGTGGGTGGAACTCGTTGCAAGGCACTGAGGTAGGCACTAACCAAAGAACCTGAGGCCGGAGACTTGGCAACTGGCTCAAGGACTCCTCTGCCTCTGGGAAGGGTGGGAAGCCCCCAGCAGGCCTCATGTGCAGGTGGGTCTCGCACCTTTGCGGGCCCTGGCAAACACAAGGGGTGGAAAGCACACCTGTTGGGGCCTTGCTTGCCCTGTCCACTGCCTTGACCTGGGTGGTCCAGGGTGCTCGGAGACACTGGTTGGTACAGGGTGTGGAGATGTGCTCCTACGCAACCCGAGCACGCCATGTGCCATCCTCTCCAGTAGCAAGCTTGGGTGACCCCACCTTGGGACACTCAAAGCCTCTATGGAAGGCCTTGCAGAACCCCAGGGCCTAACAAGGCCACATGTTCCAGGGGTGGCTTGGCACCTGGCTCCAGTGAGTGCCACTGGCACCAAGGTGGAGTTGATCCTCATAGGCACTGTCCTCTCCCATGGAGACTTGCCCAGCCCACCCCCAGAAGCCCATGGGGTCACTCAAGCCTTGGAATACCCTTCTGGGAAAGGGTGTTCCTGAAATAAATTTCCGTTTGGCTCTGTCTCAGGGGCAGAAGCGTTCCAGGGCTGTTTCCATGTCTGAAGGCCAAGTGCAACTGGGGCTCTTGGGGGCCCAGCAGCATGCTTCCACGTGGACACTGGGGAAGCCAACTCCCTGTCAGTAGGCCAGGCCATAGAAGGTGGGTCCAGGGCAGCAGATGGTTGCCCACTTGCCCCAGGCTCCTACCCCCAGAGAGAATGGCCTCAGGAGAGCCTCTAGTCTGGACAAGAGCTGACTGTTCAGAGCAGCTCATCTCTCCCCTCCTGGACACCCTCAGACCCCTGCCCTGTTCCCTGACTCACGCTGAGAAGTGCGAGGCAGAGCCTCTACCGTGGCTGGAGTCCCCTGTCCAGGTGTGTGGGCTGCAGGGCAGAGGGCTGACAGATGGCCAAGAGGCCACTCCCAGTGCCACCCATGTTTATTCACAGACCCCCCGGCTCCAGGGCCACACAGACACTTGGCTTCCAGAGGGTACATGAAAAAAAGGGGCCCTGGTGACCCTCCCACACACTCCAGAGAGCCAGGACAGGCCCAACAGCACCATTTCAGGTCAGCCTTGGCACCCCTGGCCCAAGGGTGCCTCTGTGGCCACTGGGCTTAGGCACCAGGCCGGGTCTGGTTGCTGGGGACCCCTTTAGGGAGGTCAGTACTGTCTCAGGCCGAAACCTGGTGCCATCCTGAAGCTGAGGCAGGGAAGGGGAGGCTGGACAGTGGGGGCAGGGTGGGGGAGGCTCCCCAAGTGTCCAGGCCAGAGGACCAGCAGAGGTCTGTGGGGGACCCAAGTTGGGTGCAGGTGCAGCTGTGCTTGTCCCACTTCCTGGTCATCTCAAGGACAAAACCAGCCAGTCCCACCAACCTGGGAAACAGGCCCCCTTTTCTCCTTCCTGATCCCGCAGTGCACAGGAACAGAAGGGAGGGGCAGCAGCAGGTGAGAAGGGACTGGGGTCAGGGCCTCTGGCGGGGGCAGGCAGGGCCAGACCCCCCTCCAAGTGACAGGGGCAGCTTGAGATCCCCAGAGAGGACAGGAGGGGCGCAGAGAGAAGTGGCCTCAGCCATCAACTCTGCTGACCCTAGGGCTTGCAGCCCACTGGAGCACAGCCCCTCCCTCCTCCTGGGAAGGCCTGCAGGACAGGAGGAAGCCAACATCAAGTGCACCCTCATCTTCCAGCGGCCAGGGGAGGGCGCTGGCACTCTAGGACTTCTTGGCATCCTGCGTGTTCCGGCGTTTCAGGTCACTCAGGTCAATCGGCTTGAAGGCTGCCGGGAAAGGTGTGGTCAGTGCTGGCACAGGCCCCTGGCCACCCCCACCTCTGGAAGCCCCTGGAGCACGTTGGTAGTGTGGGCAGGAAGCAGGTGGTTGTCCTGTGCCCCCCATGGCCCCACTCACTCTTCAGGCTGGGGTTGGGAACCTTCTCCACGTACTCCTCCACCAGGCCCCGCTCGCCACCTGATAGCTGGCTGCGCAGGTCTCGCTCCACACCCTGCCAGGCTGCCACAGGCGAGGGCAGTGGGGTCAGTGTCAGGCAGAGGCCAGCCAGGAGACACCCCTCTCCCTCTGCCAGCTGAAGGTACCTTCCAGCACCCAGCACTCCTCACCATGGGCCTGGACTCTCAGAGACGACCCATCTGACCCAGCTTGGCTTCCCAGGAGTGCTTGGCCTTGGCTCAGCCCTCCTTCCACATCCTCCACCCACCCCGACTCTGGGTCAGCAACTGCTGGGGGCACCCATCTTCCACACCTCCCTCCTCTCCCTAGCACCCCCAGTGCCGAGGACAGGCTGCCAAGGACAGGCTGCAGAGGCCATCTCCTCTGGGGTAATGCCTACTCCCTCACCCTCCTCTAGGGCTTTTAAGTGTCCCCTGTCACTCAATCTGCCATTCCCTCCCCCCAGATTTGGAAGGACTGATGGGGCACCAACACCCAGAGTGGTGACGTGGAGGCAGGAAAGGGCCCAAGGGAGCTCCTGGGCACTGGGGCAGAGCAGGGAGGCTGACCATTCCCAGGAGGAGGAGCCCCTGCACAGGCATACCCACCTTCATAAATAAAGCGCACATTCTCCTCGTGGGCGGGGGTGAAGATCTCACTGCTGTTGGTGGGCGAGCGCGGGCTGCTATTTCTTTTGCCGTTGTAGACGACTCTGGAGACGGGGGAACTAGGAGAGGACAGAGCATGAGGCTGGGTGCAGGGCAGAGGAGGCCCACTCTCACCCCGGGTGAGGGCCATCATGCTGCCCAGAACACACCTGGTCATAGCTGGTCCTCTGGTCCTGGTGCTCTGCTGCAGGATCCCCTCAGCCTCTGAAACAGAAGCCCCAGAACACAGGAGTGGGACAGAGCATGACCCCTCCAGCAGAGGGGCAGGGTGCAGGCATGTCCACTGCCTCCTTCTAAGCTGTGGTCAAACTATGTGGACCTGTCACCATCCAGGGGACACAACAGAATAGGGCCCAGCCCTGGGTGGCCAGTGGGCTCCAAGCAATCCTGGGCAGCCTAAGGCTGGGGCAGGGTCAGCTGGAGGAGGTTAGGGGCACCAGGTTAGGTCAGACACATGCAGGACACAGAGAGTGAGATGGCCTGGTGCTCGGCCCCATCAGTAGGCAGGGGCCTCTCTTAGCGCCAGGTTGAGTGCCCCCTACTGGCTGCACAATGGGGATGAGGAGCCCGCACACACCAGAGGCCCCAAGGCTGCCTGGTCCCCTCGGGCTGGGCTGTGAGCAGGAACAGACCTATCAAGACGGGGGCAGTGGGGAGCTGCCAGACCTGACCAGGGAACAAGACTGAGGGGGGTACTGCCAGTTTAGTCTCAGCTCAGGGGATTTTCACAGCTTGATTCTATTTTGGGGGTGGCCAGCTGTGGACATATGGTCCACACAGGATGCAACCCATGTGCTAGGGACAAGGCAGCCCCAGAAGGGGGCCTGTAGTATAGAACCCTACCCGCCCATCCCCAGGGTGAGGGGCTCCACGCAGCCCAGAGCACACAGCTGCAGCCCCTCATGAAGGGCAGGAGATTGACATTCTGGGCTCTCCCGCCCTAGCTGCCAAGCGGTCATATAATGATTCATCGACTGAACGTGGCACAAGTGAACATAGCCCACCACCAAAACAAGAACAAAAAGGGTACAGTTAGCTGAGGGGGCCCAGGACCCTGTGCGCCCCCAACGTGCTCATGCTTTCTTGCACTCCAGGGGCTCTCTGCCCATGGTCCTCCAAGGCTACCAGCCTGGTAATGCCAGAGCACAGAGAAAGCCCTGTGGGCCTGATGAGGCAGTAAGACCAGGTGGACAGCCTCAGAGAAGGGAGGCACTCAGCACCCCGCCTCAGCTCCCAGGGCCCAGAAGGCCTGCTGTCCCACGCCGACTGCTGTGTCCAGGGACTCCTACCTCCGAGCCTACCCTCCTCTAGTGCCTCCCTTCCCAGTGAAGCCTCAGGCTCGGTGGCCACAGCCTCCAGTGGCTGCCTGGCTTTCACAAATGCCATGCCCTCAACCTGGGTCCCCCTGCTGGCACCAGCCTGGCTGGCAATGATGTTTGTGTTTGGCCAAGTAAGGACACCTGAGCATGTTTACTGGCCAGGCCTGAGGGAAGCATAACACCAGATGAGCAGGGTCCTGAAGACGCAGACAGGCAGGGGGCTGAGCCTGGGACCACAGCAGGGGAATGGGCGGGGGGAAAATGGCTCAGGCAGCAGAAGTGCCAGAAAGCACACACACAAAAATCCCTCCAGGCTTCAGAGAGCTATCAGGTTGCAGCCCGTTGCTCTGCAGCCTAAGCAGTGAGTGGTGGTCTTGTCCAGGCAGACCAAGGGACAGGGACGGGTGGAAGGAGAGGCTGTCAGTGAGCAGCCAGGGAGAAGGCTGTCTCCAGAGCCCATTCAGCACAGCTCTCCCAGGCCTCCACGCCACTGGGGCCACCACCAGGGGAGGAGGAGGGGCAAGCTCTGCATCCCTCCCTGACTTTGCCTTCTCTCTTCCATAATCATTTCCTCAACACTGAGGCCCAACACCTCAGCCTACATGCAATTGTTCTTTATGTGCTGCCAAAGGTTGAACCTAGGCCTCCCACATGCGAGTGAAGCGTCCCACCACTAGCGACACCCCCAGCCTGCTGAATTTTAACTTCAACACAGGTTCCCGCAGAGTTGCTGAGGCTGGCCTTGAACTTGCAATCCTGCCTCAGCCTCCCGAGTAGCTGGGATTCAGGCATGAATCATGCATGGCAATTCTAAGATATCTTTCCCTCATGACTCTGAAATTGGGTGGTATCTAACAATCGCTAAGATGTCAAAGTTTGGCAGTTTTTTTTTTTTTTTTTCTCTACAGTCCATGAAACAAGAGGAAGCTCATCAAGCAGTGTCTCAGACCTGAGAACTCCAGAGTCCCTCCACCAACAGACTTCCTCCATTCATTATCCCCACCTTGCGGACACTCAGTCCAGCCCTGCTGCATCGGCCTCCCAGAGCTGGGGACATTCTGGACACCTTCCGTGTCACTCACCAGAGAGATGCCAATGGCCTCTTCTGCCATCAAGCCCAAGGCCCAGGTGTTTCATGTTCTCTCAGGTGTCACCTACTGCTACACCCCCACCCCAATCCAAATGCAGTCTTTGCCACAGAACTGCCTGCCACTTGCCACCCCTCAGAGCAAGTGACCTTCCAGTCTACATGCTGTGCAGGACTCAACTGCTTGTAGTCTTGATTGTGCAGCCCACAGGGCCAGAAATACCCTGGCCAGAGGTTGTCCATCCCTCCTCTGCCACCTCCAGGAAAGTCCCTCTTGGCCTCAGCATCCTCATCTGGAGTAACACATAAAGCCCCTGCCTCAAACAAGGTCTCCACAGCTCCTTAACCAACAGAACCACAGCAGGTCATCACTCACCATTTTGTCCAATTGGACACTTTTAAGAATGAAAGGGGATGCTGTTGATTACTAAGCAGGACACAAGACAGCTCTGAGCAGATCAGAAGATAGAGCCAGCCCACTGGTAATGACCACCACCCAGAAAAGTACAGGGTACTGAAGAGACTGCGTGGTCACAGCAGACACAAAGGTGCTTTGCACACACTGCTCTGGTACCTACAGCTGGGACAGCAAGAAGGCACCTGATGACCCCCATCCTGCCCGGGTCAGCAGCTGGGTGAGCCCAAATGCTGAGGCTGGCCCCAGCCCCCTGCAGCATGCCTCAACGCTTGCCGGCACCCCAAGGCGGGGTCCTGGCCTTCCGACAGGCCCGATGCCCAGGGCATCCCTCTGCCTCTGCTCGCTCTGGCCGTCCACCGCAGGCTGCGAGGGGCGTCGGCGGAAGCGGCCTGCTCCACGGGACCCAGGGCTTCAGAGGCGTCCTGGGCGAGGCAGCGGCGGAAACGGCGAGAGTGAGTGCGGGGGCCGGATCGCGCCTAGACCGCTCCCCTCGCGGCCACGAGCCGGGGACGCGGCACCAGGTGGTACTCTTGTCCAGCAAAGTGACAACGGGCGTCCACGAGCAGGGCCGGCGGTGCGGAGGCCGCGTTCCTCCCTCTGCAGTTCTGAGCCGCCGCTGCCCCTCGGAGTTCTCTATCCCCTGGGGCCGACCACCGGCCGAGCGGGGCCAGCGGGGCCGGCGGCAGGCCCGGCGCCCTGTCTGCACCCGCCCGCGGCGCCGCCGCGCGCGGACACTGCCCGCCACGCGCCTCGGACCCGGCCACTCGCTGCCGCCCGGGGGCGCGGCGGGAGCAGCCTGGCAGCAGCCTCGGGCCCGCCGCCCGCCCCGCCCCGCCCCGCGGCCCAGACCCGCAGCCGGCCGCGCCCGCCTCACCTCGCCCGCTGCGCCGCCGCCTCCCGAGGGCCGGCCGGAAGTGGCGCCCGCGCAGGCGCAGAGGGCACGTGACCACGCCGAGGCGGGGGGGGGCGGCCCCGGAAGGTGGCGGGCCCGGCGGGCGCGCCGACCGGGAAGCAGGAGCGGAGCCGGGAGTCGGGCCGAAGGGGCCCCGGGAGGCCCCGCCCGGCGAGGGTGCTGAGCGTCCGGCCCTGGACCCTAGGAATCAGGCCACCACCACAGGCTTGGGAATCACGTTTATTGAAAAAGTACAAAGTGTCACAATAAAAAATCCACCTAGAGGGCTGGGGACGCAGCTCGGTGACAGCGCACTTGCCTACCACGTGTGCGGATCTGGTTTGAGCCCCAGCACCACAAAATAATTTCACCTGGTGATTAAGCCAAGCCAGAGACATGGGTGTAGGGGACAGGGGTCGCGCCTGAGGACAAGTCCTGGCCAGCCCAGTGGCAGCCCTGAGCCACAAATGAAGAATGCCCTGTTCCCTGGAACAGGGTGCAGGCCCCTTCTCCAGGAGGCAGGAGCCCTGGAGTGCAGCTCCAACTCAGTCCATCCTGGTTCCTTTGAAGAGCTCCACCAGGTCCTTGAAGTCCGGGTCAATGAGGTCGGAGGGCAGGTCACCATCGTCATTGGCTGCATCTCTGTCTGCCCCCAGAGAGATGAGGTACCTGGATGCAGAGGGCAGCCCTGGTTGAAGCATGCTTGTCTCCACCCCAGCATAGAGCCCTGGGTCACCTGTTTGTTTTTCCACTCAGGCTGAGGAGGAAACCTGACCCTTTGGAAGCTGCAGCCAGCTTTCCAGTTTGTTACGGGCCAACACAGGATAGAAACAGGGTGCCAGGGGACAACCCTTAGGGTTCATGCCTGCACCATCAGAGCTGTCTTTTGGGGACCCACCTCCTGGGGACCAGTGGATGCCTGGAGAGGTTGGGCCAGGACCTTTCTGCACCAGGTCCCACTCTCACCTGGCGATGTCGGGGTACCCATCACTGCAGGCCATGTGCAGAGGTGTCCACCCCGTCTCGTCACGCTGGTGAATGTCAGCCCCATATTTGACCAGCAACTTTACACACTCCAGGTTTCCAGAGAGCACTGCTTCATGCAGAGCAGCTAGACCTGTGCAGGTGGGAGGGCAGGGGTCAAGGCTGGAGTCCTCCACATTGGCCTTCCCCAGTATCCCCACAGGCCCATGGCCAATCCCTCTGGGAATCACTCACCTGAGGGGTGGATGGTGTCCAGGGAGACTTTCCGAGTCCGGATAAAACGCCCTACCTGCTCCAGGTCACCCTGGCGGATGTGGTCCAAGAAGAGGACATCATTAGGGAAACGCACACTTCGGTCAGCCAGCAGTCGCCGGCGCCGCTGCCGGGGGCTGTAGCGGGTATATCGGACTGTTCTGCTGGGCATCCTGGGGGCTGGGGTGGGCTGCCCCCTGGGGACCCGACTGCACTGGGGTGAGGAGTGTTCCAGCCAGACCAGGTCAGCGTGAAGGTTCTTCTGATGAGACTTTGCTTCCGGCTTATATAGTGTCTGCGGAGCTATATAAAGCTGCGTGGTCATGCCTGTGGACGAGAAGGCTGAAACCGAGCTGCCCCCTCCCTGCGCACCGGATCATGTTTGGTGGCTCATCTTTCAGCCCACCTGTCGTTGTGTCCGGCCAAAGGGGTCAGATCCTTCCTGGCCACCGCTCCCTGCCCCACAGCTGGACCTAGAAGGTGCTTTAACAGAGGGCAGGAGAAGGACAGGGCCCATGAAGAAGGCCTCAGATGCGGGCTCAAGGGCAAGGTAGGTGCCAAGGTTGTAAGGAGGCCCAAGCACCTGGGGATGAGTGGCCTCTGCCTCCTGGAGAGGGAGGGCCTCCCCACATCCGAGGAGCACTGGTCTGTCTGCTGTGGGGGAGGCCAGGCCTAGCCATCTCCACCTGTCACTTCCTCATCAGCTTCTGGTGCTGTGGTTTCCTGGGAGCTGCCTTGATGGCTCTGTCTGCATGGACCTGTTCCCCATGCTGGGCGCTCCAACACCAGGATCCTGCCTGCCCTGGGCAGCCCTCCCTCCCGCAATTTCCACTGCCTGCCATACCTTCTCTGGGTTCTGGAATGCTGCCAGAAACTGTTCACATTGAAGGTGGTGTCCAGTCTGTGTCCCTAGTGAAGGGACTATGTGGGGTGGTGTGACCCTCAGCCCAGCCCTCGCAGGCTGTCAGTACCTCGCGCTTTTTTTTTTTTGGATGGCTGTGGTGGGCCTTGAACCTAGGGTGCTTTACCATTGAGCCTTTCTTTATTTTTTATTTTAAGACAAGATCTCACTAAGCTGCCAAGACTAGTCTTGAACTTTTGATCCTCCTGCCTCATCCTCCTGAGTTGTTGGGGTTACAGGCCTGTACCACTGCACCTGGCTAAATCTCCTTCTCACAGGGCCAGCAGCCATAATGGACTTATGGCCACCTTACTCCAGTGTGACCTCATCTTAACCAATTACAGGAACAGTGACCCTGTTTCTAGATAATTTCACATTCTAGCTGGGCATGGTGGCAAACGCCTGTCACCCTAGGGACTCAGGAGGCCAAGGCAGGAGGATGCAAGCTCAAGGTCAGTTTGGGCAACTTAGCAAGACCCTGACTCAAACCAACAAAAAACCCATATCAAAGCACAGTTGGGGATATAGCTTAGCAGCAGAGTTCTCCTGAGTTCAATCCTAAATACTGCCCCTCTCCCCCCAAAAAAGTCACATTCCAAGGTACTGGGGGATAGGACATGAGTCGGAGACGAAGCTCAACATCCCACTGGTGAGATGCTCCAGGTGGCCACTGGAGGCCTAAATAACAGGACCGAGACTGGCCAGCCCTGCAGGCAGGGAGGAGAGGCAGTGCTCCATCATTAGCTGGGCCCCAGCCAACAGAGTCCAGTCAACAGGTGTGTCGGACCCCCTCAAGGTGCAAAGCCTTGAGCCACAGGCTGCAGGCCACCCTGCCTGGCAGCGTCTCCCTGCCGCCGTGCCCGCTGGGCCTCACACAGGGCTGCATACTCTGCACCCCACACCCAGCCTGTCTAGGCCTGACCTGTGGGGACCCTGCTGGGTGGTGCCTGGGTGCTGCATTTTCAGGGACTCGGGGAGTGCTAGGCAGTCGTGACTCCTGGCCACCTGGGAAGAGTCAGTAGTTTCTTCTCCCTTGTTTACAGGAAGCCAGGAGACTAAACATTCTGCCCGGTGGCCAGCTGGCTTGTTGGGCAAGGACCTGGGTTCCAACCCTAACAGAGAAAGAAAGGTGACAGTGAGGTGAAAATGCCTCTGTCCAGCGCTGACCAGGGCCCCAGAATGGCCCTTTCCAGCAGGCTCTGGGCCTCAGGCTGGACAGGACTGAGCTGAATGGGTCAGATGAGCCTGTTTGGCAGCCCCAAGTCGGACCCCAAGTGGCTCATCCTGCAACCAGTGCCCTGAAGGCTTCTGTGTGGATCAGAGAAGGGACTGGTCCCCAAGGCCTCTCAGTCACCACAGGTTCCCTAGAGGAATGGATGTGCTTTTGTTGTAGTTGCTGGGAATCATGTGTCTGCATCCTGAGTCCCAGAGGCTGCCTGGAGCACCTCAGCAGGGGAGGACCCTCTGCTATCATGGGTGAAATGAAAAGCTTTGTCCCTAATTTGTCTCAGTTGGTATGAACTTGTGATAAAAGTGACCTGGTCTGCATGATTTTAAGTTTCAATTTTTTTCAAGGACAAATTAAAACATTTATGCAAAAAGGTTACCATCTGGGGCTGGGGGTGTGGCTCAGGCGGTAGCGCGCTCGCCTGGCGTGCGTGCGGCCCGGGTTCGATTCTCAGCACCACATACAAACAAAGATGTTGTGTCCACCGAAAACTAAAAAAAAAAAAAAAAAAAATGGATAAATACTAAAATTCTCTCTCTCTCTCTCTCTCTCTCTTAAAAAAAAAAAAGAGGTTACCATCTGCCAAGTGCGGCAGGGCATACCTATGATCCCAGTGACTGGGGAGGCTTAGGCAGAAGGACCATAAGTTCAAAGCCAGTCTCAGGAACTTACTGAGTCCCTAAGCAACTTGGCAAGATCCTGCCTCAAAATAAAAGGGGGCTGGGGATACAGCTCAGTTGGTAGGTTGCTTGCCTCATGTGCACAAGGCCCTGGGTTCGATCCCCAGCACCACACACACACAAAAAGAGTTGGGGATGTGGCTCAGTGGTAAAACGCCCCTGGGTTTGGTTCCATCCCCAGTACCAACAAGAAAAAAGAAAGTTGGCATGCTGAAGGGTGGCGGCCCAGGGCAGGCTGTAGTCCTTCCTCCCAGGAAGGCTCTGAGGCCAGAGGACCCTGGGGCAGTGAGCACCATCAGCCTGGCATTTGCTTTTTAGGTTTCAGTGGCTTCTGGTCATCTGGGGAGAGAGCGAGGGATTGGGAAGTCCCAGACTGTTAAGCCTTCACTGCCTCCCCCAGAGCCTTCAGGCTTGCCTTGCTAATCCACTGGCCAGCCAGAGAGGTTTTGGACACCACCCCACAGCCTCAGCACAGCCTAGCCCAGGAATGCACTCATCAGCTGCCTCTGCGAAGGGGAAAGGTATCCGTGACTCACTCTCGGCCCAGGAGCGCGTGATGGTGGCCGCCTGGTCCCAACATTCTATCCCGAGACCAAGCGTCTGCACAGCTGGGAAGCAGGGTCACCCACACCCTGTCCCTCAGAGAGGGAGCGTAGCCCACCCCTTTCAGCTGTGGCTGGAGATGGCCCCCTGCTCTGGCCCTGCTGCCTGCCTTCCCCCAAAGGCCCCGTGGCTCCTGCCTGAGTCACATCTCCAGGGCCTCAGCTCACATTTTGGGGGGCAGTTAGTGTCCTCTCACCCCCTCCAATTGCCTGTGCCTACTTTACAATGGAGATGCACCCCACTGTGTGGGCAGGACCCAGGCACAGCCCACAAACCCTGCTGAGGCACCTGAAGCCCAACTGGCTGGAAACCACCCCCAACATGGGCCACCCGGAAGCCAGCAAAGTGGACAGGCTGGAGTGGGCAGTGTCAGGACCATGGGTGCCTGGGCAAGCCAGTGTGCCCAAGGACCTGACACCAGTCTCCATCACCTGCCGGCTGTGTACTGCACAACAGCACACAAGCAGGGGCCCTGGGCTTGTGAGGGCCTGTGTAGCACTGCAAGGGTGGGCGTGGGGGTCTGCCCACCCACCGTGCCCTTGGGTAGGTGCCCAGTGTAGAATCATACTCCCAGTGAGCCCTGCATTGGCCCAATAGCTGGGTCTGTACCAGCACATCTGAGGGCTCTACAGGGCCACTGGCATGAGTAGGGGGGACCAGGAGGCTGGTGGTGCTGAAGGCTCCTTCAAGAAGCAGGCCACCTGGCGAGTGTGGGACAGAAGCCTGCTGGAGGCTGTGCTGGGCTCCCTCAGATGCTGCCATGCCCCTCCCGTGTGGTCCTACAGAGGTCCTGATGTACCCGAGTGGGTAGGGGAAGATGGCCAGGCTCAGCAGCCCCATAGCCCATTGTCTTCAAAGTGGATTCCAATTGTCCTTTTCCTGTATGTGACCCACAAGCACGTCAAATTTTTAAAATTTATTGTTGGTACCAGAGATTAAACTGGGGTGTGCTTTACCACTGAGCCAAATCCCCAGCACAGTCCCCTGCCCCTTGTTTTAAATTCTGAGGGTAGGTTGCTGAGGCTGGTTGAACTTTGCAAGTTGGGAGTACCAGTGTGCACTGCTGCATCAGGCCAGTGTAAAACCCAGCGAACGTCCCGTCTTATTTCTATCAAGGTTTGGTTAATAATCATGACAACGTGTCCATTTTACCTCTTCTTTTGAGATATTTTTTAGTTGTTGATGGACCTTTTTTTTTTTTTAATGTGGTGCTGGGAATCGAGCCCAGTGCCCCACAATCCCAGTCCGTCATCTTACCTCTTCTTGAGGTTTGATCCACCCAAATTCTTGTCTGATCACTGAGGTGAGGGCAGGGGATGAGATGGCCAGCATGTCCCTGGTGGCCAGGGCAGCTGCACAAAGGTCGAGTCAACATCGTGGCCCTGGTCCATGGGCAGATCAACACGCCCCTGCTTGGCCGCCTGCAGGTGCTCAGGCCCTGGGTAACCCCAAGCTGTGCCTGAGCTGTTTCTGCACTGTGACACTTCAACACAGAGGTCGTGACAACAGTGGCCCCTCAAAGCTGGCTGAATCTCTTTAGCCCAGCTCCTGTGACTTGAAGAAATACAGCAGAGGCCACAGCGGGTAGTAAAATTTCAACTTTATTTGGCCAATGTGTCCAATTCCAATATTGTGGTAGAAATGCCCGAAGAATGGTCAACATGTGATTCAGCCCCGGCATCCCCGGCTGTCTCCTGGCCTGGGAACCCAGGGCCTGGTTCTGCCTGTGTAGGCCTCAGCCATGCTGCAACAGAACCCGCAGTCAGCGTGGAGCGCCTGAGATAGGGTGGGAGCCCTGCTTGAGGAAGAACAGGTGAGCTGTTCAGGCCTGTCCTGGGCCCTGCAGCCGGCAACCACAGTGCCCTTGTCTAGATGTGAGGCATCCCTGACAGGATCCAGAGGTCTCCATTTAACCAAGAATTTTAAGAACCATGCTCAGTCGTGGCCACACTGGCACGACGTGCATGGAGAGTGACCATATCCAGTGGATCTGTCCCTCCCCACATAGGGCACAGGGGTCTTCAAGGAGGCTTGGCCAAGGTGGAGCAAATACCCTGATGTCGAAAAATGTCTAAAAGTCTCACAGATGGAGAGCACAAACCTCTCCAACAGGAAAGGGATTGCCAGTGTGAGATCCCAAACATTTTAGCGAGCACTCAGGACAAAAACCATGTACAAAAAAGTACATCACAATTTAAAAAAAGGGGCCCACCAGGATGGGCTGCCTGGAGATAATCCCTTTCCAAACATTGAAAAGCAAGGAGACAGGTTAGGTGCACACGCGTGTTAGAATGAGTCCCTGGGTTTCCGATGACACTCCCTGCTCAGGTGAGGGTCGGCGCAGAGGGCCTGGGCTGCGGGAGCGCGGCCCACCAGGTGTGGTTGGGGTGCCCAGGTCTGGCTGCGGTGCTACAGTTCGTCTTTCACAGCTTTCTGGTCGTCATCCTCCTCCACGTCTGGCTCTTCAGCTTCTTCGAGGTCTAGGTCCTGGGGTGTGGGAGGGAGGGTGGTGAAAGGGCTGGAGGCAGTGTAGCACTTGGAGGTGGCCACAGGCCTCCTGGCGGGGACATCCCAGTGGGGGGAAAAGTCCCAGCGCAGTGAGCACTGGGTGACTCAGCCCTTCGGTCCCTTGCTGTATGGCCACTGGTGACACTTGATGGTGTCAGCAGCATGGTCCTGCTGTCACCTTGATCCAGATCCACCCCCAGCAGCCACAGTGGCTCCCTCAGGACAGACCTGCTCCCACTCTCCACTTCACACTGACTATACCCTCCACGCCCTGCCTCAAATGCCACCAGAGTCACTAACTCCCACCCCCACCAGCCTCTCCTGACTTGCCCTCCACCTCCCCCAGAATAACTACCACCACCACCCCTGGCCACGAGCTCATGTGGACAAGACTGAGCTTCTGAGGACTAGCCCAAATCCACTGTCCAGCCTGGGGCCAGCAGGGTGCCTGCCCCACAGAGTAACCAAGTGGTCACATCTGTTAAGCAATGGTGGGCTTTAGCCAGTGGTGGGACACTTGAGCCCAAGTCAGCAGGGATGTGAGGGCCCTGTGGCCTGCAGCTGAGACTTCCTAAGCAAGGTCTAGACTTCACAAGTGTCTTCAAAGTCACCCTGCAGGGTGCTGCGCCAGGGGCCTGGGAGGCACAGCTGTACCTCCCATGGGCTCCCCACTCCCAAGTCAAAGTCTGAGTTCGCACCTCCCAAGTGGACCTAGGCCTGTGTCCCCAGAAGCCAGCCCAGGGTCCACATGACCACACTCACATCATCATCTCCTGCCCCATCCTGACCACCGCTCTCCAAGAACTTCTTAAAACCCTCCAGGGTCCGCTCCCCATTGTAGTCAATGACCTGTGGAAGACAAGGGCCAGGGACATGGAGCCAGCCCTAGGCCTCCCAGACCCCAAGGGGCAGCAGCTTCCCCTTGGTGCAGAAAGGGGGGTTCTTAAAGAGGGGTCCCTGGAGGCCTCTCCTGCCCCACTCCTTCCTGGCCCCCAGCTCTTCGTGGACAGAGAGGCCGCAAAATGGTGTGGGGACAGGACTCTCCCAGCCCCAAGGCTGGCCACACGGCTGTCGCACCGTTCTGTCTGCACGTGCAGGGAAGAACTTCAGCGTGGGAAAGCTGTGCACCCGGACAGCCTCCACCTCGTTGGCCGTGGAGTCCATCTTGGCGATGACGATGTTCTCGTGATCCTTGTACGTCTCACCCAGTTTGTCCCAAATGGGAGCTAGCTGCTTACAGTGACCACACCACGGGGCATCTGAAAAGAAGACTGGGCTGAGGGTCCACCCTGGACCAGGAGCCACCTGCAAATGCTGCCTCTGGCTCTGCACAGCCTGCGAGCTGCCTGAGCAACAGACCACCCAGGGCCCAGACACAGCACTCACAGAACTCCACAAAGACGTTCTTCTTCTCGTCAAAAGCCACCTCTTCAAAGTTCTTCCCAACCAGCACTTTGACCGGTTGCTTGTCCCAGTCTTCAGGAAGCTCCTGGCTCATCAGGTGGGGCTAGAGGGCAAATAGAGCAGGTCAGAGGCAGCGCTGCCCAGAGGTCCACAGCGCTCCCTGCCACACCCACCCCTGGCGTGGATGAGGCACACGCTGTCCTCCGAGGGCGCCAGATTGAACAGTGCCAGGAGCCTGGTGAAAGGAGAGGAGCCGTCAAGGTCGGCCCAATGAGAGGACATGAGGTTACCCTCGCAGCCTTGAGGCCACCTCTGTGCGCGGCGGGACTGCAGTGCGAGGATTGCCAGGGCTGTGTGTGGGCTCTGGTACCAGGATCTCCAGGCTTGGAAGGTGAAGCCTGAGACACCAGGGCCCAGGGTCCAGGAGCGGAGCACATTCCCCGAGGCCAGCCATGCGCCCAAGTGGGCCCGGCACCAACCTTGACCTTGCCCTCCAGGAAGCGGTGGCAGAACTCTGTGATCCCCTCTGCCGTCAGCTCGTCCGACTCCGGCTTGTACTTGGTCATCTCCTCCTCCAGGGTGATGAGCCGCACGGCTGGGCACTCCTCCTTCTTCAGGCCAAAGAACTCGAGGATGCGCTGGTTGTCGGCGTGGTCGCTGTCGATGAAGATGAACAGGATCTTGGGGGAGAAAAGGCGCACTGAGACTGGCCCACAGGCGGCCTCGAGCCGAAGGCCTGGCCTAGGGGACCCCATCACCCAGACCCCAAGGGGGAGCAACGAAGTCCAGAGGCCCTGACTACCCGGGAAAGCCACCCATCCCCAGGTGGCCCACCTTGCCCTTGAAGCCCCCGGCGGCTTTCTTGAAGTTGCTCAGTTTGCTGTCATAGTCAGACACACTCTTGGGCAGGAACAGCAGGATGTGAGTCTTGATTTCACCTCCAAAAATCTTTGGGGCTGTCTGTGTCACACATAGAATTGCTTCGTCTAAGCCACAAGATAATATTTGACAGAATACTCTGATGACAGTGACAAATGTGCCTCCTGCATGTCCAGGGAGCCCACCTGCACCATCTGACTCCCGCTAGAGCCTGAGGGAGAGACGCACCTGCTCAGTGAACTCAATGACCAGGGGCAGCTGGTTGTGCTTGATGAAGTCCAGCAGGTTCTCTTTGGTGATCTCCCCTTCAAAGTTGTTCCGGCCCTCATCAAACTGCGGACAGAAGGGGGATTGTGAGCCAGCCGGCCACAGGCTCCTGGGCTCAGCCAGGCAGCGACCGAGAACACAGCCATGAGGGCAGAACATGCTTGCTCCCCGACAGCCTGGACCAGCTTCAGCCACTACACCATGGCCACCAGCAAGTCCTGGTTTGTCCAGAAGTCAGGTGTGACACCTCCAGGTCCTCTAGCTGCCCCCCAAAAGGGCATGTGTGGCAGGACAGTCACAGGAATGACTAGATCCTGTCCCTGTAGGCCAGACAAGGGAGGCTGCTGTTCTGCAAAGCCGAGCCAGCCAAGACAGGCTGAGAAGTCACTGCAGGACCCCGTGCGAGAGGCTCCACCAAGGCCCATAGGCTGAGATCCTCTAGCAGTCGAGTATGAGGGAGTCCCTCAGGCTCCTCAACTCCAGCTTCCAGGACAGCACTCACAGAGCCTGGCCCTGAGCAGATCCAGTGTCAAAGGCACCTCCATAACCACATGTTGCTGCTCCCTGTGCAGGGCGGAGGGGGCTTACCATTATGTTTTGTATTTGAGACAGAGTCTTGCTGGGTTGCCTGGGCTGGCCTCAACTCTTGCGCCCACCTTAACCTCCCACTGGAAGACAGGCCTGCACCACAGGCCTGGCTTATTGGTGAACGGTTCTGTTCCAGGTTGGGTGGTCTGAGGATGTGGAGGGCTGACAGCACTCAGCTTTTCTTACTGGCCACTTCCCATTCCTGTGGTAGGTTACGTCCAGGGGAGGCCTGTGCCAGCCAGACCCTCCAACTCAGCCCTGGAAAGGTGCTAAACCCAGGTCACCTCCACATTGTGGGCCACTCCCCACCAGAGCCTGCGGGTCAGAGGCTTCCAGGCATGCTCTATGTCCCCCAAATCAGCAAACGCGGAGAGGATGATGGGGTGGAAAGGCCAAGAAGCCCCTTGAGGGGGTTGTTGGCCCAGGTCCACAAGAACTGCTCCCCTCACCTGCCATGCTGAGCCACAGGGCACTCTGACCTGCAGAATGAGGCTTCTGCTCCCACCAGAGCACCAGCTGTCACCCGCACAGGCTCATGCTGAGACCTCAGAGCACAGCTGAGCATCTGTGCCAGGCTGCAAATCCTCCTGGTAATGTGGCCACTTAACGTGGTCACTGTCCACTTTCTTCTTATTTTTGGGTACTGAAGATTGAGCCCAGCGGCACACTGAGCCACATTCCCAGCTCTTTAATATTTTGAAACAAGAGTCTTGACACGTTGCCCAGGCAGGCCTTGAACTTGTGCTCCTCCTGCCTTGTGCTCTGGAGTGACTGGATTATAGGTGTGCGACACCATGTCTAGCCCATTTTTTACCGTCTGCTCTGGTTCAGCTGGGGGGTGGCTGCGAGAGGCCTGCCCAGGAGCCTCGAGTGAAGACCTCTGTGCCCCCACTTACACCTCTGGCTGTGGACACCAGTCCTGCCAGGTCACAGTGACAAGGTCTCACTAAAAGGCAGATGCTGCAGGCTGGTGGAGAGGCCCCTGGCCCCACCCTCACTCCTAAATCCCCAAGACAAAAAAAGTAAACAAAATAACAAACAGGGCCACCAGTCCTAGCCAGGATTCTCCAACTCAGCTCTCCCCGTCTTCCTCAGGGAAGACAGAAAAGCAGGCGCAGCTGGCTGCCTCAGAGTCTGGCCTGCTAGAAGGGAGGCCTCTGGCTCCACAGGCCAGGCCTAGGACAGTTCCCCAGGCAGAGAGCAAGACCCAGTTCACTTGGCCAAAGTGGGTTTAGCAGCCTGCAGAGGAGGAACAAAGGCAAAAATAAATAAATAAGTAAATAAATAAACCAGACATAAGCGGTGGGTGTGGGCAGTGCAATAGCCAGAAACCCGAGATGAACTCTAGCACCACGTCCTCTGTCCAACCTCAGACGTGTCCCCTGTTGACCCCCTCGGCAGGACTGCCAGGAAGCAAGTCTTCGGCTCTGTGCAAGGAAAACTGCCACCCACTAGCCAGCACCAGATCCAAGGGTATGCCCAGCCTAGTGGAGAGCAGACGGCTGAGTACTAAAGAATCACAGGCATGGTGGCACACACCTGTAATCCTAGCAACTTGGGAGGCTGAGGCAGGAGGATCACAAATGTGAGGCCAGCCTCAACAACTCAGCAAGGCTGTCTCAAAAAGGACTGGGGAATATAGCTCAGTGGTCAAGTGGCCTAGGTTTGATTATAAACCAAAAAACAAACAAAAACAAACCAAAAAAACCCCCAATAAAAAATTAACTATACACCAACAGCCTGAATAGGGGGCCTCAATGTACTTCATTCTTCAAAGGCAAGAATAAGCAACTGTCATCCTAGCCTACAAGGATATGTGATGGCCACCGCCATCCATCCAGGGTTAACATGGCTACTCAGACACAGCGCCAGGGGCAGATTGGTGGATGGAGCTGAAAGTGGAATCCGCAGGTTCCTATAGGCCTCAGAGAAACTGTCCCTCAACCTCCAACTCAGGACATCGGCGACTTTCTCTCGCAGTGTTTGCACTCTGCACTCTCCCGTTCTAGTTGAGTGTCAAAGAGTCACTATGTGTCTGTGACACAGCAGCTCTACCCCCTGGTTTCTATTGAGTACAGCATGTCAGTTGGCTGGGGTTCTTTTGAGGAAGGAGTTAGCAAAATGGCTAAATGCCAAGAGCAAGGACACCCCACCCCCTAGCTGCAGCTGCTAGGAGGGGCCCTCCTCCTCCTCACCCCAGTCTGGAGATGCAAGGTGTTCAGCCCCAGCCTGAGAACTGTTTCATAGGTGAACTGCATAAACACAAGGTCAGCACGGAGCCAGGCAGCCTCTCCCCCCAACATTGCATCCTTCCTAAACAGTCGACTGTCTGCAGGCTTCCTCCTGCTGGGAGCAGAACAGGACAGCACTCCAAGATCCTTCCCCAACCCAGGACACCCACCTACTCTGCTCCTGTGGTCTCCTTCTCATACAGCTTCCTCTCCCTCTTCCCTGTGCACTCTGCCACCTGGATGGCATTAACCCCGGAGCACACACACCTAGGTACAGCTGTGCTCCAAGCAAACCCACAGGCAACAACGGGCAACGAGGAGCCTGCTGCATCCCTGTAATAGGCAGACTCGGTTCAAGGACACTTGGCTTACAAAGAGAAAGGACAGAGTCAGAATCAGCAGTTTCCAAGGTGGGAGGCCCAGGAACTGCAGCTTTGCCTGTCCAGTGGGAACATACCCAGGGAGTTCACACCAGTTTCCATCTAGTGTGAGGACCTGAAGTAGACAGCAGTGATGGTGGCACGCCATTGTGATCACCATTAATGTCACCAAATTGGCCATTTAACTATGCTGGGCATGGTTAATGCTGGGTATGATGGAGGCTGAGACAGGAGGATCCCAAGTTTGAGGCCAGTTTCAGTGACCAATCAAGGCCTAAGCAATATAGCAAGACCCTGTCTCAAAATTAAAAAAACAAACAAACAAAAAACAAAACAAAACAACAAAAAAAAAACGGTGGGATGTGGCTCATTGGTTAAGAGCACCCTGGGTTCAATCCCTGCTACCGCCCCCCCCCCCCAAAGTAAAATAATCAACTTTGCCACAGTGGAAAAAAAAAAAGCTACCAGTAAAAAGCAACTCCCCTTGTGTCCTTTAGGAGGTCCAGAACATGGGAGGCTGGCCAAAGGCCTTGCACTCCAAAGACTCCAAAGTCCAAAGGCCACTGAGTGGCTCCTGTAGTCCGGCTCTGCCAATCTGTGACAGGACTCAGGATAGCCACAGGCCTCCAGCAGTAAGAAAAGCAACAGCACCCCCTGCAGAGCAACGCCTGCACTGCCCTGGGCCACTCACCTTCTTGAAGAGGACCACCCCATCTTTGCTGAGCTGGTATTTGGAGAACACATCACTGTTGGACGTAATCCCAAATGGTATGTCATCTATGGCCTCTGCAGCCAGCAAGAACTGCTTGGCCAAGTCTGACTCGACATCCTGTAACGGAAGGAAAACAAGAGGTGCTGCACGCCGACACCCAGGAGCCTGCCTGGCACAGCAGCAAAGCCGACACTGCAGTGTCCAAGCCATGGGGACCCCTCCTTCAAAAGTGACAGCAGATTACAAGTTCTGAAGCTCTACCTTAAAGAAGCCAATGACGGCCACCTCGCTGGATTCCACCAAGGACTCTGCAGCTGTACCATCGAGCAGCGTGGTGGCAGCAGGGCCCGTGCGCTTCTTCAGCCAGTTCACGATGTCATCGGCTTCTCTGCCAGCTGCACCCCAACAAAGGCAGGTTCCAGAGTCAGACAGGGTGCCCCTACCATGCCTGGCACCCTCTCGCCTGAGCTCCACCCAGCAGGCTGAGGACACCTGACTGACCCCTAGAACAAGCTGTTCTCTCCACAGGTAGGTCTATACCCTGGCCACCCACTTCCTGAGAACACAGTTATGCTTAAAGAAGGGAAGAGTGTCATCCTTGGGAGGTAGGATTTCCTTTTCTAATTCCTTGCATTTTCTAAATTTTCTTGGACATTAAAATTGGTTAAACTCTGCTGGGTACAGTAGCACATACCTGTAATCCCATCAACTTGGGAGACGGAGGCAGGAGGACCATAAGTTCAAAGTCAGCCAAGGCAACTTGGTAAGACCATGTCCCCCCCTCCCACAAAAAACAAAAACAAAAAACCCCAAGACGTGGGTGGGTTGGGGCTGGGGATATAGCTTAGTGATAAAGTGCCTCTGGGTTCAACAATCCCCAATAACTAAAATAAAAATATTAAAAAAATTTTTTTTTTCATTAAACTCACATACACTTTCTCCCCATAGTACTCTCATACCAAGCTGAGTCGTGGAGATATGGCGTTTTTTTTTTTTTTTTTTGGTGTGTGTGTGGGGGGCTGAGGATCAAATCTAGGACCTTGTGCGTGCGAGAAGCACTCTACCAACCGAGCTATATCCCCAGTCCTGAGATGTGGTTAGTTATGTCAACCTCCACGCCAGGTCTCCTTCCTTGAAAACAGGCTCAACTTGACTTTCTGACACTCCCTGGTGGGCCAGTTATTTCTAAGGCCAGCCTTACCCACTTCCCTGACTGGTAAGAACTAGAGAAAGAATATGTATCCGCATGCCATCCAGGAGGCCAGGAGGCCACACAGGTATAAGAAAGAGGCCTGCTCCTGCCAGATGGAGGCCAACAAACTGCTCTCCCCTCCTTTCCTGGGGTGTGACTACCTGGCAAAGTGCTGCTCCACCCAAGAATGACAAGGATTCTTCAGCCAAGTGCCTACAAAAAGCTGAGCTGGCAGTTACCAGTGGATTTAGGAGCAGGTGTCTCATCTACAAAACCTAAGTGTTGGTGGAGAACGATGGTAACTTTGGACAAGGCACCCCCTATTGCAAGATTAAACACACATTGAAAAGTGGGGACCCAGGGGCTGGGGCTGAGGAATAGCGCACTTTCCTGGCATGTGTGAGGCACTGGGCTCGATTCTCAGCACCACATACATACAAATAAAGATCTATAAACAACTAAAAAATAAAAACTAAAAAGCCAGCCTCAGCAATGGCAAAGTGCTAAGCAGTGAGACCCTGTCTCTAAATAAAATACAAAATGGGGCTGGGGATGTGGTTTAGTGACAGAGTGCCCACAATTCAATTCCTGGCACCAAATAAATAAATAATAAAAAGGGCTGGGGCTCAGTGGTTAAGCACCCCAGGTTCAATGTCTGGTACCAAAAAAATAGTGGGGTCTACTAGTGAGGCAACCAGAGTGGCTGATGCTGATTAGGATAAGACTGCTTGAACGGTACTTCTGCTGACCCTGGGACGGGCAGCTTCAGGCTGCTCAGCACATGGGCCTGACAGACATTCTGCAGAACTGATCTGAGACCAGAAAGCGCTTCTTTGCCACCAGTTGTTGATTTGCCCCGGAGGTGGCAGGACAGTAGCTGAGGGCCTGCCTGGATGCTTGAGTGTGGTGGCTGTCACCCCTTTCTAGTCCATCTCCAGACAAGCTTTGCCAGCAGGCCCCCCAGAGGCCATCAGACATAGCATGCTCCACCTGAGAGGGTCTTCCAGGGAGAGAACTTCCTCACAGGACCCTCAGGTGTGGATCAGTTGCAAACACAGTCCCCCCCAGAGCCCCTGAAAACGGGCCCCCACCTCAGATACACTACTGGATGAGCTTTCAGTTAGGTCGCCTCCAAGGCCTGCACCGCGGTCACACCTGTGTACTCCTTGGGGGAGGCTGTGTCTCCGTTCTTGAAGAACTTGATTGTGGGGTATCCTCGGACGCCATACTGCTGGGCCAGGTCAGATTCTTCAGTGGCATCCACCTTTGCTAGTCGGATCTCAGAACCTTCTGCCTTCAGCTTCCCAGCTGCTTTGGCATACTCAGGGGCCAGTGCTTTGCAGTGGCCACACCAAGGGGCATCTGGAAAAGAAAGTGGGACACTGGAAAGCAGCCCTCGATCCCGTCCCACTGCTTCTTCCCTTCATAAAAACCTTATCTGCACACCAAGATAAGGCCTCCTAACCCAGGAGGCTGAGCTGATAGCTGCTGCTCTTGGGCAACTTCAGGACAGAGGCCATCAACGATCGACACACCAACACCATCCCTGTTCTGCTCCGTCACCACCAGCACAGGAAGACACACCCTCTAGATTGGTAACTTCCTATAACCTGCAGGCCATCACGACCAATGTGTCCCTAGGATTTCCCTTTAAGAACCCAGGACAAGTCAAAGGTTTGATGGCCCAACCTTACACCAACCAAAAAATGCTTATGAGTATGTGACACACATCTGTGCGAAGTTTGCACCTGTCACATTCTCATCTAAAACCGTTCTTTATAGGTGGGGATAACACAATCTGCCAAGGAAGGGTAGCAGATGTGGTGGCATAAGGTTCCCAGCCCAGAGACAGTGGGAGCCCAAATACTTGTTAACAAGCAAAAGCCTCAGACGGACTGGCTACACGACAGGAAAGCCAGGGCAGGTTAAGGGTGGCGCGGGCAGGAGCTGGGCATTTCTGGGTCAGTCCAGCTGAGTAATCAGCAGAGCCGGACCCGGCTTGGAGCCCGGCTTGTGGGGTCTGCCACGGCTCACACAGGTCCGTCCAGCGTCCCCCAGCTAACCGAGGGTTCCTGCCATGTGGACGTCGGACACAAAGACAGCTCCCTGGCTCTCCGCCGGGCAGCCACTCTCGAGGAGCCCGGGACGCGAACGCTTCCAATCCGGGCAGGAAGGATGCCCTCCGGGCGGCCGGGGGCAGCGAGCTGACAGCAGGCGCGTCCGGCGAGGGGCGGGCCGCGACGGGCCAGGCCGAGCTCGGCGCGGCCACGGGCCAGCACAGCCAGCAGGCCCGCCGACCCGGCCCGCCGCGCGCAGGGCCGCACCGCGGCGGCGCCCCCCGCCCGCCAGGCCGGCCACTCACAGAACTCCACCAGCAGGTACTTGTGCGTCGCCAGCGCCTCCGCGAAGTTGCTCTTCCTCAGCACCAGGACGTGGTCCTCTTCCTCGGGGGCGTCGGCGCCCACCCGGGCCGCCGCGGCCAGGGCCAGGCACAGCAGAGCGCGGCTCAGCATGTCGGACGTCGGAGCGGGCGGGGCGGTCCGGTTGGCGCCGCCGGGACAGCCGAGGCGACGAGAGCGCGCGCCGGTCCTGGCCTCGCCTTTATAAATCCTGGTCCGGGGACGCGCCCAATAACCCGTCGCGCGCGCCAGCCGCCGCGCGCACGCGCCCCTAGGGGCCCTCCAATTGGCCGGCGAGCTGCGGGGCCCGCCCTCGCCGTGCACGGATTGGTCGCCCATGCCAGGCCCGGCCCCGGAGTCGGAAACGCTACGGAGTCCTTCCTCGCCCTCATCCAGGATTGGCCGCGGCGCTCGCGCTCGCTCCGCTCTCCAGATTTTGATTGGCTCCGAGCGGAGAACTTTCTCTCCCTCGACTTCTGACTGGTGATATTCATCCACACCTTTCGCGGTTCTGGAATGGCTACTTCTTTCGGCTGTCGGGGCTCTGTGGCTTCTGATTGGCCGAGATTCGCGCGCACCCTGCGCGTCCCTCCGTCGAACGTGGCAGTGAGGCGGAGTCCCGGGTCGGGGCGGAGCTGCGCCTGCGCCTCCGAAACCCCTCGTGTTGCATTCTGACTGGACCGCGTGTCCGTAACGGGCACCGCCCCCGGACTGCCGGCCGGAAGCCTGGCTGACGCAATTTCCGTCGCGCGTGCGGCCCGTGCAGCGCCTGCAGAGGCGTGGGGTCCGACAGGTGGGCACCTTCAGTGCTTGGCGCGGCTTCGGCGGGGTGGGCCAGGCGGCGGTCTTAAGGCCTGTGTCGCCTGCGGGGTCAGCGGGCGGTGGCGCGGTTCGGATCCGCTTCCGAGCATCTCCGCGGTCTCCGAGCGAGGGCTGGTCCGTGCCAGACCCGGAGGCCGGGCGGGCGGGCGGGACACAACCCCGTCGACGGTAGCGCGGTTTTGGCCGCCTGTCGAAGTGGCGTTTTCCTCTTTCCGTGGCTCCTAGGAACTTAAGTCGCACACGAGGCCCACGCCCGGTGTCTGTGGGGCTGCCCGCGTGGCCTCGGCCGCCGCCCCTTTGGTGCGCTCAGCAGCAGCAAGGGGCAGCTCCCCGCGGAGATGCGCCCGGCCGAGCCCCGTCCCGATGGTCGGGAGGGTGAAGTACAGGAGGGTGTTCTTGTACTTCTGAGGCTTGGTGCGTGTGGGGACGTTTGTTGGAGGAACTGGGAATGGAACCCGGGGCCTCGCGCATGCCAGGCAAATGCTCTACCACTGAGCTACGCCCGCAGCCTTTTTGAGACGGCATCTGGCTAAATTGTCCAGGTTGAACTCGAACTTGTGGTCCTCCTGCCTCGGCCCTCCACTTAGCTGGAAGTACAGGCGTGGGCACCTTGCCCAGAGACTTGTTCTTTTGTGTTTGTTTGTTTGTTTTAATATTTTTTAGTTTTTGGCGGACACAACATCTTTGTATGTGGCGCTGAGGATCGAACACGGGCCGCACGCATGCCAGGAGAGTGCGCTACCGCTTGAGCCACATCCCCAGCCCCCAGAGACTTGTTCTTGAGAGTGTGCATCTCACCTTTCCTGCGTGGCACTCCACTTGGAGTGTGAGTTCCTTGCCTTCAAGACCCAGTGCTACCTTCATGTAGCTCATACCTGAAACTGCTGCAACTGTGGAAGCCGAAACCCATATTGCAAGATGGAGACCAGCATGGGTCTTTCCCAGGTTCCCAGGTGTGACATTTCAGGCCTGGCGGACTATGAACCAGTGTCGCGCCCCAGTTCAATAGGATTGACCAGGTGCTTTTCCACTGAATTGCAGCTCTTCATAATGCCACTGTGGGGTGATGACTGCTTCAGATCCGATGAACTGGTCTATTTTTGTGCTTGCCTTGACTTGTTTTACAAACCAAGATTTGGGGCCCAAGACAAAAGACTTGAGTTCAGATTTTCTAACTGTGGAGGTTAGTATTTTGTCCATTGATGGGAAGTGAAGGGATTTAGGGTACTGTTGTGGATTAGCTCGTGATGGTTTGAAGGCATCTTAGTTCCAGAACATAAACTATGAAGAAGAAATGTGCACATCTACATCACCAGAAACAAGCAGAGGCCACTGCAGGTGCACAGATCAGACAAGGATCAAAGTAGCTTAGACTCTACCGTCTAAGGTGGGCTCTGGGCCTACAGTGGCTCGTGCCAAGGGCAGTTGAACACGCTTCAGTTTGGGGAACTGCCCAGCCAGAGTAGCAGAGAGCAGGGCTGCTGTTCTGTGGCCTAGGTGGCTGTGGCTAAGTTGATGTTCTATGAAAATCAGGGCATCCAGCAGCACTCCCCCCAGGTGATCATGCTGCCATGGCTACCCTGGCAGCTAGCTCTTGCTGGTACCTTGTCCTTCCTGAATCAGCCTTCTTCAACTTAAGCAGGTACAGCAAAGTTGGTTCTTATGAGCCCCGCAGGAGGCCTGAGAGACCCCTGGGCACCCACAGTGCATTCTACTTCCCTGGATATAGGCCACCCTGTCTGAATACCTGTAGGCCTCAGCCCAGAGCAGAGGGCTGATGAGATGGGTCACTCATCCTGTGCTCAGGCCTTCAAGGAGTATGTCCTTGGGGTCGGCCTTCCCTGGGGCAGTGACTGGCCATATAGGTGCTTCTGGACATCTTCCAGGGAGTGTCACACTCAGAGTATGTTACCTGTTAAACATGGTTTCCTGCTGAGTCAACATGTTTTGATTACTATTACCCTCTCTGGATACAGTGGTGCACAACTGTAATCCCAGGGACTTAGGAACCTGAAGTAGGTGATGGCAAATTCCAGGCCAGCCTGGGCAATTTAGTGAGACCTGATCTCAAAATAATCAGAAGGGTTGTGAGGTAGCTAAGTGGTCAGTGCTCCTGGGCTTAATTCCCAGTACTGAGGGGAAAAAGCTACTTTCAACCACCCCCTCCCTGGCGTGTGTGTGTGTGTTACTGGTGAGTGAATTAAGGGCCTTGTATATGCTGGGCAAGCACTCTGCTACTAAGCTGAGTTACATTCCCAGCCTCAAATATACTTGCACGCACAAGGCCCTGTATTTGATCCCCAGCGCTACCAAAAAAAAAAAAAAAAAAAGCAAGCGTTCTTAGAACACAGCTTCCTTTAGCCTGCACCTGCTATCCTGCTAGATGTGTAAAGGGGTCACCAGCAAGTTCATGGGCACCTAGAGGGCTACTGGCTGCAGGTTTTTGCTGTATTAGGCTTCTGTGCCCAATTCTGAGACAGGCGTGCGGGAGAGAGCAGGGCAGTGGTGGTAAATCAGTACCTGGCGATTGCTTGGTCACATCTAGATCCTGACCTCAGCTGGCACCAGTTATGGCCTCTTCACAGAAGAAGGGCCTGTCTGTGGATGCTGAGGAGGTGGAAGCTTGGGGATTTCTGGGGCCTGTGGATAAAGGGAGGTGAGAAGAGGGCATGGGTTGTGGACCTGGGAGGCCAGCCTTGGAGCAGCATCAAGCTGTACAACAGGTCAGGGTGGGACCAGGAGGATCAGGTTAGACTTGGGACTTGAGACACGTCATGCACCTTCTGCAAGTGCAACTTTGTTATCCTCCCCTAGGAGCTCGAGCAAAGTCTTGGCTGTTGGCCATGTGCCTGTACAACTTGGCACTCAGGGTCTGAGTTCACATGTCTAACAAGCTTGGAAAACCCCAGAGCAAAAAGATCAAGCCTCTTGGCCTGATGTGAGCCTCAGAAGTCCTTGCCCAATAAACAACTGCTGGCAATAAGATGGAACGTTTTAAGGAGCTGGAGAGGTGTGAGCCCCTGTGCCCAAGGCTGCTGCCTAGGCGCCCATTCCTTCTGAGCTGAGATGGTCAGCCTGGGTGAACCCTCAGGGCACTGCCTCACCCTGCCTGTCAATTCAGCTGGACCAGAACCCATTCTGAGACTGGGTAAGGTCTTTCCTGGTCTGGCTGGCCAACTCCTACAGTTCCCTGCTGTTGGTAGGCCATCCTGCTGAGGGCCAGCTCCAGGTCAGTTCTGGTTCTCACATGAACCTAGCAAGGATGACCAAGGTGGCTAGCAGCCTGAGGTGGGTCTCAGTGGGCATCTCCTGGACTAACTGGCAACAAGCTCCTGCCAAGGATCCCTGACTGCTCAGCACCAACACTTATATGGGTCCACGGAGGCAGGGTCAGATGGCTTTGTGGCAGCAGCTGCCTAAGCTAAGAATCCGCCTCTCTTGAGCAGCACAGACACAGAGGACAGGTTTCAAAGCTGGCATCAGGCCAAGGGGAGTTTCTGGAGTGATTCCTGTCACTGGTGGTTGGTCTAACCCTATCTGTCCAGGACAGGTGCATGGAATGAGATCACTGCAGGTGGGAAGCTCCCAATCTGCAGCCTGTTAACCTTCAGGGTATCCCAGCAGCTCTCCTGCTGTGTGGTGGTCCCCTCAATCCCATGTAGGTCATTGGCCCTTCCATCTCAGAGGACCCTGACTACAATGGGGGACTGCCATCCTGCACCAGCCTCAGCCTCTCACCAACATCTGGCAGCCCCACACAGGGTCTCTCTGGGGTTCTTGTGTTCCCCCCCTTCAGCAGAACTGAACATTTCCTGAGATGCCTGGGCTGTGCCATGTGAGCAACACATGGGGCCTCAGTGGATAATGGAGGGGAAGCTACCACTATGTTAGCAAAATGCATGGTGGGCTACCCACCACTCGGCTTTCTTAGAGGTTCTGGATTTATGGCGCTTGGGTGATATGATAGAAGGGGAATTCTGTGTTTCTCACTAGAGTTAGCTGTATCCCCACAGGGTTGGGAGTGGTGGACCTCAACCCCTAACAAGGGATTGTGACCCGAGGGGCCTCTGCTTTACCTCCCTGCTAGGATCACAAAATTTCCGCAACCCCAAGCAGCAAATCCAGTCTCCTTCAAGGGTGTTTATTTCCCGGTCGGAAGAGAAGCAGGGGAGGCTCCTCTGCCTGTCGAAGCCTGGGCCTGGCAGACACCACACGGGGACAGGGAGGGGAGGCACAGGAGACAGCTCCCAACAGTTGTGTGTGCTTGGTCCCGCTTTTGTCCTGGCTGGGTCCAAGGAGGGCCTGCCCAGGATGGTGGCACTGAGAGCCGGGGCAGAGGCAGCAGGCAAGCCAGCCCAGAGGACGGCACAAATGGAGGCAATAAATACTGACAGGCCAGGCACAAGGTTCCAGGCCACAGGGCCCAGGTGGGACAAGTAAGGCTCTGCCGCTGGCTTTATCCCTCAAGGGCTCTGAGCAGTGCCTCCTGGGTCAGAGAAGGCAGAGGTGTGAGCATACCTGCCTCCCAGATGGGGCTGGAGGCATGGAGTTTGGCAATTTGGCCCTCCCCAAACTGCTGGCATCACCTCAAACCCTAGTCCAGAGAGGGGAAGGGGCTTCCTAGGCCCTGGCAGGCTGGGCAGCAGCACACCCCAGGCCTCCCTGGGTCACCAAGATCACAAACAGGGCAGGGACAGGGGAGACCACATGCTCATGCAGACAGGGGGAGTTAAGAGTTAGTGAAGGCCCCCCAATACACGTTCCACATGTTAAGGCATCATGGTTAGACGGTGACTGACAGCAATGGATGAAGTGGCCAGGGAGTGGTGGGGCAGAGGCCAGCTGGCAGGGGCTTGCACTATGTACCCCAGTTCAACTGGGCAGAGACAAAGTGGGCTGAGCACCTGGACAGTGCTCCACTCCCTAAAAGCCAGAATCTGGGGTAGGACAGGCAGAAAGAACCTGGCAAGACACAGAGGGGGCAGTGGCCTGGGCTGGATGCCCCCCCACCCCTGCACAGGCAGAAGCAGCAACATGACACTAGAGACCACAAGGGCCTGCAGGCGGGAGGGTGGGAGAGGGAGGGTTGAGGAGCTTCCTGTGGGCCAGGTGGGATGGTGGCAGGGAAGGGGCCCTGTCAGCACTTTGGTTTGGGATGGGGAGGGGAGTGGGGTGGGACATGTCCGTCTGTCCGTCTGCCCTGCCTGCCTCCTGGCAGGGGCTCAGTCCTTCCACTCCTTTTTAATGGTGAGATTCCACTCCCACGACAGATGGTCAGTCTTGTCGTCATCTGTAAAGCGGGACTTGATGTTGTAACTGCCCCGAGCCAGCATGCCCTTGGGTGCTTCCTCCATGGGCGTCAGGAACTCATACTCCTCTGCCCTGGGTCCATAGCTCCCCACCATGTAGTCAGTTTTGTCAACTGCAGAACACAAGAAAGGGTACGGTCACCAGTGCCAATGGCCCTCTGGGGAAGACCACAGCTGCCCGCTCTTACATGCCCCGCCAAGTCTTGGGGATTGATCCCAGAGGCACTGAGCTACACCCCCAGATCTTTTTAAAATATTCTGAGGCAGGGTCTTGCTAAGTTTCTGAGGCTGGCCTCAAACTTGTGATCCTCCTGCTCTTGCCTCCTGAGTTACCAAGATTACAGCTGAGCACCACCACACCTGGCCCCTTACTCACTCTTGACACCTTTCCTGTATGTGTGCTGGATGTACTTCATGCCTGACACGATCTCTCTGTTCACCTGTAGGAACCCAGGGCGAGGTCAGCCAGGTTCTCCAGCCATACTCCCCCAGTGCCTCCCCAAGTCCTGGCCTTACCCTGAAGGAAATTTTTATCCGATATTCCACACCCTCCTTCAGCACAAAGGACTGCTTCTTGAAACTCTCCAGATCACCTGTGTTGGGGAAGAGGCTCAGCCGACTGTCCAGCTCCCTCACTCCCACCCCCTCCCATCTCCTCCCCCCAACACAAAGCAGAACCTCCAGTAGCACCTCGCTGCACTTCCTGCATGCCCCACCAGAGGGCCCCTGTGCTACAGGAAATTATTTTTAGGGGCAGCAGCAGGGTGCCAGCCAGCCCCACCCAGGGACCTCAGTGTCCCCTTCCCCCTCTCACCTGTCAGGTCCAGCTCCAGGGGGCCTGGCGCAGTGCTACACACCAGGGTCAGGCGAGTCACGATGACGTTGGGGACGTTGGGGTCTGGGGAAAGACAGCAAGTTGGAGCCCCACTCCCACCCACTAGGTCTTTCTCCTTCAGCAGATAGGCAGGCAGTGGAGTGGAGCAGAGGCTTAAGCAGAGTGACAGGTGTCCTTGCAGGAGAGCTGCTGCTCTGATGGGCCCCCACTCTGTCCCTACTCCAAGGGGCTACTCACCAGCAGAGACAGCCACGCGGCCCAGCAGGGCTTCCTTGTACTTGCGCAGGCTCTCATCATCCTTGTCCAGCTCCTGGATCTCCTGGATGCTCTTCTGGGCCGGGGGTTTGTAGTTCACTGAGTGTTCGTCTTCCTCATTCTCAGCTGCAATCTGGGCCAGCTGCTCGGCTGTGGGTTCCTGTTCTGCCATGCTCACCTCTAGCTTGGGTATGGGACACCTGTGGGTAGGCAGGATTATGACAGCCTGGACAGTACCAGGCCTCAGAGTGCAGGAAGCAGGACAAGGGGTGGCTGGTGAGTCTGAATAGCAGGGGCTGCTCCCTCAGACTCACCAGCCACCTGCCCCTCCGGCTCAGGGGGGCATTCTGAAAGGACCCCACCCCAAGCAGGAGACTAAATGGGAACGCAGCCTGCTCCTCGGGGAGATAAAGGCACATCTTTCCTTCCCCAGCAGAGGCACAGACCCCAGACCCAACTGGAGGGCCAACACTAAACCCCTACTGTCTGCTATGCCTCTAAGTTCCAGGCCCTCACCCAAGGGATCCCTACTGAGCCCTGGGGCTGAGAGCCCCGAAGAGGGAAGCTCCCTGTCGGAGCCACGTGCAGGCAAACATGTGCTGTGCTACAGCTCGGATGTCCGGGACCTCCGGACCTCACAGGCCCCAAAGAGGCACGAGGTCGTCACCATTCCTGGCTACAACTTGGGACTGCTGCAGGATCAGTCTTCTCAGGACCCTCGGACAAGTGGAGCAGCCGCCTAGGGCGGTGCCAACCAAGCAGCGACAGCGCTGTCGCAGACGAGCCTCCTTCGGCCTGGGCACCGATCAGCCCCCAGGGGCTCTAAGAACACCCGGAATCCCACTCGGCAATCTCCGAGGGGGTACGGAGGGGTCGGGGCGCAGCGCCTCCCTCCTCGGGCCCAGGGAGGGGCCTAAACGCGGTAATATAGGGCCGTCGGGACTCGCGAGGCGGGGGTGGCCCGTGAGCCCATCCACGCCACCGCTTCCCGCAAGCACGCCGCCGGACGCCGCCCGAACGTGGCCGCAGGCGATAGCATCCCTGGGCGCGGCCCGCGCTTCCGCAGGGCCTGCAATCCGGGCGGGGCGGGGCGGGGCGCGGCCTGGCGTCGGGAGCAGGCGGCGGGCGCCCACCCCGGAGGCCCGGCGTGCAGCCCTGGGGGCGCCCCTACCCCAGCCTCCGCGCCGCGGCCCGAAGAGAGGCGCCCGCACAGGCGGGGCCTGCGCAGCGCCCCCGGCCCGCCCCGCCCGCCGGGAGGCCGCCGCCGCCGCATTGCCGCCGCCCGCGAGACCCTGCGCGGGCCAGGCGGCGGCACAAAGGCAGCCCCTCCCCTCGCCGCGCCGCGCGCCGCCGGCCACTCACCGGAGGCTCGACCGCCGCGCTAGCACTCCCTCCCGCAGCAAATGACGAACGTCGTCGGCCGCCCGCCGCCCGGACGGCTACTTCCGGGGTCACGCGACTTCCGCTCCCGCGGGCGGGGCCGGCGCGCGTGCGCAGAAGGCTGTGCGCCCGCCATCTTGCGTTGGCTTCGCCGTCGCGTCTCGCGTGGGCGGTGTCGGTTGAGAGCAGCACTTTCCCGCCCTGCCCGGGTAGCCTCGAATGGGCGCGACCCTGCGCTCAGGGCCCGCATCCTCGGCCCGTTCTGTACCGTGGCTGCGGTGCCCGCGACTCTGTCCCTTTGTCCCACGCCCACCTAGGGTCAGCTGGAGGGAGTTGGGCCCTCCCTTTGTAGGTGCCGGCTTGAACTCGGGCCCCCCGTCACGGAGCCGCACCCCAGCCCTGTTGGTGTGATGGCAGAGTCGGCCTCGGTGAGCTGCCTGGCCTCCGCCTCCGGGCCGCGGGGATGGCCGGCGTGGCCCCGCGTCGGGGTTCGGCCCCCTGGAGGCCGCGCAGCACCTCTGGGCTCGGGTCTCCCAGCGGCCCCCGGCCTGCTTGACGCCCACGCCTAGCGGCCCCGAGCGGCCACAGCGCGCGACTGCGTGTTCTGCCCGGAAAGGACACTGGCGCCGGTGGCCTCGCTTTCCGCCCCGACGTCGGGTGCGCGGCTGCCGCTTCCCGGCCAGGTGCCGTGGAGCCGCCGCCCAGAGCCTCTGCGCGCGTCGGTCCCTCAGGGCGGCCTGTGGGCGCCCCGTCGCCGGGTCCCCGACCTCGGCCTTCGCTGTCCACCTGTGAATGTCAGCAGTGTTGTTTTTTGAGGCGCGGGTTCGGGGATGGAGCTCGGGGCCACTCAGCCTCAGAGCTCCATCCCCGGGACGGGGTCTCCCTGAGTTGCTGAGGCTGGCTTTGGACTGGCGATCCTCCTGCCTCAGCCTGCATTTTTATTCCTAATGAGAAGGGCCCTCGCCGATCTTCGCCTGCTTCAGGTGTCTGCTGCTCTGTGACAAACCATTCCAAATAGCGGGGACTCTGGTGTTTCGTTTTTTAGTACTTGAGTACGTTACCGCTGAGATACACCCCAGCCCTTTAAATTTTTCTCTATTTTTTAGTTATCAGTAGATGTTTGTTTATACGCAGCGCTGAGAGCCCAGCCCAGCGCCCGGCACATGCTAGGCAAGTGCTCTACTGCTCAGCCCCAGCCCACCCCAGCCTTTTCTTTTTTTTAATTTATTTTTTAGTTTTCAGTGGACACAACATCTTTATTTGCCCGCAGTCTGGCTGGGCACCAAATCCGGAGGTCAGGAGCCATTTGTAGGTTCAAACAGGATCCACTGGCACTCCACGCAGACTCCCGGGGAACTCTGAGCTCTCTCCGGGCTCAGGAGGAGCCGCCCTATTGCCGACTTCAGGGGTCTTTATACAACTGAATACACAGCCCGTTTCCATCCAGCATCCTCCAGTCACAGCAATTATACACAGCTTAACTTAATTATCGTCATCTTAATGGCTCGCTGGCGTCACCTCTCAACCACTCCTTCTGGCAATGCCAGGCGCCATCCTGACTCGGCTGTGGCTCTCAACATTTGTTTTATGTGGTGTTGAGGGTCCAACCCAGCGCCCTGCGCATGCCAGGCGAGCAGCCACCGCTTGAGCCATATCCCCAGCACCCCCAGCCCTTTTAAAAAAAAAATTATTTTGAGGCAGGGTCTCTCTAAGTTGCCTAGGCTGGCCTCACCTGGGATCTGCTTGCCTCTGCCCCGAAGTAGCTGGGGTTACACACGTGTGCCACTATGCCCAGTTGGAGTTTTTTACATAACAGGTACCTGGTTTAGCGATCAAAAATATTTACAAAAATCTTAAATGTCTGGTCAATATTTCCTTGGTTGTATTGTGAATCTTTTTCTACTTTTTCTTTTCCCTTCTTTCTTTGGTACTGGAGATTGAACCCATGGGAAATGTACCACTGAGCTACATTCCTAGTCTTTTTTTTTTTTTTTTTTTTTTTTGAGACAGGCTAAATTGCCCAGGCTGGCCTTCAACTTGCAATCTTCCTGCCTCAGCCTTCCAAATAGCTCAGATTTAGCTTGTGTGCCACACACTATTTCTTTCTTGTTTATTTTTAGTTCATTTGTTTTTTTTTATTTTTGTAGTTGTAAATGGACAGAATGCCTTTATTTTGTTTACCTTTATGTGGTGCTGAGGATCAAACCCCATGCCTCTCACATGCCACTAGGCAAGCGCTCCACCACTGAGACACAGCTTCATTTGTTGTTTTTCAGGCTCTTTTTTTCTTCTTGGAACTGGAATTAAACCCATGGGTGGTCTACCACTGAGTCACTTCCCCGGCCCCCACCCCCTTTTATACTTTTATTTATTTTTAAAGAAATTTTTGTAGTTGTGGCTCAGCGGTAGAGCACTTGCCTAGCATGTGCAAGGTGCTGGGTTCGATCCTCAGCATTACATAAAAATAAATGAAGGTATTGTGATACCAACTACAACTAAAAAAAAAAAAATTGTAGTTGTAGATACAATGCCTTTATTTGTTTATTTTTATGTGGTGCTGAGAATCAAACCCAGTGTCTAACACATGCTAGGCAAGCACTACAGCCCCAGCCCCTTTATTTATTTTTATGGGGTGCTGAGGATGGAACCCAGTGCTCCTCATGTGTTAGGCAGATGCTCTGCCACTGAGCTACTGCCCCAGGCCTTCCCTGCCTCCAACCCTTTTTATTTTGAATCTGGCTAAATTGCTCAGGGTCTTGCTAAATCGCTGAGGCTGCCCTTGAACTTGCCTCCTGAGCTGCTGGGATTACAGGTGTGCACCATCATGCTGGCCTGTGTTGGGGATTGAACCCAGTGCCTCATGCATGCCAGGCAAGCGGTTACCACTGAGCCACAACCCCAGCCCAGAATTTCTAAGATTCTAGGGCTGGGGATTTAGCTTAGTGGTAGAACACTTGCATACACAAAACCCTGGATCTGATCCCCAGCGCTGAGAGCCATACAGAACTGCAGTGCAGTGGGCTGCGATGTCTCCTGATGAGGCTCAGTCCTGTCTTGCTGAACAGGACCGGAGACTGAGCAGTTTACAGACAACAGACATTTACTTAATTCTCCAGGATCTGCAGGCTGGAAGTGGAGATCAGGCACTGGCAGGTTTGGTGTCTGGTACAGACTGCTTCCTTCCCCAAGGCAAGGATTCGCTTTCTCCCAAAGGCCCCACCTAGAAGTACTGCCACCTGGGGAGCTGTGAATCCAACACTCGAGTTCTGGGAGGACAGGTTCCAAGCACTAAGGCCCCCTTTTGCTCCTCCTAATGTGAGAGGATCAGTCTGCTGGCGGTGTCTGCAGCCTTGAGTTGAGACCCTCACTTGGCATGGTGTTTCCTTGTAAGGGGGGTCGCTGGTTTTGAAGAAGGGAGAGAGATTGAGTGCAGAAAACAGGAGCTGCTACTCTCAACCAGGCAGTGGGGTTCACACCACACCTGGGCATGTCTGGTTGGCTCAGTGATGTCCTCCTTCTGGGATGCATCCTGAGGGAATGGCCTTGGAGGAAAAGAACGGTTTCATCAAGAATGTTTACTGCAACTTGCAATCTTTCTGCCTCAGCCTTCCAAATAGCTCAGATCTAGGGCTAGGGATGTGGCTCAGTGGTAGAGCACTTGCCTCGCAGGTGCGAGGCACTGGGTTCAAGCCTCAGCATCACATAAAAAATAAAGATATTGTGTGTCCATCTACAACTAAAAAAATATTTAAAAAAAGAATGTTTACTGCAGTATTTTTGTTTTGCTACCCTAGGGTTGAGGAGGTTTCTTCACAGGCAGAGACCTCTGTTCCACAGAAAACTGTGATAGCAGTGGTGGCCCATGCCTGTAATCTCAGCAGCTTGGGAGGCTGAGGCAGGAGGATCACAAGTACAAAGCCAGCCTCAGCAACTGAGACCCTGTCTCAAAAAATAAAAGGTGCTAGGGGTGTGTTGGGCTGGGGATGTGGTTCAGTGGTTAAGCAGCACTGGGTTCAATTCCTAGTGCAAAAAAAAAAAAAGGACAAGTCAGGTTTTAGCAAAGAGTTTTACTACCAAGTGAAAGATGAGATGGGCATGGTGGTACACACTTGTTATCCCAGTGACCCTGGAGGTTGAGACAGAAAGGTGGCAAGTTTGAAGTCAGCCTGGGCAAAATAAAAAGGGCTGGGATGTAGCTCAGTGGTAAAGTACCCCTGGGTTCAATCCCCAGTACTGTACAAACATAAAAAGAAACATTCTCAGAGCAGAATGTGTGTTATCTGGAGAGTAAGAAGCATTATGGGGAACTAGAGATTTTCTTTTATTTACCTATTTGTGGCATCGAGGATCAAACCCAGAACCTTGGGCACACTAGGTAAGTCCACCACCTCATTTTTGTATAAAAAATGTTAAAAACAAGGGGGCTGGGGCTGGGGATGTGGCTCAAGCGGCGGCGCGCTCGCCTGGCATGCGTGCGACCCGGGTTCCATCCTCAGCACCACATACAAACAAAGATGTTGTATCCGCCGAGAACTGAAAAATAAATATTAAAAAAAAATTCTCTCTCTTTATAAAAATAAATAAATAAATAAAAACAAGGGGGCTGGAGATGTAGCTCAGTGGTAGACTGCTTGCCTTGCATATGTGAGGCAATGGGTTTGATCCTCTGCACCACATTAAAAATATATAAAAGTATCATATCCATCTACAACTAAAAACATATATATTTTAAAAAATGTTGGGGGTGGGCAAAGGAAAAGACAGTGGAATGAGTGGACATCATTACCCTGGACACATGTGTGACCACACAGTGTGACTCTACTTCATGCACAACCAGAGAAACAAAAAATTCTGCTCCATTTGTGTACAATGAATCGAAGAGCTTTCTATTGTCATGTATAGCTGATTAGAACTCATAAGTAAATAAAAATTTAAAAAAATTGTTAGCATGGTGAGGCACTGGGTTCAATCCTCGGCACCACATTAAAATGAATAAGTGAAAAAAAAGGTACTGTGTCCATCTACAACTAAAAAAAAAAAATAAGTCAACAAGGAATAGGGAGGGCTGACTGGCTGAGAGGTAGAGCATTTACTTGCATTATGTGAAGCCTTAGCTTCAATCCCCAGTACTAGAGAAAGAACTAAGTAATGGATATGAAAACAGTGCTCGGTGACACACACCACTAAACCCCAGTAATAAGGAGGCTAAGGCAGGAAGACTGCAAGTTCAAGACCAGCCTAAGCGATTGAACTTGGCATGTGATTTAGATAAAAGCACTACCCCTCTTCAGTACTGAGGACTGAACCCAGGCCCTAAACAAGCCCTTGCTGAGCTATATCCCCAGTCCCTTTTTCTTTGGAGAGGGTGTCTTGCTAAATTGGAACTGCCTCAACCTCCACAAGTCTCTGGGATTACATATGAACCACGACAGACACGCCTCACTGTACAAACCACAGGCAGCTGGCGGGCGAGAAGCACTCACCTAGGTTACACTGGACAGCAGTACTTTGGACCCCATGAGGCCAAACGCAGGAGCACTAACCTGCCAATACTGTGGTCGAAAGTGCCCCTCACATGGGTTTGGGCACACCAGAAACTGAAATTGTGTAAGTAAATGGCGTGCACCAAGAGCCAGGCTTCTCCGTCACAGGGAGAAAATACAGATAAGAAAAGGGCAGGGCAGGAGTGCCCTGTGGCACTGGGGTGGTCAGACACCTGTAGGAACTCGTGGCTTTCCAAAAATGTCTACATCCAGCTAGATATCCACAGAAATCAATCCAGCAGTAGGCAGGTGTGTTTTAGCACACTCCTTGTGCTGTGCCCTGAGGGCCAGAAGTAGCAAACATGGCCAGTGCTGAAATCCTGGTTGATAAATGCCAGTCTCCATGGGAAAGCACCAGGGCTCTTTGGAGAAGTTGTGACTTCAGGTGTGGGGTTTCTCAAGATGTCTGAAGTGCTTAGTGAAGGAAATGAGCATGTCCGAACAGCACAGGCCACCTCAAAGAGTACTCCTGCCCAGAGAAAGTCACTGGAGCAACGGCATCCATCTTGACCTGACAACCACCTAAATAAACACTGGAGAAGGAGTGCTGCCGCTTATGCAAGAATTCCAATTAGTAAGTGTCAAAGGATGTGGAAAATATAAAAAGCCATGACAGTTGCTTCCGAGATCCAACAGATGCTAAAATTAGTGGGGAAAAAAATGAAGAAAAACAGATATTCACCTAAATATCTCAAGATACTTATGGAGCCAGGCATAAAGGCACATACCTATAATCCTAGTGACTCAGTAGGCTGAGGCAGGAGGACCACAGGTTCCAGGCCAGCCTGAGGAACTTAGCAAGGCCCTGTCTCAGAGTAAAAAATAAAAAGGGCTCAGTGGTAGAGCACCCCAGGGATCAGTCCCTAGTATCTAAATAAATAAATCTCACAGAAGGATTTAGGGATAAAGTTTCCTGTCTACATTCTTCTCTCGATTCACTCAGAAAACATGGAGAACAAACTGCAGCAAATCATCATCTGGGGAGTCTAGGTAGAGTTATACAGGAATTTTTTTCAACGAATAGGAACACCAAAATTACATAGTAGCTTTTCAAACATTCAGTTAAATAAACAAGCTGACATTAACAGAAGGATTGAAGAGAGATGCTAGATCACAGCCCCGACCCTTTTTGAGATGGGGTGTAGCTAAGTTGTTCAGTTGGCCTTGAACTTGGGCCCTCCTGCCTAGGCCTCCCAAGTAGTTAATAGGCATGCACCTTATTTTATTTTAACATTTATTTTTTAGTTATAGGTGGACACAAAATCTTTTATTTTATTTTTATGTGGTACTGAGGATAGAACCTGGTGCCTCGTGCATGATAGGCGAACGCTCTACCTCTGAGCCACAACCCTAGCCCCAAGAGATACATATTTCTATTAAATTTAACAACACTGAACTTTCTGATACTGTGATAAAATACTTGAGACAAGCAATGTAATCAAAGAAAAGTTTATTTTGGCTTCCACTTTCAGTCCATGAGCTGTTGGCAGCTTGTTTGGGTGTATGGCAGCATAGTTTAGGATGGCAGCCAAGAAGTGAAAGAGGCCAGGGTCTCAATACCCCCTTCAAGGGCATGCTTCCAAAAACCTAACTTCCAACTGCCCTTCAGCCTATAAGGTCCTATCAGCAGCTAACAGCACAACAGACTGGAGTACAGGCATTCATCACATTCAAGAACATCAGTTGTTTCTAGGACCACAGGTGAAGGCCGCCAGGCCTGGTAACAAATCAGTATTTGAATCTATTTTGTTGCATGGATTAATGCCAAAAGTGTTCAACCCCATGAAGGCCATCAGTGTTCTCAAGTGAAATCCTCCAAGTTTCCCAGGAAAGTAAGTCTTTCTGTGATAACTTCTATCTTATCCAGACACGAAAAGGATTGCCAGACATGGTGGAGCACACCTATAAACCCAGCAACTCAAGGATTGCAAGTTCATAGCCAGCCTCAGCAACTTAGTAAGGCCCTTTCTCAAAATAAAAAGGGCTGAGAACATAGCTCAGTGGTAAACTCCTGGGTTTAATCCCCAATCCCCCCACCCCAACAAAACAAACTTAAAGACTTGGTGTGTAGCACAGTGGAAGTACCCTGGCCTGGCGTACATGGATCCGTGGGCTCAATTCCCAGGGCTGGGGACAGAGCTCAGTGATGGAGTGCCATCTAACACGGATGGCCCTGGTCTACTGGCCATGGGTGCAACTCTGGCCCTCCACTCACTGGCTCATCCCCTAGCTGGTGTCCTCACATTAATGCCTCAGGTCACCTACACCGCCCCCGCACTGGGATCTTGGGACTGTTCCTACCCTTCCCTGGTGTGTGCTCACCTTGGGCTCTTCTACTTGCTATTCTCTGCCTCTGCCAGTGAGCTTCACCTCCACTGTCCAAGGGTTCACAACTCCACCCTGCAAGGTTTTCCTCCATGGCCTCAATGGATACCCTGTGTCTGTACTTCACTTCCTTTCATCATTTTTTTAGGGTAACAGATTGAACCCAAGTGCACTCAACCACTGAGCACATCCCCAGCCCATTTTATTTTTTGAGACAGGATCTTGCTAAGTTGCTTAGGGCCTCACTAAGTTGCTGGGAGTATGGGAGTGTACCACCCTGCTCAGCCATCCTATTTTTAATTGTTTTTAGATGTTGATGAACTTTACTTGTTTATATGTGATGCTGAAGAATCGAACCCAGTGCCTCACACATGCTAGACAAGTGCTGTACCACTGAGCTACAGCTCCAGCCCTCCTCTTTTCTCCACTAGAATGTACTAGAGTTCTGTTAAGAGATTATGTATTTTGTTCAGTGCTTTTATCCCTGCAACGGGTGCACAAATTTTTGTTGGGTGAGTTAATAAACTTCATTTTCTTTAAGTTCTAAAGTGAACAGATCATATCACTAGATTTTTGAAAAGAGGAGAAAACTACATAGAACACTGAATAGAGTACAAGGCACAGGCCAGGGCCTCAACAGACATCTGACAGCTGTGCAGCTTGCTACGGAGCAGCGCTGTTCCGTCTACTTGACCACTGCACCTCCACTCCCCCTACTTCTTCTGTCACCATCACACCTATCATTACTGTGTTTTGTTTCCTACTTAAACCATCAGTTTGCTGAAAGCTAGAACAAAACTTACTAACTTACAAGATGACCCCATTGCAAGGTATAAACAGCAAGACAAATTATTACAATGGTGTCTGCATATAGCAACCAAACCATGAATCACTGAACCCAGCGCCTGAGGTCAGGTTAGGTCTAATAGGATTTGAACTCCAAAGGGAGGACAACTCCTTCTCAATGCATGGGTCTGGCGGGCCTTTGCTCCACTCCTCCTGCTTCCAATAGAAAGCCACTTCCACATGCACGGAGCTGACGTCAGCACTGGGTGCTCTCAGCTAACCTGGTAAGAGCTCTGAAACCTGGACTTGCTGCTTCTCCCCATTGCTGACCTTTCCTTCCTTCAGCCCATCTGAAAGCTCAGCCCCCCTCTTGCCCTTCCTGAGTCACATGCCCTCCTTTGAGCCAATCACTGTAGTTTCTCATGCAGACCACAGGGCTACAAAAGGAACTGGGTCACCCCAGGCACCTGAAGGGCTCTGGCAGCCAACCAAACATCTGCAGCTCATGGTCTGAGGGAGGAGCATAAAGGAGAAAAACCTGCATAACATCAAGTCTCAAGTCATCCTTTCCTCAAACACTCTTGGGGTCAGTGGTTTACCCTCCCTCTCTAGGCAGGAAACTGAGGCACCAGCCTCCAGAGGACCTGAACTACAGCATGTGCATTCCACAGAAGAGCCTCTATCTTCTTCCCTGAAAAATACCCAGACTAAGTGGCTCAGAGGACAAATGAGGTCTTCCCTGTGGTGCCCACTGGGAACAAAGGTCTACTTCAGAAAGTAGGTGACCCATCTCTTTTGCTCGCCACTTAAAAGGAAGCCAGGTGGCCTCCAGATTGGCCCCCTAGCAAAAGTAATTACAAATGGTCAGGCTTGCCACCCGCATGCCACTGTCCTCTACCTTCTGAACAGCAATTATGTCCCCACAGCAGACATTAGCCACTGCTCCTGTGATGTGACCCCATTTCCATCTCTTCCAACGCTTTCCTCTGAGCCACTTCCACTTGCCAGCTACCAAACCAAAGATATCCAACTCAAAGTAGCATTCTCATACAAGACACCTGGGTGTCTCTGCCCTACCTCCCACGTGTGTGACATAGCCAATCCGTGACTGCCACCTTCAGCCTGCTCCTTCCTGGGGCCTTCTCCCCGTTGACACACACCTACTGCACCTCACAACACATCATTCTGGTGTTCCTTCCTCCCAGGAAGGCCACAGCCCCTAACTCTCCTCGCTCCTCCCTGTGAGGTACACCTATCAAGTGCTTCCTCTGCTTGCTAGGCAGCAGGTATGGCTCCAACACTCAGGACCAGTCGAGGCCACCTTCTCAGGGACAGCCTCTGCCCACTGCATGGACTGCCTTGACTCTCATCTATTCCTCTGCTCTGGCAACTAGAGTCAGACATGCAGTAGTCCTTTCCCCTACTGGACGAGCCGCCTCAGAGAGCCAGAATGAGTCACCTTGTTTGTTAATAGTAGTGGCCCTTCCTGGCACAGGGAAAGGCTGTTCAGATGGCAGCCACTGATTTTTACGTAGGGTCACTGTAACTGACACACTCTCTCCTGCGTGACTCGAGTCAGACCAAACTTGGAAGCAGAGCTGGTCTGGAGCATGTGCCCAGTGGAACCTACTGTCTGCAGAGACAGCCATCAGTTCCCTGAGTGAACTCCCTCTCCAGCCTCAGTCTCCACAATACTCACACCAGCAGGGTAAGATCTAAAGCTCTTATCTCCACGTCCAACCCATTCTCAAAACAGTATCACCTACTTGACGTCAAGCTGTCCCTGTTGCCCTGCCCCCTCTGGCATGGAGGTTAGGTTCTGCCCTCACTTCCACGACCTACTTTATCACTATCAAACACAGCCAGCTCTCCAATGTCCTGGTCAGCCAACCAAGGATGCAGACATCAGGAAGATTGGGTGTGCTGGGACACACAGAAGTCTTCCCTACCACTACAGGACAACAAGCAATAGCAGAACATGTGCCTTGCACCAGGCATAAGGAGCCTAGAGACAACTTAGAAGTCTCTGGGAAAGTGTGCACGGGACCTATGCACACACCAAGCTGCTGTACGAGAGGGACTCAAACACCCCTGGATTTGATTATCTGCACAACTGTACAAAAGTAAGAGGGAAAATGTATGTCCTATTTATGAAAAGTTGGAACCACACAGAAGAATCAGAACCTCAGAGCCCAGGTTTCCCCGATATAGTGCAGAGAAGGGAAAGGATAGCCCAACAGCCTGTCATGGGAGACCTCGAGACACTGCACAGATGACCCACCCACCCTTGATCTTGTGGCACAGGCAGAGAGAACAGGCAGCTCTAGGGAAGGGGCCGCTGCGCCTCTGGTGTCCTCCCACCTATTGAATCAGAGAGTAAAGAGTTAGGAAAGGTGAGGAAGGGGACAGGAGAGTGGCAGCCACCACCTTCAAAGCACAGTTCCAACCCCATGCCAGGTGCCACAGACGGCTCTACTCTCCCCTCCCACAGGGCAGACACCCAGCGCTGCCAGGCAAGGGCTGTAGCAGCGGGATGGACCAGACAGTTCCAGGTCTACACACGTTTCTATTTTATTATGGCAAAGGTGAAAAACGTCACCTTCTCCACAACAGCAACCAGTAAAATTTATCCCAAAAATAACTTGGTACAAAACAGGTCTGTTTCAGAATTAAAAAAAAAGAAAGAAAGAAAGAAAGAAAAAACCTTTACATGAGTTTTTAAATCCTATTTTAAAACATAAAAGAAACAAATCCGTCATTGGCTGCACAGCCCAGCACCCCCTCCCACCAGGGAGCAGGGACGAGACGTCCGGGTCCTGTTCCACACACGGTTTGCCCGGCTGTTTAACTGGTGTCCATCTGAAACAGAGGGAGGAGGTTCACTCAGGAGGCCCTGGCCTCGGCCCATTCCTAGCTTTGCTAGCCCCAAAGGACCCACTCCCCCACTGTGGCCTTGGTGGCCTGCCGGGACTCACCCTTGCATTATAGGCGTCCAGCTGCGCGTCCAGCTCCTCCGCAGAGAGCTGCTGCTTTGAATTCCTGCCGGTACCTCTGCCTCTTCCCCGGCTACCTCCACGGGTCCCTCTCCTGGTGCCACCACCACCAAAGCCTCCAGAGCCACGGTTTCTAGTCATACCACCTCTGTTTATGCTGGCGAGGAAAAGAGAGCTCAATGACCGAGCTGGAAAGCCTTGAGGGGAACATGACCACACAACAAAGCTGATCTCCACAGACCCCAGAGACCATGGAACTCACCTCTGTACAGGTCTCCGCTGTGTGTCAATCTGTGATGTGACAAGCTGGATGTTCATGGGGCGGCCTGTGGCAAAGAACATAAGAAGGCTCACTCCAGAGGCTCTGAAGCCAGCCCAGGGGGCACCATACCCTGGTCTCCATGCAAGCTCTGGAAAGGGCCTTTGTGCGTCTCCAATGCCCCCAACAAGGGAAATGGCCTGGAGAGTCTGGTGGGAGAACAACAAATGGCAACAACAACAACCCCACCAACACCTCCTCACTCCTTCTCAGTCCAGGCTAGGTGGGCTGTTTGCTCAGATGTCCAGGGTGCTCATGGGTGGACAGGTGTGGGTGACCTGACGGAAGAAGAACAGGTACCTTTGTCTTTACGACTACAGCCCCGCACTCAGTTGTACTATGGCGGTTCTGAGAAGGCTTCACAGAAGTGAATCTTCCGGAAGGAGCTGAAGGAGGGGAGGGATGTAGCTTGCTGGATGGGGGTTCACAAGAGGTTGGTCCAGATGTGTGGGGCAGCATGAGAGGTGGCAGAATGGAAGAGAGAGACAAAGGGGCAAATGCAAAGTGTCCTCAGCCAGAGGGGCAACCCATATTCCTACAGGGACAGGTGCCAGCCCCAAACTCCACGAGCCCCACAGGCATCCTGGGCCCAGCCCCAGACTCACCATCCAAAGGGACACCGTTGTACTGTTTCATAGCCTTCAGGGCATCTGCTTTCCGTTCAAAGTGCACATCTGCTGTCCCTAAACTGCGGCCAGAGCGATCATAGTGCACAGCCGCCTTCTTCAGCGTTCCAAATTCAGCAAAGAGTTCCTAAGAGTCAGAAAGAGCATGTGTTGACAAGGCAGCTACACTGTGTTCCTCTACTGGCCCAGGGTCAGTCCCTGCAAGTATGAATGCTTGGGGTACATCCCTGGCAGCCATCTACAAAGAGGATGGGGCAGAGGTAACAGAAATTGAGGGAAGGGATGGGCTAGGAGAAACAGCAACTTTTAAGAGCACCTGAGTCAGGAAATCTCCTGCCCATCTGGGGACCTGACATTTGTACCACCATGCAGATAAAGCAAGTTGCAACGCTCCCTGGTACAAGGATTAAGGCACTCTCTTTTCTCGACAATGGAAAACTTAAAATACACTCAAGGGCTGTTTCACAAAACAGAAAAGGCCAAGAGCAAGGGAAGCTGTCCAATAGACCAGGCCGGCTCAAAGGGCCCACTGCCTCTGGAGCCCTGACCCCAGGCCCTCCCCCAAAGGCAGATTCTGGCTGCTCACCTTTCCCTCTCCTCCTACTCAAGCCTGCCTCAAAGACCGAGGTCAAGCACGCCATGGAAACTGCCCTGACCTCAGGCAGGCTGGGAGTTGGAGAGGGAACCCAGAGTGTGGGGCTGCTCCGGCCGCAGGCACACAGCAGGGAAGTGGAGTTCACCAAAAGCGGTTTCCAGTGGATGCCAGAAACCACCTTAAAAAAAGTGTTGAGACACTGTGAGTGCTCACTGGCCTTGCTCCGTCCCCATGGCAAGGTCACACGGTCGGGCTCCGGGGCCCGGCACCCTGCCCCAGACATCACCAATACTGCCTCTTGAGCAGAAAAAACACGGAGCCACCTATTCGTTCCGCAGTGCTGGGGACTGCAGTGGGGCCCTGCACACGCGGCGAGCACGCCGCCACGAGCCACGTCCCGGTCCCAAATCACTTTAAATGACTTTGAGGTCCGATCAAAAAGGGAAAAAGCCTCGTCCCCCAGAGATGGGCCTGGGGACCGTGCTGCTGACAAGTCCGGGAGGACGCTCCCGCGACCGCTCCTCGGGCCCCGGCGGTCCCCGCCCGACAGCCCTCGCCAGCGCCGGGGCGCCCTGGGCGGCCGCCAGCCCGGCCCCGAGGCGGGAAGCGGGACCGCGCGGTGCGCGAGCGGCGGGCTCCTACCTGGATGTCGGCGTCTGACACTCCGAAGTCCAGGTTGGACACCAGCAGCTTGCCCCCCGTCTCCACGCCGGCACCGCCCCCGAAGCCGCTGTCGAACAGGTCGTGCTGCCACTTGTCGGGAAGCTGCTTCGGCTGAAGGGAAAGCGCAAGCGGAGCAGCCCGTGAGCCTCGCCGCGGGCCCCTGGCCCGCTCCGCCAGCTGGCCCTCCCGCGCAAGCCCGCGGCCGCTCGCTCGCCTTCCCGCCGCCGCCGCCACGAGGGCCCGGCGGGATCGCACAAAGCGGCGGAAGAATCCCCGCCTCGGGGCCGGGCCTCGCGGCGCGACCTCGTCCCCGCCCACGGCTCCGCGGACGGTGCCCGCGCCTGCCGGGCCGCCCGCTCGCGCCCGCGCGGCCCCGCACTCACCCTGCTGTAGGGCGCCGGCCGGTTCCTGCCGCCGCCGCCCGCAGCGCCGCGGGCGATGGCCGGCCGGTTCCGCATGAGTCCGCCGCCTCGATTCACCCGCGCGGCGGCCTGCGCCCCGCCTCCACGGCCGCCCTGGGAGCCGGCCCTGCCGCGGCCCCGGCCCCCGCCGCGGCCGCCTCGCTGGCTCCGGTTCAGCTTAATGATGTCGTCCAGAGACATGTCCATTTTGTCGGCCATGGCGGGCGCGGAATCGGGCCTCAGCTCGAGCCCGCGCGTCAGCACGCTGGCGCGTCACTTCCGGCGCCGCGCGTGGCCTTCCGGCGCCGCGACCCCGGAGCGGCAGGCGATTGGCCGCGGCGAGCGCGGGGCGGGAAGACGCGTGCGCACTGGGAGCGGGGCTCGGCGAGCGCAGCTCTGAAGGCGCCGGACGCGGTGCGGTCGTTTTTATACCTTCCCGCGCGGACGCCGGCGCCGCCAACGGAAGGGCGGGGCGGCGCGTGATTAGGTGGCGTAGGTGCGAGGGCACAGGGTGGGCGGGGCTTGGCGCCCCTCTCTGCCCGAGGGTTGGGATGCGGGCGCGCGGGTCCGGGAGAGCTGCCCTCGGGCGACGAACGGCGTTGGCCAGGCCCCCAGCCCGCCTCCCTCGGGCCTGCGGGAGAGCAGCCACCACGCCTCCCCGCTCACTTCCGCTGGAGACTCCGCGCGGCGTCGTGGCGACTCCCTGAGAACCAGTGCGCCCTGCGGCCGGCGCAGGTCCGACCACAGCCCGGCGAGCAGAGCGGCCTGTGGCTCCTGCGCCCTGCGGGCGTGAGCCTCCGCGGACGTGGCGTCCGAACGCGGCCCCCAGGCGCTGCGCCGAGCGCCGAGCCCCGGCCGTCGGGCACCGCGCCCGCCTCGCTGCCCACACACTGCAGCTGCGCAGAATAACGTTAGCCGGTAACCCTCTGCCCTCGCCCGCAGGCCCCGCCGCCATGAAGGTGAAGATCAAGTGCTGGAACGGCGTGGCCACCTGGCTCTGGGTGGCCAACGACGAGAACTGTGGGATCTGCAGGATGGCATTCAATGGCTGCTGTCCAGACTGTAAGTGTCTCCTGCGCGCCCAGCTCTTGCTGGCCCACCCCGGCCTCGAAACCCCTGGCTTTCGTCTCCTTTCCAGAAAAGAGCCGGGCAGGTTGGGATCAGGTTCCTGCGGAGATCTGTAATGCCAGCGGCCTGGGAGGCTGAGGCAGGAGGACCACGACTTCAAAGCCAGCCTCAGCAAAAGTGTGGCGCTAAGCAACCCAGTGAGACCCTGTCTCTAAATAAAATACAACATAGGGCTGGGATGTGGCTGAGTGGTCGAGTGCCCCTGAGTTCGATCCCTGGAACACCACCCCACCCCACCCCGAAAAAAATCCGGTCAAAAGCCGGTGTGGTTCCTACCTGTGGGCCTTACTCTGAGGCTGAGATAGGAGGATCGCTTGAGCCCAGGAATTGGAGACCAGCAGAGCATGTGTAGCACCAAGAAAGATATGTTTTAGACACTTTGTTTGAAAATTCTCAAACAGTGAAACAAAGAAGGACACCTTTGGGCTGGAGATGTTGCTTGATAGTAGAGCACTTGTCTAGCATGTGCAAGAGAGAGACCCTGGGTTCCAACCCCAGTACTTCCCCCAGAAAAAGAAAGTATTTTATTTTTTTCAGTACTGGGGATTGAACCCAGGGACTCTTTAGCACTGAGCTACAGCCCGGGCCCTTTTTATTTTTTGAGACAGGGTCTCACTAAGTTGCTGAGGCAGGCCTCCAGCTTATGATTCTCCTCCCTCAGCCTCCCAAATCCCTGTGATTACAGGTATGCACTACTGAGTTGGTCATACCTAAAAAAAAAAAAAAAAAAAAAAATTCATGGTGGTACTGGGACTGGAACCCAGGCCTTAGACCTGTTATGCAGGCACTCCACCTTTAAACTACATCCCCAGCCTTCATGCTTAAGTCTTTAAAAGTAAACTGTGTGACCTTTTGTTGTTGGGGGCTGGGGTGTTTGTTTTTTCGTATTAGGGATTGGATGCAGGGGTGCGTTATCACCGAGCTACATCCCTAGTCATTTTTTTTTTTCTTCCAGCCATTTAACTCAGGGGCACTTGACTACTGAGCCACATCCCCAGCCCTATTCTGTATTTTATTTAGAGACAGGGTCTCACTGGGTTGCCAAGATTGTCCTCAAAGTTGGTGACTCTCCTACTTCAGCCTCCAATGTCACTGGAATTACAGGCATGTGCCACCAAGCCCAACTCAATTTTTTATATCTTCCCTGATTGAAAAGAAATTCCATCATCCAGGAGTTAATGCATTCTGACTTAATCTGATAGGTGAAATGTATCTTAAGAAAGAAATCATTGATTGGCTGGGTGTGGTGGCACATGCAAGAAAGAAATCACTGATTGATTGTATTTAAATGACTCCTAAAGCCAGGCGTGGTAATGCATGTTTATAATCCCAGCAAATCAGGAGGCTGAAGCAGGAGGATTGCAAGTTCAACCTCAGCCACTTAGGCCCTAAGCAACTTAGTGAGACCCTCTCTCAAAACAAAAAGGGCTGGGTGGTTGAGCACCTAGATTCAATTCCTGATAGCAAGAAAAATCTGTGAGACAGGTACAGGCGTGTACTGCTGCCTTCTAGCTACTCCAAAGGCTGAAGCAGGAGGGTCTCCAATTCAAGGCCAGCCTAGGCAACTCCTTGAGACCCTGCAAAAAGGAGCTGGGCGTGGTGGCACATGCACACCTGTAATCCCAGCATCACGGGAGGCTGAGGTTGGAGGATTTCAAGTTCAAAACCAGCCTCATCAACTTAGCGAGACCTTAAGCACCTCAGGGAGAAATCTCTAAGTAAGATATAAAAAGGGGCTGGGGATGTGGCTTTGTGGTTAGGTACTGCTGGGTTCAATCCTGGTGCCAAAAAAATAAGATAGAGATAACAAAAAGACCTTGGTGTGGCTTAGTAGTAGAGCATTTATCTGACGTGGGAAATAATTCAGAAACATTTTCAGTAACTTTGCCTTTTCTGGCCCCTCCCATAGGCTGGGCATGGGCAGTTGGTCCTGTGGATTGAAGATGGCTGTGGGGTACCTAAACCTGCTAGACCCCTTTAGGATGGACCCACACGTAGCCTGCAGAGCCTAGCCTGCAGCATGCCAGGGGTGTCTTTGACTGGGACATGAAAACAAGATCTTTGTGGTTGAACACTCAGCATTTCGTGCTTGGGTAGTGTGCGGAGTTTTTGTTAAAATGGCCTGTTGGCTGTAGAGAATAGGGAATTCAGTCCAGTGCTTGGAGTTAGCGGGATCTGATTTTAATGTGCAAAATGTTTTGCAGTCTAATATGCTTTCTGGATAGGTTAACTAGTGCCACATTTCTTTAACAACTGTGAGCAATCCAGAGTGACTAAGGCTATAATAAATCTGCTACATGACCCAGAGGGGCCTGGGTGAAAGCGGTCTTGTTGAGAGGTGTTTTAATTTAAAAAAAAAAAAGGGAAAAAAAAACCTCATCAGGACACTAGCAAGCCCTCCTGAGTCATCCTCAGGAGGTCCAGCCAGACCTCTGTACGTCCAGTCATTGGATGCCCAGCAGGCTGCCTACCAGTATCTGACTGGAAGGAGGGAGAACCTTCCTCCACAGTAGCCCTCCAACAGGGCCAACTGGGTGCCCACAACTGTGGTCTCACAGGCTCTAACCCTAATTTGAAAGGGGTGATTTCATTGAGACTTCTGCTGCTGATGGACAGGCACTGTGTGGAGACTGGGAGTAGATGTGACATAGAGCTGGCACCAGAGGGTGGGTTAGAGGCAGCGAGATTTAGCTCCTTGGTGCTAGACTGACTGGGGCAGGACTAGGGAGCATTGCTGTGCTCTGCATAGATCCTGAGAAATCAGGACAACTTTGATAGTATGAAGTGTCCCTCTCTGCACTCTCCTCTCCACAGGAAGCATCTCCAGACCCACAGGTTGGGTGTCTGCATCCTGTTCACCTGGCCTTGGAGATGGGGCCCTTTGAAGCTATACGTAGGAAGAAAGCTGGCCCTTAAATACCAGTGTCCCCAGGATGCTTGTAGGTCACCAAATCCCTGAAGTCCAAAGAGGATCTTCTAGGTCTCCACCTCCTGCTTTGATAAAGAGAGAATAGCTCACTGCTCAGATCAGCTCCTTGGCATCTGACCAGTAATGTTACTTTCTGGTTATCACAGTGGGTCAAGAGTCCACAGATGGTCCCCAAGGCCCGTGAGGTCAGATGTTGTCTCTTTACCCAAACTCTGAAGGTACAGGGTTCTTGTGGTCCAGCCAGACTCGCTCCCCTCTGTTTCACTTGGTGTAGGGGTGGGTGTTGAGAGCCACAGCCGAGTAGGGATGGCACATGGCATTTTGCCAGAAGGAGTGGTTGAGAGGTGACACCAGAGAGCCATTAAGATGATGATAATTAAGAGACAGGGTTTCACTGAATTGCTTAGGGCCTTGTTAAATTGCTGAGGCTGGCTTTGAACTTGTGATCCTCCTGCCTCAGCCTCCCAAGCTGCTGGAATTACAAGCGAGCCTGACCAGATTTTTGTCTTTGAAACATGAGACAGGAGAGGTACTGGCCTGGGGTAGGAGCCACAGCCTGATGTCCTAGGACCCCTTTCTGGCTTGCCACATGCTCTGTGTAGCCTGCCTGAGAATGCTGGGCCCTCCCTAATGCTGTCCCATCTTGGCCCTCCTGCAGGTAAGGTGCCTGGCGATGACTGCCCGCTGGTGTGGGGCCAGTGCTCACACTGCTTCCACATGCACTGCATCCTCAAGTGGCTCAACGCGCAGCAGGTGCAGCAGCACTGCCCCATGTGCCGGCAGGAGTGGAAGTTCAAGGAGTGAGTCGCCCATGCTGCACCTGGACCCCTCTCCCCCACCCCAAGATGGCCCTGAGTCCCCCTTTTCCTAGTGGGACCTGATGGCCATGGTCTGGAGACAGTCCTTGGGCTGTGACAGGGTTGAAACAAGGACCGGAGCCTGTTTGTTGTTTTCCATCACAATGCTGACGCTTTTATTCAATAAATAAAACTCATTAAAGTACCTGAGCCTTGCTGGAGGCTTTGGCTGCCTGTGTCTTGGCACATTGATGAAGCTGCAGTGTTTTGATATGAAAACTCTCATGAATAAACATCTTGATGAAACACCGCTGAAGTCCTGAGTCACAGTTCTGGGAAAAGAGTGCAGAATCATGAAAGAGCCTGGGGCAGGGCATGGCCAAATCAAGGCCCCGGAATGGAATATGTGTGTGCCAACGGGAGCCACAGCAGCCATGTCCTGTCAGTGGGCTTCTTAATGGCTGTCACCCCCAGAACCCTCACTCCGGCCTTGGCAGGAGGAAGATGTCCCCGAGCAAGTTCTGGTAGTGTCAGGTGGGCTGCAGATGGCTATGGCATTCTGTTCTCACAGAACCTTGTCCTTTGTTCAAACTGAAGACCAGGTCCAGTGCAGGCTCTCCATGTTGGGATGTCTCCAGGTGTCCTAGGGAAGGACACCTCTCAGGAGGCTCCTCTGGTCCCCACAGCCAAGAGAAGGCACCTACGGAGGGACCAGCAGCCCACTGCCGTCCTTCCTATGCTGTTCTTAGTAGCTTCTGCTACTAGGCACTCGGAACCCGGGCCCAGCGTGAGCCAGCATGGGGCCCCACTCCTGGGAACCTAACCTGGGAACCAGTTCTGCCCTCGTCCTCTCTGAAGCATCTTCTCATGAGACAGGACATGTCTGCCAGGGCTCAGGCTCCTCAGGCTAACCTCTGAACCCTCTATCGCCACAAAGCCTCCCTCTTGGCTTCCCTGCCATTTGAGTTCCCACTGAGTTCCACCTGGGTCCTTTCCTGCGGGTCAGCTCCACCCATCTCTGGTCTGCTCACCAGACCTCCCAGAATGTTGAGTTTCTCTGGAGATCACAAACCTAGTAGCCACCCCACTCTGCACATGGGGGCTCCAGTTCCTGCCCTTTGATCCCATTGTTCTGCTGCCTGCCTCCTCCCAGGTCAGGACCTCTGTAAAGTCCTCATCAAACCCTGTAGCATTCCCCCCTCTTAGCCCCCTGTTCCAGGAAGCCACAGAAACTCCTGTGGGAGGGTCACCCCACTGGTCTCTGCAGACTCTTCCCAAGCATCCTCTTACCTCCCTGGGAGGACCCCTTCCTTACTCCCACCTGTCCTAGGCAGGGACTGAGCCCTGTTTGTGGCCTTGGCCCTGGCATGCAGGTGGTGTTCAGTATGTCTTATTTCTGGGCAGTCTCCTGTGTGCCCAGTATTGGCTGAAGGAATGCAGGGAAGGCTCCAGGTGGAAGTATCTCAGAGACCACCATACAGGGTCAGAGCTGGGCAGGGAGCCGCCTGGGGTCTGCAGTCTCTTAGTCTGGCCTTCCCAAAGTTGGGTCCTGGCCTTGCTACCCTCCTCTTCCTATAGGATCCAGCCAGTAACAGAACCTCCCACCATGGGCATGAACCACACCGTGGCCCCCATGCTTTACCCAGGGACTTTAATGCCTATGGTCAAGAATTTTCAGTTCCCCTTTAGGGAGGGAGAATCTGTCCCTTGAGTACTGTGCAGGTACAGTCTTGGGAGTGCTGGGGACTGGGTGGGAGGTGGATCCTTGGGCTATTTGGGGGTTCAGTGCTGTCAGTCCAGGATGGACGGGTCAGTGGGAGGGTCTGTGCGCCTCAGCATGATGCTGCGTGGGCCTCACCCGAGCCTCCTGCATGCCCTATGCCTGCGGGACGCTGACGGGTCCCCTCCCGCCCCGCCCCCGCCCTGTCACCGCAGTAGATATAAGGCGGCCAGGCTCTGCGGCTCCACCTGGACGCTCCCCAGCCCTCCCGCTGCCTGCGTCCTCATGGCCCGGCACGCGACGCTGGTGGCCACGGCCCTGGCGCTGCTCTTGCTGCTGGCTCCACAGGGCCTTGCGTGGTACAAGCCGGCGGCCGGGCCCAGCCATTACTCGGTGGGCCGCGCCGCGGGGCTACTGTCCGGCTTCCGCGGATCCCCGTTTGCGCGGCGCTCGGAGCTCGCCGGCGGGACGGGCCTCCAGCGCCGCGCCGGCGCCTCCTCGGAGCTGCGGCCCAGCCTGCGGAGCCTCGTGAGTGCGCGCAGGGGGGCGGCGGGGGCCGGTGGGTGCGGGCGGCCCCCTCAGCCTCCACAGCCTCCACCGCCCACCCAGGCCGTGTGCGTCAAGGACGTCACCCCGAACCTGCAGAGCTGCCAGCGGCTCCCCGACGGCGGGACCTTCCAGTGCAAGGCGGATGTCTTCCTGTCGCGGCGCGCCGCCGACTGCCATCGCACCTGAGCCCCCGGCCCAAAATACCAACCTCGTTGACCCGGTGGGTGCCCCCAACGCCCACTGCCCGCTCAGGGACCCCCAGACCTGCCTCGCGGGATGGCACCCCTGACCCTCCCTCCCCGCCCCGTGCAGTAATCCGCCAAATGAATAAAGGAGAAGCTCAGTCAAGTCTTCAGAGGGGGACTGCTGGAGTGGGGGGGGGGGGGGCCTCGAGCAGGGCGGGGCCCCGAAGTCACCCAGACTAGTGGCCGCCTGGCCCGTAAAACCAGGGTTCCTGCTAGGGTGCCCCAGGTGCCGCTCTCCTCTGGTCAAGCTGGCTCCCCTCACCCTTGGCACACTCAAGGGTTCTGGGTCTTCCTCTAGAGCATGAGCTGGGACCTCTGGCTGCTTCCCTCTTGTTCCACTCCTGGCAGGGCGGACAGAAGGCCCAGAGTTCTGCGGTCTGCCTCTCAGGGTGTCCCCATTGTGCCCTTGCCAGCTGGACCTGCCAGCCCTCCACCCAGGGATTCCATGAGTGGCAGGTGAGCAGGGAGTCTCCCCTGGCTGGACCATGTGTCTTTGGGGTGCTGGGCCCAGGCTCTACCTGCTGCTGGTGCAGATCAGTCCCCAGCCCCTGCTCCAGGGTGCAAGCAGCAGCATATTCTAGGTGCTGGCATGTCTAGGCCAGGCCTGTTCTCTGCCCAGCCCAGCAGCCAGGCAGCCATGCCCTACCAGATCTAGCCTGCAGGCACTGCCTGGCCTCTCTGCTCAGGAATCCCACAGCTCAGGGGTCTGAACATGAGCACCACCCCACTTCTGAGACTGGGGGCACAGAGGGAAAGTGGGTGAGGCTTCTGTTGGGATTGTAAAGCAGACCTCAAAATCAGCTGGATTAAAAGGAAAGGGCAGGCCCATCTTCCTCAGAGGAACCTGCCCCTTTCCACCTGGTTCAGCAGCTCAAAGTGGGGAGGGCATTGGGCTGGAAAGCACCTTCATATTCTTCTTTTTGCAGAACTGGGAATGAGCCCAGGGACTAATGCACCCTAGGTAGGGCCTTGCTGTACCACTGAGCCACACCTATAGCCCTAATTCCCGCATCTGAATTCAACAGACATGCCAAATCATTGCCTCCCAGCCCCACTGGTAGGCAGCCCCAAGGCTCTGCGGCCTTCCTGGTCTTGCCACTCCAGAAGCCCTGTGGTGGGTGGGTGAGCTGGGGGCAGACACAGCACTTCCCAGCAGGCTTTATTCAGTTGCACCAGAGATGTACAAATCAAGACCAGGAAGTCTGTTGGGAGGGCAGCAGGACAAGTGCACCTTCCTGGAGCCAGGCACAGGGTACTGGGATGAGCTGCAGGGCACAGGGTGCCCAATGGGGAGTGACCCCAGGAACACAGCTCCCCAAAGCCATCCACTCTGTGCCTTCCACAAAGCTGGATAAGCAAGAAGTGCAGCCTCCAGCCAGGCAGGAGGGTCATCTCTCTCCAAGATGGGGGAGGAGCAGCAGTTAGAAACCACTGGATGGAAGCACACAGGAGCAACAGCCTTCAATATCACTGGTCCTCTCTGCCCACCCTGCCTGCTGGGCTGCTCCACTGCCGGATGCCTTCTCTGAGCAGGAGGAGCTGAGAGCCCACTACAAAACAGGCACCTTGCAGGCAGGCAGGAGTAGTGCCCTCCCCACCAGCCCTGCTGGAGCCAGGCCAGTTAGTGGGTGGTGCTGCAGCTTCCTTTAGAATTGCGTGAGCCAAACTCTAAGACGCAGAAGCAGAGCGGGGCAGGCACCGGCACAGGGGCTCTCCGTGACAGTCCTCCAGTCGGAAGTCTAGTCGCCCTCCCCCACAGGCTGTATCTCCTGCTGCCTGGTGGCCTCGAGGAAGGCCAGCTCCTTGGCTTCTTTCTTCTGGTTTCGTGCCTCATACTCTAACCTGGGGGCCGGGCTATGGTGAGCTGCGCCAGGGAATCTTCCCTCTGCTGGCAGCTGCTTGGTACCCACCCCAAGGGGCCCTGGGGATACCTGTTTTTAATGATCCTCTGCACAATGAGGTCCGTAGTGAGGTCACTGCCACTGTCAATCTGATAGAAGATGCCTCTCCTCTTGGGTTCCTGGAAGCCTCAAGGAGAGAGAGATGAGTTCCCTCCTGACCACAGAAACTAGCTGTCTCTGCCCTGCCCCAGAGGGAGGCTAGCACAGGGCCAGGAGAGCAAGCACTGGTGCTCATTAGCAACCTGCCTCCCTGTCCCCTGGAGCCACACAGCAGCAAGGATCTCTGTGCCATCCCAGAGACAGGTGAAGCCTCAGGGAGCTGCATCGGGGAGCAGTGAAACCCACCTGGTAGGGATCAGAGCCATCCCTGTCAGGCACGATGTCTGTCTTCCCATGACAGACAAGGTCCACCTGGGAAGGGAGCAGGGGTCAGCCCAGGTGCCTCTCTGGGAGCCACAGCAGCACCAAGTACCTACCCCACGAGAAGCCTCACCTTGAAGTGACCCAGGAGCTCTGCTGTGACCGCATATGGGGCCCCAATCACCACTTCTGACACATACTGTGGGGACAAGGAGCAGAGAAGCTTGGGACAAGGAGTCGTGGCAGAGGTCCCCAACCCTGGCAGGCAGGACTGGAGAATGGCAGGAGATGGCCCTAGATGCAGGGCTGAGGTTGCAGGTGAGCGAGCAGAGACAGGCAGGGCTGGGGCTGGCTGGCCAGGGAGCCCACGGCGTCCTGCCTCCTGGGCCTCTTGGGTTCCTTAGTTGGGAAGAAACACACCACCAAGGAGGCCAGACCACCTTACCAAGTGGGATGGACAGGCACCCACACCCTGGCTCAGGGAAGCCTTTGGAAGGGAGAGGCCAGGGGATGTTCCCCTTCCGGGCTGGCTCCTAGCCTGTGCTCACCCGGCAGGCCAGCACACTCAAGGTCCGCTCATGCAGGTTCATGATGGGGTAGTTCTTCCCCTTGTAGCGATTGACCTCCTAAGGGCAGAGCAAGGTCAGCTCAGCTTCAGGGCCTCATGTGGACCGGGTGTTCTCCCTCCCAGTGATGCCTTATGGGCAGGAGTTAGGAGAGGAGCCAGGCAGAACGGTTCTGGACCCCAGAAGAGACCCAAGCTCACCCACCCAGGAGGTCTCTTTTGCTTTCAAAAGGCACTTGAAGCCTCGTTCCTCCACAGGCCACTTGTGCCCAACATCCACCCTGGAGCCCCACCAGGGCCTCATGGCCCGTCAATTGTCTGGGTCTGGGGAACAAGGAGGCAGGGCAGAGACCTGGTCAAAGTGCAGGCCGGCGATGACGTAGGGCCTGTCAGCTAGCCTGTACACCTTCTCGAGAAAGTCCACGTGCCCAATATCTGTACACAGGTCAAGAGGCAACAACAGGCAAGAGGGCAGAGAGCTCCCGCCTCCCAGGGAGTTGGCTCAGCACCTCACCACTCTTTCTCCCTGCCAGGCTGCTCTCCCCGCACCCCAGCCCAGTCCCAGGGCCTTGAGGGGCCTGTGGCCCAGGTTCCCCTTCCATGGTGTGGGCGTGGCACCACAGTGGTACGGAGGAGGATACGGAACAGGTCAAAGGCACCAGCCACATAGATAACCGTCTCCCCTGGCTGGGGCTCCTTCCCAGAAGCAAACTGGATGATCTTCTGGGATGTCTGTAGAAACTGGGACACCCCTGTCCAGGGGTTGCGCCCCCTAGGACACTGTCAGCCAAAAGAGGAAGCTGGTCAGCAGCAGAGGCCTCTCAGGCATGTCCCTTGTCCAGCTCCTTCCTGGGACCACTCTTCTGGGTATAGGGCTGCCTGTACCCCTGTCTGTCATGGTGGGGATTGGGGAGCAGACGCAGTGGGCACCATGGGTCAGGACTTCACACCCCCACTGCAGCATGCCACAACCCAGAGGCCCACTGGGTCTGTTTCCAGGCAGGTACCTGGAACAGGGCAGGAGCAGGGACACCACCGCCAGTCCAGGCAAGGCCACTGCCACTGGCAGGACTGTGGCTCTGCCTAATGGCCACAGTAGGTACTGCAACTAACACCAGCTCCACTTGGTGGACTCACCACCATGAGGTACAGAACCTAGTGGCCTGTGGACACAGCCCTCTGGGAACCCAGCACCCTTAGGCCACCATCTGGTCACCTGGGAGGAGCCTTCTGAGGAAAGTATGTCCCCGGCAGGTGTCGGGTGAGGGGGCTACAAAGGGAGAGAGGGGCAGGCCATTTGGTTAGAGGCCACCTGTCAGTTCCAGGCAGGGAGGGAGGAGAGCTGGCCTTTCCCTAAAGAGAGCCCCAAGGGGAGTGTGGGTGGTGGAGGAGGGGCAGCCAAGCACTGGCTGCACTCCCAGGTGGCCTTACTGGCCAGAGCTCACTCACCTTGCCAAAGCTGTCTGCGTACTCCCTGTACTCGGAGGACATCTCCTGCACAGGAGGGACAGCCGCTGAGGGGTCTTACCCTCCAGACTTGCCAACCCCATGACTGCATAGCTTGTGGCTCCCCCAGCCAGAGGAGAGGTTGAGGAAGAGAAAGATGGGGAAGGGTGGTTGTCCTCAACCCAGGGAACCAGGGACCCTGCCCCATCCTGCACTCACCTGGCTGCTATGATGGGCCTTGGTCACAAGCAGCATGCGGCCCACGAGGTCTGTGGTAGATACGCCCTGGGTGCGTTTGCACTCTCTGGGGGGACCAAAGGGAGTATGGGGGGGTTCCTGTCCTGGACCCACAGGACCCCTTTGTCAGGCTCCACCTGCAGTGGACCCCACCCGAGGGACATGACCTTAACCCTGCCTGTGCACCTCTCTGCACTGACCACAACAGAACACAGAATTGGAGCATGGGGAAGAGCCTGTACTGAGATCAGCTAGAGAGAGGCAGGAGCAGAGCAGAAAGGTCACTAAGGCCCATTCCTGCAGTGCTGGGAGCTGGGAGCAGGCAGGGCAGACTCAGGGTGGTCCCCATTCTGCATCAGGCCCCCAGCCTCCCTCACACCCAGGTCCTGCCTGACTGTGCCCTCTCTGCCAAGGGAATTCCAGCTTGCCCCATTTCTTGCAGGAGCCACTGGCCACAACTAGGTCTTTAAAGTAATTAAAAGCCAGCTCCCAAAGGGCACAAGTCCCATAAGGCACTCACCAGCTGTGCTAGGCTGTGGTGGCCGTGCTCACAGCTCTGATCAAGAACCTGGCCATCCCTGCTAAGCTCTGCCTGTAACACGTCTCTGAAGCCCTGGAATTGCCATGAAGTAAGGGCCACAACAAGCGCTCCCCTTCCTGTGTACCCAGTCTTGGCCAGAAGCCCAGACACTCTTCTCAGAGGAGGCCACAAAGCGGCCAAGAATGAGCTGGAAGGAACCCTTGCACTTGGTGCCCTGACTGGTAGGCCACCTGGGGACTTACCTGTACCTCCCAGCCTGTTTCACTTCCTCGTAGGTGTCACGGCCATCTACAGTCAGTGTGATGTCATCTAGAGAGTGACATGCACACCAAGACAAGGAGGCTCAGCCTAGAGCCAGCACCCAGCTCCCCTCTCAGTCCCCAGCCTGTCCCAGTATCTGTGCACTTATTTCTGGGGAGGGAGCAGAGCTTTCCTGGAGCCCACAGGGAGGAGGCCCACCATTGCCAGGTACCACCCGGGACCTGAGCGCAGCCCCAGGCCCTCCCACTCACTGCCGTGCACACAGAAGTCGCAGTTGTACTTGTCCAGCGTCTCCAGGGTGGTGACATAGGGAGCCGCAGGCACCACCTCGTCCACCCACTTGATGGCCTGCACCATTTTGTATCTCTCCTCCTGGGTGAACACCGGGGGCCCTTTGTGCTTGGCGATCTCCTCTATGACCACAAGACAAGACAAGGATGAGAGAGGTGACCTCCAGCCCCCCAGGCTCCTTCCTCAGGAGCCGCCCTGTCCTGTACTTACAGTGGGGTGTAGTAGGGAGCCTGCCTCTCACTGGGTGCTCAGGCCACGGGGCAAGACCACCGCTGTGCTCTGGCCAGCAAAATGGATCAGAGCATCTGCTGGGTAACAGGACAGCCCCTCAGTCTAGGCGCTGAGGAGCCAGGACAGGGGTGGAGGGGATGGGCCGCACAGCCAAGGAGCCTGTCATGAATGCCACCGGCCTGTTCTCTATAGCTGGGGCCTTCCTCAGTCAGGCAAAGCTGGGTTGAGCTTGCCAAGCTCCCTCACAGCCAAGCTCTGGGAAGGATGTGTGGACCTGCCCTACCTGACCCAGTCAGAGAAGACCATGTCAGACTGTGGGTGGTGTGGGCACAGCAGCCTGCACCTTACCATCGGTGTGAACGCCCACAATCAGGTAATCTCCCATGGCTCGTGCCTGGCGCAGCTGGTTGGAATGGCCATAATGCACCATGTCATAGCTGTGGGGACAGACAGGGCAGTCAGGCCCTATGTTAAGGAAGGTAGGTGGTAAGGGGCATTGTGGGGCACATCTTTGATCCTTCCAGAATTCGTGAGATAGCTCTCTTGAAAAAACACCGGGGGAAACTGCTACCCAGGATCTATCCAGAAGCAGGATTTCAGCAGGGAGGTGGGCACTAAGATGTCCACCCCCCAAGATCCAGGGCCAGAGGTCAGGACCCTATCAGTGTCAGGACTAGAAAGGATGGTGCACCCAGGGACAGGCCTGGAGGAGAGCACGGCTGAGGAGCTCCCAGGACAGACTCTCCCACTGGTGGCCGTGGTCACTTCTCAGGCCTCAGGTGGTTTCTGCACTTGTCCCCTTCTTTCACTAAATACAACCTGCTGTGGGGAGTCACTTTAAACTTTAAAACAAACATTGTGGGTTGGGTCCGGATCCTATTCTACCTTGAGGTCCCTGGGGTCAACACAAAACCAAAACTCCAACCAAAGAAGCCTGGGAATCACTGGTTTTGAAAATTTTGGTTCCTCCCCCACTGCCTGGCTTAGTGAAAAACAGCCTGTGTCACTTGGTTCTACAGCTCTTATCCTCAAATCCGAGTCTAGCTATGAGTGCATTCTCCAGTTCAAGGCTCCTCAGCCCCTGCAATGTGCTGGGCCCCAGGTGCTCCTGCACACTTTGGGAACAGCCCTCGAAATCCTCTGTGGGCCAATGCTGGGCCCTGGGTTGGCTCTACCTCCCTCCAGAGATCCCCATCCCCTGTGAGGTATGATCAGGTGACCTGGAGCAGCCCCCCACCTCTCAGAATAGCCATTTACCACTCTCACCACAGTGCAGGGGGTCCCAGCAGACAAACTGGGTGGGGTTACAGGATTCAGGCCCAGGGTCAACTTCATCCAGCCATGTGCCCTCTGCACAGGATGGATGGGAGGAGGGGTCAGAGGCTGGATTGGGGGAACACACGGAGGAAAGAGTGACACTGAATCCTAGCTACTGCGGCCTGTGGCCTGATTGGGGTGGGCCCCTGGCCAGGGCCAAGGTCAGAGTACAACAGGAAGCCGAGTTCCCTCTTCCCAAGGTGACTCAGGTGCAAAAGAGATAAGGTTCTGCCCGCTCCCTTTAAGCCTTCTCAGGAGCTATGGGCTGACTAGCCAAGGTCCTTCCCCACTCCATCAGGTGCAGGCCTGTGAAATCACTGAGGGCAGCAAGCTATCGGAAAGGTCAACTTTCCTTCTACTTGTTGACAGCCCCAAAGTTTCTTCAAAACAATGACCTCCTCTAAATTGCCAGAAAGCCCATGGCATTCCTGACCCACCGCGGGCTGGGAGCCTGTGTGCTCCATAGCGCCTCGGACGACCTGGCAGTCCCCAGTGAGCGCCCGAGGGGCGCATCTCCAGTTTTCCGGAAGGACACTGCCGGCTGCATCAGCGTCTGCACATTTCGCGCCTAACCTCGCGCCTAACCTCCAAGTGATGGGACGTGGGCTGGCCTCGCGCAGCGGGGAGCGACAGAGCCCCGGAAGGCTCCAAGCCCAAGCCGGCAGGCGTCGCTGAGGAGCCCAGGGGGACATCAGGGAAACCCTGGACTAGGCCCCCGCGATCCGACCGGGGTCGGTGGCACACCGAAGGGCGCGACCGCAGGCGCGGGCCGGCCCCCAGGCAACTGCCGGCGCCGACCCCGGGAGGAGACTGCTGGCCGCCCGTCCCCGCCCCGCTCACCAGCCGTCGCACCACACCCGCACCGCGCGCCTGCCCGCTGGGCTCGGCCGCTCCGCGCCGCCCGCCGCCCCGTGCCCGTTACGGATCATGGCCCCGCAGCGGCGGTGCGGTCCCGCAGCTCCGGTGACTCCGAGCGCCGCCGCCCCGCCCCGCCTCGCCTCGCGCGCGGCGTCACGCGGGCCTCACCCGCGGCGCATGGCCAATGGCAGGAGCCGCCAACACCGGGCTCCGCCCTCAGGCCCCGCCCACCACCCGGCAGCACTTGGCCAATGGAGAGCACCTCTTGGCCCCGCCCCCAGCATGCAGCCAATGATCAGCATCTCCGAGCCCGACCGCCCCTCCGCCCACCAGCGCAGCCAATGGCATACGTCACCCCCGCCCTCCGGCCACACTGGCCTCTGTGACTCGCCGCACACCTGGCAGAAAGGACTGGCTGGTACCGCGCGGGTGCTTCCGCCACCGCCTCAGTACAACAGTGGCGGAGCTTTTAAGCAACCTCTGCGCCTAGGAGCCGGCTCGCGGCCGCTCGATACTGAGCATAACAGCAGACATCCGGACACGAACACAGTGCAGAAATGTTTAATAAGAAAGATCTGCTCCGAGCCAAGGCTCAGAACCGCCCCTTTGCCGCATACCCAACAGAGATCTCTATAAAGTCAGCTTTTTAGTAAGGAGTAGAAACTGGGGAGGCCCTGAGAGTAGCCTGATGAGTGAGGTAACGCAGCCTGGGCTCCTCTGCCGACCAGGCTGGGATGGACCCGGCTCTGTCCTCCCAGAAAGGCCTGCTGCCACCTCTTGTATGGAGAGGGGATGTCCTGGATGGTCAAGCCCATAATGGGGGCAACTGTGCAGTGCAAGGGGGCTTCCCACAAGGACAGACAAATGGCTGAAAAACGTCAAGGTGACCTGTCACCCCAGTTCTTCCCACTAGACCCTTTGGGGGCAACCTGGCCTTGACAGTGACACTGGCCCCTGAACAAGAGTTCCAGCCATCTACAAAGTGCCAATTATCTTCATCAACACCAGGTTATGTGGCTTTCTTCCTTTTTGCACGTTTGGCACAGCCCCTGCCAAACCAGCCCCCTAGGATGGGGCCTGAGGTAAGTGGGGCACCCCGGTCCCCAGGCGGGGCCTCCTCTCTGCTTCGGCACAAAGACTTCCGACTGTGGCTGCCTTCTTCACCAGCTCGAAGGGGAGTCGCCAGGGAGAAGATTGGGTCCTGCCACCTACCAAGAAGGGAAGGCTGCATCAGGCAGGTCTGCACCCTCTCAGTGCAACCCACCCCAGCACAGGGAAGCTGCCTGAGGTCACCTGCCTTCCCTCCCCATCCCTTGTCTTCTAACCATGGCTGGGCTTTGGTTGGTGGTAGCTGCATCCTCACCAAGCTACAGAAGAGCTGCAGGAGAGGAAATCTCCTTGGGTGGCAACTCAAAGGCCAGCACCCACCCGAGCTGGCCTCCTCAGAACTCAAGTGTCTCATCCACAATTAGTGGGCTGTGCTCACACAGGGTAGGATGGCAACAGCCCTGGGGGGGGGGGGGGCTGGGGGGGTGTCTCCAGGGATGGTCACTAGCAACGCTGGGCCCCACCTTTCTTTTGTTCAGCCAGGGGCAGGTGGACCAGACCCTCTTCCCCTTCCCAGACTGCACGACGGGGATGAGAAGGATGGCCAGCTGACTGGGGAGGCGGCCCACAGACTACATCGTGAAGAAATCATGTGTCTGACTGAGATGTAGAACCACATGTTATAAACGTAAGGTACATATAAGCACTGATAAAGAAAATGAGCTAAGTTAATGTAAAAAAAAAAAAATACAGGACATAATAGGCCCACGTCACAGAACACCACAAACATAACATACAAGAATTGCCAGGCCCAGAGGTGAAGGGATCCTTAATTTCTTGAACCCTTTGATTAAAAGAAGTTACTGATTTCCCCTATAAGACCCTGAAAATTCACAGAGAAAGAAAGTGTAAACTTTTTACTCAACATATACACCAAATCTAAATTATCACAAATTCCGCATTAAGGCACAGGTTAAGCTTCCCCCAAATATACCAACTCCCAAAACCAAGGACAATGAGATTCCGTTTGACTGGAGTAGCCAAGTCCTCATCCCCTCCAGGCCCCTTTCCATTCAGGTTTGTCTGAGAGGTCAACAAGGAAAGGTCAAGTAGAACGAACTGGCTGATGCCCTCTCCCTGCAAGGGATACTGGGCACCACACCAGCCAGAGAGAAGTGTACACGTGAAGTCTTGCCACCTTGGCAAACCAAGGCCAGTCGCTGTGGAGGACACCAGCTTCAGACCACCTCATACAGTGCTCACAACACCTCAGAGCTTCCTCCACGCTCAGCGCACAGGAGCAGACAGACACGGCCCACCAAGGAGGGGAGGACACAGGGCTGACCCAGCTTGCCCACTCACCTGTTGTAGAGGGGGATCTCTAGGCCCAGCTCGTCCATGAGGAGCTGCATGACATCATCACATTTCCCATGAAGCTTCAAGGCAGCCCAGTCATCCTTTGGGGTCCACTGAAGGCAGGAAAAGCAAGTGAGGCAGGGTGCAGTGGCACACCCCTATAATCCCATCAACTTGGGAGTGGAGGCAGGGGATCACAAATTTGAGGCCACTCTGGGCAACCTTAGCAAGACCCTCAACAATTTACGGAGGCCTTGCCTCAAGATATAAAATAAAAAGGGGTGGGGATGTAGCTCAGTGATAAAGTGCCCCTGGATTCAATCCCCAGTACTAAACACAACAAAACAAAACCAATCAAGAAGTCCCTATTGCTTCCTAGCCTGTAGCCTTGAACTCCGCAGGGCCAGTCAGCACTGGGTGAGCACAGCCTTGAACTCCACAGGGCCAGTCAGCACTGGGTGAGCACTCAGTCAGCACTCCCCAGGTGACCACCCAGGCTTGCACTACACCTCCTGAGATATGGATGTGAGATGTCTTTCTGGCTTTTCAGATCAAAGAAATCAGCTCTGAGCACCCAAGTTACCTGCAGGTTCACAATGTAGAGCTTGGGCCGCCGGCTGGGGGGCTTGGTCATGCACCAGAGGCGGGGATACTTCTTTAGAACCTTTGAGAATAGATAAGACATAGCATACACATGTGAAGAGCCAGGCTGGAGAAACAGAGTCCAGTGCACATAAGGCAGGTAGGCTCATTCCCAATTGGGTTTACTACGTTGTTGTCACATACCTTCAAGCTGGACCCTAAACACAAGATCGTGTCTGCTTTGCTTGCAGCCTCTGTTGCGGCCTCCCAGTTCAGAGGCTGCCCCAAAGTTCCCCTCTCTCCAAAGTGCACAATGGTATCCCGGAGCTGAGCCCCACACTTGTGGCAGGTCCGGCCTGTCTGGTGTCGGTGGAGAGCAGTGCGTTCTGTCACATCAAATACACGCACATACTCCCTGTTGGGGATGCAGGAGGTGCAGACCTGAGGACAAGAAGGCACAGTGAGTGGGACCTGCCTGCCACCCAGGCCCTGTGTCCCCGCAGGACTGCTCACTTCAATGTACATGTTCCCGTGGAGCTCTGAGATGGCGGTGCGTGGCAGCCCACTTCGCAGATGGAGCCCGTCACAATTTTGAGACACCACGTGCTGTACCTGGAAGGCAGGACATGGTGGCAGTCAGCATGGGAATGGAGGAAGCATCCTACCACGGTGAAACCCTTCTTAGCCCAGCCTGGCCAAGAGCTCCCAAGACCAGGTACAACTATGACCCTACAGAAAGCCTCGGAAGGTAAAGTATGGGGCAGATGCATACCACGAGGACTTGGTAGGGCCCCATCACGGGGAGATACCGTGTTCTCCTGCTACCAGCTCTGACACACCCAGAGCAGCTGGGAAGGCAAGCATCTCTGTTGTCCCTATAAGGCTGGGAAGAGACTTAAGGCTCTGGGTGGAGGTATGACCACTCTGCTCCAGACGGATGCCCTCTTGGATCACCTATTTCAGGTCCCTGAGGACGCAGGTCGAAGGTGCTCACCAGAGGGTCTGAAGACATCTCTGACAAGCTAACCTGTGGCTAAGGAGGCTTCCAAGGCACCTGGAGCAATGCAGAAGAATCTGGAGATACTCTAAGCTGGCCCTGGAGAGAACAGTACAGGGCGGGGGATACCCTTTCTTCTGGAAGAGGAAACTCCACAGGATCAAACAGGAGTCTGACCTGCTGGGGCTGCTCATCATCATAGGGTCAACTGGCAGAGGTGGGATGCAGCTGCCCACTTGGGTACTAAGGTTACGGCTCTGGGTCCCAAGCCTGGCCCTGGGTGTGTATGCCAGTCAGTATGCTCTTACCAGCTTTTGTTCATGTAAACAAGCAATACTCATGTGGGTGAGCGTAGGCTCTGCTTCACTCAGGTCAGTAGCACTGTTGGGCAGAAGGAAAAGCGGAGATAAGGGAGCTGCAGGCCAGGCCATTAGGCCCTTGCTCAACCATGCGGGAAGGCTGTGTGTGGGCTGCTCACCTCACATTTCTCCCTTTCTGAAGCAGTGTCCACACTCCATTAGGGCCCCGGTAATCTGGGATAGAGGCTGCCTGCACATTCAGAAAAAAAGCCCAAGGAAAAGTCATCACTGTGTGTAACTGCAGAATTCTCCAAACGGGACATGCCACATTGCGGGCTGACCCACAGACTGGCCTCTGTTACTTCCACAACTATCTGCCCGACGCCAGGTAAAGTGTGTCCCAATGCAGCTCCTTCCCTCCATCTGTACTTCCTCTTCCTGCCAAGCCCAGCTCATCCATCCAGGCTCCATGGAGATTTGTCCTTCTATGGGAGGTTCTCCAGCTGAGTACAAGGCTTAGATCTGTGGCCATGTCTATCCACCACACTGAGGTGGAAAACTGATCAGGTTCATCTGTGTTTTCAGAGCCTGCTAAAGAAATACTTAACAATGGCAAGCCACTGGGTGGGAGCACTCCTCTGCCCAAATTATTTTACCCTGAAACTGAATAATTACTACTGAACCTCAACACATAGAGGTCAACCTCTCCAGATGAGATAAACATCCAATTTTCCAAATTTCATTTATTTTCTTTTTAAAGCACCAGGGACTGAACCCAGGTATGCTTCACTATTGAGGTACACCCCCAACCCTTTTAATTTTTCGAGACAGGTTCTCACTTAGTTGCCAGCTGGCCTCAAACTTGTGAGCCTCCTGCCTCAGCCTCCTAAGCCTCTGGGATTACAGGCATGTACCACCACACACTGCTTAATTTTCCAAATTTTTGGTCCAGTGAAATAAACCGATCCTAAAAAGAAAGCAGAAAGAAACAGGATCCAAGTAACTTGTGCTCCTCTCTGGGGAAGCCCTGTCTCCTCACTGCTGTTTAATCTCAAGACAAATGCCCACTCTGTCACATTTCAAAAGGAGAACAGAGCTGGGAATGGTGGCACACACCTGTAATCCCAGCAGCTAGAGAGAGGCTTGTAATACTTGAGTATTCCAAGTTTGAGGCCAGCCTCAGCAACTTAGCAAGGCCCGTCTCAGAATAAAAAATAGAAACAGTTGGGGATTTGGGTCAGTGGTTAAGCACCCCTGGATTCAATCCCTTGTATAAAAACAAAACAGCAACAACAACAAAAAAAAAACAGTAGTATATTCAATGTTATTCAAACAATAACAGACAAAATTAGCTGCATGTGGCTTTTAGTTGTCATTAGATTTTATAAAACGTGACAGCACTGTCCCTCAATAATCCCAACTGGATTTTTAGACATGGCTATGAAGGAGGGGGCCCCAGATGCTTGGGCTCTAGGTATTTACAAGTTAAGGCAGCAAACTCACCTTGCACATTCTTGCTATTGAACCTCTGCTGTTTTCTGTTTGGAGTGCCTCATGCCCACTTCACCTGTAAATCTTCCTCCTTTCATGGCCCCAATTCAATACCTCATGCAGCAAGCCCATCAGGATGGATGCCCCAGTTTTGAGTATTGAGGGTGTGTCTGGATTTCTGGGATAGCAACCCCAGTCAGCATTCTGTTTATTTGTTTACATGGCTGATTACTGTCACCTAACTTCCTCAGAGTAGAAATCACTTGGTGTCCACTTCTACTGGGCTTACACATGCCTAACACTTCACACTCCTTGATCAGACTGCGTTTAAATGACCTGTGAGTCACACTTTCAAAGCTAGCCCTGTTCCACAGTCCAGGATAGCTCATCAAACTTCTCAAAACCCAGTGCATTTCTTTTCTTTGCCCATATATTCTGATTATTACCGGGTTGCTTTCTATTTTTCTTCCTTACAAGGTGGGGAAAGCACAATGAGCAGAATATCAGGACACTGAAGGATAACCTGGGTCCATCCATTAACTCTGTTAACTTCAAGAGGGGGTGCCAGAAGGCAGTTGGCTTCTACACCTATTTCCGTCTGTTTATTTTTAGTGTTTGTAAGAGATCAAGCGTTTTTTGTTTTTATTTTTTGTTTGTTTTTTTAACCTTTATTTTATTTATATGTGGTGCTGAGGATCGAACCCAGGACCTCACACATGCTAGGCGAGCGCTCAACCACTGAGCCACAACCCCAGCCCAGATCAAGCGTTTTTAAAGTCTGCCTTAGTTAACTTTTATATCAAGTCGTTTCGTGAATGGAGAAATGAAGAGACCTTACAGCTGCTTTAAAGGTGAAATTTGTCTTTGCGACTGGGTGGTGACCTAACCCGCCCGGCCCGCCTCGGTCCCTACCGTGCTGATGCCCGCGCCGGTGTAGACCACCAAGTATTTGGCATTCCGGACGGCGCCGGCCAACTCCTGGACCTTCCTCCGCAGCTCCTCTGGGTCATCGCACACCTGCCGGGAGCCGGGACTGGTCACGCCGCCCGCCGCCTCCACCGCCGCCCGCCGCCCGCCGCCCGCCACGCTGGACTCGCCTCCTCCTGCCGCCGCTTGAGACCCTCGCGCCGCCGACTCCGGCCCTGCAGCTCGGTAACAAGGTCCTCGCTCTCGGCCAGCAGCCGGCCCTCCTCGACGCTGCGCTCGGTCGCCGCCTTCCTCAGGATGCGCGACACCTGCGGGCGGGCGGGCAGGCGGTGAGCGACGGCGCGGGCGGGCACGGGCGCGGGCGCGGCGGCAGCCTACCTGGCGGAGTCGCTCCCGCTGCTGCTCCTCCCGCAGCCTCCGGACCCGCTCCGCCGCCTTGCGTTCCGAGCGGCTGAGACCGCCGGCTGCCATCGCTCCCGGACCCCGCTTCCGGCTTCCGCTTCCGCCTCGCCCAGCAGCCAGGCGGGCGCATGCGCGCGCCGGGCCCACCCCGCCCCTTCCGGCCCCAGCACGTCGCCCCAAAGAAGCACCTGCAGGTCTCTTTAAAAGGCGTTTATTGATCATATACAAAATAAAGAAAACCTTATATATCACAAACATACACTATGTACAGCAATAAATACCCGGGGCCAGGCCCAGCGCCGCCCCTCCTGGACAATAACTTAGCAATAAATACTGCGCAGGGCGCGGGTGGGCACCAAGACCGCTGTCCCGCCGAGGCCAGGTCCCTGACCGCCCTACACGGTGTGGGCCCCTGGGCCTCTCCTTGCAGCCAGAACCCCGGCCCTCACTCCAACGGATCTCAGGGTACCCCCTCCAACCTCCCCTGGCTTCAGCCCTCCGCAGGGCAGACAGGGGCTGATCAACTCTGCTTGGACACACCTCTCAGTGCCAGGAGACCAACAGAGCTGGACACAGGGTAGCCCTTGTCCTGTTGCCCTAAGTTGCCAGGAGAAGGCTTTCTGCACCCACTCCCGTTTGGTTAAAGGCTTCAGGGACTAGCGGATGGAGGGATAGAAGGAAGGGCAAGGCTGGGACATGAGGCTGCTAGAGAGGCAGAAAACCCAACTGCTGTCACCAAGTACAGCTCACAGGGACACACTCTTACATTCCACCTCAGACTCAAGCAACACTCAGTATCAATGCTGCTGCTCAAGGGGTGAGGTGGAAATGTATGCAGGTGGCCCAGCAGGTACAGAACATGACCAAGATACACAAGCCAGAGCAGAATAGGCCATGAGAAGCTTGGCCCTGCCTCTGTGTGACACTGATTATGTACTCTGCTCTCTACAACTGCTCCAAAACCAGACAGCCAACTGGAAGGTAAAAACATGCCAAAAAGAATTATTCAGTGGCTTCTGGGGAAAAAATCGTTAATGTGTTGGTTCCTTTCACCAAACCACAGCCTAAAAATGTAAGTCACAAGATCCCAGAGCGGAAATGGTGCATCGGGCTGTGGCTCAGGTTTGCCAGCTGTGGATGGGAGCACTGCCCAAGTGGCTATTCCAGGTAGGGGGCAGTAGGGATACGGCCGGACCACCATCCCAAAGCAGGCTGCAGCTGATCAGAGATGTCAGCCCAGGCACTGCACAAAGAAGCTGCTGCTGACAGAGGTGTGCATACAGACCTGAAGTGTGGACGGAGAGTAGCCTGCAGGAAGGCCTGTTGAGCAGAAAGCCTAGTATACAACACAGAGCAGTCATGGAGCGCCTCTACTGAGGGAAGCACCATCCTGGAGCAGCAGCCAGGGACCACAGGGAGAGCTCTCTGGGGCCACTGATTTTGGCAAGAGCTGACCTGTTCACTTTTTCCCCCTCCCCTCTGAAATCTGAGCATCCACATTAGGATAAAGGAGGAAGGGGGCAAAGTCAAGATAGGAGGGAAGACACACATTATGGTTTACTAGGCGGACAAGTCTGGGAAACCTGGCCTCAGCCAAAACCCTCAATTCACTGTGTCAGAAAAGCTGATAAAAAAGAACACAATACCCTCACAGCAAGAAAACATAATCAACAAGGATCAGAAAGACAGCCAATAGTCACATGTGGACACAGGATTTACTGTCAAGAAATCAAGGTGAAGGGAAAGAGGTGATGCGGCCCTAGTTTGACGGACCCAAGGAACAGTTGCTCCAAATCCAAAAACCACAGAAGGAAGCACAGCTTCACCAACCTCAGAGCTACTTCTGTACACCAAACCAAGACAGCAACTTCTGCTCAGCACTGGCCCAACCTCCTCCTCACGGCACCCACCACATGCTCTCTAGCTCTACACCTGGAGAGCATTGTTCATCACCTGGGGGTGATGACCCCACCCCAGCCAGGACCAGACGACATAGAGGGCCTGCCCCTACCCCTCTGTTAGGGACAAACTTGATCCATTCCAACTCTGCTGCTGTAGCCAACAGCAGCAGCTTGCTTCTGGCTCCCATTTAGACAGCCAGACTGAAGGAAGGCATGAAGTCATCAGGTGACTCAGTCAAGTCAGAATTCCCATTTTGTAGCAGCCACAGGTAACAACAGGTCTGTCTGAGCACCCTAAACTGAAGAAGCCCCTCAAGACTGGAGCTGGCAGATGCCCAGCTCCCACCCCATAGCACACCAGATCGAATTCTGGGTGAAAATCCTGTTGTCCATGAAGTGAAAGTCTTTCCTCTCACCAGCCCACATTCCTGTGCTTTTCAGGAATCCAGGGCCCCCCCAAAGAGGACACCAGCAACCCTGTCAAGAGGCCAAAGCCCACATGCCCAGAGATGGGGCTATACCTCTTTTGGGGGCGGAGGACATAGGCACCAGTTCTGGTCACATCCCATGAGGAGCTTCCTGAACCAAGCCCAGAATTTTGGCAGCCTCTGCCAGGTAGCTGGAACAGGGAAGTGGGCTGGGACCCCACAGAGAAGCACCTCCAAGTTAAGCAGCGATCCCTGGAAGACACAGATTCCCAAAGAGAGGAGGAGGAAGGGCGTGGAGCCAAGAGCTGCCAGCAGAGACCAGCAGGGAAGGGACAGAGCCAGCTTTGGAGTCCAAGCCCTTGTCTGGAATTGGTGGAGGTTGCCTAGGCCTCACAGTGAAGCAGAGAAGGGGCTCCCCAGGTGGGGCCCCTGTCCATTCTGCGCAGGAAGCAGCACACCACAGCATGGAAACAGCTAAGGGGTAAGTGAGCAGTAGGATTTGCAACCTACTAGGGTGGGTTCCTTGAGTGTCCCACCCCATGTGTGGTCTATAGGAATAAAGCCAAAGCCAGGAGGAAGACAGCCAGGAACAGCTTAGCCACGGCCCGGTGGGAACCCACAGTGACTCCTTGGTCCCTGCAATACCACCACCCAGGCAGGGCCAGGGGTGGTGAATGTGGAAGCAGCACTGAGGCTCTGGATGGCCCCTCAAACCTATACAGCCAGTGGGTCAGCCCAAGCCACAGACCCACCGATGAAGCCAAGGCTCAGCACAGGTGGGAGTGGCAGAGCCCCCTGGCAGACTACCTGGGCAAGGGGCAGGCTCTGAAAGCAGAAAAGGCTGGGCTGGCAGGCAGACACCCTCACTCCAGTGGAGGAGGCGCCATCAGGGACCCTGGCTCGGCTGAGGTCCAACAAGCCAGCAGAAGCAAAAACACAACCAAACCCAAAAAACAAACACGGGAAAATACACAAAAAGGGACGGCCACAGGTCAAAGGTCACCAGAAGCACCAGCACTTTACGGGCTGCACAAAACCTCACCAGGCACGGACAACACCACGGCACCGGCAAGAGACGGAAGCAGGAAGGGCAAAGGAGTAGTAAGTCACTTTCGGTACAATTGCAAAAGAGATATCAAAGAGGACGGCCTCTGGTGGGCGCGCGGCTTGGCTTTTTTTTTTTTTTTTAAACTAAGTTTTATAAATAATGTCTGATAACTCTGTGTATATAAAAACTAAATTCCAACAGCCACAAAGAGTTGTCCGTAAGTTTACAAGAAGGGATTTTTTTTGTTTTTGTTTTTTGGGTGTTTTTTTTTTTTTTTTTTAAACTAGCAAAGTTACTATTATACTTTCTTCCCTTTTCCATTTATATGGTCAAATGTTCTTTTTACTTGCTTTTTTTTAAAAGACAATTTTATAAATACTCTGCAGCTCTTTTTTTTCTCTTTAGCTCTTAAACATATAATTTAATAACTTCGTAAAAGGAACTTCTCTTTTAAATAAAGGGCTATATAACCACACAAATAGGTCATGTAAACAGTGACACGGGACCCATTGCAGGACACACTGACATACCTTCCACGCACGCTCACGGCCAGTGATTTAGTCTTGTTCAGTGCACCGTGTCAGGTTTGAGCGCCACAGCCCCTGCCCCAGCACCCACAGTGCCCAGGCAGGTGACCTACCTGTCCAGGGCCCTCAAGGACACCCCACTCTTCAGAGCAGAGCCCCTCTCTTCCTTCTGGGCTTAGCGAGCTGCCTGCCAGGTCTGAAGAGAGAGAACCCCTCCAGTCCCATTTAAGCCCGGCAGCCTGTGGGCTGTGGGCTGTGGGCACCGAGGAGGGGAGGGCAGACCTTGAGGCCCAGTTTGCTCACTGGCTTTCCCATTCTCTTGTCCATTCCCACAGTGCCCACTCTAGACTCCTAGCCTGCATGGCCTAGGTACAAAGAGGGTTAGGAGCAACCCAACATCACCACCGAACTGACCAATCCCAGCGTACAAACACACGCACTGAGACAAGATGAGATCAAAGGGGCTCAGCCCAGTGCCCCTGGGGAACAGGTTGTGCTTTGCAGGGAAGGGAAAAGAAGGGAGAAGGGGAAGAGGAAGGAGAGGGAAAAGGAGGAGGAAGTGGGACAGGGCTGCTGACTTCGCCATGCGCCTAGTGGCCCCTCGAAGACCTGCCCGGCAATCCCACATGTCCCTATGACCGGGCGTCCGTCTTGGACTTTACTATTGTGATGACACTGGTGGCGGCCACCTTGCCAGGGACCAGGGGCCCCAGGCCGGCGGCAAGGGGGCCCCGAGCTGGGGCCACAGGGCTGCGAGCCACGGTCCTGGCGAAGTTCTGCAGGGCCTCATACTTGGAGCGCAGGGCGTCGAGCTCCAGCTTCATGCTGGCATTCTCAGAGGCCAGCTTCTCTACCTCCTGCTGCAGCTCGGCTTTCTGCTTCTCCAGCTCCTCCTTCTGTGTTACCCGCTTCACGCGGCAGCTGGCCGCGTAGCCCCGGTTCTTGAGTGTGCGACGGCGCTGCTTCAGCTGAATGATCTCCTCCTTGGACAGGCCCCGCAGGTGCTGGTTCAGCTCACGAACCGACATGGTCACCAGCTCCTCATCCGTCAGGCTGGTGCCATTCTCACCTGGCTCCCGCTTCACCTACAGTAGCATAGCGCAGGGTGGCAGCTGAGCAGGGCGCTCGCTCCACGCTGCCCAACCACAGCCTCCCCTGTTCTGCCCACTCACCTTCAAGGCCTTGCTTCCTTTATTAGGGGTCGTCATAACCCGGGGCACAGTGAGCAGCCACTCTGCAAGACATAGGGCAGGGGTCAGGACCCTGCAGACCACGCCATCCCTGCCCTGCCCTCCCCAGTTCACACAAGTTTCACATAACACATCCTTCCAGGGAGCCTGCCACCCAGCCCCCAGAGCCCTGCCCCTAATATGCCCATTCCCCTGGTACCTTTGGGCTTTTCTCTCCTGAGTTGGGCTGCTCCTGACCACCCTGCCCCTAGAGAACCAGGTCAGGGAGATCTGATGGGGGAAGGGGAACTGAAGGCTATGAGGGAGCCAGGGGCAAGACAAAGGGGCAGGGGGAGAGATTAGAAGGAATAATCTGCGGGAGGGGCAAGCCTAGAAGGAAGCGGAGCTTTAAAAATAACCCCAGTGCTGCCCCAGAGCTCACTGTGCCTGGCGAGTCATGCTGACTCAGCATACCCCTCCCTCCAAGCCCAGCCTGCTCTTGAGGCCAGCCAACAGCCAGCACCCCAGGAGACCTGCTGCTGGTGCCAACAGCAGGTGAGGGCCAGCCAGCGACTGTGCTGTGTATCCTAGGGTCCCACCTCCTACTGCTGTCTTCTCTAAGTCCTCGGGTTCCTGCTCCCTCCAGGGCCCAGGGGGTTGTCCCTTGGGGATTCAGGCCTCAATCTCCCAAAGATGTCTGAGGTCACGGGTGGGCCTCCCAGCTATGCTGTGTTTTCAGGGCTGGTCAGAGATTCCCACCACTTTCCAGTTAGCAGGCTATCCAGCTAGAAGAGACTCCAGACCCCACCAGTCCTCCCTGTCCACCTCCTTTAATGATGGAGTAACCATCCTGTGGCTTTAAGTTGCAGCATCCTATGCCCTGCCTCACCCCCACCAGGGTGTTTCACAAAGTTCCCCAGTTACCCGCACTGGGGGCCTGCTCAGTTGGAAGAAGGCAGGAGTCAGCCTGACTGCTCTCTGACTCCTTGTCTGGGGTCCATGCCACAGGGCCGCGGAACGAAAGCACAAGGGTCAACTCCCATACACTCACCTGACTCTTTGGCACCCCAACCTCACTTTCTATTTTCTGAAGCCCTGCCAGAACATTTTTGTGCACCTAGTCCAGGGAATCTCCACCCGGCTCAGCCTCCACCAGACCCTTGGGCAAAGACCACCCCAGTGTACTACCCACTCCTTTCCAGGTTAGATACAGGAGGTAACTGGAGAGCAGGGCCAAGCACTTCAGATAACTGTGGGGAAGGGGGGCTGAGGGGACTTCTCACCCTCACCCTCATCAGGGGAGATAGAGTGTGGCTGGGCAAGTAGGGATATATGTTCCCACTAGAGACCCTACATTACCTAGCCTTGCACCCAGAGACCAGGTTGCTTGCAGAATAGGCTGGAGAAGCCAAAGACACCTCCCCACACCAGGCCACCAAGAGCATCGGAGAGGCAAGAATTCTTCCAGATCAAAAGGCAGAAGATCAGAGTTATAGGTCCTCAGGGGATCTGCCTGTCCCACATGCTGGCCCCAAGCCCACTCCAGGAGCCAGGTCCGCAGAGCAGAGCCTACAGGAGCTCTCCCACCTTGAGCACAGACAGGATGCAGGGATGCTGCCCTGGCACAGGCTCTTCTCACCCCCGTCCTTCCCTACCCCAACTGCTAAGCACAACGACAATGGTGACTTCCTGAGGAGACCACATAGAAAAGTGCCGAGTGTGGCAGCTGGGAGCCAAAAAGTGCCTCCTCAACAGATTTCACCCTCTGCAGAAGGCCTGAACTCAGCACAAGTACAGCCAATCGTCTCCTAATCAAAGGTGTGTGTGTGCATGTGTGTATGCATGTGTGCATGGTGGGGGAAGGGCAGGTCTCAGCAAGCTGGTGCTTCCAGCTGCCTGCCTGGAGAAACACTGAGCCAGAGGAGGGGGATCCCAAGGCTGGATGATCAAGGGGTGCCAAAGAGTCAGGTGAGTGTGTGGGAGTTGACCCTTGCGCTTTGGTTCCCTGGCCCTGCGGCACTGACCCCATCTCAGCCCTCCTTCGGGTCTTGAAGCCCGGTGAAGGGGCCCAGGCATCCTTCACCTTTCGCTTACCTATAGGCCAACCCTGCCTCATGGAGGAGGCACTGTTGGTCACACCCAAAGACTTCCAAGAGACTCTGGGCCAACCACTCAAGGCTGAGAGCCAAGAAAGGAAAAGCAAGTGGCAAGACAGCTGTCCTTGCTCCTTCATCCTGGCCTGCAAACCCTAATTACCAAAATTCCTAGGCAGGAGTTTGGATGCTCTGGCACCCGAAACTCCAGACCCATCCTCTCCAGACAATCACCTTTTGAAAACAATCGAAAGTTTAGTTTCCACTGAAACAAATGACTGAGAAGACTTAAACACACACACACTCTCTGGAACTCTGAATTTTCCTGGGACAAAATAATTCTACACCAAGGATGAGCTAAAGTGTGAAGACACCTGGCCCCTACAAGCCCCAGGGCTCAGTAAGTAAGAGTCTAAGTCAGAGTACTGCATTTGGGTTGGGAGCATCCCTGAGTGCAACCACAATGTCAGCCTAACCCAGCCATGAACCCTGAGCAAAAGAAGCAGTACAGAAGAGTAAGTGCCTATTTTTCTGCTCCAGCCCTCCAAAGCCACACCACTCTCAGGCTGTTCTGAACCCCCAGCTACTAGGCTACACACCCATCAGGGCACAGTCTTCGCTAACTTTACACAACACTGAAACCCCACACTCACGTGGGCAAACTTTAGGGGGACTGGAACTGCATTCTTCTATACCATGCCGGTAACCCAAGGTTCCCACCTGCTGTCTAGGTCCCCCACTTCCTCTCATTCGCAATTTCCTGGTAAAACTGTCCCTGCTTCCTCTGTGTCACACACCCCTTTTTCTCCCACTGCCTCCCTGTCTTCTCCATCAGGGGAGGCCCAGCCTGGCCGGCCAGACCAGTCACAGGGGCCCTACCAGTCGCAGAGAATGCCAGCTTCCCAGCCGGGCAAGCTCAACCCACCTAAGCTCCTCCCATCTTCTCACTCAGAAAACTGTTTCCCAGTTTGGGGAACTGCCCCAGCCGTGGGATCAGGGCCAGCTGCCCGGGAACTGCCTGAGAGGGATGCGCAGGCCCGGGCTTCACCTTCCACCCCGGGAGAAAACCTGCAGCGTGACACCCACCCCCTCCTCGCAGCTCTGCAAAACTTGAACAGGGCCCGACCCTCGCCGCCCCACACCTGGCCCTCCTTCCGCCACCGCGGCCCGGCCCCGGCCCCCGCCCCCGCCGAGCGTCAGCGGGAGCACCGAGTGACCTCATGCTGATGACTCAGCACGTCTCCGCTGGGCTCGCACGCGCGTGGCGGGCCGAAGCCGCGCAGCGGGGTCTCCCCGCCGCCGCCGCCGCCCCTGCCGACCCGCGGGGACCCAGCGCGCGGAGACGCGACAGACACCTGATGAGTCAGCAGCTCGGCCCGGCGAGACCGCCCGCGGACCCCGCGCCCGCCCGGCCCCGCCCTTCCCTCGCGCCCCCCGCGGGGCGCCGGTGTCGGTCCGCCGCGCGCCACCCGCTCTCGGCCTCGCCGTCTCCGGGCCCACCGCACCCGGCGGCGGTGACCAGGCTCTGGGTCCTGGCCGGTGGGCAAATCGAGGCACGGGCCGCGACAGGGCGCGAAGCACACCCGCGGCCGGGTCCCGCCGCCCCGCTCGCGCTGCCCCGCCGCCCCGGCCCCGGCCCCGCGCACTCACCACACTGCGGGCCCGGGCGGGCCGGGGCGGGGCCGCGCGGGGCTGGGCCGGCGCGAGGGGTCCGGGCCGGGGCTGGGGGTGCTGGCCGCCTGCGCGGGCCGAGCCGAGCGCACTGGGAAGGCCGGGCCGGACCGGGCTCGGGATCCGCCGCCGCCGCCGCCGCCGCCGCTCCTCAGACGTCACATGATGTTTGGTCACGTGGGCTCCATTCATGAAGCGGCGACGCGGCCGGCCTCAGCTTAAAGGGGAAGGCGCGGCGGCGGCGAGTCGACGGGCGGGCGTGCTTCACTGCGCCTGCGCGCCCGGGCGCCGTAGCCCCTAGCAACACGCGCCGCGCTCCCGACCCCTCTCCCCGGTCGGCTCTCGCGGGACCAGGCCCCGGCGCGCGCCCGGCCGGCCACGCCCCTGCCGCGGTGCCGCCCAGGGTAGCCGGAGTCAGCCGGGCGCCGGGAGGGAACGGGGTGAAGGTGCGGCGCCAGTCTCAACTTGTGGGCGTAGCCCACCGGGGCCGCGCCTCCAGATGTAGGCGCGGACCCGGGCTCTAGGTCTGACGGAGAGGACCTTCGTGTTTCAAGTTCTTGCACCGCTATGCCGTTGGTTACCCCACGTAGCCGCTAGGCCTGCTTGGTCCCCGATCGCGCAGCAGGCCGGAGGGCGCGCGCTCTTCAGGGGCAGAGCCGAAACCCCAGCCTCAGTCCCTGGAACTGTGCAGTGTGCACAAGGCCCCGGAGAACATTCACCAGTGGCCCTAATTCCCAAGACTCCACGCTACAGATGACGCCTGGGGAGGGGGCTCCCAAGCGGTGTCTTGTCGCATAGTAAGTGTGCAGTTAAACAAAGAGTTGATGTGGTCCAGGTGTGGCACGTGCCTATACTCCCAGCTTACTCTGGAGGCTGAGGCAGGAGTTCAAAACCACCCTGGGAGGCTTCACAAGACTCCCCCTTAAAAAATGAAAGGAAAAGAGTTAATGTCGTCAGTTGCCCTTTTTCTCTCCCATTTCTTTCTCGCCTGCACTTTCTGTAAGGAAACACCACTGCTCTTGAAAACTCCCAGCAGAGGAAGTTACAAAGGGCAACATGGAAATGGGAGGCATGCAATTGTTCCTTTCAACCTCTGAACTTTCTACTCAGTCCTCCTCTCTTATCTGGAGTAAAGCCAAGAAATATGACCCATCCTGCCAGGTGGGCAAGAAGGTGAAACGACAGAAGAAAGAGCCACTGAATGAAGAGTGAAGGTACCACAGAGGCCAACCCAGGACCCCCAAAGCTCTCCGTCCTGCAGGCCTCCAGAACTTTCCACTATCTCTGGGTAGAGCTCCGGGTGTTGTCTTATTGTTTTGTTTTATTTGGGGTACTAGGGATGAATCCAGGGAAACACAACCACTGAACCACATCCCCAGCCCTTTTTATTTTCTCATTACTTAGGGCCTCATTGAGTTGTGAGGCTGGCTTTGAACTTGGCAATCCTCCTGCCTCAACTTGCTGGGATTACAGGCACATGCCACTGACCAGCTTGGTTGGCTCTTATCATCAGGAGCTCCCTAGAGGAGTGGGTTGGAACCTTTATCTTTGACCCCTGCACTGTGCATGGCTGGAGTCTCACAAAATATAGGGATTTAATTTGCTTGTTGTATGACTCCTAAAACCCTTGATGTGTTCTCTGTTTTCTTTTCCAATGAAATGGCATTTCATTATGTTGCTCAAACCAGCCTTGAACTCCTGGACTCAAGACTACCTGGGATTCCAGGCACGAGGCCCCACACAGAAAGCCCTCAACTTTTTTTTTTTTTGTACTGGAGATTGAAGCCAGGGTGCTTTACCATTGAGCTACATCCTCAGCCACTTTTATTTTTTATTTTGAGACAGAGTCTTGCAAAATTGCTGAGGGTCTCTGTAAGTTGCCCAGGCTGACCTCAAATTTGCATTCCTCCTGCCTCAGCCTTCCAAATCACTGGGATTACAGGTATGCCCCAAGGCACCTAGCCAGGCACTCCACTGCTATTGTTCAAAACCAACAATGGCCAGGCATGCATGCATGTAATGCCAGCAACTTGGGAGGCTGAGGCAAAAAGAAGGTGAAATGACAGAAGAAAGAGCCACTGAATGGAGAGTGAAGGTACCACAGAGGCCAACCCAGCAACTTAGTGAGGCCCTAAACAACTTAGTGAGACCTTGTCTCAAAATATGAAACTTTAGGGACTGGGGTTTTGGCTCAGTGGTACAGCGCTCACCTAGCACATGCACAGCCTTTTAGCACCACATAAAAGTAATTAAATAAAGGTATTGTGTCCAACTGCAACAAAAATAAATAAATATTTTTAAAAATAAGAAATTTTAGGGGCTGGGGATGTGGTTCAGTGGTTGAGTGCCCCGGAGTTCAATCCCTGATACCAAAAAAAGAAAGAAAGAAAGAAAGAAAGAATAAAACAAAATTTTTAAAAGGGCTAGGGATGGATTGGAGTTGTAGCTCAGTGGTAGAGCACTCGCCTCGCACATGTGAGGCACTGGTTTTGATCCTCAGCACCACATAAAAATAAATAAATAAAATAAAGGCATACTGTCCATCTACAACTAAAATGTTTGGAAAAAAAAAAAAAGAGGGGTTAGTTGTGGCTCAGAGGTGCAGGGCTCGTCTAGCATGTGCGAGGCCCTGGGTTCAATCCTCAGCACCACATAAGAATAAAGTAAAGGTATTGTGTCCAACTACAACTAAAATAAAAATATTGAAAAAAAAAGAAAAAGAAAAGACAGAAAGGCTAGAGATGTGGCTAGGTGGCTAAGCATCCTTGAGTTCAATCCCTGGTTCCAAAAACAAAAACAAAGGATGAGGGGAATGGCTACGTGGCGCCCCCTTGAGCCAGCACCCAGGATGAGGATGATAAAGGAAGAGATGCGAAGCCCAAGGGTGCAAGCACCTTAGGGGCTGATCTTTGTGGAACCTCTGCTGGGGGCAATGCTCAGGCCTGACTCCCTGGTCTGGCTCTCTCCACACCTCCAGCACCTTGTTTCCCGCCATAGTTGAATACTACCATCTGCAGGAAACTCTGACAGCCTCCGGCCCCCACAGCCCCTTCTCAGGCTAGTCTGCATCCTCCATGGGCTGACCTTAGCACTCCACTGCCCGCTCCTGAGAGCAGCAGGCCCCAGCCTGATTGCCACTGGGAGGCTGAGGGTACATGGGACATGGCTGGAATCCAAACCCAGACAGGGGTTATTCCTGCTTTCTCTCTGTGCAGGTGGACATCCTCCTTCTCTGCCTGCAGGGGTTTCTGACCTAGTTGTTCTGAAGCCTGACCTGCACAGGGACCACAGACAGGGGTTGGCCTGGAACAGGAAAGAACTGTCAGAGGTGAACAGGGCAAAGGCCCAGCCAAACAGGCTGGTGTCAAGGGCCATTCCAGCTAGGAAACAGGAGAAGCTGGACCAAGCCGAAGGAGCTGGCTCTCCTACTGCGTCCTCCAGCTGTTGTGCCCAGGGCAGTGTGGCTCACTCCAAGCTGTACCCCAAGACTGGGAGGGATCAGCTCTGCCAGCATCAGGGACCGAGAGGGTTCCCCATCCCTGGAACCCTCTTCATCAGCTTGCTCTGGATCTGTGAGAAGGTGTGTCCCTGCCTGGCTTTGCTAGGCTCACCCTCTTGCTGGCTCCAGATAGACATGTCCCCACAGCTTGCCCCACACCCTCTTTCAGGCTTGGTCTGGCTCCAACCCAATCCCAACCAGGAGCCTCACTGGGAAGCCTCACAAGCCTGCCTGCTGAAATCTGGCACCTTCTCTCTATATAATTTTTAATTGATTAATTTTATTTATTTATTGTTTGTTTGTTTGTGTGCTGGAGATTGAACCAGGGCTTCATGTGTGCTAGACAAGCACTGCTACGTCCAAGGCCCTTATAATTATTTTTTCCTTCCTTTTATTTGTTTATTTTTTTATATTTATTTTTTAGTTTTCGGCGGACACAACATCTTTGTTTGTATGTGGTGCTGAGGATCGAACCCAGGCCGCACAAATGCCAGGCGAGCGCGGTACCGCTTGAGCCACATCCCCAGCCCCCTTCCTTTTAAAAAAAAAAAAAAAAAATATATATATATATATATATATATATATATATATATATATATATTATTCTTTTTAAGACAAGATCTAAATATCTAAGTTGCCCAGGCTGACCTTGAACTTGCATCCCTCCCGTCTCAGCCTCCTGAGGTGCTGGATCATAGGTATGCACCACTGTGGAGCTCTGTCCCAGTCATGTTCTGAATAAGCCGGTACCAATACCTCCTTGCAGAGCCTGTCTGGACCCAGGCCTTGCCTTCTTCGGGACCGTGCCTCACCCGAAGCACCTGGCTGGCCTGCTGGCTTCCCTCATGCCCAGACCAGGTGCACTGTGCCAAGCACTCATCTTTCTGTTGGTCAGTGCCTGACAGGAGGTACCCAAATAGGGACTGACCTTGACCTGGAGGGAACAGTTGAGTCCTCTGGCAGACACATGGCCTCTGGGTCAGTCTCTTTGCTCAGGGGAGGACATCAGGGTCTCCTATACTGCCAAGGACTCTTTTCAGAGAAGGGAATGATTTTGGGTGCCCATGGCTATGAGGCTGGGAAGTTCACTGCCCATCCCAGTGCCCACCTACCCACACAGCCTAGGGGTCTGCACTGGGGCCCAGGCCTCAGAAGGGGCCTAGACATGTCATCCTGGTCCTCCTTGCCCAGCCCTGGCTGTGTCCACAGCTCACCTGCTGTGCTGCCAGATCCCAACCCACCCACCCTCATCTTGGTCCACATCAGTGTGTGGGGAGGACCAGGGCTCTCCATGGCCAAGAGGAAGAATATGACCTCAACCTCCTGTTTTGCTGTATACCACCCCCCATTTTCCTCTCCAAGTCTCTTCTCCCCTTGACAGGCTGGATTCTTGTCCCAAAGTACCCCTCTGCCTATCCCAACCGGCCTTGGTTCTGAAGGGCCCAGGAGGAGGAGGACTTGGAACAAAGCCCTGCCGCAGAGTCCCTTGAGAAGCCCTCTGATCCGCTCCCCACCCCAAGAGAGGCCCCCACCCGCCTGGTACTTCCCCTCACAAGAGCAGTGTCCACTGCTGCTGATCCCAGCTGTGTCCTCCAGTCTGAGCCTCCTGTGGGGGTGCACTTTATGTGTGGCCTTGATGGGATCACATCGTACCCAGATATCTATTCAAACATTATTCTGGTGTTTTTGCTAAGGCATTTCTGCATGAGATGAACATGTAAATCAGTTGAATTTAACATCAGGTAAGAGCAAAATGTTACTCAATAAGGCAGATTGCCCTTCAGGATGTAGGTGGGCCTCATCCAATCAGTTGAAGGCCTAAGTAACAGAAAAGACCAATCCTCTCCCAGGTAAGGGAGAATTTTTCCAACTCACAGTTTCAGATTTTCTCTACCATATTGATTTTTCCTGCCTGCCAGACTTTGAACTAGAACATCTGCTTGTCCTGCCAATGCGTTAGGATCTCCAACCTGCTAGCCCACCCCCTGCCATTTTAGGGTCTCTCTGTGTGTATTCTATCGGTTACATTTCTGTAGCAAACTCCAATATACCTTCCTTAAGGGTTTCTCATCAGGAACCTGGCCCTGCTGGCCACAGCTGGATGTAAGCCTCTGTCAGTGCCAGCTTCTAGGCAAGTCTGTAATGGATGAGGCCCAGAAGCTCCCAGCCCTCTGTTTCTGGGGGCCTTAGCCTGGCTGCCTTGGGACTGCAGGGCTTGGACCACGAGTTGCTGGCTAGGCCCTCAGCATTACACTCTCGGGTGCAGAGGCCTCCCTCACAAGTGGCAGTTAGAAGTCAGGGCACTGAGAGCTTTCAGAAAACAGTTTATTCAACCTAAAGGTCGGGAGGGAAGTGACGCACCCCACCAGGCAGATCAGGAGTGTGATGGCCTGAGTGTGCTGGTGGTCACTGGAAGTTCAGCAGCTACCCAAGGAGTCCTCTTCCCAAATGCTCGACAGGATTGAGGAAGCTGGGCAGCTGGCCAAGACAACTTGGGTCCCTGGCACCAAGCTCAAGACGCCCGAGATCCTCTGCCAGCACACAGGAGGGAGGCTGAGTGGGGAGTGGGAAAGGGCCCTTGGGTCTTTCTGTGTTGGGTGCTAGGAACGGAACCAGGGCCTTGCCATGCCAAGTGCTCTACCACTGACCTTTGCAAAAAGAAGGGGCAAGCCCACAGCAGCTGACACTGGAGTTGAGGGGGGTGAAGACCTCAGGCTAGAGCTATATAAAAAGCTCGGGGTGTGAGGAGGTCAAAGAGCCCATCCCTGTTATGGGCTGAAGCCTGGGAATCATGGAGGCTCCCAGTGAAAGGGGATATGCCCCTCCCTGGCCACAACCCTGGCTGACCCAGACTGTGGGCAGATGCCCATTGAAGGGTCGGAGACCCCCCAGGACAAGAGCCTGGAGCCAGGAGAGCAGGAAGTGGAGAGAAAGGCTGGGCACGGGAGTATGCACGTGCAGTCTGAGCACTTGGAGGCTCAGGTGGGAGGATCTACGGAATCCAATGACTCCAGGCCCAGGGTGGGCAAAATAACAAGAGGAGGGGGGAGGGAGGGAGGGAGAGCAGGTGGAGGCAGGGTGCATCACTCCTTGCCTGCCGAGGCCAGGTTGCGGGCCAGTGGCTTGGCAGGGCCAGAGGACAGAGAGGCCCCTGCAGGGGAGTCCAGCTTCACCTTGTCCAGAACAGTCTTCTTGATGGCAGCAGGTGAGACCTTCTCCTGGTCGGCCATGCTCTGCAGTTCCCTGGACAGGCAGCAAGGGTTGGGCTCAGGCCTCTGCCTCCTTCTGGAGGCCACAGCTCCTAGGGTCTGCCCACCTCAGTGGTGCTGTGCCATACGACCTGCCTTCCCTGCACAGCTGCAGGGCTCCCACTAACCCCATTCAAGGTGGCTCAGGGTCACACATCTCTCTGTGGCATGCCTCAGTCCCTGAGCTCTCGCTACCTGACTGCAGGACTAGCCTCCTGCCACTCCTGTCTCCCGTGCAGTGCAGCCCTGCGTGGGGCTTGCTGTCGGGCAGTGCCACTCAGTAGTCTGGGAGTTTGCACTAGCCAGTGGGCACTGTGGCCAGAAAGGTGCTGCCGGCCACCCTGTAGACTTGGCTCCGCCTTGGACCAGCCGCAGAATCCCAGCAGTTTTCTTTCAACTCTCACCAAGCTTTCCTTGGGCCAGGACACTTATCTAACTCCCTTAATCCCCAGACAGGGCAGGAGGGTGTTGAAGCCGGACCCCAGGGTTCTCTGACATGCCAGGCTGCCCTTCCAACCCAGTCCTCTGGCCATGTTGATGAAACTGCACAGGGACAACAGTGCAGCCTGGAGAAGCTTTCGTCACATGTAGACGCCCACAGGACTATGGAGGGGGTGAGGGGGGCACTTCAGAGTGACTCCAGGAAGCTCGGTGTTCCTTGTGTCCTGCCCAAGTCTAGGCCACAGCTCAATAAATAACTTGCCCTGAGCTGCCCCTGTAGGGCCAAGGCTATAGTGTGCTGGAATGGGCAGCAGCATGGGGCAGTAGAGGTCCTCACCGTGTGCGGATGCAGGAGGCCTCCACAGCATTGATGAGCAGGGAGCGGAAGCCCCCACTCTCCAACACGTGCAGGGCGTGGATGGTGGCCCCGCCGGGAGAGCAGACGTTGTCTTTGAGCTGGCCTGGGTGCTCTTCCGAGTCCAGTAGCATCCTGGCGGCTCCCTGCAGCCAGAGAGGTACTAATGGGGATGGGCCATCCCCCTGCCTCTGCAAGCACAGTCCCCAGCCACTCCAGCACAGTAATAGCCAACTCCCCACCCATCTGCCCCTGTGTACAGGGTCAGAGCTGGCAATGAACCACCCTCACCAGAGGATCAGGAAACACTGACCAGAAGGGCCTGGGCCCCAAGGCGGACTGCCAGGCGCCTTGGAAGTCCCATTTTAACACCGCCATCAGCCAGGGCATCCAGGGCAGTGAATGCCTGCAAGGAGAAGGCACCCTGAGCCACAGTCCTGGCCTCTCTTCCTCTCCCTCTGTGGCCCAGAGCTCAGTGCAAGAGAGCACCAGTTCCCACAGCCATGAAGTTCCCACCCAGCCCTCCAAGGGAAGCAGAAACAGAGGGTACCCCAGAACCCTAGGAACTTTCAACTCCCCCCAGTCACCACCCACTACTACCAGCCCTCACATAGGCAGGGCCACTGCCACTGAGCCCTGTGACAGCATCAATCAGGTCCTCCTCCACCTCTGTGCAGAAGCCCACGCTGCCTAGGAGCTGTTCCAGGAGCCTGCCATCCTCCACTTGGGCATGGGTGCCCGTGGCATATACGGTAACCCCCTCTCGCACCACAACTGGGGTGTTGGTCATGCACCGAATAACCTTGGGCGCTGGTCGAAATGCTGTCAGTTTCTGGAGAAGAAACGGGGTGTGTCACCCTGGCCTTGGCCACCCATCCTCACCTCAGGTAGGCATACGTATGGACGTGCTGCCCTAGTGGAACACTTCCTGCCCACTCACAGATGGAGAGCCCAGGCATGGAGTTCCTGTGTGCACTCCACGTCCCCACCCTCACCCTCACCCCAGCAGGCCCCGTGAACCCAGCCCACAGCACCCACCTTCTCAATGGAGCTGATGGTAACACCAGCTGCACAGGACACCACAATGTGCCTGTCCTCAATGTCAGTGCCAATCTCATCCAGGATGAAGGGGATGATATGCGGCTTCACGGCCAGGAAGAGCACGTCACTGTGCCGCACAGTCTCCTTGTTGTGGGGTGTCAGGTTCACCCCTATCTTCTGCAGAAATGTAAGGCAACTCAGACTGCCCCAGAAGTTGTCCTCCCCTCTGCTTAACCCAGAGGCTGCTGGGCCAGTTACAGGCTGAGCTGAGGGCCCACAGCACAGAGCCTGGAACACCCTCAGCTGCCTTCTCGCCCAGAAATGTAGGAAGCACTCTGTTCTTCATCGAGTCCCCTTTGCAGACAGAAAAGGGACACTGCATGCAAGCCACAACCCCAACCCCCTCCCCCATCTCAGGATGCAGCCTCCAGAGATGCCTGCTCTTCAGGTATGGGTAACAGTCAAGTTGAAAGCTTGCCTACCCTTAGATCTGGAATCCTGACTCAGAGGTGACAAACTGAAGCTGTATTCAGCCCCAGGTGTGTCTTGTCTGGCCTTCTGCTATGGCCCCATCTGCCTGACTCCCAGAGCTCCCTGTGAACACTGCTCCCACCAGCCTTGCATACCACCAGCAATGGAAGCCATAGGCAGGGCCAGGAGGCAGGACCTGGAGACACACCAGCCCAGGCCCAGCCACTGTCAGGGCTGCCCAACACCCAGCCCCAGACACTGACTCTCTAGGAACCCAGCCTTCCTGCCTACCCTCTGCCCAGTACCTACCCTGAGGGCAGAAACTGTGGCCAGGTCCATGTCTGGGGAACTGGCCATTATCTTGTGGGCAGCCAGGATACCTGGGGTGGGCAAGACAAGTTTTCCTCCCTCAAGGCCAATTCCGGCCTCTCTCTCCCACCTTTGGGGGAAAGAAGCTGCAGAGAAGTCCCACCCTCAGGATAAAAGAGGAACCCCAAACATATGGAAGCTTCCAATCCCTCAGGACTCAAGCCAAGTAACTCAGACCCCCACCTTCAGCCCCAGCCCTACCCAGGGTAAGGGGGCCCAACCTCATCCATTTGGTCCCTTCTTGACCCCAGAGTCTACCTGCTGATGTGAAGCCCTTGGCTAGAGCGAAGGCCAGCTGGCCAGCCCCGATGAAGCCCACGCTCATGACGCCTGGAGGCCGGAAGCCCGAAGCCCTCACAGCTGGTTTCGGCTCTGCAGGGCAGGATGGAGAGCTGGAAGTTAGGTGGTCAGCACCAGGGCTGGCCACTAATCAGGCGGCCAGGCGCCCCGCTACCTCCTAACCCAGCCAGCCTAACCGGATGTTGCCCATCCGTCCCGCTCGGTAACTGTCCCAGCTCCCCCCCCCCCCGCCCACAACAACGCAGTCCCCGGCCCGCTGTCGAGGGTCGCGAGCTCTCTGGACGAGCCAGGGAGCCGCCGGGAATGAGAGAGGACCGGGAGAGAACCCAGCGCCAGGAGGCCCTCCACGTCCGAGCCCCCGCCTGCCCGCGCCCCAGCAGCAGAACGCCCGCGGCACCCCCGCCCACCTAAAGCCGCGCAGGCTGTCCCGCCGCAGCGCCGCGCCCGCCACGCGGCACCCGCGCCCCGGCCCCGCCCCCCTCTGCCCCAGCCAATCCTCGGTGCAGCCGCCGCGCGCCGGCCAATCGGGAGCGGCGACCGGAGCCTGGGGTGTTGCATCATTCCGGAGGCCGGCCGGTCGGCCCCGCCCCACTCCGGCCGCCGGGGGTGGGAGGCGCTAGCGCTTCCAGGCAGCGGCCCGGAGACCCCTCCGGGTGGGTGTCTCCTCGGTAGAGCTTCCTCGCAGACCGCCTTTGGAAGCTGGCCACTCTGTGGTCACAGGCCTCTACACACACTCCGAACAGGTGGTGTTCAACTCGTAAATTGGGGAGGACGATCCTGTAGTGCCCCAGCTCCCCAAGTTCCTGGAACTCTTAGGCCCTGGGTTTTAGGGAGAACAGGACTGTAGTCATCCTTCCCGCGCCCCAGGGCATGCCCAGGACCTATTTCCCTGTGTTGGGGCTGCAGGATAGTCTAGGACCATGGCATAGTAGAAGTGATCACCACGACAACCCATCCCCCCACGGAGGGCAGAGGTGTCCTGTATCATTTTTTTTCTGTTGTGTGTCTTAAATGAGGACCAGCTGTGGGCCAGGTGCAGTGGCAACGCCTGTAATCCCAGTGGCTCTGGAGGCTGAGGCAGGAGGGTCACCAGAGTTCAAAGGTTTAAAGCCAGCCTCAGCAACTTAGCGAGGCCCTGTGCAATTTAGTGAGATCCTGTCTCTAAATAAAATATTTGAAAAAGCGCTGGGGATGTGGCTCAGTGGTCAAGCACCTCTGGGTTCCATTCCGGATTATCAAACACCCCCCCCCAAAAAAAAAGGGTGAGGACAAGCTGCTTCAGAAAATAACCTGAGAATGATTAAGATGTTTTTGTCCTGCAGGCCTGGCTGCAAACTCTGGCATCCTGTCCCCCTGGTTTCCTTCTCCTTGACCTTTAACTGTGACCACCAACACCAGGGCCCTGTTTGGGAGGGATGAGTTTGGTCTTTGCACTCCAAGGGAGGGCCTGGGTAATGGTGGGTTTCCACAGTGCAGCTCAGACCCATGACAGGAAGCCAGGTCTGCTTTACACTCCTAGAACAGAGCTCCCTGTGTAACGGGCACTGTTCTCCAAGTGGTAACAACACATCTTACTCTTTCCTAAAAACAAAGCCAAGACCATCCTCTGGTCCAGGGAGTAACCATGGCAGGACCAGCCCTGAGACGAGCCTCCCGAAGCCCTTCTCCCAGGCCCCTCCTCTGCCTTACCTCAGGATCTCTGAAATTCGGGTGGCGTGGGTGCGGGGGCCAGAAAACCCCTGGGCCATTGAGGAGACTGGGGGCTTGGTGACAGGTACTTTGTTTCAAAGCTTTGTCTATCGGAGGAAGGAAAGAAGAAAGCAGGGTCCCTCCTGGATCATGTCCAGCCCTCCCCTGAGAGTCAGGATGGACGTGGCCCACCTGTGACATGACCTCCTGACCCCAGCCTTCTCAGCCCCAAGACCCAGCAGCTGTCTACCTGCCCTTGGGGATCTGCTGTTGAGCCCTAAGCCCTCACCCCCTCCAAGTAGAAGACATTGGTCCAGACCCAGCTTGTTGACTGACTCAAGGGTACCCTCTCCAGCCAGCCAGCCCAGGCCACTGGGCTTACGTGGTACCACAGGACCATCGGGGCCTGCCTCGGGGCTGCTCGGAAGCTGTCAGAAAGGGCTATCCAGAAAGGGCAGCAGCCCCTCTGCCCATGCCCCAAGTCACGGAGACTCCCAGGTGGAGGTGTGGGATGAGTGCCAAGGCCTCTAGGAAGGAGGGGACTGAGCTGACCCTCCTTCTCCCCACTGGCCCATCTGAGCCCTCCTGGACTGTCACCCACCAAGGAGGAGCCCAGTTCCTCAGGAGATGAGGCCCAGCCTTCCCTGCACTCCAGAGCCCAGGGTGCTCCTAGGGCCACGTCTTCCTTCAGCCAGGCCCCAGTGCAGACCCTCCTCCCAGGGCATGCCGGGAGCCCAGGAGGTGTAACTGGGCACAGCCCCTCAGCAAAGAAGGCGTAGCCACAGCTGGGGTGCAAATGAATCTCCTTTTATTTACTGCTCAGGGTCCTGGGAACAGCCATGAGCCGAGGGACCGACAAGCTGCTGCACACGTGCTCCTGCTCTGGTGGCCGGTGGCCTGCCCTGGGCTGGGCTCTTGTGCAGGAGAAGCTGGCTGGAGCGTGGAGGATGTTGGTGCCAGTGGGCCCTGAGGGTCAGGAGCAGCAGGCAGCTAGATGCCTGGTGCCCAGGCTCCATGTTCTAGCGACTGCCCCGGGCCGGGCCCTTACCCCGTGTCAGGACTGCCCACCAGGCCAGCCTCCTGCAGGAGTCTCTACAGAAGCTGCTACGTCACAGCCCATGGTGGGCATTGGGCAGGGCCTCCATCACTGGGAACCCAACACCTTGGCACTCTGCTCCTGGTGGTGCTGCCAGCTCAGCAGGCCCTTCCAGGCCACCAGCACCATCTCCAGCCACTGAGCTCTGGAAGGCAGCCCTGGGTGGCCATAGCACAGTCCTCACTTGGCTTCCAGTGGCTGTGGCCACCGGGAGGCTCCCCAGAGGCCAGTGAAGCAGGGTCCTGATTTCTGGGCTCCTTCTCTGTGAGCTGGTGCAGTTTCCAGCAGAGCTCCCTTCACAGGGTTCCGGGCACTGCCCCTTCTAAAGGAGGAGGAGGTTTCAGTCGACCCCATGGGCCTGACTCTGGTGCTCCTGGGCTTGTGTGTGACCCTTCCCACACCTCTGGAAATCGTCCGCTTTCTAACATGTTACCCAGTGTGAGTGCCATGTCCAGACACTGAAGGACATGCTGGTCCACCTCTGAAGTCCATTTAGCCTGCGCGTCCTTATCTATAAAATGGGTCACAGCAGCACCTGCTCCAAGGTTTCCCACATTACAGTGGTCAGTATTGGACCCAGGGAGGACTGGGAAATGGAGAGAGAGAGAGAGAAACACAGAGACAGAGAGAGATTAGAAACAGACGGAGACGGGAAGAGATGGGAAGAGAGCTGCCCTGTCTTCCTGCTCAGGGCCTCTGCCCCCACCCTTCCTCGGACCCCATCCAGCCCAACCTCAGAGTGGAGCCAGAAGTCCAGGCGTCCTCTGCCCGTTGCGTGCGTCTACTCCAAGCCCTCGGACTCCCTCCTGCTCGCCCTCACGTCTGTTCACCCGGGTCACCCACGCATGCCTGTCACCCCCAGCCAGAGCGGGGAGGTGGGCCAGTGGCCACTTGCCAGGCTACAGGGTGGGCACGAAGCGGATCCTCTGGGAGTAGGCAAGGTCGATGACGTAGAGGAGCAGATTGACGTAGGTGAAGATGGCTACCACCAGCTGGCTGTCCCAGGGGCAGCTGCCGCGGGGGCAATCGGGGGGCTTCCTGGGCTCCCCGTACTTGGGATCAAAACAGAAGACCGGCCAGATCACAGCGGCGCTGAGGTACAGGAGCACAGCCAGGAAGGTGTACACCACCACCAGGCGGTCGAAGGGGCAGCCCAGGCCCCCCGTGTGGCCCATCACACTCAGAGCCACCACGGCCACTGTGGCCAGGAAGCACAAGCTATAGACAGCCACACACCACTGGGTGGCCATGTAGCGCCCATAGCGGCTGTCATGGACCAGTGCCCCAAAGATGATGCAGGCCACAAAGGCCTGGACGATCTTGAGAAGCCCTGACACTGTGGCCATGTAGCTGGCCACCTGGCCAGGCCGGGCCCGTGTTAGGGCCACCTCCGCTGCGTAGGCCAGAAAGAGGAGCCCAGCAAAGACGCTGGCCGCCAGGCGGAAGTCCCTAGCTGCGCAGCCAGCAGGCTCAGGTGGACACTCCAGCCGGGTGAAGTACAGTGGGTAGACGACGGCAGCCGTGGCACACAGCAGCGTGGCCAGCATGGCGAAGGCCGCTGTGAAGTTGCCCCAGGAGAGGCGGAGACAACCGTGGAGCTGTGTGAACTCACAGGCCACCACCAGGAGTGACACTGCGAAGCAGAAGCCCCAGGCAGCCACGCAGAAGGTGCCCTGGACGCCCGCAAAGCCACCCCGGTGGGCAACCAGGCTGAAGGTGGTGCAGCCAAAGGCCAGCTGCAGTACCCGGGCTGTGCCCACTGGGGATGTCACAGCACCCAGGTGCAGGTATGCACCCCCGGGGGGCTCCACGGTGCTCCCCATCTGGCCAGCCACCTCTTGGCTTCACGCAGTGCCCCACAGCCCTGGGGTTCCTGATGGCCTGGGGGCCCTCTGTCCTCTGCAGTAGTGACAGGTGCCGGCAGCCTGCAGCAGCGGTGACGATGGTGACATTGCAGCAGGGCAGCCTCTCTGCTGCCTGAGTGGTGAGCGCCCCCCTCCCTGCAGCTATAAATAGACAACCTCCATCAGAGCCCCGGAATAGCAGCCTGTGTGCCTGTCCACGTCCAGGAGGAGCATCTGACCCCTTCGTCCCACGCAGATTCTCTGCTGGGACGTTAACCCCTGGACTGCCTGAGCACCTGCACCCTTCAGTCCGGTCAGTGACAGGGATGGGTGGGGAGAATGCAGAGAGCACGGGCTCCCCCTCCACCCAGCCCCAGCAGCCTCCACAGCCAGCTCTGGGGGAGGGGCACAGGAGGTGGGAGGACCTGGGGGGCTCCCTTCTTGTCACTCACCCCACCCCTCCCAGACAGTGCCTCTAGAATTCTGCTGGGTTTCAGAACCCTGTTGTCCTTGTCCCTGGAGCTCTGGGGAAGGGGAGTGAAGTGTGGAGACCCCAGGCCACTTGTCAAGAGTCCATCCTCATTCTGGCCATGATCTCCAGCCTGGCCCTGGTGGTGCTGGGCTGGGGAGGTGGGAGGTTGGGTTTTTAGTTTTTATCTGGAGGTGGCCTCCGATAGCCTCTGTCCTTCTTAGGCATGGAAACACCTAGAAAATAGATCTGCACCGTTGCTTTGGTTTTTTGTCTTTGGTGCTGGGGATTGAAACTTCGGGGGCTTTTACCCCTGAGCTACATTCCTAGTGCTATTTATTCAGTCAGTTTTTACTAAGGACTGACCCCAGTGTTCAGCCGCAGAGCCACGACCCCAGCCATTTGTTCTATTTTGTTTTATTTCATTTCATTTTGATGCAGGACATTGCTGAGTAGCCCAGGCTGACTGGGAATTGTGGTCCTCCTCCCTCGGCCTCCAGAGTCGCTGGGATTACAGGAGCACTGCTTGTTTTATGTTATTTATTGTTTATTTATTTATTTTGAGACCGGATCTCGCTGTGTTGCCCTCAAACTTCTGGGCTCAAGTGTTCCTCCTGCCTCAGCCTCTGGAGCAGCTGAGATTACCAGTGGGCACCATTGTACCTGGCTAACTTCCCCTACACCCACAAGTACTGAGGATTGAACTCAGGGGCACTTTGCCACTGAGCTACATCCCCAGCCCTTTTATGTGTTTTATTTAGACACTGGATCTTGCTGAGTTGCTAAATGCCTTACTAAGTTGTTGAAGCCGGCTTTGAACTCATGATCCTCCTGCCTCAGCCTCCGAATCGCTAAGATTACAGGTGTGTACTACCACACCTTTTTTTTTTTTTTAGTTGTCAATTGATCTTCCATTTTTATATTTATATGTGATGCTGAGGATCGAATCCAGGCAGGGCCTCATACACACCAGGCAAGTGCTATACCACTGATCCACAACTCCAGCCCTCCATTTTTTTTTAATTTTAGTTATTTTGTATGTATTTGTTGATGGACCTTTATTTTATGTATTTATATGCGGTGCTGAACCCAGGGCCTCACACATGCTCGGCAAGTGCTCCACCACTGAGCCCCAGCCCAGCCCACGCCCTCCATTTTTTTAAAAATATGTATTTTTCAGTAGTAGATGGACACAATACCTTTATTTTATTTATTTACTTTTATGTGGTGCTGAGGATCGCATGTGCTCGGCGAGCACTCTACAGCTGAGCCACAGCCTCAGCCCCATGCCCTCCATTTTTAAATTAAGTTTTATGTGTTTGTTTTTGGTGCTGTGGATTGACTTCAGCACCTTGTACATGCTAGGATCACGCACCCTCTCACTGAACTGTAAGTCCAACTCCATGCTGAAATTTTAATGCAATATGAAATGTTTCTGAAATAGTAAGCAAATTCTGATTGTAAAGCTAGTAGATGCTCAGACCCAGTCAGTAAAGAAAAGAGAAAGAAGGAAGCATCACCTAAAATTCCACTGGATCAAACCCCTGTTAAAATGTCATGGTGTCGGCCCTGGGGAGGTGGCTCAGTGAAGAGCACACACACACACACAAAGAATGTCCAGGGCTGGGTTGTGGCTCAGTGGTAGAGCACTTGACTAGCATGTGTGAGGCACTGGATTTGATCCAAGGCACCACATAAAAATAAACAAATGATATAAAGGTATTGTGTCCATCTACAACTAAAAAAAAATACTAAAAAAAGGACCAGGGATATAGCTCAGTTGGTGGAGTGCTTGCTTCACATGCACAAGGCCCTGGGTTCAATTCCCAGCAACACACACATGCACACGCACACGCACACGCACACACACCACACACACACTAGAATGTCTGGTGTATCTTCATAGATGTTCCCTCAACTTGTAGTCAGAAAAACTTCAGATCTGGGGAAGAGTTGCAAGAGTGTGACCAACACAGTGCCTCCTTCCCCCAGAGTCAAGGATTTTCTTGGTGTGTGCGCACGCCCAGGAACTGGTCATGGTGTGCCCTGTCTGCACCTCCATTAGTTAGTTAATCAATCAGCTCTAGTTCTAGATGTGACAGTGTGGCCCTAGACACTTCCATAGTGGCTCCTCAGAGCAAGGCCATTTTCCTAGAGAAGCATGACATAGCCATGATGTCCAGATACACGTCCCCACCTGTCCTTGGAATACAGATCTGACCGGGGGATGCCCCGGGGTGGCCATCCCGGCCTTCACCACTCTTTACTCTGGAGCCGTCCTTCTTTGGGTGTCGTCGCACTGACCTTTTCAGGGCTGTCACAGACTGGCCTTCAGAACGAGTGCTGTCTGCCTGTTTCCTCCTGGTTGGGCTCCAAGCTGAATGCTTGTGGCAGAAAAACCCGGCAGGGGACATCTCATGTGACAGTTCACCCAGAGCCTGTGAAGGTCAGCCGTCTGGTTGGGGCCCCCACTTAGGTGTCCGCTTGATCCCTTTTATGCGGCCTTCCCCGGGGGTCTTGGTGTCTGTTGATGCTTCTCAAGGGCTCCTCCGCTCCAGGGTGTCCCCCGGGACCCTTCCACAGGAGTTCCTGCAATACGAAGAAACACCTCCTGGGATGACAGGTGCGTGCTGTAGCGTCTGGCACCAGCCACTGTGTGTGCAGGGACCACAGAGCTGATCCCCACAGCCCATCTCTTCATCTCAGTTTTGCCAAAGAAGCAGCAAGTGTCCGACCTCAGATCTCTTCACCGCTGAGAGGCTGGCACCACATTGGTCCGGTGGTTACTGATGATCCCAACCTTCTTATTTATTTATTTACTTTTTTGGTTCTGGGGATTGAAACCAGGGGTGCTCGACCACTGAGCCACAGCCACAGCCCTTTTAAAAATATTTTTTTTGGACACAGGGTCTTGCTGAGTTGTTTAAGGCCTCGCTAAGTTGCTGAAGCCGGCTTTGTTATTTTTTTTTTTAAAGAGAAAGAGACACAGAGAATTTTTTTAATATTTATTAATTTTTTTTAGTTTTCGGCAGACACAACATCTTTGTTTGTATGTGGTGCTGAGGATCGAACCCGGGCCGCACGCATGCCAGGTGAGCGCGCTACTGCTTGAGCCACATCCCCAGCCCCTGAAGCTGGCTTTGGACTCAAGATCCTCCTGCCTCAGCCTCTTAAGCTGCCAGGCCATCTCAACCTTCCTGGTGTCACCACCCCTTAGGTCCAACCCCAGAGCCAATCCCTCTGCTCCTACCCTTGGCCTCTACTCTGTCCGCCCACATCTGCCACCCATGAGCAGCTGGCTGTGGCACCTGAAGCCCTGGGCACTTCAGGGAAACCTAGCTTCAGCACTGCCAGGGCCTATGGTGTCCCCAGGGGCATCAGGCTGGCCTGCACAAATGGGCAACAGAGGTCTCAACCAAGGAAAGACCATCCTGGGAGCCCTGCTGGGCACCTCAGAGTGACCAGCGGACTCTGAGTTCTGAGTGAAAGTGACCCTGGGAGCCACCATAGCAGTCCCAGAGTCAGCAGCTGTGACTGCCTGCAGCCCCAGAGCCGTGGGCGGGCTCCCTGCCAGCCCCCTCCAGGCCCACCTCAGCCTGCAGGGCCCCGGCCAGGAGAAGGCTGTGTCCTCCAGGGGCTGCACTGGGCTAGGGAGGAAGAGGGGATGGGGAGTCCTGGGCCTGTCAGATGCCAGAAGGCCCCATGGGCTGGAGTCTGGGGAGGGCGGTGCCACCCGAAGAGGTCTCCTTATCACCCTTCTGCACACGCGGATGCTGAGGCTGTTTAGCCCTGGCTTCCAGCCACCACCCCACCCTCTGTCCCACAGCGGCTCTCCCCAAGACCTTGGGAAGCACCTGGGTTGGTGGGCCAGCCAGCCTCGGTGTCTACCTCAGGGTGTGGCTTTTCCTGACCCACCCTGCCAAGGTGATGGCTATGCACAAGTGACCCCTAGGCTGGGTGAGGCTGGGCTCCCTCCTGCCACCATGTTCCCCCACCCCTTCCTGCCTGTGGGTGGGGGTCAAGCCTCCATGTTTTCACATAAAGATGAGAAATGAAGTGTCCAGAGGAGCAGAGGACAGGGTGTAGGCACAGCCACCGCCCCAGCCCTGGTTGCTGTCTCCCCTTCTTATTATCAGCTCCTTCTCAGAAGACAGGCCTTCAGGGGCTGTGTGAGAAGAGATGGGAAACAGAATCTACCTCCTCTTCTAGCCACTGGGCTCCCAGCCACCTTCCCAAGGCTGACCCCTGAGACCCTCATGCAGCACCTAGCTTGGTGGGAGTCTAAGGCAGAAGGATGGCTTTGGCCCTGGAGTTGAGGCCAGCAGGCTCATATAGGGAGATCCCTGTCTGAACAAAAGTGCTATGTGCTCTGCTGCCAGGACTGTGCCCACCACAGTGGGGCTTCTGTCTCTAGTGTGGAAGCCCCTGGTCCTCACCCCTTGATCCTGTTACCCACCGACTTGCTCAGCACCCTGGGCTGGGAAGCAGACTGGGCAGCTGACCCAAGGCTGGCCCGGAAAACCCAGAGCAGCTCCACACACGGGCTGTGCCTCAAATCCCAGACACCAGGCCCCAGCAGTCAGCCAGCCACGATCTGCCTGGACTCACAGCAGCAGCGGCTCCGAGCCTGCATCGCCTGCTCCTCAGGGGTGGAAGCGAAGGGAAAAGTTTCCGCAGCAAGGGAGCTGCAGGCCACCCAGAGGCTCAGCAGTGTGTGGGGTGCCCTGACCTCAGTGCCACAGTGCGGGCTGACAGGCGCCCTAGGGTCACAGTGCAGACGAGAGAGGACAGGCCTGAGGGGGTCGTGGGAGGAGCCCGCACAGGCACTGTGTGGGTGGCACCGTTCACTGTTCCAACAGGAGGCCCTGTGGGTAGGTAGGCCTCAGAGACAGGGAGGGGCTGGGCGAGCCCCCAAAATGTCCCCTGCAGCGACTTCTAAGAGGGAATACGCTGTCGGGAGCTGCCACACAGGAACAAGCGCCCCTTGGCCCCGAGAGATGGGAATGTGGATGTGGCGAGCCAGCCGTGGGCTGAGTGCGTGGACTCTGGGCACTGGGCACACAGGGTGGGCCGAACCCATGTGGCCCCTCTGTTTGGGCAGGCCTCGCTCTGCCATGACCCCCGCACAGCTCCTGAGATGGGCACGGCCTTCCTAGATGTCAGTCAACCTGCTGACAGCAGACGTCAGGAAGCTAGACTCAGCCCCCGCAACCTGACCCCTTGCCTCATTGAATGGCCTCTCCCCAATAAAAGGGTTCAGCACGTTCTCTCTCTCTCTCTCTCTCTCTCTCTCTCTCTCTCTCTCTGTCTTTCCAGGGACCCTAGGGTCAGAGGAGCTGTCACAGGACCCAAAGAAAAAGGTCTCTCTGTCTCTGTGTGGTTATGTGGTGCAGCCCAGTTCACCTGGAGTGACCCTGAGTGTTTAGTTGTGAAATGAGACAGTTCTCGGCGCCTCTGCTTGTTCTTTGGACTTTATAATTTTTTTTTCCAAAATAAATCAGATACTTTCTAAACTACTATAAAGAAGACTAGTTTTAAAAATTGTCAACTATAAAAAATTGTCATGCTTTAAAACTTAAAAGCTAATGCATATTCTTGTATGAATAAAAAAAAAAACTTGCCTTTACAAAATTTGTGCTTTAAAAATCGTTTTTTGTACTTGTAGATGGACAGAATGACTTTGTTTTGTTTATTTTTATGCAATGCTGAGGATCAAACCCAGTACCTCACACACGCCAGGCAAGCGCTCTGCCACTGAACTATAACCCCAGACCCAAAATTTTCTGTTACAAAAATTTAAGTTTCTTTCTTTCTTCTCATTCTCCTTCTATTTTTCCTTTGTGCCAGGAATTCAACATTCAACCCAGGGCCGCTTTACCACTGAGCCACATCCCCAGTCCATTTTTTAAATTTTTGAATCAGGGTGTTGCTAAGTTGCTAGGCTGGACTGGAACTTGTGATCCTCCTGCCTCAGCCTCCTGAGTGGCTGGGAATACAGGCATGTGCCACTATACTCAGAGTTTCTTTTTTTAGAACTATTTTATTTTGTGGTCCTGAGGATTGAACCCAAATGCTCTAATACTGAGGCACATCCCCAGCTGTTTTGATTTTATTTATTTTAATATTTATTTTTTAGGTGTAGATGGACACAACACAAGGCCTGTATTTTTCTGTGGTGCTAAGGATCAAACCCGGGTCCTGCCCGCACTCTATGCTGAGCCACAATCCCAGCCCTTTTTTTTTAAATTTTATTTTGAGACAGACTCTTGCTAAGTTGCCCAGGGTGGCCTTGAACTTGTGAACTTCCTGCCTTGGCCTCCCAAGTCTCTGGGATCATACCACCCAGCAATATATTATTCTTTTCTCTCATTCTAATTAACATTTTCACTAAGTGAATCTTTCCCTGTGATTGCACAGTGCCCTACCTTGCTCTAGGCATTGAGAAACAGACGTGGAGAAAGGAGCCAAAAGTCCTCATAACTTGGGCCACAAAAGAGGCAATCGTGGACTGCAATGTGTTGCATAGAGACTCCTGATGAGATGAGAACGTGGGGCCACTGTGAGGAGGTGACCACAGGAGCTCAGTGAGAAGGCCGGCCCAGGTAAGTGTTAGGCAGAGTGATCAGCAGGTGCCAGGGTGTGGCAGACAGAAAGGCCTGGTGTGGGGGGGACCAAAAGGGACCGAAAGGTCTGGGTGGCCTCGGTTCAGGGAAGCAGGGATAATATAAGAGGAGAGGGAAAGCTGGGTGTGGTAGCACAAGCCTGTAATCCTAGCAACTTGGGAGGCTGAGGCAGGAGGAGGATCACAAGTTGGAGGTCACCCTGGGCAATTTAGAAGGATTCTATCTCAAAAAATCACACAAGGGCTGGAATGGGCTGGGGTTGTAACTTAGTGGCAGAGCACTTGCCTGGCACATGTGAGACACTGGGTTTTATTCTCAGCACCACACAAAAATAAAAAATAAAATAAAATAAAATAAAGGCATGCTGTCCATCTACAATTTTTTTTTTTTTTAAAGGTCGGGGGCGGTAACTCACTGGTAAAGTGCCCAGGTTTGGTCCCCAGGGAAAGAAAGAAGAAAGGAAGAAACAAAAGCAGAAACCCAGCTCTGTCCTTCAAGAGCTTTACTTTAAAAAACAAAAGTTCATTTTTCAGTGGCAGTTGAACACACACCTTTATTTTTACTTATTTATTTTTATGTGGTGCTGAGGATGGAACCCGGAGCCTTGCACGTGCTAGGTGGCGCTCTACCACTGAGCCACAACCCCACCCCAAGAGCTTTACTTTTCTATTCTTTTTTTTTTTTTTTCCTGTGCTGGTGGCCAAACCCCGGCCCTTGCTCACGCCCGGCGAGTCCTTGACCACTGGCACCCCAGCCCTGTTGGCTCTTTGGGTTCAGTGTGGGGCTGAAATGTGTCACGGATGTCGACGTGGAGCTCAGATCCCACTGTCAGGCTCCTGAACAGTGAAGGTGCGACTCTGGCCATTCCTGGTGGAGAGGAGAGGCCCAGGTGTGGGTGCCTGTCCTGAGCGTTGCTGCTCCTACAGAAAGTGTGAGACCCCAGCATGTCTAGAAAGGCTGAGCGGTGAGTGCAGAGGGGCCCTGTGCCACGGGTGGCTTCAGTGAACAGGGTGGGTTTCGAGGGGTGGCTCTTGGCAGCGCCCTCGGTCCTTGCAGGCTGAGGTTCCTTGTGTCTCTGGTCCTGGCAGGAAAGTCCAGCACAGACTCACCACCAGTCCAAGGTGAGCCTGACGTATTCCTTGTTCACCACAGTCGTGCAGAGAAAGGGTTTAGTCATCTGGGAAAATCCCTCTGGGCCTGACCCACAGTGTCGTGTTCAATGTGTCTGCTGTGCCCAGACACACAGAGCTGTCTCTGATGCCGTTGGGTCCCCGCAGCAGGAACAACGCACCCTCTAATTGTGCCGAAGCTGCTGCCTACCTCCCTCTCTGCACAGACAGGCAGCACCTCCCATGACCCAACCCAGCTCTGACAGCAGCATGGCAGGCCCCACCTTCTGAACGTCTCCCCAGCCAAGGTGGCACCCCAGCCCCACGGGTCGCCCCAGCCTCCTCTACTGCCCAGCCTCCTTCATGGAGAGAGCGGTCCAAAGCCCACCCAGGAGGCCTGAGGACAAGGCTGCTCTCCCAGGCTCACAGCTACCCCTGGGTGTGTGTTCTCCCATCCCCAGCCTAGGGTCTCTGCAAACCTACTGTGCTGTCTCCTTTGGCTGCTGGGACTCCATGGATTTCTGCAGGAAGCCATGTAGGGTGGCCCACGGAGGAGACCTGAGGAAGTGGACTTTGGTGACGAAAGGCCCACATGGGTCAGGGCAAGGCCTCAGTGTGCTTTGGCCGGACTTAGCAGGGCTACATCTGCCAGGGCAACACTAGCAGCTGTGGTCCTACTCAGTGCTTCTCAGAGTCAGGGTTGCCTTGAGTTGTTGGCATGTTAGACCCCTAAGAAAGTCAGGGTCCACATGGCTGTCCCCACTTTTGGAATGGAGCTGTAGGTTCCTGATGTGTGTGGTTGGGAGCCAGATACAGAGCTCAGGTTGAGCTGTCTCAGGGCCTCTCTAGAGCTTAGGATAGAACCCGCCCGGCAGGAAGTAGGAGCACTGTCACCTGGATTCACATAGATGGCTTTGCTCAGGAATTCAGCCCATGAGGCCCAAGGTCAGTGTTGCTACCACCAACTGTGGCACCATCAAAACCCCTCCCTAGGGCTGGGTCGTGGCTCCGTGGCTTAACGCGCTGGGTTCCATCCTTAGCACCACATAAAACCCAACAAACAAACAAACAAAAAAACTCTCCTCCCTAGGCAAGTGCAGTGGCCCACACCTGTAATCCCAGCAGCTCGGGAGGCTGAGGCAGGAGGATCATGCATTCAAAGCCAGCCTCAGCAACTTAGGCCCTATCTATAAATAAAACAAAAACAGGCTGGAGTGTAGCTTGGTGTTCAAGTCCAAGTTCAGTCCCCAGGGCCAAAACAGAAATAAAAAAATCTCTCTTCTCTGCCTATGTCCCAACAATCCTGCTTCTGTGGTTAACGTAAGTGACTGCTTGCCCCCACACTAAGCAATGTAGACACAAAGCTGTCCACACATGTCCTTTGCACCCAGTGAGTGTGTGAGACACAAAGCCTGTTGTAGGACCAGGAACATCTCCCATCTGAAGCTGTCCTTGTGTCCAAGATAGTGAGGGGTGGAAACAGCCGGAACAGAAAATGCACGTATTTGCTCTTGGAAGTGAAGCAAGGTGGGGAGGGGGCGACTTCACCCTCACAGTTTTGTACCTTTCAAATTTTTAGCTATATGACTGAGTGACATAGTAATAAATAAATAAAAATGCAGAAACTTCTCAGAAAATGTTAGCTGGGTAGGGAATGGTACTTCTGCAGTGGTATGTTTTCAAACTAGACAAAGCTGGCCTTGCACAACACTGAAGGTGCTGATGCCATCGTCACTGTGAAAAAGCTCATGCTACTGATTTATTTTTGTACTGGGGATTGAACTCAGGAACACTGTATCACTGAGCCGCACCCCCCGCCCTAGTCCTTTTGAGACAGGGTTTTTTAAGTTGCCTAAGCGGGCCTCAAACTTGGGATCCTCTTGCCTCAGCCTCCCAAGTCACTGGATTACAGGCATGTGCCCCCGTGCCTGGCTGATGTTATTTTCTTACTGTGTGAGGAGCCACTCTGAATGACCCACATCTTCCAGTCCTGGAGCAAGAAGCTCTGTCCAGGCACTACATTTGTGGTGACTTGGGCGTTGTCTGAGCTCCGGTAAAGGCACGTCTTCAGGTGTAGGTATCATCCTCAGGGTCGAGTTACACTCATCTGACCCTGGTAACCCTGCCCCTTCTGACCTTTTTTGGATGAAACTTTCTAAGAACTAGAGTCCCCCCAATAAACACTCACTTCCGAACGTGCTCGCTCTCTCTCGCCAGCCTCTCTGGACTTTCTCTTGCTCTCCCTCTTGGGGGGCCTGAGGCCGAGAGTGGAGAAGCCGCCCTGAAGCTTGTGTAAAGTAAAGTGTGTCTGTGTTTTGTTTAGTGTCCCTGCAGATTCACAGAGTGACCTGAAGGTCAGCTGCCCGCGTGGGCCAGGGGTGGCATTACTGGACTTTATTCCAATTAAAAAAAAAATATGGAAAACCTGTGAGCCATCGTTGTCAATGTCAGAGAGTCGGGATTTGCTGAATGAACAGAGACTCCTCAGGGGTGGAACAAGACTGAGGTGGAGTGGGGGCCACTGAGCACACAAGAAGGGGTCAGTGGTTGTGACCCCCAAGCCCTTCCCAGCCCCTTGTGCCCTTAAGGTGCGAGTTGAGTAGAGCCACCCTTCAAATAACCAGGTCGAAGCGTGAGCTTCTTTCATTTTCTTTTTTTTTTTTTTCAATATTTAAAAAAATATGTTACAAAACAATATCATTCATCATATATTTCTTGCTTATTTTCCTTCTTAAAAATATTAAAGTAATAAAAAAGTCACTTTATAAAATAATACAAAAGGACATGATCAGCTGGGGTGGCTGGACGCCGTCTGGGCTGCTGGGTGAGGGATCCAGTGCTTCGCTTCTGCTCCCCTCCCCACCACAGGCTCGGGGCTGGGGGCTGGGGCTGGGGCTGGGGCTGGGGCTGGGAGGAGGCCAGTGGGTATGGGAAAGGTCTCCAGGCTGCCCTCTGGATGGGCTTCCTGAGGGCCATGGGAGAGGAGCTGGGTGCAGGGCATCCACACCCAAGTGGGTGTGGCTGAGTCCTGGCTGGTCCTGGGAGAGGCGGAGGGCCTGCCAGTCACCAAGAGGTGGCCCTGGGCAGGGCTGGCCTGGCCCCTGGGTGCTGGCCCCTTCTCCAGGAGGCTCCCCTAGCTTCCACTGCTCAGCATCCCCAGCAGCTTGCTGGGCTCCAGTCCCTGCTGCTGGGCCACGGTCTGCACATCGAAGCCCATATGCATGAGGAACTGGGCCACGTTCATCTCCTGCCCCGTGAACTGGTCCCGGATGGTGGGACATGAGGGGTTGCAGTGAGGCCAAGGGCAGCTGTCCACGAGGTGGACGGGGCAGCCTTTCAGGGAGGCTTTGCTGGCCTTGTGGCTGTCATGGAGGCTTCTGTCCCAGCAGTGCAGTGCCCGAGGCAGTGAGGTCCCCTTCACCTGGACATCTGTCCAGTGACTGCAGACAGAAATCCGGGTGGGAGTCATGGAGGAGGGGCATTGCCACCACTGTGGAGGGGCCTGTGTAATCCTGGCCTCACAGCCAGCCACACAATGAATGTCTCTGACAACCCCAAAAGGCCCTTTAGTAAGTAGAGGCAGGGGTGGGGGGCTTGAGGGGGGACAAGTGCAGGCCAGGTGTTTGCAGGACAAGGGAGCCTGTGGTGTTTGAAATTAGTACTGCAGACCAAGGGGCCCCGGGGCCCAGGGACACTGACCTGCGGATGATGATCTCGTGAGAGAGGCAGGCAGGAGCAAAGCTGGCCCTGGGGGAGGAGACAGCAGCCTGAGCCCTGTGGCCCCCAGCCCCACCACCCTGTGCCGCAAGCCCCCGTGCTCCACCCTGTTTCCCTGCACCCCATCTTCTGGCTGGGGACCAGTCCTCCTGTCTGTGGCCAGGCAGCTGTTCCTCTGCCCAGGTCTTGTCCCCTCCTGACAGCATGCCCTGCTAACCCTGACCTCTGCCGACAAATCTTGCTCAGAGTCTACCTCCCCCTCTGGGGCCTGCCAGGCAGCAGCAGGCTGTCCCTGACAGATGACTCTCCTGCCACTTTAGACCTGTTTTTGAATTGGGTGGCTTACTGAGGACTGGGGGGGCTGCCGAGCGCGAGCGGGTCCCCAGCACACTCACGGCACGTCCTTGAGTGTGCTGCGCAGCTCGCGGCCCAGGTTCTGGATGTACAGCCACTGCCCCTCCTGCACTGGCTGCCCCGTGAGGTGCACGTTGTCCACGGTCAGCTGGGCCTCGTCAAACAGCCACTGCACCACGAACACTGGGCCTGGGAGGGCACCTGGCTCAGAGGGCTGGCCTTGTGCTGAGGTCCTGGCCAGTTCTCTGACAGGCTCAGAGGCCAGCTGGCCGGCCAGGTTCTCCCTACCAGTGTGTCCTCCCTTTTCCTTTTTTACAGTTCTGGGGACAGAACCCAGAGCCTCTACTACTGAATGACACCACACTTTTCCTTCTTTAAAGTCTGCCCTTGCTGCTGGGCATAGTGGTGCCCACCTGTGATCCCAGGGACTCAGGAGACTGATGCTGAAGGATTGACCAGCCTCAGCAATTTAGAAAGGTGCTAAGTAGCTTAGCAAGACCCTGTCTCCAAAATAAATAAAAAGGGCTAGGAAAGTAACTCAGTGGTAAAGCATCCCTGGGTGTTTGATCCCTGATGGAAGGAAGGAAGGAAGGAAGGAAGAAATTGCTCTTGGCCTGAGTCTCAGGGACTCTAATTTGACCAAAGTTTGGTGAGTAAGTCTTTTGCATGGGACCCCACTAGTCCTCAGAGTGTGGGGCCTACCTGAGGCCATGCAACTCAGGGCACAGCCGAGGGATTCAGTTCTAAAGCTTATCCCCAAGCAGTGGTGTAGACAGGGTCACCAACCATCCTGGTTTGCCTGGGTCTGGGGATTTCAGTGCTAAAACCAGGAGAGCTGCAGACAAACAGGAGTGACTGATCGCCTGGCATGGATTTGACCTGCATGGGCCAGGACAGGGGTCTCTCCACCCAGCAGCTCAGAGGCTGGACCAGGCTGGGTTTTACTTCCCATTGCTTCCCCGTAACCCTTTCAGGCCAGCCACTCACAGCGCAGAGTTGGGTAAACTTTGTAGCCAAAGAAGCAGTTCCACTCTTCCCCCTCCTTGAACTGGCGCCGACAGCGCTCCGGAACCATGCCGTTCCAGTACCTGGAGCCACAGCTGTAGGTCAGGCTGCTGTGGGTCCTCTCTCCCCAGGAGCTCCTCCCTCAGAGATGCCACCCTGTCCCAAGCCCTTTGCATGGACAGGTTCCCAAGCATGGGGCCGGGCCCCTCCCTCCCAGGTCACCTGATCCCACGACGGATGGCCTCTGTGGGGGCGCAGGTGATGGTGTCAATGCAGTCCGTGCGGCGGTACTGCTTGTTGTCCAGGAACCAGCCTGAGTCAGCCAGGCCTCGCACTTGGATGGCCGGGTAACCCAGGTCCTCCAGCTGCTCGGCCACACGGTCCACGTTCAACAGCACCCCAGTGCCCCCAGCACTGCAGGGAAGGCCAGACATGAGGCCAGCTGGCTGGGGAGTGGCACCCAACACCCAGACCAGGGCCTGCTCAGCCCCGACCTGGGCCCTGAGGAAGGACGGGGCTCTTGCTGCCTCCCAAGGATGCATCTGGACAGTGGATGCATTGCCTGCTCACATGTAAAACCCGTGGGCCTCTTGAGGGCCCAAGGCAGGGGACTGATAGAGCCCCAGGCTGGCAGCAGAGGCCTCTACTCCTGCTCAGCACCGAGCTCTTCCCTCGTCCTTCCCTCCCTCACCTTCTCTGCCTCAATTTCTTTGTCTGGAAATAAAGATAAACTACGTTGCCTCTGGCCCTTTCACTCACTCCACATACACACGGTGCTACCGGACAGGATTGAGACTGGACAGCAGCAGGGAGCCCTTGTACCTGTGAGCCCTAGCGAAGAGGCAGCTGTCTACAGCAGACCCCTGACCAACTGCCTGGGTCTGCAGCCTGAGCTCCTTGGAGGCTTAACCTCCAGGACACCCCTGGTGGTCCATGTTCTGGTTGCAGCCTCAACCCCATCACTCCCCATCAAGGCCTCGCAAGGCTGGAGCTAGCAGGGACTGGACCTTGCCCCCCACCCCAGCTCTGCCTGGGCCTCCTCCTCTCCGTCCCACCCACACTCCCATCCCAGCTTGCCCCAGGGGCTACCGCCGCCTCCCCACCCAGCCCTGTCCTGCCCACCTGCTCCCGGCCAGCAGCAGCACCTTGGCCCCGCTCAGCCCTTGGCCCAGGAGCTCACGCACCACCTCCTGGATGATGAGGGCGCCCATGAAGGCATACTCGTCTGCGTGCAGGAGGGGTGGCTTCAGGCAGGGCCTGGGCAGAAAGAAAGACCTCCACCCAGGCCAGCATGAGGAAGGTCCTGGGGTGTCCCTGGGGTGGGGGTAGACTGGAGGGAGGTGGGTCAGGTGCAAGAGGACCTTCTGGGGGCCCCTCCCCAGGGAACACTCAGGAGTGAGGACACCTCAGGGGCCAGGCCAGCCACAGATAAGCTGGCACCTGAGGACAGGTGTCAAGGAGTTTGGGAAGGCTGAAAGTCTGCCCTTCCCCAGAAGCCCACCATCCTGCCTGGTCACAAGGAAGGGGCTTGGAAACCAGAGACTCACTCTTCTCAGACTTGGAAGACGCCCCACTCCAAACGTCACTGGAGCAGTAGGGGATGAAGCTGAAACAGGAACCTGTGAGTCTGCTCTGCTGCCAAGTCCCCAGGAAAGACCACCAGGACAGGACCCCTCCCCAGCAGTACCCCCCAAGGACCACACCTACCAGGAAGAACCCTTCAGGACAGGACCCTCCAGGGAAGACCCCCCCCAAGACACCCCTGTGCTCTTACACCATGTTGGCATTCCACCAGTGGGGATTCTCCTCCGGCTGAGAAGACAGGATCCCGGTTCCTGGAGACAGACAGGCAGTGGAGCTTTCCTTCTTGTGGGAGGGGCTGTGCAAAGATGGAGACTGCAGGAGGGTGTGGGGGACAGGGGCTCCTGCTTGGCCCTGGCAAGGGAGGCAGGTGATACTTCTGGCCTGAGCCAAGGGTGCCAGGGAAGTGGGGGATGGGCGGGCTTAGTTACTGCGGGAGGTCACAGAGGTCACGATGCCCAGCCAGGCTGTGACACTGGATGCAACCCTTGGCCTTCCCACTCTACACCAGGTGCTTCAACCCTGGTCGGGGGTGGTGATGGGTGACCACCATGAGCACTGGAAAGTTACTTGTAGCATGGTAACCAAGGTAAGACAGAGTGCTTGCTGGCCTCCGGGAGCTCAGAGTGCTGCTAGGGGCATGTCCCAGGTGAAGAGATCCTTTTCTGCAGGACCTCATTTTGAGAGCTTACTGCCCTGAGGCTATTCCCCATCTCAAGGCTCCCTGCTAGCAGGCCCCCCACTGCTGACCTGTCCTCGTGTGCGGCCAGTCTTTGGAGCTCATAAGGCGACGCATGGTGTCATATCTGGTGTTGCAGTTCTCCCGGTTAAAGCAGTACCAGCCGCCTGCAGACACAGTCGCCAAGGTCTAGCCCATGTATCTAGGGGACTCCAGCCCTCCCCCTCCTGGTTCCCTAGAACGCACCTTCCAGAAAGAGTAGCCACCGCCGGCTGCCCTTGGACTCCTTTAGGTAGTAACTGCAGGGAAGAACGCGCGGAGCAGGTAGTCAGCTGGGGCTTTGGAAGCTACAGTAATTCGCCTCCGACGCCAGGCTTCCACCTGTCGTTCTGTGCGCACGATAGCCGCATGGGGGCGCCAGCGGCCAGACCCACGCAGAGTGCACCAGCCCCGCGAGCCACGCAGCAGTCCCGGGAGATGGCGCTCGCGGGGACGGCACCGCCTGCGAGGGCTGTGTGGTCGGTGGAAAATCCCCATGGACCGCCCGGTGCGGGACCCGTTGTAACCTCGCCGCCTGCTGGGGGGGGGGGTCGCTCTGGGGCACACAGTGGCACTGGGAGAGTGGGGAGTGCTCTCGCTAGACGTCTGGGCGTGGGTGGAGGCACGGGACGCGCCAGGCTGGGGGGGGGGCGCCACCGCGGCGGTGTCGCAGTTTTCTCACCAAGTCCCAGCCTAACGTCCACGCACCAAGCTCAGGGGCACTCCCAATCCCTTCCTCATCCCCAGCATCACATCTTTCCTTTGCCGCCTGGAGTGTGACCATGCCGCACCTGGGGTTTTTCTATCCCACCTGTGCCCCCCTCCTAGCCCCTCTAGCTAACGATGGAATTCCTGCCTGTACAAAATCAAGTTGCTAGGGGCGCGGGTGGGGGGAGGTAGCCAGTGTTGCCTCTTCTTGCTGGTGCCAGGGCTACTCTCAGGTTGTTTCCAGTCTACCTTACTCCCCCATCCCCGCCCAAGGACGCGGGCAAAGGGGCTGTGCACTGTGGCCCAGGGGTCAGTGCCCGCGCTGGGCCGGGGACCAGGCCTTCAAATGCTGCCAATCACCCCCTCCCCCGCGAGGGAGGCACCAAGCCAGGTCCTCCGCAGGGCCAGCACCGCTGGGCACCCGACGGGAGCCCTTTCCTCTGGGGGTGAGAATTGAGAACTGCCACAGACTGTAGGGGTCCAGCACAGAGTCTCTGAGCCCTCGCAGGGGCAGGGAGGTGTAGCTGCGGGTGCCACGGGTGATGAAGCGGCTGGAACTCGGCGGGGACGACGGGCTAGGAAGGCAGGGCGTTCGGACGAGCCTCCCGGGGTCCTGGCCGGCGCGGGCCTTACCCAGCTGGGCTGCCGTCGTTGCAGGTCACCGATGTGTTCAGCAGGAGATGCAGGCGTAGGTCCTCGTTGAGCTGTTGCGCCGAGCAGGGGTACAGGGACTGGGCCAGGCTCTTGACCTGAGCCATGAAGCTGTCCATGTTGCCCTCCACGGCCGTGAAGTCCAGCGGGAAGCTCTCCACTGGTTGTCCCGCGGCCGGCGCCGCCTCGGCTCGCTGCGGGGGAGGCGGCGGGGGCGGCGGCAGAGGAGGCTGCTGGCCGCGGCGCCGCCAGGTCTTCCTGCCCTCGCCGCCCCCGGCCCAGTGCAGCAGGCCCAGTAGCAGCAGCACGCACACCCTTCGGCCCATGGCCACGCCACTCCGGCCCGCGGCCACCTGCAGAGAAGCGGACGGTCCTGAGGCAGCAGTGGCTTGGGGGGAGGGGGGCGCCGGGCCCAATGCGCCTGGGCCACGGGGCGCCGGCCGCGTCTGCTAGCTGGTCCTCGGTCCCGCGCGCCGGGCCTGGCCGAGGCGGCGTGGGCTCTGGGCGTCGAGGCTCTGGGTTCCGGCGCCGTCGGCCTCGGCAGCTGAAGCTCCGCGCTCAGCCGGCCGCGCGCAGCTCAGGGTCTGGGTGCGCTGGCTCTGGCCCGCGCCAATAGGCAGCGGGGGCCGAGCTGGGCGTAGTTCGCGGGGGCTGCGGCGGCCCGGGTGCCCGCGCCTTAGATGTGCCGCCGCCGCCGCCGCCCGGGCTCGGTGGAGGGGGAGGGGGCCGCGCTCGCTCTTTTCTTGGCGGAGGCATCGCCTTTTCTTCCCAAACCGCAAGCCTGACGGAGGGGCCTGGACTACCCCGTCGCGGCCGCGGGAGGCGCTCCCGGCCCAGCTCCGTGGGGGGCAGCGCGGCCGGGCGGCCCCAGTGGCTCCATTCACCGCGGCCAGCCCGGCGCCGCTGCCCCCGCCCTGGGAGCGGCTGGGGGCGGGGAGGAGCCAGGCCTTTCCGCGTCGGGGGGCGCTCTCCCCGCGGCTCCGCTGCTCGGCCCGACGGACTGGGGCGCGCACCTGGAGCTGCGGCGCTCCTCCGCCCCCGTCCAGCCCCAGAGCAGCCGCGGGCGACTCGCACCCTGGCCCTAAAACCCGTATCCCGAACGGCCCCGAGCCCTGCGCTCACCGCGGCCAGCGCGGGCGGCCCCGCGGCCCCGGCTCCTCGGCGTTGCTCGCGCTGCGCGGCCCGGCTGGTGCGCCCGACTCGGCTGCGTTCCCCCTCTGGCGCTGGCGCAGAGCCGCCCGGGACTTTTATCCAGCCGGGCCCCCGGGATCAAAGCGGCGGCGGACACAGGGCTCCGCGCCGAGGGGCCGGCAGTAGCGGCGCCGGGGCCTCCCGGAGGAGCGGACAGGTGTGGCGCGAGGCCCCGCTCCCTAGGCGACCTGCGGGAGGGACCTGGCGCCCAGGCTCGGCGCCGCGGGGGAGTCTCCCTGTCCCGCGCCTGAGCGAGTGATTCTGGGCGGCTCTCTGAGGCACTGGGATCAGAGGGACCGCTGTGACTTACCAAGGTCTGTCAGCGGCAGGGTCAGGTCTGGGATTGTCCCGCGAGCGTCCAGGCTGCCGCACCCCCGACAGAAGACCCCCAAGAACCTCTCCCTGACCCAGCCGCCACTGGGGGAGGGAGCCGAGGACCGGAGGAGGGGCGGGCTTGGTGACCTTTTTAGAGCATCTGCCCTGTCACCTCACTTTCTGAGCTGGCCTCCCCTCCACGTCCCAGGGCTCAGGTCACTGAGGACAGAATGAAATTCCTGTGCTGTCAGAAATCAAAATTGGGGGAAGGGAGCGGGTGTTTGCTCAGGAGCCTTTCTACTCCAGTGGTGGTGGGTGGGGGGTGGGTAAAAGAAAGAGAAGGCATGTCTACACACACACACACACTCACACTCACACACTCTCACACACACACTCACACACACACCCATCTCCACAGTGCCATTCATGCACAGCACCCTGCCACCTGCAGCCTGGTGATCTTGCCCTAAAGACAGGACATAGGCTTGCCTTTTGGGACCAGGATCCAGACCCAGGGAGGGCTTTTGGGTCCCACCTCTTTATTCAGTGCAGTGGGAGCCTGCCTCACCTGGAAGGCCACTGCGGCCCTCTGAGGCAAACACCAGGCTGCTAGGATGAGACAGTAGCTAGGACGCTGCCTAGCTGCAGCGCTCTTTGGACACAGGTGCTGTCCTGCTGGTCTCTGAGCTCGTGATGAGCTATAGGAAGAAAGCCCAAGCACACCTGCACGCTCAGCTACCCTAGCAAAATACTGCCAGAGGCCAAAGGATCTCTTGAGAATTGTGGAGTTGGGCACCTGAGGGGTGTAAGTTGCCCCAGTGTAAACTGCAAGGCCCAACATCAGTCCAAAAGGCCCCCAGCTGACCTTGGGACATCAGTGAAACTGCGAAACACACAGGTTCACTCTCAGGCATCTGAGCGCAGGTGCACACTCATGGCAACTGAGTTCAGAGAAGGTAACAGAAGTGCTGAAGACAGCGCTTAGTTCTGTTCATTCAGAAACCCACACTTGCTGTACTTCCATTGTTGGGTCAGTTTAAAGGTCATGTTTGGTACTGGCCAGGGGCAGTAGCTTCACCATGCTGATGTGTCATCCTGGGCACCCGCCAGCAGTGTAGGCTGACCAAGGGTAGGACTTCAGCATTGGGTAAGAACCTGCCCCAGGAGCTCTCTACTTTGGGAGACTGTATTCCAAATCTCAGCAGAGAAATGCCAACTTCCAGCTGGGTGGCTTGGCTGTGCAGGTTGTGCTGCACACCGTTCTGGCCCTGAGCCATTTCCAGACAAGGAGATCCTGGGCAAGGCTTGTGACCCCTCGCTGTGCCTCCATTTCCTCTTCTTCAAAGAAGGGCAAGGACAATACCTCAGCCAGAGGACTGTTGTGGGATTACGGGAGCCTGTGCATGAAAGTACACAGCAGGTCCGTGGTAATGATTGCCAAGGAAATCCCAGGATGAGTGCAGAACATGCATATTATGTTCTCTGGCATTTGCTGTGATGCAATTTATCCTGCACATTGAACCACAATGAGTTCATGTTTTGGTTTACTCAACACTAGTAGCAGAAGCAAAGCGGGGCTCAAACCCAACATTTCCTGGAACTTCTCTGCCTTCTCTCTGTCTTTCCCATCCCCTCTCCTCTCAGGCCCCTGTCATCTGGTCAGATAACTGACAAGACTGCAACCATATGGCCACAGACGGCACCCTGAGACTGCCCATACCCCTGCCACCTGTCGGAAGTTCCCCAGAGGGCAGATCTTTAAAGCCATGGATGCTAGGTCTCTGCATTCAGGCCACCTGCAACTGAGACCAGACGCTGTGTCCCTGACAAGTGTACCGAAGCTCAGGTTAGATACCATCACATACCCCTTGGATGGTTTTGAACGAAAATAACAAGTGTTGGTGAGGATATGAAAAAACTGGAATCCTTGTGCATTGCTGGTGGGAGTGTAGGATGGTGCAACTGCCCTGGATGGTGGCTCGTCAGGAAGTCAAACATGATGTTGTCATATGACCGAGCTATTTCACTCCATAGATCCAAAAGAACTGAGAACAGATGTTCAGACAAAGGCTTGTGAAAGAGTTTGCAGCAGCACCATTTACAGTAGCTAACAACCCAAAACAACTCAAAAGTCCAACAGATGAATGGATAAACAAAACACAGTCTATCTTTACAATGAGATATATTTTGCATGCTACAATGTGGATAAATCTTGAAAATACTATGCTGAATGAAATAGCCCAGACACAAAGGGGCACATGCTGTGGTTCCATTGATAGGAAATATCCAGAATAGGCAAATCCACAGAGACAGAAAGCACAGCGGTGGCTGCCAGGGGACAGGGAGGAGTAGGGAGTAGCTGCTGATGGGCGTGGGTTTATCTTTGGGGTGATGAAAATATTCTTAAAATCGACTGTGGGGATGATAGAACAACAATGTGAACATACTAAGCACCATGGAATTTAAAAGTACATTTTAGTTTTTAATGTTTTTTTTTAGTTATAGGTGGACACAATACCTTTTATTTTATTTTTATGTGGCGCTGAGGATTGAACCCCCAGTGCCCCACCTCTGAACCACAAACCCAGCCCTTTAAAGTACATTTTAAAGTGGTTAGTTCTATGTTCTATGAATTTTACCTTTAAAAAATGCCACCAGCCAGGTGTGGTGACTCATGCCTGTTATCCCAGGTGCTTGGGAGCCTGTGTTATCCCAGGTGCTTGGGAGCCTGAGACAAGAGGATCAGAAGTTCAAGGCCCACCTCAGAAACTTAGCAAGGCTCTAAGCCACTTAGTGAGAACCTGTTTCAAAATAAAAAATAAATTTAAAAAGGCTGGAGATGTGGCTCAGTGGTAGAGTACCCTGGGTTCAATCCCCGATACCCAAAAACCTCAACCAACCGACTATCAAAACAAAACTCACCAATGAGTCAGACTGCTGATGGTCATCAGGCTGGGCACAGAACACCAGAGGACAGCTGGAGCGAGGCCTGGGGCTGGGCGGGTGGAGTGACAGAGGATGGGTAGGCTGCTCTTCCAGTCACTGCTCCCTGCACAGCTGGGGATGGAGAGGGTGACAAAGGGCCTGCCTTCTGTGTTTGGACCCAGGCTCTACTGCTGGCCTGTGACTGGGGCTCTGAAGTTCCTGGTCCATGAAGGGGACATAGTGAGAGTACCTGCCCCACAGGGTCATCATGAGCATCAAGTGGGGCAGGCTGTGTGGGAGCTCTGCCTGCTGTTGTAGGCAAGGAACATGTGACAGGTAACAGGAATGACTCCTAGGCACCATGGTGGGTGCTGACGGTTCCTCAGGGACCAAGGTGTGTGGGGTCCCAGGTACAGGAGGCTTGTGGACTACTTGGAAGGGAAGACACTGGGCATGGTGTGTGCCCGTATCTGCCTCTGGCTGCCCACTGCATGTCAGAGACAGGTTCTGCAGGGTTCCTGCCCCTGGGCTTCCCCAGCTCCCATTCAGGTCAATGGTAGATGCTTCTGTCTGTGCGTAGATCTTTTGCCCACTTAGCTGCAAGGGAGCTTGGGAAAAGGGGATCCTCTAAGGGGGCTCACCCCTTCTGAGCGGAAGCCCGAGAATAGGGTGGGCCGTGGGTTTGGTTCACTGCCTCCCCCTTTGGGAGGAGGGGATCCAGGGATGCACAGATGAGCACAAAATTAACTGACAAGAGTCATGGGCCTGTCTTAGAAGGTAGAAACCTAATTCCTGGGAAGAGAGTCAAGATGGAAAATTGTGGGAATAAGAGGTAGGGTCCTTGGGGCTGGAGATGTGGCTCAAGCGGTAGCGCGCTCGCCTGGCATGCGTGCGGCCCGGGTTCGATCCTCAGCACCACATACAAACAAAGATGTTGTGTCAGCCGAAAACTAAAAAATAAATATTAAAAAATTCTCTCTCTCTCTCCCTCTCTAAAAAGAAAGAGGTAGGGCCCGTGTTGGGGTGACTGCAGGCTGGGCTGACCAACAGCGGGGCTGGGGAAAGAGTGCAGGTATAATAGAGGGCAGATAGCAGAGCATGGGCTTCCACCTGAGGCCCTAATAGATCAGTGACCTCACCAGTTGCTAGGTCTCCAGGGTTTAGGATGTCCAGTCTCGCTGGACCTAGTTTCCATGCCCAGATGTGGGATGCTGCATGTCTTGCCCCCTCAACAGCACTAAGGTGGCTCCATGGTCCAGCAGCTGCCTATCATCTGGGGCCCAGCTTTTCTGGGCTTCCCCTAGTCACTCTGCATTTTGTGGCCAGCTGGGCAGCTCTGTACCCGATCTGCTGGCCTCTGAGGCCTGAGTAGGCAAGGATACTGAAGGCCACCCCTTACCCTGTAGCCTGCTTCAAGAGGATGCCCTGATCCCAGTGAACTGAGAGCCTACCTCCAGCTCTGAGCCTGGGGACCACAGATTAAGCCCCCCTTTCAATACTCCCTCCCATTCTTTGGCAGGATTCTCAAACCCTTGTCCTGAGGAAAGCCCCTTACCAAGAGGTGTCTGGCAGGGATGGTATAGAGGCTGGGGTCACCATGCTTCTCTCAGCTCAGGCCTGGTAGGGGAGAGAGAGGCAGAGCCACAGGTCAGGCAGGCCCAGTCTCTCCAAAGCCCCCAGCCTGGCTCTTAGGAACCAGGCCTGATGTGCGCAGTCTGGGGGGATCTGGCAAATAGACCTTACCCTTGTCCTAGGACTGAAACACTGCACCCTGAGTCCCTCCACTGGGGGGTCAGAGCCCTCGTGACCGGTCGCTGTCCCTGTACTCCACTGTGCCCCTGACATCCCGGGGGTGTTTCTACTGCAGTCTGGACCTGTCAGTCTTCGACCCTGCTGGTACTTTGGTAGGATGGATCCCCTTCTTGGCACCCCAGCAGCTGAGCCCTGCCCTAGTCACTTCCCTATGTGGTCTAGCTGGAGGACCCTGCGGGGTGCTGGCCTTGTTGATATGGGCTAACACACTCCAAAGCTGGGACAGAAGGTGTGGCGTGGGTGAGCCTCCTAGCTCATCTGTGGAGATGGGGCTTCTTGGGTATCTTGGGAGCATCACCAAGGTGACAAGCAATTCCTCATCCTTACTGGACAGACAAGGAGCCAGTGTTCACGGAGGTCAGGGCCCTGGGCTGGGAGAAGGGTGGAAAGGCTGCTCCTTGCCCCTCCCAGCTGTCACTGAGTCCTACAAAGCTGCAGCCTGGCCCCATCTGCCCACTGCGGGTCCCCAGGCTCCTGCTGCCACAGCGGCTGCAGGCCAGAGGCCGCCTGGCCATGTGACCTGACGCTGGCCTCCCTCCCACCCTGTGATTCGCACGTGGCCTCTGGGGAGGCAGAAACAAACCCTCAGATCTTGCCACTGGGAACCTTTCAGCGCCAGAGACATCAAAGGGGGCCGCGGGGGTGGTGGATGCTTCTCTTAAAGGGCCATGCCACTTTTAATTCAAAGCAGATCCTGGGAACAGCTGTCTAGCTGCAGCAGGAGGGAGGGTGCTGGCAGCAAAGGAGCAGAAGGAAGGTGGTATTCAGGGGCCACCCCTCCTCTCCAGACCCACCGTGTCGCTGCCTAGAACCTAGGTGGAGCACAGAAGGCGGTGGGGGCTGGGAACAGGAGGCTGCTCTCCAGGGGACTTCCTTACCAGTCCTGCAGGAGACTCACTCGCTTCTCAGAGGAGGGGACTGCAGTAGGGGCTTATCACCCTGCCAGCCAGCGGGTGGCAACTTGGACCTAGGCTGATTGAATGAAAGAAAGAATGTGGTCCCTCTCACACATCTGAGCATGGACGAGGTCCTCATCTGCCCAGGGGTCTGCCTGTCTGCAGGCTACTGGCTGCTTTCAGAGGTGGGTGGCTCCACATGCCAGAGGAAGGCTCTCTGAGAGTCACACCTCACACACCTGAGTCCTGTCCAGGCACAGGGACACCAGGCCTAGACAGCAGGGCACATCACAAGGCTTGTCTTTGGGAGCTCCCGGCGAAGGACAGTGGGAGGAGAAGTGTGAAAACCAGGCAGAGAACAGACCCACACAGGCCCAGACCTCTGCAGCCCGGGCAAAGACCCCAACCCCATCTTGTGGTCAGGCTCAGGGACTTCCTATGGCCCACACGGGATGCGCTGCCGTGTGCTGAGCCAGGGTCCACTCCCCGAGAGGTTGTGAGGTCAGTGCTGTGGCTGCTTCCACTCCATGAATTTGGGGCTGAGGGCGGGGCAGGGTCTGCTCTGTGCCCAGGCCAGCAGGGAATAATTGAGTGCAGGGGAGCGAGCCTCCCTCATGCCCAGCTAGGCTGCAGACGCTGTGACATCCTGCTCAAAGGGACACTGTGGCTCTCACCTTACTCTACTGTGGAGAAGCTGCAAGGAAAAGAACAAAGGAGGACCGTCCTGTCACCTGTGGTAGAAGAAGAAAACTGAAGAGCTACAGCTGGGTTCTGACCTAGGCCAGATGGGAGGAGCTGGGAGGGAGGTGCTGGCCCTGTCATGCTCTATCCTTATAACTTAAGTCAACATATATTTTGAACAGTCAAAATGTAACAGAAAGTCAAAAAAGAAAGAAAAAGAGGTGAAGAGTAGGGAGGGCATGGTGGTACACACCTGTGATCACAGTGATTTGGGAGGCTGAGGCAAGAGGCTCAAAAGTTCAAGGCCAGCCTCATCAACTTAGTGAGACCTCTGTCTCAAAAAAAAAAAAAAAATAGGTATGGGTTGTGGCTCAGAGGTAGAGTGCTCACCTAGCAAGCATGAGGCACTGGGTTTGATCCTCAGCACCACATTAAAAAAAAAAGATATTGTGTCCACCTATAACTAAAAAATAAATATAAATTAAAAAAAAAAGTAAAAAGGGCTGGGAATGCAGCTCAGTGGAAAAGTACCCCTGGGTTCAATCCCCAGTACTGGCTGCCAGAGGCAGGGTAGAGGGGAGTGAAGAAAACAAACTCTAAACTTCAGTTAAAATCAAAATAAATGAGCCTAACTATACATCAAATTGTTAACCTAACTGTAATGGTCGATTTCATGTCAAATTATTGGGCTAGCTAGGCGTGTTGACACACCTGTAGTCCCAGGTATTAGGGAGACTGAGGCAGGAAGATCACAAGTTCAAGACAAGCTGGGACACTCAGCAACACCCTGTCTCAAAATTCAGAGGGGCTGGGGTAGAGCACCTGCCTAGCACGTGTGAGGCCCTGGGTTCCATCCTCAGCACCACATAAAAATAAATAAATAAAATAAAGGTGTTGTGTGTGGGAAGCCATCCTGACACGTGACTGGGCGGCTCCCGTTAAGGGTCTGAGGCTTCTGGCTGTGTTGGAATTTTCCTGGCCCTTTCCTGGTGAGAGAACCCGTCTGTGTGGGGGTGTGACTGACCACTGACCCCGGGGGCCCAATCACTGACCCTGACCTTGGAGTGCAGTCCCCCCTCAACCTTCATTGGATGGAATTATCCCCTGAATTTCTTGTTCCCCAATAAAAGGCTACTCCCTGGCGTGTTCACTCTCTCTCTCTCCTGCTAGCCCTGAGTAATCCTTGCTGCCCTGCTGGGCGGTTAGAGGTTGCAGCCAGAGAGGGGAGCCGTCTGGGACCTGGCAATAGAAATAAGGTAACTGAGTCTGTGTGTTTTATTTCGATCTCTTCTAACTAACTTTATGCCAAGAACCTCATTAATGAAACCATTGCACAGGCCGCATGGTGGAGTTGTGTCCATCTACAACTAAAAAAAAATAATAAAATAAATAAAGGGCTGGGGGGCACTTCAGCAGTAGTGTGCTCCTAGGTTCAGACCCCAGCAATGCATTAAAGAGAGAGGGGCAGGGAGGCTGAGGCTGTAGCTCAATGGTAGAGTGTTTGCCCACACCTGCGAGGCACTGGATTCAAGTCTCAGCACCACATAAAAATAAATTAAAACAAACAGAAAAAACGAGAGGAGGGGGAGGGAGGGAGGGAGATGGGCTGGGTGAGGCTGGGCTCAGGGGGGTGCCCTAAGCTGGTAAAACATGATTTCTGGGTGTGCTGAAAGAGATGGGCATTTGAATCAGTGAGGCTGAAGGGATCTGCACTCCCCAGGGTGGGCAGGGGTAATCCAATTCACTGGAGACCAAACGGCGCATAAAGACAGAAGGAAAAACGCTGTCTTCTCCTCATCCTGCCCCCACTGCCGGGCACTGGGCTGGGGCTGGGACCCAGGGCCTTGAGCAGAGTAAGCCAGGCTCTACCCCCGAGGTACACTCAGCCCCTTCCCTGCTTTTCCTGCCCTTGGAGAGTGGGGCTCCTGGTTCTTGAGCCTTGAGGACTTATGGCAGTGCAGGCCCCCATCCCAGCCCAGCTCTCAGGCCTCTGGCCTCAGAGTAGGACTCACATTTGGCTCCCCCCCCCCAACCCATTCACAGGCCTTCAGACTGGGACTGAACCACACCCCTGACTCTCCTTGGTCTTTGACAGTGGATCATGTGAACCCATCCCCATAATGAATCTCCTCCTGAACATTTGAATGGTAGCCTGAGAATCTGACCTAAGCCCCCCAAATAATTAATTCAAATAAAATTTCCCCAGTTTTATTTTTATTTATCTGATAAGGGGTCTCACTGTGTAGTCCAGGCTGGCCACTAACTCCTGGACTCCAGCACTCCTTCTGCTTCAGCCTCTCCAGTAGCTGGACAACAGACATGTACCATTGTTCCCAGTCTTAAATGATTCTTGAACACAATACTCTGTATTTCTCTGGTAGGATATATTCTAAGGGCAAAAACAACTAGGAAAAAATTTGGAATTTCATTACTAGGTCTGTGGTTACTAGCAGGACTACTATAGCAGCTCTGAAGTTGTTTGAAGGCTCCCCCCACCCCACCCCCTGCCCACTCCAGTGCTGGAAATCCAATCCAGAGCCTCACAAATGCTAGGCAAGGGCTTTACCACTCAGCTACACCTCCAGCCCTGGAAGATAATCCAGTACAGACCAATAGAATCAACATATTGATTTACTGAAAACAAGCCTTCTCACTGTGGACAAAGGAGATGTGAGGCTGAGCCATATAGATTTACCATTTTTTTTTTTTGGTAGATAAAAAACTATTGGAAGTTTCATGATTCAATAAAATACAAATATGGAAGAGACAGGTGCAATGACACACACCTTTAATCCCAGCAGCTTGGGAGGCTGAGGCAGGAGGATTGCAAGTTCAAAGCCAGCCTCAGCAAAAGGGAGGCTCTAAGCAGCTCAGTAAGACCTGTCTCTAATGTAATACAAAATAGGGCTGGGGGTGTGGCTCAGTGGTTAAGTGCCCCTGAGTTCACTACCTGGTATCCCCCCCACCAAAAAAAATACAAATATGGGATGAGGGAAGAAAAGGAAACGCTGAGGTGTGGCGTGGAATTAGCAGCATTTGGAACACTTTACAGTGCAGTGCTGCCCCAGGAGGGGCTGGGGCATTTCAGCAGCAATGAGAACCCTGGGTACTCAGAACTTGCTTCTGGATCCCATTTCCCTCTGAAGAGGACCAGGGCCTCCTAAAGAAATGGATGACTTTAGGACTGGAGCAAGGGGGAAGTGCTGGGGGTCATGGAAACCTAAAAGAGCAGGACAGAGGTCACTGGACGGCCAGCTGTGGGAGGGTCTGGAGTATGGGGCCAACGATCCCTCCGTTCTGTGTAACAGGAGGGGACTTCTATTACAGAATGGCCTTATTCCTGAGACCTGCACACTGAAGTTTTCAGTGGCAAAGGGATACAATGTGTCCAACTTATCTCAAACGATTCAAAAGAAGTTTATACACAAGTGGAGAAGGGCAATGACGGAGCAAATGGTGCCACCTGTAGACAAATGATTGATCTGGCTAAAAGACATAGAGGGGTTTCTTGGCTGAGGATATAGCCTGGTTGGTAGAGTGCTTTCCTTGCATGCACGAGGCCCTGGGTTCATCCCCAGCACCGCAAAAAAAAAAAAAAAAATATATATATATATATGTGTGTGTGTGTGTGTGTATATATATATATATATACATATATATATATATATGGAGAGAGAGAGAGATTTGTTACAGATTTCTTCTAAGTTTGAAATAATATAAAAATAAGCCTGGAGTTGGGGATTTAGCTCAATGACCCAGTGCTTGCCTATCACATGCAAGGCCCTGAGCTCAGTCCGGGACCCTGGAAAAAGAAATAAAAATTAAAAAAATTAAAATAAAGCCCGGTCTGTTGGTGCATGCCTATCGTCTCAGTGGTTTGGGAGGCTGAGGCAGGCAGATTGCAAGTTTATAAAGCTAGCCTCAGTGATTTAGTGAGACCCTGTCTCTAAATAAAATATAAAAAGGGGGGGCTGGGGCTGTAGCTCAGTGGTAGCATGCCTGCCTCGCATGTGTGATGCCGTGGGTTCAATCCTCTGCTCCGCATAAAAATAAATAAATAAAGATATTGTGTCCATCTACAATTAAAAAAATATTTAAAAATAATAAAATATGGACTGGGATTGTGGCTTAGCAGTACAGCGCTCGCCTAGCATGGGCGGGACCCAGGTTCGATCCTCACCGCCACATAAAAATAAAATAAAAATAAAAGATGTTGTGTCCACTGAAAACCAAAAATAAATATTAAAAAAATAATAAAATAAAATATAAAAAAGGGCTGGGGGCTGTGGTTGTGACTCAGTGGCTGAGCGTTTGCCTAGCATGTGTGAGGCACTGAGTTCGATCCTTAGCACCACATGAAAATAAGTAAAATAAAGGTATTGTGTCGGGCTGGGGATGTGGCTCAAGTGGTAGCGTGCTCGCCTGGCATGCGTGCGGTCCGGGTTCGATCCTCAGCACCACATACAAGCAAAGATGTTGTGTCTGCCGAAAACTAAAAAATAAACATTAAAAAAATTCTCTCTCTCACTCTCTCTTTAAAAAAAAAAAAAAGGTATTGTGTCCATCTATATATAACTATCCAACTACAATTAAAAAAAAATTTAAAAAGGCTGGGGATGTGGCTCAATAGTTAAGCACCCTGGGGTTCAATCCCCAACCCCCCCCCAAAAAAAAACCCTCCCCCAAAAAAGGAGGGCAGGAAACAGAATGAAGGAAGTCAGTCTCACTGTCTACATTTGGACCAATTTAAACATCATAAAGAATAATGAGGGGCTGAGGTTGTGGCTCAGCAGTAGAGCGCCCGGCTAGTACATGCAAGGTTCTGGGTTCAATCCTAAGCATCACACAAAAATAAGTAAATAAAAATAAAGGCATTGTATCCAATCAAAACTAAAAATAAATATTAAAAAAAAGAATAATGAGGAGTTATGGTTATAACTCAGTGGTGGAGCACTTGTCTAGTGCATGTGAGGCCCTGGGTTTGATCCTCAGCACCACATAAAAATAAATAAAAGTATTGTGTCCCTCTACAACTAAAAAATAATGAACAAATTAAAAAAGAAAGAATATCGAATTTTCATTTTAGTGCTTAAGAACATTTTTAAAAGAGGAAAACTTTTCTTTTTGAAGAACAATTGACTGCTAAATGTAGGAGGAATGATTAACTTGGAAAATCATAATTTTGCAGCTATAAATGTAAGGGCTCCATTTATCAACTGATGCTAAAATTGTTGGGTAAATGGTTGTGGGGAAAATATGATATTGATGGTCCCAAAGAGCTACTCACACCTGGCTTATTTATTACATGAAGAATATGTTGGCTTCATCCGTGCCACTTTGCTGCCCCAAGTTTTTAGCTGCAGGTTCCCAACTGTGGTATGTTGAAAGAAAATAGGCTCAGATTCTTTTGACAGTGTGGCTTGGATTGCAGGCCATCAAGAGATCTGGGACTTCTGTTTGTCTTGCTTGAGGGTGGGGACAAACCCACCCAGTTTCCCCAGGGCACCGTGTGTGGCTCGGGGAAGGTTCCAGGTAGCGGAGTGTGTAGGCTGTCCCTTCACCTAGGCTTTCCCATCTCCCCACTTCTACACAGGCGTCCATGTTTATCATGGGTCTGTGACACAGATGATCCTGTTTACCAGAGCATCACAGCACGCGCGCCCAGGAGAGGCAGTTAAGCCGATATCTGGTGTGACCAGCATCAGGCAGCTGTGCTGGGGACAGCAAAAGTCCAGGACAGAATTTAGAGCTTTGCCAAGCTCAGGGCTTGGGGGACACCTGTGCAATGGTGGTTATGACTAGCAGCCTGTGGCTGGAGAGTGAAGGCAGTTCCCCCAAAATATGGAAGCTAGCAGCCTTCAGCTTGGATGGCTGAGGCCACCAGGGTGTTGCAGCATGTCCCCTGAAAAGCCTCTGCTCAGCAAAGGGCTTGGCTAGGGGAAGTCCTCTAGGCATGAAGTTAGGAGTGTGGCTCACTCAAGGGTTCTGGGACATGTCCCCACTTCTCTATTCGCAGCTTTACAGAGATCTTTCTTTTTTTTAAAAAATTTATTTCTTAGCTTTTGGTGGGCAAAAAAACATCTTTTTGTGGTGCTGAGGGTAACCCAGCGCATGCCAGGCGAGCGCGCTGCCGCGGGAGCCACACGCCCAGCCCCCTTTACAGAGGTCTCTACAACACTCCACAGGTATCTCACTGTCTCCTCCAGCCACCAAGATGAGGAGGACAAGAGAAGGCCAGGCGCTCGGTCAGTGAGGAGAGCCGACGCAGGGATGCTTGCCCATTACTTTATGGGTAGACGAATGGGAGGCTCTGTCCAGGGGCTGGAGGGGTGGGGTCACAGGAGAGCTGGGCACTGAGGACCAGCGGCGTGGGCATGGCTGCGGGGTTGGCGGGACCCCGGGCCTCGCTGTTCTCACTGGGGCGGGCTGACCGTCCGGTCCCACGCGGCGCCCGTTGGAGCGCACCGCAAGCCTACGAGCCCTGGCGGTGGCCTTGTTCCCGGGCCGCGGCCGGCGGCACACCCGGACCGCAGCGGCCGGCACGTGGTTCTGACCGCGCGGGGGCGGGGCCTGGCGGCCGGGGCGGGACCCGGCGCTGGCCCCGCCCCCGCGGCCCCGTGGCTGTGCGTCGCGGCTGTTGCCGATAAAGTTGTTTCAGGGCGAGCCGGCTGCGGGTCACGTGAGCGGAAGATGGCGGCCCCGGCGGGCGGCGGGGGCTCCGCGGTGTCGGTGCTGGCCCCGAACGGGCGGCGCCACACGGTGAAGGTGACGCCGAGTACCGTGCTGCTGCAGGTGCGGCCGGCGGCCCGGGGCGGGCGGGGGTCTCTGCGGCGGCCCGGGAGCGCCGGGGCGGGGCCCGGGGCGGGGCCCGCGGCGGCCAATGGTCGCCTCCCGCGCGGCGCCCCGCCCTCCTGGAGGTCCGCGGCGCGGGCTCCGGGGTCTCGGAGGTCTCGGAGGGAGGCGGCGCCCTGCGCAGGCGGGTGGTCGCGTCGCGAGTCTCCTCGAGGGCCTAGAGGCCACGGCGGCGCACACTTGAGCCCAGCCTTCCGGGGCGTTGGGCAGGGGGCCATCCCTGTCCCCCTCATCCTCCCGGACCTTGGACGGGCCGGCTTTCGTGTCCGGAAGCGACTTGCTGAGTCACGCACTGCGCTTTTGCTGGGCGCTGCTTGTGACCTCGAATGATTTCAACTTAAAAGTGTTCATTGAGCCCCTGTTGTAGGGGACAGTGAGGGTCAAAGGACCTGCAACTGGTGTCTGTGGCAGGAGACCACGGGGTCGGGTGGAGTGGGGGACGCAAAGTTCAGAAGTGGGAATTCTGGCTGCCGGGCCCCAGGACCTACAGGAGTGACCCTTTTGATCTGGCTCCTGGGGAAGAGGGGCGAGGGTCTGGGAGCAGGTTTTCAAAGGCTCTTAGGCCCAGGGCAGTCTGTCTCTGGGCAGGTTTGAGCAGCGGGCAGAAATGAATAGTTTGAACTTTATTCTTTGGGAGAGACAATCTCAGGGCATGTGATACAAAGATATCTGTGGAGTGAGGACCAGAGCGCCCAGAGCATGAATAGACCGCGTCCACAAGAGCTGAGGAAATAAGGCAGGTGGTGGAGGTCCCTAGTTAGAAGAGGGGTGAGTGGACAGGATTTGTGGGTTAGTTGCACAGGGCTTTGAGCTGCTGATCCAGTGGCCTTACACCTGGTTTTGTCGGGACAGCCAAGCAGCTGGCTCTGCACAGACAGATGTGTCTGCCTTTCTGGGCAGGTGCCCTGGCCAACAATAGAGGTTCACTGTCCTTTAATCTCCCAGGTTCTGGAGGACACCTGTCGGCGGCAGGACTTCAACCCCAGTGAATACGATCTGAAGTGAGTGTGCTTGGGCTTAGCTGTGGGGTCCCAGTCTTATCTGCTTCCATGCCCCCAACATGTACTGTCTCTGGCTTGGAAGAGTCCCCTTGGGTGGCCTCAAGCTACAGAAGTATATTTGCCTTTTCTGGTACCTGAAAGTCCAAATTCAAGGTGTGACAGAGCTGTTCTCTGCATGTCCTGGGGGAGAGTCCTTTCTCTCCTCTTCCAGCTTAGCTTCTGCAGGCCCAGGTACTTGTCTTGTGGCTGTATTATTCTCTGCCTCTGCCTTCACATGGCTTCTCTCTGCATTAGAAGGATACTTGTCATTGGGTTTAGGGCCCACCGGGTAATCCTGGATGATCTTATTCAAATCCTTAAGTACATCTGCAAAGACCCTTCTACCAAATAAGGTCACATTCACATGTTGTGGGGTTAGGACATTGATGTGTCTTTTGTGGGCCTACATTCAACCTACAGAGGGCTTTAGTGCATTTGGTTGTATAAGTTTCTGGCAGGGGTCTGAAGACAAAGTGGTCCTGGGAAGAAATTCTGTAAACGGGGTGGAGCCTGGCAGCTATGGCAGATCCTAGTCCTGGAGTTCCCTGCACAGTTCTGAGGAGATCCACAAGATCCTCCAGGGGTCTGAGGCCTAGGGGTGTCAGGACACTTGTGCTGGTGAGGTATGGGTTTCTGTCTTGCCGGGGAAGCTTTACATCTTAAAGATAGGTCCTGGCAGTATTGTCCTGATGGTTGAGCAGAGGGCAGGAGCCTGCCTCAGCTTTGTCCACACAGCTCATGGGCTTTCCAGGGAGGAGTTTCTCAAGAGTTATCATTGGGTGGTGTCAGCCTGTCATGTCCCTCCTGTTGTGTCTGTCTGAGAATCCCAGGACACATGCTTCAACTAGTGGGTCATTTCTGAGCATCCTGTCACAGAGTGTTGCTCCACTCTGTTGGCTGCCATCCGTATGATGGTATCTGGTTGGAGCCAATGAATATGATTTTTCTTTTCTTGGTACCACAGATTGAACTGAAGGGCACTTAACCACTGAGCCACATCCCCAGCCCTTTTAATTTCTTATTTGAGGGCAAGCTGGCTGCGGGTCACTAAGTTGCTTACAGCCTTGCTAAGCTGCTGAGGCTGGCTTTGAACCTATCATTCTCCTGCCTCAGCCTCCCAAGCTGCTGGGATTACAGGTGTGGGCCATCATGCCCAGTTAATGAGTATAGTTTGAGTGAGCTCCACTGCAACACTGTATTAGCTTTCCTCCTGTCTTCCTGTCATCACTAACTGTGATGGTTTACAAAGCACTGCCATCCCTCTCCTGGGTGAGTGAGGCTCCTTTCTGCCCACTGCTCTTGATTCTCTTTGGACTTGCTGTCCTGTCTTACATTAGATATTTATTTGGCAGTTTCCAGTCTGCTAGCCATGTTCAAGACACTATCAGTGTTGCCTCATTTCATTTTTTCCAAATGCCTTTGGGCTTTGTAAACTGCTAGAAATCCAGAAAACCTTGAGCAGTTGTTTCTAATGTTTTGCATTTGAAGTTGTGCTGACCACTCTCTGTATTCAAATTTCACATGAATTTCTCTCCCTAGTTCTGTAGTTTTCCTCTAAACTTTAATTAAAATAGAGCCCAGTGTCTGACTTCTGAGTGACAATAGTTCTCTTACTTGTTCTCCCATTGATTTCCTCTGATCCATATCTCTTTTTATTTATTTTTTTATTTTTAAAATCTTTAAAATTTTAATTTGTTATATATGACAGCAGAATGTACTACAATTCGTATTACACATATAAAGCACAATTTTTCATATCTCCGGTTGTACACAAAGTAGGGTCACATCTTCGTGTTTTCATACGCGTACTTAGGGTAATGATGACCATCGCATTCCACTGTTTTTTCAACCCCTATGCCCCCTCCCTTCTCTCCCTCCCCGCCACATGTCTCTTTTTAAATTGGAGCCAGTAACTTTGTTTTTTAAGATGGATGAGCAGGAACTTTTCTCAGGTGTGTGTGGTCTGTCACAGAGTGTGGGGTGGACCAGTGGTTCTTGCTTCCACACGGGTCCTGGGACCTGTGGGAGTTGGCATGAGAAGGGTTAGGTTGGGAAGGCTCCCAGGCGGGTGGCTCCTGCCCTGCCCACCCCTGACAAAGGCAGCATGGTGAGCTCCTCCAGTGCCTGTCATTCTTCTCTTCCTAGGGCAGGTGTTGAGTTCCTTGTGGGTCTGTGGCCAAGGTGTTTTGAGCTGGGTGTCAGGAGCCTTGCACTGAGGTCCTGGCTCTGCCTTCGCCTGGCCTGGGCTGCCTGCTGGCTCCTTGTCTGAGCTCCTCATCAGAAGGCACACTAGTTGTGACTATGTGAGGCCATGCTTTCTGGAAGGGGCAGGCTCTTGAAGGCTGATCCCAGATGGGCTCAGGGCTGCTGCCTGTTTCTGCTTTCCTTGGATGCCATCTCTACTGACTCACCAGGGCTTTTGGTCCCTGGTGCTTTTGAGAGAAGCCGTATTGTCTGGGCCTTTGGAATACCTCTGACCCTCCCTGCTAGGGCTCAGAGAAGTTTTCAGCCTCACCTTGTTTTCCCAGGGATTTATGGTATTTTTTGCTGGCTAGGAGGCTCTAAGACCTCCAGGCCCTGGTTCACAGCTGACCCCCAGGAGATGGCAGAGAAATGACTGCTGCTGCAGGTGGGAGGCTGTAGCTTTACTGTCTGCTCTTGCCCTGAGTTTACCTTGAGGATGTTGGGTTGGCCCATTCCTGGTGTGGTTTCTCTAGAATCTCTGCCTCCTCTGTTTGTCTCCTGGGTGTGGCCCCCTTGGAGGATGGGAGGAAGCAGGAGTGGTAGGGGGAGACTTTCCACTGGTGGAATATGTTTTTTTTTTTTTTTTTTGGTGTAGATGGACACAACACAATGCCTTTTATTTCTATGTGGTGCTGAGAATTGAACCTGGGGCCCGCCTATGCTAGGCGAGCGCTCCTCCGATGAGCCACAGTCCCAGCCCCCATGTGTTTATTTCTTGAGGGTCTATAGGCCTCTGGGTCCAGAGGTTCATAATGCCAGTTTCCTGCTCCTCTCCCTGTCTCCCAGGCTTTCAGGCTGAGTCAGTGCTATACTTCTGTTTCCTTCCTGAGCTCCCTGTGGTTGGGGACCTGCCTCTTTGCAGGTTGTAACTTTTTGCTCTTGTGGCCATGGGGCCTGCTCAGTGGGTAGCTGCCCTGCAGTTTGGATGGAGTCAGGACGAGTGTGGTCTGCAGGGCAGCAAGTGGCTTTGGTCTCTTTCCATAGGTTCCAGAGGACTGTGCTGGACCTCTCTCTCCAGTGGAGATTTGCCAACCTGCCCAATAATGCCAAACTGGAGATGGTGCCTGTGTCCCGGAGCCGTGAGGGGCCAGAGAAAATGGTAGGTATGTGGCCGGCTGTGAGGTGGGGGCTGCTTGCCTGGCTCTTGTTTGGGCTGTGAGCCCAGAAGGGCTGGAAGAGTAGAAGGGAGTCGGGGGCCTTCTTCGGTCAGGCTGGAGCAATGTATTCTACCTGGTTTGACTGGAAGCCAGTCATGGTCTTCTATCTTTCTTTTTTCCTTTTTGATGCCATGTCGATCTCAGCCTGTCAGTAATGTTTGCCCACCAGGCTGACGTGTCTGGTCACAGAGTCATAAAGATATAGAACCTGAGGAGCCAGGTGGACCCCCAGCAGCTGCTGCACGCCTCGGCCAGCAGCTGCAGAGCTTAGGCCTTGCCGTCCTTCTCTAGCAGGGCTTGCTGGCCCCGAGCTGCTCACCACAGTCCTTCGGGTCCAGGTTGTTAGGGTTTGGAAGGTAGCCTCTGTTGCAGATGAAAACGCCAGCAAGGGTGATGGCTGTCCTCTTGACCAGCCGCTGCCCAGGCCTTTTCTCCTGTGATTGTGTTTTCCCTGCGTGGTGGGAAAGTGCTTTCTCATCAGACCAGGAGGCTCTGCCCTGGGGTGTCGGTAGCTCCCCAAGGCCGTGGCTGGATTGTGCCGACCAGGATTCAGTGGGCTGGGACTGAGCCCAATACTGGTCTTTGGTTGCTGCTGCGGTCCTCTCTGCTGCGTGGGAGGGAGCCTGGCTTCCCTCAGGGTTCCTCAGGTAGGTGGGGTGAGTGGGAGGCCCAGGCACCCTGTCATGCAGGGAGCCCCTCCTCTGTGTTACTGGGGTCTGATGTAAATGTGCACTTGAAGAAAGAATCCCATGGCGAGAACAGCAGGGCAGCTGGACTCGCAGATGTGGAAGCCCGGGCCACGGTGTGTGGTCTGAGGGTGGAGCTCAGGTCCACACCCAGGCTTTGTGCACCAGGGGATCTATTGCTTCGCTTTTCAGAGGGACCAGAAAGAATGCCTCCGTTTGGGTCATAGCCTGTGCTCCTGAATGGGGACACAGTTATTAACAGTAGATATGGGCCAGGTACAGTGGCGCACGCCTGTAATCCCAGAGGCCTAGGAGGCTGGGGCAGGAGGATCACAGGTCCAAAGCCAGTCTCAGCAACTTTGAGAGGCCCTAAGCAAACTTAGTGAGACCCTATCTCAAAAATAAAAAGGGTTGGGGATGTGGCTTGGGGTTCAGTGCTCCAGGGTGATCAATTACCAGTCCCCAAAAAAGATTTGGAAAAGTAGTGTGCTCAGTTGTGAACAAAAATTCATAAAATGACATGTGTCAGTTACATTTTGCCATGTAACACATTTCTGGAAACTTGGCAACACACATCAGGTACTGTCTCAGGGTTCTGGGGTTGTCAGGGGCAGTTTGACTCGGGGCCTCTGGTGATGCTGCACCAGGTGAATGGAGTGTGACCTGAGGGTGCCTCTGGCACCAGGGGCATTTCCATGAGGGATTCTTCCTGTGGGGCCTGCACACCTGTGCACGTACATGTGCTGGTGCGACCCTTAAGGGCCCCTGAACCACTGGTGTCTCCAGGGTGTACAGAGTGGCAGCAGTGCTCCCCAGGTGGGTGCCTTCTGCCTGTTCCCTGGGATTCGAGTGAGGTTTGTTGGGATAGCTGCTCTTCTTGCTAGTTGACTTCTCACGTCCTGCCCTTCCAGGTTCGAATTGCTCTGCAGCTTGATGATGGCTCCCGGTTGCAGGACACTTTCTGTTCAGGCCAGACCCTCTGGGAGCTTCTCAGCCACTTTGCACCGACCAGGTGAGTGTTGGTGGGCAGGTCCCTGACTCTTTCTTGCCCGCTCCTGGCAGGCATGCTGCTGTGGCCCCAGGGCTGAACCCACACTGTTGTGGCCAGGGCCCGAGCACGAGACTTCCCCCAGGTGGTGCTGGTTGAGAGGACTGATGGGATGTGGAAGCTGCCCATTTACTGGTCAGGACCCAGTGCCGTGGGTGGCCACTGGCTCCTCTCATTGAGCAAAATTTCAGGCCTGACACAGCCTTGTCATTGCTCTCCAAGAGGAGCAGGAGCATGCCTCCAGCTCTGTGGGGACCTGAGAGGCCCCCCAGGGGCTTGGTGAGCAGAGAAGGGAGTTGTACTGGTGCCTCTTCCTGTGCCTGCTTTTCCCTGGATAGATGGGGTCAGTGTTTGGGGGATCAGAAAAGACACTAACTCTTTGGTGTGAAATTCCTCATGAAAATGAATTCTTTTTTTTTTTTTTTAATCCCTCAGGACTGGGGATTGGGTCCAGTGGGGCTGTACCACTGAGCCACATCCCTAGCCCTTTTTATTTTTTACTTTGCAGCAGTATCTCATTAAATCACTGAGGTTGACCTTGAACTTGGGATCCTCCTGCCTCAACCTCCCAAGTAGCTAACATCAAGTATATGCCACTGTGCCCAGCTGGTCTTCTAAATAATATTGCCATGTGTTAGTTCCTGGCTGTTGATTTATGGTTTAAGCTTTATTCTTGGATGTGTGAAAGTGGTAGCCCTTTAAGTTTGGGTCTTTTCATTGTGGGATGGAAGTCCCTGTTCACTTGACAGGCCTCAGCCAGCAGAGTGGAAGGAGTAGTGCTGGCTGTGTGGCTCTGTTGCTCCACTCTCGGGGCCTTTGTGGTCCCCTTCTGTTGCATGGGTGTGCAGACAAGATGAGCGGGTGTGTCTCCAGCACTGAGAACAGGGCCTGGTGTGGGGGTTGTGTGTGGGAAGTGGCTCTGCCTGGCAGAGGCCACTGTAGAGAGAGAGTGCTCTGGACCTTAGTGGGTGGGTGGAGTGCCCAGCTGTCCTCAGCTGCACTAAGGACGAGGTGCTGGGGTCTGCAGGCTGGGCTCTCGGCAACCCTGACAACAGCAGTTTTGATGGAGCCTGGTTTGAAGGTTTAAGATGAGTGGACGCCCCATGTGTGCAGCTGCCCCTGAGGCAGGGGAATGAAGAGGACGAGATGGCTACTGCCTGGTTGGGAACTGTGTGTTAGTCACTGTCTTCAGAGGATATGCAAGGTCATCAACATGAGGATGGGCTGCAGTGGAGCACTTAGATGAAGGTGGTCTGGGGCTGCAGGTGTGTGCGCAGCCAGGAGCGTCTCAGGCAGGGTGTTGGTCCGTGGCGGTTATGGTCACACGGACTGGCTCCTTCTCTGGTTGTGGGCTTCAGAGCCAGAGTGTGCACAGCCTGCCAGGCTGGGGCCAGCACGCACCACTGGCCGGCTCATGACCATTGCTGGTCACCCTCCTGCTGGCTGTGTGGCTGACTCCTCTGAGGATAGAGGCTGCGCCTCCTTGGTGGGTGGAGGAACTGTGGGGACCCTAGTGGAGGGTGGAGAAAAGAGGGCAGAGGGTCAGTCAGAAGCTCAGTGGGATCTTCAGCTTCTCCTGTGGGTCTCTGAAGAGCAGTGCCGAAGGTTCGAGGGCCCAGCCGAGTGTGTGGAAGACCCTCATCAAGGGTCATCATTGTGAAATGCAGGACGTTCCGCAGCTTGAAGGAGGGCAGGCCTGGGAATTCTGTGGGGGTGGAGAAGTGCCTTCAGAATCCGGTGGGAACACCCAGTGTTTTCCGAATCCCAGAAAGGTTCCAGTGTTGCCCACACCCCAGGGAGGGAACTGCGGCCTGTGCTTGGTGGAGTCAGAGGCGTGTGGAGGAGAGTCAGCACCCAGGACAGACAGCCCCAGGGGACACGCCTTCTGGGCCTGGTACTGCCTGGGTGGCTCGTGGACTGTACCTCATTTATTGTCATCTTAGTGGTGGGTGGGTACGAAGACAGGACATGGCCCCCAGTGTCCTGGAGTGGCCTCTGGGGCAGGCCAAGGGTGTTCACAGAAGCTCCTAGGCTAGGTGACTGTAAATGGTGAAGTGTGGCTGGAGGGGAGGATGGGGCAGCCCTTCCACCAGGAGGCACGGGGCCCTTAGAGGCTATGGAGTCTGGAGGTCACAGCCTCAGGGCCTGGGTGACAGTGGAGTGTCTGTCAAGGATGTTCATGACAGCTCATGGACATGGGAAGGCTGTGGGGGACGAGGTTTGGGCCTGGCCTTTCTGGCCATGATTGTACAGACCCCCTTGTGGAGAGTGCCTTGGGTGCTTTTCCCACTTCCCTCCTCTGCTGGGCGACAGGACTGCCTTTTGTACCCGACCAACTCGCCAGAGCCGCCGCAGTTGCTGCCCAGCGTGTGGCCTGCACAGGCAGTGGGAGTGGGCTGCTAGCCCAGGACCACCCTTAGCGCCTCCCTTAGGATACTTTCCAGAGGCAGAATTGCTGAAACAAGAGACATTTCAGCTCTGGAAGTGCAGAACCAGTTTTGTCTTTGAAGTTGGTGCTCCTCACTGGGAAGCAGGATGGAGGCCCCTTGCATGCGTGTGTGCGTGTGTGTACGTGTGCGCGCGCACGCGTGTGTGTTTCCAGTTCCATGGTGAGGGCTCCAGGCCCAGGGAGCACAGGCTGGGGACAGAGCAGAGGGTCCACTGGGAACTGAGACATCCCTGATTCAGAGATGACTGCATGAAGTGAGGAGGAGCATGTGGTCTGGTTCTGGGACCCCCCAGTCTCCCCAGACTGGGACAGGAGAGAAGCTGGCTGCCCCCTGGTACTTCTGGAAAGTGGGAGAGTATGAGAACCACACAGGTGCTGGGCCTGGTTAGGTGTGCTTAGGTTGGGGATCGCAGACCCACACCTGCTAGGGAGCCCTCTGGAGATCAGCATGGCATGGGGGTCATGCTCGGTGTGTCGGGGACCACCAGGTGGTCTCCTAGGCTGGAGCCAGTGATGTTAGGTAGGGCCTTCCATCTGAACATGGATGTGGCTCATACCTGGCCCCCAGCCTCTGGAGCAGCTCTGGGAATACCACACAAGCAATGACCGTAAGGTCATGAAGGAACTCAGAATTTCCTAGCACTCATGTTAAGCAGAAAGTAACAACGGGCATAATAATTTTAGTAATGTTTGTTTAGCTCAGTGTACCAAAGTAGTATTCTTCAAGCACGTAATCAACGGGAAACGAGGCCCCTTACGTTGCCTGAAGTTTTTGGCACTGGGTATGTCTCACTGGCTTCTGGGCCGCTGCTGCTCCTGCCTGCCTGGGTGGACCTTCAGTCTGGCTGCAGTGCCCTTCAGTGATGAGCCGCAGCATCGGGCGGTCAAGATGTTACCATGGGCAGGCCTGGGAGGAGCACGTGGAGCGGATGCTGGGGGCTTTTGGGGGCCTGAGTGTCATTCAGGTGGGGGACCTGTGAGGCTCCAGGACAGGTTGGTGTGGGGTGTAAGGGACAAGTCAGGCAGCATCCTGCTGCCCATGGGGCAGCCCTCAGAGTAGCTGTTGAGCAGGCACAGTTCCGCATGGCCAGGTGAGCTTGGAGGAGGGAGAAGCTGGAGGCTACATCAAGGGCTGAGCCTGGGTGGGAGAAAGCACAGATGCCGAAGTCCCCAGACTGGAACTCGCTGCCTGGGCAGAGCCCCCAGTCAGCCTGGAGTGCCCTTCCGTAAGGAGCCTCGGCCGCCTCTGCTCCACTCCGGCCGAGCCCGCCCCAGGGGACGCTCTCAAGTCAGTTTGCGGGTACTGGGGGTTTTGGTGAGTGTCAAGTCCATGAACTGGCTACGCAGGGGACTCAGCCCCTCCTCTCCTCCCCAAGTGTGACTGTGCCTCCCGTCCCCTGGCTGTCTCATATCCTGCCCCTCTGTGAGTGGGACCTACGTTTCTTGGAAGGCCAAGTGGGCTGCAGGGAGTGGCTGCAGTGAGAACAGGGCTCTGAGGATAGCCCGTGGACGCACTTAGGATTGCTTTGTGGGCCCAGTGGACAGCTGGCTCTGAACTCCTGGTCACAGCTGCTTTTCCTCAGGACTCGCCTAGGCTCAGCTGCTGCCCTCTTTGCTCCCTCCAGCCTGAACACGGGGCAGGGGGCAGGGGGCAGGGAGCAGGGTCTGTGCTGTCGTGTGGTGGTGGCCAAGACACCTTGCCTGGCTCTCTCGGCTCCCTGAGCAGGCGCACCCACTCTGCCGGCAGTCACGGCTCTGCTGGTCTTGCTAGCTTTTGTCAGCATGTGTCATTCTTGTGTGGGGAACACAGAATTTTCTTGGCAGTGGTGTTTGTACCAGCTCTGGCTTGTTCAGGGCCAAACAGTCGTCACAGACACCGCCTGTCCCCAGCACACGGTGCATCACACAGCAGCTGGGCCCTGAGTGGGCAGACAGTCTACCCCTCAGGGGGTGATGAGCTTTGTGGTGGGTGGAACTTGTACCCAAGGCCAGCATCAGTGGCATCTCTGCTCTGCCCAATCATCCAAGCTGACCCTTGGCTCTGACCAGGGAATGTTTGCTGGCCTTTGAGGATTGAGACCTTACTGGCGCCCCCAGCACCCTCTTTTTGGCCGAGGGGTGTCTCTTGTGAGTGGGTAGCACCACAGGAACCACGGGGTGCACTGGTGGTTTCTCACTCCAGGCTCGCCTGGCCTGTGGTGCACGACCAGGTCTTCAGACCTGAGGGTTGTGCAGGGTGCGGGAGGCCTCCTTAGACCTGCCACCTGGCAGAGAGCTCTGCTTGCTGGTCTGAGTGGCTGAAGGTCTGGAAGGGATTTTAGTGCCTTCCCTTGGCCTCTGGCCGCTCCTCAGACCTTGCACAAGCGAATCTGACCCGCCTGTGTTTCTTCTGGAGAAGCCACATGTCAGAGCCCGTCCAGGCTTTGATGTCGTCCTGCTGTGTGCATCCCTGCTTCAGGGAGCTCTGGCCATGCTCTGCTGGCATCAGGGCCATGGGGAGTCCCAGGTTGAGTGGTGCAGCCAGCTGTGAGACCTGAAGCTGTCTGTCCCATTCAAGAGGTCGGACCCTTGGCTTTCCCAGACGACTTGTGGCCTGAGCTCCCTGTTTCCTTAGGTTGTGTGTGAGTCGGCCGTGTGTTGCTGGGACCAAGCACCTGAGAGCAGCAGCTTGAAGGAGGAGAGGTTCATCTTGGCTCGTGGTTCTGGAGGCTTTGGTCCATAGCCCTGCAGCCCCAGGCCTTGGGCTGTAGTGGCAGTGCTTGGTGGCAGAGGGTGTGCTGAAGCCAGCTGCTCATCACAGGGGCTGGAAGCAGGGTGGGGGAGGAGGGGTTGGGGCCAAGGTCGAGTCCCCAAAGGCAGGTGCCTTGAAGACCCACTTGCTTCAGCTAGGTCCCACCTCCTGGTTTCTAAACCTCCCAGGGCCCATCGAGCTGTGGGTAACCCAGGAAGAGACCAGAGCTCTTGTCATCAGACGCTCTACAGTATGCTGTAAGGGGGGGCGGCGGCTGCAAACCCGCTTGGTGCCCAGGTTCCCTGCCTGGTGGTCCCAGTGCCTGTCCTTGGCCCTCCAGGCTGCAGCCCATCCAAGCCTGCCTTACCTAGTCTCTGCCCTGCCTTCTGGTTGCCAGCGCGGCCCCATGCCCCTTGCTGCTCGAGCCCTGCCCCACATCATGTGGCTGATGATGTGGGTAGTCAGGCCTGAGCTGAGCGTGGGGCCAGGCATGGGCACAGCCCTTGGTGGGACCATGCGGGGGGTGGGGGGGGCGTGTGTATGGGGCGGGTCCCTTTGGGTCTGGTGTTTCCCAGCCTATTCCTGCTCTTGTCCCCAACTTGTGTCGGTCACTGGGAGCTCAGCTTCCAGGTGGCCTTCTGGGCAGGCATGGACCAGTGTGTTTGCAGTGCCACTGCCTCACTGTGTAAAGGTCCTCTTCAGAGCCTGTCTTGTCCCACTCGACACCACGGGTATTGAAGTGTGCTTCACCAGGAGGTGCCACTGTCCCTGTCCATGCCCTGCGGTCATCCACTGGGCCCTGTGGACTGCAATGTGTGCTGTGGTCAAGGACTGACATTGTAGTACCTAAAGACTGCTGTGTGTACACCCCAGTGTCGCCCTGTGGGCTGGGCAGAGGGGACAGCACATGGCAATGCTCATGGCCTTGGGGACTTTACCTCTTGATCCAAGTCCGCCTAATGGCTTTGCATGCTGAACTGGTCCTGGCCATCTCGGGTCAGCGGCCCTCTGAGAGGCATCTTGAGATGAAAACCCAGATCCCAGGACCTTGATACCCGTCTCGGGCGCTGGCCTAGCACACAGCAGAGTGTAGCACCCTTGGCAGCGTGCTGCTGCTGGGGTTGTCTAGGGTTGACAGTTCCTCTCTCTCGAGGCTGCGTGCCAATGGCTGGGACCTTCTCCGGGCTCTGCTTGGCTGTCAGCTCCCTCCTCCCAGTGGTCAGGGGTGGATGGGGTGTGGGAGGCTATGCCAGGCTGGGCTGCTTGGCTGAGGGCTGTGGCCCTAAGCCCCCAGGGCCTCCTGCCCCCAGCTGGGCTGGGTGCCTGGGGCTCCTAGCTGTCCCAGAGGCCCCTGACGCACTCTTTCCTCCACCCAGAGAGCACGTGCAGCAGCCGGGAGAGGCGACCCCTGTCTGTGTGTACATGAGGGACGAGGTAGGTGCCGGCCACCCACCCCTGCCCGTTGCCATACTCAGCCAGCCCAGCCCGCTCTCCAGGCTGGAAACTGCCCACCATCTTCAAAGCTCAAAGCGGCAGGCTGGGCGGCGGCTCCTGAGAGCCGGCGTGTTTTATGGAAAGAAGTGGCACAGCCAGCCCACTGGGACCAGCCGCGCTGCCTGGGCTGCTCCCGAAACCTCCCTCAGTGGCCTGTTTGTTTTTTCAGCTTCTCTCAAAGCCCAAGAGTTACAAAAGTGGTTTCATTTTAATAAATATTTGCTTTGCTCTGTGTTTTGATCTTTTTCAAAACCGAGCGCAGCGAGGCCGAGGCAAAGTCTGGCCCCAAGGCCTGCCGCCCGGCAGCCTGCCCGCCATGGTGGGGACTCTCCTAGTGCCTGGTCCTGTGGCCTCACAGGGGCTTTTTGTTTCAACCCTGGCCCAGTGCCCTTTGCTGGCTTGGGGCAGAGTGGGGGACACGGTCCCTGAGAGGCTGGGACAGCCCTTGTGTGGACAGGACTTCCCCCTGTTTGTTCCCAGTCGAGGTCCCCTGACCTGAAGCTGTGAGGGGTGGGAACTGTGAGGGGACCAGGAAGCTGCTCATGCCAGCGCGTCCTGGGGAAGAGATGGGCCACGAGGCCTCTGGGACTGGGCTGACCGCTGGGGTGTGGCCATGCACCCTGGCTCTTGTGTTCAGCCCTCAGAGGGACGATCCTCTCCAGAGGCTGCTCCTCAAAGAGCTTGCGTTAGCTCAGTGGGTGCAGACAGCTGGGCCTGAGCCCTGTCCATCCTGAGCCCCGTGCATCCAGAGCTGAGTGTCAGGAATGACTGTTGAGGGCGGGAAGTTGCTCAGTGGTGGAGTATGGGGCTGGGTTCAGTCCTTGGCAAAACCCAACTAGAAGTGGTCCTTGAGAGGTGAGGTCTAGTCAGATAGTTTAGTGACCCTGAGGCAGCACTGGCCTGGAGGGCAGCTGTGGCTGCTTGTGGGCATGGTGGGGAAGAAGCTGGGCTGGCCACAGCCAGACAGGGTGCAGAGTGGGTACTGCCACCCTGGCCAGGCCAGCAGAGCCCGTGGAACTATGTTCTGACCTGGGGTCCCTGTGGCTCAAAGGGTTCTGAAGAGTCAGAGCCATGGACGGGCTCCCTTCACAGAGGTGGCTGGTCCTGCTGGAGTCTGGCCAGCAGCCGTGGAGTTGGTGAACCTGGCCGGCCCCCCAGTGTCTGGACCCCTGAGGCCTGGGCTGTCTGCTGTCCCTACGTCCTGCCGCAGTGCAGTGGGCTGTGAGGGGCCTGGGAGTGCTGGGGAAGAGGCCCTTCTCTGAACAGGCTGTTCTGGGCAGACTCGGCAGTCATTTTGGCCAGTGGTGGCCATGGGCCTGGTGTTCACAGATCAAGATGGGCAGTTTTGGTGGGGATGGGGCCTGTTCTCTGCGCTCACCTCAGTGTGCTCCCCCCATCCATTCCCACTGGCCGGCAGCTTTGGGCAGGGCTACGGGCCTCAGGGTGGCCCCCACCCAGCCCATCCTTCTCTCCCAGCCTCAGTGGGCTCAATTCACAGCTGAGGAGGCCAGGCTGGGTGGAGAAAGGTGGTCGCGGGTCCTCACCAGCTGCAAGTCAGGTTGTTGGACCTTGCAGAGCTCGTGGGCTCACAGAGCTCGTGGGCAGAGGAAGGCCTGGGTGGGAGAGGGCACTGGCCAGAGGAGCCCCAGCCTGGGCCTGATGGCTTGGGGTGTTGCCCTGGGTGTTGGCATCTGGGAGAGGGACTTAAGCGTCCTGTTTGCCTTTCCTACAGGTAACTGGTGGAGAGGCCCTACGGAGCACAACGCTGCAGTCACTGGGGCTGACCGGGGGCAGTGCCACCATCAGGTAAGGGCAGAGCAGCTACTGGGTTTGGAGTTCCATTTAGTTAAAAATAAAATGTGTGCTCGGCCAGGTGCAGTGGCCACACCTGTAATCCCAGCGACTTGGGAAACTGAGACAGGAGGTTCGCAAGTTCAAGGTCACCCTAAGCAATTTAGTGAGACCTTGTTACAAAAAACGCATAAAGGGCTGGGGTGCAGCTTGGTGGTAGAGCCCCTGGGTTCAATCCCCACACAAAACAAAACAAAACAAACCCGAGATCTCACAGGAACGGGAGAAGGAATGTGGAAAGTAGGAGAGGAGGTGCGGGAGCTCAGGCCACCCCTCTGTGAGGTGCCCTCAGAGGGTGGGACTGGAGAAAGTGGAGAAGGTCCTGTCCTCTGCTCTGTGGTGTCCACTCACTTTCTGGCTCCCCCAGGTTTGTCATGAAGCAATGTGACTCTGCAGGCAAGCAGGAGCCTGGGGCCATGGGGAGCAAGACCCCAGGAAGCCCGGCCTCCTCCACGTCAGCCACCCAGGCCCCTGGCAGCCCTCTGCCCCTCTTAAAATCAGGGGGGCTCATCAGGGGCGACCTGAGGTGTCAGGATGATGCAGGCACCTCGGGGACCAGCCTCACGGGCAGCTCAGAGCCAGGAGACGCTCAGGCGGAGCAGAGCACAAAGAAGCCTGCGTCCGCCCCCTTTGTTCCTTTCTCTGGTGGGGGACAGCGGCTGGGGGGCCCTTCGCAGAGCGCGAGGTCTCCAGTCTCACCCTTGGCCATGTCGCCCAAGTCCTTCTCCTGCCCTGGAGGTCCCTCCAAACCCAAGAAGTCAAGGCCTGGCGAGGAGCCCCAGCAGGAGGTAAGGGTGTGGTGGACCAGGGGGACCTGATCAGCCAGGGCTGGCAGCCACGGCTGTGTCTCAGTGGTGACTTGTTCTGTTGTGGTCTGTGTCTACCGTTGGGCGAGGTCCTGGTTAGGTGTTTAGTCTGATGGGCTCTGATGCCCACTGTTCATGGCACCACCAAATGTTTCTGCCACCTGGAGCCACCCTGAATCTGACCCGCTCTTTCTGCACCTGTGCAGTGACCTGGAGAAGCTGCTGTCCACCCTCCTGCCCAGCTGGGTGGGTTTTTCTTGGGGGATTCAACCCAGTGGTGCTTAACCACTGAGCTACAGCCCCAGCCCTGGCATGGAGATTCTCGTCAGCTTCAGTCAAACTGTGCTGGGAGAGAGAACCTAGGAAGCAGCCGGATCAGCAGCTGCTGGCCTGGGTGACCTGTGACTCGCCTCCTCCCTGGCGACGACCTTGTGAGGGCAGCTCCCTGTTGAGCGCTGCACCCTGTGGTCCCATGGCATTTGGCATCTCAGTTCTGGGGCCATCTTTGTCCTTGGGTCTCATTGTCCTGCCATCCCAGTAATGCCCACCCCCACCACCTGAGGCATGGGAGGGGCCCCACCTTTTGGTCTCAGCAGGTGGGTGCTGATGGGTGGATGAATGGCTACTGGGAGCAAGCTCCTGCCCTGCCTGGGGCTGCACACCTGCAGGAACCATCTCTGCTTCCCACTGGGCCCTCAAGGAGTGTCTACCTTCTGCCTCTTTCCCTCCACTGTCCAGTGGCCCTGGCCAGTGGCAGCCATGGCAACTCCTGAGCAGGTGAAGTGTGCCCTGTTGATCAGTTCCTGCCTGGAGACTCGGCCTGGCCCCTCTTGGACTCCGCAGCCAAGGCCAAACGGCTTCTGCCAGTCCCCTTGGAAGTGTGGTGAGGCCTTCATCCTCTCCAGAACTACCTCGGCTCAGCCTGGGTGTGGCTCTTGCTCATCCACTGGGTGCCACAAGACCCCATCTGCCCCAGCAGTCACGGCTTCCTTGCAAATTTCCCAGGAAACACTCAGGTTCTTGGATGTGCTGGGTCCTCTCCCCAAGGGCTTGGTTCCAGGGAAGGTTCAGGAGTCCAGCAGGCTCTGTCAGGACTCAAGCCTGCAGCTTCTGGCTCAGAAATAGGGACGTCTCTTCCTCTGGCCAGCATCACCTGAAGCTAGTCGTGCCTGGCCCGGGCAAGGCTGGGCCTGGCACCCTGTGCCCTGCATCCTGAAGGAGGGAGCTCGTTTGGAGAAGATGTTAGGTGTACCCTTTCCTGCCTTGGTGTTAGGGACAGCAGTGGACACACAACATCCTTACCCTCAGAGCCTGCCCACTAGCCAGCCTGGCCTCACATTGTTACCCTGAGAGTCAGTTCCTGCCCTGCCCGAGGCAAGGCATCTACAGATGCTGCTTCTGCACGCCTTCAGACAGGAGGAGAGCGCCGCCTGAGGTGTCGGTGTCCCGCCTGGGGAAGTGCCAGCCCTCTCCTCCCACTGAAGCAGCTCTGCCCACTCCTAGTGCGTGGATGTCCTCAGGGTCCACTTAGATTTTATTTGTGAGAAGGATCGTGCTGCTAAAGAGGCTTTGCAGCTGGTGAGTTTCCTGGTGGCAGGCTGCCAGAGGGCTCTGAGGGAGGTGACATGAAACATGGTCACAGAAATTCCTGGAGGGGCAGTCATCCCAGTGAGGCCTGGCCTGGGTGGTGCCCTGTGCCGGCCGGTCTGCCTGGTCCTGGGCTGGCGTCATCTCAGCCCCGGTGCTGATGCTTGTGTAATGGGACTTGCGGAGGGGGCTGTAGTGCTGTAAGCAGCTGGAAGGTGATTTGTCAGCCCCAGAGAAGTGGCCACGGGGTGGAGGGGACGGTGCCATTCTTGCGCCAGGAGGGAGCCACAGTGATTCCCTGGGTAGCCAGGTGCCTGGGTGGCTCTGGCTGTCTGATCTGGGGAGCTGCCCTGTTTGTTGGGGACATCTTGCCAGGGCCTGTAGGCGTTCATGTGCTGATGAGCAGGGCCATGTGTGCTCTTGTGGGACACAATACCTCCAGAAAGAGCGTCTCTCAAGCGTGTGGACTTAGACGTGTGGACGGGGTGTGCTTAGTCAGCCACACTCGGTTCAGAGGAAGCACAGGCAGGTCCTGAGTTGTCGTGCAGCTGTGGGAGAAGGGCCAGACCTGGAGATGCCCACTTGGCCCTGTGGAGGCAGGAGGGGTCCGCCTTGCCACTCAGCAGGATTCTATAGCTATTACAGCACAGGGACAGGAGAAGCAGCCCCTGGGGGTGGACAGGCTTGTGGACAGGCCCCGGGGGAGAAGCCCCTGTCTCTAAAGTACAGGGGAGGACAGCAGCCCAGCAGGTGTGGGGGACAGCCACCTGCTCTTGTATTCTTCCTCCAAACAAAGGTCCTGGGGGCAGTTGGAGAGTGCTGCATTAGATGACATGGCAAGACTTCAACCTTTGGAGTCTCTGATTCCTGCTGTTTACATTTATTTCTCAGGCCTCCACAGCGTGGGCAGGGGCGGGCGGGGATTGCCTGGAGGAGGCAGCTCAGGTCCTGCCCAGTGTGCCACGGAGGCTCTTGTGTGTTGTCTTAGAAGCAGAGAAGGGTGCTGGGCGTGGTGGCCATACCTGCAATTCCAGCCACCCTGGAGGCTGAGGAAGGAGGATTATAAGTTTGAGGCCAGCCTGGGCAATAAGCCAGTCTCAAAAAAATCTTCTCTCAAAAGAAATACAGACTATAAAGGGCTTGAAGTGTGGCTCAGTGGTAGCGTGCCCCTGGGCTCAGTCCCCTGTACTGAAGAAAAAGGACAGACCTCCAGGGCTCGTCTGTATCCTGTGGAGCTCATGGCCTGCTGCCCTCTTCCCTCTGGTGTTGGCCTGCTGTGGGCTCGCACATGTCTGTGACACTGAGGACCCGCACTGTGGTGGGCCCGGGTGGCTCTCTGCTGTGTGCCCCCACCCCCGTCCTCCCCCTCCCTGCCCCTGGCAGCCCTGTCTGCAGGTTTCCCTCCTCCGTGGTGTTGGTTTTCCAGGGTTGGGGTCCTGGGCCCCTGTGTTCACTGGCTCACGTTCTGCAGTCACACCCTCTCACAGCAGACACCTGCCACCTGCTGCAGCCGTGCCCTCTGCACCAGCCTGCACATTGCTGCGCCCCACCGCATCTGGGGCTGTCTTCCGCTGAAGGTAGAGTGTTTGGGAAGTTTTGTGTCTCCCCGATTACCCTGCTTGCTGCCGTCTGAGCTTCACGATTTTACCTGTTGGCGTCCTCTGCCCTGTTAACTCTCGTTTCTTTGAGAAAGTTGCTTGTGCATTTTGGGTGTTGGGGTTGTACTATCACATGCCATGGCTGTGCTGACCCTTAGTTAAATAGAGTGCATGGAATCTGGTTGCTCAGATGCGTTATTCCTATGGTTTGTGCTTGCAGGGTCTCAGATGTCATTCCTCACCCCAAGGTCAAGGCGGGGGGTCATCTTTGGATTTTCTTCTGTTGCTCCGTGGCTTTGTCTTTCATGCAGTGGTCTGTGTGTGTGTGTGTGTGTGTGTGTGTGTGTGTGGTGTGGTGCTGGGAGGAACCCAGGGACTTGTGCATGGGCTGTGTCCCCAGCCCCTCGTGCAGTGGTCTTCTGGGGACCCATTTGTGCAGTGTGCGGCAGGGTCTGGCTGCATGTGCTGTGCACGTCTGCGCATCGTCATGCAGTCTCCTGGGGCGTTCTGGACCCGTGGCCTCCTCCCTGCACCTGCCTGCTGGCTCCAGACCTCTGACAGTGACTCCCTGACCTATTCAGAGACTTTGCCCTCTGAAATACATCCTGGAACCTTCCACAGAAGTCACTGTGGGACACGTCATAGAATTCCTTGAGCCTCCTTGGGCAGCAATACCTCATTATGGTCCACCTGTGTCTTCCCATCGACCTTCTGTCCTGCAGAATCTGCTCAGTGTCCCCATGTAGACCTCGTGGAGCTGGTGGTTTTCTGGATCTTGGAACTGTTCCCATGGTGTCTAGGAGTGCCCTGGTTCCACTGGTTGTGACTGCTCTTCACCAGGCCTAGCAGCTGTCCTAGTTCCCTGGGATCTTTGCAGTCAGTGCCTGCCTGCCTTTTCCTTCGTGTCTTTCCTTTTGTCTTTTTTCTGGGTCACTGGTGTTTGGTGAATAGTAGCAACAGGAGTGTATTTTAAGGGCATCTTGATTTTAAAGGTATGGGGCTGATTTTTCTTTAAGGATGACGTATGATATGACAAGCTTTTGTCAAGCTAAGGACTTGACTCTTCCTGACTTCCTGAGATTTTCTTGCCAGATGTAGTTATTACAAACAGCTTTTTGCATCATTTGAGGTATCTGCTTTTCCTGTTGCTGAAAAAGTGACGTGAAGTTCTGGATGACTGTCCAGGTGCTGTGCTGTTTTGTTTTCTCGTGTGCGGTTCCTCTCTGTCAGCCAGCACTGGGTGTCAGGCTGGACCCCTGTGTTTGTGTTAGAGGCAGACTATCGCTTTCTGCCTTCGCCAACTTGGAAACATTGCAGGCAGGTTTGTCAGAGCCCTACCTTTCTGTCTGGAATGCAGCAGCGTTTGCACCAGGGGTCGTCTGTGGCACAAGGTCTTTGCTGCCTGCTGCATCTCTTTGGCTGGGCTTTTGACTGGGCACACAGGCCTCCAGGTGGTGCCTCAGCCTGCCTGCCTGGGGCCGTGACAGCTACCTCACTCTGGGAAGTGCTCGCCAGGTGGGCTCCCTGGTCTTTTAACTTAGCCCAGCCGTCCCTGCCGTGGACCCTGTCCGATCGCTCCTGGCCACACGTTGGAGCCCTGGGGGGCCTGAGTGGGGCTGTGTGTGTGTGTGTGTGTGTGGTGTCTGCAATGGGGCTAGTGCAGCAGCTGGGAACAGCTGGCCTGGCCTGCTCCTGGGTCAGGAGTCAGCATCTTCTTCTCTATGGATTGGGTTGGAGGAAGCAAGTGGAGCCCTTGCTGCCCTTAGTGTGGGCCAACGGGTCTCAGAACATCCTGGGGTTCAGTGGGGTGGCAGGAGGGTGCCTTGGTCACAGCTTTCTTATCGGCCATGCCAGCAGCTGGAGCCAGGCATGAGCTCCTGCTGACCTGGGCGGTCTGCTGGACCCCGTGTTGAAGGTCTTGGCATCTGACTCCTGGCTGGGTAGTCTGGGGACCCTTGTTGCTGTGGGCTTCCTTCCGCAAGCCGCCCCTTCTCTTCAGAAAAGGCATTTGCATGTTTGGGCAGCTCCTGCCTTTTTGAGAGATGGTCATGGCTGTGTTGTGTCTGTGCTCTGCTTCCTATGACTCCCGTCAAGGTGGCTGCTGACTGCTGTGCTGGGGATGCCCCCTGCTCCTGCGTCCTGCCAGGGCCTGCCCTTGCCCACTGGGTGCCTCTGTCCACAACCGCGGGAGCCTGAGAAGCAAGCCTCTCTCTAGTTGCTGAGGGGGGACTCTGGCCAGTGCATGGTGACCTTGCAGTTGAGGGCCACATAGTGTGTGCTACAACAGAGGTCTGTTCTGTGGAGGGGCCACCACTGATGGTCAGGGAGCTAGTGAGTGCCTGCCCCACCTGTCCTGCCCTCCAAGCCAGTGCCTACTCCTGCCTCCTGCTGTACACCTGGGAGATGGGGGGTCCTGGCCAGCATCGTGTCTTTGGAGCCCGAACCTGAACCGTCCTTGATGTGTCTGATGAGTGGACAGGGAAGTGGGCATGGAGGTGAGGGGAGCCCCAGGTCCCAGTTTGGGCTCAACCTGGTATGGGGGCCCTGGTATGGTGGTGACAGTGGGCCCCCTCCCCTTTGGGGACCCTGCTGGCTTCTGCCCTTGTGAACCCCTGAGGCTCCTCAGCCTGGGGTCCTTGGCTGTGTGGCTGAGTTGAGCTGGTTGCCAGGGTTCTGGCCTCCTCAGGGCACTCTTCCTGGGCAGGTGGCTATCTTTCTCCCAGGAGGCAGGCCCAAAGCCCAAGGCCTCAGCCCGAGGCCCCTTGCCCTTTCTGTGCTCTTCCCGAGTGGGGCCAGGTGGGTGTGCGCACGTGCCTCTGTGTGTGTGTGTGTGTCTGTGTGTCTCTCCATCTCTGTCTCTGTGATGGGGCTAGTGCAGCTGGCCTGGCCTGCTCTTGGGTCGGGTGTCACTGTCCTCAAGTGCTAATCCCAGGGGGGTCTGGGGAAGGTGCCAGGGGAGGGTGCATTTGCCTCTGCCTCCCGCTCGGCCTTTGATCTGGAGCCCGGGTGGCTGGTTGATTGTGGAGCACCCCCCACCCACACACACACCTCCTGTCACTAACAGCCACACGCCCAGAGGGCGCAGGGCGCATGTGTCTGCTTTGTGTCCCTCCTCAGTCCTGGGGGAGGGGACTGGAACAAGACAGAGCTTTTTTTTTGGGGAACTTCAAAGGTACACTTTAGTAATCAAGAAGAGTTTCCAAGTTTCCCATTAATGCTTTGCCTGTGTGTGGTTTTTGGATTTAAATAAAGACTCAGAAGAAAGAGACAGGATAAAATACCGGCAGGTCCTCGCTGAGGCCGGGATGGTTCACAGACCCGGGCGGTTCCTGCCTTTGATGTCAGACATTAATTATTAGAAGGTAGTTTTACTGGCGATCAGAACCGGGCGCTGGGAGAGGCTGGGCTACCCGGCGCCCCCTGGCCCTGTCCTTTGAAGTCCCTCCACGGCCGGGAGGCTGCTCCACAGCCCTCTGCTCGCCAGCGGGCCCAACAGACACCCCCCACGCCTGTGGCCTCCCCAGCAGCTGCTGGCACAAGGGCTGGTCCTGATCAAAGGCCCCGTCCTCCAGGCAGGGCTGGCTGCTGCTGGCCAGCCTGCCCCTCCCCCTGCAGGCTTCCTCAGTGCCTGTGCCCTGCTCACACAGCTTGGCTTGGCCCTGTGCTCAGGCCAGTTGGTGCTGCCGGGGCTGGATGGAACCTGTGTGGGACGGGGGGTGTGAGGTCACTGTAGCTGCCCAGCTGGGTGGGACCATCCCCCGACTTCCAGAACCATGCTTCCTGGGCAGGGTGGGCTGCTGTCTCTGGCAGCAGGTGCTCTCAGGAGAGCTAGAGTCCAATGCCACTCTCCCCTTCTCAGCGTGGGGGTCCCTGCCCTTCCCCATGGGCCAGCCCTGTCCCCTGCTGTGTTTGGTGGGCATTTGTGGACAACCCCCAAGTTGGGGGGGCCAGACCCAGCTGTCCTGAGAGCCTGAGGCCATGCCTTAATTGGAAGGTCCCCTGAGGATTGCTGGCAGCTGGCTCAGTGGCACTGTGGGTGCTGCTTGGGTCTTGACTGCTCTTGGAGCCTGGTGGCTGGCAGGTGCTTGTCCCTTAGTAATGCCTTGAGGCTGGTTTGGATGGAGTGGCCCTGTAGAGCCAGGACCCTGCCTGCCCCATCAGGTCCAGGCCCTCTGCCAGGCTGTTCCAGTAGCTTCCATCTTGTGTGCGTGTCCTGCCCTTCCTGGGTCCCTAGCAGTTGCCAGACTTGGCAGGCCCTGTGGGTGAGGAGGCCGCCCACGGCCTGGCTGTGTCCGCTCTCTTGGTAGGCAGTGTGCTCTGTGTGCGTGGATGACACTTGGCTCTGCAATGCGCAGGTGCTGCTGCTTTCTCAGGGTCAGCACTGTGCTCGTCTTTTGTGTGGTGGCCAGCCTGCCCCTCCCCCTGCAGGCGTCCCCAGTGCCCGTGCCCTGCTCACACAGCTTGGCTTCGCCCTGGGATTGGACCCGGGGCCTGTGCATGCAAGGCAGCCAACTACCAACTGAGCTGTGTTCCCAGCCTGTGCAGTCTTCTTTTAAAGAAATGTTCCTTGTTTCTTTGTGACGGAAGTAACTTGTGTTCACACTAGAGAAGTTAGTTCAGGAAGAAGACCTCAAGGAAGCCGAGAACCTGTTGCTGAGCACGCGGGGGCGCTGGGTGGCGCTCTCTGGCCGCCTTAGAGGTGTCTGAGAGCCAGGTCTGCGGTGCTGGCGTGCCTGGGATGCGCCTTCCTGTTCGGGGTGCCCCCCCCTCCGCCTCCAGCGGGGTGCAGAGTCCTGCCCCTTGGCCTGTGCGTGCTGTGAGCCTCAGCGGTGGCCGTCCTCTTGCCAGGTGGAGCTGTTTGTCCACAGCTGTTTGCAGCTTATCAGACCTTCAGTGTGTCCGGGGCATCTGTGGGATTGGAAAGGGTAGGAGAGGCCCTGGATGGTGGCATTGTCTGCCCCTTGCCTCTTGCTGTTTCTCTGTGGGCCAGGGTGAACCAGGGTCAGGGGACATTGTGGTATTGGGAGAGAATGCTCTGAGCTGACCACCCTGAGTGCAGCCTCCAGAGGTGTGCCCACTGTGCCAGGTGTCGGAGGCCAGGGTGACCTGGGTGGGAATGGGGCTGGAGAGCCCACGTGTCTTTCTGCAGAAGGTGCGGGTGCCGGGTCTCCTCGGGACCTTGTCCCTGCTGCTGACACCTCCTGTTTTGGTGCTTTCCTTGGCCGTGTGTGGCTGTGCTGTGGGTGTTGTGCCCAGACCTGGTCAGGTGCCGTCTTCCTGGGGGCTCATGGCCAACACCTTGCCGGCTGCTGTGGCTGCTCCAGGCCACGCGGGTGGCACCTTGCCCTGCTGTGTAGCCCCTGAGCCCAGGTCCAGGCCTGGCCTCTCCCTCAGGCATGGCCACCTCCCACTGTGCTGTTCAGAGCCTTTGGTGGTGACCACGTGCCCCAGCACCTCCTTCCTGAGGGCGCCTGGCCCTGAGAGTAACAGGAGAGGTTTGGCCGGCATCCCGGCATCCCTCTCGGAGTGATTCATCTGAGCTCAGCCTCAAGGGAAAAGGCTTCGCATTCCCTCTCACCAGAACCCGTTTGGACAGGGGGCTGAGGCGGGGGGCTGAGGGAGAGCACAAGGGACCCAAGTCCTTGTGGAAAGTTGGGATTTGGGAGTGAAATGGCCTCAGGCAGTGTACAGGTGTTCCCCATCGTGTCCTGGGAGATCCTGGCAGCAGAGCCCCAGGACTGGGTGCCCACCAGGCTGTGTGGGCCTCCTTATCTGGGGTCTGCCTGCTGGGGTGGTCACTGCGTCTGCATTGACAGCTGGCCGGGGGTGGCTGGACATTGCCCACAGTGGTACCCCATCTTCCCCCGGAGACTCTGTGTCCCTCCTAAGTGTCTTCTCTGCCCTCCTCTGGGCTGCCTGGGCATCCATTGTCACCACGTTTGCAGTCCGCTGGGGCCCCTGCCTTCTGCTCTGCGTGGCCCCTCCTGGTTTTTCTCCTGCCCACCTGGCTTCGTTTCCAGTGTCTTTCTCTGTGGCCCTCACTGGAGGCTGTGGCCTGGAAGTCTACCAGGGCTCTGAGTTTGCAGGAAACAAGGTTCCCTGGACCACTTGATCGAGGGGGTTCCCTCCTAAGTCTGGGGTTCATGGCCCGTTGACCGTAGTGAGGCTGGCCACCCATGGAGCTCCCCCCTGCTGGCCAGCTGCTCCCTCTGACCTCAGTTCCTTGCCCATCACACGCCTCCATGCTTAGGCCTAGCACACTTAGGCCTCGGAGCTGGCCCCTCACTGGCTCCACTGTGACAGGTCCGTTTGTCCTCCTGCCCCTCCTCTGGCTGTAGCACGTGGGCACCAGTTAGGAGACCAGGTCTCCTAACACAGAGGGGTTGGACCGGAAGGTGGTGTCCTTGGAAGCTGACTGGGCTCTGGGTGCAGGCCAGTGCACGTTCTGGGTGGAGGTGCTGACATTCGTGGGGCTGCCGGGAGGCCTCTGGAGCAGCGCGGGAGGCGTGACCTGTGGAAACCAGCAGTCAGAAGCGCCGAGGAGGTCCTGGCCCCTCCCTCAGCCTTCCTCAGCACATCGAGGTTCCCGTGGACCTGTGATCTCCTGCAGGGCCCAGGTCTGGAACCCATTCAGGGGATCGGGACTTGATCGGCACTGTGTTAGTGAGGTTTTATTTCTTTTTAAAATACCCTACAAGAACCGCTTAGAGGAGGAAGTTCATTCTGATTCGTGGTTTCAGAGGTTCCGTCCACAACTGGCCGAGCCCATTGCTCTGGGCCTGAGGCGAGGACCACACGGGGAGGTGCACGGGGAAGAAGCTGCGGCACTCATGGCACTGGGAAGAGGGAAACCAGGGGCGGGGCCCAGGGCAGAGGCGCCTTTCAGGGCAACCCTGTGGCCCCTCTCCAGCCTCACCCCACCTCCACAGTCCCTTCATTCCAACAGGATGGCCTGACGAGGCCAGTCGCTTCCCCTCGGGTTGGTAGTATTAGTGCATTAACAACCTTCGGGGCCCCCCATCCAGACCAGTGAGCTCCTCCCTGGCCAGTTAGACAGACGCCTCAGGAGGTGGGGAGGGTGCCACTGCAGGGCACGGCACAGATTACCTGGAGACAGAGGGACGTCCAGGAGGGGCTGTGGGCACTGAGGCACTGCTGCTGGAGGCCCTGGCGTGAGTGCAAGAGCCCTGAGTTCCCAGCAGAGCTGTGCACTGCAGGGCGGTACAGGAAGCATGGCATCCCACGCACAGGCGTGAGAGAACAGACAGGGCCGGACGTAAACGTGGACACGAGTGCATGTGTCTCCCAGCAATTCTGTGGAGTTTTTATCACTCAAGATAAAAGCCTGGGGCCGCCTGGTCCCATTGCCCCTGAGGACCTCCCACACCTGCTTCTGGCTGGTTTTGACCACGAGGATATGATTCTGAGGGCCTAGGCGACTTCTTCCACAAGTTGGGCCCAGAGACGCGTGAGACACAAACCAGCCTGGTGCCATGTCCCCTCCAAGGGTGAGAAACTGTCCTCTGGTGAGCAGGTGGATCCTGGACACCATGGGAGCCACCTTGGCTGCAGAGAGGCATCCGAAGCAGGCGCTCTGGGATCTGCCCACCCGGCTGGGTCCCTGCAGCCTCTGGAGAGTCCATCTTTGTGGGGAGAGAAATCACACCAAGCCCCTGGGCTCTTCAAAAAAGTTTCACCTTGTACCACTGCTCGGCCTAGGCGCTGCCCCTCCTGCCCACGCCCTTCCCTGCAGCCACCAAGAGCTCTTACTGATCTGGAGCCCGCTCCCAGCCTCAGCCAGGTGGAAATAGAGATCTCCGCAGCCCTCCCAAACAAGCTGCGGGGAGAGGAGGGGCCCGCGCTCCTGCGCTGCCTTTGCATCTCTCATTTCAGCATTGTCCTGGCCACAGGGACAGCAGAACCTGCACCTTTCCTCTGTCCCCACCAGCCGGAAGGCTACCTGCCTTTGGACATCAGGCCCTCCTGGAGGCCCCTCAAGCCACCTCTGATGGTCCCCATGGTACCACCATAAATCTTCTCTTGTGCTGGGGTGTCTCCTCCCTAGACCTGATCTCCATCCAGAACCATCTCCACAGTCCCCTTGGGCAGGAGCCACGTGTGGAACTGTGGATGCCGACGGAACAGCAGTATAGAGCGGGCGCTGGGCAAAGCGTCCTGAGTGAGCAGGGCCGGGCACTCGAGATGGTGCTCAGCCTGCTCCCCCCTTCCCATACTGAGATGTCCGCCAGGGCCCTCCCTGTGGTGGGAACTCCTGGGCTGGCCGCAGGCCATGGTCTCTCCACTCTCCATAAGTGCTTTGGCTTCTCCCACTGCCATTTGGTGGCAAAGTGACATTTCTTATCAGCCCAGCCACAGACGCCACCAGTGCTCCTGGGATATCTGGCCCCGTCCGCAGCTGCTCATGCAGCCTCAACCTCGCCCAGCAGGCTCCCACGGGCACCTTGCTCCTGTAGCCCTTGAAAGCCAGTGTGCAAGGGGCCCGGGTAATCCATCGCTCATCCTCTTGTTCTGGCCCTGAGCAGGACCCTGGCTCTTGGTCCTGTTGGATAGACAGTCTTCCTGAGCAGAGTGGGACTCTGGGAGGCCAGGGTGGGTCTGAAACAGGAATTTCTGTCAGTTTTATTTTTGCTCGGAAATGCAGTGGCCCCTGCAGCATGAAGCAGGTGGCTATTGCCCCTGTAACCCTGACCAGCAGTGGGGACTGTAAAACTCGGGGTCATTGTACTTCCCAGGGTGTGGTTGTGTTTGTAACCCACTGTCCTTTTTGGATGCCCCAGGATGGCGTGCCCTTCTTGGGATTGGCTTTGCTGGCCTCTGACTTCTGCTGTTTGTTGCTGAGTTCTGGGCACAGGGGCCTGTCTGAGTGGCCAGTGTTGGTGTGGCGCCATCACTGTGTCACCTGCCTGCTGCAGCCAGTGTGGACTCAGATCCTCTGGGTCTGGGCTGGACCCTCCAGAGGAGGGACTGGATCAGGCCACCAGAACCTGCCCCTCAGCTTGGGGCTTGGAGGCCACATCTGCATCAGGATCTCAGCCTGGACTGGCCAGACCTGGATGTGGAGGCTCCTGGCTCTGGGCCCATCCATGTCCTGCCTGCCCTCTCCTGGGGCCCCAGCGAGCTCACGGCCCTGTTGGAATGCAGACACTGGCCACAGGGCACCTGGTGCCTGGCAGCTAGTAAAGAGTTCAGGCGTAAGACCGCCTGCGGCTGCTGCAGCATGGCCGTGGCTCGGAAGGGGCAGCCCCTGGAGCCTTGGTCAGCCAGGTACGGGTCCCTGCCTGGGCCTCAGCCAGCTCCTTTGGCCATTCTTCCAAGGCTGTGACCCAAGCAGAGGGGCTTCCTGGCTGCAGCCCTTGGTTGAGGCATGACATAGCTATATGATTAGTGGGCCACAGGGACCTGGCGTCCATGTGCAGGATCTGGGTGTAGGCCCGAGACACCAGGAGCAGGTGTGTGTCGGGCTGTCCCCCAGTGTGGATGTGTTGAGGGTGCTGGTGCCCAAATGTTGTGCAGGGCTGACCAGCCTGGGCCTGGAAGGACACCTTCAGGGCCATGGGACCAGGGCTTGGCCCAGCTGCTGGAGGGCTGCAGGAAGGGAGGAAGGAGGTGCCATTCCCAGAGCCTGCCATCCCCTCCCCAGGTGTTGGAGGAGTAGAAGGGGGTCCCAGGCCAACTTGGGGACCATAGGGGCCCTTGTGATACAGGGCAGGAGCAGAGGGTAGGTTCCTAGGGCCACCTCCCTCTCCGATATCTCTGTTGTTCTGTGTGGGAGAGGACAGGGTCACTATGGGCCCTGCTGGCCCAGCTGGGCACCTCGGTCAAGCCTGGCTCTGTGGGGTGGCCTCTGCCCCCGGGAGGTGTCCTACCCTCCCAGAGCACCGCAAATGGAGCGGGTCTGCCTTGTAATTTTCATTGCTGTTGATGCCAATTAGGAGTGACGCTGTCCCTTCCTCTGTCCCCAGGGTGGGCAGAGGGAGGGTTGGCTTGTTCCCCAGGGGAGGGAGAGGTGGAGTCAGCCTGGCCATGGGCTGTGGCTGAGAGGGCAGCGGGGACAGCTGCTGGGGTTTTTGCCAACACTCTAATTTGGTGACTGTCACTGCGCCTCCCCTCTGTGGAGCCCCTGACGTGGCCAAGAACAGGGGTGTTGTTCCATAGTGGATTCCTAATCTTGGGGTTCCCCCACTGAAGCAGAAAGTGTGCAGGGGAGCTGCCCGAGCTCCCCCACCCACTGCCCAGGACTCCCTGGCCTGAGCTAGCCTGGCGGCCACAGGCCCTGCTAGAGAGCAAGAGCAGGGTGTGATGGGGGTCAGGGGTGCTGCAGTGGGGGAGGGGACGGGGCTCAGCCCTGAAGGAGCTTGTCTGGGCTTGTCCCCTGGTCCTCTGTTCCAGGCTTCCCTGGCCCTGTGCTGGCAGGTGGGCTGGGAGGGGTGGGCAGAGACGGAGAGAGGGCACGTGGCCAAGAGCCCCAGGACACCCAGGTCAGCTGAGGCCCCTTGCCCACAGCCCGTGGACCGAGACCCTGTGGTCTGCCACCCTGACCTGGAGGACCTGCTGCAGGCCTGGCCAGCAGAGCTGCCAGATGAGTTCTTCGAGGTGACTGTGGATGACGTGAGGAGACGCCTGGCCCAGCTCAAGAGTGAGCGGTGGGTGACCCAGCCCCTCAGCATCTTGTCTTTTCTCCATGGTTTGCCCCAAGCGGGTTCTGCCTCTGGCTGCTGGTCCGGTCGGTCTTCCCCGGGGTGCACAGGGCTGCCAGGATTGGGCATTGGCCTGGGCCCTGGCACCCATGCCCTTAGCAAAACCTCTGTGGGTCGGGTGCCAGAAACCCACAGTGGCTCCTGAGGGGCTCTGTTCTGACTGGGGAGACCTGGACTTTCCGCCCCTCTTGCCACAGGAAACGCCTGGAAGAAGCCCCCTTGGTGACCAAGGCCTTCAGGGAAGCTCAGATGAAGGAGAAACTGGAGCGCTACCCAAAGGTAAGGGGGGCGGGGAGCGGGAGCTGTCTGAGCAGGGCCTTCTGTGGCCCCCCTGCAGGGATGTCTCAGCACGTGGCCAGCAGGCCACCAGGGCTCATGCCGGCAGTCGTGAGACAGGTTAGGGTTAGATGGGCTGACCAGGGCTCGTGGAAGGTGGGAGGCCTGTGCAGCCATGGTCTGTTGCCTCACCAGCCAGGCGCCTGCGTTTGATGGTGAAATTCTTTTCTGCAGTGCTAAGACAACAGGTTTCAAAGCAAACACCTGCTCTTAGCATGCATGTGTGTGCACACAGGCTTGGCCATCTCTGTCCCCAGCCTGGGATTTGGCTCTGCTAAACTGGGGGGCAGCTGACACTGCTCGGGTTGGGGGCTGATGGGGGCATCTCCCTGTGCCAAGTCTGAACTCTGACAGTCCCTGATGGCCGTTCCACTTGTCCTGGCCTAGGTGGTTCTGAGGGTCCTCTTCCCTGACCGCTACATCCTGCAGGGCTTTTTCCGCCCCAGCGAGACAGGTACGTGGCCCTGCTGTGGAGGGGTAGGTGGGGGCCCTCTGAGCCCTTCTCACTGGCCATTTCCCTCTGGGCTCTCTGCAGACAGCCAGAGGGCTCTGAGCCTGAACACAGACCATGAGGAGGCTCTTGCCACAGGAGCTCAGTCCTGCCTGAGTTCCCCCACCCACTCCCCAAGTCTCCCTGGCCTGAGCTAGACTGGAGGCCACAGGCCCTGCTGGAGAGCAGGAGCAGGGTGTGATGCGGGTCAGAGGTGCTGCAGTGGGGGGAAGGGGGACGGGGCTCAGTCCTGGCTGAAGGAGGCTCATGTACAGGTGTTTATTCAGAGCATGATGGACCAGGCATCCAGGGGAAGGGTGGCTCAGGGCCCACCTTGCAGAAGGGGCCCAGGGGGGCTTCGGTGTCTGATCTTCCCAGGATAGCCGGGGCAAAGTGGCACACCAGCCTCTGAGGGAGCCTTCCCCCTGGACAGGGCTCAGACTGGGGTGATGGGTGACAAGAGGCACAGGGGATGCTCTGGGCCTGGCGAGGCACATGGCTGGGGGTGAGTGGGCCTCCCCTGCAGCGGGGCCCAGCAGCCTGCATGGTGGTCCAGCCAGGCTGAGCCTTGGGATGCTGAAGAAGGAGCAGTGTTGAAATTCCCATCCCTGTTTGGCCTCTGCCAAGAAGGTGGGAGCAGAATCCAATTTGTGGGGACCGTATTCCCAGGCTGACTTGATGGTGCCCTGGCTGGCAGGGCTTCTGGCAGTGGGGGTTTAAGGTAGGCCTTGAAAGCAGGCGTGTGGGCCTCTCCTGAGAAGCCCTCTGCTCCCCTCCCTCTTTGCAGTGGGGGACTTGCGAGACTTCGTGCGGAGCCACCTGGGGAATCCCCAGTTGCCGTTTCACCTGTGTGAGTGCCTTCTCCTGCGCTCTGCCCACTCCTTGCCCTCCCCGTTTCCTGGGTCCAGGCCCAGGCACACGCCCACCTCCACTCTCGTGCAATCTGCAGCTGGCCCCACCAGCTCTTGAGGGCCCCACCAGCGCCTGTCAGTGTCATGGCTGGACCTGGTGGGGAGGCAGGAAGGAGCCAGAGGTGGGAGGGAGGCTCTGAGTGTCCTGAACCCTACCTTGTGGCTCAGTCCACAGGGAGAGGCCAGTGGTCCAGGGAGAGCTGCATCTGGGTGGGTCTGCCCCAGCCCCTTGGACCCCTTGCCGGACTCTTGCAGCCACAGAGGAGAGCAAGGAGCCCTCGGGCTGGTCTCCTCACAGTGCCTTCCCTCCACAGTCGTCGCCCCCCCCAGAACAGTCCTGGATGACCACACGCTGACCCTCTTCCAGGTACTACCTGCTTTGCTGGGGGTGCTGGTGGGGTGGCCGCGCTGAGGGCAGGAGGCTGGGCAGGGCGAGGCCTGCGGCTGGGAAGGAGTGCCCTGGCAGGCTGCGGCGGTAATAAAGCCTTTTAGAGCCGGGAATTCAGAGGGAGCAGCGTGGCCTCTGAAGTTGTTTCTGACAGGGCTTTCCAACCTCCTCCGCTTCCTGCCTGGCCCCAGGGCGGGGATGGGCCTGCCTGCCTGACTGGCCAGCCATCCTGAGCTGGGGCCATCAGAAGGTCCTGGCCCTTGGACTGTTGGGTAACACTAGTCCCCTGCCCAGTACTTGGGTGAGGAAGGGCCCTGGCAGGACTGGGTGGAGCCCTTGGCTGGAAGTGACTGCCTGAGAGGGACTGGGGACCTGGGCTGGGGGGGCTCTTGCCAGCCTATATTCCTGCCTTCTCCTGGGCCCGGCCTTTCCCCTGGTCCCCAACTGGCCCACCACTCCCTACCACCCACCCCTGGAGGTCCTGGCGCTGGGCGGCCACTTAATCCTGTGCCCTGCCCTGCTGCCTTGCAGAGCCAGGAGGGATGAATGTCCTGTCCCTGCGCCCCCTGGGAGAGCAGCTGGAGCCTCCCCAGCCCTTCTGGCCTAATAGTTTCCTCTTCAAAGAATCTTCAGATATTTTAATTAACAACAGAGGCAGCCCAAAGGCCTCTGTAGAGGTCTGGGTTGGGGGTGACAGGCTCTGCTGGCTGCCTAGAGCCACCACCATTGGGGTGAGGTGGGGTACAAAGTTGGCCGGAAGCTCACCAAGCCTCACCCGCAAGCGAGGGGCGTGGAGGTGCAATAGCCGGCCTGTGACAGTGTCGCCCAGGCGCCAGGCTTCTCCCTCTGTACCCCTCCCTGCCTTGCTGGCCAGCCTGCTGATAAACATTGAACTTGGAAGATGCTTTGGCGTGGAGGGCCTCCAACTCCCCCGCCCCCGTCAGGAGGCTCCCCCACTGAGCCTCAGGCACCTCCAGTCCACCGTGCCTGCTTCCTGGTGACACTCCCCCACCACCAGCAGCTGTCTCCTTCCATCAGTCTGCTGGGCCTTGAGCCTCAGGGCCTTGTGAGGGGTGGCGCCCATGCCCACCATCATCAGAGCTGGCAGGGCTGAGGGAAGGAAGCCTGCCTCCCTCCGGCGGGTGAGCAGGCGGCGGCGTGGAAGCGGCAGCTTTGGTGCCTCTGGCAGGGCTGTGCTCTGACTGCCTGCCGCCTGGGGCTGTCTGGCCCAGCCCGCCTAAGAGAACGATGGTGTGGGCTGCCTACGGGGGACACCACTGGCCTAGGACAGCAAGGGTTTTCTGGGAGGACTGTTGGGGTGGTCAGGAGTGAGGACAAGAACCGTTCTCCAAATGGGAACAGGCAAACCCTGTTCCTGTGCCGGAGCACCCTGGTGAGGGTGCTGCCCTGAGCCAGGGTCCTCACCTCGCCCTTCTCAGCCCCCGCCTACCACCTTGCACAGGGCCCTTAAGGCCAGCACTGCTCTCCAGGGGCCTTTCGACCTGAGCTTCAGGTCCTGTGTCTGCCTGGCCTGTGGTGCCACTGAGGCATGGAGGAGTTGCGCCTCTCCTGCCCTCTGTTTTCTGGGGGCTGTGTGTCAGCTGCTATCCATCTTTCTTGATGTCCCCAACTTTCCTCTCCCATCTGAGCTCTCAGTTGTCCCCAAGTCTTGGGGAGCAGTTGGTTTGAAGGTTGTAGTCAGGTTTGTCCCCACCCCTTCTCTGTGGATCTACTGGGGATGGGCAGGTGGGATTGGGCCAGGGCCTGGCAACCTGGCCAGTGCTCAGCCCCAGGAATGGGTCAGAGTGGCCAACAGGGGCTATTGGTGGACAGGTGGTGGGATCTCCTTTCTGCTGGCCCTTGTTCACTCAGGTCTTGAGCCCTGAACTGGTGGGCAGGAAGGCCTGGCTGGGGGCGGGGCTGGCCCAGGGGGACTAGAGGACTCCCCTAGAGGATTCCTTCCCCAAGGCCTCAAGCCTGTACCCCCAGGCTGGCCCTGCTGCATGCCCTGTCTCCAGGTTGAGAGCAGAGAAGGAGGCGAGGGGTGGAGGTAGGCCCCAGACTCTAGCTTGCCAGAAGGAGTAAGCAGCTCCAAGGGTCTTTTCTGGCGTACCCCGCAGCCTGGGTCAGATGAGACTCGGCTCCCACCCAAGGCATCAGCCCATAGGAAGCATGTGAGCCCCACAATCAGGGACTTTGTGGCCCCTGCCCTCGGAAGGCATAGCCTGCTGTCCCTTGGGTTTAGGGAAAAGGCACTTGCTGGAGGCACTTGCTGCCTCTGAGCAGGTCTCAGCCTGGGCACACCTGGTTGTGCCTAGAGATGGAGGCAGCCTTTCTCTGCTGCCTGGCTCTTTGGCCTGAACAGGAGGTGGCAGTGAAGATGGGGCAGTTCCTGGGTCCTGGAGGGCAGGTACCTTGGGCCTTCTTGGGGGCCCAGCTGGAGGCTTCCACAGGTGGGAGGTGCCATAAGGCTCAGCCCTGCTGCACACTAACCAGCCTTGATGCTGCCCGGCCTGCTGCCCCGCCTCCTCGTCCCTTCAGCGCAGCAGATCCCTGCAGGTCCCTTCCCTCGCCTGCTGCTCCTGGTCCTGACTGCCCCTCTGCACAGGCAGTTCCAGGTGAGGGGCCCCACCTGAGGGAGTTGTGTGGTCCCTCCTGGAAGCTTCCAAGGGAGCTCACTTAGCTGGGGTGGGTGCGGAGCACATGGCCAGTGCTGATGGGGCGAACTTCCCAGATGAGCCTGTGGGGCGGTGGCCTGCGTCTGAACCCTGGCCAGGTCCCATAGGGACACGTGTTTTGGGTGTGGAGGTGGGCCAGCCACATGGGAGGCTCACGTGAGGGCAAGAACCACCGTGCTCCACCAAGGAAGGCTTCCGTTTCCGGTGCCTCTGCAGGGGCTTTGAGTAGGCCCCCACCCCAGGCCTCCTCTTAGCCTTTGATGCCTGCCCCACAGTTGGGTTTCAAAGCATTCACCGCCCTTGTTTGTGTGCCTTGCTGCCGGCTGCAGGCTGAGGTTTCAGTGTTCCTAGGCCTGGCCTTTGAAGCCTACTCGTATTAATCTTTTAACGTTCCCCAACCCCACCCACCTGGCAAGCCCTGGGCACTCCCAGCAGCTTGGAGCCTCGGGGAGAGAACACCCTCAACTAGCAGCTGTAGCTCCTTCCAGGAATATAGCTTGAGCCCCAGGCCTGTTGGCTGGGCCCAGCCCCCACCTTCCTCTGGTGGTGCAGAGGCCCTGGCGGAGAGGAGGAAGATCTAGAGGCCCTGACTGGTGGCTCTCAGGCCTCTGAAGCTCTGATGCTCTCAGAGCCACATGCCCAAGGCGTCAGAGGCATGTGGGCCTGTACACTTCAATTCCCCCACTGGTGCCCAAGCAAGTGAGGCCAGTCCCCAAGCAGGAACCTGCACCCCTGCCCGCTTTGGGGAGGAATTGGTGCTAGACTCCTGGGCTTCAGAGCCTTATTTGAGTGGACATGAGGAACTCGGGGACTCTGGCAGCCTGTGCCCTCTTGGCTTAGCCAGAGGGATGCCCTGCCTTGGCTGGGGCACTCAGCCTGGGACCCCAGAGCTGCTTGGCTCTGGGAACCAGCAGCCCACCTCAAGCCCAGGCCTGCCCTCCCAGGACACTGTTATCTCCCACTGGGTCTGAGTGCATCCCCTCAGCCCAAAGGAAGACCCCTTGCCCAGAGTCCCCCAGTTTGGGGGCAATACCAGGTATGGGGAGTATGGACGGTCAGCAGAGTCATAGGCATCCTCTGTTCCTAGATAGCAGCAGGTTGCCCTGCCCAGACATCCTTGGTTCCCAGACCACCTGTCCAGCACTGTCCCTTCTGACTTGGTTGGCCTTGAAGTTGGCCCCCAGAGTGCTGACTACTCACCCTGCCGAGGGCAGAAGGGTGGGAGGGAAGAGACAGAGACGGGAAATGCAGGAGTCACAGAAATAAGTGCACTTCCAGGTGGGGCTTGGGGCGGTCCTTTGGGTCCCTATCCAAACTGGGCAGGCTGTTGTAGGGAGGAGGTGTGGCCATCTCAGCAGACTGCTGCACAGCCCCTGAGCCCCCTCCCCTTTGCAGGCAAACCTCTTCCCTGCTGCCCTTGTACACTTCGGAGCTGAGGAACCAACAGGTGAGTGGGAGACCACCATGCTGCTGACCCTGGCCAACTGCCTTGTACCATGAATCCCAGCTTATTTGATGCCCAAAGCAGGAAGTCCTGGAGGGTATTCAGTCTGGGGACCTCATGTGGGTCTTAGAGGGAAGGTCTGTACCCAGATGCCTACTTCCCTGCCCAGGCAAACACCCTCCCAGAGCTGAGTGTGGGTGGAAGGTGGGGGAGTCCCCCCCCCCCCCAAGGGACTGAGGGTAGACTGTGCCTCTGCAGGCCTCTACCTGGAGCCAGGGCTGCTGGAACACACCATCTCCCCTTCTGCAGCGGATGTGCTGGTGGCTAGGTAAGTGCCCTGGGTTCAGGGGTCTCCTGGGCAGTGCCAGCCGCATTGACTTTTGTGTCTCATCCCAGGTGCATGTCCAGGGCCACCAGGTCTCCCCTGGTACTGCCAACCCCTGGTGCTGTGCCTCTGGAGTCTGAGCCAGCAGCTGAGGAGGGGGCACTGGGACCCCCTGGGTCTCTCCCAGGGGCAGTGCAACCCATGAGGAGGAACCCGGGCAAGGTGCCCAAGTGGCTGAGGCTGCCAGGTGCTGGTGGTGGGCAGGCAGGGCTGGCTGAGCAGGGTGGGCAAGGGTCCCAGGACCCACAGTCATCCCCGTGTGTTTGTGCTGCAGCCAGCAAGAGGTGAGAGCTGCCATCTAAGAGCCGCAGGACCGGACTCCACCCCACCCCGCCCCGCCCCGCCCCCAGCAGGAATAAAGACATGCTTCTCTCAAGGCTCTCCATCATCCTTCCTAAAGCAAAGGCCCCCAGGCCTCTGTCCCGCTCACTCCTCCACAACGACCAGGCTGGCCCCGAGAAGCCTGGCTGGACTGGTGTTCCTGATACAAGAGTTCTGGTGTCCCCTGCAAAAGGTCTGGGCAGGCCAGACCCTAGGTGCAGTGGCTTTCTCCCTATTGTCACCAAATTAATCTCAGTACTGTACTAGAAAGGAGGAGGAGGAGAAAGTAGGCCACTCCCCTACCCCTGCAGGGCCGCCCTGGGCAGGGCCTAGCATAGGGTTTCCTGATGACCCTTTCCTGGGCCCCCAGCAGGACTGCAGAGCCAGTTCCTGCACTTCCACTAGTTGGAGCCCTTGTGTCACCACCAGCCAGCCCCTCCCTTGCAGATCTCCTGACTTCTGCAGACACCCACCTGCTGAGTGGGGACACACAGGAGCTCAGAGCAGTCCCTTGCCTACCCAGCTGCTCCTTGGACCTGTGGGGCTTATGCCCAGGCCAGCTCCTGCCTCCAAAGGTTCTCCAAGGCTACTCTGGGCCCTAGCAGGAGCAGGCGCTGTCCGTCCTGCCCTGGGGCCTGAATACACACCCTCCAAAGTGCCCATCCCCCGCCAGACCTGAAACCTGCAGGAGTCCAGGGGGCCACAATTGATGCCAAGTGCCCAGTGGTATAGTGGTGTCCCTGCCCTGTGTTCTGACAGAGCAGCTTTGGGTGCTTCAAGGAGGGGACTCCATAGCCCTACAAGGTGCTGCTGGGAACAGGGATAGAAGACCCTGTGTGCTTCCTGAATTCCAGCACAAGTGGAGCTAGCTGGCCAGTCTGAGCGTTGGGACTGCCAGACCTCCTGCATGGGACCACACAGCCTTGCATTGCTGAGGCGGGCAGTGTGCATGGCCTGCAGCTGACCTGTACTTTGCTTGGGGCCATTGGCGAGCAGGGATGGGAGAGGCCCTTTTTCATTTCAGCATGGCTTTGAAGCAGGTACAAGACCTAGAAGCATCTATCTGGTCTCTGGGTCCCTCTCATCCTGTGTATCCTGGTCCTGGCCATAGTAAGTGGGCCCCGTGGCCTGAGACCAGCACATGGCAATGCTCTTGGACATGACTGCCTGCTGCAGCCTGTGAACAGAAGAGTATGTTTTAGGAGAGCTGGCCACATGTGTAGAGGCTCTTGTCTTGTGGCCTGGCCTAGTCCCTGGTGGGCAGTGCACACATGGCATTTGTTGCCCATCCTCTCCTTCCTAAGGGTGTGGCTTCATTCTACCAAGATGGATGAAAGGGGACATGCAGGCTAAGGCTTTGAAGCAACTTGACTTTGGTGACCAGGAAGAACAAGGCAAAGCCTGGGAGAAGAGATGTTGATTTATTGGTGTTCGTCTGTGGGAATAAATTTACAGCTTGGGGGGGGGCGGGCATCCTCTAGGGGAGGCCCATATGGCTAACAGGCTGCTGGTAGGCTCTAATGCTGGGGTGGCTACAATACACCATACACCACGTGGTGGCATGGCTGGGATTGGGAAGCAGGCCAGTCCACCTGTTCCCTGTACCTGCCTGTGTGTCCCAGAGTCTCATCAGCTGGGAGCCACGGGGAAGGGATACTATTAAGGGCACCGAATGCTAGGTCCTTAGTGTCCTTGAAACACTGGAGGAGGTTCTTGGGAACCAGGTGATAATACTGTTGTCAATGCACTGCAGACCCCACAGGCCTCAGAAGACACTCAGCCACCCTGGGGGTGGCCTCAGGGAGGATGAACATCCCTAGAAATCCAGGAGCTGTTGGGGAGAAGGGCACTCAGCAGCCAGCCAGGCACCCCCCAGGACCCCCCAGACTGACCATCCTGCACTCCACGTACCAGCTGAGGGAGCACCTTCTCCAACTGGTCCACGTCCACAAGCACTGCACCCTCTGCCTGGGCCTGGCGCACCCCTCGGACAGCTGCCTCTGATGCCGAGAAGTGAGGGGGTGAAAGTCGGGGGACTGGAGCCCTGGCCCTGCGCCACCCCCTGCACCCACTGGCACCCCTGAGAAGAGCCAGGCTGTGGCTCCTCCCTGTCAGGGGCACAGCTTAGGTGTTTGTGGGAACTGAGAAAAGCTTAGTGTTCACGTTGAAAAGTAAAAGAATTCTGAATGCTCTTTGCTCTTTAGCTGCTGGGCCCTTGGCTCACCCACAACAAAGATCCTCAGAAACTCCACCATGAGCTGCAGTGCATCCCCGCTGACTGTAAGGAACAAGAGAGCCGTCAGGAGACCCTGTCCCCACACCCCCACACCTCCCTTCTCCCGCAAGCTTCCCACTGGCACTCACCTTTGGTCTTGCTATCCCTGAAGTGCAGGTGCAGCAGCCTGCTCACCAGCTCCTGGAGGGGAGGGAGGGTCAACCCCTTCTGGAAGGAATGGGTTGACTTCCAGCTGAAAGCACTGCCACCCCAGGGTCTCAGGATCAGGGAGGCATCTGGCTGTGCTGAGGGGGAAGAGTTTATCCAGGAGGGCTGGTAGGGGGACCTGTGGGACCCCCTTTAGGGATAAGAAATCCCTTTGGGAGCCACCTGCACCCTCGGGGCTCTGGGGAGAAAGAAAGGGAGAGGTTTTGTTGCATCACCCACCCCTGGGGCCTGAGGGGCAGTGGCTCTCCATGAGGAAGCAGAGCCCTGGTTCAATGGGCAGGGCGGAGGGGATGCTACAGCTACCTGCTCCAGAGGCCTGGGAAGATGTGCCCACCAATACTGTCTCACTTGGCACCAGCTGCATGCTGCATAGTGGGTGCTAAGGGGCATCATTGTTCTGGTGGAGGTGACCGGTGTGGTGGGAGCAGGAGTTGGGCTGCAGTTAGCTAGGCAGGGGCTGTACAGAGGCCCGAGACCTGTTAAGCTCTCCTTGGCAGGAAATTGGGTGCCATTTCCAGGTTGTGGGTGGAAGGGCACTGTCGTGGAAAGACTGGGCTGCTGAGGTCTTAAAAGTAGGCTCTGCTGTGGGGCCTAGCTGTTGGGCTTCCCTCTGTGTGGCTTGACACCTGAAAGGATGACACTATTCTGTGATATGGTGAGTGAACCTGGGGGTCAGGGCAGCTGGACAAGAAGAACCCATGCAGTTTGTGGGGCCAAGTGGAGAAGAGGGAGGGCAGCAGCAATGGGCACCCAGGAGCCCAGACAACAGGCTGTCACACAGGGGAGGGTGAGCTAGCACCCACCAGGCCACTAGCATCAGCCACAGGGAGGCCACACCGTCTCACCCAGCGCAGAGAAGCATGGGCAAAAGTGAATGCAGAGGCAAAGTTCTGAGAGCTGGTGAAGAACCTGTTGGGAAGACAGCCCAGTGGCCAGAAGGGGTCCTGTCAACGAGAACAGGAGCCTAGTGCCACCTGCTGGTTCTGCTTATCAAGTGCTATACCAAGAGGGTACTAGAAGAGGCAGAGAAGGCGCCTCCTTCCCCGTTTTCTCCAGGACCCCTGGCATGCTGCCCTGGAAGACCACGCAGGAGAGGCAGCCACTGCCTGGGGCTGGACGACAGCTGCTGGAGTCATTCTGCAGTGACTTCCAGGAAGGCAGGATCAGCAAAGGCACTGTGAACATGCCAAGCTCCGGGGCCCCACCACACAGGCCTCACAAGGCTACAAGTCCCCTCTGTCACCCTCGCTGAGGACGCCTGCGTGTGTGTAAGGGCCACAACCCCAGCTCTAGCCAAAGCCCGCAAGGATCTAGCTGTCCAGGTGGGCTTAATCCAAAGCCCGACAGGCTGTGACCCTCCCCGGGTCTTGTCTCAGGGCAGTGCCCAAGCCGCAGTGACTTTCCCTCTGGGATCCGCAACTCCTCCTCTCCAAGACCAGGTCCTCGGGGGCCGGGGCTATCCCGGCCCTACCGCCTAGGGAACGCCTCCGCGCGGCAGCTTCGCCCGCACACGGTGAGTACGCAGGCCGCAGCCGCCTCTGCCCCGACAGAGCCCGGCCAGCGTGCAGCCGGGCGGTGTGGGACGCCCTGCGGCTCCGAGGCTGGACGGCGCGCCGACTCTTCCGGGGAACCGAGGGGCGGGCGGCGGCCCGGCTGCCTCCGCAGACCCCTCAGTCTGGCCGATACCTCGCCCTTGAAGAGCGCGCGGACAGGCTTCGGGCCCTTTCAGGTGTCACGCTGGGGCTGCAGCGTGAGCACCTTCAGCCCGCCAGCCATGGGTCTCACCTTCCGGAAGCCCGCACAGGATCCTTCCATGACCGCCACCGCAGCTCGCGCTCCGCGAAACCTGCGCCTCAGCCAATGAGCCTGGTCACACCCCTGGCCAATGATACGGAGCGCTTCCCCTGTAACCCCGCCCCCACACCGCCACGTCCCAGCCAATGAGCCGGAGTCCCTAGGCTTGCATTCTGCAGCGCGCGCCCGCCCTTCTCTCTCATTGGTTCTTGGTGAGCAACTCCTCCGCAACGCCTCCTGGGAGTTGTAGTCCCCTGCGTCGTTCCCGGCGTCCTCTGCTCTTCCTGGATACCGTGGCGCCCGGGCAGCGGGAAGTGCGGAGGCTGCTAGTGGGTTCTGCGGCGCGAGGGCGGGCTGGGAGCCGCGGGGTCCGTAGGGTGGGTTCGGGGTACGTGCGACGCGCCTGCCTGCTTCCTTGACCTCCCTTGCCAACCTGGGACGCCCTCCTTGAGCGGTCCCGACCATCCATCCACCTTCCCATCCCACTCTCCTAGGCCTCCCCCTTAGGATTAGCGAAATTCACCCCCAGCCCCCGTCGTTCGAGGCGCCGATCGCGCCCGGGCGCCACGAGTGCCCGCGCTGAGCCGGGTGTTTAGCCTCTGTCCCTCCCGCAGTTAGGTGTAGGCCCCCAGGGAGGAGGCCCCTCGGTCGCCTGCCCAGCTGGCTCATGTGGAGCCTGTCTCTAGGAGCATGAAGGGGAGGCCCAGTCCGCACTCGAGGACATGGAGGAGTTCCGGCGTTCCTACAGCCGCCTGTGCAAGGAGAGTGGGTCCGAACCCCAGGAGGCTGTCCTGCAGCAACTGCACCAGCTTCCACGGGGCCGGCTGGACCTGGCCACGCAGAGCCTGACGGTGGACACCTGCAGGGCCTTGGGCAAGCTGCTGCAGAATCAGACACTGTTGACAGAGCTCGTCCTTAGCGACTGTATGCTGAGCGAGGAAGGTGGGTGCCTGAGCTGCAGGTGGCCTCTGCAACTTAAAGGGCTGGCCTCTGTAGCTGCAGGCAGGGAATTTTTCTGTGCCACTTGATTGTTTCCTCTTCTCTGTATATCCTAAAGTGAGAAAGTGTCCCCTCCCCAAACCTGGGAGCAGAGGGCAGTTTCCCTGTCTAGCTGAGGAAGAGGAGACTTAACGTTGAGGTCTCAGCAGCCCAGTGCTGCCTGGCAGGGCAGCAGATGTTTCAAACTAACTTTACAAGGAGCAAGAAGACTGATTTCCATTGTAAACCCAGAACAGTGGGAACAACAGGGCAGTCCTCCTTCCTGTGTCTGGGGAGATGCCCTGAGATGGGGCCCACAGTGAGGGCTCAGGGCCAGCAGAGGCAGAGAGTGACCACTCATCTCCTTTATCCAGGAACCACACTACTGCTCCAAGGGCTGTGTGCTAACACTGTCATTCGGTTTCTGGATCTGAAGGTGAGCCCGCCTGCACTTTGGGTAGGAGAGGGGGAAATGCAGGGTCCTAGGGTCTGGGTCTTGACAGTGGCCAGAAACCATGTCTGTAAGATCTTCTGGCACCCAGGGCCTCCATGACTCCCTTCTGATTGAACCACACATGTGTGTGTTGAGGGCAGTGCTCCCATAAACGCTGAGTGCACCCGTCCCAGGATACAGGGAAACTAGGTTCTGAAAGGACATGTGCCTTTTCCAGAGCTTGCCTCCCTGCTCTTGTCTACTGCCCGACCAAAGCTCTAAGGGGTAGGGATGTGGAATTCAGAACCTACTAGGGTGACAGGAAGTAATTGGCCAGGCTCTTCCTATCCTAGGGCAATAACCTTCGAGCTGCAGGGGCTGAGGCTCTGGGAAAACTCCTTCGACAGAACCAGTCCATTCAGAGGTACAGCACCATCCAACCCACCTGCACCTCCCAGGTCCCTGTGGCTCGGGGCTGGCCCCAGAGGACATAGTCCTGTTGTCTGGGTTCCACACCCGCTGGTGGGGAGTAGGTGGGTATGAATCACTCAGGAGACTCCAACCTCTACCAGAGACCTGAACCCACAGCCTCTGTAATCTGTAGGCCCTGGGTCCCCCTAGGTCAGGTGCTCCACTGGGCTGAGCACCTCGAGTCCCCTTCCCACAGCCTCACCCTGGAGTGGAACAACCTGGGCACATGGGAAGATGCCTTTGCCACCTTCTGTGGGGGCTTGGCAGCCAACAGCACCCTGCAGCAGTTGGACCTCCGCAACAACCAGATCAGTCACAAGGGGGCAGAGGAGCTGGCCCTGGCCCTAAAGGGCAATGCCACCCTCCAGCAGCTGGGTGAGGCCTTCTGCACTCGGGCTTCCCTGGTGGGACCTGGGGCGTCTCCTTCATCCCCTGCTCCCTCATCCCTCTGCTGCTGGAAGGAGTGGGCTGGGCTTCCTGCTTTGTCGGCAACCATAGGCAAAGGCAGCAACATGGGCTAGGCCAGCTCCCCCACCCTGCCAGGTGCCTTCCATCTAGTGACAACAGGTTTCCTTCCAGACCTGCGCTGGAATAACGTTGGCCTCCTGGGGGGCCGGGCCCTGGTGAACTGTCTCCCCAGCAACAGAACCCTGTGGAGGCTGGACCTGGCTGGGAACAACGTCCCCAGTGATGTCCTCAGAGCCGTGGGTACGGGTGCACGAGGCTGCTTGCTGCTCAGTTTGGAGCAAGGCATGAAGCCCTTTGACAGAGGCCTGTCCACCATGGGAGGGGGCAGCTCAGGGCTGTGGACAGGTAAGCTTATCAGGAGTAGCCCAGCCTAGATAGGCACCAGGAAGATGAGGGAAGAGCAGAAGACCCCCCCCCCCCACTAGGTGCCTGCTGCTTGTTGCTGTCGAGGACTTAGCCATGTGCTCGTTCAGTTCTTAGGACCCCGTATGGGGGAGGGATGTCACATTTCACAGACTGGCAAACTGGGGCCCTGTGACTAGGAGCCCTGGCCCTAGCTAGGGAGGGTATTTTCTTGGCATTTGTCTCCTGGTCATCCTTGTGTTTTTGGCTGTGCATATGAGCCCGGTAGGTATAGGGCCACATGACCTATGCTGCTTCTGCCTGAGCTATGGCCTCTCCTACTGGTGACCCCTCCCCCAAGTCCCTGTGGATGACACCTCAGCCCCAGGATAGCAGATCCACATCTTATAACTCTCCATCTATTGCACAATGCTAGCCACAGAAGTCTGATTATGGGCCCAGAGTCTGGACCATGGCCTCTTCCACACTCCTCTGCCCCAGGGTCACCTCCTCCTGATGGTTCTGCCTAACCCTCTGTCATCTCCAAGTTCTCACTGCTCCTAGCCCTTCCTCCATGCAAGCAGTAGCTGTTGAAAGGGCTTTTGATTTCTACAGCTGCCTAAGTCTTTCCAGAATACCTGTTAAGGTCGTACAGTGGCCCTTAACCTTTGTGGTGGAGGACAGATGCTCCAGGATGGTGGCCACCTTGTGGTGGAGTGACCTCCTCAGATGTGCAAGAGATGCCCCCATACCAGGCACCTCCTGCATCCAGCCCCCCGACCCCTGTACTGGAGGCGGGTGTGTCGATTTGTTAGAGATGGTACCTGCCACAGTGTTGGTTCCCAAATGGCCATTTTTCCAGTATAGCCGGTGCAGGGCTGGGCCAGTCTTCTGCCTTTCCTAAGGCTGAGCAGACACCCACCCAGTGGGTAATACAGCTCCTTCCAACAGAGCAAGCCATGGAGCACAACCAGGACCGGCATACTGCCTTCCAGGAGACCCAGACCCGCACCCACCTGCTCAGCAAGGAGGTCCAGTACCTCCAGGAGGAGAAGTCCAAGCAGGTAAGCAGACACCCTCACAGACCTCGGAGCTGCCCAAGCCCAGTCTGGCTGCTGTGGATGCAGCTGGCTGTGGCCCGCTCTCTACTCCCTCGCACCCGTGCTATACCCATCTTTCCTTCCTCCAGACCTTGGAGCCTCTGAGGCACAGATAACCACCCCCAAGGTGACCTCCTGGTCCTACTTCCTTGTGCCACGTGAGAGCCAGTGCCCCAGCCTCCAGCTCCTCTCTGCAGGGCACTTTTCCTTTGAATGAGGCAGTGGGGCCAGGGGCTGAGTGTTGCCCAACTGTGTAGGTGGGCGTCTGCTCTCCTTTGCTTGGTCAGGGCAGGGCAAGCAGTCTCTGGACCCTGAAGAGGGTTTGGCCTGTTCTGTCCCCAGTTTCTGGATTTGATGGAGACAATCGATAAGCAGCGAGAAGAGATGGCCAGGAGCAGCCAGTGAGTGGGCCCAGGGTTGGGGAGGCGGGGCTGCAGCTCAGCTGCACACCTGGGGTCACTTGCCTGAGAATGAGAATGAGTTGTATTGTGAGCTTCCCCAGGAGGGCTGGAGGGTCAGTGCAGGTGCAACACACCCTCTCAGCTCCGAGTTTGGTGAGCCGCAGGTGCAGAAGGAACCACGGCTGCTCGGCAGGCCAGGGAGGGCTCCTGGATTTGGGCTTCTCAGACCCTCCTCTGCACACAGGGCATCGGCAGCACGTGTGGGGCAGCTTCAGGAAGCCCTGAAGGAGAGGCACTCCATCATCAATGCCCTCAAGGCCAAGTAAGCAGAACACTGGAGCTGTGCCCAGGGGGCAGGGGAAGGGAGTACGGCCTGTGCATAGGCAGAGGCAGTGGTTACTCACGAATGCTCTCTGTGAGAGGTGAGTGCTGGCTGGGTTTGCAGGAGAGAGACCCCCGGACATTGCTGATGGAGTTGGGGCGGAGCTGGCTGGCCCTTCTTCTTGCAGACTGCAGATGACTGAGGCTGCCCTGGCTCTGTCGGAGCAGAAGTCCCAGGACCTGGGGGAGCTGCTGGCCACAGCAGAGCAGGAACGGCTGAGTCTGTCACAGAGGGAAGAGAAAGAACGCAGGCTGGAGCAGCAGGTGGGGCACGTGCGGGTGGGCAGGTGGGGGTGGCAGCAGTGTAACCAGTGGTACTCACCCCACACCCAACTCAGGAAGCTGCAGAACGGGAGTCTAAGCTCCTCAGAGACTTGTCTGCTGCCAATGAAAAGAACCTGCTGCTTCGAAACCAGGTACGAGAGTCATGGGGTCACCACCCAGGGAGCCAAGATGGGGCCAGGCCCAGCTCTGGCCCATGCTGCTGGCTTTCCAGGTGGATGAGTTGGAGCGGAAGTTAAAGTCTCAGCAGGAAGAGCTGTTTCTGACCAGGCAGGAGCTAACCCACACATCAGCTGAGCTGAAGATTCGAGTTGTCCAGGCTGAGGGTAGGCCCAGGCAGGCCTGCCACTGAGGGGACAGGGAGCCCCAGGGATGGAGCATCCCAGAGAAGGTTCATCACACTTTCCTCCTGTGCTTTAGAGCGCTTGGATATGGAGAAGAGAAGGGCCAGACAGAACATGGAGGACTCCGAAAAACTGCGCTTCAAGGAGGTGCATTCTTGGTGCACATCATGGGGCCCCTGGTTCCCTCATCCACCTGGTGCATACAGACAGGCTGCCATGGCCCCAAAGCCCACCCCTCATGGGGTCCCCTCACTGGCCTTGAGTTGCTGATGGCAGGCAATGTGTGTGCGTTGTATAGTGCAATCTGATGTGTGCTCCCCACAGGCAAAGGGACGCCCACCTGCCCTGCTCTGGCATGCATCCTAGGGCACCAGGGCTGGGCTGTGCCCTTGTACTTGGCTCCTACCAGCACCCTCAGGGTGCCCCCAGAGACATGTGCCTTCCAGGGCAGGGATTCCATGGGGGTGGGCTGGAGAGCCTGCACCTCCCCACCCTGACCTCTGACTCCACTCCTGGGCAGGTGGAGCACATGACCCGGCACCTAGAGGAAAGTGAGAGGGCCATGCAGGAGAGGCTGCAGAGGCTGGAGGCTCTGAGGCTGTCCTTGGAGGAGGTGAGCCACGTGGACTGAGGCAAGCTCCAGCCTAGGGTGAGCGAGGGGTGGCGGCTCCACTTGTGTCCCGTCTTGGAACCCTGGTTTCAGCCCCATGGCCCAGAAGGGATCCTGGGCCAGAGCAGGAAGGGCTAGCTTGTGGTGTCGGTGCAGGAGCTGAGCCGTGTAAAGGCAGCAGCACTTAGCGAGCGTGGCCAGGCTGAGGAGGAGCTCATCAAGGCCAGGAACCAGGCCCGCCTGGAGGAGGTGAGGCAGGGCCACAGGTACACATGGCTGGTTGCAGTACCCTGCAAGGCCTGTGGGACTATTGAGCCCTTGGGAATGTGGCTAACGTGGGCAAGGCCAGGGCTGTGGGCCCCACAGCTAGGCCTCTGAGAGGGGAGAGGGCAGCACCAGGAACCAACGGGGCTAGGCTCAGGCCTGGGGTTGCACCAGGGGATGGTCCTGGAGGCACAGAGATAACAAGTGGCACTGTGGAGCCTCCCTCAGCTTGCCCAGAGGTGGGAGTCGGTGCATATGTGTACTGTTGCTCAGGCCAGGAGGCCCTGGGGCAGCAGTGCCTCCCATGCCTGCAGCAACAGCACCTGGCTCATCTGGAGGAGAAGCTGCGGCTGCTGGCGCAAGCCCGGGATGAAGCTCAGGGCACCTGCATACAGCAGAAGCAGACAGTGGCTGAGGCCCAGGCGCGGGCCAGCCAGCTCAGCCTGCAGGTGGAGGGGCAGCGACGGCGCATAGAGGAGCTGCAGCAGGTAGTGGGGTTTCCAGGGATGCAGGTCCCAGGGGTGCCTGCTGCTGCTGCTGGGTCTCATCCCCATACCCCACAGGAGTTAAGCAACAAAGACCAGGAAAAGGTAGCCGAGGTGACCAGAGTGCGAGTGGAGCTGCAGGAGCAGATGGGCCGCCTGCGGGCCGAGCTGACAGCCCAGGAGACTCTGAGGGAGAAAGTGGCAGCCCTGGAACGACAGCTGAAAGGTGCGTTCACACCTGGCCTGAGAGTGAGCAGGAACGGGTCTCAGCGGCTGCCCCTTCTCACTGAGCCCCTCGCCTGCAGTGATCGCGAGTGACCATCGGGAGGCGCTGCTGGACAAGGAGAGCGAGAACGCGTCCCTTCGAGAGAAGCTGAGACTCAAAGAGGCTGAAATCGCGCGCATCCGGGACGAGGAGGCCCAGCGGGCGAGCTTCCTACAAAATGCCGTCTTGGCTTATGTCCAGGGGTCTCCCCTGAGATCTCTGAGTCCCCCAAAGTGAAAGGCAAGGAAAGCAGGATCGCCTTGGGAGAACCGAGGGGTGGCATCCCTCGAAGCATCCTTCCTCAAGGGCAGGCCTTGAGTTCAGGCCTTTTCAACCATGGGGACAAACAAACCTGGCGGCCCATGGGCGTGCGGCCCGAGCCAAAGTGACCCTCCAGCCCTACGCCAGGACGGGTGCGCGTGCACAGGAAGGGGCTGCTGGGTCCCGATCCCATAACGACGCGACGCGGGGACAGTGGCGGCGGAGGGAGGGCGTTCCCACCGCAAGCGCAGTCTGGAATACAGAACTTTTGCTCTCGGTGATGCCTGTTGGCCCAGCGCCTTTCTCTGTGTGCCGCTGTCGACCCCTCGGGAAGGCCCCCGGGGGCGGGGCGGGGTCGCCGCTCGCTGTGGCCGCGCGCGCCTGGAGGGCCGCCAGGTCCCCCGCCCGGGGCTGCAGATCCCCGCGTCTTCGTCTTCGCCGGCGGCTTCCCGGCCGCAGGGGGGCAGTGTCCCCGGCGCCGGGGGCGCCGCCGCGCAGGCCTTGCCCTGGAGTGTGGACCCCGGGTCCGAGCGTCGCGGCAGCTCGCCGGCGCGGGGACGGACTGGCCGCCCCGCCCCCGCCGCGGCTCGCCCGCCCCGCCCCGCCGCGCCGCGCCGCGCTCGGCTGTCTCCGCGCCCCGCGATCGGCGGCGCTCGGCTGTCTCCGGCCGCTCCTCGGCGCTCGGGTCCGCGGCCGCTGCGGCGCCGGGCATTTCTCCGCAGCTCGGCTCGCGGCCGCGCCCGCCGCCGCCCGGCCCCGCGCCCATGCAGGCCATCAAGTGCGTGGTGGTCGGCGACGGGTGAGTGCGGGGTCGGCGGGACCGGGGCGGGGCACGGCGGCCAGCGGCGTGGGGTCCTGGTGGGATGGTCCCTTACGCTCTTGCCCCGGCCCGGCCGCCGGCCCCAGGGGCGGGTGGGGCGGGTCCCGCTTGCGGCCTCCGCCCGGGCACACCTGATGCTGATGGGTCCCCGCCTGGGCTCCTGGTGGGTGGGGCCAGGCCTCTCACCTGCACCGAGCCCTCCGCAGCCCCACCCTCTCCTGCAGCCCTCCCGGGCGCGTGGATCTCGCGCCGGACCCAGGGTTGGGAGGCTCTGCTTCTGCGCCCTGGATGTTCTCCCCCAGTCCCAGGTGGCTCTGGATCTGCTGGGGGTCCCCGGGCCCCACCCCACCATCCCAGCCACCCAAACTGGTCTCTGGCTCCGTGGGAGGGGCTGCCCTTGTTAGGCAGAGGGTGCGAGGCTGGGCCCGCGAGCCACGTGGGCTGGCCCTCTGTCCGCAGCGCCGTGGGGAAGACGTGCCTGCTGATCAGCTACACAACCAACGCCTTCCCCGGAGAGTACATCCCCACTGTGTGAGTGCGTGCGGGTGGGAGGTGCGGCAACCAGCTGTGGGGGCTGAGCGCACACGGGGACTCCTCCGGGCCCCTCATTCGACCCAAGTGGCCCGGGTTGTGGGCCTCCTCAGTGGAGTCGAAGCGCTGGGCAGCAGGCTTAGTTAAGAACCGGAGTCCGCCCGCGGGCTGCTGGGTGGCCTGTCGAGCCCCTGTCGAGCCCCGTTGCCACTTTGCTCTGCAGTTTTGACAATTACTCAGCCAACGTGATGGTGGATGGGAAGCCAGTCAACCTGGGGCTGTGGGACACTGCAGGGCAGGAGGACTATGACCGGCTGCGACCGCTCTCCTATCCTCAAACTGTAGGTGACAACAGGGCCAGCCAAAGGAGCTGCACAGCTCCCGTAGGGGTGGGGACAGGGAGCTTTTGAGCCCTTCCTGACCTCTCATCTGCTCCTCCCTCTAGGATGTCTTTCTGATCTGCTTCTCCTTGGTGAGCCCAGCTTCCTTTGAGAACGTCCGTGCCAAGGTAGGCCAGGCTGCAGGGACCACACTTCCTAGGGAGGGCTGGCCTTGAGCCTCTGCCCCAAGTCAGGGATCTCTTCCTGCAGACCTTAAGCAGCGTGTCCTTCAGGGGCCAACGAAACGTTGTTCTGATTGAGGGGGACACTGAGGGTGGCTCTGGTGGGCACTGCTGTCAGAGGGGCGGACAGCTTCCCCCCCCCCGCCCCCCCCCCCCGAGGTGGGCCCTGACTGGCGGCCTGGTGCGCCTTAAGGCCTTCTGGCCGGGCATTTGTGTTCCCAGTTATTTCCCCAGTGTGCCCCAGAGTGGAGGAACCCAGCGTGTCCAAGGAGGGAATGAAGAGGCCTGGGGAACCGGGGCCTGACCTGGGCAGGGCCGGGGGAGCAGCCTAGATATAGGGGGCCACAGTGCCTGCAGGCTCAGAGCCTCTGTCCCCACAGTGGTACCCAGAGGTGCGGCACCACTGCCCCCACACGCCCATCCTCCTAGTGGGCACCAAGCTGGACCTCCGTGACGACAAGGACACCATTGAGCGGCTGCGGGACAAGAAGCTGGCACCTATCACCTACCCACAGGGCCTGGCCATGGCCCGAGAGATTGGTGAGTGGGTTCAGCATGGCCCAGGTGGGAGATAAAGGGTGTGTTCTGGGGTCCCTGCTTGTTTTCCCACTGCCCCCATCCTCGCTGTCCTTTCGCCGACCCCTTTCTCCCCGACCACTACCCTGCTGTCCCCAGGCTCTGTCAAGTACCTGGAGTGCTCTGCCCTGACCCAGCGGGGCCTGAAGACAGTATTTGATGAGGCCATCCGGGCAGTGCTCTGCCCACCCCCAGTGAAAAAGCCCGGCAAGAAGTGCACGGTCTTCTAGAGTCCCCCCTCAGGCCAGCCTGGGGAGGGACAGCGCCTGCCCAAGTGTGCCCTTGTGTTGAGCTGTTTGGTGTCCGAGTCTGCTGTGGGGAGTGGTATGGGTGGGGAGGGGGAAGCATGGGGACAAGGCTGGGGTGACAGGGTCCTGTCCCCTCTGCCTCCTCTTTCTGGGGTACAACTCCAGCCTTCCCTGGCCCCCATGAGAGGCCAGGAGGGAGCAGGGTCTCCCTCAGGGCTGCAGGGGTGGGTCCAGGGCAGCCCCAGGATGGGCTTCCCTGATGGGTGGGTGGGTGGGAAGGTTCTGTCCACTACGTCCCCAGAGGGGGCGGCCCCTCCTTATTTTATACAATAAAACATGCTCCATCAACACTCCTGCTTCTCACTACCTGTCCTGCCCATCACCCTGGGGCGGCTCACCCCTAGCTACCCCCAGCAGATGCGGAGGAGTCTGTGGCAGCAGACTCGGATACAGGTTCCCCAATGGGACTTTGTGCTTGCTCACACTCTGGGTAAGAGGCACTGCTCCCGGCCCAAAAACCCTCCCCAGACCAAAGCAAGGCAGGTGCCTTTAGCCCCTTGGGATGCTGGCTGACCTGGGGTCTGGGGGGCTGGGGTCTCCTGCAGCTCCCCGGCGTGCTGCCAGGGAAGGTGTGCAGAGGCTGGAGCCCAGCCAGGCCTCATGAAGTCCTGCTGGACCCAGGGCAGCTCCCCACAGCACCCAACCTCCTCTGGCTGCTATTGAGAAGAGGAAGGGCCCAGCCTAACCAAACAAATGGCGGTCAGGAGGAGTGACAGTTGATATTGCTGAAATGAGAGAAGAGGTGGGTGCAGCCCAGGGAGGGCCGCCATAGTCCGGGGCTTGGACTTTACCCTGGAGGCCTCAGACAAACACAGGACTAGAGGGTGCCCTGCAGGGTGTGCCCAGGCAGTTCACACTGGCTCAGGAGGGCTGATTGATGCGTTTTCAGGTATTTTGCTAGCTACTTGTTAACAATAGCCGTCATTAGTAATTAAAATTGCAATTAGTTGTATTAAAACCAAATTTAAGGGCTGGGGTTGTGGCTCTGAGGTTCAGCGCTTGCCTAGCATGTGCGGGGCCCTGGGTTCGATCCTCAGCACCACACAAAAATAAAATAAAGATATTGTGTCCAGCTACAACTAAAAAAAATATATTTAAAAAAAAAATTTAGTCATGAGGCTAAGGCAGGAGGATCGTTAAGTTTGAGGCCAGCCACAGCAATTTAATGAGACTTTGTCTCACAATTAAAAATAAATGGGCTGCAGACATGGCTCAGTGATAAATTACCCCTGGGTTCAATCCCTAGTAACAAAAATACAACACATGGCCGCCTATTTTGTGATAACAGTGTCATCTGTGCCTCGGGATGTTTCCATTTACTACGGGACCTAATAGGGTGCTACTGCCCACCTCTCTCCACTCCACATCCAATGACATTTAGTGAGCAGCTTGAAATAGGGTATTTACACCACAGAAATGGGCAAGCCCACAGCTGGAGCACAAAAGCTGTGGAGTGTTCTAGTATGGGGCGACAGTTGTCAAATCCAACCAGGTCGCTTGGGTCACCAGTGAATGGGTGGGGTTTGACGTGCCTCTCCTGGTTAACTCCAGGGGAGGCCCACAGTCAGGTGGCTGCAGCTCCCTGCCACACAAGGCCAAAGGCCACCACTCTAGGAGCCAGCCTTCATGAAGACTTCACCTCCCAGCTCCTGCCAGAAGGCCAGTCAGGCCTGAGTCTCAGGTGTGAGAGCCAGGCCACCACCTGGTCTGGCTTGTGAATCTGCTGGGCCTTGGCCTCCCTCGGAATTGGCACACAGGGAGCTGAAGAATGAGGTTTATTGGAGGGCAGGGGAAGGCTAAGTATGGGGCTGAGTGGGCGGGCTCAGGTAGCTAGGAAGCCCCCGTCCACGGGCACAGTGGAGCCTGTGGTCATGCTGCTTCGATCACTCAGCAGGAAAAGGATGGTGTCCACCACATTCTCCATCTCTGTGGGCGGGGGGGGGGGGGGGCGTGTCGGGCACAGACAAGGGGCTGGGGAAGTGGCTCAGTGGCTTCCAGCCCCAACCCCAGCAGGCACAGGCCACTGGTGCTGCTTCACCTGGCTCAGCCTGACTCACCTGCAAACTTGCCAAGTGGGATGCGGTCCAGCATGCCTTTGGCCTTGTGGGGGTCATTCCAGTTGGCCTGGCCCATGGGTGTCATCACCACTGTGGGGTTTACTGCATTCACTCGGATCTGCACAGGGACAGGCAGGGATCAGCAAGGCCAATAGGGTGCCCTGGGCATGTGGGCTGGATGGTGGGAGGTGCCCCAGCCCAGCTCACCTTGTACGGCCCGAGCTCTAAGGCCATCACCTTGGTCAACATGTCCAGAGCACCCTTGGTAGAGCCTGTGAAGAGGGACATCTTAGAGTCCAAGCTGGCCAGGCTGGGGTGGAGCAGGGGCCAGGTCACAGCCAGTCACTCACAGTAGACAGTGTGATTGGTAAGTGCACGCTGGGAGGCCTGACTGGAGACATTCACAATGGCCCCGGGGGCTCCCCGTGCAATCATGCCCCTGGCCACAATCTGAAATTGCAGAGAGACAGGAGGCAGAACCAGCACCATTCTTCAGAGTTCCTGCTCCTACCAGGCAGGGCAGCTCACCTGGGACACCTGGATGACAGCCCTCAGGTTCACATCAAAGGACCTAGTGGCAGATGCAGAGTCCTAGTCAGGGACTTAGGGCTGCTGCAGGGGACATCCCCTTCCTGCAGTGTTCCACTACCCCAGCTGGCTCACGTGTCAAAGGCCTCCTTGGTGACCTCCAGGAAGGGCTGCAACAGTGCCACGCCAGCATTGTTCACCAGCAGGTCCACGGGGCCCACGCTGCCCAGGGTGTGCTCAGTGGCCTCCCAGTCTGCCAGGTCCACACACAAGGGCTCCACTCCAGGACACTGTATTGGGATGAGGCACAGCTACCAGCGGCTCCGTGCCAAAGAAGGGGCACAGGTGGACGGCTGCCACCTGAGGGAAGGAACTGGGCTGGGAGGAGTTGGGGCTGCAAAGGGCTTTCAGCTAGAGGAGCTAGGGGTCTCAGCTGCCTACGGGCAAACCGGGGCTGCGCTTCCCCGGAGCTGGGCCCGCCTCCATCCAGTTCATTTCCTCTCTGCCCCAGCGATCCTGGCGCAGGGCCAGGTCAGAAGACACTTCAACCTCATCCAAGCCCAGGGGGCCAAGCCAATCTACCCCCACCCCGCCAGCCACGCAAACCGCGCCTCCTGAGAGGGGGTGCTGCGGGTCCCTGCCAGCCCGGGCGCCAGGCGCCTGGCCAGAGGCGAGAAGCACCGTGCCCACGAGGGGAGGCAGGGGGCCCAAAGGGACCCACTCACCCGCTTCTCCGCAGGGCTGAGACTGTAGCGCCTACCTCGCGGACAAGGCTATCCAGGTCGGCCTGGGTCCGGCTCACAGCCACCACCCGTACGCCCGCCGCATGCAGCGCCTGGACCAAGCTGCGCCCGATGCCTAGGGCGAGCGCGGCTCAGTGCCGGAAAACCTCCGCCAGCCACCCCCCGCCTGCGCCTCCAGCCCGCCTTCCCCTGTCCCGGCCCGCCGTCCACCTTTGCCAGCGCCGGTGACCAGCGCCCGACGGCCCGCAAGCCCCAGCTCCATGGCGACTCTTCCTGGGAACCCTGTGCTGGGCCCCTGGACTTGGAGTTCTGGCGGGGGCGGGGCGCTGCAAGACCAATCACAGGGCGGCTTCTGGGTAGGGGGCGGGGACATTCTAATAAAGCCCCCTCCTGGGAAGAGGAGAGGGCAGAACGGTGGAGAGGCGGAGTCCCGGTTGGCCCTGGGGCGGGCCTTTTCAAACTGCCCACAGATTGCACTGCGCTCTAATCTGGTTTAGCGAGTCCCAATTGGCAAGTTTTTCCCTGCCAAATTTATTACAAAATAATAATAATAATAATAATAATAATAATAATAATAATAAAAATAAGGTAATGTCAGAAATAACGTGCGGCTACTCCTGTAATGGAGAACACAGTACTGACAGGTGCAAAAATGTTTCACCCCTCCAGCTTCCAGAGGCCCGGAGTGGGTCTTGTTGGCTCACTTGTAATGCCCAGAAAGAATTTGGACGACAGAATGAACTTGCCAACAGGGTTCCACGTTAGCCTCAAAGGGAGTTAGTTGATCCCAAGGCCACCCCAGACTGCCCATCAGGCCACCAGCACCTTTAAAAGTAGATAGAAAGGAAGGGGGTGGGATATAGCTCAGTTGGTAGGTGCTTGCCCAGCATGCACAAGGCCCTGGGTTCAATCCCCAGCACCAAATAAATAAATAAAAGGGTTAGGACTGGAGTGATGGGAGGTATGTGGAGGCCAGCAAAGGAGAGTACTGCTACCTGAGTCCTAATCCTCAGTTACCGTGTACATGTCCAGGGCTGTGCTGGATCACTCTACAAAAGCTATTTTGTTCTGTTGGTCGTGGTGGGGAAGTCCAGAGTCACTACTGTCCTGATGACCTTCTGTAGTAGGGAAGTGGTAATATATGGGGCTTTGGGGTGGACAGGATGGAGGCAAGGATGGCCAGGTGAAGCAGGACGCTCAGATTTTTTTTTAAAAATTAGGTAAGAAAGTGAATTTTTAGAAGGTAAAAAATTGACATCAAATATGGAACACAGATTTGAGAGACCCTGGAAGACGGTCAAGTACACTCTCCCCACAGGCCTGGCTTTTAGCCTGCTCATCACCCCCTGTAAGGTCCCTGTAATATCTGCCTCTGTCCCTAACCTTGGACCCTGCCCTCTGCCTGCCAGAGACCAAGGGAGGGACAGCCCCTAAATGGTCCTTCCTCAGAGGCACCTCTGCTCATATCCTTTCAGTGGTTGGGCCTTGCCCCCTGCACAGTGTCCGGATCTCATCAGTTGTATCAATTGTCCTGGGATCCTTGGCCAAACAGGCCAAAGTAAGCTTCAGCTCAGACCATGCTGTTACCAGTCAGAAGTACCCTCCCGCGACTCCCACCCCACCGTGCCCTCCCAGCCACTTGCCTAGACGTCTCAGCCCCAGCCCCTCGTTCTCTGCTTCCTTGCCCAGGGCTGGACGTTGTGCCAGTGTCTCCAAAATGCCCGGGCCGTGTACCGGGCAAGCACAGCTGAAACCCCACAGGGCCTGCAAGCCGCTCTGGCCAGCCCTGCATGGCAGGGCTGTTGGGCTTGATTCCGCCTGACGGTCAGTAGAGCAGATAGGGCGAGCGCGCTTGGGCGCCCTCTTCCGGTGTTCTTGGCGGGAGGTGTGCCCGGAGCGGGTCGGGCGTCCCAGGGAGAGGATGGACAGACTTGATCCACCGCCCGCCCCGCTGCCTCTGAACGCTGAGCTCCTCTGGCCGAGCGTCCTCCCGGGTCCAGCACCTCTCCCCTCCCCTGCACCCTGGGTGAGCCGCAGGGGAGGGAGGTCGCTGCAGGCTGCTCCCTGCCTTTTGCCTCTGCCCTGGGCTGGATGAGCATGCGGGAAGGGGTGTCTTCCTTGCGAAAGAACCGCAGCCCTTTGGCCACGAGGCGGGGTCAGCAGCTTTCAGGGCGTGCGGTCACTGTTCCCCACGCCCAGCGTCGCAACGCGCCCACCCAGAGCGCTGGTTCCGGGAAAATAGCGTCCATTTATTTATTTAGACAAAGAGGCAGCGGTGGGCATGAGGGCTCGGGATGCCGTGGTCTGTGGGGCCGGCACCGTGGCGCGCAGTGGGCCAGGACTGGGAGACGTGTGTGTGTGTGTGGGGGGGTGTTGGGCCGAGAGCGGGGCGTGGCTAGGGGCAGGGCGTGGGCGGGGCGTAGGTTGAAGGTGGGGCTTAACAGGGGCGGGAGCAAAAAGGTGGGGAGGGCTGGGCGTGGTGCCCCCCCCACGACGTGCGCGGTGGCGGGCGTGGAGGTGGGATGGGCCGTGATGTGGAGGCGGGGCTTGCGCGGGGCGGGGCCAAGAGCCGGGCCTGGGAGGGGCGAGCCGGACAGCCCAGCCAGCGGGTGGCCCCGCCAGCTGGCTTGCTCTAGGAGGCCAGGTAGCCGGCGTCCACCAAGATGCTCGAGCCGCTGGTAGAGGCGCTACCGTCGCTGAGCAGGAAGAGGATGCTGTTCACTACGTCCTCCACCTCTGCGGGGCGCCCGACCGGTCAGTATGTCGGGCTCAGCCGTCCGACACGCCCCACCCGCGCCTGCCTCCCAGACCTGCAAACTTCCTCAGTGGGTGGCGCTCCTTCAGCTTTCGGGAGAACTCAGGTTCAGTTGAGACTTTCTTGCCCATGGCCGTCAGAACCACCGTGGGATTCACCGAGTTCACTCTGATCTGGGACCAGGGACCAGAGGTGGCCACCTCAGCTGGTGGTTACTAACCCTGCCCCTTCACCCACGACCTCTGTGTCCCTCTAGTGCCCCCTCAGGCTTGGCCCTCAGTCCCCATTCGTTGGCTCACCTTGTATGGCCCTAGCTCCATGGCCATGGCTTTGGTCAACATGGTCATTGCACCCTTGGTGGAGCCTGCACGGGGACAGCATTGAGAACCCCCGAGGGACTGAGCCCTCCTTCCAGGGAGGCCCAGCCCCAGAGCCAGGGGCTCTGCACTCACTGTAGACAGCCAGGCTGGGGAAAGGGACGTAGGCCACCATGCTGGAGACGTTCACAATGGATCCTGGCACTCCCCGGCCTATCATGCCTCGGGCCACGATCTGTAAGCCAAGAGTGGGGCAGCTCACCTCACCCTACCCACCCACCCCATGACTGGCTCACACCTCCCGCAGGCTCACCTGAGACACCTGGAACACAGAACGCAGATTCACATTGAAGGACCTGGCAGGAGAGAGGGACCAGGCTCTGCCCACCTGTGCTAGGTGGCCTCTCCCAGCCAAAGCGCTCTTCCCCCCTCCTACCTGTCAAAGGCCTCCTTGGTGACCTCCAAGAAGGGCTGCACCAGGGCCACAGCAGCATTGTTCACCAGCAGGTCCACAGGGCCCACACCGCCCAGCACCCGCTCCGTGGCCTCCCAGTCTCCCAGGTCCACACACAAGGGCTCCACTCCAGGACACTGTGGGAGACGATGCATGGAGGCCTGTGGGTGGTTCCAGCAGGCTCCTGTGGCATCCCTGAGGGTGTGGAGGGCAGGCCTGGCCCCAGCAGGGCTGTGAGCCTCACCTCTTTGGATAGGCTGACCAGATCAGCGTTGGTGCGGCTCACAGCCACCACTCTGGCTCCTGAGGCATGCAGGGCCTTCACAGTGTCCCGTCCAATCCCTGCAGGATGGGATTCAGTGGAGAGGTGGCCCTACACACCTGGTCAGGGCTGGGGTGAGGGGAGCAGGTGCAAGGGAGAGTTGCAGCCCCTCCTGCCCTGGAATGAGCAGGGAGGTGATGCTGGTCAGAGGGCAGTGGGCCAGGATGAAGTGGAGCAGGGACTGACCCGAGTCAGGCCCAGGGCAGCTCCCTCCCACTAGGCCCAAGGGAGAAGGCTGTAGCTGGACCCCCATCTGCCAACCTGGGTCTGGGCTGAGGCCAGGGTGAGCTCTCCCGTCTATGTGGGCTGGGGAGGGACTCCAGCCCGGGGTGGGTGCAGTCAGGTGCTGGAGGGTGAGCTGTGACAAGGTCACCACGGGCCTCTATGTGGCTTGGTGTCTGGTGGCCCTGTTCTCCCCAGCACCTAGCACTCACACACTGGCTCACTTACCTTTCCCTGCCCCTGTCACCAGAGCCCGCATGCCGCTAAAACTCAGCTGCATGGTGCTGCCTCTCAGCCTGGTCGTGCAGTTAGGGGAGGACTTGGGTTTTTATAGACTTGGCCTGGCAGGCAGGGCAGGGATGGGACCAGAGCCAGGGAGGCCTGGCAAAGGTGGCATCACCCACTTCCTTCAAGGATGGCCCTCCTCACTCCCTGACGTGGCAGTCAGATGCTTTGTTGGGATTTGGAGAATAAATTTTAAAAAACAAAGTGTGTGTGTGTGTGGGGGGGTAGATACAGAGAGTGATGGAAAGTGCAGGAGGGCTGGGGGTGTCTGTTGCGAGTCTCCCTGAGAACTCCCTGGGCCTTTCAGGTAAGGAGCCCCTAATGTAACATGGCGGCAGGCAGATTGCCAGTGGGCGGATAACAAGTTGTTTTGAAAGTTTTCTAATTGGTCCTCCCATCTTCTGTGCCCGTGGACAGCTCGTGCCCCCATGAATCTCATGCAGGGCGGACGTGCGGGCACCGTGGGTGATGACCTGACCTTTACTATGACTGGCCCCGGGGGCTTCCTGGTTTAAGATAACTGACTCTCACTTTCTATCTAAGCTAGCACCAGCTTACAATAAAGTGCTTCATCTTTGTCACTGCTATTTGTGTGTGCATTTTAATCTCCGATGACAAACCTTGGCTTTTCATTGGTGCCGAAACCCGGGAGGGGAGATTCCTCATTCTGAGGACCCCCTCTCTCAAGGTTCGCCGTCCTCCTTCACCTTTTTGAGCGCTGCTACATTCCACCCAACACCGGCTCTCCAATAGGTGACTCCTTCTGATCGACAACCGGTGACTCCCCCTCCCCCTCTTTGGGAATCCATCTCCAAACGGCTATATGCAAGGCCTTGGCTGTGATCGTCCAGCAAGGCCCTTGACGCCTAGTTTGGAGGAGAGAACGCACCCCACCACAGCTTTCACAGTTACGGTGGACTCTCTGGATGCCCATTTCATGGTTGATGAGCTATAAGGGACAGAAGAAGAGGCACTCCCTGACTCTCTTTATCTAAATTCTCCTTCACCTCTCCTGGGAAAAGCCCTGACGTCAGGTGGCCTGTGACTCCCGGCCTTAAGGTCTCCCTGGTTGGGCTCTTGGGTGACGACTCATTTGCCCTCCCGGCCCCGACTCTCCCGAGTCTCTTTGGTTGACTTCTCCTTTCGGGGACGCCTGTAGGAAACTCAACCAAAATCTGTTCCAGTCCAGGCCATTCACCTCTTCTCTTCCTGCCGAGAGTCATCATGGGAGCCTCTTCTTCCCTCCCCCTGATTCCCCTCTCAAATGCTCCTGGCTAATCTTAACCGGTTGTCCCTCACTCCTGACATCAAACCCAAACTCCTTATCAAATTCAGTTCACAAAATTGGCCATAGTACCAGTTAGACAACCAAAACCGATGGCCCCCAGAGGGGTCTCTAGATCCTCAAATTCTTCATGACCTTTTTAACTTCTGAGAGTGCTCAAAAAAGTGGAAGGAGACTCCCCTATGTAGATAAACTTCCTCTTTTCATATTGCCCTGTTTTACTTGGCCACTGGCTGGAAAAATCAGCACTCCAGGTGCTGGACATCCCCTTACTAGTTTTTCACAAAATATGTGAACAAGGCCTCTGGCCTTGAGCTGGGCTTCACAGAGATGTCCACATTTCTAAGATAAGGGAGTTACCAACTGGGCTCCATGGGAACAGCTGGCAGGGGGAGGAAAGAGAGGGGAGAAGAGGCTCTCCCCCTCCCAGGTGTTGTCCTTGAAAAGGTAACTTGCCCAGAACAGAGAAAAAAAACAGAAACAAAAACTGCTTTTTGTGAACTTCTGCAGACTGTGAACTTCTGAGCCCCCTCCCTTACATGTTGGATACAAAATTCTGAAACTACCTAAACTTGGGGTTCAGGGGATTAATTGATTACAGCAGAAGATGTGCCCTCTGAATCCGGTTGCAACCAAATAAAACTATTTCCCTATCTTCACTGCTATCTTAGGTGCCTTGCTTTGTCCGTCCCTACAACACTATGATTCTATATACTTAAACATTGATTTTATATCACTTAATGTTCTATAACTGGACCTGTTATCGATAAGATTAATATAAAGTTCTATACACTGGGTGCAATTTAAATATAATATCATATATTCATGTGACATCAAGCAACAATATAAGTAAACATTATAAAATGATATTTAAAAACAAATATCAGCTTCAATACTAGAACACTTTACCTAAGATTTATAAATCTTAGCCTTACCAGAGATAAGGGTCTGCCTCCCATCTTACTACATGTCAGAATGACTCCAAAGTAGGCCAGACTTCAGCTAAAGCCCAGTACTCTTAATTTAAGGTGAAACTGACTTTGCTGGATGTTTAAGATCAAGACTTAAAGTTAAATTAAAATGGCCAAGAAAACCAATGTTTGGCTCTGGCCCTCTGAGTCAGTCTGAATCCAGGGAACAGGGAACTTCTCTAAAGAGCTTTGCAACTCTGGGCCACATAACCTCCCGATCAGGGAGATTAATGAGACCACTGGAGAATGAAAAGCCAATCAGTGCATTTGCTATGAAGAGGAGGGTCATTGGAGACAGGAGACATCCCTGATGCTTCCAAGGGAAGCCACATGGTCAAGGAAGACCTGGACCCATCCTAGCGCAAATGGCACTAGCAGAACTGAGAAGCTGCTCTCAAGTCCCCCCACGAGCCACCCCTATGGGAACTCGGCTGACTCTTAACAATAGATAGAAACAAAGTCAATTTTGACCAACTTGATCTTAAACACCTACCAAAAACAGTTAAGCCAAAAAGTCATTCCTAGGAGTAATAAAGGACAAGAACAGCTAGAAAAGAGGAGACAGCGACTAAGCCAGCAGGCTCCATGGGGAATGTTCGGTCATGGCCTTGGCTCCTCCCCCTCGCAGGACCCCAGTTAGTCCTCTTTATGTTTCTCCTAATAGGACCAATGATAGGACCATGTCTATTAAATTGCCTACAGAAGTTCCTGCAAGATCAGATACACAAATTCACCAACCAGTCAGTCAATCAACCACTTCTTTAAGACTGCCAGCCCTGGTGCCCAAGACAGAGACCTACGACTCATGACCAACTCCTCTGGCTCCAGAGACTCTGTGCCCATCTAAAACCCTCTCTAACCCCCTTTTCCAGTTTTCACAACCCCTATTTCACTTCCTAGGAATGAGAACTACTCTCCAGCAGGTCCACCTGTTTATTCTGTCTGCTCTACAGCATCCCCACAAGGAAGCGTCAAACCTAAACTCCCCACACCCCAGATGAGGAGCCACCAGCCAGGCGAAGACTGGTAGATCAACTTCACTCATGTGCCTAGGCACAAAAAGCTTCGCTACCTACTTACTTTGGTTGATACTTTTTCAGGTTGGATAGAAGCCTTCCCTACCTCCAGGGAAACAGCTGACACCGTAGCCTCCATCCTCATTGAGCAGATCATTCCCAGGTTCGAACTTCCCGCCTCTGTCCAGTCAGACAACGGTCCAGCCTTCCCTTCTCAGATTGCTCAATAGTCTCCAAAGGCCTCAACATCACTTGGAGGCTCCACATCCCCCACCAACCCCCATCCTCGGGTAAGTTCGAGAGACCTAACGGCATTCTCCAGGATCATCTCACTAAACTCGCTATTGAACTCAGGCTGTCCTGGCCCAATCTCCTGCTGTTGGCCCTCCCCTGAATTCAGGCAGCCCCAAGGCCCCCTCAGACCTGAGCCCCTTTGAACAACTCTATGGGTGCCCTGTCTTAACCACCCAAAGCTTTCCCATCACTCCTCCCCCCCCGTGTCCTACCTGCCCTATCTCACACTTCTGCACAAACTCCTAAGGGAACACGCAGACCGGTGCCTTCCTGCGCCATTCATTGCCTCAAGCCCAACACAACCAACCAACAAGCAGAACTTATAGCCGCCACAGGAGCATGTGAACTAGCAAGAGGGAGAAAGCTTTCTCTATACTCTGACTCCAAATATGTCTTTCATATACTGGTTTCTCATGTGGCTATCGGGAGGGAGAGGGGACTCCTAACGACTAAAGGAACTGCTATTATAAATGCGGCCTTATTTCTAATCTGCTACGGGCTTCCACGCCGCCTTTGCAGCTGGGAATAGTCCACTGTGAAGCCCATCAGACCGACTCTTCTCCTGCCACAGTGGGCAACTCTAAAGCTGACCAGGCAGCCTGGTCAGCCGCCCTACAGGCCCCATCCTCTTCCTCATTACTCCACCTTTCCTCTGAGGAGCGACCTCCTGACCCTCACCAGCTCATTAGATTCCTCCATTCACTGCTCCATTCTAGCCCCCAGAGCTTATCGACTTTCCTTCAATCTTTTTTTCCCTCTTTCCTCCGACGATCGGACCTTTCTGCAACAGGTTACATCCACATGCCAGGTCTGCCAGAGGACCAATACCAACACGCCCTTAAAATCCAGACCCTATCCTTCTCATCAGGCCCGTGGTCACACCCGGGAGCTGATTGGCAAATTGATTTCACAAACATGCCCAGAGTAGAAAACATCGAATATCTCTTAGTACTGGTGGACACACTCTCAGGGTGGACAGAGGCATTTCCCACATCCAATAAGCGGGCGTCCACGGTTGTGGATCGGTTGATATCTGACATAATCCCTCGTTTCGGGATGCCCACTTCCATCCAGTCGGATAATGGCCCAGAATTTACCTCACAGATAACTCAGGGGCTGGCTAGCGCACTATCACTCCCTTGGCATTTCCACTGCCCTCACCGTCCCCAGGCTTCCGGGAAAGTTGAAAGAACTAATCCATCTCTCAAAGAAACCCTCACCAAGTTCACCATGGAATCAAGCTTAGACTGGACTAAGGTCCTCCCCTTGGCCCTGTTGCGTCTCAGGGCTTTACCAAAGAAACCATCCAGCCCTTCCCCATTTGAGGTTATGTACCGCCCTTCATTCTCACCCCCCGGAATACAGACTGAACAATTACCTATACCTGATTCCCACACTCTACCTCTCCTTTTCCATCTACGCTCTGAACTTTGGAAATACCAGGACTGGCTTTCACCTGACCCAACCATTACTCAAAACCCCCTCACCCTAACACCCGCCCAACAGGTATATTACTGCCCCCCAGGTGAAAGACCCCAACTGCACCCCAAATGGGAGGGCCCCACCTTGGTTATCATGTGCACTCCCTCGGAGCAAAACTCAAACTCACAAATAATCAATTAACTCCGTGGATTCACATTTCCAGGCTCAAACCATGCATCCGGGAAACTGATTCTGGCAACATCGGACCAGAGGACTCGCAAGAATCCACACCTACATACTCTTGCTCTCCCCACCCTACTGACCCTTTAAAAATTCGTCTCTCTCGTGTTTCTGCCCTTACACCCATAGCTGAGAACATATCCAAAAATGTACCTTAACTTTCTGATCCTCATCCTCATCCTCACCCCAAGGGTAACGCCTTCACCATCGTATGTCTGGAGATTCAAGGTGAGAGAAACATACACACAAAAAACACCCGGACCACCCGCTTGGCTACCACTTCTGACTGTCCCTAACAGGGTGCTCCTCAGCCATCTATATTGTACTCTCTTCCTCTGAGCTCATTAAGCAAGCCAGCCGCCCTTACTTATGTATTTTATATGACCAAAATAAGGATTACTGCAAACAGTGGCCGGAAACCTACGGGGGCTGCCCCTATTGGTCATGCAGAATTCATGATGCATATTCAGGGCAATTAAATGTAGGAAGATTTAAACTTGAGTCTGCCTCCCACCAATACAAGCTGACCATCCCAGACCCTGGGAACCCACGCTGGGCAGCAGGAGTAAAAGCTTCCTTTTATTGTGGTGGGTATGCCTCCACTCCCTGTGGTTCCTTATCCATTACCCGGGAATATGTTTCCATAGACTCCCCAGTCTCTCTTGTCTCAACAAGCAGAACAATGGCTGCTCGCATTCCTAGAAAGCCAACGCACTTCTGACTCTCAGGCTTCACCCATCTATACCTGGGTACAGATCACCACTGACACATTGTCCTTCCTAAACCAAACTTTCCCCGCTGCAAGTCCAGCAAATTGCTTTCTGTGTGCTTCCCTAGCACGGCCCTTACTTGACGCAGTTCCAATAAAAGTTTCCAGCACGGATGTTTCCAGCTTGCTCAACTCATCCTACAAAAAGGATCCTATTAAACCCCTGCAGAATGTTCCTTTATGGGAACCCAAGGAAAATAACCACACCATGATTCCTCGGGTTTGCCTTCTGGAATCTGTGACTCCCAATTCCCTTCTGGCAGGTTTTTGCCACCAAAACCTAACCATCAACCACACCACTTATTCCCCACCAGGTCTCTTCTTCTGTGCAATGGCACTCTCACCGCCATTATACTCTCCAACATGTCTAGCCCATGTTTATTAGTCACCATAGTTCCACAACTCACTCTCTATAGCAGCTCTGAAGTAAAATCCATCCTTAACCCTCTAAAACGTGGAAAACGGGCTGCATTCCTTCCGTTAGTGATAAGCATTTCATTAACGGCCTCAGCAGCAAGCGCAAGGTTATCGGGAGGAGACTTAGGTCATTCCCTATGGACTGTTAAGGACATTAATTCAAAACTTGAAGGAGCACTTACTTCCACAGCAGAATCTCTAACATCCTTACAAAAACAGGTCACCTCATTGGCACAAGTCACCCTTCAGAATCGCAGGCCCTAGATTTACTCACCGCCGAAAAGGGCGGAACCTGTCTTTTCCTCAGGGAAGAATGCTGTTATTATATCAATGAATCGGGTCTTGTAGAAGACAATGTTGTTAAGCTCACTGACCTGCAGCCACCTTAAGGACCCCAACAAGTCAAAACCTTTTCTCTTCCTAATGTCCACTCCCTTTCTGGCATGGGTATGGCCTATCCTTGGACCACTGTGTGTAATCTTTTTAATGTGCTTATTTTTACCATGTATTATAAAGTTTATTCAAACTCAAGTAGGTAAAATCTCTAACCAAACTTTTAACCAGCTTCTACTTAGAAATTATCAGCTTATGGCCACAGATGAATCAACCGCCTTCTCCAGAGAACACCCCTCTCAATGCTGAAAAACCCTTCAAAGATTCCTGGGATACCTTCTTGAGAGCGGTATCTGATGATGCCTGGCTTGTACCCGCCATGGAGAATTATACTGACTGGACTGAAGTGATAATGGACCTTTGGCTACAGGAACATTTTATGATGTCACATCTGACCTTATACCAATCTTTGCAGCTCTTTTATGGGGACTCCTAACTTCCCTCCTTCAGACCGCTTCCCGGCGACGCCCCCACTCAGCAGGAAGTAGCTAGAATGAATCAACATCCCTTTCCATATAATAATAAAGAAGGGGGAATGTTGGAAGTTTCCCTGAGAACTCCCCGGGGCCTTTCAGATAAGGAGCCCCTAATGTAACATGGCGGCGGGCAGTTTGCCAGTGGGCGGATAACAAGTTGTTTTGAAAGTTTTCTAATTGGTCCTCCCGTCTTCTGTGCCCGTGGACAGCTCGTGCCCCCATGAATCTCATGCAGGGCAGACGTGCAAGCACCATAGGTGATGACCTGACCTTTGCTATGACTGGCCCCGGGGGCTTCCTGGTTTAAGATAACTGACTCTCACTTTCTATCTAAGCTAGCACCAGCTTACAATAAAGTGCTTCATCTTTGTCACTGCTATCTGTGTGTGCATTTTAATCTCTGACCACAACCCTTGGCTTCTCAGGGTTATCGGTGCTATGGCCAGCTAAGTGCTTTACCACGAGACACCCCCAGCCTGGAATGGTGTCCACTGGTCTCGTCTGCACAAAGGCCTTTCCCTTAACACTGTTTTGCTACTAGGCCAGAAGAGGAAGCCGGGCTGTGCCCAGTGGGAAGGGGGTGTAGCTCCACACTCAGCACTGCACCTTGGACTGGCTCTGCTGCCCGGGGTGGGGACAGGCACCCAGAGCGCAGTGGCAGGGAGCCGCATCAGGAGCCAGCTGGGAAGACGGGCCTGTGCACCTCGCCCCTCCTGCCATGCACCCGGAGGTCACTGAGCCTGAGTCCTCCTCACCTGTCCTTGCTGGGTGCCTTTCACCTGCCCCGGCCAGCCCTGGACTCTGCTCAGTTGTCACCCTGAGGCACCCTTCTCCCGAGGTGGCTCCTGAGTGTGGAGGCTCCTGCTCCAGCAGCACCCCCAGGAGGTGTCCTTCTCAGAGCCAATGGCCGGCATTCGGGAGGGCAGTTTAGCCCTACAGTCAGGAGGCTCAACAGGCCCACCCCAGCTCTGAGAGGAAAGCGACCAAGAGGTCTTTATTGCGGCGCTGATTAACAGGGAAGGAAGAGAAAGAGAGACAGACAGACAGCAGGGAAAGAGAGAAGAAAGAGAGAGGGGAGAGTTTTTATGGCCAAAATCCAATGGGGTCTCTGGGTCTGCAAGCTGACTTGTTGGCATGTAATGATCTGGGGTCACACAGCAGGGGCTAAGGGTGTCATCTTCTGCCTTCAGGCAGATGGGCAGGGGTCAGATGTGGGTTTCCGTTTCACCAGACGGGTGGGGGTCGAGTGTCCAGCCTTGATTGGGGTCAGCGTGTTCAGCCTTGAGGCCACCTGCAGCTGACATTCCTGCAGCCTGCTCTGCAGCTAACGAGCTCCACTCTGGGGAGCCCCCTAAGAGTGAGTCCAAAGCCCTTGGACGACAGGGTTCCTGGGACAAATGCCTCTGTCCAGGGGAGACAGGGCAGGTCACTGGGACCTCTGTCAGGCAGGAGGCCCTGACTTACAGGCCTACACAAGCAGGTAGGCCCCAGCCCTGAAGCTGAGCCACTCAACCCAGAGCCAGACCCCCAAGAAGAGATTCACCCCGTGGTCTGGTCACTCTTCTCTGCCCATCCTGCCCTTCCTGCCCTCTGAAACCTCTGGGTCCTGTGGGCCTCCGGGAGGGTCGTGTCCTCGACCTGTGGCTCCTCAGAGAGGGAGTGCAGGAGATCTTAGCCTGGGCCGGGGTCAGGCAGAGTGCTCAATTGGGGTTTTCCTTCACCTGTGTCAGAAATCTAGTGGGTTTGTTTTAGAAATTTGTTTTTTTTAATTGTTGATAGACCTTTATTTCATTTACTTATTTATTTATATGTGGTGCTGAGAATCAAACCCAGGCCTCCCATGCCAGGTAAGTGGGCTACCACTGAACTGCAGCCCCAGCCCCTAGAAATTTAGTTGTTTTTTTTTTTTTACTGGTTGTTCAAAACATTACAAAACTCTTGACATATCATATTAGAAATTTAGTTTTGAAAGGGCAGATTACGAAGTTTCTGGGACTCTGGGGAGTAGAGAGTAAAGAGGCAGAAACTGGAAATCAGCTCTGTGCAAGGGTCTACCCCAACCCACACAGGTGGGGACCCTGAGGGACTGGTGTGGCTGGGGTCAAGTTCCCACTTAAAATAGAGATGCAGTCCTGTAATCCCAGTGACTTGGTGCCGCAGTCCGGCTGCAGCAAAATAACCGGGGGGTGACGAACAACTTGTGTACATTGATGCAGCAGGAGTGGGAGCCGTTTATTGTAGGACAGGAGGGGTCTAGATACATTCCACACAGCCTATCTTAATTAACATAAACTAGAGACAGCAGTCAACCAATAAGGAATCTCCACACTTAATGGCTCGCTGGCGTTACTTCACAAACCACTCCCTCTGGCAAAATGCCAGGCGCCATCCTGACTTGTTTCCAGACCCTAACATTATTGGGAGGCTGAGTCAGGAGGATCACAAGTTTGAGGCCAGCCTGGGCAACTTAGGGATGCCCTGTCTCAAAATAAGAAATAAAAAGGATTTGAGGGTATAGCTCAGTGGTAGAGCATCAGTGGAGAATCCCAGGACCAGGGTGCCGGCTCCACTGTGCCCCTGACCCCAACTAGCAGTGATCTCCAGATGACCTGGGATGGGTCAGGGTGAGATACACCACCATCCCAGTGGCTCTGATTCCGAGGGACCCGGCCTGGCCTGAGTTACTAACACGACCTTCTGGGAGTGTCCCTCAAGGTCTGCAGCTTGGAACAGGAGGCACACAGCAGCTCACAAACATCTCCAGTGAAAACCACACAGCACCCAGCCCCGCCACACGGCCACGTCACCCTCCTGACAAATGACCAGACGCTCTCTATTGAAGTTTCTATATTTAAATAATCCAGCCGCAGGGTGTTATTGAGTAAGGACTGACTTCAGGACAGACTCCCGTGCTTACTGGGAAGCTGCTGCCCTTTCAAGAGTCAGAACGTACCTTCAAAGTTGTTGTTGTGTTTCAGCTGAAGCTCTTTGGAACCAGCCAAGGCCATCAAGTGACTCCGACTCCGGCAGCCCGTGTGGACCTGGCTCATTCCAGGGCTGAAGGGAGCACCCAGAGCCTTTCTGGCTACCGTCCTTCTTTTTGACCTTGAGCGGAGCATGCTCAGAAATGTGCCTTTCCCAGGCATGTGCCTCCTCAGTCAAACACCAGGACTCCTCTGCTTGGGGACAGCATCTCTTTGAAACGAGCCCAGGGCTGTCCTTACTCACCTGCTTCAGGTCATGAGGCCCCCACAGGTCCATCTCCCGCTTGTGCAGTTTGGCTTTGCACTCACCAGGTGTAGCACAAAGGACTTCCTTCTCCCCTGCACTGTTTGGGAGCCATTTGCCAAGTAACACCCCATCAACCCCCAAATAGTTAGTGTCTGTCTCCTTTGACCAATGCCTTGGCCTGCACAGCTACAGCCCTCGAGCTGTGACGTTGACCGGGCATCTGCCATGGGGCCTGAAGCTCTCCCCACATACACGTTCTATAAAGTGACCCCTGCCTGGCTCAGTGGACAAGATGTGTCCCATTCCTCAGCCAACTGAGGCAGGGGCAGAGGTCAGGCGGTCAGTGTAGGTAACAGGGTGGGGTGGAGAGGGTGGCGGCTAGTTCTCAAGTAGAGAAGGAGGGTCGTTGGCCTCTGTGATTGTGCTCCTGGGCACGCTCCACGTCCCTGCCCTTGGTCACGTATACACAGGGGAGAAATAATTAAAGAGGGGTTCTGGAGTCGTAAGAAGAAGTCGCACCCCTCCCATAGGCTCTGGCTCTGAGTCCCCGCTCCTCCTGGGAGAAGTCTGTCTGCACCATTTTCTTTGTGAGCCTTGCTCTCTATGCTTGCCTGGGGACACAGACCCCTCCTGAGCTCCAGGACGGTCATCAGGAGGGGGAGCTGTCCTCGGGACCTGCTTGCCCTTTCTGCCTGATGCTCTTACAGAGGACAGCTGGCCTTGGTTGGCAGCCCTGGGTTTGGATTTGCCAGTGTCTCCTCAAGGTGGCCTCTTGATGGGGAACCTGTAAGGCCAGGTTCGGGGGACCCCAAAAGACCTCCAGGAGCCAAATGCGATGCAATCACACAAGAGTCTTTATTGCAAGCTGGAGCCTGGACTCACCACCGTTCCCAACGCAGCGGTCCCAGGGAGTGAGTCCCGGTCTTTTGTCCAGTGAGATTTTATAGGTTTGGGGGATACTCTATGTGTCACAACATCACACAGCAAGTCATTCCACACCGCGGGAAAGTCACACAACAACTCTTAACACTGATGAGCACACTCACCGGCGGGAACAAGTTGGGTAGGTGATTGGTTAGTTCAAGTGGTGGATAGGTTTGAACTGATTGGTTTAGGCCTCGAGGGGTTGCAAGAGTGTAAACGCTAAACTCAGGGGGGCCGAAACCCCTGGGAGGGCTGGGTATCTGGGTGTCTCACTCTGGTTGGTTGTCACTAAGTCCCAATCAGGCCTCAGGCATTCTTTTGGTCTTTCCAAGAAATGAAGGTCAGTAGAGGGGGTAGAGAGAGAAGGTCTTTCCAGGAACTTGCATTTGCTAAGTCAAGGACCTCTGGTAAGGACCGAGGACTCAGCAGCGTAGCTTATGCGCCTAGGAACAGGTTTTCCAAGGACAAGGGCCACCCTCCCTTTGGACAGGCCCTGCTGAGGTAGAGGCTGGTTTTTCAAAAATGGAGTCACATCAGTTTCTCAAACTTCACGGGACAGACCTGAGTCTGGAGCACCCCTCGAGGATGTCAGCTGCTCCCCACTTCCAGACACGAAAGCCCACGGCCACCGCTGCCCAACTGCGTCCTCTGAACCTGGAGCTGAAGGCCTGTGGTGGCCACGCTGATTTAGCCCTGTGTAGGGAGAGGGACTCTGGCATCTAGGCACAGCCATGCGCCAACCGGTCCCGGACACCTTGTCCCTCGGCTCCCTTCTGCTCCTGGTCTTGCAGTCACACGGCCACCCCACTCCTGTTCCTTTCTCCCAGGAAGCACCTCAGCTGGCCAAGCTTCCAAGCCCGGGCACTGACCGTGCCAGCGTGGAGCCTTACCTGGATCACACGGGTGGGAGCACCAAGGGGTGCCCCGGGTCCCCGAGTCACGATGTACTTCGTGGCAGATGGTGCACCCCGGGGCAGTCCAGGCTCTGGACGGTCAGAAGCAAGCGCCCAGCTGGAAGGGCCTCCTTTTGCCCATTGGTTGGTTCACCTGTGTGAAGCGTCCTCAAGAGCCAGTGCAGTACCCACTTCCAGTTTAGTGGACCGTCGTCTTGTCCCGGGAGGTCAGGACTGCTTTCCCGGGGTGGAGCCCTGGGTTGCAGAAATGGAGGCAGACATTTTGCCAGTGGGTCCTGGGGGAGTAGGGAGAGGAGGGCTCCCGTCCTGCCCCTGACCCTTGGGCCTGCGCCTGGCTCTGGGAGAGAAAGCACCGGGCACTGTGTGTGACTGAGAGCTCAGACTCCACTCCGGAGGACGCTGCCCAACCCCAGGGCCTGGCCACCAGGGGCCACAGCACCCGGCTCTTCAGAAGAGCGTCCCTCATTCTGCCGGCTCAGGAACTGCTTGAGGCGTTCCCTGGATTTCCAGTTTTCTGGCTGGACAGATCTGACAACCCCCACTCGTGACAGGCAGCTCTGGTCACAGGGTGACTGGGTGGTCCGTGCCTACGTGTTCAGTCTCTAAGTCCCAGAAGCGAATTTCATAGCAGATATTCCTGAAGATGAGAATAGTTGTCAACTGCTAATGCATCGTGCTGTGAGTCACCTGGGGGACCTGCCACATGCTTCTGTCACAAACCTGTCACCAGCGTTGGGTCTGCTGCCTGGCGTGTGGCCAGGGCAGCCTGGTCTGTTCCTGGGCCTTCCCCTGCTCTTGGCCCGACTCAGACCCAGTAGGTGTTTGGATGCCGGCAACGGAGTACAGAGAAGACACCTGCCGCGGAGGCAGCGTGTTTCCCAAACCAGACGACCTCCCACGTGCCTCTTCCTGAGCAGTCGGGGCGCCACAGGCAGCGGGCGTGCTCTTTCCCTGGGGAGGGACCCCGAAGGTGGCTTGATTACTGCCTTCTGGGATGCACGTCTTATCAAAGGGCCCAGGGCAGGTCCCAGTGTGCTCCTGGGGGCCATGGGCCTGTGTGTTCCTTAGGATGAGGATTTGGAGTTTCCTGAGTTGTGATGGCCCTGGAGAGCAGGACGCGTGCCCTGAGGGTGCTTGGGAAAAGCCCCCCAGAGCCATGGCGGGAGCAGGTGACTGTCGTGCATCAGCATGCGGAGCAACAGATGTGACTGGAGTCCCTCCTGCGATTTGTCCGGGCCCCGGGCTCCTTCTGTTCTCTGAGCAGCTGAGGAGGGAGTAGGGGGACACGTGTTTTCACGTCTGTGAGAAGGACTTGCCAAGCGGGTTGCTAATCTCGGGAATCCCTTTTGGAATGTGTCCTGCCCCTGGTCACCATCAGGAAGGCAGAGTCCATTCCAACAACTCCTAGGGGGCCTTTCCCACTACCGCAGCCATCCCATGGCTCAGGAGGCCAGGGTGGGATTCTCTCCTGGATGTGCGTGTCCACCTCAATAGTGCACCCCTGCTGTAACACACGTGTGCCCCAAAAGTTCACGCCGACCTCCCTGGGCCCCCACTCTGGTTGCTGGACCACATGGGGGCCAGGGGATTCCAGCAATGAGCAGTCACCCTGCCAGAGGGCTGCTAGTGCCTCTGGGGGAGGCTAAGAGGAAGGACTGCCCACTAGAGTTTCAGCTGCGTAACAGGATCCTCGAGGCACCGGCTCTGGGCCCAGGATTCATCAGCTCCCCGCCTCAATCCCCAAGTCCCTTTTTCCAAATAACGTCACATTATCTTACGGGCGCTCTCCAGCCCCTGTTGTGGCTGCCATGTAGCTCTGAGATTTCCACATTGCTGTCCTTCCACCACAGAGGGTGGGGCGCTGGTGATGGCCACATCCCTTGGCCAGGTCGGAGTCTGCAGGTAGAGCCCTGTCCTTGTCCAAGGTCACGGAACTGGTCAGTGCAGAGCAGCGTGGCCTGCTCACCTGCTGCATGCAGCCTGAGCTGTCAGGCCACCACAGAGCTCATCAGGACAGTGCTGTCCTGGGACTTCCTGGGGGAGGCCAGCAGGGAGGCCAACATGCTCCCTGGCCAGCCTCGGCTCTGCAGACAGGCCCTTGCACAGGCACACCCACACCCACACACGTGTGCACTCGCACACACTCTGACACGGGAAGGTGGGGCTGGGGCTGCAGGAGGGCGGGGAGCTCCGCGGGTGGGTGGCAGGAGCTGCGTTCCCAGGAGAGCCTGGGCTGGGCCGCTCAGCTGCTGCTGTGCAGAGCCCCTGGGAGCCCTCCCTGCACGTGGACTAGGCGAGATCCTCCAGAGCCTCTGGGCTGCTCCGATTCCTTCCTCGGAGGCCCCAGGGAGGGAGGCTTTGTTCGCCTTCCTGTTCTCAGAGTGTGCAGGGAGCTTGGCAGAGCCCCTGAAACCGGACCCCAGCTCCCAAGGGGACACATGAGCCAGGGTGTGGGCAGGGCCGGGTCAGAGCTGCCTCAGCCAGGGACAAGTGGACTCAGGGAAGGGCGGGGGTGTCAGGGTTCCCGGCAGAGCCAGGAAGGGCGGGCGCCGGGCCGGTCCCTGAACCGAGGCTTTCTGAGGTGGCCCCTTGCACAGGGACCCAGGAAGGAGGGCCCCTTCCCCAGGGAGGGTGTTATCAGGCCACCCAGCTCTGGACCCAGAACAGTGCAGCAGGACGGACGCGGGGAAGGATCGCAGACGCCCAGGGCCCACGCTGTGTCCCCACTGGGAGCCCAAGTCCATGGGGGTGACTGAAGAGGCCCCTGGGCCTCCACCCTGTGTCCGGCCCTGTCCCTCCTTCACACCTGACTTTCACCCCAGCCCCCCACCCGTCACTGCCTGGCTGCTCAGCCCAAGTCCCACCTGCCCCAGGCCCTTCCTCATCTTTGGCACCCCGGGTTTTCCTCTGCCAGTGTCCCCAGGACCAGTCATTTGGTGACCTGTGGGCCTCTACCCTCGCTGGCCTCCCCAGGTCTGTGTGGACTGAACCTGCCCAGGGCCCGGCTGCTTCCTGGAGGACAGACACCACCAGGCTCCTCAAGCCTGGGCCCAGCCGGTGGCTCCAGGCTCCGGTCTCCCTGGGCACTTGCTGCTGGTCTCCCGTGTCCCCTCTCATGTCTTCCAGGATCAGGGGTCATCCATGTCCCCTGCCTTGCATGAGGCTGACCCTGGAGGGCAGGTCCTGTCCCTCACTGCTCTGGGACTCGTCTGTGAGTGAGTGGACGCATGGGCAGAGGCACGGGTGGAGGACGGCACAAATGACCCCCAGGGAAAGAGCCCAAATCCACCTCTGTGTGGCTGCAGAGAGCACAGGCCCTGGCTGCCCCCGTGCAGGGCGCTCAGGGTGCTGGGGTGCTGGGGAGCGGGTGATGGACCCAGCCTGATCCGTCTGAAGATTGGGAGCCCTCTTATCACAAAGCCGTGGAAGCTCATCTCCGTTTTACTGTAAAATACTAGGACTTCTGTTTGGCCTGCCGTAATCTGATGTTGGGAACACTTGCTCGGGGTCCTGCCCGTGTGCGGAGCTCACCCCAGCCCGCTCTCCTTGGCCAGACAACAACCGCCCTCAAGTCCCCGCTGCCCCTCATCCACTCTGATGTGGGACTCTGTCTGCTCCGACCTGGAGACGCACACCGCGTGGATCCTAAACCTGCTGTCTGCCCTTGTGTGGCGCTTGCCTGGACCCTGCCAGCTCCAAGTCCCCGAGACACCCAGCTTTGTGACTTCGGTGCTGTGAGACCTTCTGCCCTCAGACCAGCCGCTTGGCCCGGCTGCTCGCGAGGCCGTCGCTGGTCAGCTCTCTTGTGCGCGCAGCACAGTGAGCTTTGATTTGGTGTGAAGTTGGAGTGTTCTTTGCGTCTCGGGTTCAGCAGGGAGCAGGTGCAGGGCGGCTCAGGATGGCCACCAGAAGGCCCCGTGCCCTTTCTCCGAGGTCTGGGCCTAGGAGGTGGGCAGGGCTTCCTGCTGTCTCAGCCAGTCTTCCGCAGCACAGTGTGGGAGAGCGCTGGGTGTGGGCGAGCAGGGTGCCCGGTCAACTAGGAGGAGGGCACTCGAGCTGCGACTGCCCGGGCAGGCGTGCAGTTCAGAGCGTCTGCGTCCCCTTCCCTGGGGGAGAGGAGAACGGGGGATGCTGTAACGTTCAGGGCTCAGCAAGTTCTCTCCAGGGGACCCTGTGGGCTTGGAGAACATGTGGTGCCCTGGACAGAGCGCTTGGACCCACAAAGTTCTGTGTGGACCAGCTGGGCCTGTATGACCCAAGTCCACCCGTGTCCTGTGGACCACCATCAGCCTACAAAGGAGCTCCGATCATGGGGACTTGGGAGAAGCAGAAGCGACGGTTCTCTCCCTGGGGTCCGGCAGGCTCCCGCCATTGGAGGGAGCTGCTGTTCTCCCTCAGGGCACCGTGTCGGGTGGCCATCTCCCCTTCAGCATGAGAGCCGCAGCACAGGGCTGGGAGCAGGGGCTTTCTGGAGCAGGCCCCGCTGAGCGCCAGCTCAAGGGGACCCCAGGAGGGGACAGCTGTCCCAGTCACCATGCCCCTCTGGCCCTCGGTGCATGCGCAGGCACACACCGTGAGCACGTGCATTGGGCTCCTGGGGGACGCAGGCCCAGGGATGCAGGGACGTGCACTCAGGAGCGGGTGTGTACACACAGAAACTCTGGCACCCGGGCCCCAGGGCGAACACCCCCACGCGCACACAGGACAGGCAGGCCCCAGGCACACGCGGGTACCCACGTTCCAAGAAAGCACACCGGCACTCACGTGAATCCACGTGTATGTACACATAGGCACACGTGACCCGCGTGAGCACACACGCCCACAGGCACTTTTGGCCCACAGAGGTGGAGTCAGCAGCTCCACCCTAGATGCTGGTCTTCGTGAGGGTCCCACAGGCTTGGCCATGACCCTGTCCTGGGCTTGGCTTCCTGCAGGACAGTCTCCCCCGCAGGTGACAGCAGGCTCCCGTGGCCGGCTGGCTCAGGGAGTCCTCTGCAGGCAGCCAGCCGCAGAGAGCGTGTCGGAGATGGCTCCTGCTGCCCCGGCCTCTGGTGGCTCCCAGGCTCCTGGCCGGGCCTGATCTGGAGCCTCTGAAGGTAACAGTGTGAGGGGCTGGGAAAGACCCTGCTCCCGAGGGAAGCTGGGGTACCCCAAGGCCTTGCTTTGTTTCTTCTGGACAATGAGGGTTCAAAAGAGCATCCAGTCCAAACTGTTTGTTTTTTTTTTTTTTTTTGGCACCAAGGATTAAACCCAGGGGCACCTGACCACTGAGCCAGGTCCCCACCCTATTTTGTATTTTATTCAGAGACAGGTCTCACTGAGTTGCTAAGCGCCTCGATGAATTGCTGAGGCTGGCTTTGAACTCGAGATCCTCCTGCCTCAGCCTCCTGAGCTGCTGGGATGACAGGTGTGTGCCATAGTGCCTGGCTCCAGTCCAAATTTCTATGGGGTGGCCGTCCTGTCCTTTGCTCTTGGGACAGCCCTGTGTGACCAGAAACCACTAGGACCCGCTGTCCCCAGCATGGATGGATGGGACAGGCCCCTCGGTTCCAGTCCTGTCTTCTGAGCCTCAGTGGCATGTGTAGGGAGGGTGTCTGGGAGGTCGGTGGCCCTTGGAGCCGAGGGAGGCCCGAGTCTGGGGGTACGAGGGCTCAGTGCTGTGCCCAGGGCTGGGCTGGCCGAGAGCCTAGGCCCGAGGTCAGATTGGAGGCCGAGGCCTCTCTCGTCCTTCTCCAGGCACCCTAACCTCCTGCATCCACCAGCAGCTGGGAGTCCCCTGACCCTGCTTTGGGGTCTCTGCCCGCCAGGAGGCAGCCCTGCTGGCAGCCTGGGCTGAAGCTTCAGGGCCCTGCTGGGAGGGCGCGTGGGTGGCAGGATCCCCTGGTCCTCTGCCCTGGGAGGCCGTGGCTTTGCTGGTGGGGAAAGGCCAACCCACCTGTTACATAAGGGGATCATAACAGGTCTCACGAGGATGGGCTCCCAGAGGGCTGCTAGTCACCGGGCCAAGAGGTTAAGCTCTTCTGAGTGGGCAGGGCGGGCTGGAGAGGGTGTAAAGAGATACTGTGGGAAAGGCCAGCCCGGGGGCAGGGTGGGGAGAAGGGAGGCTACCAACCCCTGTGGCCTCTACTTGGAGAAACTGAGGCCCGTGCCCTCAGGGTCAGCATCTGGGTGGGGGGGGAGACCCAGCCTGTGGGCAGGTCCTGGGTGGGCGGAGAGGTCTCTTCCCTGCAGACTCCCACCCCAGCTCCTCAGTCCCCGGGAGAGGACTGGCCCTTCCCTCCAGCCTGAGGTCCCTGGGAAGGGCAGAGACCCTGCTCCCTCTCCCCCAACCCACCCAGGCCAGAAGCATCTCGGTCCTCCCAGACCCCAAGGGCCACTCCCCAGGCAGTGCCTCCTACTGGGGCTGCTCCTTGACAGCTGCTGTCCCCTCCCCAGAGCAGAGTGCAACAAGCCCAAACAGCCAGGCCCTGCCCCCCTCAGCTGAACCCTGTGCACAGACACTGCTCCGGCTGGGTGGCCGGTGTCCAGCTGGGAGGTCCTCAGGCTCCAACACCTCAGCCTGGACACGCAGCAGCCGCTCCAGGCCCTCTGCCGTCCTGACCAGGAGCACAGGATCCCTTCCCAGGTGTTGACTTCTTTCAGGAACATTTTGTAGTTTTCAGGGTATTAGTCGTTTGTCTGGTTGTTTGATTTATTCCTATATAATTGGTTCTTTTAAATTCAAAATATAATTGTCTTGACTTCGGTTTTGAATTGTTCATCACTATTGCACGTTGATCTTGCATTCCACAACTTTGCTGAATTCTTTTTTGGTCCTGGGGATGAACCCAGGGCCTCGAGTGTGTCAGGGAAGTGCTCTGCCACTGATCTACCCACAGTTCCAGATGCTGTTTTCTTAATTCTTTTATCAGCTGTAACCGTTATTCTGTGGTGATTTAGTATTTTCTGTATATAAAATCAAATCATTGCAAATAGAGATAGTCCTTCTTCTTCCTAATTTGGGTACCTATTCCCAGACTGTTTTATTGCAGTAAGATGCACATAGTACGCAGCCTGGTAGGGACGCACATCTGTCATCCCAGCACCCTGGAGACAAGGCCGGAGGGCGTGGGTCACAGACTAGCCTCAGCATTTAGGAAAATCCTGTCTTGAAAACCAGCCGACCAGCCACAGAGCCGACCCCTTCCCAGCTCAGCTGTGTAAGTGTGCGCCCGGGGGCGACGGGGTGTGGGGTGCCTGGGTGCCGGGGTGCGGGGTGAGCGTTCCCTCTGTTGCCTCCGCAGCTCTTGAGCGACTTCATTGTGCACTGTTGGGGATCAGAGCCAGCTCTGGTGTCGCCAGGTCAGGCCGCTGCCACCCCCAGCCCTCACCCACCTTCCCACCACACGGTTTCAGCTCCATGATGAAAGTACAAATGACTGGGCAGACGCATCAGCAAGGTTCCCGTATTCCGCGTGGAGTCAGTCGGGCACTGGAGGGCTCATTTCTGGGTACAAAAATGGCCCCAGGTTCCAGAAGGAGCCTGGGTTTTATAGTTTACACTGAGGGTGAACTGATCCTTCGAGACGGCGGACACGTGGATGGGACACTGAGGGACCTACTTGTGCAGGTTAAAATGTCAGGGGAAGGGAGCCGCTGAGACCCTGGGGTGAGGCCTCAAGTCCCGCCCAGCGCTCTCCTCTTCCTCTGGAAGTCCCCCCACTAGGCCTCCACACAGCACTGATGGGCAAGGGGGGAGGTCGAGCTTGGGGCCCCCCTCCTCCAGGACCCACCAGGGCTGGGAAGGAGCCTGGGAGGGAGAAGGCCTGCTCTCCCCTGGGCCACGTTACTGGGGAGGACTTTCTCCTGGCAGAGGGTCAGGTTTGGCTGATTTTCTTCCCCCTCCCAAGCCACGCTCTCTCCACATTTCCCGCCAGGGTTGTCTGGTAGGAATGTCTTCTCCGTAACCTTTCCTTTTCTTCCTCCCTGTCTTCCCACCTTCCTTCCTGTTCCAGACGGGTCTCTCTCTGTTGCCCAGGCTGGTCTCCAGACCCTGGGCTCAAGTGATCCTCCTGTCTCAGCCTCCCTAGCTGGGACTACAGGTGTGCCACCATGATGAACTTCCTTTGTAGAGCTGAAGAGTATTCCATGATGTGGATGGCCTGTCCATTCATTGGTGGATGGACACTTGGGCTGCTTCTGTGCCGGCTGTGGTAGACAGCATTGCTGTGTGCATGGAGTACAAGCACCCCCCCCAGGACCCTGATTTCAGTTTTGGGGGTATATATCTTCAATCGGAGCTGCTGGGTCACGTGGGGAGCGGCCAGACTGTCCCCTACAGCAGTGGCCCTGCTTTCCTTTCTTCTCACCTTTTTTGAACTGGGGACTGACCCTGGGCTCTGCCTCCGAGCTGCCCTCAGTCCTTTTCATCTCTCATTCTCCAACCTCCTGCCTCGGCCCCGGGAGCCTCTGGGATGACAGGTGTGTCCCTGTGCTGGGCTCATTTAACATTCTTACCAACTGTGCGCCAGGCCTCTGAGGTCCCCGATTCTCCCCTGCAGCCTGGCGCAGTCATCCCAGTGAGGGGGGGCACCTGCGGCTACAGCTGCTGAGTGTCCCCTCTCTAGCCGGCCACTGTGCCCCTTTGGAGAGGTGTCTCTCCAGGCCTGCGCCTGCTTTGTGAATCAGGCTGCTTCTTGGCTGAGTCTCAGGGGTTCTCTCTTCCTGATAGCAACCCCCTACCACACAGTGACCGGTAAACACTTCCAGATTCTCTTTGGGTAGCCCTTGTACTTTTGATGCCATTCTTTGGTACACAAAGTCTGTGTGCGCGCGAAGCAGGCAAGGAGCCCAGGGCTGTGGGCACTGGCTAGGCACACCCTACTCGGGGTGCCCTGGCTCTGGCTTGGACCTTGGTCTTTCGCGTTTTAATTCTGGTATGTGGTATCAGCCAAGGCCGTTCCGTCCTCTTCCCCCCCCCCCCCAAGGACTGTTTAGGCTACTTGGGCCCCTTGAGATTCCCTACGAGATTACAAATAAATTCTAAGATTCTGAGAGAAAAAAGTCATGGGGTTTTGACCAGGCTGGACCTGAATCTGCGGATCACCCGGGCCAGTGGTTGTCGGGCCTGATAGAAGGGTCAAGGTTCATTTTTGCCACTTGGATGTCGGTTTCCCAGCACTTTCTATGCCAAAGACTTTTTCTATCACTGGGCAGATTTATTGGCAATGATCCAGCAGTGTGCACGCTGCTCTGCCCAGGATCGTCCCTGGTTTCTGGGCACCAGCCACTCTCCCCATTCCTGCCCCTCAGCACACCGAGAGCAGTGGAGGCCCCCACCCCCGGAACACCACCCTCGTGACCTCAGTGTCCCCCCTGGCTGGTAAGTACCCATGCACATTTCGGCGTCAGTGTTTTCATAATGTATTTGTCTGAGCTGAAACAGGTCCTGCTGGCCTTGCGGTAGGAGTTGGGAAAGGTGCTCTATTTGCTGAGTCCCATATTGATAGAAGCCTTCCCTTGAATGTCTAGTAAATCGGACCATCTGGTCCCGGAGACCTCTTTGTGGAAACGTTTGTTAATAAAATCGAATTATAAAGGCTGGGGATGTTGTTCAGTGGTAGAGAACTTGTCTAGTATGTGCAAGGTCCTGGGTTCAATCCATAGCACCAAAAATAAATAATAAAACTATGGGCTCAGATACTGTGCTCTTCCAATCTTACCCTTTATCTTGACTCACTCCCCGCCCCCGTCCTGGGGTGAGCCCAGGAGTGCTCCACATCCCAGCCCTTCTTACATTTGTGATAAGGTTCCCCAAGTTGCCCAGGCTGGCCTACACCGTGGTCCTCCTGCCCCCCTCTGGAGGCGCTGGGAATACAGGCGTGCCCCCCCCACTGACTTCTTAGGTAACACCAAAGGTCTCCCCACCACCACCACCTTCCTTTCTGTATCTTGGCTAGAAATCACACTGTACCTTGATCTTGTGTGACCAGCCAGGCTTGGACCTTCCCAGACCTGATAAACAAGGTGTCTGACGTCGGGCTCTGAACTCCACCTCCTGGCCCCTGGCTGCAGACGCAGGTGGAGGACCCCTCTGCTGCTGTCCCCAGGATGAGCTGCAGCACCAAGTTGCCCCCAAGCGTGCTGTGGACAGATCCCCGGTGCCCAGTGCTGCTTGGGCCTCTCAACCAGCCCATCTCGGGAGGCTTTGGGCAGTCCCTTATGTATAATTCGATGGTTTTCATCACACTCACAGAGTTGTGCAACCATGGAATAAACTAATGCTCAGCCGTGGCTGCCAGGAAACAGACCTCTCCTGCAGCTTAGGGGCGACGCCTTCTGCAGAGTCTATTTTTTGAGAGAAAGTAAAATTTTGTAAGTGACTTGTCTGAGGCTGGCCACCTCTGGGTGCCAGAGTTGGGGCTCCAGCAGGTCCAGCGGCCTGAGCAGAACCGCAGTAGAGCACCCATGTCTCCGCATCAGAGCAGAGCCAGAGGGCAGGTCCCTGAGCCTGGCCTTAGCCGGGAAGTGGTCCATCAGCCACTGAGTTTTACTTTTTCAGTGCTGGGATTGAACCCAGCCCTTTTCTCATTTTGAGACAGAGCTCCGTAAATTGCCAAGGCGGCCACTCAAATTGTCCCCACTCTGTGCATCTGTGAATAATCTCCTCTTCTAAGCAAATATTGGTTTGGGGTTACACATAAAATTTAGCGAGGGGTGAATTTGCAAGTAATCTGCAAGTAGTGGGCGCCAACTGTTTGCATCAGTTCTTCCCATCCGGCCCTGGAGCCCTCCCCAGCTTGCTGGCCAGGTCCAACCTATGGGCACTGGTCCTCAGGTGCCTGGTGGGCAGTCACATGGGGGGTACTGAAGCTTAGTAGAGGCTTGTCCAGAAAATGACCAAGTACACAGGTGCTGGAGCCCAGGGACTCATGCACCAGCTGCTACTGAGCTATGTCCCCAGCCCAACAATTTTTAATGTTAGTCAATAACGTTTTCTATATATCTACTACATGTCCACTGTAGGCAGTTTGTGAATTATACAAGAAACCAAAGAGAGCAAGTGCTTCCCCCACTTCCTCTTTCAGAGGTGGACTAAGCTGCACACCCTGGTGGTCTCCTTCTCTCTGGAAGGCAGGTGCAGCAGCTATCTGGGGGGCACACAGCTCCCGTTGGAGGGCACGGGAGCTGCCGACTGCTCTGCTGGGGCCGCGCAGGGGCTTCTGGGCTGTGGGCTGCTCTGGAGGGAGGTCTGGCCTGGCCGATCCTCTCCTGGGCGTCCCTGGCAAGAGCTGGCAAGGTGCGAGGGGCCGCAGGGTCTCGGGGCTTACCACTCCAGGCTGGACAGGTGGGGAGGCACTGACAAGGCATGGCCACTTCCTGTAACCTGCCAGACACCCTAGCCCGTGTGACTTGTGTGACGGCTGCCTAGGGTGTCACCATGTCTGGGCCCTGGCCTCTCATGCTGTGCCACTCCTGGGGCCCCAGCTGCCATCTCTAGGTCCCGCTCCTGCTCCTGAGCTGTGGGTCACCTCCGGACTCTTCCACTCCTCCCAGCAGTGGTTGCTCTTCAGTCTGAGCGATCCACATGGGAGGGCCCGAGTCTGGGGTGGGCAGTCTTCTCCCAAATTGTGAGTTGCAGGACCGGCTTTGCCTGGGAACAACTTTTTGGACTAAAGTACAAAATTACCAGTTAGAAAAGTCTGACCATAACTCTGGTGGGCCTAGTCACTCAGAAGAGAGGCTACAAGACCTCAGGAGCAGCCTCAATGTGGATCAGAAAAGGAGAGAAGCCAGGTGTGGTGGCCGAGAGGCTGGGGCATGATGTTCGAGAGTTCGAGGCCAGCCTCATCAACTTAAGGAGGCCCCAAGCAACTTAGCAAAACCCCATCCTAAAATAAAAAGTAGAAAGGGCTGGTGGCTCAGCAGTCACACACCTCTGGGCTCCAGCCCCGGTCAGACCTGCAGAGCCCCACCTCCAGGGAGCCCTCCACGGACAGGTCCCCTCCCCGCCAGCAGCTGCACGCTGCTGCAGGTCACAGCAGCCTGAACTGGCTGGGCCACAGGCCGTTGGCTCTAGCTGAACTCACAGTGGAGAACACCTGGCTGTAAAGATGCAGGGAGTCCATGTGTGCGTGCGGGACAGTGGCCCGCACCTGGCAGTCGCTGTTCTGGTGGCCTGAACACGTCCCTAGCCCAAGGACGCGGCTGTGGGGAGGCTGCGGGTGGAGATCCTCATGTGAGGGTGGAAGAAGGGGCCACCCAATCCCGTGTCGGGAAGCAAGTGCCAGCTGGCCACACCTCCACTCCAGCAGCCAAAGCAGGTGTACGTGGGACACAGGGGCCGCCCTCTTGTGGAACCGCTGTCGGGGCGACTTCAGAACTTACTGTTCTCCTCTCAGGCTTGCTGGTAATTTTTTTTTTTTGGTATTGGGGATTGAACCCAGGGGCGCTTAAGCACTGAGCCACACCCCCAGTAGCCCCTCCCTCCCCCCTTAGAAATATACTTTATTTAGTAACAGGGTCTCGCTGAGTTGCTGAAGCCTTCACTAAGTTGCCGAGGCTGGCTTTGAATTCACCATCCTCCTGCCTCAGCCTCCTGAGCCACTGGGATTACTGGTGTGTGCCACTGCTCCTGGCTCCTGAGGCTGGTGACCCTTGACCCAGATGTCCTGGGTGTGCCTTGCTCCCCAACTCTGACCTGCCACATGGTGTGGCTCCCTGCCTTCCACACAGCTGCTCCAACGCACAGGGGCTGGGTCCCAGGAACCGATCGCAAGGTGTACATATCCCGAGTGGAAAAAGCATTTAATGCAACACATGGGCCAGCACCCTGGCTTGGCAACGCAGCTAGGAGCCCAGGGTCCCCCACATCAGATCCCACAGCTGCCTGAGCTGTGGCGTCATGGCCCAGGTCTGGGAAAGGGATGGTGTTCTAAGTGTAAGGCAGGCTCCCCAGCACAGGACACACGCTTTCACCCCACGTGAGCACCTAAGCTGACCCACGGCTAGCGAGTGCACACCCTCTGCACACGTGCACACATGCCCGCCGGGGCCATCCGTTCTCAGCCACCCGCACGTGGGAGTGCACACCTGTGCAGACGCACACAAGGCAGTTGCTTCGAGACGCGCTGAGAGGGCAGCTAGAGCGCCTGGGACCAGGCCTGAAAAGCTCTCGTCGGAGCCTGAAGGGAGTCGAGCTGGGCAGGAGGGTGGCTGTGGGGAGGACTGCAGGGCCGAGCTGCCACCTGCGGGTGTCCACTGAAATAGGAGCCCAAATGAGCACGACGGGAGGCTGCACTCGCTGCACTCCTGACGCCGGGGCTCCCTGACTGTGGCTGCGTTAGGAACCCTGGCCAGGGCAGGAAGGACAGAGCTCCGTTGGAAGACCTGAGTGTCCAGCAGAATGGGGAAGGGCATCCTGAGGGCCCCAGGGGAGGCCAGCCCTGGAGGCTCTTGGCTGCAAGTGCAGCTTTACGGAGAACACGCCCTGACGCTGGCCCCAGGCCCTACCGAGCGGTCTGTGTGGGGAGGTGCCCATGAGGCCTACAGGGAAAGCCCCCTCACTTGCCCACAGTCCTCCTGGAGTCCACTCCTGAGCATCCTGCCTGCCTGGCCCTTCTGCAGGTGAGCAGGGAGGCCATAGCCTGGGAGCCTGGGTGTCCAGATGCTGGGCAGAGGTCCCTCCCTGCAAGCGTGATGCTTGGGCTGGGCTGGGGAGATGCCTGTGGGCCCAGCAGCACCACCTTCCTCCCATCACTCCTCCTTCCATCCCTGGGCAGCCAGAGCACGGGACTTGGTGGTCCTCGCTCATCCGAGCACCTGGCCCCTGAGACTGCTGAGAGATTGCGGGAGGCCAGCAGAGCATCTGCCCAGCACCTGTACTGGTGGCAAGAGGAAGCCAACCAGGCCCACCTGGGGGCAGCCACCAGGAGTCCTCAGTCACCGAGAGGTGAGGTCACCCCTCCTCTGCAGGGGACACCAGTCCGTGTCTGGGTACAGCAGACAGTGCACAGACTTAAACCTGCGAAGGAAGAAATCGAAGTCAAGACTGTGGGCCAACACGAGCCCCGGGGGCCCAAAGCCCCCCACCTGCTCACCGTGTGGGGTCTTGCTGCAGACTGAAGCCTCCAGCCACGTTCACCACGTTGTGTGGGTTCTCGGGACCCCCGTAGCTTAGGGTGACCTGGGAGAAAAGGAAGCAGACAGGAGGGCCAGCCCTTTCTCCTTTACCCCTACCCCGGGGAAGATGCACAGGGACTCTTTACCTGATGACCTTGTGCCCAGTAACAAAATGACCTGGCCAGGGTCCCCCCCTGACCACACAGAAGTCCCAAGGCTGAGCCCTGTACTCCTGCTCAGCTGGGAGAGCACCTGGGTGATGGGCTGGCCAGCCAGGGTGATGGAGGAGGGTGGGGCAGGCCCAGGGGCAGAAGCGCCCACTGAGGCGCCAGGGAGCCCAGGGCCTACCTGCTGGAGCACGGCCTCGGGTGGCAGCCTCTGCAGGTTCTCCAGGTGGGAGTGGAAGAGGGGGCTGTGCAGCAGGCGAGCACCCAGCAGCCCCTCCACAATATAGCCCACTGTGCAGTCATCCGGCAGCCGCACCCGCTCAGCAGTGCTCATGAAGCTGCCCAAGCTGCGGGGAAGGCTGGTCAGCTGCTTCAGCCCTCACCCCAATCCCGCCGCCTCCCAGCACCAGCAGCTGGGCCCCTACTCACCTGGCCCACGGGCTCATCTTGAGAGCAAGGCCCCTGCTCAGGCAAAACCCGGCCCCACCAGTGGCAAACCAGAACTTGCCTGTGGTCACCTGGAGACAGGAAGCTCTGGTCAGACTGCCCAGGAGAGAGCTCCTCAGCCCTGACCCCCAGCGCCATCCTCAGGCCATCTGCCCCACCACGTACAGTGCCGCCTCCAGGAACCCTCTCAGTGGCCTCGATGGGGTGGTCCAGGCTGGGCCTCCCCAGGTAGACATCCTGGCTGGGAGAGAAGGCCGACAGCAAATGCAGCAAGCCCTCGGGGTTCACGTAATTGTCATCATCCACGTGGCAGAACCACCTGCAGGGAGGGCAGTGGTGTACACGGGGCTGGTGGCTGAGAGGGCCCCCACCATTCACCCTGGGTTCCCTGGGGGAGCGGGGAACACCACCGCCTACTTGCGACCTGACTCGATGAACTTGTCGTACTCCACGGACATCTTGCAGCAGAGCGCCTGGCGGGTTCGCAGCGCCGAGCAGTTGGTGTTGACGACGCGGCCGCCTGCTGAGTTGGCAGAGGGGAAGTGGAGGGTGGACGCCCAGCCTACCCCTGAGGTCGAGGCCAGAGCGCGGTGCCCGGCCGCCCGGCCCACGTCCAGATGCGGCCCGAGCTCAGCCTCGCTCAGCCGGGACTGAACACATAACCGGCCCTTGGGAGTCCAGCAGCCCTTGGGAAACGGCTCGCGGAGGGGCAGCCCTGACCAGACCTGAAAGGGACGTTCCCTGTCGGGCAGAGGACGTGGCACTGGCCAGGGGCCCCGGGAAACCTAGCAGTGGCAGTGGCAGTGGCGGGGGAACAGAACCTGGCCGGCAACATGGGGCCCCGGGCGCTGGCCGGCGGGTGGGCGTCCTGGCTGTTCCCTCTGCTGGCGTGTGACCTGGCCAGTGCCTCAGCTCCTGCCACGGGGCGGCTGGGGCTGGACCCTTCGAGGGACGCGCGACACCCGGCGACGCGCGGCAGCACCGACGCAGGGCGCGCTCACCTCCCAGCAGCTGGAGCTCGGGGTCGTCTCCGTCGGTGAAGATGAACGTCTGCGGGAGAAAGGAGCCGTGAGGCGCCCGCGCCCGGGGCCCGCGCAGGCGGGCGCGCAGGTGCGGCGGCGAGCCGAGGGCGCGGCGGGGCGCGCACCTGCCGGCGGGCCCGCGAGATCCAGGTGCGCAGCAGCAGCCGCAGGCGCGGCCCGTGGTTCTTCCGGGTGGTCTTGACGGCGATGAAGACGTCGTCGGGCCGCAGGCGGGGAGCGGCGCGGGTCGGGCCGGGGCCCGGGGCAGGGGCGGGCGCGTGTGGCAGCGGCAGCGGCAGCGGCAGCAGCAGCAGCGCGGCCAGGGCCGCGGCCAGCGCGAGGCAGGCCCGGCACAGCGCGCCCCGCGCGCGGCTCATGCGGCCGCCGCGACCCCGGCGCCGGGGACCGGCTTGCGCGGCCCACGGCCCCTTTAAGAGTGGCCCGCGCCCAGCCCCGCCCTGCCACCCGGAAGCAGCAGCCGCGTCGCCCCGGAAGTGGACGGCGCGCCGCGGAGGGGTGGTGGAAGATGCCGCTGCCGGTTCAGGTGTTTAACCTGCAGGTGATGAGCCGAGGCCGCGCCCGCGCCCTCCAGGCCTGGGGCCGCGAGGAAGGCGGGAGGCCGCGGGCAGGACGGGAGGTCCCGGGGAGGACGAGGAGGCCCCGGGGCCACGGGGAGGACGAGGAGGCCCTGGGAAGGAGGGCGGGAGGCCTCGAGGGCGATGGAGCGGCCGCGGGGAGGACGGGAGGCCGCGGGGAGGACGAGGGGGGCGGGAGGCTGCCGGGCTGAGGCTCCGCGCGCAACGTGGACCGGCCGCGCGGGCTGCGCACGACCCGGCCCCTCCTCCGCCCTGCGCCAACGCTCCTCGGCCGCCGGCCGGGCGGGCTGCGGTCAGGTCGCGATGCCGGGCAGCCCTGCGCCCAGCTCGGTCTCCTCGTCGGCCTCCGACCTGCGGCCTGGCACGGCCGGGGACTGCAGCCTGAGCGTCAGCCTGTCGGCCTGCACGCTGCTCTCCGAGGTGTCCGCCAGGCCCTGCCCTCCCCGCGGGCCCTGCGCCACCCGATAATCCCTTTCTCCCTCCCCCTGACGCGGCCCTCACCTCCGTGTGGCTGTTCAGGACAGAGCCTCTGGGGGTCCTCCTGCCTCTGGGGTGAAGGCGGTGGCTGGGAACACAAGCCCACCTGATGTCTGCTTTCCCCCTCAAACCTGGGCAGCCAGCCAGCCAAGGGGCTTCTTTTGAGCTCCGTCGAGCAGGGGCTGGGGAGGGCAGCACTGGTCGGGGAGTGGTGCGCTATGTTTTGAAGGACCTGAGAGCTGAAGGTGCCTAAGATGCCTGACCTATGTTACAGGGGGCTGTGGAGCCCATGCAGATTGATGTGGACCCCCAGGAGGATCCCCAGAATGCGCCTGATGTCAACTACGTGGTGGAGAACCCCACCCTGGTACAGAGCCCGGCCGGGGAGAGGCCATCGCAGTCCTGCTGGGTGTCCAGGCCAGAGTCCCACTGCAGTCTGCTCCCTAGGCAGACATCAGTGACTTTTCAGTGACTTTTCTGGTCTTTCTCTGAACTGGGACTCTTCAGCTTTCCGTCACTCATTTATGTTGGGTTCTCAGCCTAGCCTGACATCCTGCACCCACTTCTCACCCACCTGGAGTAGCCCTGACTGTTGAGTCTCATCTCCAGGGAGACTCAACCTGTTAAATGCCGTTGGCTGCTCAGTCCAGTCCAGTACTAATAAGTGCCATGAGGTGCAGAGCCCTACCATGGGGTCTCCACCCACCCAGTGGTCTCAGCACCACCAGGTCCAGTGCCTGTTGTGGGCAGTCAGACTTCTCCGTCTGCTGTCCCTGGGCTTGGGATATGGGACCTTGCCTTATATGCACTGTCCGACCCTCTGTTTGCTTTCCTCTCACACCTGTGCTAGGATCTGGAGCAGTATGCAGCCAGCTACAGTGGGCTGATGCGCATTGAGCGGCTGCAGTTCATTGCTGACCACTGCCCCCCACTGCGGGTGGAAGCCCTGAAGATGGCCCTCTCCTTCGTGCAGAGGACCTTCAATGTGGATATGTATGAGGAGATACATCGGAAGCTCTCGGAGGCCACCAGGTAAGGCCAGGGCCTTGGTAAAAAAGGCGTTTGTGGTGGGAAGTGTCCGGGGCTGGATGTGGTGTGCCCCCTGCTTGGGACTGGCCTGGATGGGGGGGCCTTCCTGTGCTCCTGCCATGCCCAGTGCCCTAGCTGCGCAGTGACACAGCAGCACTCCCGCACGTGGTAAGCAGTGCAGGGGCAGGCTGCGCAGGCCCTGCTCATTGTTGGATGGCATTGTTGAATGCGTGTGTCCCAAATCCACACACCAAGGTGACCCCTGCCAGCATGTGATTGGGACAAGCCACTGTGTTACCTCTCCGGCTGAAGGAGCTGCACCTGCCTGCATGTTCCAGGGGAGCCCATGGAGTATAGTCCTCTCCTGGAAGCCACTCCCCTGGCCAGGTCTCCCCTCTCAGCCGAGGGCTCCTGGGTCAGCAGTTGTCCCTGTGCTCCTGGTACAGGTGGCCCTTTAGCTGGGGTTGGGAACGAGCCTCTTGAGGGCTTGTCTGTGGCTGGCAACATCCGCCCACCTCATTGGCCCCTGTGACCGTCGGCGTCCTGATGGCCAGGTCCTCCCTCAGGGAGCTGCAGAATGCCCCCGACGCCATCCCTGAGAGTGGTGTGGAGCCCCCACCTCTGGACACAGCCTGGGTGGAGGCCACTCGGAAGAAGGCCTTGCTGAAGCTAGAGAAGTTGGACACAGACCTGAAGAACTACAAGGGCAACTCCATCAAGGAGAGCATCAGGTGCTGGCCTGCCCAGGGAAGGGGTTGTCTGGGCCCAGCTGGCCCCCTGCTGTGTCCACTCACAGCCAGGTCTACAGGCGCGGCCACGATGACCTGGGTGACCACTACCTTGACTGTGGAGACCTCAGCAATGCTCTCAAGTGTTACTCCCGCGCCCGAGACTACTGTACGAGTGCCAAGCATGTCATCAATATGTGCCTCAACGTCATCAAGGTGGGCCTGTGGCGGGCCGGGGGCAGCACTGGGTAGCCAGGAGGTAGCAGCCCAGGCTCAGTGTGGCCCTGCCCCTTGTTCTCCAGGTCAGCGTCTACTTGCAGAATTGGTCTCATGTGCTGAGCTATGTCAGCAAGGCTGAGTCTACCCCAGAGATTGCTGAGGTAGGGCCCACCTCCTGGGAGACCCTGCTGTGGGAGCCTGCCCACGACCCTTTTGTTTTCATGCCCCTCTCAGGCTGGGGCTGGGGCCTGGGCCCCGGGCTCCCCAGATGAGGAGGGGAGGGGCGCAGCCCTCTTAGGCACGTGGCTTTCCCCTGCAGCAGCGTGGAGAGCGGGACAGCCAGACCCAAGGCGTCCTCACCAAGCTCAAGTGTGCTGCAGGTGAGGCCCTCGCCACCCAGAGGGTGTGCCCCGTCTCACAGCTGGGAGCTGTTGCAAGGCTGCAGGGCAGCGTTGGATGCATGTGTCCCAAACCCACACACCAAGGCGACACCTGCCAGCATGTGCCTGGGACAAGCCACCGTGTTGCCTTTGGCAGCCCAGCTGGTGTCTCCGAGCCTGGGTGTCTGATGCAGGCGGCAGCAGTTCAAGGCCCTGGGCACCTGCCTGAGGAGGCATATCTGGAGTGTGCAGTTACTTCTGCTTCCCAGTTAGGACTGTCTCTAGGTTGGGGGGCACCACTGATGGCCAGGCCCTCTTGGCAGCTCCAGGCAGCCTAATGCCGCCACCCTCTCCCTCACTGCCCCTTCTCTAGGCTTGGCCGAGCTGGCTGCCCGCAAATACAAGCAGGCTGCCAAGTGCTTCCTGTTGGCCTCATTCGATCACTGCGACTTCCCTGAGGTGAGGGCGTCCAGATCACATCATTGGTCTCCTCTGAATGGGGTCCTAGGTGTTCTCTTGAGTAGAACACCTAGGTGATGGGCCAGGTCATCAGTGAACCCATCTCCCTTTATGCCCCTCAGCTACTTTCCCCCAGCAATGTGGCCATCTATGGAGGTCTGTGCGCATTGGCCACATTTGACCGGCAGGAACTGCAGCGCAATGTCATCTCCAGCAGGTGGGTGGGGTGTGGGGCCCTTCAGCCTTGTGCCTGGGGAGTGGAGCCCTTCCAGCCCTCTGGGTAGAGAGGGCAGGTGGAGGTGTGGGGCTGAGCACTCTGACATCTGCAGCTCCTTCAAGTTATTCCTGGAGCTGGAGCCACAGGTCCGAGACATCATCTTTAAATTCTATGAGTCCAAATACGCTTCATGCCTGAAGATGCTGGATGAGATGAAGGTGAGGGGCAAGGTCCTGCCCTGCTGGCTGGATTCTGTCCAGCAAGGTCCCTAACCAGCTTTCCTCTGTAGGACAACCTGCTTTTGGACATGTACCTCGCTCCCCACGTCAGAACTCTGTACACCCAGATCCGCAATCGTGCGCTCATCCAGGTAGGCGTAGGGCAGGCAGAGGCTGGTGGGGATGGACGTGCCCCAGAGCGGCAGGCAGCTGGTGCTCTCTCTGCCCCCACAGTACTTCAGCCCTTACGTGTCAGCTGACATGCACAAGATGGCCGCAGCCTTCAACACCACAGTGGCAGCACTGGAGGATGAGCTCACACAGCTCATTCTGGAAGGACTCATTAACGCCCGTATCGACTCGCATAGCAAGGTGGCTAGGGGGCTGTGGGGCCGAAGGTGCCTGTTGGGCCCCTATTTGGCCCCACTAAACCTGTTCCTACACAGATCCTGTATGCTCGGGATGTGGATCAGCGCAGTACCACCTTTGAGAAGTCTTTGCTGATGGGGAAGGAGTTCCAGCGACGTGCCAAGGCCATGATCCTGAGGGCAGCTGTGCTGCGCAACCAGATCCACGTCAAGGTGAGCAGCTGGGGGCATCAGGGAGCGGGCAGCACCTGTGCATCCCCTGGCTGAGCTCTCTCCTGTCCACTGCAGTCCCCTCCCAGAGAAGGGAGCCAGGGGGAGCTGACTCCGGCCAACAGCCAGTCCCGGATGAGCACCAACATGTGAGGGGCACCCAGCGGCCTCCAGGATGGTTTGCACACCCCTTCCCTGCCCCCTTGGACATGCTCCTGGGCTTCCTGCCTGCTTGCCTTGAGGAGCTTGAGCAGCCTGACTTCTGGGTGCCACTCCTGAGCTTCTAGCCAGGCTTCTATGTGTCCCTCCACCTGGCAGGACTCTGTGCTAGGGCCTACGGAGGCAGACAGGGTGCCTACGATGGCCACAAAGGACCGACCTCATGGGCTTCCATGCCCAGGGAACAGACTCCATGCAGTGCCCAGGCTCCTGCCTGGCAGCACGGTCTCCCACACCCTTCCTGTTCACGTGTTGTTTGGATTGCAGACTGTCAACTGCAGCATACATTAAAGAGTAGACTGATGGTCGCTCTGGCTCTGCTTCCTGCTGTGGCCACTTGATCGCACCTGGGTTGCTTTTGGCTTCTGTGGGCCCCCTCCAGCTGTCACCAGGTCTCCTGTGGAATGCTCTCTGGAGACTCTTGGGGGAGGTTGGGTGAAGCCCTAATTTCCCAGCTGTGTTCTGCATAGGCTTTAGTGTATTGCCTCTTCACTCTTTCTCAGACTCCTAGGTCCCTGCTGGTTCTAATCATGCCCTCCTAGCCCCGGGCCTCCCTGGGTCTGGAAGGGTGGTGGCCATAGGCTGTTGGCTGTCTGCACATGTGTCTCTGAAATGATTTATTGTTCGCTTTTGAACACACAAGCTGGGCCTGCCTGGGTGCAGCATCGCCAGGTCCCAGTATGGGCCAGGGAGGATGTCGGCATGTCCTTCTATGTAAACCAGCAGGAGATTCCCTGAGTAAAGGCAGTTCCTTAAGAAGTGTCCAGGCCTCAGCTGCAGGCCCGGAGTGGGGGTGGCTCCTGCTGGCTCCTCAGGCCAGGGCACTGCCCACAACCTCAGAGAAGCCACCTGGTGCTCCAGGCCCTGTCTGTGGAGGCTCCTGCAGCCCAGGTTGGGTCCCTTTCCAAGTCAGAGACTTCTCTAATTTGGTTTTAAAAAGTAATCCGTGACCTGGAAAAGAAGAGATTGGGGGTCAGGAGGCCCAGATGCCCATTAGAGGTGGTGGGCTGACGGTGGAGACACTCCCTCACCTGGGCAATCTGCTGTTTCTCGGAAGGCTCGCTTCTTGCAGCAGCCCCGGCACAGGTTGAACACACACCTGTTGCCCTGGGCACAGGAAAGCTAGTGAGGTGAGGCCAGTCATCTGGAAGCCTATGCCAGAAGCCCCATGGCCTGGTCACAGCCCTGGGAATCAGCACAGAAAGGCACTGCCCCCCCCAGGCCAGGTCACCCCATGGCTGTCCTCCCAGCTGGACAGTACCAGCCCCATAGCAACACAGGGACCCTCTGAGACAATGTTGGGGTAGTCTGCACTGCCCACCACTTCCTGGGCAGCAGGCTGCCAGGACTAACCTTTGGGTTTCCACACTGGTCACACTTTGCATATTTTGCTGGAAAAAAGAACAAAAAGAAATGCTGGTTGAATGAAAGCCAGAGATGGGCTGAGTGTCCACCTCCACAAAGCTTACTTGGGCTCCGGGGGCTCGGGGGCAAAGGATATGGGTTGGCTACGTCTGGGTAAGTAAGGGATGGTGGCAGAATGCAGTGAGCATTTTGCTAGAAAACAAACAGGAAGCGGGGGGGGGGGGGGGGGGGGGGCTTCTTCCTAACAGGAAGAGCTGCCTTATCCCATCCCCACCCAGTACTAGGGCTCTGGTGCGCTTGGCTGTGTCTCCATAGCAAGAAGGCCAAAATCAGGACTCGGCCCCAAGCTCTGCTCTCTGTGGCAGCTACTCAGATGTGAGCAGGCATCAGAGTATCCAGGCCCGAGAGACATTACATGGTCTGGCCTAGGTTGCTGAGGGGAAGGCCACATTAGGTTGAGGCCTCCTGGAACTGTGAATCAGGTCTTCCTGTGAGGTGGAGCATTTTCACCCTAATCTGACCTCCTTCACAGCCTGCTGCAGAGACCTCAGAACACTTCCCAAGGGCTCCTGAGAGCTACTCAGGCCATCCCTGTACAAGGCTGGGGCATACCCAGTGCTCTGCTGGCCAGGGATATCCTCAGTAACCCAAGGCTCCCAGTGGCCATCTGGACAACACCCAGCTGAGGACTCGCCCCACAACCGCATCTGACACACACTGTAGTAGATGTGTCCCCTGTCCACACCCCGCCACTCCCCCAGTACAGCACTACAACTGTGACAACTCCAAGCCCCTGGAGTGTGGGAAGGAAAGCCAGGCATCTGGTTCTGGCTCTGGAGCTGTGGATGAGAGGCAGGCTGAGAAGAGCCTCTGGGGTGGCCTGACTGCTCCTGCCCAGCCACTGCAGGGTGCTCACGTTTCAGAGATGGGTTGAAGGTCTTGTGGGGGTTCCGCAGCTGCTTCTTCTGCTTGTTCTTGGACAGGCCATCTGTGCCACCCTCCTCTTCCTCCAGGGCCCTCTTGCTACGGCCACCACTGCTTTCCTTGGTGCTCTCCTTGGGCCTGGAGAGAAAGGGCAGTGAGCAGAGCCAAGGACACCCACAAGAGGTGATCATCTAGTCACAGCCACATGGGTCAGAGCCTCTGGAGGGGGTCCGAGGGTGAGGAGGGGCTGGGTAGCTATGGTGGGCACTAGTGCACAGGACATATGTGAATCTACAAAGCACCCTGGCCAGCTCCATTCTCAGGGTGCCCAGGCAGGGGCTGGCCTGTGTAGGACTACAGGGGGCAGCTACACACATATGGTGGGGTGAGTGGCTAGCACGAGGCTGGGGCCTCCCTGGGAGGGTGTCTGAACCTCAGGTGCCACTGTCTAAGCCACTAAGCCCAGGCAGGGCTGTGGCCACAAACGATAGCCTGCCTCAGCTGTAAGAGCTCAGGAAAAGTCCAGAGAATCCACGTCTTGACCCCAAGGACAAATCCCCCAGGTATAGAGGAGCTTGGGGAAGTAGCTTCTGGAACCAAATGTTCAGTGACAGCACCCTCCACCAAAGCCAGAGAGAGCAGGCGGGTCCCCAGGGGCAGCAGGTGGAACACCCGGGAAATGTGCCTTGCTCCACACCAAGGTCCCCATGTGAGTCCCACATCCGTGGAGTGGCCCAGGTGCTCACCCTGGCCGGACGCAGGGCTGGCAGATCCAGTGGAAGAAAGGCAGGTCACCAGTGGGCCTGGCTCCCTCCTCCTGCCGCGACATGTCCTCCTGCAAAGGCCCAGACCCGGTCATGACTGAGCCTGGCCACCATGGCTGGGCCCCGCAGCCCCGTACCTGCCTGGCACCGCAGCTTCAGCGCCCGGCTCACAGCAGCGATGCCCTCCAGGGTCTTCACTCTGGCGAGCTCCTCTCGAAGTTGCTGGTGCACCTGTAGCCTAAGGCAGATACCTGTCACAGGAGCTGAGCCTGCTCCTGGGCCCCAGCCACCACCCTGAGATGCACACAGGGCACAGAGCCAGTGCCTCCCACCCAGGCTCTCGCCTGCCCGCAAGCCTCTGACCCTTCCGCACCAGATTGGTGGCAAGTTGTTTTGGGAAGCCCCAGACACTGAGGCAGGGCCCCTAGATTGATGCCTGGGCAGTCCTGCTTGGCTTCTGCCTGATGTGTGACTCACGTGTGGTGCCAAAGCTTGAAGAGGTGGGCCCGGACGCAGGACAGTGGGCAGGGGTGCTGCCGCACAATGTCGAGGTACTCCTCAGCCAGCTCCCACACGGCAGGGCTCCGGCCCTCAAACAGTGCAGGGTTGTGCAGGTTGCCCTCTGCAGGCAGGAGGGAGGCAGGCCTTGTGGGGCCATCCCCTGGGCTGGGAGAGGAAAGCCTAGGACACCCTTTGGGTCACCTCCTGCTGAGGATAGGACTGACCACTTGGCTCACTGGCCAGTCATGAATTGGAAACAGCCCAGGGAACCTAGTCTGAGAGTGCAGGCCCATCAGAGCAGACTGCCTGCTCATGAAAACAGGGCATCAAGGAAGAAGGGGGCTGAGCATCCGCCTGCTCACCTGCACTCATGACCCCCTGCACGCCTGTGTCCTGGATGCACCGCTCCACGTCCTGCAGGCACTGGATATTCCCATTGGCAAATACTGGGATAGCCACAGCCTTCCTGTAGGAGGAGAAAGGCCTGACCCTGCTGTCCCCAACAGGGCAGTGAAAGGCCCAGGAGAGACGGGGAAACAGGCCCCAAACTCCACGTTCGTGGGCCTGGCCTCCCACCCCAACTGGTCACAGAAAGTCAGGTGTACTGAACAACCCCAGGTGTGGAGCTGGGTTTATGCCCCACCATGAAAGACCAGGCTGTGTTCCCCACCCCGTCCACTCACCGCACAGCCTTAATGTGCTCCCAGGACGCTGCTCCTGACAGGGGCCCCTTCTGCTCCTTGGTGCGCCCGTGTACCGTCAGCAGCTAGGATAGACCAGCACCCAGCTCAACCCACTGAACCTCCAGATCAACTCCAGGGAACCCCCTCCCTCAGTTTCTCTGGTCCCTAGCCAGACAGAGAAAAAGCCGTCCTGGGCCAAAGGCGCTGTGAGCCTTGCCCTTGGGATCTTGCTCCAGGCTACACCAAGGATGCCCAATCCTGTCCACAGTCAGACCCCACAGGAGGATCATGAGTTCAAGGACAGCCTCAGCAACTTTGCAAGGCCCTAAGCAAGGTCTCTTAGTGAGACCTTGTCTGGAAAAAAAAAAAAAAAAAGTGTTATAGGATATGGCAGTGGTAAAGCCCCTCTGGGTTCAATCCCCAGTACCAAAAAAAGAGCCAGTGCCCAGGCCAGGAAGAAGCAGTACCACCCAAGGTCATAGGTGTACAAGGGACCAGTGTGAGGGGGAAGGGAAGATGGAGTCTCCTGCCCAGGCCTTACCCCAAGATCACTTAGGATCCTGTCCAACCCCAGCAGTTAAGCACCTTGAAGGGCACCCTCAAGGCTGAGTCCCTCCAGCCTGCATGGGGCAGAGCTCAATATGCAGAGGACAGGGACAGGGGACCAGATATACCAAGAGTTGTGGGGCCTGCCTCCCTAGCCCTCCAGGCTGCTGAGCTCCCCAGAGCTACTCCCATGGGGACCACACCCTAGAGCCAAGATGGCATCTGTCACAGGACTGAGCTCAGGGTGGATGTCTTGGAGTCAATGGGGTCAGGCCACTGACAAGCCCACCAGCCCCAGCACAGAAAACGCCTCACCTGAATCCTCCAAGCAAGGGCCCCAAAAGGAGGGCAGACAAGAGGGCAGAAGCCTGTCTCACTGAAGCTTTCAGAGAGCTTGGCTGCCCTCAGCCCTGACGCCCATGCCTGCAAGCCATAGCCCTCACCTGGCAGCCAGCCTTCTCCAGCATCTGGGCGTACCTCACAGTCTTGTCTATCTCTGGGAAGACGCGGATTTTGCACGTGACTGGAACTGAGAGTTTCTCATGGGCCAACAGAACTGGGAAGAGATATGGTTTCTGAGATCCCACTTTAGCCAGCTGAGCCCCACAGCCCAGGCCCCATGGAGCTGCATCAGCCTCCTGGAGGACAGCTCTGGTCATCACCCAGCCATCACCCTCAGGTTGCTGGGCAGGTGACCACAGCCTTTCCCTTGTCCTCACAAGTTCACATGACGTGGGGCCAATGCTGAGAGACTTGGCTGTCCCACAGGGCCCTGGGGCTGTGGCCAAGCAAGGGTACTCCCAGCACCTACTGTCTGGCTCTAAGGGGAAAGCTGGTGCAGAACAGGTGGCTCTTCACAGGCACCTCTTTTCAACAGGGAGGGTACAGCAGCCAGGAGCTGCCAGAGTGATCCAGGACACTCTGTCACACTGTCCTCTCCCGGCCCTGCAGGGCTTCTCTGGGGCTCCTTCACTTGCCCACCTGGCGGCATGCGGCCACTCACTCATGCTTTGCAGCAGGTCCCACTCCTCCTGCAGAAAGGCGCCGTAGTGCCCTGTAGCAATGAGCATGGCCCAGTGAGGCCAGGGTACAAGCTGCCTCAGCACCCTCCCACAAGGTGGCCCACAATCCCTGTCCTTCCTGCAACCACAGGCCATAAGCCCCCTGCCAGGCTGCATAAACTAATGACAAACAATAGCTGGGCATCTGGGTGGGGCAGGGGGATGATCACAGACCCAAGCAGTGTGCCAGCATCTGACTTGGGGGCTCTATTTGCCCAGCTGCACATGCTCAAAGGACACTGTACACACATCACGTGGGCCAGGACCAGCAGTGCCTACTGAGGGGCTCAGGGAGGGAGAGGCTGAGCCCAGTGGCATGCCACATTTCTGCAGAGATACTCATCAAAGAGTAAGGAACCCTGCCTGTGCACCTGTCTAGTCAGCAGAATGGCTGCCTCCATGCAGCACTGAGGAACACCAAGGGAAGGACTGCTTGTTAGCCTCAGCTGCTGCCATGATCAGAGGCAGGGCCTGGGCCCCCACAGGGCTATCGCAGGACCCTGAATACCAACTCACCCCTTTTGGCTATCATCTGTGGGCAGCCCAAGTTCAGATCAATTGCATCACAGTAATCCTGAGCCAGGAGAGCTGCCTGGACAAACACCTCAGGGTCATTGGCACAGAACTGAAAATAAGAAATATACCCATGAGGCAAGCCAGGCTCAGGTCCCTCAGTGGCTAGGCTGCCCAATCCTGTGAGGGGTTCCACTGTGACACAATGGTTGTAGTCCTGGGGTCCATCCTTGGGAGTATCCTGGCCTACCAACATTTACAATACGATAGTGGGATTCGTCCCCTCCCCACAGGAGAGTGCATTACAGATCGAGAGAATTCTCCTTGATGAGTAACAGAAGCTGCTAGTGCCGACTTCTCCTAACAGCACAGGTCTCTGGTAACTGTTCCCAGAAGAAAGGCCTGTGAGGGTGACAGGCAGCATCAAGGTCACGCCATGGGCTGTGAGTTGCTCCAGTTATCCAGGGCACTCTTTCATGAGTGCCTGAGCCAGCTCCAAGGGAGGGGGGGTAAGCCTCTGGGAGGTGCACCTGGAGGATGGGCTCAGCCACACGTGTCTGGCTGCTGGGACTAGCCAGTGTGAAGGGCTACGGTGCTTCACCGCTGGGGACGTGGTTGCTGCCCACCTGCACTATGAGGGGCCTGTCCTCAGGACACACTTCACAGTACAGGTTCTCCTTCCGGTAATTGGCGTCCCGGACAAAGACCTGGGCATGCAGCATAGGAGTGTAGCAGAGCTGTGCCCCATGGCGGCGGCTCAGCAGCCTCCAGGCCAGCTCGCTCTGATCCACCATGGGCGCCACCACATGGCGAGCGCCCCCCAGGGTGCGGCTCCAGAACTCGAACCCCTGCAGCTTGGGCATCACGTCCACACGGAGGGGGGCACCAGGCTCCGCCCCAGCCTGGGAGCCCAGTACAGGGCCAGACCTGGGGAGAGAGGCGGGCTCAGCCTCGGCCTGAGCTCAGTGCAGAGCGAGAGGCGGTGGGCACAGGCTCTCTGAGTGGTGACCCGTCTCCTCAACCAGCGCTGGGCCGGGAACCACCTCCAGCAGGGACCCCGGCCCATCCCTCGCCCTCCTCGGCCCTGGTATTCCACGCTGCCTGGCTGGACCGTGTGGAGGGTGACGGGCAGTCTGGACAGCGCCGCCGGGGCAGGGCCTCCCGCCCCGGCTCTGTCCGGCTGTCCGCGGCCGCCCGGGAGGCCCGCGACGGAGCGCCTTGGGGACTGGCTTCCGGCACCGCCGGGAGCCGAACAGCCCGGGGTTCAACGCGGGCCAGCGCCAGGACGCGCTCCGACCAGGCCGCCCGCGCCCTTCCTTACCGCGGCACCACCAGGAAGACCCGCTGGAACGCGGCCGGCGCCCAAGCTCCGTCAGACTGCGCCGCCGCCGGAAGTGCCGCGCCGGAAGCGTGCCGCCCGGCGCTCCGGGAGGCCCGCGGTGTAGCAGGAAACACGGCCTCGGAAACGGCACCTGGCGCCAAGGGGCCCGAGCTGAGCGGATGTCGGCGGGAGTTCTTTCTAAGGTCCCAGGGACCCCGGCGGGAACCGGTCAACGCACTGAAGCACCTCAGGAGAGAAAACGTCCTTCTCCGGCCCGTCTCCCCACTTCCGGTCGGCCTCAGCTCCCCGTCACCGCAGCTTCTCTCTCTCCCATCTCTCCTGCTCCGCGTCTCCCCGTCTCCCCTGCTCCCCGTCTCCCCTGCTCCCCGCCACCCCCTGCTCCCCGTCACCCCGTCTCCCCGTCTCCCCCTGCTCCCCGTCCCCCCGTCTCCCCAGCTCCTCGGCTCCCCGTCTCCCCGTCTCCCCCGGCTCCCTGTCTCCCCGTCTCCCCAGCTCCCCGTCCCCCCCCCCGTCCCCCCGTCTCCCCGTCTCCCCCGTCTCCTCGTCTCCCCCGGCTCCCTGTCTCCCCGGCTCCCCGTCTCCCCTGCTCCCCGTCTCCCCCTGCTCCCCGTCTTCCCGTCTCCCCCGGCTCCCTGGCTCCCCGGCTCCCCCGTCTCCCCAGCTCCCCATCTCCCCTGCTTCCCGTCTCGCGTCTCCCCCGTCTCCCCGTCACCCCTGCTCCCCGTCTCCCCAGCTCCCCTGGTCCCCGTCTCCTCAGCTCCACGTCTCCCCAGCTCCCCTGGTCCCCGTCTCCTCAGCTCCCCTGCTCCCCGTCTCCTCAGCTCCACGTCTCCCCAGCTCCCCTGGTCCCTGGTCTCCCCTGCTCCGCGTCTCCCCAGCTCCCCGCCCCCGCTCCCCGTCTCCCCCATCTCCCCTTCTCCCCAGCTCCCTGTCTCCCCCATCTCCCCTTCTCCCCTGCTCCCCAGCCCCCTGATGCTCCTCCTCTTGTTGTTCTAGTGCCCTTCTGTCCATTCCTTCCTGCCTTGTTTTGACCCAGACCTACTCAGACCTCAGGGATGATAGGAAGAATATTAAGCTGAAGACATTGGAGAGTCAACTAAACTTGAAAGAAGTTTTTCAGAGCGTATCTGACCAAAGGCAGCAGCTTCTTAGAGCTTATCTGACTAAAGGCACCAGACACTTGCAAGGAAATTTGGGAATAAGATGGCCACGAGAGGGGGCTGGGGTTGCAGCCTTGCCCAGCATGTGTGAGGCACTGGGTTCTGTTCTCAGCACTGCATATTAATTAACTACTAAACCAAAAGTCCACCAACAACTAAAAAAAGAAAAGAAAAGATGGCCACAGGACCTGCCACAGCTGCCTATGATCCCCTGCAGAGTCTCTGGGACTGGGAAGCCAGCAAAGGAGGAGGTCCCAGCCTTGAACCTAAAGGCTGCTGAGCAGGAGCCTTGTGCAGGGTAAAGCTGTGAATGGACTTTGAGGGCATCTGCCGCCCACACTCAGAGCCATCAGGAGATGGTCAGGATCTTCAAGTATAATTGCACTAGCCTGTGCTGGCCCGGGAGGCCACCCTGGGCAAACACTGCAGAGCAGACAGACTCACACACAATTCATCCAGGCATGTCACTCAACAAGAAAAGAACAACACTTGATGGGAAGGAGAGGGAATTAGAATCCAGAGTTTCTATGGTATATTCTCTAAAGTGCCCAGTGTTCAATTACAAAATAGGGGCTTGAAAAAAATCAAGGCTGGCAAATCACCCTGTCAGCTCAGGACTGACTTCCTCAACAAGACTCCTAAAGCACAAGAAGTAAAATCAAGAATCAATAAGTGGGATGGAATCAAACTAAAAAGCCCTCAAAGCAAAGGGAATAATCAAGAATGTGCAGAGCACCTACAGAATGGGAGAACATCTTTGCCACCTGCATCTCAGATAGGGCATTAATGTCCAGGATACTTGAAGAATTAAAAAAAAAATTGACATCATGGGGCTGGGACTGTGGCTCAGAGGTGGCGTGCTCGCCTAGCATGCGCGAGGCACTTGATTCGATCCTCAGCATCACATAAATGTAAAATAAAGATATGTGTCTACCTAAAACTTAAAAATAAACATTTTTAAAAAATCAACATCAAAACAACAAATAACCCAATCAATAAATGGGGAAAGGAACGAAATGGGCACTTCACAGAAGGAGAAATAGTCATTCAACAAACATGAAAAAAATGTTCAACATCTCTAGCCATTAGAGAAGTGCAAATTAAAACTTTCACTCCAGTCAGAATGGCAATTATCAGGAATACAAGTAACAATAATTGTTGGTGAGGATGTGGGGAAAAGGCACACTCATACATTGTTGGTGTAACTGCAAACTAGTGCAACTACTCTGGAAAGCAGTATGGAGATTCCTCAGAAAACTTCAAATGGGGGGGCTGGGGTTGTGGCTCAGAGGTAGAGCACTTACCTAGCATACATGAGGCACTGGGTTCGATCCTCAGCACCACATAAAAAAATAAAAGATTTGTGTCCACCTATAACTAAAAAAATAAATGTTAAAAAAAAAGAAAACTTAGAATGGAACCACCATTCGACCTAGTTATTCCACTCCTTATTCCATACCTAAAAGATTTAAAATCAGCATACTACAGTGATGCAGGCACATCAATGTTTATAGCAGCTCAATGCACAGTAGCTAAACTACTGAACCAATCTAATCTAGGAGGCCTTTAATAGATAAATGGATAAAGAAAATGTGGTACACGTACATAATGGAATAGTACTCAACTGTAAAGAAGAATAAAATCATGGCATTTGCTGATAAATGGAAGGAATTGGAGACTATCTTGCTAAGTGAAATAAGTCAATCCCCCAAACCAAAGGCTGAATGCTCCCCTGATATGCTGATGCGAGTTGGGGTGGGGTGGGGAGGGGAGTGGTGGTTGCCAGGTTGGACTGGAGGAATGGGAGGAAGGGAGGGGGATGGGAACAGGAAGACAGCAGAAGGAAGTGGACGTCACTCTCCCGTGTTCAGGTATGAACCTGTGACCAGTGTGACCCACATCTCGTACAACCAAAAGAATGTCAAGTCGCTCTCCATGCATACATGATACATCAAAGCACACGCTATTGCCATGGGTAACAATGGCAAAAAAAGGTTTCTTTAAAAAAATCAGGGCTGGGGGCCAGGCGCTGTGGCCCACACCTGTGATCCCAGGGCTTGGCAGGCGGAGGCAGGAGGATCTCCAGTTCACAGCCAGCCTCAGCAGTTTAGTGAGGCGCTAAGCAACTCAGTGAGACCCTGTCTCTAATAAAATAAAAAATAGGGCTGGGGTGTGGCTCAGTGCCCCTGAGTTCAATCCCTGGTACCCTCCCCACAAAAAATCAGGGCTGAGATGTAACTCAGTGATAGACCACATGCTTGGTGTGCCTGAGGCCCTGGGTTCCATTTCTAGCACCACAGGGGAAAAAATTCAATCAATAAATCATGAAACATGTAAAGAAAGGAAAAGATATAGACCAAGCTCGGGCCCAGAAGCCGTCTCTGAGGGGCCCGACACTGCCCTGAGCAGACAGTTCAGAGCAGCAGTTATAAATATGCTCAAAAACTAAAACCACATTTAAAGAATCATTATTTTCAGGACTGGGGATAGAACCCAGGGTCCTGCACTGGCCAGGCAAGCACTCTACTGCTGAGCTACAACCCCGCCCCTAAAGAAGTCTTTGTTTAAAAAAATATTTTTAACTGTAGATGGGCCCAATATCTTCATTTAATTAATTAATTTATTTTTATGTGGTGCTGAGGATTGAACCTCACATGTGCCAGGCGGAATTCACTACCACTGAGCCACAACCCCAGCCCCCCAAAGACGTTTTTAAGATGTGTGACGACCTGCGTTACTGTGTAGAGACGCAGGTGCCATCTGACGACGTTCTCCTTGATGGAGAAGGCTTCCCTCAGCTGTTCTTGTTTAGGAGGAGATCTGCCTATACTGGCAGTCGCCCTAATGGCTCCTGTCTGACCCAGGCCTAGCCTGTACGTGCCTGGCCATGGCTCTGGGACAGGGAGCCCAGCTTAGTGTCCCCCAGGAAACAGCCTGTGGTAGCTCTTGGCTCTGGAGATGGAAGATGCAACCTGGGGTGCTTTCCCACGGAGCCACATCCCCACCCTTTTTATTTTATTTTGAGACAGGGTCTCACTAAGTTGCCCAGGCTGTCCTCAAACCGGCGATCCTCCTGACTCAGCCTCCTGATTTTCTGGGATTGCAGGTCGGCATCTGGCAAGATTTTTTCCTTGTCTTTGGTTTTCAGTGATGCGTCTGACTGGTTTTCTTTATATTCGTCTTTTTTGGGTTTGCTGAGTTTTTTGCATCTATAATGCAATGTTTTTCTTTTTCCTTTTTTGGCACAGGGAATTGAATGCGGGGGCACTCAAACACTGAGCCACATTCCCAACCCTTTTTACATATTTTGTTTTGAGACAGGGTCTTACTGAATTGCTTAGGGCCTCCCTAAGTTGCTGAGGCTGGTTTTGAACTTGCAGTCCTCCTGCCTCAGCCTCCCCGACTGCTGGGATAACAGGTGTGCCCCACTGCACCAGCTACAATGCAATGTTTTTCTGTGTGTTTAGCAACAGCTATTATGTGTTCATTTCCTACCTCATTCTCATTTTTAGCCTGTGGGGGCCACACTGAGACCACACCTTCCAGTCCTGATGCACCAGGGATCTGAAAGATCACTGCAGTCTGGCGCGGTAGTGCCATTAGTGCCGTGACTGGGGACTCGGTCTTTTCCCCCACTCGGACAGCAAGGCCAGTTGTCTGAGTAGGCACACCCTGGGGTAGAGCTACACTCACCTGTTCTTTCGTAATCCTCCCCTTTGCCCTGTTTGGGATAGAATGTTCCATGGAAACTCCCTTTGTGTGTCCCCTTCTCTTGCTCTGCCCTTGGGTGTGGCCTTCCTAGATGTCAGTCAATCTGCTGACAGCAGACATCAGGAAGCTAGACTCAGCCCCCCCAAACCTGACCCCCTGCCTCATTTGAATGGCTTCTCCCCAATAAAAGTGTTCAGCGCGTGTTCTCTCTCTCTCTCTCTCTCTCTCTCTCTCTCTCTCTCTCTCTCTCTCTCTCTCCAGACCCCTAAGGTCAGAGGAGCCATCACAGGACCCAAAGGAAAAGGTGTCTCTTGTGTGGTTATTTCAGGCAGCCCCGTTCGTTCGCCTGGAGTGACCTGGTTTAGTTGTGAGGAGCGCGACAAGTCTGAATGATGTCTGTTGCTTTTGACAGTGCTCTGGGAACGATGTTCCCTCGGTCCCCCGTCCCCCTGGGGAGAACAGGAGCTTCCTGTCATGAGGTCTGGCCCTCCCGGGCATAGCAGGCCTGCACTGCTTCTGAGCTAAGGCTGGCACAGGCTGGGGATGGGGGCAGCCTGTGGTCTTCTCTGCCTGCCTCTCCTGGCAGGGGCTGGCCACCCTGTCTGCAAGCCTGGGCCTGGGGCTGGAGTTCTGGGGCTGAGCTGCACCCTCTCCCCAGAGGGGACAAGGCGGGAGGAACCTCAGGCCTCTCAGCTGCTCTGGCTCTGCATGGATCTCCTGCGACACAGAACCAGAGCAGGAAATGCGCTGTGGGAGCCGCTGTGGCCCTTGGGCAGCCTTGAGGAGGTGGCCATTTTCTCTGCCCCACCGGGCCCTGGGCTTCTGCCAGCTGGGCAGGCGCAAGGGAGTGATCCAGAACAAATGCCCAGACTCTGCTCTGCCGGGATCAGGTAGACTTTCCTGGACAAGGTTTCTCCTTTAGTTGTGTGCCCGTAGATACCTTCCAGAGACCCTTCCAGCTAAACTGGCTTTGGGCTGGGGCTGACCGTGATGGAGCAGGTGCCTTGCCTGCACAAGGCCTTAGGGGATCTCTGTGGGGGCTGCTTTGTTCGAGTTTGTGGACATGTGAGTATGTGACTGCATGTGTGTGGAGCATGTGTAAGCATATGAGCATGTGTATGAATGTGTGAGCATGTGTATGAGCTAGTGTTTGTGTGAGTTTGTGAGCAAGAGTGTGTGAGCTTGTGTGTGAGGGTGCGTGAGTGTGTGTATGAGCACATGTGAACGTGTGTGTGATTGTAAATTTGTGATCGTGTGTGAGCATGAGCATGTGTGAGCATGTGTGTAAGCAAGTGAGCAAGTGTGTGAGCATGTGTGTGAACTGTGAGTGTGAGCGTGGGTGCATGTGAGTGTGTGTGAGCATGGGTGAGCGTGGGTGTGTGCATGTGTGTGTTCATGTGTGTGAGAATGTGAGTGTGCATGTGAAAGAGTAAGCATGTGTGAGCATGTGTGTTTGAGCACGTGTGTGAGCGTGTGCTTGTGAGCATGTGCATGTGTGAGTGTGGGAGCGTGTGAGCATGTGGGACATGTGTGTTAATGTGGGTGCATGTGTTTATAAGCATGTGTGTGAGCATGAGTGTGTGGCACGTATGAGCTTTTGTGAACGTGTGTAAGCATGTGTGAGCGTGTGAGCATGTGTGAGTGAGCGTGTGTGGGTGCATGTGCAAGCATGTGTGAACACATGAGTGTGTCAGCGTGTGTATAAGCATGTGTGAGTGTATGAGTGTGTGAGCATGTGAGTTTGTGAGTGTGGGTGTGGGTGCACGTGTGAGTGTGTGGGTGCACGTGTGAGTGTGTGAATGTATGTGTGTTTGAGCATGTGTAAGTGTATAAGTATGTGTGCCTGAGTGTGTGGGCCTTGTGTAAGCATGTGTGTGAGTGAGCATGTGTAAGTGTGCGAGCATGTGAGCATGTGTGTAAGCATGTGCTTCAGTGTGTGTAAGTGTGTGAGCATGTGTGTGAGTATGAGCATGAGTATTTGTGTGTGAGTGTGCGTGAGCATGTGTGTATGAGCATGAGTGTAAGTGTGTACGCACGAATGGGCATGTGTGTAAGCGTTTATGAGCATGTGAAAGTGTATGAGCATGTGTCCGTGTGTAAGTGTGTGAGCATGTGTGTAAGCATGTGCTTCAGTGTGTGTGGGCGCGTGTGTGGGCGCGTGTGTGTTGGGGCACGTGCGCGGTACCCCTAATTCCTCAGTTTAACCCTCGCTGAAGCTGCGCTCGGCTCCTGCGTCCTCGTCCTCCCTCCTTCCTCCCAGGGACTCCGCCTGTCCTTCCTGCCCAGCACGCCCAGGCCCTCCTTCACTCTTGGACCTGGGGAGCAGGTGCACGCGTGTGCAGCTCCTCCCCCTCCAAACCCAAGGCACTTCCACTCAGCACGTTAGGGGTTTGCTAGGGTCTGCAGGACCCACTGGGCCGCGTGCAGGCCTTCGCCGCCCACGTCAGTGCCGCAGTGGAAGCGCTTTCTGCTTGGAGCTGTGGCTGGGGGTGCACGCCAGCCCGCCATCGCTTGTCCCCTGGCAGACTGGCCACCAGCAAAGCCTCAGTGCCTGCCCCTCGCCTCCCCGGAGGAGGTGGGGACCTGGGGACCTGGAACTGTGGCAGCCCGTGCTGGGCTGGGGCTGTGATGGCCAGCCCCTTGTCATGAGAGGCCACACCCTTGGCGTGCAGGGTCCGATGGCTCGGGCTTGTGGGCTGTCTGCACCGTGGACGCCCTCCCCCGCCGCATCGGGCCTCCCTGGGACAGCCTTCCCGTCTGGCCTGGCTGCTTAGAATGATTATTCTGAGCGTCGCTGGAGCTGTGTGTGCCCCTGCGCAGGCCCACAAAGGCCGCCCACCCAGTCCACAGGCTGGACGCTGACGTCAGATGGGCCTGTGGGCACAGGTGTCCATCCGCCTGGCGGGTACCGGGAGTGCACTGCTGGGGGGCAGTAGAGGGTCCACTGTGCTGCCTCTCCAGAGGCCGCAGCTGTGGAGGGGGGCATTTTAATCGGGGCTGTGCCCATAGACTTGACATCTTGCTTCTTTTTCCCTTTTCTTTTCTGGTGCTCGTGTGGTACCCAGGGTGCTCTCCCTCTGGGCTACATCTCCAGCCCTTTAGTTTATTATTTAATTAACAGGGCCTCTCTAGCTTGCTGAGGCTGACCTTGAACTTGCAATCCTCCTGCCTCAGCCTCCCCAGTAGCTGGGATTATAGGCCCATGCCATGGTGCCCAGCTAGTTCTTAAATTTTTATGCTAATGTAAATGGTGTTGCAATTTTTTTTTTCCTTTGAGATGGGTTTCACTGTATTGCCCTGACTGGCTTCAAAATCCAACTGAGGTTGCTTTTTAAATATCAATTTCCAGGGCTGGGGATGTGGCTCAAGCGGTAGCGCGCTCGCATGGCATGCATGCGGCCCGGGTTCGATCCTCAGCACCACATACAAACAAAGATGTTGTGTCTGCCGATAACTAAAAAATAAAAATATTAAAAATTCTCTCTCTCTCTCTCTCCTCTCTCACTCTCTCTTTAAAAAATAAAATAAAATAAATATTAATTTCCACTTGAGCTCTGTTCAGTGGCACATGCCTGTAATTCCAGTGACTTGGGAGTTCGAGGTCAGCCTGGGAAACTTAGTGAGGCCCTGTCTCATAATAAAACATAAAAAGTGCTGGAGGTTGGCTCAGTGTGGAGTGCCCTGTAGTGAAACATGACCCGACTGATGATGATGGTGACAATGATAACAGAATTTGTCAGGTCTTGGTGTCATGGTAATGCTGGCCTCATAGGGTGGCGAATTATTTCCTTACTGTGAAGTAAATTGTGTCCTTTTCCAAATTTGCTTGTTGGAACTCTAACTCCGACATGACCATATTTGGAGACAGGGTTTATAAGGAGATAATAAGATAACAAGGTTATGGTAGGCCCCAGTCTGAAAGGATTGATGTCCTTATAAGAAGAGGAATAAGCCGGGCACAGTGGCACTTGTTTGTGGTCCCAGCTACTTGGCAGGCTGAGGCAGGAGGATCGAGAGTTCCAGGCCAGCCTGCGCAATTTAGTGACCCTCTTTCAAAATGAGACATGGGAGGACTGGGGTCACAGCTCAGTAGTAGACCTCCTCTGGGTTTAAATTCCAGGCCCCCAGAAGAAAAGGGGGTGTGAAGGGGTGCCGCTGCTGTGCGACACAGCCTGCAGTCCCCAGAGAGGTGGGGGAGTCCAGCCCAGGACCTCCCCTTACTGTCCTCCTAGCAGTTCTGTTTGAGGATGCATACCCAGAAAACCAAAGCAGGGCCCCGGTGCCTGTGCACGCGCTCGCAGGGTGGGCCAGCAGAGCTGATGCAGGAGAGCGGCCCAGCCCGGGGGCGCAAGGCCAGCCTGGGCAGCACAGCCAGATCCCATCTCAAAACCACAGTGGACAAGGGCAGGCTTTGCTCTCCGTCCACCCAGCGGGCACATGACAAGAAGGTGGCCACTGCAAGTGGGGAGAGTCCCACCAGGAGCGCTGTCAGCAGAGACCCCAAGCTGCCCAGCTCTGGCGTGCTGCAGCAGGAGCCCGGCCGGTGGAGCCTGGGCAGCACTTCCCCCGAGTGCCTGCTGGACTGCAGCCCGCCTGGCGTCTCTCTGGGAGGGTCTGAACTGCACCTTTCTTTCCTTTAGTGGACGCAGGGTACTTGGGTTTCTGTTTCTTCCTCGCTTGGTAGCTTTTTGGGGATGGAGTGCACCGACCCTCCGCGCTCCCCATCATTTGAGTCGTTCATGACCTCCCCGTAATGTCCTCCTATCTTCTCTTCTACCGAGTTCAGTCTGAAGAATCATGAATTACTCACTTCTCCAAGACACATTTTAAAGTTCTGTTGGTCTCCTGGTGTTTTTCTGTCCTTTATGTAATTGCTTTCCACTCTGACCTAGACTACCCCCTTTCTGCTTACTTTGGGTTCATTTGTTCTTCTTTTCAGTTTCCTAAGGGAGAATCTGTGCTCATTAATTTGAGATATTTCTTTTTCTATATGGGCCTTTAGTGCTACAAAATCCCCCAAATGTGCTTTAGCTGTATCCCACAAATTTTGGTGTGTCGTGTTTTTGTTTTAATTTCCATTCATCTCAAGACATCTTCTTTTCTCTTTTTCTTTTTTTTTTTTTGGGGGGGGGGTACCAGGAATTGAACTCAGCGGCACTCGACATTGAGCCTTATTAGAGACAGGTCTCACTGAGTTGCTTAGCGCCTTGCTTTTGCTGAGGCTGGCTTTGGACCTGCGGTCCTCCTGCCTCAGGCTCCTGAGCTGAGGTGTGCGCCACAGAGCCTGACCGAGACATTTTCAAGAATCTTTTGATCTCCTCTGTGACTCACGGTTATTCAAAGCGCATGTGTTTCTAAATACTTGAGGCTATTCCAGACACCTTTTTGCTTTATTCAATTGGGTGAAAATATTTAAGGTAGATCATTTTTAACTTACTGAGACTGCTTTTATGACCGAGAAGAATGTCTGTTTCTCCTTCACACCTACAGATTCTGCTCCTTGTGACTGGAAGTTCCGATAGAGTGGGATAGGAGCAGGGAGGCTGTACCTTTGGGTCCATTGACACTTGTTTCATTACTAAAGGATCCTCTGCATCCCTGGTAACAGCTCTCTTTGGAATCAGCCTTCCCGGGCCTGTGCCAGAGTCTCATTCCCCTTCTGTGGCTGGTGCTGCCATGTGCAGAGGACCGTGCTGCCTGCCGCGTCTGTGGTGGGCGCGGGGCTGTTCCACCTTTTGGCTATTCCGAATGTCCACGCTGTGAACACGGTGCCTGTCTGGGTTCCACACACCCAGGACTGGAATTGATTCCAAGTGGGGTCTTCCAAGGCACCAGTGGTTTCCACAGCAGATCACTGGCCAGCAGGAGGGTAGGGACTCCTCCAGGTCCTCTCAGTGCTTACTTCCTGCTGTGTGAAAACTGTAGCCGTCTTATGGGGTGTGAAGTGGTCCCTTCAGCTGGGTGCAGTGGTGGACGCCTGTGATCCCAGCAGCTCAGGAGGCTGAAGCAGGAGGATCACAAATCTGAGGCCAGGCTCAGCAACCTAGGGAGGCCCTAAGCAACTCAGCAAGACCCTGTCTCTAAATAAAACACAAAAGGGCTGTGGATGTGGCTCAGTGGTTGAGCAACCCTGGGTTCAATGCCTCATCCCCCACCTCAAAAAAAAAAAGACGCCGAGTAAACATTTCCATCCCATCAAAAGAAGGATGACTGGGAGCAAAGCAAGACCAGAACCCAACTGGGCAAACAAGTCCCGAGCTCCATGTCCAGCATCTGGGGGACACGGCTGGAGACGTCCTCTCCCGAGGGCTTGTGTAGCTGTCCCTGTGGCCCTTCTGGTGGCAGCCCTAGTGGCTTCCTGTTGGCTTGTCTCTGCTTGACCCCTGCAGCTTTCCTAGGGCCATGACCCAGTTCCTGGCATTTCTCAATCTCCCTCCTCACATCTCCATGCTTTGCCCCCAGGGCTCCCCACGGGACTCTGACCCTCAGGCACTCTGCCTGGCCTCCCCGCCTTCCTCTGAAATCTCGGTGGAGTCTCTGTGACCCCTCCCTCCGCATCCCGCCTTTCAGCAGAACGGCACCACACCCTGGCTGCCGCAGCCTCTGCGGGTCTGGTGACTGAGCACGGTGAAACAACTTTTTAGAAGCAGCATGCCCCACTGGTCTCTTCTCAAAGGAATTTTTAGTTGTACCCCCTTGAGCCTGAGACGGGTGTGGTCTTGCCAGTGCCTGAGAGGCCCTTGGCCGCCTGCCCGTGGCCTATGGGTAAAGTCTTGAGCGTTTCTTTCATGGCTATAACCATATTTTCCTTAGCCCCAGTTTTACTCACAGTTTTCTGGCCAAAGTGCAAGTTTTTAAGATTTTTCTGCTCCCAAACGTCACAGTATACCTGGCTAAAAGCTGCCAGCAATGTCCATGCCACTGCACACATGCTGTGCTGTCTGGACATTTTCTCTGCCAGATTAGGAAATCCATCACCTTCAATTCAGACTCCCGCAGAAAGTCTCAGGACATGGGCAGCATGTAGACAGCTTCTTAGCCAGAACATGACCTGGTGCCTCTAGTCCAGTTCCCAGTTTCCAAGCCCTCTCTTCCCTCTAAGACCTCATGAGCCCTGTCTCCCGTCTGCAGCCCTCTGGGTATTCTGGACTTCGGAGCTCCCACCAGAATTGCCCTTTAAGCTCCACTTACAACAATCTAAAATCTTTCCAGCTTGTATCTCTAAAGTTTTCAAAAATTCTTCCCACACATTCCAAAAAGTTGAAAAAGCTTCTGAACCACATGGTCAGGTTAGTCACTGTGATGATCCCACTTGTGACACCAATTTCTGCTGTGACCCAAGGACTTTACAAGAACAAGAGAGAGGAGGAAAGGTTTATTTGGAGTTCATGGTTTCAGAGGTCTCAGTCCACAGATGACCCATTCCATTCCTCAGGGCTTGAAGCAGGGCAGAGTGTCATGGTGGAAGAGTGTGGTGCAGAAAGGCCACCAGGAAGCAGAGAGCTCACACCCAGGGGTCACCCCCCAGCCACACCCCCAGTCAATCCCTGTCAGGCATTAGTGCACTCATTGACCTCCCACCTTTTTTGCATCGACCCACACATGAGCTTTGGGGGACACTATTTTGGATGGAATTGTTTTCTTAACTTCCTTCTAGATCATTCATCACTAGTGTGTAGAAATACGCTGAATTCGGTGTTCTGATTCTGTGGGCTGGTACTTTGTTGAAGCAATGGGGTTTTGGTGGATTTGCTAGATTTCTTCCTGTAAGACCATGCCATCTAGGGGTGATCCGCTACTTCCTTCACAACGAGCTGCCTTTCATTTCTTTCTTCTTGCCTAATAACGGGCACAAGAACTTCCTCACCTGGTCCTCAGGGGACTCTCCTCCTCCCCACTGAGCATGATGTCAGCTGCGGCTCTTGCCACGTGGGCCCCACCACAGTGACGAGGCCCCTTCCCGGGCTCTCCTAGTGACGGTTTTGTTGTGGGAGGGAGGGGGTTTTCACAAATGCTGTTGCCATCTCCACTGTGTGGCTCTCCAGTGACAGCCACCACTGAGTCCTGCTGCGTGGCCCTTTAAGGTGGTGAGCCAGCTTGGCAGTGGTCTGTTGAGGGTTTGCATTCACATCTGTAGGATACAGTGGTCTGGACCCTTTCTCCCTGGCTGGGTAGAATTAGTTGGAAGTATTCCCATCTCTTCAACTTTCTGCAGGGGTCGAGAAGATCGTTTCTTTTTCTTCCTTCTTCATACTGGGAATTGAACCTGGGGATGCTCCACCAATGAGCTGCATCCCAAGCCCCTTTTATTTCTTATTCAGGGGCTTGCTAAGTGGCTGAAGCTGGCCTTGAACTTGTGATCCTACTGCCTCAGCCTCCTGAGTGACTGGGATTACAGGTGGCTGTCACTGTGCCTTTTATATGCAGGGTTTGTGTGTGTGTGTGTGTGTGTACGCGCACTGTATTGGGGTCAAACCCAGGGCTTTGTGCACGCTAGGCAAGTGCTCTGCCACTGAGCCACATCCCACTCTGTGACTGATATTCCACTCATTTTAAGGTATTTTCTGATTTTCTTCTTTGACTCATTGGTTGTTTGAGAGTGCTTTTCAATCACCACGTATTTGTGAATTTTCCAGTTTTCTTTCTTTTATAGATTTCTAGTTTCACCGTAATTGGAAAAGACACTTTGTGCTGGGTGTGATGGCTCATACCTGTAAGTAATCTCAGTGACTCGGGAGGCCGAGGTGGCAGGTTGGCAAGTTCAAGGCCAGCCTCAGCAGCTTAGTACCTACCTCAAAATAAAAAGTACAGGGGGCTGTGGTTGTAGCTCAGTGTTAGAGTGCTTGTCTAGCACATATGAGGCATTGGGTTCAATCCTCAGCTCGACGTAAAAAAAAATTAAAAAATAAAATAAATTGAGGGTATTGTGTCCATTTATAACTAAAAATATAAAAAATAAATAAAAAGTAAAAAGGGCCAAGCGCAGTGGCACACACTGGTAATCCTAGTGGCTTGCGAGGCTAAGGTAGGAGGATCACAAATTCAGAGCCAGCTTCAGCAAGTGAGAGAGACCCTAAGCAACTAGGCTAGACCCTGTCCCTAAATAGGATATAAAAAGTGCTGGGGATGTGGCTCAATGGTTGAGAGGCCCTGGGTTAATTCCCAGTACCCCCCCCCCCCCCCGCAAAAAAAAGAAAAAAGTAAAACGGCTGGAGATGAAGCACAGTGCTCGTCCAGCACACACGAGGCCTTGGGCTTAAACCCCAGCACTGAAAAAAACAAGTGCAGTATTAGTGTCCCAGACTGTGTCACGTTGGGGGACCTGTTCCTAGCTGTGTGTGACTGTTACCATCAAGATGAATGGGAGCACTCATCAGTACATGAAGCCCGTATCTATCTCTTGCAAACTGTTTTGACTTAGCATCTATTTTGCCTGGCGAGTGACGTGGCGCCAGCCCAGCCTTTTCTGTTCCTGCATGTGTCTACGTGGGTGCGGGAGGCATCGACCCAGCTTCCTGCAGGCTGGGCAGCTCTCTGCCTGAACTGCACCCCAGCCTGGGTTACTGGGTTTTTTTGGTCAGGGGAGCACTGGGGATTGAACTCAGGGGCACTCGACCACGGAGCCACACCCCAGCCCTATTTTGTATTTTATTTAGGAACAGGGTCTCACTGAGCTGCTCAGTGCCCCTGAGGTTTTGAACTTTCTACCCTCCTGCCTCAGCTTCCAGAGCCACTGGGATCACAGGCCACTGCGCCCGGCTTGGGCTGTTGTTTTACGGAATGTGATTCCCCACTCTTTCCCCACCTTATTGTGTCTATATCTAAAGTCACTCTTTTGTAGATAGCATATAGGTGGCTCCTTTTAAGATCCATCACACTGACCTCTGATTTTTTTTTAACTGTAGCTAAACACAATATCTTTTATTTATTTTTTAATTTGTTGATAAACCTTTATTTTATCTATTTATATGTGGTACTGAGGGTCGAACCCAGGGCCTCACACCTGTCAGGAAAATGCGCCACAGCTCCAGCCCCTTATTTATTTTTAATGTGGTGCTGAGGACTGAACCCAGGGCCTTCCTTGCATGTGCTAGGCAAGCGCTCTGCCACTGAGCCCCCGCCCCCGCCCTCGCCCTCTGATTTTTAATTGGAGTTTTTTTTTTTTTTTTTTTTAAATATTTATTTTTTAGTATTTGGCGGACACAACATCTTTGTCTGTATGTGGTGCTGAGGATCGAACCCGGGCCGCACGCATGCCAGGCGAGCACGCTACCGCTTGAGCCACATCCCCAGCCCCATTAATTGGAGTTTAATGGGCTTCCATTTAGAGTAAGTATTGGTGAGGAAAGAGTCACTTCTTACACTAAGCTATGTGTTTCCTGCATGTCTCATATATATTTTGTTTCTAAATATTTCACAATGGCCCTTTTTATATACTTGATTTTTATAGAGTCTTTTCTCCCTTCTTTCCACTTCTATATATTTTTAGTTGAATTCTTTGTGGTCACCTTGGGGATTATAGTTCACATCTTAATAACAACCTAGCTTAAGTACTACTGACAGTTTTGAAAGAATATGATAATGCTGCTCCAATATACATCTGGCCTTCATGCTGACCCCAGGGCACACCTTTATGTTAACCTGGATCATTTTTTTCTGGTACTAGGGACTGGACCCAGGGTGTTCCACCACCGAGCCTCAGCCCAGCCCTGTTTACCGTTTTGTTTTGGGGCAGGGTTTTGCTGGGTTGCCCTGGTGGCAGGGCGGCTTCACACCCTCTTCTTGCCTCAGCCTCTGAAGTGGCTGCATCACAGGTGGGCACCACCACCTTTGGCACTTACCTGTGTAGTCCCTTGAGTAGTATTCCTTATCTGCTCGTGACTGGGCCCCACTGACGTCCCCTGTCCTCCCATTCCAGCGGGACCCCTAAGGTCCTCTTGTGGGAAGACAGGGCTGCCGGTGTGCCCTCCTCCAGCTGCATCTGTCTGGAGGCCTTCTCCTTCACTATGGAAAGATCAGCTGCTGGGTACACTTCTTGGTTGAAGAGTTTCTCTTTCAGAACTTTAACTGTGTCACCCCACTGCTCTCTGGTCTTGTTTCTGATGAGAAATCAGCTCTAAATCACATCAAGGATCCCTGTACACAATAACTCACTTCTCTTGCTTGCTACTTTCAAAATTCTCTTTTGTCTTTTGGTTTCCACTATAGAATCTTCTTGGAGTTTGTTAGCTTCTTGGACAGACATAATCACGCCTTTCACTGGAGTTGGGAGGTTTTCAGTCATTATTTTTGAATGTTTATTATTAATAAATGCTTAATATTATAAGAGATTTCAAAAATAACTTCAAGTACTTGTGCTTTCTCTGAGGCATATGCTGGTCTGTTTGATGGTGTCCATATAGTTTTCTTTTCTGTTCCTCAGGATGAATGATCTGAACCTCCTGATCTTTAGATATATCCTTTCTTTTGCCTGTTCAAATCTGTGATTGAACCCCACTAGTAAATTTTTCATTTCAATTACTGTAACTTTTACTCCACAGTTTTTGGTGGTTTTGATAGCTTCTATTTACTGATATTCTCATTGTAATCATAGATCACTCTCCGAATTTCCTTTGCTCTTGGTCCCATTTCATCTCATTGAGCCTGAACTCACTGAGTTTGAGAGTCAGATTCTCTCCCATCCTTTCCCCTGCATGCAGATGACTCTGTGCAGAGTGCGTCTTGGTGAGAGCTGGCATTTCTGCATTACAGCATGGTGAGTGAAAGTCAGAGATCCCCCCACTGCTCAAGGATTGCTTGTTAAGGCTGTAGCTGTGACTTTTCTGACTGATTTTTGAAAAGTGTGCGTTCCTTGTGTGGCGAGCCAAGTCTGTTTCATCATCTCTACAGTCAGCAAGACTTGACAATGATTTTCTTAAATGTCTGGTTCTAAATGGGGGAGGGGAGAAAAAAATGTTCCAGTTTCTTTAAATCTTTAATTAAAAAGAAATGTTACTGTCTCTAAGTCCTCTGATGGCCATGGAGAGCGCTGTCTTGGTCCATTTTCTACTGCTCTAACAGAATACCAGAGACTGGGTACATTATAAGCAATAGAGGTTTATTAGACTCTTGATTCTGAAAGCTGGGAAGTCTAAGATTGGGGGGGGGCTGCATCTGGCAAGACTTTCTCCTCTTCCATACCCCTGTGAGTAGTGGGGTTGAACCCAGGGGTGCTCTTCCTCTGAGCCACATTCCGTCTTTGCAGCTGGGCCTGGAGTTGCGAGGCTCCCATATTGAAGACCTGTCCCCATGCAGCCGAGCTTGAGAGGCCCTGGGAGGTGGCTGGGTCATGAGGCTCTGCCAGTGGGTCAGTGCACTAAGGGTGCACTGTCGGACCCGGGCAGTGGTGGAACTCCAGGAGGGCCCTGGCTTAGGGAGCTGGTCCCTTAGGGCTATGCTTCTGGGAACCAGTGTCTTGCTGCTTGCTGGCTTTCCCTCTGCTTGGTCAAGCAGCTCTTCCAGAAGTGGTCGAGCTGGCCCCCATGGGCTGGACCTCTGGAACTAAGGCCAGACACATCTCCCCCCCCTTGCTTTGGGCAGACGTGTCGCATCATAGGGCGAGAGGCTGGCCGGCACTGCTGACTGGTTGCTCTCTCCGTGGTCACCTGCATCTCAGCGCCAAGGTCCTGGCCCTGGCTGCCTCCACCCACATCCACACCTGCGGGGCTGGCTTGGCTTTCCCTGCACACCGCCCAGGCTCTGGGGCCTCCCCACCCACTCCCGCCCAGCCAAGACTGCTTTGCCCTACTGTGTGCACTCAGTGCCGCCCTACTGTGTGTGTTCAGTGCATCAGCTCAGGTAAGTGTGGCCTGGGTGTTGCTGAAGGTGCTCTGTAGGTGGGGCCAGTATCTGTCATTGGTAGGTCCAGCCCAAGCAGACTCCTCCCCATCACAGGCAGCTGAGTGAGCCTGGTCCTGGAAAGGTGCCTGCAGGGCTCCGCTCCTCTGGCAGAGCCCGGCTGCACCCCACCCTCTCCTGCTTCCCCCGATGGGTGCAGGTCGTGTGTGGACCGTGCTGGTGGACTGCCAGGCAGTGGGGGCACACCCTTGGCAGGATGGGGTTGAGATGCAGGACAGGTCAGGGAGGAGAGAGATCTGACCAGGTCGGCGTTCATGTGCGGTTTAATTGTGGGGAGGCTTGGGTAACAGGAGGTCAAGAGCAGCATTTACCAAGTTGGTGTAAAAATGGAACAAAATCCAGACATGGTTCCGTACACTGACAGTTACAATTTCAAAACCCAAGCAGCCATCTGAGTCATTTCTTGGAAAGTGAAGAGCTGGTGCCCGGCGCGGTCCGCAGGGCCATGAGGTAGGCCCTGCATCATGGGTGCAGCCGGGGGTGCTGGGGACCCAGGGGCCACAGGCTACTGCACCTGCTGGAGACCTTGTTCCCTGGGGGTCCTAGGGGTCCCGCCCTCCCCTGCGGTGAGCAGAAGGAGCAGGGACTGGCACGGGGGCTCCAGCCAGTGGGCCTGGGCAGCCACCCCTGTGCATGGGAGACACAGAGCAGGTCTGGTGCTCCCTGGAAGTTTGCCCAAGGTGCCTCCTGCCATATTCAGAATTGGGGTGAGCCCTCAGGGGTCTTTCCCAGCAATACAATAAATATGAGAATTTAAATGGAGAAACAACTATCCAACCAGCGTGGCAAACCCCACACAGATACAAAAAGGCTCAGCCCGGCTCCTGCCGGCCCGCTGGCTCTTCACAGATCAGGTGTCTCCGAGTCAGCGGCTCTGGGTCCCCTTGCCCACCCTGGAGGGGGTGGGCAGGTGGGGCATGTGTGATGGTCCTACTCCTAGCAGCCGCTAGGGGAGGCGGTGGTGCTGGGTCACAGGCGGGGTCCCACCAGCAGGACCCTCTCCAGCAGCCCCTGTGCACCAGGTGTGGTGGGGGTGTGGTGGTCTCCGTGAGGGCGAGGACAGGGGCAGGACCTAGCCCTCCCGCACACTCACGCGTGGTTCGGCCAGGGAGCTGTGGATGATGCTGATGATGGACTCCAGCCCGCTGCCCTCTAGCAGCGTGCGGTGGTCGCCCTCGATGATGTGCACCGACACCTTCCCGTCACACACCTGGGGGTGGCGGCTGTCAAGCGACTGTCCTGCCCCACCACTCAGGTGCCGCCCCAGCGCGGGTCCCCGCTCACCTGGGAGAGGTTGTAATCTGAGCCCAGGTCCTCCCCGTAGGCGCCGCCCGTCTTGGCCCGTAGCAGGGTCACGTTGCCATGGTACTTGGCCTTGGGCGTGTACTTCTCTGCTGCCCGGAGCTTGTGGTAGAAGGACAGGGCTGCGAAGCTCAGTTCCTGCCGGTCCAGGCCCTGGTGGCTCCTGGTGATGAGGTCCACGGCGGCAGCCACGCGCTCCTCCAGGCCCTTCAGTGGCAGCAAGGCCTCCAGCACCTGAGGGAACCGGCTCTGAGTGTGCGTGGACCAGTGGCTCTGAGGCCCCCTCACAGCCCCACATCTCAACCCACTGTCCACGGCACCTGGGCACCGCCCACCTTGCAGTGCTCCTCCCCTGCCTTGGGCCCCATCCCTTGCCAAGCTCCTCTCCTACTCTGGGCGCCGCCCCTTGCCTTCTAAGCCTCCCCCAGCGCTGGGCCCCGCCCCTTAGCATGCTCCTCCCCCAGCTCTGGGCCCCGCCCCTTAGCATGCTCCTCCCCCTGCTCTGGGTTCCGCCCACCTTGCTGTGCTCAGCATCAGTGAACTGCTGCACGAAGAAGCACATGGCCTCCGCCTCCGCCTCCGCCTCGCAGCCAGGGGTCATCTTTGCTCGATAGCTCTGTGGGGCAGGAGGGGCTGCTGCAGTGGGCACTCTGCAGCGTCCAGGACTCTGCAGGGAGTTGGCCCATGTGAAGCCAGGGCTCTGGGTGGGGCAGCCAGCCTGGCTGGCCTGGCTCTCACCTGGGTGTAGGCCACCACGTAAGCATGTGAGCCGTCAAACAGGAAGAGGCTGTGGTGGGCCGGGCCCTGCTGGGCCTGCAGTTGGGAGCACATCTCGAAGGCCACACAGGCCCCATAGGAGTAGCCGGCCACCCGGTAGGGGCCCTCGGGCTGCACCTGCTTGATGCAGTCGATGTAGTAGGCAGCTAGACTCTGGATGCTGTCCAGTGGAGCAGCTGGAAGGGCAGCAGCAAGCACTCAGTAGGGGCAGAGCAGCCAAGGGTCACAGCAGTGAGCACTGCTGGGCCTGTCCACGGGAGGTCTAGGGGGCTTACCTCGGGTACACTGCAGGCCATAGGTGGGCACGCTGAGCTTAGCGGCCAGGCTGTGGAACACAGTGGTGGAGCCCTCTATGGGGTGCACCAAGAACAGGGGCCGCTCGGAGCTCTGCACCGAGTTGAGCCGTGTTAAGGTGGGGCCCTCGGGGTTCACCAGTAGAGTGCTCACGTTCAGCTGGGCCTGCTGCCGGGCTGGGCTGACCACCTTGGATTTGGAGGATGCCACCTCTGCAAAGACAGAGGCAGATGCCAGCCTGGCCTGGCCTGGCCCAGGGCTCCCGCGCACACAGTGCCCTCAGGAAGAGAGCTGCCTTGCTCCAGTGCAGCTCTGGTGACTGAGGACCCTCCCCCCGTACGTACCGGGGGACGCGTGGGCCTGGGAGGACAGCTCCTGTAGCTTCCTCAGCGTGAGCTGCCGCACCTCACGCATGGAGAGCACCAGGTCGTGCTCCCGCTCCAGGGTCTGCCGTACCTCCACGCCCATGAGCGAGTCCAGCCCCAGGTCTGCCAGGGAGCTGTCCAGGTTGACCCCAGCCAGATCTCGAATGCCTGTGGAGGGAGGGACCCAGGGGCCAGTTGGAGTGGGGATGGCCTGGTGGTGCCGGGCTACGGCCAGGGGTGCAGAGGCTTGCACCTGGGTCTGTGTGGCTCCCTGCCCCTGCCACAGGGCCACAGCAGCTCCAGCTAACTCTGCCCCTGGCCCTGCAGACTGCCGTGCCCGACCCTCGGTGACGCCCTTCCAGACGGGGGACGCAGGATCAGGGAGCAGCCTCCCCTGGGCAGGGCGCAGCAAAGCAAGGTTTCTGCTGGCAGTGCTCACCCAGAATGTGTGCCACGGCGTTCACCAAGTCCTGCTGGCCCTCGGCACTGCTGCGGGCCAGGGTCTTCTTTTCAGCCAGCACAAAGCTGCTCAGGACGGCGTGTGGCTGGCTCAGGAAGAGGTCCAGCACCTCCATGCAGGAGGTGATGCGCTGGGGCAGCGTGCCGCCGATGACGGTGTCATTGGTGCCCATGGCCTCCAGGACAATGCCCACATCTCCAATGGCACCCCACTGCACGGCGAGGCCTGTGGGTAGGGGTTGGTGGGCGAGGGCTGAGGGCAGGGGCTGGGCAGGGCTGTGGGGTCGGGGCTGTGGGTCAGGCTGCGGGCAGCGGCGCACCTGGGAGGCCATCGTGACGGCGCTGCTCACAGATGCGCTCCATGGTGGAGTTGGCGAAGCCGTAGTTGCTCTGGCCAGCGTTGCCGCGGCCACAGCTCACTGAAGAGAAGGCCACGAAGTAGTCCAGCTCAGGGCAGGCTTCCCGGGTCACCCTGCGGACACTCCCGTCATTCTCCACCAGCCATCACATCCAGGATCCCCACCCGGCCTCCCCCAGGACAGAACAGAGGAGGCCAGCGCACCTGTCCAGGTTCAGGGTGCCGCTATACTTGGGTTTGCTGACATCCTGGAAGAGCCCTGGGGTCTGGTTCTCCAGCATGGCGTCCCTCAAGACCTGGGGGGAGATGCCCTCAGCACCTACTGCTGCTCGAGGGCCAGCCCCCAACCCTGTGGCTGCCCAGGCACCTCTCCTCACCATGGCCAGGTTGAAGACACCTCCGATGGGTCCCAGCTGTACAGCCTCCGTGACAAGGGCTCTGGCCCCCTCCAGTGAGCTGGCATCGCTGGAGGACACCAGCACCTGGATGCCCTGGCGCCTCCACTCACTGACCCGCTTGGCCTGGAAGCCTGTGGGACACGGGCCGAGTGCAGTAGAAGGGGAGACACCCAACCCCTTCCAGTGTGCCTCCCCGGGGCCACAGAGGCCCTGGAGGGATGGTGTGTAACCCTGCTGGGGCTGGCTTCTCACCTGTGCGGATCCCAGAGCGCGAGGTCAGCACAAGCTTCCGGGCCCCCCGCGTCACCAGCCACTGGGCCAGCTCAAGGCCAAAGCCACCCAGGCCCCCTGCGATGACGTAGCTCTTGTGGGCCGGGCAGAAGGTCTTGGAGACGGCTGCCATCAGGGTGGGCTGTGGCCGCTGAGGCACAGGCTCCTGGTCCTCCTCGTGCACCTGAGGCACAAGCAGCAGTTGGTCAGACGCCTCCTGAGGCCTGAGCTGGGGGCCGGGCGGGGCGCTGCCCTCACCTGCACGAGGACCTTGCCAATGTGCTTCCCCTGGGCCATATAGCGGAAGGCCTGCTCCACGTGGGCCTTGGAGAACACGGTGCGCTTGAGGGGCTGCACTACGCCGTCGCGGATGCCTGCCTGCAGAAGGCCTGCCACTTCCCGCCAGCTGGCGCCCGCGTCCTCAAAGAGCGCGTCCAACAGGATGCCGTGGAAGGTGACGTTCTTCAGAAAGATGGCCATGCCTGGGGGGACATGCTCTTCATGGACACTGTCTCCTGGAGCCCGCCACCCGCAGCCCTCCCGCGGCTGCCAGCCTCACCCAGAGGGTGGTTGTTAGAAAGGTCGAATTTGCCAATTTCCAGGAAGCGGCCGTGTTGAGCCAGGCAGCGCACGCTGGCTTGCAGCTTCTCCTCCGCCAGGGAGTTCAGGACCAGGTCGACGCCTGCAAAGGGCCAGGTCAGGCACCCGAAGAGGCGGGTGGCTCCTCCCCAGCCCGGCTGGAAGGAGGCGAGGCGAGGCGGGCTGCTCACCTCTCCCAGCGGTGTGCCGCAGCACGTGCTGTTCAAACGACGTGTCCCGGGAGTTGGCAAAGCTGGAGTCCTCCAGCTGGGGGAACCTGGCCTGGAGGTACGCCCGCTTCTCCGCCGAGCCTGGGCAGAGACGTCAGTGAGCCTTGCTGGGAGGTCCTCGCGGGCCAGGTGCTCGCAGAGGACTGTGCCTTACCCACGGTGGTGAAGACGCGGCATCCCATGCTGAGCGCGATGGCGATGGCTGCCTGGCCCACGCCGCCAGAGCCCGAGTGGACGAGCACCGTCTCTCCGCGCTGCATGCGCCCGCGCACCACCAGGGCGTAGTAGGCCGTGGAGTAGACGACGGGCACGGAGGCTGCCTCCTCCAGGGTCCTGAGGGCGCAGTGCAGGGTCAGCGGGGCCAGCCGGCAGCCGCCATGTTGTGGGGCCTCCAGCATCCGGCCCGCCCACTCACCAGCCAGAAGGCACATCCCAGAGGAATTGGGAGGACACCAGGATGGAGGTGGCCAGGCCTTCGGCAGGCACCAGCCCCATCACACGCTGGCCACAGGCATCGCGGCCCGAGAATTCCATGCCCAGCATGCAGTCCCGGTTGGCCCACTTCCCTGGGGACAGAGAACACAACTCCTGTCAGCAGGCCTGCCCTACCTGCAAGGCTGAGAGGAGCGCTCTCCTCTTGGGCCCGCAGCGGTCCTGCCCAGCCCACCCCAGGCCAGCTCCCGGGTACCTGGGATGGCGTCGGGGGAAAGCTTGCCCGTGGCCAGCATGATGTCTCGGAAGTTGAGCGAGGCGTAGTAGATGGTGCAGAGCTGCATCCCAGGGCTGCTGGGCTGCACGTGCCTCAGGGGCGAGCACACCCAGCGGATGGAGGAGAGGTCCCCCCGGGTGAGGACGTTCACAAAGGCGTGCCTCGTCTGCTCCTCGGGCTTGTCTGGGCACCAGAAGCAGGGCTGAAACAGGGCCTCGCTGGCCGGGGTCCTCACCCTCCTCCTTGGCCCAGCAGGCAGGGGCAGGGGCACGGTGGCCTGGGCTCACCCTGCTCCAGTGGGAAGTGGCGGAAAGCACCCCAGGCTCCGTCGCGGTATACGTTCATCACCAGGTCACCCTGTAGCACCCTCTGCAGTTCTGTGGATCCAAGGTCCACCTTGGGGATGGGGGACGTGCTGCTGAGGTTGGACAGCAGGATGCACCTACGGGTGGACAGAGGTGGTTTAGAAAACTGAGGGCGGGGCAGGGTGGGATGGGGCGGGCACAGCTAGAGGGCACCTCTCCTACCGGATCCGGTGCCCACCAGGCTCTCTGCGGAGACAGTTCACCAAGCCCACCACGCCTGAGGTGGGGCAGCTAGTGGCGGTCAGCCACACAGGTTGGGAGGAGGACTCTGCCAGAACGCCCTGCAGAACGAGAGAGTTAGCCTCCAGGAAGGTCCCAGCCGCGCCGTGCCGTGCCGTGCCGTGCCGTGCCGTGCCGCGCCGTGCCGTGCAGGGTCCAGTCCCAGAGCTGACCTTCAGGGAGTCCACCCATTGGAAGCTGCTGTCCTCCACGGGCAGGAAGATGGGGCTGTCCTGTGGGGCAGGCCGGCGGCACAGGAAGAGCACAGAGCCGTAGAAGGACTTCTTGAGGCCGACAAGGTGCAGTGCAGTCTTGGAGAACAGACTCTCCCACTCATCCTGGGAGTGTGCATGGGGGTCAGTGCCCAGCCTGCCCAGCCCGCCCCCACCCTACCCAGCCCTAAGCACCCAGCAGAGGTACCTGGCTCAGGAGGCTGGGCCCGTGCTGTGGCTCTGAGCTGAGTAAGGCCAGGATGTCTCCAAGAGCATGCCCCCTGAGCACGGCATGAAGTAGCAAGAAGCCTCCCTCCTTGAGGGCAGCTGCCATGTTGCCCAGGGCCAAGGCTGGGTCCCCCAGGGAGGCCACAGCACAGTTGCACACCAGCAGATCGGCCATGCCCAGGCTGCTAGGGGCAGGGTCCGCGGGGTCCCACTTGCCCCGTGCCACTTCGTACTGCTGCAGTAAGGAGGCGGCAGCCTCCAGCACCTGGGCCTGGCGGTCTGTGGCCGTGTAATCCAGCTGCAGCATGGGCTGGGTGTTGAGCAGAGCCGGGACGCGGGAGTACAGGTGTCCGTCACCAGCCAGCACCTGGGGGGAGGGGGCAGCTTCTCAGATCAGCCACCCGGGGCAGGGGTACCCAGGCCACAGTGGAAACCAATGTCCAGGGGCCAGCCAGCTCTGTGGGCACTGCCAGCCAGGGGCACACACAGGCAGCTGCCTGTCTTTTACCAGAGGCCCGTCTGTGGTGCTCCTGGCTTGGAGTCCAGAGTCTCCCAGGGCAGCCGCATGAAGTGGATTAGCCACTTGCAGACTGGCATTGGGCCCTGCCCCAGGAGCGTCCCCCTCTCCCAACACCACTTCCTTCTGTTCTGCTAGTGGGGTTGGATTTTCCCCCGTCTCAAATAGAACCAAGTGCTGGACCCAGAGGAGCGCCTTGGCTGCCTTGCCCAGCGCCTACCTCCACCACCTTCATCTTGAGGCTGGGCAAGTTCTCCAGGGCTGTGTCCACACAGGCCTTCAGTGCTACGGAGTCGAGGAGGCCACTGAGCAGGGCGTCCTCGGGCAGCAGGGCCTTCTCCTGCACCAGTGCCTGGCCCAGCTCCTGCTGCAGGTTGCCGTTGAGCTGCAAATGGCAGGCAGCGGCCAACAGCCGAGACAGTCCCTGCTGTGGGGGCTCCCGGGCCCCATCCAGCCCAAGCACCGACGTCTTCAGCCCTGGCTGGGCTGCCCTGGCCTGTAGTGCCTGTGCCAGTCCTGGAGAGAAGAGAGGCCAGTGTTCTCTGAGCCTCCAGCCACCCCTTAGGCCCACTGCCTGACCTGCCACAGGAGGAACAGATGGAAGGAGCAGGACCCGGCCGGCAGACGGTAGGCAGGCTAGTTGTGTGGCCCGCCCAGGAGGGTGGGTTCAGTGTCCCAGCCCCCAGTCCAGTGGCTTAGGACATGACCCGGCTCATCGTGGCACGGCGGGAGGGGCCTGGTCTGGGATCTGTGCTCCCCTGAGCAGGGGGGAGAGGCAGGCTTGGGGACCACAGGTGAGGGGCTGCCAGGTCAAGCCTGGTAGCAGGCCTTCCTAGGGCACCTCCCTGTCCCCAGAGGCACTCGCAGCTCCCGGGGCCTCACCTTTGCACAGCTGCATCTCCTCCTGAAGCTCGGCTCTCTGGGACAGGCACCCCGTTTCCAGGTGGGGAGAGAAACAGAACTTCTCCAGGATGGGGGTCAGCTGCTCGTGCTGCCGCCGTGGGGCCGCCGTGGTGTGCAGCTGCATGATATGGACGCCGCCAGCAACCACCGTCTTCAGATGGTGATCCACCACCATGTCAGCCCCTGCAGGACAGGCCAGTGAGGACAGGCAGGGCAGGCTGGGGACACGCAGGGCATGAAGCAGGGGCTGTAAGCAGTGCTACCTTGGGTCTCCCCCTGCAGCGCATACACTTTCTGCAGGTGGCTGGCAGGGTCAATGTGCACGGCAGTGATGCGGGTGGGCAGGTGCAGGCTGTGGTGGCCTGAGCTCAAGATGGACATCTGTAGTATTGTGTCCAGGAAGGTCACCCAGTTGTCCTTCCAGAGCAGCTTGCCTGAATTGCCTGTACAGAGAAGGTGGTCAGCAGGCTGGGCCTTGCCTGCCTTGGGGCCACCTCCTGAACCCACAGGCCCTCCATTCCCTCTCGGCTCTGCTGCCCCAGCTGTCGAGAAGGGCTCCCTGGTGGCCATCTGAATAACTGGAATGCCAGTGCCCACCTTCAAGAGTGGCCTCGAGGATGCCCTGGAAGTGGGGGCCGTAGTCATAGCCACGCAGCCGCAGGTCCTTATAGATGTCTGCCTGGGTCAGGCAGGAGGTGGGCAAGGCCTCAGCAGGGCCTAGGTCTTCTGGGTGCTCAAAGAGCTTGGGGTCAGGGTCCTCCCATTGATAGACCTTCCCTATGGACAGGAGAAGCAGCGGGCCTGAGCCAGGGTGCAGCAAACCAGTCCTCAGCCCCAGGCCCTAGGCTCAGCCAGGCCCCACTCACCGCTCACTATCAGGCTGCCGTTCTGAGAGATCTCGAAGGCACGGGACGCCTCCAGCAGCTGCACCTCCAGGGGCACCGTCCCTGTGGAGCAGCTGGTCAGACTGGGCGGGACCCTCCTCCCCAGGGGCACCCTGCCTGGAGCCTCCTCACCTGTCCGGGGCAGGATGGTGGCCTGGTGCAGTGTCACATCCTCAAATACCACTGGTACCTGCTCCAGAGATAGGCCCAGGCGGTGGGCCAGCGTCCTCCAGACCAGGCACAAGTAGCCAGTGGCAGGGAAGAGGGCGCGGCCATCAATGCAGTGGTCCAGCAGGTAGTGGTCGGGAGACTCGGGACTGGTGTCTGCAGGGGGCACCAGTCTCAGTGCTTGCATGCACAGCCAGGGAGGAGCCCACTGCCCAGCCCAGCTCCCAGCTCACCAATGGCATAGACGGTAGCAGAGGCGGAGCTGGACCCATTGGGGAAGTGCTCTGTGGCCGGGACATCCCAGGTCTGGCTGTGGTCCCATTTGATGAGGGGGGAGATGAGGGGGGTTCCCCGGGGAGCCGGGAAGTCCACAGGCGGGAACAGGGCATCAGGGCTGACATTGATGCTGGCAAGAGGGGAGGGAGGAGTGAGTGCCTCAGCTCCTGGGGCTCTCAGACCCGTGGCCCACTTCCAACCACCCCCAAGCCCTGAGCTGGCCAAGCTGCGGGCAACAAAGGCCACAGCCTAGGGGCCATCTGGAGACAGCATGGTGCCCAGTCCCTGGGGAGTGGGACGGGAGGGAGACCCACCCTGCCAGGTGCAGTTTGCCGATGTTGGTGAGGAAGTACTGCAGGTTGTCCTCATGGCCCTTCTTCATCAGGGGGATGATGGTGCAGCTGGGCTTCAGGCCCCGCTTCAGCACAGCCTGGGGGCAGGGCACCACGGCTGGGACTCCCGAATGGCTTGTTGGCTGTACCCGTCCCCCTCCCCCGGGACTGTTGGCCAGTGGTGCCACCCGTCCAAGGCCAGCCCAAGGCGCACCTGCAGCAGGGCGTGGGGTGCGATCTCCAGCACCACGGCGTTCTCGGGCACGTGCCACAGCGCCTCCTGGAACAGCACGGGGCTCACCAGGTTGTTGACGCTGTACTCGGGGGAGAAGGTGCGGGCCAGGCTGCCCTGCCACTGGGCCTCGGGGATGGAGGTGCTGAGCCAGCGGGTGGAGCGGGGCTTCGGCTCCCGGATCACCTGCCAGAGAGCAAGGTCAGCAGGAGCTCGGGCACCGTCCCCTGGGGCCCACACAGCCCAGCACACACCTGCTTGAGGGCCTGCAGCAGTGACGGGGCAATGGCCTCCATGTAGTAGGAGTGGAACGCGAAGCCGCCCGTCCGCACCTCCTTGGCAAACACACCCCCCTGCTTCAGCTGCTCCACAAACTCGCTCACGGCAGCCTGGGGTGGTCAGGGCGCAGGTCACAGGGGCCCCTGGACCAGCTCTCCCGGGCAGCACCTTCCCATGCTGTCTCCCCAGCTTGGGCTCGGAGTAGGTGGTGGGGAGGGGTTTTTGGAAAATGCCCTTCAAAGGCTGGTGGGTCCCAGAGGCCTTCATCCTCAGGCCAGCCAGACCTTGCTGGACACACGACACTGTGGGGCAGAGTTCTGTCCCATAGCCGCACGGCCTACCTGAGGTCCCGAGATGGTCACTGTGTCCTCAGAGTTGTGGCAGGCGGGCACTATGCCAACGGGGCAACGCTGTTTGGACTCCTCCCAGGATAGGCCTGTGAACACAGCTGACCTAAGATGGCAGCCCCCAGCCCTGCCTGACCAGAGGTCACACAGGCACAGCTGGGTGTTTCCATGACGGCAGGAGAGGGCACAATGACAGCTACACCTTCCCAAGGCACCTGCACCCCGCCCCGCACCCCCGCTGCGCCTGCTCTCAGGCCAAGGCGTCATTATGGGGATGACGTAGGAGGGAGGCTGGGTGGCAGAGGGGCCAGGGTGAGGCCACCTGGAGCCCACAGGCCGTCCTGTGGGGGTGTAGCTCAGGCTCAGGGTCTCTGGGGGCACCCAGGGACTGCTGCACAGATGTGTCCGGGCAGTGTGGCCCTCTCCCTGCAAGACAGCCTCCTTTTTCAGAGGTGCCAGGAGACCAAAATCCCTCCCTGGAAGGTCCTGGGGCCCACGGAGGAGGGACCCACAGCTGACACCTACCCACAGCTGCCATAGAGCCCGCCGGTAGGTGGGCCTCCTTGATGCACTGGCCTCTCCAGTACGCAGAGAGCACAGCCTCCTCCTGAGAGAGGCATCCATCGGCATAGCCACAGGCCACCTCCCCCAGGGAGTGTCCCACAATGCCGTCCGGTCTCAGGCCCATGGAGGTCAGCAGGTCCACAAGAGCAATCTGGGGTAGGGACAGGCCATGTCATACCAGCCCCTGGGCCATTGGGTTGATCTGAGACAGTGGCTGGGTATGAACAGCCCCCTGGCCCCATTAGGCCATGCCCACCTATTGACTGTCCCAGACCACCTCGTAAGAAGCACATCTGGTCCTGGAAGCCCCAGCATGCCAGGCTTCCCTAGGTATCCTCTGCCTGATGTCAGGACCCCCAGAAGCACCTCTCACCCACAAGACACTGAGTCCGGCAAAAGGATCTGCCTAGCAAAGAGCCCATTACTGGACAGGCTGGGACATCTGACCCTGGTGACTCCAGCTCTCTGGGAGGCTTTGCAATCTGGGAACATCCCTGGGACCTGGCATGGGACAGATGCCCTACCTGGATGGCAGTAAGGCTCACAAAGGCGTGGACGATGTCATCAAAGACCTTTTCATCTGTGCTCAGGAGCAGGTCTGATACCTTCAATCCAAATGGCTTCACTGCCTCATCAGAGCGCAGGATGGAGTCACGGAAGCGGCCCAGGCGCATGAGGCTCAGCCCCATCCTGCACCACTGTGCGCCCATCCCTGTCCAGAGAGCACACAGGGTCACAGATATAGCCATGTACCCTGTCCTCCACTGCCCCTCCAGAAAGAGGCCAAACCCCACGGGGCTAATGGGGGCTTGGGGGGGGTCTCACCTGTGCAGATGAACCAGAGTGGGCGCCGACCAGGGGGGACCTGCTGCACTTCCTGGCCTCCATCCTCGACACCCAGCACAGCATAGCCCCTGAAGGGCATGGTGGCCACAGGGGTGTGTGCGATGCTGTTGAGCATGCTCACAAAGGCCATGTCCTGGCCATGCTGGCAGCCCTCATCCAGCAGGCTTCGCACAGCCTCTGCAGTGCGCCCACTGGCCTGCAGCAGGCGGGGCAGAGGGGCATGGGGAGCGGGCACTGGGGGCAGGTACGTGTTGGGTTGGAGAATGACATGTACATTGGAGCCTCCAAAGCCAAAGGAGTTTATGCCCACGATGCCACCGCGGATGGGCAGGGGCTGGTCTACCACCTGTAGCCGCCCATCTTGCAGAGCGGGGATCTCAGGGTTGGGGTTGTGGAAGTGCAGGTTGGGGGCCCAAAGCCCATGCTCCAGGGATAGCAGCACCTGTAACCAGAGAATGTGGTTGGTGGACAGATGACCCCAGCAACTTGTGAGGCTAAGGCTGGAGAACTGCAAGTTCTAAGTCAACCTCAGCAACATAGGGAGACCCTAAACTACTTAGCGAGGCCCTGTCTCAAAATAAAAAACAAAAAGGGCTGGGTAGGGGCTGGGGATGTGGCTCAAGCGGTAGCGCGCTCGCCTGGCATGCGTGCGGCCCGGGTTTGATCCTCAGCACCACATACAGACAAAGATGCTATGTTTGCCAAAAACTAAAAAATAAATATTTTTTTTTTAAAAAAAGGGCTGGGTATGCCTCAGAGGTCAAGTGCCCCTGGGTTCACATTTGGGGGTGGGGGGTGCTAGGGATTGAACCCAAGGGCCATCACACCCAGCTCCCAGTCCTCTTTTTTTTTTATGCATTTTACTTAGAAACAAGGTCTTGCTAAGTTGCTTATAGCCTCACTAAATTGCTAAGGCTGGCTTTGAATCCAGAACCCCTGGTTCGTTCAATCCTCTGTACCAAATTTTTAAAAAATGCAGGTTATCTACTCATGGACTCAGGCCTGCCTCTGTACAGGGGTCCGGGGACTTCCATGTGGCCGCATGGGCTGCAATACAGGGTACAAGACCCTCCACCTCTTTAAGTCAGTGTCCTCTCTGGAGCCCCTGCTGTCTCCCAGCCTGATAGGCTGGAAGCCCAGGGACCGTGGTCCTCCAGGCTGGCATGCCTGCTCTCCACTGAGGGACAGCCTTAAGGTGCCCCAGGACTCTGCTGATTGGTCAAGAAGTGGGGATGGACAAGCATGCAGGACTGCAATGCAGGTGTGGGTGCCCCAGAGCAGATGCCCACCTGCTCTGGCACAACCGCTCCTGGCCCTCAGTCAGGGACCCTGCAGCAGCAGCAGGCCAGGCCCAAGCTCTCCTGTCATGCCCAGTCTGCAGCGCAGCCTTGGGAACAGGGGTGCAAGGTAGGAATGGAGGCCACAGTGCATAGATGCCTTGGGAACGGGGGCCCAACCCACAAAGCTCAACCACTGACCTTGGCCAGGGCTGCAAGCCCAGAGGCAGGCTCGGGGTGTCCCATGTTGGACTTGGTGGACCCAATCAGCAAAGGCTCCTGGCGGGTGGTGCACAAGGCTCGGACGATTCCATTCAGCTCCTGGGGGTCTCCCACCTGTGGGGACACAGAGAGTCAAGGTTGCGGCCAGGGGGCCCTGCAGTGGGGGTGGGGCTCGGTGGGGCCTTCACCTTGGTGCCTGTGCCATGGGCCTCAATGTACTCGAGGGACTCGGGGGCCACCCCAGCCATCTGGTACAGGGAGTGGAGGAGCTGCTCCTGGGCCTCTCCAGAGGGGAAGGTCACACCTGTGTGGAGACGTGCATTAGATCTCAGCAGCTTCCAGGCCTCCAAACTGACGGGCCGGAGGCCTGGACACAAACTCTTCAGCCAGGCCTGAGGCCAAAAGCCCATAGACCTCAGGACCAGCATGCTAGCTTCACGTGCAGGGCCAGCTTTCAAGCTCCTGGGGCTTCTGCTGATAGGTTGAGAGGCAGGGATGGTGTGCACACCGCCAGGGGCCCATCTATCAGGGGTACACGGCCTTCACCTCTAAGAGTATTCTCTAGTCTGGTAGTTCAGCGCCCCCATACCCACCTTGTTCCTTGTAGCCATCTGTGTTGGTGCCAGAATTCAGGATGGTGGCGTATACCCGCCTGGCCAGAGACTTCTTGGTCAGCAGAACTGCTACCACAGCCTCCGAGCGGCAATACCCGTTTCCTGGGACAAAGTGGTACCCGAATTGAGGTCTGGTTCAGCCCAGGCTCCACAGGGAGCATCTGCTTGGCAGATGGCTGCTCTGGGGAGGGGTTACTGGGATAGGCTGGCAGATGACAGGAGAGGCTCAGAAGGAAAGCTGTCCTGTCCCACTGCCCTGCCTGACCCTTAAGACTTCAAGGGCTCAGCTGGCCAAAGTGACCAGGGAGACCCCCAGCTGGGCCTTCCTGCTATCCCTACCTGAGTCATCGAAGGACTTGCAGGTGCCCTCTGGGCTGAGCATGCCCAGCTTCATGAACTGCACGGAAGTGTTGGGCTTCAGCAGCACGTTGATGCCACCCACAATGGCAGCGGGGCACTCCCCACTGCGGACAGCCTGGTAGGCGTTGTGCAGCGCCATCAGGCTGGAGGAGCAGGCTGTGTCCAGGGCAATGCTGGGCCCTGTAAGCAGCGGCACGAGACAGATGTGGGCATTCCGGAGCAGAAGCCTGCCTTCCTGGGCCCCACTGGGTTTCTGAACAACACGCGAGGGGGCCAGAGACCCAGAACCGGGTTATGCCACCTGGGTTAAACCCACCTTTGAAGTCAAAGAAGAAGGAGAGCCTGTTGGCCATCATGGCTCGCTGGCAGCCCACCATGCTGTAGCCCAGGAGCGTCTCAGGGTCCCGGCTCAGGGCCTCCGATGCCTCGGAGCCACTCACACCCACCCAGACACCTGTGTGTGTCCCTCTCAGCGACGCCGGGTTGATGCCTGTCAGAAGCAGCAGTCAGGCCCAGCCCTCCCCGTCCAACTCTGTGGGTGGAGGCACAGCCCTTGGCCTGTGCCTCAGAGCGAGGGGACGCCCTCTCAGCACTCTACGAGGGGCCTGAGTGAGGCGAGGTGTCCTGCAGAGGAGGTGGGAGCTACTTGGGGCCGGCAGCCAGCCCAGGTTGGGGGAAAATAAGAACCAGGTTGTGGGAGGCCATCCTCGCACATGATTTGAGTTACCTCCCTGGCTGGGCGAGATGCGCTTAAACACAACTGTGTCAGAGCTATTCCCCACCCTTCTCCAGGTCCGAGGGCTTGTCCATGCAGAGGCGTGTCTGGCCACTGCCCCTAAGACCCAATCGTTGCCCCTGACCTTGGGATGCTGCCCCCCTTAACCTTCATTGGATGTGATTTTCCCTGGAATTTTTTGTTCCCCAATAAAAGCCCACTCCCTGGCGTGTTCCCTCTCTCTCTCTCTCTCTCTCTCTCTCGTCTCTTCTGTAAACCTCGCTACCACATTAGGTGGCTGGAGGCTGGAGCTAGGAGGAGCCGTCCCGTAGCTGGTATCAAAGGTCATAAGAGTCTTTTTGATTTAAAGCTCCCTAGCATTTACTCAGGAATGGAAACTTCTTTCATGAAGCCAGCGCTGGTCGCGTGGAAGACCAGGTCACAGAGGAAATGGGGCATCAGTGGGGCAGACGGATCCCCAACTAGGTCAGGCGGCAGCCATAGGCAGCCACAAGGACAGTGGACAGTATTGTCCCCAGGCAACTCCCTTGGCCCTTGGTGTCACTGGTAAGTCTGGAAACCCACTGGCCAATGAGCACCTCAGCTCCAAGGGCAGCCTGCCCTGGGACAGGCTGAGATAAGGAGCAGCAGGGAGACGAAGGCCAAGTGTCCAGACTGGAAAGAGGGACACTGGACAGTCAGTCCCCAGGGAGCTGTGCACGCTATCCAGGATGGGCCTGCGCAGTGGGAAGGCCTAAGGCAAGGGTGCTCCTCCCATTGCTGCTCCCACTGCAGAGCCACCAGGGTCCTACCCTGCCAGCTGACCCTCATCTAAGGGTGGGTACAAGTGAGCCACACTGCCTGCAACAGCAGCTCTGGGCTGCTCAGCATCCAGTGACCTGAGGCTCACCCCAACCACCTTACAAGGTCTGCCTGCTGGGGACGAGTCCATGCCACAAGTAGTAGGACCCAGGGACCAGAGACAGCTGCTGGAGGCACCCTGCACATCAGCAGGGCAGGGCCTCTCAAAGTTGAAGCCAAGCTGAGGCGGGGGGGGGGGGGGGGCGCGCGGTGTAGAAGCACAGGGGCTATGGCCCTGGCAGGAGACCAAGCCCCCCTTGGCCAGAGCTACCTGCTCTGCTGTCAGCCGCACCCTTGCCCCAAGACCAGCCAACCAGCCAGGCATCAGGAGTGAGGAAACTGGGGCAACAGGGCACACCTGGGACACTGCTGGTGTGCGGTTGTGAAACTTCGATCTGCCCAGGGCCCGCCTCCCAAGCCATTGGCCCCCAGTCAGGGTCGGCAGGAGAAGGTGGCTCACGCCACTCTCCTCGACACTCCAGGCACTCTCAGAGACAAAACAGACGTGGCTGGCACTTTTTCTGTGGTGTTGGGGCCTCGTGCATGCTGGCCAGTGCCAGCTGAGCAGCCCCAGCCCTGGCCACTGCAGAGGCAGTGAGAAGCCTGGAGGAAGCTTCTTTAACTGCAGGCCCCCAGGGTGGCCAGCAGCACCCCTCCACCCACCTCCATCCACAATGGCCTCATAGGTGACCTCCAGCAGCAGCCGAAGCTGGGGATCCATTGTGTGCGCCTGCTTGGGGTGGACTCCAAAGAAGGAGGCATCAAACTTGGACAGGTCCTTCAGCTTGCCAGACCGCCTGGGCAGACCATAGAGCCCTGTGGACACAGAGACAGCTTTCGTCTCCATAGAGGTGTCCCTGGGTGTCACAAGGGGCCCGGAGCTAGAGGAGATAATGAAACCCTGCTCTTCAGTGGCTCTGGGGAGCCACCAAGGCAGGTCTGCCACGCCCAGCCCCACCTCTAAGAAGGAACCCTCCAGAGCAGAGACTGCTGCAGGAAGCCAGGAGTTGTCCCTGCTGCTCACTCGACCCCAGCAGGGAGACCCTCTGCCTATCCTAAGGTGTCCAGGCCAGGCCAGACCCACCATGCTGACTCACACCCGTCCATCAGGTAGCACTGCTTTGTCGAAGAACCCACTGGGCATGAAAGAGTTGAGCCAGCCTCCCTGAGCACCTGGTGTCTGTTAGTGCAGGGCACAGGAGGAGGCAGCACGCCAGAAGGGCCTGTCTCCAGCACCCTGGACGCAGGACTCCAGCAGCACACCTGTCCTCTTAAGAGTCCAGCTGGCCCAGGAAGGGCAAAGTTCACAAGCCCTGCTCTGCAGGCTGGAGGAGCCTGAGGCATAGCCTGGAGCACCCTCCAGCTGGGGCCTGCAGCCACTCACCTGCCTTCCACTGCCGGTCATTGTCCGTGACCATGTCCACACCACCAATGAGGTTGGCCCAGAACTCCTGCAGATTCTCCGACTCGGGCAACTTCCCCGACATTCCAGCAATCACAACCTCCTCCATGGTTCCTCTCTGTGGAGAGCCCAAGGTAGGTCAGTCCCTGCTTCAACACACACACCACCACTGCCTCAGGGGCATAACCGGCCTTGGTGAGGACCGCCCTGATCCACTGGTGGTGTGGAGTGCTGGCCTGAGCTGCTCCTCACCCTTCCTAGGGGCTTGCCTGAGGACAGGCGCTTAGAAAGCCCCACGTGGAGACCTTGATCCAGGCCCCACCCTCCCACCCTCCCCTCTCACTGGGTGGACTGGTGTTCCTGGGTCTTACTTCTGGCCTGCCACCTCAGGAGCTCTGACCCTTTCTGTGCAGAGGCCTGACCTGGGTTGACCCCCCCCAGGCTGTGCGGCCCTGATTCCCCACCCTCTGCAGTCAGCAGGAGCTGTGCAAGCTCCACCCAGGGAGGGCCAGCCAGGGCAGAAAAAGGTGGCTCTCCAGAGAGCCAGCAGGAAACCAGCGTCTGTCTGGTCAGCCAGCAAGGATGCTCATCCCAGGGCAGCATAGAAGATGTCAGGACTGGGAGGGACCCAGGGGGGACAAGCCTGGGCACTATGGGTGCCAAGACCTTGAGGAAATGGGGTGAAGGTGGCCTCTGCCAGTAGGACGGGTCTCCCAGCAGGATCCAACCTGGAGCACCACTCCTGCCAGACGCTGGGCAGGTGAGGCCTCAGGATTCTGTGCCCAGGCGAGGCAGCAGTGGGCTTTGCCAAGAATCTAAGTTCCTGAAACATCTGCCCAGGAGCCCGAAGCCAGGGGTCCAGCGCGGAGGATTTCTGCCGCCTTGAAGGCGAGGGGCCGGGCCCAAGGTAAGGAGGCAGGCCGGCTGGTCCGGCAACTTCCGCCGAGGCCTCGTGCACTCCCAGGGCCTCCCCCAGCCTCTTTCAGCCTGCGCCCCGCGCACCGCATTGGGCCCCCGGCGGGAGTGAAGGCTCCGGCGCCCGCCCTCGCCCCGTCCACGCGGGCCGCCTGCAGGCCCGCGGCGCCCTACCTCCCGCAACCCGCGGGCCACGTGACGGTAGCCAGCCGGCCGATGGGCTGGCCGCCGCCCCGTCCGCACCCTCCCGGTCCAGAGGCCCGACCCGGCGGGCTGCCCCGGGCCGCGGCCGGTGGGAGCGCGTGCCGGCCGGGCTGTGTCTTTGTGGGCGCGGAGGCCCGCGGTCGGCGCCCTCCAGGCCGCCAGGGGCCCAGGAGAGGGCCGCTGCCGTCGCCAGCCGCGCGGTCCCTGCCCGGCCGCCCGACTCCGAGCCCCGCGGAGCGCCGCGTACCTGGACCAGGCGGCGGCGGCGGCGAGCGGCAGGCGGCGGACGGTGAGCACGGCGGGAGGAGCGGAGCGGGTGCCGCTGCGGTCTCTCTGGCTCCCTCTAGGCCGCGCCGGCGCTATTTAAACCGCGGCCATCCCCGCGCGGCCACGCCACATGGGCTGACAGCTTGGCTGCGCCGCCCAGGCCAATGAGCGTCAGGGCTGCGCCCCGGGACCCGGCGCGCCGCCGTCGGTGGGGTGATGCCCGCGCGCGCCACCCCCCGCCCGGCCTGTGCGGGCGCGCTCCCCTCCGCTTCCGCCCTGGCTCCCTCCCCGCGCGGGGCACAGCGCGCGGGTCAGGCCGGCGCCCACCCCAGCGCCCCGCTCCTCCCGCCGCGTGTGCGGCACGCGCGCTAGGTGGGACAGCGTGCTTGGTTCACACTGGGACTAACCGGGGCCACGCCTGGACCGCGCCGGGCAAGCGCAGACAGCCCAACCCAAGGAACCAGCCCGCGTCCCCGGAACTCGCGCCGCCGAGACCCCGCCACAGCCGTGCGCGCGCGGAGCTGGGGGGCGTGGCCTGTGCCGCCGCGACGGCCAATCGGACGCCGGAGCCGCTCGCGTCTGTCCAATAGTGGTGCGCGAGTGGGCGTTGCTAGGTGATAGGGTGATGGACCCGCGGCTGGCCGCGCAACGCGGCGCGGGCCACAGCGCGAGCGCGGTCGTTGACCCCGGCCCAGAGCGCCGCGGGCGGGGTTACTGCCGGTCATCGCAGCGCAGGCCGCCCCGGGGCACCCATCATTCTCCCAGGAGGCCGCCCGGGGCACGGAGGCTCGGGCGTACTCCCGGCCCCGGAGCCAGCGCGGGGGCGGGGCGCGGCAGGCTGGCGAGCGGCCCGCCGGACCCCAACAGGAGTGGTGGGAACAAAGGAGCCGCGGCCCGTCTCCCGGGAGGCCGCGCGCTTCCGGCACCCTCTCTCACTCCCTAGTGACTTCTCAAAGTGTTACGGAATTTTTGGGAAAAACCAAAACAAAAAAGAGATGGCCCCAGGATTGGGGTCTCCTGAGAGTCCAGGAAGGCCGCGGCCGGCCTGGGTAGAGCAGGGGTCCCAGGGGCCAGGGAGCCCTGGCAGTCCCTGGCTGTGTTGGCCCTTGCCGGGACAGCTGCCTCACTTTCCCGAAATCACTTTCGTCGCCAGTGCGCCCTGGCAACCCCTGGAGCCTTTCATCCTCTATGTGGGCACCCGGGAGCTGTATGCAGGTGGCTCCCCAGGCACCTCCAAGGGCTCTGACTCCTGCACTTAATCCACACGTTGAGCCTCCCAGGGTCCACAAGGTGCCTAACTACTCAGAACCCCCACTTCCTATGTATAGCAGGGCATAGAACCCCAGGTCCCATGCGGATTTCTGTCCTCACTTCAGGGGCTTCACGTGGCCCCTCCCCTGATTCTCTTCTAATTTGGGGGCCATCTGGAGCCCTGAAAACCCCAGCTGTGGGTACATTGGAGACTGTCAGACTCATGCCTCCCTGGCTGCGTGCTGGCCATCCAGTGGTCAGCAGGGCTCTGCCTCTCAGCCTGCAGGTGCTCAGGTGATGGGGCTATGACCTCAGTATGGTCACACTGAACCTGAGCCTGGGCTTGTCCTCAGAAGAGGGCCACTGGGGACTCAAATCTCTGAAAGGCAGCATTACTGGCCACGTTTTCAGTCACAGCGAGTAAGAGGCAAAGCCTCACCTCAGGCATGTGTGCCCTTAAGTGGGAGCTCAGGACCCAAACCCCACCTGCCCCAGGCAAAGCTGCATTGCATCTGGCCTGTGAGAGGGCAGCATAGCTGCTGCTGCTGCTTTTTTACTGGAGGTACCCGAGACCCAGGGCCTCACAGGTGCCCGGCAAGCGCTCTACCACTAACCCACATCCCCAGCCCTTTTATTTTTATTTATTTAGTACTGGGGATTGAACTCAGAGGTGCTCCTCTACTGAGCTACATCCCCAGCCCTTTTTATTTTTGAGACAGGGTCTTGCTGTTAAGTTGCTGAGGCTGGCCTCAAACTTGCAATCTTCCACCCTCAGCCTCTGGAGCTGTGGGATCAGTGTGCACATTGCTCCTGGCAGTTTGCTGCTTCTTGGAACCCTGGGACAGCCTGCATTGCTGTGGCTCCAGGAAGCAGTGTGTGCAGGGGGATCCTTGCTGTGTGCACCTGAAGAAAGGGATGAAGCCAACAGTGAGCACACAGTGATGGAGCAGTGGTGGAGCAGCAGTGATCTGCCAGTCATTCTGACTTGGTCTTTGACCTCTCAGCCTGCATTGTGGACCACGCTGCCAGTGTGGGCTCTCCTGTGTATGGCTGCTTGTCCAACCCATACACCTGTGTGCCAGACAGGGAGAGGTCACTATCCATAGTTTACATGGGTGCGAGGCTACAAAGATCACATGGTTTGCCAAATCACACAGTAAGTTGAGGCTGGGTGCAGCCTTGCCCATGGACCTCCCACAGAAGCTGCCTGCTTGGTTCAGAAGGGGCAAGGCTGCTGAAGAGCACCCCGCGAGGCCCAGGATGAGGCCACAGCCTCATGAGCTCTGCTATGGGTAGGGCATGGCCAGGCCCAGACACCAGGGGAGAAAGGGCCAAGGGATCTGGGAGAGTGGGAGTGGGACAGGCCCCTAACACTCTGCATGGTTGTGGCCACTGTCCTGGCCACAGAATGAGTCTGCGTGGCAGCAGGCCGGAGTGATGCTGGGCCAGGGTGTTTGGTGGGAGTGTGTGTTCCTATGGCTCTTGGAGTAATAGAGTGGACACGAGTGTCTCATCCTTGGCCATGGCCAGATCCAAACATCCCACTGGACAGAAGGCTTTGCTACTGTCCAATGTGGGGTAACCCACTGTGTTTGGGGTACCTCCCCCACCCAGCAGTATGCCGAGTGAACACCCCAGCATTCATGAAAGGGGACCATCTGGGCCCCAGGTTCAGGCTCACTTGGGTGTTCTCCAAACCCCTTTGGAGGGGTCCTTTCAGGGGGGCCCCTGGCATGGCACTCACTGGGGGCTGGCTTGCTTTTCTGGTGAGTGTTCTGCTCTGCACCCCACTGGGCTTTGGGGAGGGCCCCATGGTCTGCGACATGGCCAGCGTACTGGTGGCTGTGGGTCGTGCGTGACACATGCAGGTGACAGAGGCCAGGCCAGACTCTGGCACGTGCACTAATATTTCTCAAGGAGGACAGACAGACAACTCTGCCAGCGGAGCAGTGTGGGAGGGAGGCACGGGAGCTTTAATGGCTCAGAGGCCAACTCGGTGGTCCTAGGAAGCCCACCTTGTAGCTCACAGCTCCTCCACCACGTGCCACCTGCAGCACCCACGTGACATGTAGGTGAATGGGCAGGCCCCAAGCACCCACAGGGAGGCTGTGGTGGGGCCCACTTTGTAGGGGGCCGAGGAAGTCAGTCTTTCCAGTTGTAGTTGCGGATCCTGGGGGGCTGCTGGCAGCTTTTAGATCTTGCAGGATGAGACTTGGAGAGTCTGGTGGGCTTGGCCTTTGACTGAGCTGCCGTCTTCATCCCTTTGATGGTAAAGGCCACCTGCATCTTGGCAGGGCTCCTGTCACCTTCCTGGGGACTGTGGGCAGCTGGCGATGCAGGCAGCTCTACAGGTAAAGAGGAGCAAACAGGCCCAGGTCAGGAGTGCAGAAAGGGGGCAGAGACATGAGCCTGCCCAGAGCCAGTACCCAGAGCCAGTACCCAGAGCCAGCCTCCGAGTGCAGAGGGAGTCGTTCTGCTCGCTGGTCTGCAGGTCTGGGCCACCCCTCACCCTGGCTCTTTTTGAAGGTGCTTGTGCAAGCCAGGTTGCCCTTCTGAGTGACCTTGCCATGCTCAGTGGTAGCATGTTCTGGGGTTCTGGCTGGTGCAAACACAGGTCTGTGTGGACAGGATCTCCACAGGGTCTGGGCCTGCCCCTCCACTGGGCGCCAGGATATGTAGCTCTGACAAAGGTACTGTTCTGTGGTGACAAGCTCCTGAGAGGGAGGATTGGGGGATTAATGCTGGTTCTTAGCCCCACCACCCTCCGAGGCACATGCTCTGCCCTGTGCCTCCCTGGTAAGCCTGCAGAGAGGCTATGCTCACTGGGCACTTCTGACCACCCAGCAGCCCCAAAACAGGAGGCCAGGCAGAGACCAAGGGCCTGGGAGCCTCATCACACACATACGCAATGGCATCCCTTCCTCAGGCACATACAGGTAGTGGTCGTCTTTTTTTTTTTTGGTGGTAACAGGAGATAGAACCTAGGACCTGTCACATACTGGGCAAGCTGTCTACCAGCTAGCACTCACAGGTCAACTTTATCTTTGCAGTTTTTCTGTATTTTCTTAGTTTTTGAATAAAAAAAAATATATATATTTCTTAGCAGGCATGGTGGTGGACGCCTATAATCCCAGCTACTTGGGAGGCTGAGGCAGGAGGACTGCAAGTTCCAGGCTGGCCTGAGACACTTAGGGAGACCCTATCTCAAAATAAAAAAAAAAAAAAAGTTAAAACAGGGCTGGGAATGTAGCTCAGTGGTAAAGTTCCTGGGTTCAATCCACAGTTCCAGATTTTTTTTTTTTTCTTTTGTATATCATCAACCACAATGTTGTTAAAAGCCTGTGGTCAGGTGAGTGCAGGACGGGACCCCTCCCTGGAGGGCTAGCAGAGGCGGAGGCTGCTGCATTTTAAAGCATGATTGTGCAGTTTGGGGTCATGCCCACCAGCCTCCACTCAGCGCCTCAGCATGTGCAGTGGCTTGGGGTAACTTGCAGGGTCTGTCCACTGCGGGTCCACCTCCTCTGTGGCTGCTGGGGACAGGGGTCTGGAGAACCCAGCATTCACTGAGGGAGGCACCAGTGGGCACTGGGTGAGGGCCAGCAGCAGCTGCACAGCCTCCAGCTGAAGTCCCTGCCTGTGCAGGCTGAGGTGAGACCGCGACTGGAGTGGTGTGCGAGCTCTGGTCCCAGTGAAGCTGATGCATGGGAGCCGTCCCGCCCCTGCCTGGCCTCCTCTCATCCTGGGCTCATTCGGCCTCCCTGACCTCATGGGGACACACCCTCTGGCCCCTAGCTCTGCCCTCCTGTGCCTCCGGGGCCTACAGAGCCCGGGGGGGCCTGGCGCCCTCCCACTGCCGCCGCTGCATCTTGTCAGCAGAAGGCCACCGAGAACGACACTGCCCACCTTTGGTTTCCCCACCCCAGCACAACCCTCCTTGACACGAAGACACTGCCACCCCCATGTCTCCTACAGCAGACCAGCTGTCCTCTGGCCCTGCCCTGCCCTCTGCCCACAGAGCCTCCTAGAAGCAGCAGCCTGGAGGAGGGTTGGTCACATCTGGAGTGCAGGGGTGTGACTCTGGGGGTCTCCTCATACTCAGTAGCCTTGGTTGTCCTTCCCTGTGACACAGGGACTGGTCCTCCCAGGGATTCTGTGGGCTTTATCTGGCCAGCCCTTGTGAGACAACATCTGGTTAGAGTTCTGAGAGTGAGCTTTAGGGAGACCAGCCAACCCAGGCCACCAGCCCCTCCACGTGGGGCCCAGCTGATGCCGAAGGGCAAGAGAACTCGTCCTGCCCACCCAGGACTCTTGCTGCCCACGTGGGACAGGCAGGGGCAGGTGACAGGGCGGGGAACAGCTGAGTGTAACTGGTGGCAATAGCAGGAGCTGGTCACAGTCAAACCCAAGGTCAGGCAGGTGGACGCTGACCCACCCCTGAGCCGGCCTGGCTAGAGGGACCTGCCTCGTGGTCTCGGGGTCTGTCCTGGACCTCTCTTTGCAGAGCCCTCCGTATGGGAGCAAGGCAGGGAACCGGGGCTCTCAGGACTCCAGAGCGGGGACAGCCTCAGCCTGTACCCTCCCAAGGCCTGTGTCCTGCAACCCTGATGCTGACCTGGTCTCTGCCAGCCCTTGGCTTGCTCCTTACCCCACCCAGCACACTGGGGACTCTTTCCGCAGTGGCCGGAGTAGGTCTTTGAGACTTATCTGGACTCATACATGTTGGGCCCAGGACCTGCATACGGCTTCTGGAGAGGCTGGGAGCCCTCAGCCTCGACTGAGAATGAGATTGGAGCCTCCTGGGCTTCAGTCCTTAGGGTCTCATGCGTGCAGGGTGAGACTGCAGTGAGAGGATCCCTGTCTCCAGGCTGCACTGAGGTTGGCGCCTACAGGGATCTGTGGAGGAGGGTTGGTCACATCTGGAGTGCAGTGGGGCCTGCCTCCTGTCACCCTGGGACACCAGGGGTCTCTGAGCACCTAGGTGCAGCACCTACCCAGCTTTCTGGCCCTGGGTGGGTTTCTCTGCACAGAGCCTCCCTCCAAGGCTGCCTGGCTGTAGGCATGAGCTCCTGTCCCTGATGGTCTTGGTGACACCGGGCACATGCTACCTGGGCTACTGAGAAGGGCTGGACAGTGCTGCCTGTCCAGCTCTCCAGAGCTAGCCTCAGGGCTGGGGAGGGGCCCTGTAGTTCAGGAGTCAGACCAAGTTGTGGCCCTGGGCACAGGTCACAGAAGCCTTTCTAACTCACAGTAGCCTCAGCTGGTCTGACCAGTCAGGTTTCTGTGGGCTTAGCTGCTGACCTGTGTGCTGAGGCCTCTCCTGTTCCCATGGGCACCCTTTCATACCCAAGCTGGACACCAAGCCTCCTGGCAGCTTGTCCCAACCTGCTATTCCATTAAGGCTGGTGCGGCAGGTTAATCTGCCTCAGGTTATGCCTGCTTCAAAGCTTTGCAGGACCTCAGTGTGGGCTGACTGGTGGATGTGGACGGTGATTGCGACCCTGCTCCTCCACCCCTGGCCCTGTGTCTCCAGAAGCTGAAGGCACAGGACCCCACACTGTGGTGATCGAAGGCAGCAAGAGCCCAGCATCCCTGCTCTTCCTCAGCCACCGGCCCGGGGAGCTCTGCCCGAGATAGCCCACGAGTAGCCCATGGCCTGGGGCTGCACTCCAGGCCTGCTGGACACCAGAAGCAGGACAGAAGCTTGACTGGTGCCTTCCTGGTGATGGGCCCAAGGGAGGCAGCCCAGCCTGGCCTTTCTCTAACTCAGCACCAGGGTGAGGGTCGGCAGGACCAAGGCAGATGGTGAGAGCTGTCAGAGAAGTGGGCCCAAGAGGTGGTCTGAGAGCCGGACAGCCTCTGGACCCCCCTAGGAGGGCAAAGGTGGCAGCGGGCAAGGAGGCCTGTGGCTCTGGAGGGGAGCAAGGCGCAGAGGCCAGGCTGGGGTCAAGGCAGGCAGGAGCTGTTGCTTGCCCTTCAGAGGCCTGTGAACTGGCTTCGGAATCCTAGACAGTGGCTCTGGCTTCACGCCAGGACTCTGAACCAGGGGCCCAGGTGCTGGGCTCTGTTCAGGTGGTCCATGGCGCCTAGTGCCCCAGTGAGCCAGCGGGTATGGGCGATGCTTCTAGATTAAACTCAAGAAGAGGAACTTCCACAGGGTCTACCTGCCAGATCATGGCTCCCACTAGGCTCCCTGATACCCTGAGCCACAGACCACACAGCCTGGCTGGCCAGGGGCCGTGGGGCCTCAGTGAAGGCTACACAAAGAGCCAGGCCCTCACTGCCTGCCTCTTGCCCCTGCTGTGGCATCGTGGGAGAGCTCGCTCTGCTCTCCTGACCAGGGTCAACTGTCCTTATCTACTGGTATGTGGCCACTGTTGGGGAGCTGCCCACTGGCCATGCTGTCACAGGCTGCCCAGTTGCTCAAGACACTGTGGGTCATGGACCAGGCCAAAGGCCTCCCCTGGAATGCTCTGGAGATGTGGCTGATGGCCCTTGGACCCCAAGGCTGCTGTCTGTCTCTCTGGAAGGAGAGGTCAGGGGTGGCATGCGGGAAGCATGCGCAGGGCAGGTTGGCAAGGCCAGGCCTGCAGCCAGCACTGAGGGCTGCCCACGGGACACCCGGCTGGGGGTGAGGCTCCTAGCTCTCTGCGACCTCCCTGCTGCCTCTTCTAGTCTGACTGCAGTCTCAGCGCACAGGCGGGCTGGGAGGGGCAGAGACCCCACGAACACCAAGTACAGGTGAGTTCAGTGGATGCGCAGACGTGGCCCAGAAAGCCCACGCTGACCCAGCCTGGTGCTCAGCACTCAGTGCGGCCTATAGGAAGGGGTGGATGGAGTTGTTCTGCAAGTTCCAGGGCCAGTGGGCCCTGCTGGGATAGTTGGGAGGCTGGGCCCTGAGGCCCAGGTCTGGGTGGAGGTGGACAGTGTTTGATACCGCCTTCCAGTGGCTTGGAGAAGATATGGGAACCAACACTTGGGTTCTACGTCAGCCAGCATATCTGTCTGGAGCCAGGCCTGGGCTGGAGGTCAGCCCTCTCACCTCCTGCTGCACCAGACAGGTGCTCAGGATGGACGCTTCCAATACGCACCCCTACAGAGCAGGAGTTGGCTGTGGGACCTGAGTCACTGAGTCACTGAGACTTCTTCAGGTCTGGGAAGGGTCAATGCCTGCATTTCAGGGATGAGGGTCACATCAGAAAAGGCTTCTGTGTCCCCTGGGGAGCCCAGCTATTCCTGGGGAAGGCCAGTCTGACCTGCAGCCCTCCCCCCATGAGCCTCCTGGCTTCTGTCCTTATTGGTTTGGGACACAGCATGCTACAGCAGGGAGCCATTTCCATGTTCTAAGTCAGAGGCCACTTTCCTAGCCAAATTCCTCGACTTTGGGACACTGAGGGAGCACAGGGCCAAGAGAAGCAGCTGCAGCCCCTTTGGCAGGTGTTAAGGCCCTTGGTCAGGCCCCTGGGCCCTGAAAGGGACCACACCTGCCGGCCTTCTGACGTGGCCCCACGCACCCACACGGGGCATCCTATGGCGGATAGCTGGGCTGCTCCTGCTTATCCGAAGGGTCTTTGCTGCCAGCAGGGAGGTTCGGCCCTGGTCCCAGCTGGCGCCTGGACTGTGCAGCTTTCAGCAGGAGCTATGGCAACAGTGTGAGCCCCAGGTGTGCCATCTCCCCGGGTTAATGCAGAGTGTCAGAGTGGACGGCATCCCAGGGGGGCGAGGGTAGCACCTTCCATCCACAAGGGCCAAACACAAACATTCAGAAGGTGCCAGAAACACGCCCCTCCCTCGAGCCCCCAGTGTCAGTTCTGACTGGGCCATGACTATGCAAACATGGCACCATCCCCACTAGGCCAAGTAGCTCTGAAACTCAGTTGGGACAGTTGAAATTCCCTAATCTCGTTAGGCCCGGTGGCGCATGCCTTAACCCCAGTGGCTCTGGAGGCCGAGACAGGAGGATCACAAGTTTAAAGCCAGCCTTAGCAATGGCGAGGTGCTAAGCAACTCAGTGAGACCCTGTCTCTAAATAAAATACAAAATAGGGCTGGGGATGCGGTTCAGGAGTCAAGTGCCCCTGAGCTCAATCCCTGGTACCCCCCACCAAAAAAAGAAATCCCCTGTTTCTATAACCAAAAGAGTAAGATGCCTCACTGGAGGCCCCCACCAATGTGTCCAGGGGCCCCTGAGAATAGTGGGCTCCTGTTTCCTGACTGTACATGACAGAGGATTGGGGAGGCTCTGCCCTGAGCAGCAGGCGTGCCAGGGGTGTGCAAAGTAGGTGTGCTTCCTCCTGTTTGCACTCTGCCTCTTTCAGGGCAGATGGTGGTCTCAACCCAAACCCGTCTATACCTTCACACTGAGCTGTGTTGGGCGGGGGCCTCCCAGTACCTGTCGGACCAGCACAGTGTCTTGGACCAAGATGGAAGCTCTAGGTTGGTTTCAGGGCCACACTGAACATACTCAGCAGGAAGCCTTGAAGCTAGGAAAGGAGTTTTCAAGGGACTGTCCATTCCTCTCTGTTCCTGTTATCCAGAAAGGTACAAGGGTAGAAACTGGCCAGTTAACTTCATGAAGCAATTTTGCTTCCCAAACCAGACAAGAACACAAGAAGAGAGAATTACAAGCCTACCTAATTATAGGTAGCTGAAACCATGTATAAAGCAAGAGCGAATCAAATCAAATGGTATTTTAAAAACACATCATTAGCAAGTAAACTTCACCCCAGTAACGCAAGGCTGGTTCAACAGCACGTACTAGGATTCACTGTGTTGATAAATGAGAAGTAACAAACAAATCACGTTATTTTAATGCAGAAAAATAGTATATAAGGTTTAACACATGTCTATAATGAACTTTTGGTAATTCAGGGCTATAAAAGAATTTTTCTATTTTCTTTTGGTTCTAGGGTTGGAACCCATGGTCCTGTGCATGCTAAGCACAAGCTCTAACACTGAGCTACATACCCCACCAAGAGACTCTCCTAACTGGATAAATGCCCCATTGAGAAAGCACACAGTTCATCATATTTAGTGAAGAAACTTCAGCCTCATCCCCTTCGAGTTAGGGAAGGAGACAAGATGGCCACTGTGATCACTCCTATTGTGGAGGTTCTAGGGGTCCAGGTCACTCCAAAAGGAAAGAGAAAGAAGTGAGTTAAGGCTTAGAAGAAGAAATACATGGCGGTAACAACCATCTGCTCAGCATGACAAGAAGCAAGGACAGACTGCTGACGGTGATACGGAAGCTCAGCAAGGTGAGCGACAGTCTCTAACTGCAGGGTACCCAGAGACACCAGAGACAGCAAGAGACTCCAAACCAGCCTGTGGCCCAGTGTGGCCCAGTGTGTGGGGACAGAAGCCACACCAGTGCGTACTGTGGCGCCCAGGCCTGGATGGAGACACCTGGTTTCAAGGGAGGCTCGGGCCACCAGCCACCTGCAGGCCGTGCTTCCTCAGGTAGTAGGCCTCCAAGACCAGCAGCCTCTCAGGAAGAAACCAAGTGGGTTTGTCCCCCACACTGATTTAAAGAGCTCATGTCCCATCTGTCTTTCTCTCGCTCCCTGTCTGGTGCAGGAGGTTGAACTCAGGGCTTCTCACATGCTAGGCAAGTGCTCTACTACGCCCACAACTAAGTGGTCCAGGTTGGCCTTGAACCTGGGGTTCTCCAGCCTCAGCCTGCAGAGTCACTGGGATCGCAGGTGTGGGTCTCCTGTGCAGACCTGAAATGGAGGCAGCTGGGAGGCGGCACTGTCCCTGCACACGGCCCCTGGGGCTGCCCAGGCACTCCCGGGAAGACTCCCTCTGCAGTCATGACTTCCCTTGGGCTTCCCTAAGTGCCACAGGGCAGAAGAATTAAGAGGCCTCCCGGGACCTGAGAGGATCTGTGATGGACCCAGACCTCCCACTGAGAACTGCCAGTGGGTGAGCCCAGGGGACCGCCTGGGCAAAGCCTGGACTAGGACTGCTGCTCGGGGAGCGTCAGGGGCCGCCAAGCACCTGTGCCTTTAAGGACACTTTGCTGAGGAGTACTTTCCCTCCGCTGGCTTAGAGAGTGCCTGTGCAGAGCTTCGCGCTACTTCTTGGGTGTTTTGAGGTGTGCATTTCTTATTTAGTCTGAGCACAAGAACCTAGTGTGCATTCAGACAGTTCCCCTTAGACGGTGGCTTGTCTTCTCCTCTCCTGGACGCATCATTTCTAGGGAGAGCTTTAACTTCTTTTTATCTTTGTTTTCCGCACTGGGAATTGAACCCAGGCAGCTGGCCTCCACCACTGGGCCACACCCCCAGCCCCCCCCCCTTTTTTTTTTCATTTTGAGACAGGGCCTGGCTCAGTCTCTGCAGCCTGACCTCGCAGCCTCCTGCCTCTGCCTCCTGAGCTGGGATCGCAGTCCTGCCACCCTGCGACTCCCCCTCTTTTGTTTGCTTTACTTTATGGAAGTGGCGGGGAAGGTGGGGTGGAAGCTGTCCAGTAGGCACCAGCCTTCCGTGGCCAGGATGTGCGCTGCAGGTGCCACCGAGTGCCCTCTGCCTGTTCAAAGCTCCCTTCTAGGGCTGGGGCGGGGCTCAGTGGTGGAGCGCTCGCCTCGAACACATGAGGCCCTGGGTTCGATCCTCAGCACCAAACAAAAATAAATAAAAATAAAGGCATGTGTCTGTCTATAACTAAGAATATTTTTAAAAGAAATAAGGAAAAGATCCCTTCTAGTCCTGATTTTCTGGGAGTTGTTTTGGTTTTTGTTTAAATCATGAATGCCTGTGATGTGATACATAATAAATATATAGATTGATCTTTGCCCCTATTTCCTGCCATATAATCGCTACTGCCCGTTCAAGTTCAACTGTCCCCCAGTGTCTACAGGGGTCGGTTTCAGGACACCCCTGCTGTGTCCCCAGGCCAAATGAGCTGCAAGTCCTTACATTTGCACATGATTTAGGCAATCCTCTCTGGGGACTGTAAATCATTTCTAGATTGGTTCAGTACTCATACAAATGCTGTGTCCACAGACAGTAATTACACCACACTGTCGAGGGGAGAAGTCTACACATTCAGTACATAGATGCCATCAACAACCAACTTCTAGTGGCACACGCCTGTATTCCAGCTGCTTGGGAGGCTGAGGCAGGAGGATCGCAAGTTCAAACCCAGCCTCAGCAACTGTGAGGCGCTAAGCAACTCAGTGAGACCCTGTCTCTAAATAAAATACAAAATAGGGTGGGGATGTGGCTCAGTGGTTGAGTGCCCCCGAGTTCAATCTCTGGTACCAAAAAAACAAAAACAAAACAAAGAACAAGGGCTGGGGATGTGGCTCAAGCGGTAGCGCGCTCGCCTGGCATGCGTGCGGCCGGGGTTCGATCCTCAGCGCCACGTACAAACAAGGATGTTGTGTCCGCCAAAAACTAAAAAATAAATAAATATTAAAAAAAAAACAAAGAACAAACTTCTGATCCCCAGTTGGCTGAATTCAGAGATGCAGAACTCAGCACAGGGTGTGGAGGGGACAGGGAGGAGCCTCTTGTTCTTCACAGGGAGCCCCTTTTCCACCACACCTGCATGTCAGTGAGGGGACCGCAACCCAGGGATAGCCCTAGTCAACACTGCTCCTCAGGGAGCCTCCGAGGCAACCCAGGAGGAAGGGGCTGGAACCTGGGGCGCTGGGCTGAGTGGGCTGCCCAGGCCAGAAGCCGCAGCCCTCCCCACACCTGGACCTGGGCCTCCTTCCATCTGGCCCTCCTGAGATGCGTCCTTTGTGATAAAAGGGCAGTAAGGTAAGGGGGTTCTGGGAGCCCTTTGAGTCAGGGTGGGTGGCTAGCGGCACAGCGACCACCAGGACGTGGCGTGGTGTCTGAGGAGGACGGAGCCCCCAGCCTGCGGGCTCAGTCCTTCTACAGGAAGCTGGCATCCAAACGGAGTGGAACTGTGGGACCGGCTGTGTCCTCCGAGAATCAAGGCCTGCTTGGGGTGGGAAATGCACACCGAGGGCCTGGGGCGTGGCTCAGGGGCACAGTGCTCACCTGGCGTGTATGAGGCCTGGGGTCCCATCCCCAGCACCATAACAAGGCCGTATGCCTGGGTGAGGGAGGGGAGTGGGGTCGCTGCAGAGAGGTGCCGGGCGCCCCTGCAGCTGGCGCAGGGCAGTGGGAGCAGAGTGGGAGACCGCCTGTGCCCCTGCCGAGCTCGGTCCTGAGGACTCCCGTGTGGTGTCCTCCTCCTGCTGGTGCCCCCAACCTCCACTCTGGTGTCACAGGCCCTGAGGAACTGTCCCCTTCACAGTGCTGGCTCTGGTCTCCTCACCTGTCTGCATTTGTGTGCGGGGGATGTGGCAGGCCAGGTCCCCTGCTGAGCCACCTCCGAGCCCTGAGGTCTCAATAGTTCATGGATTTTGTGGGTCTCTGCCCATGAGAGACACTGGTTCACAGTTTTCTTGTGATGTTTTTGTTTGGTCCTGGTCAGGGTCATGCCGGCCTCAGAAAATGAGTTACAACATCTTTCCATCCTTCCGTTTTTAAAAATGAATCTCTGTGGCATTAATGTCATCTCTTGATTTTCTTGGTGGGGGGAACCAGGGATTAGACCCAAGGGTGTTGCTCCATCACTGAGCCACATCCCATTCCTTCATTTATTTCTCATTTTGAGACAGGGTCTCACTAACTTGCTTGGGGCCTCGCTAAGTTGCTGAGGCTGGCCTTGAACTGTTGATCCCCTGCTCAGCCTCCAAGCCTGGGGGACCACAGTTTGCACCACTGCCTGGCCGTCTCTTCTTGCAATTTCAGCTCTTTGGAATTTACCAAGAGCTGTGTGTGGCCCAGTGTCCCGGGGCACCTGGGAAGAACATGTGTTCTGCTGCTGCGGAACTCGGGGCTCAGTGCTCCTCAGGCAGGGCGAGGTGGCCAAGAGCGTCAGAAAGCAAGACTACGGTCAGCTGGTCCACTTCAGATCCCAACTGGGTTTGCTTTCAGGCCACACATAGTTCCATAAAATAGAGTAAGTGTTCCAAGGACACAGCAGAAGTTGGCTCTACAGACAGGAAAAAGCCAAGGAAAGTGGAAACAAAAAGCAAAACGAGCATCTCACAGTTACCTTCCTGGTGAGGAGCCACAACAACAGAAAATAACTGATTGTGAACGTTGGGCTACTTTGGGTTGACTTCTACGTGAAAGGGTCATGCCCCTCCCAGCTGCCCGTGTGGGAAACTGGGCTGCTGCGGGCTGATTGTGGTTCTGTGTGAAGGTCAGGCCAGCCTCCTGCTCAGGTTTAGGCTGGACTTGGAACTTCAGCAGGAGCTACCCGTTTTGATGCTCAGCCTGTTCTGATTGGCCCAGTGCATCTGAACAGAAACCAGCGGTGCCCAAATCTCCCACAGACCTGTCTGCTTGTCTGTCACCTGGAGATGGACGAGAATGGAGGTCTCCGCCTCCCTGCGGTTCTGAGTGTTTACTTCCCGTGCTCCTGGCCCGGTTGTCAGGACCCCGCTGTGCTGCTGTGGCCTCCCACTCCTGAGCAGGAACCTCCCTCCCGCCTCAGCCTCGGGCCCGGACACAGGTGTGTGCCGCATCCCTCTCAGACCTGAAGGGGCTATAGTGCTGCAGTGCTGGGGTGGAGCCCAGGGCGCGCGGCACGCTGGGCCAGCTTCAGCCCCTAGCTCGGCCTGGCCCAAGCGTGCTCTTGAGCCCAGGACACGGTTGAGTCTTGCCTTTTTCTTCCAGTCTGCTAACGAGTGGCCATGATGCTTATTGTACTTAATTTCTTATTTATCTGCAGTACTGGGGATTGAACCCAGGATGCTCTAACCTGAGCATATCCCCAGCTCTTTTTATTTTTTAGTTTTTAAATCAATCATTTTTTTGGTTCTAGGGATTGAACCAGGAACACTTACCCACTGAGCCCATTTTATTTTGAGACAGGATCTCGCTAAGTTGTACAGGCTTCATTTGCTGAGGTTGGCTTTGAACTTGCGGCATTCCTGACTCCGCCTCCCTCCCTCCCTCCCTCCCTCCCTCCCTCCCTTCCTTCGCAGGTCTGGTGAATTGCCTGGGCTGGTCTTATGATCCTCCTGCCTCAGCCTTGCAAGCCGCTGGGATCGCTGGCAAGTGCTGTGCCCCTGAGCTACATCCACAGAACCACTGGCCAGGTTCTATGCTGTCCTCAACATCAGGTGGCAGTCAGATGTTTGTGGGCCAGGGGCTCAAGAAATACTCAGTGCAGGGCTGTGGCTGTGGCTGAGCAGTAGAGCGCTCACCTAGCACATGTGAGGCCCTGGGTTCCATCCTCAGCACCACATAGAATAAATAAATAAATAAAGGTGTTGTGTCCATCGACACATTCAGTGCAGAGCACATCAGTAAAGAGTAGCCCCGCCTCAGGGTCGTTCACAGAGGAACTGAGGACAGCTGCTTTGGGACCCTGCCTGTCTTAGTCCTGTAGACTGCTCAGCAGGAAGAAGACAGATAAATTCAAGGGAGGCCAAGGATGTGTCTGCTCAAGCGGGCCGGGCTGCCACACCATGTTAGGCAAGACCCCACCAAACGACCCAGACCGAGATCCCCAGACCAGGGAAGCAGGAGGGCTGAGACCAGAGCCCACCACCACAGACCCTGGGAAGCCAGCTCCGCTGGGGGTCTGCTGCCAGGCCAAGACGGCCATGAGAAGCCCTCAGGTAGTCGGCTAGTGTAGACGGTCAGCCCAAGTCCAGAGGGGACACTGGGAGAGACCTCCTGACAATCTCCCCCTGAGAGCTTGGCCTTTCTCCTGAGAAGGCTCCCTTCCTTCCCTCCTGATGGACTCTGAGTCTCCCCCGGTGCTGGGCCCTCTCTCACGAAGATACAAAAACCACCAGTACCACCCCAGGACCCTCCCGGGCTCCCCCTCCTTATCATCCGGGTTTCCTGTTTTTTCTTCTTTCTTTTGTTAATACCACCCAATGAGTTTTTCTTATCAAATATCACATTTTAAAAAAATCTCTAGGGCTGGGGCTGTAGCTCATTGATAGAGCACCTGCCTCGCACGTGTGAGCCATTGGGTTTGATCCTCAGCACCACATAAAAATAAATAAAGATACTGTGTCAATCTACAACCAAAAAAAATTTACTAAAACAACAACAACAACAAAACCCCACAAACCTCTAGAGTTGGTGCACCGTGGCGCACACCTGTAATCCCAGTGGCTCAGGAGGCGGAGGCAGGAGGATCGCAAGTTCAAAGCCAGCCTCAGTAATTTAGTGAGATGCTAAGCACCTCAGTGAGACCCTGTCTCTAAAAAAATACAAAACAGGGCTGGGACGTGGCTCAGTGGTCGAGTGCCCCTGAGTTGAATCCCTGGTACCTCCCCCGCCTCAAAAAAAAGTCACTAGAAGTTATTTTTTTGGCGTACTGGGTGCTCTGCCACTGAGCTGCATCCCAGGCTCTCACAAGTTGCTGGGGCTGACCTTGAAGGTGTGATTCTCCTGCTCTGGCCGACCCGCGGGATTCCAGGAGTGCACCGCATGCCGTCCTTGATTGCTCGTCTGACAGCACGGTCAACGCTCTTCTCGTCACTCACGTTCATTTTCTTCTTTTTTTTTTTTTAATATTTATTATTTATTTATTTTTTAGTTTTCAGCAGACACAACATCTTTGTTTGTATGTGGTGCTGAGGATCGAACCCGGGCCGCACGCATGCCAGGCGAGCGCCCTACTGCTTGAGCCACATCCCCAGCCCCTCATTTTCTTCTAAATACATTAACACACAGTTCTTTCTCCTGTTTCTGTCACCAATGATCACCTCTTGCCTTTCGAGACTGCATTTCCTGCCCTCTGGGTCTTCTGTGGTCTAGATGCTGCTGGGCACCTGTCCCTCTGCTGGCCTGCATCCTGGAGCCGGGCTCCTGCAGTCCACCCATCTTCCCTCCCACCGAGGACGGCAGGCCTATGCTACCTGTGTCCAGCTTTTTAGTTGCACATGGGGAACCACAGCCTGGCAGAAGCAGAAAGGCGTGGAGCCCGTCCATGTTCCCAGGACAAACACCACTAGAAAGCAGGCCGCGGGGGTGGGGGGTTCTTCACCTATTTGCTTTGCTTTAAAAGTCACTTCAACGTGGGTTACTTTCCTGAGTGGAGTAACAATTTCGAAAGAGCTACTTGGGCATCCGTTTCCCGATTCCTGAACCTTAAAGGGTCCTCGGCACTTGTTAGGGCGAGTCAGGCCAACTGGGGAGGCCACACCTGTACCCCAGTGACTTGGGAAGCCACGGCAGGAGCACTGTGAGTTTGAGGCCAGACTCAGCAACTTGCCAAGAGCCTGTCTCAAAAAGTTAAGAGCACTGGGTGCAGCTCAGTGGCAGAGAAGCTGCCACAGAGAAAGATGAGTCAGCAAGGCACCGGCAGACGGAGGTCGCCCACCCCAGCCAGGGCGATGACCACCACGCTGTTCCCTCATTTCCCCAGCTGCGGTCAGCTGTGCCCACGGCTTCGGAGGTCACAGATGAGAGGTGAGTGACTCTGGGAGTCAGAGCAGGACAGCCTCGCCTGCGGGGCTGCTGGGAGGACAGCCGGGAGAGCTGCCCTGGGTCCACACGAGGAGGGCCCGCTGAGCCCCCCTCTCCCTCCCGAGGCTAAGGCTTTTCTTGCCGCCCATCTCCCCTGGCCCTGGGAGCCCAGTGTCAGCTTCTAGCTCCAGCGCCTCAGGCTGAGGGGAATCCTGTGGCCAGTGCCGGGGGTGGGGGGGTGGGGGGGGGTGTGTGCAGGCGGCGCAGGCACTGCGCTCTGGGTGCCTTAATAGCACCACCAACGGTCCTCGGAGGGCACCCCAAGTCTTTATCTTCTCTCTCTCTAGGGGTGCTCCATCACTGAGCTACACCCCAGCGGGGCTGGCCTTGAAACCCGTGATCCTCCTGCGTCTGCCTCCCAAATCGCTGGGATTACAGGCCTGCACCACCAGACCACCCTCAGCTTGTGCAACCTTTTTAAAATAAGTTTTTCTTCATGGAAAAGCTAATACTCCCCCCCCCCCTTTTCTTGGTACTGGGGATTGGACCTGGGGTGCTCTACCACTGAGCTACACCCAACCCTCTTTATTGTTCAGAGACAAGACAGGATCTCACTAAATCGCCCAGGAGCCTTGAATCTGCAACTTTTTGGCTTCAGCCTCCCCAAACACTGGGATCACAGGCGTGTAATCCTGCTGCCCGACTAGTGTGATCTACACTGGGATCACAGGCATGTGATCCTGCTGCCCGACTAGTGTGATCTACACTGGGATCACAGGCGTGTGATCCTGCTGCCCGACTAGTGTGATTTTCCAAAGAACAAAACTAAACATTAGGAGACTGGGGTTGTGGCTCAGCAGTGGATCACTTGCCTTGCATGTGTGAGGCACTGGATTCGAATCTCAGCACCACATAAAAATAAATAAATAAAGACATTGTGTCCGTCTACAACTAAAAAAACATTTAAAAATGACTTCAGCATTTCTTTCTAAGCTGTGGCCTCTGCTGGAGGATGAGATGAGGAGTGAGAACCTGCAGGAAAGCCCTCCCTGCTCTGACCAGGTGGGACCTGTAGGGCCGAGTGGGAGAGACCCCAACCCTCCTGCCTGCCCTGTCTCCAGCAGCCACATTCCTGGGGTTTGACCTTTGCACTCCGGCCACACCCTCTCTCCGGCCTGGCCTTCCTCTGCACAGCTGCGGGGAGAGCAGGAGTGCTCCACGGCCCTCCCGCAAGGCCACTTCTGCCCTGCAGCTTCCTGCCCTTCCCAGGGAAGAGGTGCCTTTCAGCTGCACCCTCATGCCTAGCTCTCCTGGTCTCCCTGAGCAAGATGCAAGTCCTCAGTAGCAGAGAGCCAGATCTGAAATGGCCCCCAGCTAGGGACAGGGCCAGCCTCCTTGGAAACTTAAGAACTGCGAATAAAACAATGCTGAATACCAGGTTTCATTTATCAGAAGAAAAAGCCCCAAACCATATCTGAGAAGTCTGCCAGAGCCAAGGGAGGCGCGCAGCACCCCCAGCCCGAGGGCCACCGGTGGGTTCTGAGAGCCACGTTCCTTCTGGAGACCTGTCCCGCAGCCAGAGAGTTCAGGCACTACAGAGGAGGGACGGGAAGAGGTGGGTGGCAGATCTGCCATGTGAGGGCCCTGGGTTCTTCCCCTGAACCACGAAGGGAAAAGGATCCTCAGCTGCCAGACAGGAGGGGCCGCAGGGCTTGTGAAGGACAAGAGCCTCCAGCCAAGCGCGGGCAGGCAGGGCGCGGGGAGCCCCCACCCCTCAGGCAGCCAGAAGGAGAGGCCATGAACCACTGGTGCGCAGAGGGTGCCTCCCGCCGGGTGGCTGGCGGGCCGCGGGAATGGGGAAGAGAGGGCTACCAGCTGCAGCTGTGTGTGGAGCCCCCTTGGCTCCCAAGGGTCCTGGCATCTGGCTGCATGTGGACAGACTCTGGGGTCTCCTCACGTCCCACTCCTGGAACAGACATTCAGGGTCCTGAGCTGCTCCCCACGAGGTGGTGGAGGGCTCTGGTCCTCAGGTGCCTCTGGCCAGGGGACAGCTGTGGACTGGCTGGCCTTTGCCACACCCTCTAGGAGGCCTGTACCCTGCCTGGTGCTGGGGCTGAGCCCTGGCCTGGGGCAGCCAGCGAGGGTGCTGCTGCTGGGCTCTGCAGGTCTGCTTGCCCTGTGAGGTCAGGCTCCTAACTCCCAGCCACCTCCACGGCTGCTTCCAGACACCCTGCCTCCACTTCTGAGCCTCCCGCTCTGCCTGGAATGCTCCCTGGGGCTGCTGAGGCTGGACCCTCCCCCGCCTGCCAGTGGCTGAATCGCTCTTTCTTCTCCAGGCTCCTGGGGAACAATCGCCTTATCCAGCAGGCTCCCCTGGGCGCCCTGGGGGGGTTCTGATCCAGCAGGCTCCACTGGACGCAGTGTGTGTGGGGGTTCTGATCCAGCAGGCTCCACTGGGCGCCCTGGGGGGGTTCTGATCCAGCAGGCTTCCCTGGGCATCCTGGGGGGGTTCTGATCCAGCAGGCTCCACTGGGCGCCCTGGGGGGTTCTGATCCAGCAGGCTCCACTGGACGCAGTGTGTGTGGGGTTCTGATCCAGCAGGCTCCACTGGGCGCAGTGTGTGTGGGGTTCTGATCCAGCAGGCTCCCCTGGGCGCCCTGGGGGGGTTCTGATCCAGCAGGCTCCACTGGGCACCCTGGGGGGTTCTGATCCAGCAGGCTCCACTGGACGCAGTGTGTGTGGGGGTTCTGATCCAGCAGGCTCCACTGGGCGCCCTGGGGGGTTCTGATCCAGCAGGCTCCACTGGGCGCAGTGTGTGTGGGGTTCTGATCTAGCAGGCTCCCCTGGGCGCCCTGGGGGGGTTCTGATCCAGCAGGCTCCACTGGGCACCCTGGGGGGTTCTGATCCAGCAGGCTCCCCTGGGCGCCCTGGGGGGGTTCTGATCCAGCAGGCTCCCCTGGGCGCCCTGGGGGGGTTCTGATCCAGCAGCTCCCCTGGGCGCCCTGGGGGGGTTCTGATCCAGCAGGCTCCACTGGGCGCCCTGGGGGGGTTCTGATCCAGCAGGCTTCCCTGGGCATCCTGGGGGGGTTCTGATCCAGCAGGCTCCACTGGGCGCCCTGGGGGGTTCTGATCCAGCAGGCTCCACTGGGCATCCTGGGGGGGTTCTGATGCAGCAGGCTCCACTGGGCGCCCTGGGGGGGTTCTGATCCAGCAGGCTCCCCTGGGCATCCTGGGGGGGTTCTGATCCAGCAGGCTCCACTGGGCGCCCTGGGGGGGTTCTGATCCAGCAGGCTCCCCTGGGCATCCTGGGGGGGTTCTGATCCAGCAGGCTCCACTGGGCATCCTGGGGGGGTTCTGATCCAGCAGGCTCCACTGGGCGCCCTGGGGGGTTCTGATCCAGCAGGCTCCCCTGGGCGCCCTGGGGGGGTTCTGATCCAGCAGGCTCCACTGGGCGCCCTGGGGGGGTTCTGATCCAGCAGGCTTCCCTGGGCATCCTGGGGGGTTCTGATCCAGCAGGGTCCACTGGGCGCCCTGGGGGGGTTCTGATCCAGCAGGCTCCCCTGGGCGCCCTGGGGGGTTCTGATCCAGCAGGGTCCACTGGGCGCCCTGGGGGGTTCTGATCCAGCAGGCTCCCCTGGGCATCCTGGGGGGGTTCTGATCCAGCAGGCTCCACTGGGCGCCCTGGGGGGGTTCTGATCCAGCAGGCTCCCCTGGGCGCCTGGGGGGGTTCTGATCCAGCAGGCTCCACTGGGCGCCCTGGGGGGGTTCTGATCCAGCAGGCTCCCCTGGACGCAGTGTGTGTGTGGGGTTCTGATCCAGCAGGCTCCCCTGGGCGCCCTGGGGGGTTCTGATCCAGCAGGCTCCACTGGGCGCCCTGGGGGGTTCTGATCCAGCAGGCTCCCCTGGGCGCCCTGGGGGGGTTCTGATCCAGCAGGCTCCCCTGGGCGCCCTGGGGGGGTTCTGATCCAGCAGGCTCCCCTGGGCGCCCTGGGGGGGTTCTGATCCAGCAGGGTCCACTGGGCGCCCTGGGGGGTTCTGATCCAGCAGGCTCCACTGGGCGCCCTGGGGGGGTTCTGATCCAGCAGGCTCCACTGGGCGCCCTGGGGGGGTTCTGATCCAGCAGGCTCCACTGGGCGCCCTGGGGGGGTTCTGATCCAGCAGGCTCCACTGGACGCAGTGTGTGTGGGGTTCTGATCCAGCAGGCTCCACTGGACGCAGTGTGTGTGGGGTTCTGATCCAGCTGGCTCCACTGGACGCAGTGTGTGTGGGGGTTCTGATCCAGCAGGTTCCACTGGACGCAGTGTGTGTGGGGGGTTCTGATCCAGCTGGCTCCACTGGGTGCAGTGTGTGTGGGGGTTCTGATCCAGCAGGCTCCACTGGTCCCAGGCTGGGGTCACAGTGTGTGGGCGCACACACTTGTGGGGTGTGCGAGGAATCCGGAGCTTGCTGATTACCTCTTCTCATGCATTTTATTGCTACAGAACTTGAAAATCCACCTGCTCAGCTCCAAGAGAAATTGTTGGTATTTTGATTAAAATTGTGGCTTGTGCCTTGGGTTTATCACATCTGATGCTTCATCTGGGAGGTGCCTGCTTTTCAAGGCGTGCATTTTTTAAACAACGCTGATTAGTCTCTAATCAGATTCACCACTTTGTTCTTTAGAATCTTTCTGGATCTCTAGGCTCAGATTCCCATTCTCCCCTTATCTCTGCACAGGTTGACTGGTTCTGGCAGAGAGGTCAGGGATTAGGACAAAGCCTCTCAGATGTCCCCACCCACAGGGACATTCTTGGAGCAGATAGAAGGAAAACAAGATAACTAAGTAAAACCAGACCTCTGTGCCGGGGAAGAAAGCTGGGCGGGGTGACTGCTGGACAGGCCAGGGGAGCATCTGGGAGGGGGGCAGCACTGGGGGGTGGGCAAAGTGCTGCAGGTGTGGAGGTGTCCAGGAGAGAGTGGGCTGCAGGGCAGGCAGCAGGGAGGTGGGTCAGGGCTGGGCCAGCGGCTGCACACCCTCAGCTGCTCCTCGGAGACTTGTGGAGGCTGCCGCGAGAAGGCCTGGCCTGGGGTGGACCCCGAGGGTGGGAAGGGCTGGGAGACCCCACGGTGCTGTCCCTCCAGGGAGGGAGCCGGGTCAGGTCTGGGTGCTCCTGACCCCAGGGGAGCAGGCTGGGAGGGCGGTTCTGGGGACATCATGCTGCCCGGGGACCGGGTTTCCTCTGCTGTGCTCATACCCTCAGAGCCTGCCGAGCAGCCAACTGCAAGTGTCACACAGTCGTGGGCAGGTGACAGCAGCAACCAGGGGAGATGGCAGCGGCAACAGTGGCAGCCACATTTAATGACACGAACTGAAGAAGTGCCAGGTTTGTGGCATGCCTGTGACCCCAGGGACTTGGAAAGCCAAGGCAGGAGGGCTCAAAGTTTGAACCATTTAGGAAGACATCTCAAAAATTAAAAAATAAAGAAATAAAAGAGCCGGGTTGCAACTCAGTGCAGAGCACCCTGCGTCCGTCCAGCGCCCAGCACTACGCCCAGCACCAGGCAGACACACACGAAGACTAAGCGGGACACAGGCCCTGAAGGCTCCTCCCAGGCTCACGCAGCTCCTCGGGCCACCTGCCTTGCCCTGAGGGCTGCTCCCCCATTTGCTCTGACCCGGGGGTCTCCCACCTCCTGCAGTACCCACCTGTCAGCTCCAGGCCCAGCATCCAGGGCTCTAGTTGCCCATCTGCCACCTGCTTCTGCTCCTGCCCACAGGACACTAGCCTCTCCTCTGCTGCCCAGTCAATGCCCACTGCACACCACAGGCTCCCCACCTCCAGCTTCCACCCAGGCTCACCGCTCCCTCAGTACTGCCTCCTGCAAAGCTTCCTGAGTACGCTGTCCTCCCGCCACGGTCTGCTCAAGTCACTCGGCCAGGGATGATAGAGTGACAAGCTCACTGACGTCATCCTTCGACTGCCAGTGTCCTTCACCTTGAGAAAGCAGGAGTCACTTTACCCTGACCTTAACTGACCCCCTGCAACATTCCACGTAGACCACTTCCTCGCTCTGAAGTCTTCATCATGAAGCCCCCCACACTACGTCGAGCATATGCAACACACACGGGGTTCACTGTTTTGGGGATGGGGTTGAACCTCTCAGTTACACCCCCAGTCCCGAGTCCCTGGGGTCACAGGTGTGCACTCACCCTGCCTGAGCCGCTGCTGTGCCCAGTGGCAAGGGAGGCTAGGTGGCTGCCAAGTCCAAGGCATCTCTCTTTGGCCTCCACAGAAGTGTGCTGGCCTCTGCTCTGAGAGGACTCTCAGTGAGGGATGACAGGTGGCCCGGGGCTACAGCCTGCCCCTCTGGAAGCCCGTCAGTGGACACCCTGGCTCTCAGCACGTGGACGTCTCACTGCGCTGCCTTCCTTCTCTGCATCGATGAGAAGCCAGTGACCAGTCCAGCCTCACTGTGACATCTACTCTCTCGAACAGCTCTTTTCTTTGTTTGGGTGGCGGCGGGGATACCAGGGATTGAACTCAGGGCCACTTGACCCCTGAGCCACATCCCCGGCCCTATTTTGTGTTTTATTTAGAGGTCTCACAGAGTTGCTTTGTCCTTCACCATTACTGAGGCTGGCTTTGAACTCACGATCCTCCTGCCTCAGCCTCCTGAGCTGCTGGGATCACAGGCGTGTGCCACCGCGCCCAGCTTCTTGTACAGCTCTTGGAACCACTGTATTACCCTTGGTGGCCTGAGCTCTGTCACACCTTTTTCACCCGAGGGTCATATTTTTTGGTGTTGGGGACTGAACCCATGACCTCATGCAGGCAGGGAGGCGATCCTCCCCTGAGCTATATCCCAGCCCTTTTTATTTACTTCCGGTTGAGGCAGAGTCTGGCTCAGTTGCCTGGGCTGGCCTGGAACTTGTGCTCTTCCTGCCTTTGCCTCCCAAGGAGCTGGGATCACAGGTGTGGCCCCCACGCCCAGCCTGGGTTTCTTCTTCTTCTTTTTTTTTTTAATTTATTGAATTTTAAAATAGAGGACAGCAGGATGCATCACGGTTCATGTTACACCCGGAGAGCCCGTTTTCCATGTCTCTGGTTGTATATAAAGCACATTCGCACCGATTCGTGTCTTCATCCGTGTACCTGGATAGCGATGTCCGTCACACTCCACTGTCATTTCTGGGTTTCTTCTTAGGACCTCTGTTCTGTTTGGGCCTTGCAGGCCTCCCGGATTGAGGAGTGGCTTCGGGTGAATGACATTTCTAGGAGGCCCTGGGCCCATGCCAACTGTTCCCTCCCTCCTGCTCCCCTTCCTCTGCTGTGGTCCTGGAGGTTGAACCCAGAGCCTGGGGCATGCTGAGCACCGCCCGCCTGAGCTGCCCCTCGGCCCCGCTGGTCCCTCAGCCTGCCTGGGCTTTCCTGGTGGCTCCTCGTGTCTGGGTCGGCTTTCTGGCTGCGTTTTCTCCCTGTAAGTACGGAATCTATCTTTTGTGGTGCTGGCCATTGGACCAGGCCCACTAGGCACACACTAGGCAAGCGCTCCACCTGAGCTGCGCCCAGCTCTCTCAGTTTTGAGGTAGGGTCTGGCCTGAGCTTGCTCCTCCTGCCTGGTCCCCCCAGGCCGCTGGGTTGTGCCTGTCACGGTGTTGCCGCCCCACTCCCAGGTGCACAGGCGACCCTCCTGGGCTCCGCGTGGGAATGGCTGGCTCTGACCTCTAGGACCTGGGTGGCAGTGTTGCAGACACAGCTGCTCGAGTGGATGGGAGGGAGGCTGGCCCTGAGGACTGCCCTTTATGCCTGGGCTGGTGGTTCTCCGAGCTCCAGCTTCTTGGGGGGCACGCACCCTTCAGCACCCACCCTGCAGGGCCTGGCTTCCCTCACCTGCTTTCTGGACTCTGGGAGGCAGAGACACCAGATTTCAAGTTCACGGGTGTGACCAAGCTGGTGGGTGGCAGCCAGCTTCAGCCCTCTCTTCACGGGAGCCCCTGGCTGGGGCCAGGCTGCCTTCCTGGCTCCTGGCATCCCCTCCCGTGCGAGCTCGTCCAGGGGCCGTCACTCTCAGGACTTAGGCTGACAGGGCCAGCGGGCACCTCTACCTAAGTGCACTCAGATACCAAGCCACAGGCCTCAAAAGGTTTCCCGAATAAAACAATCTCTGTTACTGGAAGAAAAACCTATCCAAGAAGTTATCATGGGAGATTTAGAAAGTAAAAATGGATAAGTAACAAGGAATTTGATCATATTTACTCTAGATATTTATTTACACCTGTGATCCCAGAGACCTAGGGGCTGAGGCAGGAGGACCACAAGTTGGAGGCCAGCCTGGGCAACTTAGTGAGGCCCTGTTTCAAAATAAAAATAAAAAGCCCTGGGTGCAGCTCAGTGGTAGAGCACCCCGGGTTCAGTCCTCAGCACCAGGGAAAAATTCAATTTAATTTGAAAAGCAAACATGAATTGAAAGTCAGTGCCACAGGGAGTGAGTGACAAGGCAGCCTTCTCTGCCCAAGCTGTGTGGGGCAGGGGCCACATGGCCCGGCAGCCAGGGTCTCTTTGGCCACATTTGTGAGAACACATTTTTGATTTAAAGAAGCCAATGCAAAGCTAGCATTCCTCCTGCTCCTCCTGTAAGTCATTCCCAGCAAGATCACAGCAAACAGAAAATGCCTTTCATTAAAGCTAAGAGCAGGGCCAGCACAGTGGCCACGCTGGTCACCCAGCGACTCTGGAGGCCAAGGCAGGAGGATCCCAAGACTAGGCCAGCCGGGGCAACCCAGACAACTGTTTCAAAATAATGAATCAATTAAAGGGCCGGGGTGTAGCTGTGGTGGAGCAGCAGGGGTCCAGCCCCCAGTAACACAGACACACCAGAAGAAGAAGAAGAAGAAGAAGAAGGAAGAAGGAAGAAGGAAGAAGGAAGAAGGAAGAAGGAGGGAGGAGGAGGAGGAGGAAAGAAAAAAGGAGGAGTTGGTTCAGTGGCTCAGCGGGTAGCGTCAGCTTCTGGGGGGCCGAGGGGGAAGGATGGCTTGAGGCCAGGAGCTGGAGGCCGTGGGCGGCACAGGGAGCCCCTGCCTCCATAGGAAGGAGCAAACCCAACCGACCTTCACCAAGAACCCCCAGGCAGCCCTCTGTGTGCAGAGACGCCCAGTGCAGAGCCAGGACCCGCAGAGCGGCGCGGCTCAGTGCCGGGAGAGGAGAGGGGCCTGGAGCAGGACTCAGCGGCGGAGCTGGGACAGGGACAGCACAGTACAGCAGGAAGAGACGCCCACCCGGCCGCCCGCCGAGCACCAGGAGGCTGTCCTCAGAGCCACGACTGCCGGGAGCAGGAGCCACACTGCTGAGGCCACTGGGCCAGCAGACCAGGCCACGCTCCGCCTGCAGCCTGGAGCGCAGCCGCTGACCCCACCTCCCCGGAACCTGCCACACTCACTGGCCGGCCTCAAAGAGACAGCAGCCTTCCTGGCCCCTGTGTGGGGAACCCACCCTGCCCAGCCTGCCGACACTCCATTTCACTGGACACAGTGTGGTCCCCTTCCAGGACGAACGTGGAGCCAGAGATCTTTAAACTGAAAAGCCCGAATATAATGAATCCTCAGAAAACGAGAAGAGAGTCGGGGGCACGGGAACCTCGGGGGCTGGGCCTCGGGGCTGCACAGAGAAGGAAAGGGAGCAACCAGCAAGATTCTGAGGAAGAAACACCAGGGAAGACCCGACTGGCCCTCCGACACCACTGCACTGCACGCAGGCAGGCGGACCGCAGAGGGCCGGGGAGGGGCTCTCCACGCAGGAGCAGCCTGGTGCCGGCACCTGCAGCACCACCTCACAACACAGCACGGTAAGTGTGCGGGCGGGCGGGCGGGCGTGGACTCACACTAAAGCAGGGAAACCAGAGCTGCCCTAGAAGATATGGACAATAAGGTCGGAGTGGCCTACGTGGGCCCCCAAAGCTAGAAAGGGTCATATACAAGGACATTAGCTACATAAAAGTGAGAAATAGGTGCATAACAAAAGCACCACGGAAAGGGCTGGGGCCGGGGCTCCGTGGTGGAGCGCTGGCCTTGCAAGTGGAAAGCACCGGGTTCCATCCTCAGCACCATAAAAATAAATACAGATAGTGTGTCCATCTGCAACTAAAATATACCAAAAAAAAAAAAAAGCACCGTAAGAAAAGTGAAAAGCTGGGCTTGGTGCCACTCCTGGAATCCCAGGGACTCGGAGGCTGAGGCAGGAGGATCCCAAGTTTAAGGCCAGCCTGGGCAACTTAGCAAGACTCTCACACTAAAAAAATAAACAGGGCTGGGGATGTGGCTCAGTGGTGGAGCACTGCTAGGTGCAATCCCCAGGACCAAAAAAAAAAAAAGCCAAACACATGAAAAACTGGCTGTAGATATTTATAACTTTTGTCTCAGAAATAACCTCATTTCCAAAGAATTTCAACAGTCTAGCAAAGATGGATGCTGGGAAGACTGGTGACAGTGTGCAGGAAGCTGCCCTGGATGCTGCCGGGTGGGCTGGCCCGCCGACACCACCTGCCAGATGCAGTGCCTTTGGCTTGTGCGCCAGGGCTGAGCGTTCGGGCGGGCGAGGGCGCTAGGCTGCGGCCCGGCCCTAGACTGGGGTGGGACCAGAGGCCTTCTACCTTTTTATTTGTCATTCTGAAACAGGGTTTTGCTAGGTTGCTGAGGCTGCCCTGGAACTTCTGCCTCCTGCTCCGCCTCCCAGGTGGCTGGGATGGCAGGTGGGTGATGTGCTCAGCTGTGAGGCCAGAGGAGGTGCGTCTGGGCAGGGGCTCTCACGCCAGCCACACCCCACCCTGCGGCCCCCACAGGCCTTTCCTCCCTCCACCTCCTGCAGGAGCTGCCGCCTGCACTGGCCCAGAGCAGAGCCGTCACATGGGTTTTCCTGAAAACTCCACCTGCCCAGAGCACAGCCTGTCCCCACAGGAATGGGGCACGGGAGGGGCCTGTGACTTCCCCTGGCACCAGAGACGGAGCAGACGTGGGGAGCCGCAGGCCTCCTCCAGAGAGCACACCCGAGGGGCGCCGTGCTGGCAGGGCTGCTTCCCACAGGGCCCCGCGCTGCGGGGTAGGGGGACGGGCTGCGGGGTAGGGCGAGGGGCTGCGGGCTCATGGAGCACCTGAAGGAGAGCCAGGAGGCCAAGGCCTCAAGGCAGCGCCCGCCCGGCGTCAGCCTCAGGGAGTGGCGGGCACACGTCAGCCGGGCAGGAACTCTCCTACCTGGAGCCGAGTCGTCCTGGGAGGGGAGGCCTGAAGGGCTGGAGCCCAGGTCTAGCAACCTCCAGGTGTCCTGGAGGGAGCTGCTGGCCAGCGAGGACGACCCGCGGGTGTGGCAGCTGTTCTCCTCAGGGACCGGAGGAGCCTGCAGAGGCTTCCTGGGCCTGTTCTCATTCTGGGGTGGTCTGCAGGTCACCCAGGGGGCTTCGTGTGTCCTCTGTAGAAGTGAGAAAAGACACGGTTGTCTTGAAAGCCCCTTTCTCTGCCCTGCTCCCTCGGCCTAGTGGAGTAGAGCAGCCGTGGCGCTGAGGCAGGGAGAGGCAGCGGGGGAGGACAGTGGGAGGAGGGGGTCTGAACGCTCTGGGACACCAGCACTGGCAGTCCTGAGGGCAGGGCTGCTCTGACCACTTTCAGGTCAAAGAGACCCTTTAGAAGGAAGGAGCCGCCTGTCCAGCATAGAGCGGAGCTGCCCGGGGTGCCGGTGTCCCCCCAGCCTCCACGCCCTCCTGGCCACTGGCTCCCCTTGTGGCCCACCCTGGGACCCAAGGGCACTTGCTCCCAGCACAGGTTCCAGGTGCAGTAAGCCCCAGCACCTGCTGCCCCCTCTGCCCGGCTCACCCTCACCTGCTGCACCTGGGCCACTGCACCTGCCCTCACCTGCTGCACCTGGGCCGCTGCGCCTGCCCTCACCTCCTGCACCTGGGCCGCTGCGCCTGCCCTCACCTGCTGCACCTGGGCCACTGCACCTGCCCTCACCTCCTGCACCTGGGCCACTGCGCCTGCCCCACCTCCTGCACCTGGGCCGCTGCGCCTGCCCGCACCTGCTGCACCTGGGACGCTGCACCTCACCTCCTGCACCTGGGCCGCTGCGCCTGCCCTCACCTGCTGCACCTGGGCCGCTGCGCCTGCCCCACCTCCTGCACCTGGGCCGCTGCGCCTGCCCCACCTCCTGCACCTGGGCCGCTGCGCCTGCCCTCACCTCCTGCACCTGGGCCGCTGCGCCTGCCCTCACCTGCTGCACCTGGGCCGCTGCGCCTGCCCCACCTCCTGCACCTGGGCCGCTGCGCCTGCCCTCACCTCCTGCACCTGGGCCGCTGCGCCTGCCCCACCTCCTGCACCTGGGCCGCTGCGCCTGCCCTCACCTGCTGCACCTGGGCCGCTGCGCCTGCCCTCACCTCCTGCACCTGGGCCGCTGCGCCTGCCCTCACCTCCTGCACCTGGGCCGCTGCGCCTGCCCCACCTCCTGCACCTGGGCCGCTGCGCCTGCCCTCACCTCCTGCACCTGGGCCGCTGCGCCTGCCCTCACCTGCTGCACCTGGGCCGCTGCGCCTGCCCCACCTCCTGCACCTGGGCCGCTGCGCCTGCCCTCACCTGCTGCACCTGGGCCGCTGCGCCTGCCCCACCTCCTGCACCTGGGCCGCTGCGCCTGCCCTCACCTCCTGCACCTGGGCCGCTGCGCCTGCCCCACCTCCTGCACCTGGGCCGCTGCGCCTGCCCCACCTCCTGCACCTGGGCCGCTGCGCCTGCCCTCACCTCCTGCACCTGGGCCGCTGCGCCTGCCCCACCTCCTGCACCTGGGCCGCTGCGCCTGCCCTCACCTCCTGCACCTGGGCCGCTGCGCCTGCCCTCACCTGCTGCACCTGGGCCGCTGCGCCTGCCCCACCTCCTGCACCTGGGCCGCTGCGCCTGCCCCACCTGCTGCACCTGGGCCGCTGCGCCTGCCCTCACCTCCTGCACCTGGGCCGCTGCGCCTGCCCTCACCTCCTGCACCTGGGCCGCTGCGCCTGCCCTCACCTGCTGCACCTGGGCCGCTGCGCCTGCCCTCACCTGCTGCACCTGGGCCGCTGCGCCTGCCCTCACCTCCTGCACCTGGGCCGCTGCGCCTGCCCTCACCTCCTGCACCTGGGCCGCTGCGCCTGCCCCACCTCCTGCACCTGGGCCGCTGCGCCTGCCCTCACCTGCTGCACCTGGGCCGCTGCGCCTGCCCTCACCTCCTGCACCTGGGCCGCTGCGCCTGCCCTCACCTCCTGCACCTGGGCCGCTGCGCCTGCCCCACCTCCTGCACCTGGGCCGCTGCGCCTGCCCTCACCTCCTGCACCTGGGCCGCTGCGCCTGCCCTCACCTGCTGCACCTGGGCCGCTGCGCCTGCCCTCACCTCCTGCACCTGGGCCGCTGCGCCTGCCCTCACCTCCTGCACCTGGGCCGCTGCGCCTGCCCTCACCTCCTGCACCTGGGCCGCTGCGCCTGCCCTCACCTCCTGCACCTGGGCCGCTGCGCCTGCCCTCACCTGCTGCACCTGGGCCGCTGCGCCTGCCCCACCTCCTGCACCTGGGCCGCTGCGCCTGCCCTCACCTCCTGCACCTGGGCCGCTGCGCCTGCCCCACCTCCTGCACCTGGGCCGCTGCGCCTGCCCTCACCTCCTGCACCTGGGCCGCTGCGCCTGCCCTCACCTCCTGCACCTGGGCCGCTGCGCCTGCCCTCACCTCCTGCACCTGGGCCGCTGCGCCTGCCCTCACCTGCTGCACCTGGGCCGCTGCGCCTGCCCTCACCTGCTGCACCTGGGCCGCTGCGCCTGCCCTCACCTGCTGCACCTGGGCCGCTGCGCCTGCCCTCACCTCCTGCACCTGGGCCGCTGCGCCTGCCCCACCTCCTGCACCTGGGCCGCTGCGCCTGCCCCACCTCCTGCACCTGGGCCGCTGCGCCTGCCCTCACCTGCTGCACCTGGGCCGCTGCGCCTGCCCTCACCTGCTGCACCTGGGCCGCTGCGCCTGCCCTCACCTCCTGCACCTGGGCCGCTGCGCCTGCCCTCACCTGCTGCACCTGGGCCGCTGCGCCTGCCCTCACCTCCTGCACCTGGGCCGCTGCGCCTGCCCTCACCTGCTGCACCTGGGCCGCTGCGCCTGCCCTCACCTCCTGCACCTGGGCCGCTGCGCCTGCCCTCACCTCCTGCACCTGGGCCGCTGCGCCTGCCCTCACCTGCTGCACCTGGGCCGCTGCGCCTGCCCTCACCTCCTGCACCTGGGCCGCTGCGCCTGCCCCACCTCCTGCACCTGGGCCGCTGCGCCTGCCCCACCTCCTGCACCTGGGCCGCTGCGCCTGCCCTCACCTCCTGCACCTGGGCCGCTGCGCCTGCCCTCACCTCCTGCACCTGGGCCGCTGCGCCTGCCCCACCTCCTGCACCTGGGCCGCTGCGCCTGCCCCACCTCCTGCACCTGGGCCGCTGCGCCTGCCCTCACCTGCTGCACCTGGGCCGCTGCGCCTGCCCTCACCTCCTGCACCTGGGCCGCTGCGCCTGCCCTCACCTCCTGCACCTGGGCCGCTGCGCCTGCCCTCACCTCCTGCACCTGGGCCGCTGCGCCTGCCCTCACCTCCTGCACCTGGGCCGCTGCGCCTGCCCTCACCTGCTGCACCTGGGCCGCTGCGCCTGCCCTCACCTCCTGCACCTGGGCCGCTGCGCCTGCCCTCACCTCCTGCACCTGGGCCGCTGCGCCTGCCCTCACCTCCTGCACCTGGGCCGCTGCGCCTGCCCTCACCTGCTGCACCTGGGCCGCTGCGCCTGCCCCACCTCCTGCACCTGGGCCGCTGCGCCTGCCCTCACCTGCTGCACCTGGGCCGCTGCGCCTGCCCTCACCTGCTGCACCTGGGCCGCTGCGCCTGCCCTCACCTCCTGCACCTGGGCCGCTGCGCCTGCCCTCACCTGCTGCACCTGGGCCGCTGCGCCTGCCCTCACCTCCTGCACCTGGGCCGCTGCGCCTGCCCTCACCTCCTGCACCTGGGCCGCTGCGCCTGCCCTCACCTCCTGCACCTGGGCCGCTGCGCCTGCCCTCACCTGCTGCACCTGGGCCGCTGCGCCTGCCCCACCTCCTGCACCTGGGCCGCTGCGCCTGCCCTCACCTGCTGCACCTGGGCCGCTGCGCCTGCCCTCACCTGCTGCACCTGGGCCGCTGCGCCTGCCCTCACCTCCTGCACCTGGGCCGCTGCGCCTGCCCTCACCTCCTGCACCTGGGCCGCTGCGCCTGCCCCACCTCCTGCACCTGGGCCGCTGCGCCTGCCCTCACCTCCTGCACCTGGGCCGCTGCGCCTGCCCTCACCTCCTGCACCCGGGCCGCTGCGCCTGCCCTCACCTCCTGCACCTGGGCCGCTGCGCCTGCCCTCACCTCCTGCACCTGGGCCGCTGCGCCTGCCCCACCTCCTGCACCTGGGCCGCTGCGCCTGCCCCACCTCCTGCACCTGGGCCGCTGCGCCTGCCCTCACCTCCTGCACCTGGGCCGCTGCGCCTGCCCTCACCTCCTGCACCTGGGCCGCTGCGCCTGCCCCACCTCCTGCACCTGGGCCGCTGCGCCTGCCCTCACCTCCTGCACCTGGGCCGCTGCGCCTGCCCCACCTCCTGCACCTGGGCCGCTGCGCCTGCCCTCACCTCCTGCACCTGGGCCGCTGCGCCTGCCCTCCAGCCTCGCAGGCCCTGGCTCCTGCCGACGGGGTGTGCCGAGCCGAGCTGGCTGTTCCCCACGCATTCAGAAAGACGCTCTTTCTCGGTGTGCTGGGGGTCCTGCTGTGGCAATGTGATAAGAAGGGCTCAGGTGATGTCCACCAGCTGTCCAACGGCAGACGACACTCGTCCCCAGAACTCTGGCATTATGGACTCACTTCATTTGGTGACCCGAGGCATGGCCAGGATGGGGCAGGCTTAGTCCACCAGCCAGGACAAGGCAGGCTTCCTGCAGTCCAGCTATGTGCCTGCCTATCTTCTGGGGAGGGGGCAGCAAGCACTGTGCCCCTGGACACCAAGCAGAAGCCCACAGGGTTCTGGCCTAGAGAGGACAAATGGGACCCCCGAAGGTGCTGGCCTTGGCCTGGGGTGGAACTCGGCCTGCGATGGACATGAACAGGCCCAGGACCTGTGGGTGTGTCGCCAACCAGGCCACCCTGCCCACTCCTGTCCCAGGGCTTGATCACACCCTGCCTCTGGGGAAGGGCGCAGAAAAGCAGGCAGAAGGAAGACCAGGAAGGACAGCCCCAGAGGCATGGAGGGAAATGCCCAAGAAGCCAGAGAGAAGTCCCACGGCAGACGCAGCTGCGTGGAGCTGAGGGCATGGTGGCCAGGGGGCCAGGACCCCCATTCTCTCCTGGGCACAGCGGCAGGACACCAGCACATCAACGCATGTGCGGGAGGTCTGTGGCCTTGCTTGGCCATGTCCATCTGCCCATCACTTAATTCACAGTTCCCTGGGTCCCAGTGGCCACCGGCTTCCTGTCAGGCTGACCCTCTGCTTCTTCCCAGGGCAAGCTCCTGGGTGAGCCTGCCCCATCCCTCCGTCCAGAACCCTGCCCTCGGCCGAAGCTCAGGTTGCCCCTGGACTGGGCTGTGTGTGTGGCCTTGGCTGTGGAGGCACCTCAGATGGACCACGCCCGACCCTCCCCCCCAGCCGCCTGGGCGGCAGCTGTGACTTCTCCTCTCACGTCCCACAGCCCACCTGTCTCTGCCCTCCAGCCCCCCGGCCCCTGAAGTGGGCTCTCAGCTCCCCAGGCGGAGCCTGACTCCCTCCTGGCTGGGACAAACTCAGAGTGGCGTCACCTCAGGGCAGAGCGTGACTTCCTCCTGGCTGGGACAAACTCAGAGTGGCGTCACGTCAGGGCAGAACAGCCAGTCCCTCTCTACTGGCTCTTTTTGGTGTTTGTGGGGCTGGGGATTGGACCAGGGCCGTGTGCCTGCGAGGCAAGCGCTCTACCGCTGAGCTGGTCCCCAGCCCCAAGCTCTCTTATTATTTTTTTTAATATATTTATTTATTTATTTATTTTTAGTTTTTGGCGGACACAACATCTTTGTTGGTATGTGGTGCTGAGGATCGAACCCGGGCCACATGCATGCCAGGCGAGCGCGCTACCGCTTGAGCCACATCCCCAGCCCCGCTCTCTTATTTTGGATAAACAGAAAAGGCAATGTGCTCTGGGAGAATATATTCACAGCACATCCAGCAAACATGGATCCCTATCAAGACTGTGTAAAATTCTGATTTTTTGTTTTGTTTGTTTTTCTCTCTCTTTTGCAGTGATTAGGATTGAATCTAGGGGTGCTCTACCACTGAGCTGCAACCCAGCCCTTTTCATTTTTATGTGGAGACAGGGCCTCACTAGGCTGCCCAGGCTGGGCTGGGACTTTTGTTCCTCTGCCTCCTGAGTTGCTGGGGTCACAGGCGAGGCCACCGTGCTCAGCCTCAATGATATCCTTTAAAGAAGCCAATTATTAGCAGTTTGATTATTGAGCAATGCTGGGGACCCAACCCAGGGCCTCACACAGGGCGGGCACGTGTGCACCACTGAGCTGCATCCCCGGTTTTGAGCAGTTTAAGACACACACGCATGCACACACAATGCCAAGGTGCAGCCATCGAGTGGAACTGCGGCTGCGTGGCAGCGCACACCAAGGCAGGAGAAGGCTGCCCAGGGCAGGGCACATGGTCCATGCTCACGGTGACCAGCTGCAAGCCTCTGCCCAAGGTGTGAGCCAGCAGTGCTGCCCCGCAGGCAGCGTCCACCAAATGGAATATTATTCAACACTAAAAGGCAACGAGCTGTCACCACGGACAGACAGACAGACCCCTCAGCTGCACACGGCTAAGCCTAAGAAGCCGGTGAGAAGGCTGCAGGTTGTGCGGCTCCAGCTCCCTGGGTAGGAGGGCAGAACCAGGGAGACAGGAGGGTCAGCATGGCCAGGGGAAGGAGGGAGGGCGCGGCAGAGGCGGACACCTCTTGACCCACCTGCCCAAACCTACAGAAGACTGCGTTCCAGTGTGGGCTCCTCCAGACAGCGCACACACCAAGCACCACACAAGCACCACACAAGCACCACCCCAAGCCCACACCAAGCACCACACAAGCACCACACCAAGCACCACACAAGCACCACCCCAAGCCCACACCAAGCACCACACCAAGCACCACACAAGTACCACACAAGCACCACACCCAACACCACACAAGCACCACACCAAGCACCACACAAGCACCACCCCAAGCCCACACCAAGCACCACACAAGCACCACACCAAACACCACACAACACCACCCACAAGCCCACACCACAGCACCACACAAGCACCACACCCAACACCACACAAGCACCACCCCAAGCCCACACCAAGCACCACACCAAGCCCACACAAACCACCACACAAGCACCACACCAAGCACCACACAAGCACCACCCCAAGCCCACACCAAGCACCACACAAGCACCACACCAAGCACCACACAAGCACCACACCAAACACCACACAAGCACCACACCAAGCACCACACAAGCACCACCCCAAGCCCACACCAAGCACCACACAAGCACCACACCCAACACCACACAAGCACCACACCAAGCACCACACAAGACCACCCAAGCCCACACCAAGCACCACACAAGACCACACCCACACCACACAAGCACCACACCAAGCACCACACAAGCACCACCCCAAGCCCACACCAAGCACCACACAAGCACCACACCAAGTACCACACAAGCACCACACCAAGCCCACACCAAGCACCACACAAGTACCACACCAAACACCACACAAGCACCACACCAAGCACCACACAAGCACCACCCCAAGCCCACACCAAGCACCACACAAGTACCACACCAAACACCACACAAGCACCACACCAAGCACCACACAAGCACCACCCCAAGCCCACACCAAGCACCACACAAGCACCACACCAAGTACCACACAAGCACCACACCAAGCCCACACCAAGCACCACACAAGCACCACACCAAACACCACACAAGCACCACCCCAAGCCCACACCAAGCACCACACAAGTACCACACAAGTACCACACCAAGCTCACACCAAGCACCACACAAGTACCACACAAGCACTACTCCAAACACCACACCAAGTACCACACCAAGCGACATACCAAGCACCATACCAAGCACCACACCAAGCTCACACCAAGATCACACCAAGAACCACACCAAGCACCACACCAAGCACCACACAAGCACCACACCAAACACTACACAAGTACCACACCAAGCTCACACCAAGAACCACACCAAGAACCACACCAAGAACCACACCAAGCTCACACCAAGAACCACACCAAGCTCACACCAAGCTCACACCAAGCTCACACCAAGCTCACACCAAGAACCACACCAAGCTCACACCAAGAACCACACCAAGCTCACACCAAGCTCACACCAAGCTCACACCAAGAACCACACCAAGCTCACACCAAGATCACACCAAGAACCACACCAAGCTCACACCAAGAACCACACCAAGAACCACAGAAAGAACCACACCAAGATCACACCAAGCTCACACCAAGAACCACACCAAGAACCACACCAAGAACCACACCAAGCTCACACCAAGAACCACACCAAGCTCATACCAAGCCCACACCAAGCACCACACAAGCACCACACCAAGTACCACACAAGCACCACACCAAGCCCACACCAAGCACCACACCAAGCCCACACCAAGATCACACCAAGAACCACACCAAGCACCACACCAAGCACCACACAAGCACCACACCAAACACCACACAAGTACCACACCAAGCTCACACCAAGCTCACACCAAGAACCACACCAAGAACCACACCAAGAACCACACAAGCACCACACCAAGAACCACACCAAGCTCACACCAAGAACCACACCAAGCTCACACCAAGAACCACACCAAGCTCACACCAAGCTCACACCAAGAACCACACCAAGCTCACACCAAGAACCACACCAAGCTCACACCAAGCTCACACCAACAACCACACCAAGCTCACACCAAGAACCACACCAAGCTCACACCAAGAACCACACCAAGCTCACACCAAGCTCACACCAAGAACCACACCAAGAACCACACCAAGCTCACACCAAGAACCACACCAAGAACCACAGAAAGAACCACACCAAGATCACACCAAGCTCACACCAAGAACCACACCAAGAACCACACCAAGAACCACACCAAGCTCACACCAAGAACCACACCAAGAACCACACCAAGCTCATACCAAGCCCACACCAAGCACCACACAAGCACCACACCAAGTACCACACAAGCACCACACCAAGCCCACACCAAGCACCACACCAAGCCCACACCAAGCACCACACAAGTACCACACCAAACACCACACAAGCACCACCCCAAGCCCACACCAAGCACCACACAAGTACCACACAAGTACTACACCAAGTACCACACCAAGCTCACACCAAGCACCACACAAGTACCACACAAGCACTACTCCAAACACCACACCAAGTACCAAACCAAGCGACATACCAAGCACCATACCAAGCACCACACCAAGCTCACACCAAGCTCACACCAAGAACCACACCAAGCACCACACCAAACACCACACAAGTACCACACCAAGCTCACACCAAGAACCACACCAAGCCCACACCAAGATCACACCAAGCTCACACCAAGAACCACACCAAGAACAATACCAAGAACCACACCAAGCTCACACCAAGAACCAAACCAAGCTCACACCAAGAACCACACCAAGCTCACACCAAGCTCACACCAAGAACCACACCAAGCTCACACCAAGAACCACACCAAGCTCACACCAAGAACCAAACCAAGGTCACACCAAGCTCACACCAAGCTCACACCAAGAACCACACCAAGCTCATACCACGCTCACACCAAGCTCACACCAAGAACCACACCAAGAACCACACCAAGCTCACACCAAGAACCACACCAAGCTAAAACCAAGAACCACACCAAGCTCACACCAAGCTCACACCAAGCTCACACCAAGAACCACACCAAGCTCACACCAAGAACCACACCAAGCTCACACCAAGCTCACACCAAGAACCACACCAAGCTCACACCAAGAACCACAAAAAGAACCACACCAAGCTCACACCAAGAACCACACCAAGCTCACACCAAGCTCACACCAAGAACCACACCAAGAACCACACCAAGAACCACACCAAGCTCACACCAAGAACCACACCAAGAACCACACCAAGAACCACACCAAGCTCACACCAAGCTCACACCAACAACCACACCAAGCTCACACCAACAACCACACCAAGCTCACCCCAAGCTCACACCAAGAACCACACCAAGCTCACACCAAGAACCACACCAAGCTCACACCAAGCTCACACCAAGAACCACACCAAGAACCACACCAAGAACCACACCAAGCTCACACCAAGCTCACACCAAGAACCACACCAAGCTCACACCAAGCAAGACCCACAACAGGAAAGGGGGCTATGGGAACTTGGCACTTTTCACCCAATTTTTCCATAAATCTAAAACTGCTCTGAGAAATAGTCTATTAATTCTTTTAAACATTTAATATTTAAATAATAATATTGAAAAGAGCAGAAAATACAGATGTTATCCTGTTGACCTTCAAAGTTACCCACATGCAACAAACTGAAGGATCTCCCTGTGCTTTGGGGGTGTAAGCCGGCCCAGTAGCTCCAGACTGTCATTTGGCCATGTCCTAGGAAGATGGACATGAGTCAGGTGCAGTGGCACACACCTGTGACCCCAGTGACTCGGGAGCTGAGGCAAGAGGGTCACAAGCTCAAGTCCATCCTGGGCAACTTAGCAAGACCCTATCTCAAAATAAAACATAACTAGGATTGGGGGTGCAGATCAGCAGTAGAGCCCCCCCCCCCCCCCGGGTGTAGTTCATGGTACTGCAAAAAGGGGAAAAAAAGGAGGGTAATTATTTACAGGGTACTATGATAGTTAACAAAATAAAACGCCCGGGAAAAATGGTGACTATCTGCCTGCACTCGAATAGAAACAAACCTTCCAAGTTGAAAAACAGTTAAATAAACCATTAGACTGTGAGTTCATTAGATTGAAAAAAACGTTTTCAAGTTATTTAAGGATTTTTTTTTTTTTTTCTAAACTGGGGCTTGAACCCAGGGTGCTTTACCACTGAGCCACACCCCCAGTCTTTTCTACTTTTTGTTTGGAGACAGGGCCTTGCTAAATGGCCCAGGCTGGTCTTGAACTTTTGATTTTCCTGCCCAAGACTCCAGAGGAATTACAGGTATGCCCCACAGTGTCTGGTTTATCTGAGGATTTTTTTTTTTTTAAAAAAAGGAAATTAAAAAACAAATGACAATGGGCTGGGGATGCGGCTCAAGCGGTAGCGCGCTCGCCTGGCATGCGTGCGGCCCGGGTTCGATCCTCAGCACCACACACAAACAAAGATGTTGTGTCCGCCGAAAACTAAAAAATAATAAATATTAAAATTCTCTCTCTCTCTCTGTCTTTAAAAAAAAATAAAAATAAGATGAAATTCCTTATACACACACACAAAAAAAAAAACAAAACAACAACAACAAAGAAAACAAATGACAAATTTGGAAAGAGTTGTAACAGACAAGCAACAATTGCCTTAATATATAAAGAAGTCTTACAAACCAACAAGAATAAACACACCAGTAGAAAAATTCAAACATGCATAAATAACTCAGAAGAAATATAAAGGCCAATAAATGTTAGAGACATTGAAGGCCGCTAAAAACTAAGAACATTTCCCAGCTCTAAAGACATACATATTTTTTAACTTATATCGACGTGCCTTTGGCAGCTGTGTGTGCCTGCTGGGAACAGAGGCTTCTCATGTCCCACTTAGTCCTCCAGCAGGCAGCAGGACTGGAAGAGTTACCTGAAAGGTGGCGTGGGTCTTCACCTGTCCCAGAGGTGGGCTGTGGTCCCAAAGCGCCTCCCGTGCCTTGCCCTGGTCCTGGTCCTGGTCCTGGGGGGTGGGAGGCCGGGGAGGACAGGGCAGTCTCCCTGGAAACGAGACCAGGAAAGGGTCTGTGCTCTGTGCTTCAGTCACTCCTGGACGGCTTTCCTGCTGAACACAAACACTCAAGGACAGCATGTTCCTCTTCAAAGCCAAGTCACTTCTACACCAGAGAACCTGGGCAGGGGCCAGTGTGACTGTCACACACAGCCCCCGGCGGGCTCCCTGCACCACAGGGCTCCCTCCGGGCAGCAGAGCCGACTGGGCCTGTTAAGAGCACCCAAGGCAGGCCTGCTCTGCAGCACTCAGGGAGAGCAGAGTGGCGCCGTGCACCTGTGGGCCAGCCGCGTGGGTGGCTGAGGCAGGAGGACCGTGGAGCCCCCAGTTCGGGGCCAGTTTGGGCGACACTGCACAACTCTGTCAAAAAACAAAAAACAAGCAGCAGCAGCAAAAGTGTGAATCATATGCTTAAAAACGACAGCTGTGGTGAGTGCTTGGCATCCCACCTGCCTGGATCCTGGCACAACATGGACATCTTTCCCTGAGCCGATATCTCCAGGAGTTCTCTTTGAGCTGACATACTGCATGATCACTATTGAAATGACATTTCTAGAGCAAGGAATCAATTCAGGACTCCAAGAAGTTCTTGTTCTTATTTTCATTGCGGGGGGGGGGGAGAATTATAATTACAGCTATTTATCACACTGGAAACTAAAGCAGAGGGATTTTTTAAAAAACTTTTACAGGACTGGGGACTGAACTCAGGGGCGCTATACCACTGAATTAAGTTGCTGAGCCTGGCCTTGAACTTGAGATCCTCCTCTTCAGCTTTGCTGGGGTTCACAGGTATGCGCACACTGTGCCCAGGCTTTTTACCTATCTTGATTGGGCAAAAATGACACTTTATATGCTACTTAGTTATTGTGAGGCTGTGATCAGAGGCATTTTTATTCACTGCCATAAGCATCTCTAAACACCTGCAGGAGACGGCACCTGTGGGCCAAGGGAGAAGAGCTCACGGATGCGTGGCCCGTCTGTCGGCTGGACCTGAGATGGAGGCTGTGCACATGGCCGTGGAGGTGTGTGAGCAGGCACGCACACACACCTGGGTGCACGGGCCAGGGCACGTGCGTGAGTGTGAACACAGTCAAAGGACAGAAGTGCTGAGCCTTTTCACAAAAGTGTGAACTAACTCTAATTAGCAATTTTTGTTTTTCTGTGTACTTTTCAGCACTGTTTAAAAAAATTAATGGTTTTTTTGGCACTGGGGATTAAACCCAGGGGTGCTCTACCACAAAGCCATATCCCAGCCTTTTTTATCTGTATTTATTTTTGTATGTGGTGCTGAGACCTGAACCCGGTGCCTACGTACGCTAGGCAAGCGCTCTCCCACTGAGCCATGACCCCAGCCCCTTGACTTTGAGACAGGGTCATGCTGAATTGCCTAGGCTGGGCTTGAACTTGTGATCCTGCTGCTTCGGCCTCCCGAGCGTGTACCATCATACCCAGCGCTGTTTTAAATCTTTACAATGAGAAATCATCCTTTTTTGGATGAGAAAAGCAAAGTCTTTTTGGCCTGACGGGGAGCACTGGGCAGACGTGAGCTCCACAGAGCCGGCGAGGCCCTCGGGTTGAAGGCGCACGGCCGCCAGCGGGAGGCAGTCAGCCCCCTCCTGTGGGCAGACTGGCGGGGCTGCAGGTCACACGTGGGGGCCACCGGGGAGGTGGCTGGGGTGCCTGTGGACAGCTGCCGACAGCAGGCGTGCTCGGCTGCGGGCAGGACAGGTCTCATTCTGAAAGCAAGCGGTGAACAATGACCAGGAATTTGTCACAGCTGGTCACTCCATTCCACTTAATGACTGTGGCCCTACGGCGTAGGAACCAGTGGAGATGCAGAGACCAGCCTCGCCCAGCCCCGCTGCCAGGACCAGGCGCTGGGCTGGGGGGGCAAGGGGCGTGGGATGAGCAGAGTCAAACGTCCTCTGTTCTCTGCCCACTGTCTCCCTCCAAACCCAAGAACTGGCCACTCCTGCCCAGCCCTCCCGTGGCTCCTGTGTGCCCATGGACCCTGACACACAGGCCTGCCTGCGCAGAGACATGCTGCCTGGGGGCAGCAGTGAGGAGGAGGAGCTGCCATGACACCCACAGGCCCAGCAAAAGCCTCAGCTCACGGCCGGCGGTGCCTGGTGGGAAGGGGCCTTGCAGGGCCGGCAGGACACCTGGGGCAGGGGTTCCTGTGAGCACACAGCCCCTCCCTCCTCCCCAGGCAGCAGCACTGGGAGGGAGCTCGGGCCCGGCCCGCGCCAGGCAGGTGCTCTGTGCCCACCCCAGACTCAAGGTCTCTAAGCAGTGTTCCAGAAGCACCAGACGGGAGTCGGAGTCCTAAACGGCCCTCTGGAAAGGCCTCTCCAGTTGGGACCCCTTCTCCCGGTGGTGCTGGGGATGGGCCAGGCCTCAGGTGCTGGGTGAGTGCTGACCTGTGCTACAGGCCAGCCTCAGCTTTCTGATCTGAGAAGCAAGGGAAGTGGCACTCCTGGGCTCAAGCAGGGCGGAGCACTCCTCCTCAGCCACAGGGACTCCTGGGCACCTCCCAGCCCTCGGCTGGGCTTCCAGCCGCCCGACAGTCATGGACTCCTTTTAGGTCAGGTGTGGGAGTGTTCCCAGTCTGGGATCTTCATCTCTGATGCCTCTTCCTTAGAGACACTCAGATGAAATGGCCCCTGGTCTGCGGACACTGGCTTTCCCATGAGTGGCCGTTCTCAAATGAGCTCCCGCGGCAGAGAGAAACCAGTGAATGCGCTCCCAGCCCGGGGCGGGGGCCCGGTTTGAGCCGAGTGCCCTCACAGCACCTGCTGAAGTGAATTCCGGCTCATTAAACATGAGAAGAGAAACGCAGGGAGAGGCCCACAGGTGACGGAGGGAGCCACAGCCCAGAAGGAAGGGAAGGAGCACAGGCTGTGGGCGCTGCCTGCCGCGGTTCTCCAAGTCCTGAGGGTGGGGGTGGTCTTCCAGTGGAGTGAGAACGGCCAAACCGAACCACCACAGAAGAACACACAGAAGCCACACGCGGGCACGGTCCAGAGGCAGAGGCCTGCAGCCCGCGGAGGAGGCGCAGAGGTGCGCACTGCCCTGGGCTCTGCAGCGGGGGCAGACCTTTCATGCAGACTCTGGCTCCACGCAGGGACTGCACCATGGGGTGTGGGCAGGTGGATGGGCGGACGGAGAGCAGAACAGGTACTTGCTCAAACACAGGCTGTCAGGCTCAGCGGGCTGTAGGAAGCCACGAGAGCAGGAAGACAGGTTCACTGGAAGGGATGGCCAGAGGGAGAAGGGGGCATGGCTACCAACCAAGACAATGTGGCCAAGCTGGCAGGGGCTGGCGCCGAGGCCAGGGCGAGGGGCATCACACCTGACAGGGGGAGGGCCGTCTCAGTTCCGAAGAGGACAGCGCAGAATGGAATTGAGCAAGAGGCGAGGAGCTCTAACTGCTAAACCCACGGCTTGCAACGGTGACAGACAGGAGGAGCCAGGGTGCGTCCACCCTGCCAGCCCAGCCCTCAGGAGGCAAGTCTGAGGCCAGGCCGGGAAGCTTACAGAATCCTCTCTCAAGATAAAATGAAAAGGGGCTGGGACGCAGCGCCGGTCAAGTGCTCCTCGGGCCTGCGCGAGGCCTGGGTTCCATCCCCGCGGGCAAAGAGAAGCCAGTCCTGTGTGAACTGCAGAAAGTGCCCCTGAGGGGAAGGCGTTGGTGTCGGGGGAGAGCCTCCTGCCCACCCTGTCCCCAGCCTACGCCCTGCACTCCTAGGTGCCCCAAGGGGGCAGTGAGGGTGGACAATGGTCAGTGTCCACCAGTGCACACACCAACACCTCCCAACCCCTGCCGCTAAGGTCTGTGTACTGCTCCTCTTTCAGGGGCTGGGCTCTCAGGACAAAGCCACTGCGATAATGACTTTCAAACACCCCAAAGGGGAAGGCTAACCTGGTCTCAGAACAACGGGGCTGATTACAGGTGAGACGCTTGCCTGGCCTCCTGTCTGGTGTCTCACCTCCCAAGTGTGCTCTGGGTGTGGAAGTGTGAACGCCCCTCTGCTCCACTCAGACTTCCTCAAGGAGCCAAGGCTCCCTGGAGCTCTGCGGCCCTGCGCCCGGGGCTACTTCTCCTTCCCCCTCTGCCAGGTTTCTTCAGAAGCCACAGAAGGACATGCTAAAACCACAACTGTCACCCTGCAGCCAGCCCCAGGCAGAGGCTGGAGGACGAGGCACAGCACCCTGACCCCTTTCCCTTAGATGGTGACCCGTCTTCCTACCTTCCTTCTTCTCTTCCTCCCATTGTGGTGCTGGAGACGGAACCCAGGGCCTCAGGGACACTAGGCAAGTTCTCTGCCACTCGGCTGCGCCCCAGCCCGATGGCGCCATCTGAAGAGCTCTCCAACTGGGGCAGGCGAAGTGCTACTCCTGCTAGACCCTTTACCGTGCTTGCGGCTCCCAGGTTTTGGGGGGGGGCGATTTGTATTGGGGATTGAACCCGGGGCACTTCACCACTGAGCCACGTCCCCAGCCCTTTATATTATTCTAAGGCTGGGCATCGCTAAGTTGTTGAGGCTGGCTGAGAACTTGGGATCCTCCTGCCTTGGCCTCCTGAATTGCAAGGCACCATGCCCCACTGCTCCCAGCTGTTAAGGGCACACAGACTGGAGTTTCATGTCTGCAGCAGGTTTATGTCAACCCAGTCCCGGCCCCAGCTGCTGGTAGTGTGCAGGCAATGGATAGAAGGCATGGCCAGATGGTGGACGCTCCAGAGCTCGCCTTTGGGGCCACCACAGATGCTTAAAGCTTGACAATTGTCATCTTGCAGAAATGCGCACGAGGGCAGTGGGCAGGTGAGTGAGGAGGCTGCAGTGGGCGCTGCGCTGCACCCCTCTCTGCAGCCCTTGAGGACAGTGGTGAGCCCGCACAGGGCGAGACTCCCACTCAGGCCGGGAGACCCTGGACTGGGACCCTGCTTCTCCCGGCCCTCTGGCCCTCTGGCCCTCTGCGGCAGCCGGCCTTGTGCCACAAATCCGTGTCAGAGTCCTGTAGTCCCAGCCTCCCCGGCCTTCACCTCCATCGGGGATCTGCTGCTGGGCCATCCTGAGAGGCGGGGTCCTGCCTGGCCAGAGGCATCTAACCGCTCCACTCTGTGGTCCTCTCCCTCCCCGCGAGGCCCAGGCCAGGCCCCCTGCTGACCCCAGGCTCCCGACAGGTGTGCAGGGAGTCGTCCTGGCAGTCCTCGCCCTGGCCAGTCCTGTTCCCAGGGACTCACCTTTGGGGTGTCCCTGCTCTGCCCGGAGCCGGTTCCCCATCTCCATGAGCTGCTCCTTCTCCAGGCGGAGGCGCAGGATCTTCTTAGCTGCTGCCTTCAGTTTCCTCTGCAGGTGGGGCACGGATAAGGCCTGTGGGGGCTGTGCCCCCAGCTGGTCCTTCGTCCCCACGGGCCTCTCATCTGCAAGGCCCTGTAAATAAAACCCACACGCAGACACCCTGTAAGACCCCAGACCACAGGGCCCTGCATGGTGGAGGACGAGGGGCCAGGTGCAGATGGCCCTCCCAGTTTGGGCACTGCTGCCTGCCTGGCTGGTGGCCGCTCCCTGCGCTCAGCCTGGCCTGTGATGCCTCCTCTCCAGGCGGCGGCCTGCCCAGGTCTCTAGTCCTTTCTCTGCTGGCCACAGGCCTTGGCAACCCCCAACTCAGAGTCTCTGAGAGTTCCTCCCCCACAGCCCTGCAGGGCGTTGGCCCTTGTGTCCTTGAGAGGGGACAATGAGAATTCATACACCCAACCGGCACAGTGGCTCCCCCAGGGCAAGCCCCCAGACCCAAGAGGACTGCACCCTGTGTGGGCGCTGCTTCTCCATCTGTAACAAGGACTGCAGACTCCTCCCTCGGCCTGCGAATGTCCAGTGGGCAACTAAAAGCCCCCCACTGATCTGTCTCCTTTGCTGAGTCACCTCAGGTTCCAGCCTCTAGAGTCTGCCTCCTGCATGAAGGCGGCTGCAGGCTGGCGGGCCTGTTCTCAGGGCTGGGACGAGCCCGGGCCTGCACACGCTGGCGAGCGCTCTGCTGCGGAGCCACACTCCCAGTCCTTTCATTTTAATTTACTTATTTTTTAAATATTTTGTTTTAGTTGTAGCTGAACACAATACCTTTATTTTATTTTAATGTGGCACTGAGGATCAAACTCAGCGCCTCACATGTGCTAGGTGAGCACTCTACTGCTGAGCCACAACCCCAGTCCTCATTTTTATTTTTGGGACAGGGTCTCATTAAGTTGCCAGGCTAACCTTGAACTTGAGATCTTCCTGCCTCCGCCTCCAGAGTTCTGTGAATATGGGGGCCCACTGCACCTGGCTTCAGACATCTAGAGTCTGAGGGAAAATTTGCCCTCCAGATGCAGGCCCCTTGACCCAGAGATGACGTCCACGCGACCCAGCAGCCTGGTGGTGCCCTGGCCCTTCAACTGTCATAAGTGCACAGAGAGAGGAATGGCCGCAGCCTTGTCCCTGTTCCAGGCTCAACACTGACCTAGGAGATGTAGAGTGGACCTCCCTGGGTCAGTTGCTGGTAAAACTCTATCTGCTATGTTTATTTTGACCAGGTTTGGTGGCACACATCCATGATCCTGACAGCTTGGGAGGCTGCGGCAGGAGGACTGCAAATCCAAAATCAGTCCCAGCAATCAAGTGAGGCCCTAAGCAACTTAGCAAGACCCTGTCTGTAAACACACAAACAAACAAGGGGTGTAGTTCAGTGTTTAAGCAATCCTGGGTTCAATCCCTGCTGAGGGGAAAAAGAAAAAAATTATTTTGATGACTCTGTGAAGTCTTTCCCCAACATAAAGATCACACAACCTGAGACGTATTCAGGGGGACTTTTTTTTAAACAGGTGCAGTGGCAGTCCCACCCCTGTACTCACCCCAGGGTGGGGATACTGCCCTGCCTGGGTACTGGCGTCAGCATCTTGGGAGGAAATGGAAGGGTCTGCCCCACTGAGACGACTCAATGACCTCCACCAGACACTGACCAAGCAGTCCTGGGGAGGCTGCCGAGTGCGGGCTCCAGGCCCCAGGAAGCACCAGCAGGCAGACCAGCAGGCCCTTCCCCCAGGGGCCAGCTGTGGCAGGGCCTTCAAGCCGGCTGCTTACCAGAGCCTCCAGGTGGCCAACACTGCCCCCCAGTGGACCCAGGGACAGACCCTGGAGCTGCCCTGGACACGGGAACAGGGTGGGACAGCCTGTGGCAGGAAGCAAGCCGACTTGAGTCCTAGGGGGGACAAGTGTGGCCAGCTTGAGACCCCTCGTGCCGCGGCTGGCGGGAACCTGCCTTGGAGAGAGGAGCCGCAAGGACAGCTCCCCGCCTGGGGGCAGGTGGCGGCTGTGTGCTGCCCTAACCCTGACCCCAACCCTAACTCTCCACGTGAGCCCCCCCCAGCACTCTGAGAGCACACGGAGCCCTCCCACCACCTCACGCGGCCCCTGCTCTCTGACAGGGACGGGGACGCGTGACTCCACCCGGTGTTCCCACCAGGCCCTTCCCAGCTTGATTCTCCTGTGGGACCCAGAACACTCGCAGCGTTGGAGGGCTGGCCCCTGGTGACACTGACACCTGGAGTGCAGGCCATCCCTCCCTGGGTGCCCAGGACACCTTGCGCCTAGGCTCCGCTGTGAGCCCAGGGCCTCCTGCCTGAGGTGGGAGGTGTTGTGTGCTGACCCTGGGGAGGCCCTGAGGCCTCTCCACTGGAGACGCGTCCTGTCCCTGGCCTCCAGACGCGGTGACGGGATTCCCAGTGGGCTTGGCCTCCCTCTGGTTCACCCGGCTGCGTGGTCCTTCACGTTTGCTGGCGACGTTCTGATTTGAGGTGCCAGCTCCTCTCTCATGACGCACCTGTTCGCCTGCCCCGTGTGGCCCGGTGACTGCCTGCTGGTTCAGTGAACTGTAGTCTGTCCTGTCATTATGGGGCCAGATGTGGCAGGAAGCCCCTTATGGAGGGTGCCGTGGCCCCCTGCCTCAGTCTGTGCTGGGTGCCAGGGGGCACTGTCCCTGCAGCCTTGGTCCTGGGAGCAGGGGCCCCTCCCACTGCTCCTCTGCCTGTTGGAGGTGACTCCAGCCCTGTGTGGCGCCCAGGAACTGCCTCCCTGCCTCCCCTCTCCTGGCATCGGGAGCCTGGCACCCAGGTGTGCTGTGGGCAGCGAGCAGCATCTGTGGGGGTGCTGGTCACCGTGCTTCCTAAGCCTTTCGTTGTCACACAGGGTCTGCCTGCACGGCTATGTACACGACTCTGAGGCCACCTGCCCTGGAAGAGCGGGGCAGGGCCTTCCAGCCCGCTGCTACCATGGATTAGTACCTTGGCTCTCAGTTCAGCTTCTGCATGTGCTTTCTGCCCCTCTGCGCTGGGCAAACAGGAAGGAGGAGCAGGTATAAAGGCGGCTAAGGCCTGGCTGCAGGCGCTGTCCTGGGAGGGGCCGTGGCAGGCTGGGGCAAAGGCCCGAAGTGCCCGGCGGCTGGGGGTCAACCCGGTGTTGCTGCACTGTGGAGGCAGGGATGCCAGGCAGGGCTGGGCCCTGGGTGCTGGGCCCTGGGTGGTCTGCTGCTCAGCCCTGCTGGGCTTCTCCGGGCCATTCCTAGGCGGCCCTCTCGGGTCCCTGGTGCTAAGGGGACACCTCCACTGTCTTCACCTCCTCTGCTTCTACCAGAAGACTCTGAGTACCTTCCAGACACTACTTCATGTCCCTAAAACCTTCTGTTGATTGACAGGTCACCTTTGATAACCACAGGCCATCCAGGTCACTAAAGATGACCACAAGTCACCACAACAGTCGCAGCAGATAAGTGACCAGATTTTTGGGGGGCAGTACTGGGGACTGAACGCAGGGATCTCTACAACTGAGCAATATCCCCAGCCTTGAAATTTTTTTTTTTTTTTTTTAATTTTGAGACAGGGTCTTGCTAAATTGTCCAGGGTTACCCCAAACTCACAATCCTCCTGCCCAGCCTTCCAAGTAGCTGGGATTACAGGTGTGTGTCATCGTGCCTGGCCACTGAAGGTCACCAGTCATGGCAGGTCACTGTGGGGCAGCACTGCAGGTTACTGGCAGGGCCTGAGGACACCTGAGGAGGCTGGACTGTCTGACTGTCCCCACTAGTCCCTCAGAGCTTTAGGTAAGAAAAAAGGGCCTGCCTGTCACTGCTCAGCCAGAGTCAGGACCCGAGGTCCTCTGTAAGGTGACCCATCACAGGCTGGGCAGGCACTTGGTGCAAAGGCCTGACCGCCACCCAGGCTCTGCATGCTGTGCTGCGTGCCGCAGAGGCCTCCTCCCATGGGCAGGCCGAGCCAGTCCACACAACGTGCGCCTCTCAGCAGACAGCCCAGGCCTGTCAGAGGACGCGGGCAGCTCTCTGTGGGAGGCGGTGTGGGCTGTGCCGCGGTGGCACTGCAGCTAGTCAGAGAGGACCAGAGGCAGGAGCAAGGTCACAGAGGGAGGCGGAGGAGGAGAAGGTGGAAGGACAGAGGCAGCCTGCACGGCCGAGCAGCGAGGTGGCCGAGCGCCCGCAGGGCAGGGCCCTTGGCAGCAGTGCGGCAGGAGCGCGGGGCAGCTTGTGGGAGGCCGGAAGGGACCCACCTCTCTCCTGAGCTGCTCCCTGCCTAGAGGCTGCTCTCCTTCCCGCTGGGCGCTCCCAAGATGCTTCTCCAGCTCAGCCACCTGCTGCTGCAGCTCCTGCACCTCCACATGCACCTGGCCCACCTCCCGGGGAAGCTCGAGGTGCAGGGTGTCCGGCTCCAGGGGCTTCTGCTGCACCTAGAAGGCCATTTCACAAAGCAATGTGAGGAACAAGGCAGGGGGTGCCGGGGCTGGAGAAGGACAGGAAGAAGGACCCTCAGAGGCACCTGGGGAAAGTGGGGACCGTCATGTAAGTTAAATAAGCCCATCCCCCAAAACCAAAGGCCGGGGGCTCTCCTGCTGTGTGGCTGTGACCCACAGTAAGTGGGTGGGAAGAACCGAAGTTCACTGGACTAGACAAGGGGGAAGGAAGAGAAGGCAGGGGAGGGGAATGGGAAGACAGTGGGGTGAACTGGACATGGCTCCCTGCGACTCCACACAACCACAGAATGGGAAGCCATAGCCCACGTGTGTGAGATACGTCAAAATACACTCTGCGCTCACGGACAACTAAAAAGAGCCAACAAAAAAACGTTTTTAAAAAGGCAGCAGGGGAGCAGAGAGGAGCGAGGAGTCTCTCTGCAGGCGGACATGACCACCAGCGCACCTGCCCTGGGCTGGCCCCGGTGCTGCTGGGGAGAGTCTGTGTGGTGACGCACTGGAACCTCCTCCCAATCCCAGCCCCAGGGAGAAGCAAACACCTGTACAACACTGCGAGCAGCTGAGAGCAGTGGGCCTCCCCCAGCAGTCAGTCAAAGCAGCAGAGGTAGGCGGGAGGTTCAAATGAAGTCACAGGCCACAGCAAGAGCTGCAGGTGACACAGGCTGGCGGGACCTCCTGGACCTGATCAAAACTAAACCGTTTCTGCTTTGGACACCATGAAAGGTGAAAAGACAGAATGGGGGAGATGCAGCAGATCGTGTGTCTGAGGGGGACTCTGACCTCTCGACAGTGAAGACGAATAACCCAGTTAATAACAGCCACGGATCTAAACAGACATTTCTCCACTGAAGGTGTACAAATGGCCAGGGACCCCACGAAGAGGTGGTCAGCATCATCATCACCAGGAAAATGTGAGTGACCACCTCACTAGACGCCACTTCACACCCACCAGGTGACTGGAGTGAAAAGACAGAAAGCAGCCGCACTGCTGGGCTGGACTGTGCGGGGGCAAGGCTGGGGGTCCTGCAAGTGCTGAGCACGGAGCTGCCCCGGACCCCACAGCTCCACTCAGGCATACCCCAGCCCCAAATGCTCGTCCCCAGAGAAGCCCACACGCGACCAACATGGCAGCACTACTCAGGCCTCTGCTGAGAAGAGGTGGACAGGAGGTGACGCACCACACCACGAGTGGACGCAGTCGGGGAGGAAGGAGGCGCTGGCCTGTGCCTCGGGCAGGCGGCCTTGAGGACCCTGTGGTGAGTGTGCAAAGCAGGACCGCAGTGCCCTCACCCAGGGCCACCCCACACAGGGCCCGCGCGTCCCTCTGGCCGCACTGCTGAGACCTCTTCCCCCCTCTCCCGGCTCTTCCTTTTCTTTTTGGCACTGGTATGGAGTCCAGGGCTGCTGTGCCACTGAGCTCTGTCCTCAGACCTTTTCATTTTTTATTTTGAGATAGGGTCTCGCTAGGTGGCTGAGGCTGGCCTAGAACTGCGATCCTCCTGCCTCAGCCTCCCCAGTTGCTGGGATCACAGGCCTGTGCCACCGCACCTGGGCACCTTCCACAGCCACACACGAGATAAGCCACTGCTGCTCACCCCAGCCCTTTGCTGAGAAGCAAACAGGCACAGAAAGGGCAAGTGGACTTCCAGGGTCAGCAGGCCTGCACCCCTGAATGGCTCTCTCGTAGGAAGAGCTGCACTGCCGTGCCCATCAAAGGACCACCTCACCTTCTTTCCGAGACGCGTCACCAGCAAGTTCAAGAGATGCACTCTGTCTCTGAGCTTCCGGAGTGCCAGTGCCAATCCAGTGGATGTGTGACCATCTGTGACAGATTCTCCTGCAGAGAATAGCAACTTCTGTGAGGCTCAGATCTGGAAAATCAAGAACGCCATCTCTCACGAGCCCCAGGACCAGGGGGAGCCAGGGAGGCTGCTGAGTGGACTCGGGGAGAGGAGGCCCTTCCCTGAAGTGAGGGGTGTGAGCCCCTGCAAGGAGCAGAAGAGTCCTCACGTAAAGGGCAGGAGCCTCTGCAGGACAGACACACCTCACCACGTAGCGGCTGAGAGGCCAGCGGCCGCTGCTTCTCCTAGACGGAGGAATGTTCATTTGGGAATTAAGCAAAAAGATGCCCCTGTGACACATGGTCCAAGAAATGACGTAGGAGTGGTGGCACAGGCCAAGGCAGGAGGACACAAGTTGGAGGCAAAAGAAAAAATGATAAAGGAAGGACAGGGGCTGCCCGTGGCAGGACGCCCCGGACAACCAAGGGCAAATCCAGCCGGCCACACTCGGAAGGAGGGACCCTGAGCACCAGGCCTCTCTAGAGCCGTCCAGGCGGCAGGCTGTGTGAGGAGGTGAGCGGGGCCGCCGGCCCACCACTGGGCATGACGAACAGCGGGGCCAGGACACGAGCAGCCCCTACTGAGGGCTGTCCCTGGGAAGGGGCGGCGGGCACCCAGGAGGACTCCCGGGAGTCCCTGTCCTTTCTTCTCCCTCTACTCCTGGCTCAGGTGTCAGAGGAGCCCGCACCCCAGAAACACCGATGAGCAAGAACAAGAGGCTCAAGGGAAGCCAGCTCCCAGAGCCCCAGGACCAGGGGGAGCCCCAGGACCAGGGGGAGCCCCAGAACTGCAGGAGCCCCAGGACCAGGGAGCCCCAGGACCAGGGGGAGCCCCAGGATCAGGGGGAGCCCCAGAACTGCAGGAGCCCCAGGACCAGGGGGAGCCCCAGGACCAGGGGGAGCCCCAGGATCAGGGGGAGCCCCAGGACCAGGGGGAGCCCCAGGATCAGGGGGAGCCCCAGAACTGCAGGAGCCCCAGGACCAGGGAGCCCCAGGACCAGGGAGAGCCCCAGGACCAGGGAGCCCCAGGACCAGGGAGCCCCAGGACCAGGGGGAGCCCCAGGACCAGGGGGAGCCCCAGAACTGCAGGAGCCCCAGGACCAGGGAGCCCCAGGACCAGGGAGCCCCAGGACCAGGGGGAGCCCCAGGATCAGGGGGAGCCCCAGGATCAGGGGGAACCCCAGGACCAGGGGGAGCCCCAGGATCAGGGGGAGCCCCAGAACTGCAGGAGCCCCAGGACCAGGGGGAGCCCCAGAACTGCAGGAGCCCCAGGACCAGGGGGAGCCCCAGGACCAGGGGGAGCCCCAGGATCAGGGGGAGCCCCAGGACCAGGGGGAGCCCCAGGATCAGGGGGAGCCCCAGAACTGCAGGAGCCCCAGGACCAGGGAGCTCCAGGACCAGGGAGCCCCAGGACCAGGGGGAGCCCCAGGACCAGGGGGAGCCCCAGAACTGCAGGAGCCCCAGGACCAGGGAGCCCCAGGACCAGGGAGCCCCAGGACCAGGGGGAGCCCCAGGATCAGGGGGAGCCCCAGGATCAGGGGGAACCCCAGGACCAGGGGAGCCCCAGGACCAGGGAGCCCCAGGACCAGGGGGAGCCCCAGGACCACGGGAGCCCCGGGACCAGGGGGAGCCCCAGGACCAGCAGGAGCCACCTGCCCTCTTCCGCTCCTACCAGTTGGCTGTGTCCTGCCCTGCACCAGGGACAGCACCCTTCTGGGGAGAGGATATGGGTTTCCACCAAGGAGGCCAGCTAGAACCAAGATAGCAACCGGCCAAGTCCCTCATCCAGTAAGCACTGCCCAGGACTGGGGCAGCCCTCTGAGGCCCCAGCTGGTGGCAGGGTCTGTTAAGGCCAACTGTGGTTTCTTCACAGTGGCAGCCCTGCAAGTGGGCGAGCTCTCCTGGAGGGCTGAGGCGCTGTGGTCAGCACAAAGACCTTGCGAAACAGCTGGCTGTGTGGACTACACAGGAAGCAAAAGGAGCCGGGCGGGAGCATGTGCACCACACAACGCCAAGTTGAGAAGGGTAAGGGGTCAGCGGCAGCGAGCAGGGGCAAGGCTCCTGGATCTGGACCCCCACGGTTGCACCTGCATTTGGAAGACTTCCCGTGGGGGTCATTTTCACTTCATTGGGGCAGACAGTCTGTGACACAGCCACCCAGGGACCCTCACCAGTCTCTGTGAAGGTGGGGGCACTGGGGTGCAGGTCGGGGGGCCCCAGCAGGCTGGCCAGCTCTCCTTCCAGAGCGCTAGGGTGCAGCTTGGCGTCCCCCGAGGATTTCTCTGGAGGCCCTGGCGAGCTGGCCAGCTCTCCTTCCAGGGTGCTGGGGTGCAGCTTGGCGTCCCCCGAGGATGTCTCCAGAGGCCCCGGCGAGCTGGCCAGCTCTCCTTCCAGGGCGCTGAGCTTGTGCTTCAAGTTCTGCACTTCTGCTGCCAAGGCCAGAACGTAACCTGCCCAAAACACCAGCAAACGTCCTCTGCTCCCTCCTGCCCACTAGGGCCTTCTCTCCCCTCCTCCCCCAGAGTGCACGTGGAGAGACCCGCCCAGCCTCCACGTCCTCTGAGCAGGGATCAGAGACGGGGACAGATTCTACCGGCCTTTTCCCACAGGCCTCTGTGACAACAGGAAACAGTCCCTACCTCAGGCACTGGTCACACAGCTGCTCTGGTGCCCACTATGAGCCCGGCCCGGGAGGGGCCACCATCTCAGCCCCACCACAGGGTACTTCTCGGGAGCAGGGCCCTGCCAGGTGGCTCCCACTGCCAGCTACTCGGGACGGCACAGCGTCCTGCCTGGCCCAGCCTGTTCCAGCTTCTAAGTGCATCAGGCATGCACCCTGTACATTTCCCTCCCCTTCACCAAGAAAAAGACTTAAACACAAAGCTCAGGACCGTCTCTTGGGGGAACAGCAGCCTTCCAGCTTTGGAATGATTTGTTGAAGGGCACGTAAACTTAAACAAGACTCGGACACGAACCATCCAAGGCGACCCAGTGGGCAAGTCTAACCCTCCCCACCTCCACTCACGAGGAGGGGCCGTGTCCCCCGCAGCCTCAGCCTCGGGCAGGTGTGTGCATGCGTTCTCTCCCGACTGTGCAGAAGGAAGAGTCTCCCCACTCAGCGCCTCCATTTCCCTCCTCATCTGAGCGACAGCATTCCGCAAGCTCGTGTTCTGGTCTTGCAGCCGCTGGATTTCACTGGATGGAAAAGCCGAACTGATTTCCCCTCTGTGCTGCCTTGGGAACTGTCAAACACACACAAGAGAAAAGTGGGGCGCGGCGACTGCACTGGGACCCAGAGGCTCATGAGGCCAAGGCAGGAGGAACACAAGTTCAAGGGTAGCCTGGGCACCTTGGAAAGACCCTGTCTCAAAATAAAGAACTAAAAGGGCTTGTGGAGCACCCCTGGGTTGAACTCCCAGCATCACAAAGCAACAAACAAAAACAGAAAGAAAAAAACCAAATTAAATAAAATTTTAAAAAGGGCTGGGGATAGCTGGGTGGAGTGGCACACACCTGTAATCCCAGTAACTCAGGAGGCTGAGCAGGAGGACCCCAAGTTCAAGGCCAGCTCGGGCAATTTAGCAAAACCCTGTCTCAAGATAAAAACTAGTAACTGGAATCATTCCTTCTCTTTGCTTCCCAGAACAGGGTTTCACTGTTTCTCCTAATTTCTTTCCCTTCTTGCATTACCTGCCCCTGTCTCAAATCACCCCCAAATGTTCTTCTTTTTCATCTTAGTTTGTATTTTTTTTTCTCTCTTCCGCCTTTGAATTCCTATGTAGTTAAATAGTATTTTGTAATCTTTAATAATCAATTTCTCGATCTATTCAAAAACGTTGCTCCAGTTTTATGCTTGGATTGGAGGAAGTCCAGGGAACACCCTCAGTACCTCTCCCCCTGAGGTTAGCTAGTATCTGGCTCCTCCCTGAAGTGACTGCAGTTGGTCTGGGTCAGCAGCAGAGGCACATGCTCAGTGGGAGTGTCACATTCACACAGCCTGGGCTCCTAAGAAGGGGGTCACTAGTGTCCCCTCCCCTAAGAAGAGGTAATCGTCCCCACAGACGGGAAGACACACAAACAAGGGAATGGGCCACCCGAGAGAGCTCACAACACTTCAACCGCTGTGTCCATAAGCACCACCGTGGAGGAAGTTCTGGTAGAATGTTCTATAAGCTAAAAGAAGATTAAGAAATGAAACTAGAGAGAAAATGCAGGAAATGAAAGAACATTTCTTTTTCAAAGAGATTCTGAAAAAGAACCAGAGAAATACTGGAAATGAGAGATTCAATAAAACAAATTTAAAATTCAGTTGGAAGCATCACCCATAGATTAGACCACGCTGAAAACAGACTCTCAGGGCTGGGGCTACAGCTCAGCGGCAGAGCACTTCCCTAGCAGGTGTGAGGCCCTGGGTTCCATTCTCAGCACCACAAATAAATAAATAAATAAATAAATAAATAAATAAAAGTAAAGGTTCATCGACAACTAAAAAATAATCTGAAAAAAAATAACTAAAGAAAAAAGAAAGAAAACAGGGGCTGGGATGGGGCTCAGGCGGTAGCGCACTCCCTGGCAGGCGGGCGGCCCGGGTTCAACCCTCGGCACCACGTACAGACAGAGATGCTGTGTCCGCCGAGAACTAAAAATAAATATTAAAAAAAATTCTCTCTCTCTCTCCCCCCCCCTCCTCTTTCTTAAGAAAAAAAAAAAAAAAGAAAGAAAACAGATTCTCAGATTCTCAGACCTCAAAGACAAAGAATATAAACTTGATAATTAGGTCAACAAGTAAAGAAAAGATGTTAGGAAATCACGACTAGAATAGTCAAAGAAATATGGGATAACTTAAGAGGCCAAATATAAGAATCACTGGTGTAGAAGAAGGCACTTGATTAAAACCAAAGGAATGCACAATTTTTTTTTCCTCGAGCTTCTTCTCTTTTATTTAAGTTTTTTTTTTTTTTTGTTTTATTAGTTGTTCAAAACATTACAAAGCTCATGACATATCATACATTTTATTCAAGTGGGTTATGAACTCCCATTTTTACCCCAAATACAAATTGATGCACAAATTTTTTAATGAAATAATATCAGAAAAATCTCCAACCCTTATAACAATGAAAATCCAAATATAGGAGGCATTTAGAACCCAAATAGATAAGATCAAAAAAGATCCTCTCCAACACACATTATAATGACGGTACCTAAACAGAACGAGGGTAGAATTCTAAGTCGCAGGAGAAAAATGAAGGTCACATTTACAGATAAGCCAATTAAACTTGCTGTTGTTCTCTCAGCCAGACTGTAAAAGCCAGAAGTGCTTGGACTCACGTGCACCAAGCCCTGATAAATCACAGGTGCAGACAAGACTGCAGTATCCATCGAAGCTACCCTTCAGAACTCAAGTTGAAATAAAAATCTTCCGTGACAAGCAGAAACTAGAAAGAAATTCATGACCACTAAGCCTGCACTACAGAACGAGCTCAATGAAGAATCTCATACAGATGAAATAAACACCAGAGCCAGTGAATGCATGAGTCCCACTGGAATAATATCAATCAGGGGAGAATCCTCTCTTAATTAAGCATTAGAAATAAGTTGAAACGGCAGGAAATAAAAATCATCTCTCTATAGTAACACAGAATGTAAATGGTCTAAACTAAAAGACATAGATTGGCACACAGGATTAAAAAACAAGACCCGACCATGTGTTGTTGACAGAGACTCACCTTTCAGGCAAAAACATCCATAGGCCAAATGTGAAGAAGAGAAAAAGATATGTACCATGCAAATGGAGACTGAAAGCAAGCAGAGATGACTACTCTTATCTCAGACAAGGTAGACCAAGAAACAAAGGCCACCCATACTGGGCAAGGCATCATCCAACCGCAGGATACGACGACTGCAGATGTCTGCACCACGACTGTCAGTGTATCTGCACACAAGAGTCACACAGACCACAACCGGACAACACTGGGCGAGTCCAGCAACGCTCTTACCAGTAGATAGGTGATCCAGACATGAACTAACCAAGGCTCTCAGGAATGAAAATATCATTAATCAAGTGAAACTAACAGGCATCTATGGAATATTTCATCCATCAACAACCAAATTTACTTTCTTCCCACTAACAAGGAATTTTCTCTAAAATAAACCATATTTTAGGGCACAAAGCAAGTCTAAGAAAATATTAAAAAATAGAGATAATTTCTTACATCCTATCAGCTCATAATAGGATAAAATTAGAAATCAATAACAAGATAAAAAACAGAAACCATTTTTCAAAAACTTTTTTTAGTTGTAGATGGACACAATATCTTTGTTTTTATTTATTTATTTTTATGTGGTGCTGAGGATCCAGCCCAGGGCCTCACACATGCAAGGCAGGTGCTCTGGGCTACAACCCCAGCCCAAACAGACACCATTTTAACATGTGGAGATTGAATAATATGCTTTCCAATGAGGAATGGGTCCTGTAAGAAATCAAAGGAGAAATTTAAAAAATTCTCAGAAACAAGTGAGAACAGAGACATAATGTATCAAAATCTCTGAAACCCCATGAAGGCAGTTAAAGAGGAAAATTTACAGCATTGAGTTCCTACATACAAAAAGAAAAGCCCCCAAGAGCTGGGCGGGGCTCAGGGGCAGAGCACTCGCCTGGCAGGTGTGAGGCACTGGGTTTGATTCTCAGCACCGCATATAAATGAATGAACAAAATAAAGGCCCAGCAATGTCTAAAAAATATTAAAAAAAAAGAAAGATCCCAAATAAATACTCTCAAAGTCCCCAAAAAAGCAAGAACCAACTAATTCTAAAATCTGTAGAAGACAGAAAATAACTAAGATCAGAGTTGAAATTAATGAAACTGGGATAAAATAAATAAAATAAAAAGGGGGCTGGGGATGTGGCTCAAGCGGTAGCGCGCTCGCCTGGCATGCGGGCAGCCCGGGTTCGACCCTCGGCACCACATACAGACAAAGATGCTGTGTCCGCCGAAAACTAAAAAATAAATATTTTTAAAAAATTAAAAAATAAAATACAATAAAAAGGATCAGTGCAATGAAGAGTTGGTTCTTTGAAAAGATATATTAAGTTAATAAACTTTTTAAAAATTTTTTTGTGGTGCTGGGGATTGAACCCAGGGCCTGTGTATGTGAGGCCAGCCCTCTGCCAACTGAGCTGTGTCCCAGCCCAAGATGATGAACCTTTACCCAAACCGAACAAAGGAAAGACAAAGAAGAGCCATTTGTGATCAATGTGTCAAAATACATTCTGCTGTCAGGTAGAACTAATTAGAGCAAATTAAAAAAATAAGACCTAAATCAACAAAATCAGAGATGAAAGAGGCTATATCACCACAGACACTTCTGAAATCCAGAGGGTCGTGAGGAAAGCTCAAACTCCAATAAATGGGAGAATCTAAACAAATCATGGACGATTTTCTAGACACACATTATCTGTCCAAATTGAACCAGGAAGATATAGAAAACCTAAACTGAACAATACCAAGCAATACCATTGACATAGTAATTAAAAGCCTTCTAACAATGAAAAGCCCCAAACCAGATGGATTCTCAGTGGAATTCTACTCAGTCTTTAAAGAACTAACCTCAAATTATTCTATGAAATAGAAAGGGAGGGAACACTCCCAAATGCATTCCATAAAGCCAATATCACCCTGGAACCAAAACCAGACAAAGACACATATCAAAGAAAGAAAACTCCAGACTGCCCTCCCTGATAAACAGAGGCAAAAATCCTCAATGACATACTAGGAAACAGCGCTGCGGCTGCGCTCAGTGGGAGAGCATTTGCCTCACTCATGTGAGGCACTGGGTTCAATCCTCAGCACCACAGAAAATAGGTGAATAAGAGCATCCTGCTCATCTACAACTAAAGCAAAATATTTAAAAAATATTAGCAAACTACATTCAAGCACATATTAAAAAAAAAAAAAAACAGTATACCATGAACAAGCAGATTTCATCCCGGGGATTGGCTCAACATATGAAAGTCAGTAAGTGTGATTCACCACACAAATAGAAATAAAAATAAAAACATGATTATCTCAATAGATGCAGAAAACACATTCAACAAAATGTAGCATCTTTCATATTAAAAAAACACCAGAGACGCTAGGGACAGAAGCAACATCATAGTGAGAGGGGAAAACTGAAAGTGTTTCCTCTAAAATCAGGAACAGGACAAGGATGTCCACTCTTGCCACTCGTATTCAATACAGTTCTTGAAACTCTGGCCAGAGCAATCAGGCAAGAAAAGGAAATTAAAGGGATTTCACAAGTAGGAAAAGAAGTTAAATTATGTATTTGCTGATGACATGATCCTATATGAGAAGATAAACCAAACCAAACACAACTAACTCTACTAGAAGACTTCTAGAGCTGATGAACAAGTTCAGCCAAGTAGCAGGACAAAAGACCAACACGCAACCATTTGACCCAGCTATCCCACCCTTAGTTTATTCCCAAAGGACCTAAAAACAGCATTCTACAGGGATACAGCCACTTCAATGTTTATAGCAGCACAATTAATAGTAGCTAAATTGTGTAACCAACCCAGATGCCCTTCAGTAGATGAATGGGTAGGGAAACTGTGGTGTATATACACAATGGAATATTACTCAGCATTAAAAGAGAATAAAATCATGGCATTTGCAGGTAAATGGATGGAGATGGAGAGTATAATGTTAAGTGAAGTTGACCAATCCCCAAAAAACCAAAGGCTGAATGCTTTCTTTGATGTGAGGATTCTGACTCATAATGGCGATGTGGGGAGAGCATGGGAGGAATGGACGAACTCTAGATTGGGCAAAGGGGAGGGAGGGGAGGGGAGGGGAGGGGGCAAGAGGGTAGGAAAGACGGTGGAATGAGTCAGACATCTTACCCTAAGTACATATATGAAGACACGAATGGTGTGACTTGAGAAGTTGAACTCTATATGTGTGATATGAAATGAATTGTATTCTGCTGTCCTATGTAACAAATTAGAATAAATAAATAACTTAATTTTAAAAAGCTATTTTAAAAAGACTTGATGTATGGTGATTGAAAAAAAATGAAGTTTAGTTGCAGGAACTCTGAGATCACCACCTGAGGACGAGACACGGCCCACGCTGGAAGCAGGACACATGGCTTGATTGGTGTAATTTTAGTAAAAGTAAATGCAGACTTAAATCAACACCCATAAATCAGTCCCTTTTCTATACTCCAATAATGAACCTGCTGAGAAATAAATAAGAAACCTATCCTGCTCACAATGACCTCACAATAAAATAAAGTGCTTGGGAATGAACCTAACTGAGGTCAAAGGTCTTTACAACAAGAACTGTGCAACACTGAAGAGAGAAGCGAAGAAGGTCCCAGAAGACAGAAAGAGGCAGAGTCCACACTGTTAAAACGGCCACACCACTAAAGTGTCACGCAGACGCAATGCAGTCCCCAACAAAGTACCAGTGACATTTTTCACAGAAATAGAAAAAATAGTCCTGAAATTCACACGGAAGACTAAAAGACTGAGAATAGCCTGTCAGGGACTAGAAGGAAATTCTCCTTCAAAGATTAGCCTGACAGCCCCCTGGGAGACATCCTGCCTGGGAGGCATCCTGCAGCTACTTATCTCACCTGAGACATCCTGCGGCCACCTATCTTCCTGAAACCTATCTTCCTGAAACATCCTGCGGTTATCTCACCTTGTGCAGACATCCAGCAACTGCCGATAAGAGAGCTTCCCCATCCCCAGCATATAAATACCCCTGTGTGAACAATAAAAGTTGGCAGCTTGATCAGAACTCCTGTCTTGCTGTCATCCTTCTGTGTCTCTTGTCCCTTCATTCCTCCCCATCTAGGTTCACTGCCCACGTTGATGTGTCCTGCCGGACGGGACAATAGCCAAAGCAATACTGAGCAAGAGAGCAGTGTGGGGCACCAACACCTGCAGCAGACAATTCACAGGCAGTAAGCACAGCATGGCATTGGCCTGAAACCAGAGGAACGGGCAGAGACGATCCACCGAGTGTCCGGTACTTAGGCATCTGATATACACATACACACATGTGTACCTGGTACACAGCCAACTGATGCTTGGTAAAGGCGCCAAAAACATGTTGGAGAGCCAGGCCCAGTGGAGAATGCGGCTTGGCAGGAGGATCACGAGTTCAAAGCCAGCCTCAGTAACTTAGCGAGGTGCTAAGTAACTGAGGGAGACCCTGTCTCTAAATAAAATACAAAAAAAAAAGAGCTGGGGATGTGGCTCAGTGGTGCCCCCGAGTTCAATCCCTGGTATAAAAAACAACAACAACAACAACAAAAAAAAAAAAATAGAAAAATATGTCGGAGAAAAGAGATGGTCTTTTTAATGAATTGTGCTTGGAAAACTGGATATACATACATAGAAAATGAAACTAGATGCCTAAACTAGATGCACAAACATCAACTCAAAGTGGATCAAAGGCTTAGGAATTAGATCAAAAGCTTTGCAACAGTTAGAAGAACACAGAGGGTCAACACTCTGACATCTTGGCACAGGTACTGACTTCCTTAATAAAACCCCTAAAACTCAAGAAATAAAACCAAGAACCAGTCAGTGGGATGACAACAAATTAAAGAGCCTTTGCACAGCAAAATAAATGATTAAGACCATGAAGAGAGGGCTGGGGATGTGGCTCAAGCGGCAGCGCGCTCGCCTGGCATGCGTGCGGCCCGGGTTCCATCCTCAGCACCACATACAAACAAAGATGTTATGTCAGCCGAGAACTAAAAAATAAATATTAAAAAAAAAAAGACCATGAAGAGAAAGACTAGGGAATGGGGCCCACTCCTCTGACGGGGCATTAATATCCAGAACACATAAAGAACTCAAAAGACTCAACAACAACAACAAAATACACCCATCAATGAATAGACTAAAGAACTAAAGAGACATTTCTCAAAAGAAGAAATACAAATTGGCCAACAAATATATTAAAAAATATTTAACATTCCTAGCAATCAGGGAAATGCAAACTGAAACTACATTGAGATTTCATCTCATGCCAGTCAGAATGGCAGCCATCAAGAATACAGATAAGTAGGGCTGGGGCTGGGGCTGGGGCTCAGTGGTAGAGCGCTCACTTTGCATGTGTGAGACCCTGGGTTCGATCCTCAGCACCACATAAAAATAAATAAGTGGGGCTGGGGATGTGGCTCAAGCAGTAGCGCACTCGCCTGGCATGCGTGCGGCCCGGGTTCGATCCTCAGCACCACATACAAACAAAGATGTTGTGTCCGCCGAAAACTAAAGGAAATAAATATTAAAAAATTCTCTCTCTCTCTCTCTCTTTAAAAAATAAATAAATAAATAAGTGAAATAAAGGTATTATGTCCAACCACAATTAAAAAAAAATTTTAAAAAAGAATACAAATGATAATAAATGTTGGCCAGGCAGAGGGCACACACCTGAATCCTAGTGACTTGGGACGCTAAGCAGGAGGATCACAAGTTCAAGGCCAGCCTTGGCAACTTTGTGAGGCCCTAAGCAACCTAACGAGACCCTGTTTCAAAATAAAAAATAAATTTAGGGCTGGGGTTGTAGCTTAGTGGTGTAGCGCTTGCCTCATACAGATGAGGCCCTGGGTTTAATCCTCAGTACCAAATAAAAATAAATAAATGGAATAAAGGTATTGTGTTCATCTACAACTAAAAAATTTGTAAAAAAGAAATTTTAAAAAGGCTGAGGATTTATCTCAGTGTTAAGCACCCCTGCATTCAATCTCTGGTACCAAATAATAAATAAATAAATATGCTGGCAAGGGTGTAGGGGAAAAGGCACAATGATATGTTGTTGGTGAGACTGCAAATTTGTACACCTTTGGAAAGCAATACGGAAAATCCTCAAAAGACTAGGAATGGAACCACCAGCTAATCCACTCCTTGATATTATCCAAAAGAACCAAAATCAGCATTCAGCAACATTACAGGCATATCAATGTTTAGAGCAGCACAATTCATAATAGTCAGGTTAGGGAACCAGCCCAGGCGCTAGCTCATCAAGAGGTGGGTGGATGAGGAGAACGTGCCGTGCCGTATAGACACACGGCGGCCTACTCGGTGGTGTAGAGTGGTGAACTAGTGGCATTGCTGGTAAAGGGGTGGAGCGGAGGGCCAGGTGAGACTAGCAGACTCCGACGTCACAGGTGGGATGTCTTCTCTAACACGGGGAAGCTAGAGAGAGGTAAGGGAGTGAAAAGGGACCCCATGGAAACAGGGAGGCTGTGCAGTAGAGACGGGGAGCAGAGGGGCAGAGCCCTGGCCTCAACAGGCACCAGCGCGCCCACATTGACCCCGGCTCGCACAGCCGTCATGCACCAAGGAAACATCCACATCATAAGGTAAAAAGTGAATGAGAACTAAAAAGGGTCGGGGACACAGCTCGGGGCAAGAGTGTCCCCGGCTCAGGCCCCAGTACTGGGGGTAGCTCTGGGGTAAAGCACTCCCTAGCATGCACGAGGGAGCGAGGGAGCGTCGTGGGTGTGATCCCAGGCAGGGAGGCAGGGAGGCAGGGGGGGAAGGGGCGGGGAAAGAAATAGTCTCCCACTCCCTGTGTCCTTCCTGCCCCTGCTGGCCCTCCACCTCTCCTCCAGGCTGTGAGGGCCCTTCCCAAACTGAGAATTTGAAAGCACTAGAATTTGTGCAGTGTTCAGGGGGTTGGGTCCCTTGGGCAGTCGAGTGTGGGAGCCGAGGGCTGAGGGGCGGGAGTCAGTGCTCAGTGGGCCAGAGCTCCAGTGGGGACCGGGAAGACAAGACAGGGAAGTCCCGGCGATGGCTGGCAGAGTCCGCAGGACCACTGTGAAGCTGCGCTCTAAGAATGGCAAAGACGGTGGATTTTCAGCACAATGAACAATTCTCTGGATGAAGTGGAGTAAAGAGCAGATTTGAAAGCGCGGGGAAAAATCTACTATAAATGCATATTAGTAGAAAGTATCCAAAATTAAGTTGGAGGGAAAGAAATCAAAAAGAAAAAAGGTGAGCAGAGCTTCAGAGGCCTGTGGGGTGACATGAAGCAGCCTGAGACAGAAAGACCCACAAGAACCAGGGAGCTCAGAACACGCATCTCAAAACAGGGTCACAACGGTCCCCAATCTGCCAGGTGCAGTGGCAAAGTGGCCTGTGATTCTAGCTACTTGGGAGGCTAAGACAGGAGGAAAACAGGTTTGGGGCCAGCAACTTAGCAAGACCCTGTTTTAAAGTTAAAAAAAAAACAAACAAACTTTTTTCAGGCTAAAAGTGCATGTTTCAATATTTTCAAAATTTACAAATCACTATCTCTCAGAAGCTACAGAAAATTGAAAGGCACAAACTCCTTTGAAAATAATATAATTTCACTGCTGTCACCACAGTGTCCCCCAGAAATAGGACTGAAGTAAACACTTAAAAAGGGTGGGGAATAGCCAGGCACGATGGTACACCCTGTGCTCCCAGCAGTGTGGAGGCTGAGGCAGAGGATCAGACCAGCCTGGGAACTTAGGAGGATCTATGCCGAGTCGGCTGGGGTGCAGCAGGACCTTCGCTGCCCGACCAACCCCTCTGCCTCTCTGAGCTGCTGAGTTATCTGATTCCAGGACCACTGGTCTGACACACAACCTCCTGCCGTGGAAATCAGCACTGCCCCCATCAGCAGTGGTGATGTCCTTGGCACCCATGACTCTGCATGGCCAGCTCCAGGGGACCAGGCCCACTGACCTAGATTGCTAGCCATGCCCACCGACCCTCGCCTCTGTACCTTCCCTGTGTGGCCTTAAAGCTGGCACCCAGAGAACAGCCTCAGACCTGCCTTCCCAGTGGGACACACTGAGAACAGACTCCTGCCTCCTTCCCCAGCCCCTTCTGCCTAGTTCTCCTTTGTGCGAATGGCTGGGCCTCATCTGTTGGGACCTCCCAGGTCCCTAGCTGTGGCCAGGACTCTAGTAACAGGATACCTATTCTGGTCTCAGGCTGGTGGCATCCTCTCCCTCTGGGAGCGTTCGTGAACCTCTGAACCAGAAGCACCCTACCGCGGTCCACCCTGGGCTGTAAGTAAAGGTGGACAGCACCCCATCGTGAAGCGCTGCGTTGGAAGCCGGTGTCAGGCAGGCCGAAAGGCAGCCCGTGCAGCAGACGTCCTGGCCGCCTGGCTGCCTGCCTCCCCACTCTCCTGCCTGCCGCACACAGGCAGCACCTGCTGCTCCGCGGGGGTTGCCTCTGCACTGGCCTCAGAGAAGCCTCCAGAACCCAACTCCATGCCCCCTGCTCCCCGACCTCCTCAGCACCTGGCGGCAGCCACTGCTCCCGCGCTGCTGTCTGTCGGAGCAGGCTTCTGTCGTCACCTCATGCAGTGCTGTCAGCCAGGAGCTGCCACGGCCTCTCCCCACTGCACCCTGGCCCTGAAGCCAGGCTCCATCAGAGCTGGACAGTCTGCAGAGGGCCTCTGGGCACCGTCTGTCTCCAGGGCAGCTCGGGCTCAGTGGGAGCTTCCACGCTGCAGCCGCGGGGTCTCAGCTGGGCCTGGGTCCGAGACGAAGGGTGTTTCACAGGTGTGACGTGACTGTTTCTGATCCCAGCCCACTTCCAGGTCTCGCTTTTTCACTAAGACCAAGCCAGAGACAGACCCCGACCAGGCACCGGCGTCTCCTTCTGGTGGCCAGCCAGGGGCGGGAGAACACTGACAAAAACGAAAGCCTCCGTTTCCTCCCCGGGGCAGTGAGGCGCAGGCTGCTGCTGCTGCCAGCCCCCAGGCACTGTGTGGCGAGAGGAAGATGCCCCCTCGTCTGCCCCTGGTCACCCTGGAAGGGGCCTGAGCCTGGCCATGGTGTCTGACTCTACCCCTGGGGCTCGCTGCCCACGGCGTGTGTCCAACATGCTCTCCTGGGACTCTGACTGAGTGTGGGGACAGCATCTGCCCACAGGGGAGGGAAGAGGCCCTGGCGGCCAGCCTGGCCCTGCCTTCTGCTGCTGAGCTCCCATGCACCTCGCTGCCCACAGCAGGGCCACAGGCGAGCACCCAGCACCAGGAGCCGAGAGGCCGGAGCCGGCCCAGGGCTGCCCTGCCAGGAGGACGGCCTGCTACCAAGAGCTCGAGGAAGAGCCACGCTGGAGTGCAAGGCTCCTGCCTGCCCTCAGCCTCCCTGGCTGACCGTGGGCAGCAGGGGAGGGAAGACCTAGGAGGCAGGTCTAGGCCCCACCCAGAAAGGTCCCCCGAAGCACTCAGTCCTCTGCTACCTCAGGCAACAGGGGGAGTGGCTGTCCCTCAAGGGACATTAGTGGCCTCAACATGTTCTAAGAAGGGTCATGCTAAGTGCAGCCTCACCCTCCAGTGGATGCAGGTGAAGGTGGCTTCTGAGCCTTGTTCCCAAACCAGATCCCTGACCCCTGCCTGGGGACCCTGCCCCTGCCCCTGCCTGGGGACACAGATTGCCCGAGCAGGATGAAGCAGGCTGACAGATGTGTGTCACTGACCACAGTGGCACAGGCTTGGTGCTCAACAAGTATTGACCACTATTGTCCCTGCCAATCAACACCAGGAGCTTCAAGGACAACACGGCATGAAATGACCCGCTATGTGGTATGAGGAAAAGACTGGGATGATAATTCTGCATCAACATCCTCTGTCCAGTCATATTTGGGATTTTGTTCTTTTTCAGCACTGGGGACGGAACCCAGGGTTCTCCTCAAGCTAAGCCTACGCCTGTGACCTATCCCTGGGCTACACCTCCAGCCTCAAGTTGCATTTGAATTCGGGGCTTTTAGTGCTTTCAAATGCTAAAGCACTAAAAGCCCCCATCTGTGATCCCAGTGACCAGGAGGCTAAGGCAGGAGGCTGGCAAGTTCAAGGCCAGCCTCAGTAACCTGTCTTAAGTAATTCTGTCTTAAAGTTTAAATAGAGGGGGAGGGGGCTGGGGGTGTCACTCAGCGGTAGAGCTCCCCTGGGTTAAATGTCCAGCACCAAAAAAAAACAAAAAGGCAAAGACACAAAGAAGATTCTGAAGAGCGCTGAGCAGTGTAGGTACCTATTCTAACTCTTTTTTTTCAGTGCTGGGAATCGACCCCAGCGGCTCCTACATGCCAGGCAAGTGCTCTGTTTAGTTTTTGAGATGGGTCTGGCTAAATTGCAGAGGAGCTTGCAATCCTCCTGCCTCAGCCACCCGCTGGCTCCACTTGAACTCTCCAAAGTCCCACACTCAGGCTTGTTTGACAGCCAGTCACTGAAGGGACAGGACTGAAAGGCCCACTATTCGCGGTACCTGCTGAGCAGGAAGCTGGGAGGAAGTGTGCTCACCTCCTGCACAGGGAGGAGTCCCTGTGCCTGCAGCGCCTCCACAGCCTGGTCCCGCTCCAGGGTCACGGCCCTCAGCACCGCCTCCTGCTCACGCAGGGCCCGCTCAGTCTCCTGGAGTTTGGCAGTGACCTGGGAAGACATCCCTGGTGGAGACGGGCAGCACTGGCCACAGTTCCTGAGACCAGCCTCCGCTTTCCACTTAAGAGGCAAATGGCAGGTGCAGGTGAGAAAAGTCCTGAGGGCCGGTGCCACCTGGCACTCAGAACTCACGGCCATGTCTGCGGAGGCAGGCAGCGGACTTCCACCTTCCAGGCCTGGCCACCAGGGTGCCCTCGCCAGGAGGGCAGCCCACAGGAGGCAGGACCAGTCCCACCCTGTACCAGTGCACACCGCAACGCGATGACCCGCTGCAGGGGCTGCAGGGGCTGCAGGGGCGGCAGGGCACGGTCATAGCTGCTCAGTGAGGCCTCTGCCAGGCACTGCCCGTGCTCCCGGCCCTCCTCCTCCAGAAGCCCCTCCTGGGGAAGCCTGCGCCCCGCAGCACCACACACACCTGATCTCTGGCCTCCAGCAGGCCCTGGGTCAAGGCCTCAGACCTCTGGATCTGTTCCCTCTCGATGCTGTCGCAGCGGCGCTGCCAGTCCAGGTTCAGCTGCACCTGCTCGCGCCCCAGGTTCCTCTCCCTTTCCACTGCCAGGGACAGTTCCTGCTTGTACCTGTGGCACATCCAAACGCCCACATTAGCGTGGCTTGAGGTTCCTTCCACATGAAGAGCAGAGGTGGGGTGCCTCCTGTAGGGCTCCACTGCACCCGCCACGGGCTTCAAGACTCGGAGGAGAAACGGCATCTGCAGATGGCCAACAACATGTCTGCAGATGGCAGATGGGCAGATGTCAAAGATCACCCAACACTGAGAAAACCCAACGCCGCGAAGGGTGGTCACACTCAGGAGACAAGTTCCAGGTATACAGGAAGAGAAGGGGTGACCCTAACAGACAAAAAGCTGCGCTGTCCGGACCCTGTGAGGGCAGCAGGCGAGCAGCAGCAGGACCGAGCCCCAGCTGCCGCCAGCGCGGCAGAGCAGAGACAGGCCTGTGTGGCACGAGGGGGGCCTGCGCCGGACGCCGGCAGTGTGCAGGGCAGAGACCACCGTCCAGGTGAGGAGCTGGTTCTACCAGAGAAAGGCCAGCTGTCGAGAAGCCAGGACGACGCCGAGTGCCCTCGCTTGGCCAAGAACTTTACTCCAGTGGCTGCGGCGACGGTGGAAAGGGGATCCAGTCACAGCTACAGATTTCCGGGCCTCTCTCAGCTGCTGGCCAGAAGATGGCCATGAGGACACCAGAGACAGAAGGCGCCCCCGCCCCAGGGCCTGTGTGCAGTTCTCTGCCTGAACCTACAAGGACTGAGCCTTCTCCAAGGGGCTAGTCACTGGGCCGGAGCAGGTTTCAAAGCCACAAGACCGAGGAGCAGAGGGGAGCAAGCAGATCAGACTAGAAACAGAAGAAAAGGGCGCTCAGAAACCTCAGAGTGATGGGAAAGGAGGCCACCCTTCCTGAACTGCGGAGACACAGAATGCGAGCCACCACACCGCGTCTGCGCGGCGTCAGAACCGTGGGGTGCAGCTGAGCTCTACTCCAGCCCCAGAGGGTGCTCAGAACTGCCGTCGGCTCCTGCCATCAGGGTCCATGGGAAACACAGCAAGCCAAACGAACCCAAGGAAACGGACAGAGCGAGCGCCATGAAACTGGAAAGAGAACAACAGTGAGAAGGTTAAGACAAAAACAAAGACTGACAGATCAGCAGCCCTCGAGTAGGCTGAGGGAGAGGAAAGAGAAACTGGAAACCGGTACCCAGACGAGCGCGGCTGACACTCACCTCCCATGTATTCAAAGCATAATAAAGGGCCACCATGGGCAGTCTTGTGCCTTCAAGGTAACAGCCAGGTGAAATGGACGGACACAAGTCACCAAGTGGACGTCGGAAAAACAGAAAAGGGAAAAGGGGAAGCGAATCGTGTGCCTCGGACACTTCCGCAGAGAGAAGCACAGCCTGTGCCTGCAACACCCACTCCTCTCAAAAGAGGGTGCTAAGTCAAAGAAGCCAGATACAAGCCCAGCGCCGTGGACTCCAGCGCCGGGAACTCGGACCAGGCTGCTCCTCTGCAGACAGAGCCCACCGTGGGGGCTGAGGAGCCTGGGGTGGCTGTGTGGCGGTGACAGGCCACACAGCTGTGCAGTTGGAGTGGGCACGTCCACTACATCCGAGTTGCTCTCTGTGAAGCTGACCTTACAAACTACAGAGAAGAGCACCCAGTGGAAAGCTGGAGGAACCCCAGGACCCTAACCAGCACGCCAAGGACACAGGCAAGGCCCGCACAGAACCCTGGGCTCAGGCCTGCTCGGCTCTGCTGCTGGAGGAGGCCCCCGCGTGGCCCTGGGCACGCCCTGCCACCCTCCTCAGCCCCTCACTACCACACTGTTTTCTGCTTTCTCGTTTCTCCTCAAAGAAGGCCAGGCCAGGACTGGGCTGTGCAGCTGGACTCCTCAGGACTGGAGTGGTTCCTGCCTGCAGCAGGCGCTCACAGAAATGGCTGCCCTGGGGACATTACCTGGCCACATCCTGCTGGCGTCGGGCCAACTGTGCCTTGAGCTTCACCTCCTCTTCCCGCAGTGTCTGAACCTGAAGGTCTTTGGCGATGGCCTCCTTGGACATCTGAGTGACCTGGGCGTCCCAGCTGGCTTTGAGAGCAGCTGCGTCTTCACGGAGCCTGGACGGAAGGCCCGGGGATGCGGTGTGCTTGCCACTTGTCCCCCTCCACCCCTCAGCACTTCTGCACATCAGCTCTTCAGGAACACCAGAGCCCACGTCCCCACCTGGACCCAGGCGACGGTTCTACCCAGAAGGACTGCCAGCCAGCCAGCCCAGCTACCAGACATTGCTGAACATAGTACATAGGGATGTGTCCTGCAAGGCCACCCGCTGGAGGTGGCCCTGTCCAGCCACCGCATTTCTGCAGCCCTAGCTATGCCCAGCACAGCAGCTCACACACGAGGACATGCGACACACAATTTCAGACTGAGCCTAAGACAAGGCTCCATAGGACACCTTGCAGGAGCACACAGCATAGTCCCAGGTTGCTGGGTTCAGTGCCAGGCGTCCCCCTGACTGCTGCTTGAACTTGACTGGGAACAGGGAGAGGCACACCCGGGGAGGTTCTCCTGCGCAGCCCCCACCCTGCGTCTCACAGTCCCAAGAGGCATCTTCCTCTCAACTAAGAATACAACTGAGCAGAGAATGCTCGGCACAAAAGAGAAGTCCCAAGAGGTTCTAAGCATCAGCGAATGCCTTATGGGTCCTCAATGTCTCTGTGAACATGGTGTCCAAGGGTCACCGCAATGGCTTCCTTGGAGACACCTCTCCCTGGAAACTGGGCACAACTGGACAGAGCTGCTAACCTGCCACGGCTTGGCTTGAATATCAGAAAGGAACTGGGCTCAGTGGAAACAATGTGCACGCTGGTGGGGAGAAGACAGCCCTGTGGAAACCGAAAGGGGTGACTCCAAAGGTAAGCGCAGGGTCACGCGAGCTGCAGCTGCACACCTGGGCAGAGTCCCAGAAAGACACAGAGCTAAAGGTGGAAAGGACCCACATGTTAAGCAACAGGTGGATGACACGCGGTGCTGCCATACAGAGGACAAGCCCGCCTTACTGACCACGAGCTGTGACCCTCAAGTCACTAAGATGGTTCATGTTGTATGTCTATTTTTTTTTTTTGATCCTGGGGACTGAACCCAGGGGTGCTCTACCACTGAGCCATATCCACAGCCTTCTTTATTTTGAGTCCAGGCATCACCAAGTTACCCAGGCTGACCTCAAACTCTCTCTCTTTTTTAAATACCTTTATTCTATTCATGATTTTTATATGGTGCTGAGGATGGAACCCAGGGCCCAGGGCCTCGCACAAGCTAGGCGAGCGCTCTACCGCTGAGCCACAACTCCAGCCACATAACCTCAGACTCTTGATCCGCTGCCTCAGCCTCCTGAGTAGCTGGGATTACAAGTGTGCACCACCACACCTGGCTGAAAATAATAAGTTTTTTAATTTTTCATTTATTTTTTTAATATTTATTTTTTAGTTGGATACAATATCTTTATTTTGTTTTTATGTGGTGCTGAGAATCGAACCCAGTGCCTCACGCATGCTAGGCGAGCGTGCTACCACTTGAGCCACATCCCCAGCCTGTAAATTTTCTTAAATGACAAATTTTATTGTGCATACTTTACCACAAATGATAAATGCACACTTATGCACACAGAAACTACATATGGGAAAAAACTGAGCCCTGCACAGTGGCACGTGCCTGTCACCCCAGCAACTTAGAAGGCTGAGGCAGGAGGATCGCAAGTTCAAGGCCAGCCTCAGCAACTTAGCCAAGTCCTAAGCAACTTAGCAAGGAGGGCTAGGATGGGGCTGGGGTTTTAGCTCCATGGTAGAGCGCTTGCCTAGCATGTACGAGGCACTGGATTTGATCCTCAGCGTTGCATAAAAATAAATAAATAAAATAAAGGTATTGTGTCCATCCGTAACTAAACATCAGCGGTGGTGGGGGTGTTCCTGGGATGAAGCTCTGTAGTAGAGCATTCCTGGGTTCAATCCCCAGTACTGCAATCCATCAATCAAACAAGCAAACAGAAATGACAGAAGAATCATTAAGAAAAATGACCTGGCAGCTACAGAAGTCACCCACCAGCTGCAGGCCCACCTCCCTCTGTGTGAGGTGGCAGGAGCCCACCCGGGAGCCCAACACCCCAGGGCCCCAGCACCCCTTGGGTGGAGGCAGCAGCAAGCTGTAAGCTCACCTGTCAATGACAGCGTCCTTCTCCCTGGCGGCGTCAGCCTGAGTCCACTCCGCCCTGCGCAGCTGCACCTCCAGGGCTTCACCATGGGCCTGCAGCTCTAGTACCCTGGCCTCCAGTGCCCGCAGCTGCTCCGCATGTGTGCCCTTCACAGCCACCAGCATCGCGTCCCTCTCCCTGGCCAAACGGTCAAGCTCCTCGTGCCTGAACCACAGGGAAGGGCCCACCGTGTGTCACCCAGAGCTGCACTCAGCAGCCTTCCCCAGACCACGGTCACGGCTGCACCTTGTCCCTGAGGTGGTGACTGCTGCTGGGGACATTCGTTACCACTCCTCCCACATGGCACAGACACTCCTGAGCGCCCCAGGTCAGAGGCGTAAAGCACACACCTGGCTCCACCACCACAGCTCCGGGACCACCGGGGGCAAAGCGCAGACATTAGCCGCCAGCGCTGCGGTGCCCTGCTGCTCAGTGGCCCTGAGAGTCCGTCGTTAGGAAAGCCTGCTTTCCTAACAGGCTGCAAGCTCCGTCTGGCGATTTGGAGGCCCCTCGACATCACCCCAAATGCCATAAAGGCACTGGCGAGGGGCGGCCTGCAGCACACGCCTGGCAGGACCCTGTGTCCCAGCAAGGACATGCTTTGCCAGTTTGCCGACTGGGGATGTGTTCCCTACTCTGAGACCCAGTCTGCCAGTCTGAGGTCGGCGATGGCATAATTCCTGAGGAGGCAAAGGCACTCCGTCTCCCCAGAGCTCGGCTGGTGCCCTCGGGCAGCAGGCTTTGGCCCTCCCCCCCACCAGCCCCTGGGCATTCCAGGTGCCTCCCAGCAGAGCAGCAGCAGCAGCAGCAGCATGGGGGCGAGGGGCCGGGCGGAGTCTGGCTGGGGCTTCTCACACAATCTCCTAACTGGCCAGTGAAGGGTCCTGCTAACCCTTGGTGAGCAGGTCCCCACCTGCTCTCTGCAGTCACCAAGGTGAGGAGCCCCTCAACTCATCAGCAGACGGGTCGTCTGCCACCATTCTTGCTGGAGGTCACTAGGTGTCTGGTGCATAACCTGGAAGGAGGTGGGACCCACTCGGCTCTGCCAGCCCTGCAGGGACCAGGCCTCAGCCAGGCACGCAGGCTGGCTGGGGAGTCCACGCACCTCAGTAGGAAGGCGCTCCCACGGTGCTGTGCATCCCACTTAGTAGTTACTGATCTTATGATGAACGGTGTGGTCTTGTGGACTGCAGACTAATAATTATACCTTAATTTAGAAACCCTTCACAAGGTCAGCACCTGGTGACCCCAGCAAGTTTGAGTTTTACTTTAAATATTATTAGGGTGATTGATTACAAATTTTTACCAGCATAAAAAATATATTCAAGTAATTCCTATGAGGATTGGGAGCATGGGTCCAAGGATTGGGAGCGGGGGTCCAAGGATGAAGGGCATGGTGTAGGGTGCAAGAGGAAAGCCGTGGGTGCTTTCTGAATCAGCGAGGCAGGTGCCAGGTCACCGTGTGTTTAGATGTCCCTAGGTGCATTTGGAAGAGTAACCAAACAAGGTTTCTTTCTTTTATTGTGGTTCTGGAGACTGAAATCAGGGCCTCACATGTGCTAGGCAAGCGCTCTACCACTGAGCTTGCACCCCATCCTTTTCCAATTTTTCATTAAGTTGCCCAGGTTGTGCTTGAATGTAAATCCTCCTGCCTCAGCCTCCTAAGCATCTGGGATTACAGGTGTGGCTCACAGTGACCTGTTCCCTTTTACATTTTGAGATACTGGGGCTGGGGATATAGCTCAGTTGGTAGAGTGCTTGCCTTGTATGCACAAGGCCCTGGGTTCAATCCCCAGCACCACAAAAAAAAAAAAAGGTCATCTGTAGCTATAAACTAAAACTGATGAGCTGGTCAGTAAAATTTCCAGGTTTCAAAAGCTAACTTTCAACTGAGGCTTTGCAAGTGTTCTGAAGTGTCTCCAGTGCTGGGGTCAAGCCCTGGACCTCCAGCATGCTCAGGGCATCTCTACGCTGAGCCAGGCCCCGGCAGCCACTCCACGGGGGACACGTGCTCTGCTGTGGCCTGCTCCCGGAGGGCTGGCTCAGCTGTGTGACCTGGCTCCGACACGCAGAGAGGCTCACTTCCTCTCGAAGATCTCCTCTTCTTTCTTCCTGGTCAGCTGCACAGAGTGAAGCTTATCCTCCAAGTCCTTTATCCTAAACAGAGGTGACAGCAAGAACAGGTAAGGAGCTAGCAGGACCTGGCCTGGAGCCAGCGAAGGGCAGACCCAGGGGTCCAGCCCAGCAGGCACGCTGCCCGCTGCCCGCTGCCCGGGAGGAGGAGGGCCACCCACCGGGCGTCCTTCAGGGCTTCCAGGTCCCGCAGCTCCCAGGCGCGGCCCTGCAACTGCTTCTCCAGCTCGGCGTTGGCCGTCTCGGCTCTCTGCAGACACTCTGCTGCCTGGGCCCCTGCTTCCTTCAGAGCCCCCAGCTCTTTGCTCAGTAGCTTAACCTGAGGAAGACTTCACAAGTTCAGAGGCGGGCAGCGGGACAGGAGGAGGAAGGACTGCACTCTCTCCAGTGCTGCGTGGCTGTGCTGATAACCGCCACCTGGACGTTTCAGAGCAGTGAACGCAGCGGGCCTGAAGGTCCCCACCACTGGAGGCAACAGGCGCCTGAGGTGGAGACGTGCCAACCTCCCTGTGTGACCACACACGTCACACTACACCGTGTGTCAACGAAACATGTGAACACTCAAAAGGAGGATGCAACTGGAATAAACCGAGACTCCAGAGGTAAACGGCTGCTTCACCAGGAGAGGGCAGCAGCAAACAGGAAGAAGGTCCTCATGCCATCCCGACGAGAACACAGAGACACCCAGGACCTCTGAGGGCCCCCTCCCCTGCCCACCTGCACCTGACCAACTGAGACTACTCATTTCTCAACACAGAACTTGATCCTCATTCAGATACTGAAATCGAACACAGAGCAAGGAAGTCAGTGCTGCTCACAGTCCACCCTCGGGCCCCTCTGAGTGCTGCTCAGATGAGCCCTGGCCTCCCTCCCACCTGTACAAGACGAGTGTGAGGGCAGCTGTTGGGCCAGGGTGGCTGCCAGGCCGGGGCAGCAGTGTCCACATAGGCAACCCTCTTATGTGGCAGGTACTTGAGGTGTGCTACCTTATGCAGCAGACAGAGCTGAGAGCAGGCACCTCAGGGTCCTCACCTGTGAGCCCGGCCCCATCATAGCACCCAGGACATCCATACGGCCTACCTCTTCTCTCTTTAGGCTTAGAGACCCCCAAAGCAGCCTCGTGAGGATCCCTGTGTGGCAGCCCTGGCCTCAAGCCCCAGACAGCTCTGGGCTCTGGCTGAGAACTTGGTACTGAGCCTCCGGGGTGGGAGTGGGGGTCTGGGAGACTTGGGGATAGGCCCTGTGCCTGAGCAGCAGGGGCCAGGCCAAGAGCCACCTACTGTTCCCGCAGCAGGGGCACTCAAGCTGGCCCTTGTGTTCACTCCTCGAGGTGAGCTGTGTCCTGGCACTGTCCGGGGTGCTTAGTCTGTGTGCACACAGTGGCAGCCGCACTCTGCCCCCAAGCAAGGCTATGGCTGCAGCTGGGCCATGCATCAGTTGCTAGCTCCAGGCAGGCCCTGACCCCCTGAGCCTTGGCTTCCAAGGCTTGCGGTAAAGTGGGGAGACCCCCACCAGCCCACGTTGAGAAGGCCGACAGCAGGGCAGGCTGCAGGAGGCTGGGAGCTGACAGTGGAGGGAGGGCACCCTCTCAAGGCTTCAGGTTGCTGGACTGAGATGGAGAGACTGACGGAGGCGGCACCACAGAGCCTGCTGCAGTCTTTGAGTGAGCTGTCTGGCTCGCAGGGCAGAAGTCGCCCGCCACTCAGGAAGAGGTATCCCTGCTGATGAGGACAGCTTTCCCAGGCAGAGGTGCAGTACCTTGAGCTCATGGGACAACACCACACTGCTCATGCCATCAGCCTGCAGTCGGAACTCATGCTCCCTCTTCTGCATTTCAGACTCGAATTCCAGCAGCAGTTCCTGAAACAAAAAGGACTCACACTGAAAGGACAGCGGGGCCAGCACATCTAGGTCAGGGTAGGTGGACACAGCCCTCAGCTGCCACTGAGAAGTCAGGGGCCCATGGGGGAGCACTGGTGGGCCATGGCCACCGCCTGGACCTCCTGCCACAGCGCACTGGGACACAAGTGTTTGCACGAACAACTCAAAGGCCAGTGCCGGGAGGGTGTACAGTCTGAATGTGGCCTGCCCCCACTCACCCATGTGCTGGAAGCCTGAGCCGCACTGCGGCAGCACTGGGGTGGCCTCTGGATGATGAGTGCCTGGGGCCCTCAGAGGGCTGCCACAGCTCTCACAGGCAGGGACTGGCTCCTACAGGTCCTTTGTAGAGGACAAGCCTGGCCTGCCCTGGTCTCTTGCTTCCCGGTTGACCACATGCCCCTTCTGCTCATGTCCCCTGTTGATTTTGCCAACATGTTGTGACCAGCCAGAGGGCTTCTCCAGATGCCAGTGTCAGGCTGTGGAGCCTCCAGCCACGTCAATCGTGAGCCAAGGGAACCTCATTTCCTCACACATTACCCAGCGCCAGGCACCCTTAGGACATCAGAGCAGGGACTCAGACACTGCGACATGGCTACTGTGCCCTTTCGCTGGGTTTTGCTCGGCGCAGAGGGAAGGCCCTGGGTGTAGATGGAGCACTCGCTGCTCAAGGACTGAGACTGAGAGCACAGGGACCCTCAAGAGCTTGCCCACCGAGCCTCCCTGAGGACCTCCCACTCCCACCAAACTCAGTGCCCTGGAGGGAGGCTTCTGTCTGCTCCCACCGTGCTAAGTACCCTCTGCCCTGGCAGGCAGGATGCACATGACCACCTGGCAACGCAGGGGCAACCCTGCGCCAGCAGCAGTACACCCTGAGTGTACCTGAGCCAAGTGAAACGGGCAGGAAACAGTCCTAGCTCCTGCAAGGGCCCACACACAGGGGCCACATCTGGACAGACAGGCTGTGGCCACTAGGGTGCAGGAGACCCACACCACTGTGCCTCCCCGGCCCAGACAGAACCACAGCCAGGCTCCCCTTGTGGGCCATCCCAGCCCACCTCAAGCTGCTCCCTGCACGGTCCTCTCCTGGGACGCCACACCAGCCTGTCTGACCAGGCTCTGGCACCGCCACTCAGCCCAACTTGTGCGACGTCCCCTGGTTTCCCCTGTTGGTGCACCCTGTCCTTGCCAGCACGGCCCCATCCCCTGGGCCCTCCCAGCACCCCACCAGCTACTTCTGCCGCAGCCTGCTGTCCTTGAGCTGGGCGACTCACACTGCTCTGCTCAAACCAGCAACTTCTCAGGTCATCCTCACAAAGGCCTGAGGCCTGCAGGCCTGCCTCCACCTCCGTGCTCCTGGGCTTGACGGCTCCCTTCGAGGTCCCAGCTTGGAAGCGCCTGCCTCCCTCCCCCTGAGCCACCCTGCAGCTCTCAGGGGGCCTTTCTGACTGCCCTGTTCAGAAGTTGTGTGCCACCCCACCTTGGCACTCCTGAGCCTTCCCTGTGTCCGCAGAAGGCAATGCCGTTGGCCAGGCCAGGGCGACAGATGCTGCAGAGGCTCAGGGGGTCACCTACACTTCAGTGTCAGCCTGCTCTGTGAAGACAGGTGAGTCCAGGCACGTCCAGGGGTTCACACTCAACTCCAGAACATGGGAGACCTCCAGGCATGTAGTTTGTGTTTAAAAAGCAAAAAAAGCTTGTTATATGAATGAATAAATCAGTAATCATCTGGTGCCTCCTCCAGTGGCTCCTCGCCTGCGACTGACCAACGGGCAAAGACTTCCTTCCTCCAGAGACCGCAGCTTGCATGTATGACCAAGGTGACAGACCTCCCAGTACCACCACCTCACTTCAGAGTTGAGGACAAGAACCGTCATCCTCACTGGATAAATTCCACCCTGACCCACCCATGACCACACCAAGAGCTTCTGAGGTCAGAGACAGCATGGCAGGCTGGCCAGCATGGGAGACCCCCACTTGATAGTGGAGACTGACGGTGGGGCGTCATCACAGGCCACCCCAGAGCCGCCCTGGGCTGACACTACCCAGGAGAGACCCCCTGCATGTGTCAGCGCGTCCCCTTTTCCTGCTTCCAGGGACGGGCTGCCACCTCAAGGGATAGGAACTATGTAGGGGTCTGTAAGAGACCACCAGAATGTGCCTGCTTGGCCTAAGCGTTTCTTCTGCAGGTGGGCAGCCTGGGAAGCCAAATGCCAGGGGGCAGCGCCTGCCTGCCTGCCCGCCTGCCAGTGGGAACCAGCCCTGGATGGAGCTTCTTTGGAGGTGACCGTGGCACCACTGAGGAACCCTGTAACTCACAAGTCACAACCCGTCTTCTCTTAACCACACATTTCAGGCCTCCTACCTGAGGGCATGTGGCTCTCCAGAGCGCTCAGCCACCGTCTGTGGGAGGCCAACCTTACCGGTGACTGAGTTACACTCCCCAGCTGGGTGCTGAGGCGCTCGGTCACAGAAATGGGTGTGTCTTGCTAGAGCCCCATGGGTGGAGCTACACTCACCTGTTCCTTTGTAATATAACCCCTTGCCCTGTTTAGGATAGAATCTTCCATGGAAGTGCCTTGTGTGTGTCCCCTCCTCTTACTGTGCCCTTGGGTGTGGCCTACCCAGGTGTCAGTCAACCTGCTGACAGTGGACATCATGAAGATAGACTGTGCCCCCTGAAACCTGACCCCTTGCCTCATTTGAATAGCTTCTCCTCAATAAAAGGGGTCAGTATATGCTCTCTCTCTCTCTCTCTCTCTCTCTCTCTCTCTCTCTCTCTTTCTGCGGACCCTTAAGGTCAGAGGAGCCATCACAGCAACCCCAAAGAAAAAGGTCTTTGTGTCTCTTGTGTGGTTATTTCGTGCAGCCCAGTGAGCCCAGTTTAACTAGAGTGACCCCTGAGCCTTTCAGTCTCGAGAACAGAAACTGGCAACCGTCCCCTCCCTGAAGACGCACTGGCCCATCCCCCTGGCGGCACTGTGCTGCAGGACCCAGTGGGAGGCAGAAGAGTGGAGTTCCAGGGCCTGCACCTCTGAACTGCGGGGGCCTGGGGGCACGCCAAGCTGCCCCTTCCCAGGTGGAGGCTGTGTCGCTGCGTCTGCTTCCCCCACATCCAAGGAAGAGGCAGAAGGCCCAGTGCACCTCTTCAGATCTGAGGCCACCTACTCCCCACTGGAAGTGTCACTCTGCCCACTTACTGAGCAGCCTGAAGTCACCATTTTGAGTGAGGCCAGAGCAGGAGAAGGCTCTGAACAAGAGAGGTGGCTCTGCCACCTGGGCCTAGTGTCCAGCCCTCGCACTGGGGCCTGAGGGGAGTGGCAGACACGGGTGCTGCCAGGGGCTTTGGCAGCCTCTGCCTTGAGGGCTGGGGAGTGGGGCCTGCTGCCATCCACAGACAAAGGCTCTCCTTCCGAGAGAGCTCTTGGCTTGCTACTGGGACTCACAGAGCCGAACACTCGAACTGACCTTCTGAGCCAGAAAGCTTGGCCCGTGCACTAACAGACCATCATCAAACAGAAATGGTGTCCACATGGTCAGGCCCCAGCAAGCTGAAGACACAGGGCAGTTATGGGAAGGAGCGGCCCAAATGCCCATCGCTCCCACGTCTGAGCCCTGCCTTCTCTCTCCCAGCCTGCACCTCTGGCTCAGGGGCGTCTCTATCAGCCCTCGACCCAGAAAAGGATGGCTTGCACCTGGTCAATAGATGGTCTGCATGACCTGAAAGTGGACAGCCACAGCATAAGGACATCTCTGGGATGTCCGTGAAGGACAGTGGTCAAGGGAAGTCCTCCGGTGGGCAGAACCAGGCTCTCTGCCTGGGAACCCTGTGCAGCCCAGGTTTGCAGTGGGCAGCGGGGCAGCAGGCACTACCTGTCTCTGCAGAGCAAGCTCGCCGTCCAGTTCCTCGAGCTTCCTCTCCAGCCTCCACTTGAGATTCTCATACTGCTCCCGCTGGTGGCTGATCTCGCCGTTCTTGTCACTGTGGTAACCAGACACAGCACTGAGAGACCACACCACACGTGCTCACAGGCACCCCTGCGCATGCAGCTGGTGCTTCACATTTGCACAGGGATACAGTGGGCAGAGGTAGCAGGACCTCTACTCCACCTGGCCAGGTGACCGCCAGCAAGAGAGAAAGCAAAACATGGAAACCCCAAATCCCTTGACTTCCAGGACTCAGGCAAAGTCTTTGTCAACAGTGGCCAACACTGCCAGGCACGGTGGCGGACACCGCCAGGCACGGTGGCCACGCCTGCAATCCCAGTGGCTCGGGAGGCTGAGGCAGGAGGGTTATAAGCTCAAAGCCAGCCTCAGCAAAAGCGAGGCGCTAAGCAACTCAGTGAGACCTGCCTGTAAATAAAACACAAAACAGGGCTGGGGGTGTGGCTAGGTGGTCCGGTGCCCCTGAGCTCAATCCCTGATACCAAAACCGCCCCCCCCTAAAAAAAACCCAGTGGCCAACACCAAGATGACACCGGTGTGAACAAGCAATCAAAAAAAAAAAAAAAAGAAAAACACAGAAAATCTCAGCAGAGAAACAGATATAACAAAAGAATTCAATGGAAATTTGACAACCAAAAAGTACAACGACCAAGATAAATGATTCCCTGGGTGAGTTCAGGAGCAGAATGAATATGACAGAGGACAGAACGAGTGAACTTGGAATCACCTCATCTCAACAAAGGAAAGAAAATAAACTTGAAGAAACAAAACGAGTAGAGGCCTAGGGACCTGCGGGACAGTGACAAGGCCTACCACTCATGCTAGTGGGACACCAGGGTGGGAAGGGCAGCGTGGGACTGGGCCTGGAATCCCAGCTCTGGAGGGACACGTCACAGAAGAGCAGAGCACTTCTACCCATTCGTTCAATTCGTTTTTGGTGTGAGAATTAAACCGAGGGGCACTTCAGCCCGGGCCACACCCCAGCTTTTTTTTTTTTCTATTTTTCCTTCTGAGACAGGGTCTTGCTAAGTTGCCCAGGTGGCTTCAAGCCTGGGAGCCTCCTGCCTCAGCCTCCGGAGTTGCCGGGGTCACAGCGTGTGCCACCACGCCCAGCAGCTCCTTGAGTTTCGAAATTAATATCTATTTCACATTAATCATAGACTTAAATGATTCATTAAAATAGCACTGACCTCTAGTTAGTGAATCAAGTTCTGAGTATCTGAACCAGATCCTGGGTAACTTCAGAGCCGCGTGAAAACCCAGAAAGAGGCCTTCCAGGCCCTGTCCTACCTGCCTTTGCGCATCAGGCACTGGCCACTGAGGCCCGAGCCCTGAACCGGGGTCTCAGCTCGGGGCGGGGTGCGGGCGGGCGCAGCGGGGCTCACCTGTGGACGCGCTCCAGCTCCTGGCGGTGCTCCTGCGCCCTCCGCTGCTGCTGCTGCTGCAGCTCCTGCGCGCGCCTGGCCTCTCTGGCCAGCTCCTGCTCCAGCCTGGCCACCTGCACCTTCAGCGCGCTCACCTCTGCCTGCCGGGCCTCCTCCTGGCCCCTGGCCTGGGCAAGCGCAGCGTCATAGTGCTGCAGCTCCAGGTCCCGCTCCTCCAGCACCCGCAGGTTGTAAAGGAAGTCCTCCTGCAGGCGACGCAGCTTCCCCTGGGCCTCTTCCAGCTGCTTCTGTGCACCCTGCAGAGCTGCCTCCTGCATCTGGGAGTGACGGGCCTGCAGCACCCGCCACTCCTCCTCCTTGCGGCTCAGCATCTCGCTCAGGGTCTTCTCTGAGCACAACGGCAGCATGACAGCAGCTGCAGCAAAGAGAAGGAGCAGGGCCCGCGAGCCATAAGGGACCCAGCTTTCCTTCCCCGATGCCCTCTGTGCTCCCCGAGCCCCGGTCAGCACAGCCAGACGAAGCTCTGGGTCAGGTATTAGCTGTCTGGTCATGCACAGGTTCTGAAGCACGGGAGCCCCAAGGCCATTGTCAGCGCTGGACTTAGACATCAAGGACCGGTGTGTCCTGCAGCCTGGGCTTCCATCCTCCCCTCCCTATAACAGGGGTGAGGCAGTGAACCCAGAAGAGGAAGAGGGAGGAAAGTTGGGAATCTCAAGGTTTGCACACCCCTGAGAGCAGGGCTCTTAGGAGCTCTGTGAAGTGTGCACTTCACTTGTCTGTGGAGAAACCGGGCTGCAGCGACTCTGAGCACCAGCTCCCTGCCCGACCTGTGCTCTGTTGCTGGGGGCCTGAGCTGCAGGGTAGTGAATCTCTGTTCTTTTATTTCCTATCCAATGTGGCCTGACATTTTGGTAAAACAAGAAATAAAATGCTGGGGAAAAAATGATGCAAAGAAAGAAAAGAGGCCAGGTGTGGTGGCACCTGTAATCCCAGGGGCTCAGGAGGCTGAGGCAGGAGGATCGAAGGTTCCAAGTCAGCCTCAATGAGGCCCTATTTCTTTTTTTCTTTTACACACACGAATAGCATATCATTTTGTTGTTGTTGTTGCTTTTAGATATACATGACAGTTAAGTGTAGTGAGACACTATATCTAAATAAAAAATTTAAAAAGGGCTGGGCATGTGGCTCAGTGGCTAAGTGCCCCTGGGTTCAATCCCCGGTACCAAAAAAATACAATAAAAACGTTCATGCTATAGAAGTCCACTTTGTTTTTGTGACAAGGTCTTGCTAGGTTACCTGGCCTAGCAGGTAACATCCGATTTTTTAAAATACTAGATTCAACAACATAAAACTATTTTGCCAAACTGCTACCAAGTCTGTAAAACCCTCTTCCTCTCGTCTCTGTACCTGCCAAGGACCTGCTACCACATTCACCCTGAGGGCCTGCTCCTTGGCAGAGCACCTGGAGACTCGCCCGCACCCAACAGACAGGGGTGGCTTCTGACACACCAACCTGCTGAGCTGGGGACTTCCTGGTTTGACTCCCATTGCTGGCCTGAGGCCACTTAAAGGAAAGGACTCAGGACACAGGTCCTCAGCACCCCACCTGGGTACCATGGCTGGGTGTGCAGGCAGGGTGCAGAGCTCTGGTGCACACGGCGGTGACAGCGCCTGATTTGATGGACCTCTCACTGCAGAAGGGCCAGCAGAGCAAGGTGACTGGCAGTCTCAAAGAGTGCAAGGGCCAGCTTCTTAAAAACACTGCCTCGGGTCCTCTCAGCTAAGTGATGAGGACATATTCACAGAAGGCCTTCCTGGTCAGGCGGGCAGCGAGCCAGAGGAGCCCAGGAGAGTCGGAGAGCTGGCAACCCAGGCCAGTGCCTCCCGCTGCCCGGTCGAGTAAAGCTGACACTCAGACACAAACCCCAACGGGCTGGGGCTCGGGGTGGAGCGCTCGCCTAGCATGTGTGAGGCACTGGGCTCGAGCCTCAGCCCCGCATGCAAATAAACGAATAGAATAAAGGTCCATACATCTAAAGGAGATTAAAACAAACAAACAAACAGCCAAACAGCCACAGAGAACCTCAGGGTGGTGTGTGTGGACACGGACTCCAGCACTCGGCCAGAAGGGACCTGGAAATCAGCACAAAGACGACTTTTAGAGACACGAAGTTCATTTCACTCCTGAGGTGACAGGTAACAAGAACAAACAACAAAAATCAGTAACACATCTGGCTAGCGTCCGATTTTTTAAAATATTAGATTCAACAACATAAAACTATTTTGCCAAACTGCCACCAAGTCTCTAAAACCCTCTTCCTCTCGTCTCTGTACCTGCCAAGGACCTGCTACCACATTCACCCTGAGGGCCTGAGGGTGGCAGGGCACCTGGAGACTCGCCCGCACCCACCATCACGATTTTTTTTTTTTGGGCTTAAACAACAGAACTTTACTGTCACATTTCTGAGGCTAGAGATCCATGATCAGGTGCTGGCAGAGTGAGTCCTCTCTTTCTGGCTTGCAGACAGTCGCCATCTCCCTGTGTCCTCACATGTCCTTTCCTTCGCCACCATCAGGACTGATCAAACAAGGGCTTTATCAATTTCACCGAGGAAATGGGGGTGCCCCGTGGACAGTGGGAACACCTGGGCTTCTCCGAGCTCAGACCACAGTGTTTAGAGCAGCAAGTCAGAAAGGGAACACCTCGCGGAGACCCAGGAGCCAGAAAGCCACCCTCTGAAGGCTGTGGAGACCACCTACTGTCCTCCTGCACCTGTCATGAGAAAGAAGAAGGGCAATTCTCCGCAACGCGATCAGAACTGGAGACTTTTTGTGGAGGTCCCCCTTGTAACCAAAGAGCCACAAAGGGCAGCTGAACAGATTTCCCTGGAGAGGACATAGTAAGGGACTATTTAGGGCTTTGAGCCCGGGGTCCCTGCAGTGACAGCTCAACCTGGGTGGCAGCAGTGGAGTGGTCAGGGATGTGGGGGCTGCACAGCATCCTCACTGTCCTCCTAGATAGGGGTCCCTGGCACCCGTGTGGCAGACAGGACAGTTTCTCACAACTGGTACTAGTGGCTCCAAACCTTCAGGGGTCCTGAGCAGAGAGAACTCTGTCTGGACACAAACACCCAGTGGCACTCTTTTCTGGTGTGCGCACAGGGGCCTGCATGGCCTCCAAGTGCTTCCAGTCCAGTGGAGGACAGGCACGGGCACTTCCGGCCTGGTGGGATGTGGACAGGGTGTCGCTGTGGGAGCAAAACGAGGGCCCAGCCCATCTAGGGCCCCTCTGCAGGAGAGCGAGCCAGCTGTGCAGAAGGAGAGGGCCCAGGGCCCAGGAAGGCCGAGTGCTGGCGACACGGACCGTAAGGAGGGCGGGAGGGGCCGCAGACACACAGGCCCCCCAGAAGGCGCAGGTCAGCAGGCCATGATCACCAGAGGTGCCAGGGCGCCTCAGGGGTCTGGAGAGGCACTTTCCCACCCAGGCTGGGCAGCCAGGGCAGCTCTCGCTCACAGGCACAGCCTCCCTGGGCTGCAGAGCTGCCAGACGCCCGCCCAGCGCAGCTCCTGGGACCCTACCAACCCCCTGAGCAGCACCCACCCTCCGCCTTCCTCCGCCTCTCAGTTCCCCTGGCCTGTCCAAGGGCTTGGTCATCCTGCCGCACTTACCACACCCACACCTCAGCCCCCACTCTTCTTGCTCAGACCTGAACGAGCCATTCACCTTTTTGTGGCTACCAAAGGGATCTTTTTAAAACACACCTGCCCAGGGCTTCCCACCCACCCCGGGGCTCTGCCCACACTACCGCACTCCCTCAGAGCCTAGGCAGAGCCAGGAAAGCCCCCACTGCATCCGAGCTGCAGCTGCCCTCAGCCGCATGGCCTTCCAACCCAGACCAGTGTAGCGCAGCAGCCCTGGCTGGCCAGTCTGCCCAGCTCCGCCTGGTGACCGCTCTGCGGAGCACGTGTGCAGGGCCAGTGCAGGAGTCCAGCAGCACAGGCACAGGAGCGGCTGGCATGGCAGTCTCCCGAGTCATCCCACAGCACCACGACTCAGATTGAGGCCTCACCTCCTGAGGACCACCCGAGGCGCCCTGTCCTGCGCCAGGCTCCTGTCAGGCTCCTCGATTCAACATGCAGGTGGCCACCCACAGAAGCCACTCCTCCAGTATGGACACCAGGTCATGGTATCCAGTTCTGCTGGGCCTCTGCTCCTGGCTGTCTTCTGACCAAGTCCAATCTCCTTGGTACAGCATACAAAGACCCGAGGGCAGTCCTGCCTGCCCGGTCAGCTCTGCTCCCAGCAAGCCCGGGGCTTACATTTTTATTCTGTACACAGGTTGCTCTGACTAAAAGGCCCTGGGTCCTCTTACTGGGGATACTCCTTCCCCTGAGGTCTCCTCAACTCGCTGGGGCCAGGCCCATTCTTCCCTCTGCCCTGTGTTGTCTCCAGGACTCTGTGACCCACACAGAGGAAGGAGCAGCTCAATAAGTACTGCCAGGGACTGGCCTGGGGCTCAGCGGTAGAGCGCTGGCCTGGCATGTGTGAGGCACTGGGTCCGATCCTCAGCACCACATATAAATAAATCAAGGTCCATCAACAACTAATAAAATATTTAAAAAAAAATAAGTACTGCCAGTGGCATCATCTTGACCCTGGGCGTCTGCAGGCCACAGGAGAGTGCAATCCACCGGTAAGAAGCCAGCTTCTGCCAGCCCCATCAACCAGCTGCTTGAGACCCCCTGAGCTCAGGGCCCAAGTGCAAGAAGCCGATGTGCCGTGCTTCTTCCTCCTTACCCATCAGACAGCCTGCCCTGCTTCTGTGCAGACATCTCCAAAGGAGAGCCCTAAGCCTAGGCTGAAATGAACTGGCTTTAAACATCACCCATTCAGTTTGGATCCAATCTGTCAACCAACCAGCAGATGTTCCCAGAAAGCACTTGGTTTTCAATAGGGACTACACAGAGTTTTCTGGGGAACTAGAGAAGAAACCTCCAGAGACGGGGAACCCCTGTCAACTGGACTTCACCAGTGGTGCACATGGTCTTAGAACCAGCAGGGTCAGAGGCAAACACACAGGACCTGCATCTCATCGCTCTGGTTTTTCTCATTTTTAAAACACTAAGCCTTTTTCTTTCTGTACTGAGATTGAATCCAGAAGTGCTCGACCACTGAGCTACATCCCCAATCCTTTTAAAATCTTATTACATTTTGAGACAGGGCCTCACTAAGTTGCAGAGGCTGGCCTGGATCTTGCGAACCTCCATAGCGCCCGGCCTAAAACAAATGTGCTTCTGAACCCTCTTTAATTTAATTGGAATGTTGTAAGTATTCCTGTTGAGTCTGAAAAGCTCTTAGAAATTTCTGGCTTTAGGAAGATGGAAATGATTCTTTGTGAAAACCATGACTTCTCACACATGGGAAACTTGCAGGCCCCAAAATGATGTGTAGGCAACAGAGGCCCCATTTGAAAGATAAGCCTCCTTAGCAAATACAGCAAAGAAAATCTCAGTCCAGTCACCCCTAGGCTGGCACATGCCCTAGCACCAAGATGATGCCACTGTGGAGTGGCATGTGCAATAGCCCCAGAACTCTCCAACCCAGGGAGGTCCCTGGCAGGGCCAGGTGGGCTGTCCCTGAGCCTGGAGTTTCATCAGGAGAGCCAACACAGCGCATGGGAGCAACCCAGGAAGAGGCTTGGTGGTTGGCTCTTCCAGGTAGCAAGAGTCTACGGGATAGCGCCATGTAAGTCATCACAGGGCCAAAATCATCACCAGGGCAGGGAGTGGGACCCAGGGCCGAGCGCCTCTTCTATTTATTTTTGCAGCACTAGAGATGAAATCCAGGGCATTACATTTGCTCTACCAATGAGCTACATCCCCAGCCTTTTTAAAAATTTCATTTGGAGACAAGGTGTTGCTAAGTCACCAAGGATGGCTTTGAACTCAAGATCCTCCAAGCTGCTGGGACTGCAGGTGCGACCACCACACCTGGCTGCCAAGTGCTCACTGTGGAGGAATCTGGAAGGCTGCAGAGGCTGCCGTGATGAAGGCTGGGTCCCCAGTGCAGCAGTGTTCAGAGGTGGGGATTGGGGAGGCACTGGATCATGAGGCTCCCATCACTGGATTAATCCACTGATGGATTCATAGATCAACAGGCTGCTGGGAAGTGGAAGAAACTGGGAAGTAGGGTCCAGTTGGAGGAATTAGGTCCCTGGGGCTGAGGATGTGCCCTTCAGGGGGATACTTGGTTCCCAGTCCCTTCTTCTCCCTGCACCTACTAGAGGAGGGATTACCACCCCTGTGAGGGGCATGCTGCACTGTTTTCTTTGAATCTATATTTGCCAGAAAAGAAAAAGTGAGTAAATGAGAAATAAAATGAAAAAGAAGGGGCTGGGGCTGGGGCTCAGCGGCAGAGCACTTTCCTAGAAGGTGTGAGGCACTGGGTTCCATCCTCAGCACCACATAAAAATAAAGATATGCTGTATAAAACAAGAAGGAGGAGGAGGAGGAGGAGGAGGAGAAGAGGTAGAAGAAGTTGAATCTTGGAGTTAAGAACTTAATACTATATGGGCTTTTAGAACCACATAAATATTTCAGGTAAAAAAAAAAAACATGAAACTTAAAATCTGTATAGATTTTAAATGAAATAGAAACAACCGAATCTAACATTATTAAAATTAAATAATGCAAACTGTAAAACAACTTTGGAAAAAATATTTTGATTATATCTTCTATATTTTGGCTATACATTTCATAAAAATGAAAACTGCACACAAATGTTATATTCTATAGTAAGTAGCTCTGGTTTTCACAGGAATATGGATTAGAAATTCTGAAACTACTTTATGTATATCCCAGGACTGAATAAATCAGTAAGTATATTAAGAAAATAGGAACCAAACTGTGAGAGGTAAGGAGAAGCAGAATGAGTCATGTGGTAACAGACCAGCTTCAGCGTGAACTCAGTTCTCAGTACACACAGAGACCCATGCATATACCAAATGGAGCCAGGGATCCCTACAGAAATCATGCACTCTGAGCTACATCAAGGACACAGGATGAGCCTGAGACAGACTGTGATGCCAGAAAGTCAGGAAGTGCTCCAAGATTTGGGGACATGCTCTATGGACACAGAAACCACAGAAGGGGTTCTAAAGCCTCAATCTAGAATAAATGCCAGCAATAGATTATAATCCATGAAACAAAAAATAAAAACATCCATCCTAACATCAAAAATAGTGAAATAAACAGAAAAATACAAAAAGGGAAGTTTCTTTCTTATAGAATTTCAACTAATAAATGCAGAAGCAAGAAATTAAAAAATTAATTGTCAGACTGAAGTTGTTGGCTCAGTGGTAGAGCGCTTGCCTAGCACATGTGAGGTACTGGGTTCCGTTCTCAGCATCACATAAAAAAAAAAAAAAAACATATTGTGTCCATGTAGGACTTAAATTTTTTTAATTATTTTTCAAATGCCACATTAATAATTATTTCAGGTCTGAGGCTGCCAGAAGTAGAAGCGCAAACACATTTCTACACTCCTGACTCTCCCCAGCTCCAGGAGGGCAGTGTGGGCAGGTACTCCATCTCTGCCATCTTGGATCAGGGACCCTGAAGCTGCAGTGAAGAAATCCCAGGGAGAACTCTGGAATAACAGTGGCTCTTCAGAACGACCAGGAAACCCAGCGTTTCCTGCAGAGTTTAACAGAAATTTCTTGGATGTGAAGTGTACCTCAGGGTAAGAAAGAAGACTCTAGGGCCATCCCTGTGTGGATGCCACTGGCCTCCCACCTCCCCAGGATCAGTCCCCGCCTGCCGCTGAGGTCCTCCGGAGGACATGCTGAGGTCCCTCCACCTGTGGTCCTCAGGGAGGACCCTCAAGTGCCTACACGAACCCTGTGGGTGGGGGACGGCAAGTCCAGGTGCCCTAACACCGGTGGCCGTGATCAATGTCTCCCCACTGTGATCCCGATCCCACATAAAGACGCGTGGCCACTGCTCGGAATTCTGTCGGAAAGAAGCGGAGCAGTGTGATTCTGTGAACTCCCGAGGCGCTGCTTTCCCTGCCCGAAGTAGCAGAATGCAAAGGGTAAAGGACACCAGTCACTCCAGGAAACACTCGCAGGTGCTGAGGTCAGCGGCCCGGGAAGAAGCAGGACACACAGCTCGCAGCGTCCCCACAGGAGGCACTGACAACCCAGGAAGTCCCGGCACACGAGGAACGGGGCAGCCCGGGCACCACGGGCTGCCGCTGGGCACCCCCGGAGGCGGGGAACCTACCAGCCCTGCGGGGACCTCGCGCCCCTGCAGGGAGGAACCCGCCACCCCTGCGCGGACGCACCACCCGGTGGGGAGAGTCTCGCCCCAGCGCGGCCCGAGCTCCACCAGGGAAAACCCGGCGGGCCCCGCGCCGCTCTCCTGCCGGCCGGCAGCAACTTACGCCGGGCTCGCCCGCCCTCGCCGCGCTTCGTCCAGGCCGCCGCACTCCGCCGCACCCCGGGACCCGCGCTCCTGATCTCCCGCTCGGCGTCTTCCGGGCGGGCTGCGTCGCCATAGCGACCCGAGTCCGTCCGCCGCGGTCCGGGTGCGCTGGATGCGGCGCTCGGGTCCCGCCGGCCGGAAACGGGAGCCGCGGCGCCGGGTTCCGGTCTTCATTCGCTCGGCCCTCCTCGCGGGCGCAGAGGGGAGCCGAGCCTCGGCGGCGACAGTGGACGCGACCCCCAGGTGGGGGGATCAGTGCGCCAGGGCTCGCACGCGTAGTCCCCGGCTTCCTCACCCAGCAGGGCGCGTCTGAGGACCGCCAGAGCCGCCTCTCCCGCCAGGGGTCGAGGGTCCCGAAGTGTGGATTTTAGCCTGCTTGGGTGGCTTGGGCGGCCGGGGCTGCCGGTGACACAGGAGGGGCGGTGGGGAGCCTCGGGCTGCACACGGGGACTGCACGTAGTGGGGTAGGGAGCCTTGGGCTCCCGTGGAGGGCCAGGGCGGCAGCACGGGACAGGGCTGTCGGGAGCCAGGACTGCCCATGGGGGGTGTGGGAGGCTGCGCGTGGGGACCTGCGGAAAGAGGGCTGGTTAAGGCCCTGTTCTCCTCCTGCCTGGGGGCAGGAGCCACACCAAGCCCTCCCCGAAGGGCTGCCTGGGATCCCACACTGCCACGGGTTCAGCCAGATGCCCCAGGTATGGGGAGAATGTCCCCCAGGTTCTTGGTGCCTGTGGGCTGGGTTGGAGAACTGGGGATGGAGTAGGGGTTGGGTTAGTGGGAAGAGCCCAGACCAAGGGCTCGTGGCAGGCTCCTGTCACCCCAGGTTTCGTCTTCCCCAATCATTCAAATCCTCCAAAGGTGTATCTGTTCTTATCCTTCTGCAGATGGGTACACCGAGTCCTGGCCCTGAGACAGAGCCAGCTCTTTTGCATAGGGCAACATGGTGTCATCCCTAAATCGCACCTGCATCCCGTAGCCCTCCCCCCACCCTCCATTAGGTGCTTTCCCTCCTTGCTGTCCCCATTCTCTGGGCTCATACATGGGGCCCTAGCTGGGACCCCTCTCTGGCTCCTCTGCTCTAACCCTTATCCTCTGCCCTTACCCTCTGCTTCTCCCTGGGTCTGTCTCTGGCTGGATTAGAGCTTGTTCTGTTGGGAGGCAGGGCCCTGCAGGGGTTGTGCGTCCCAGGGGTCAGCTCCAGCATCCACAAAGATGCCCACACCCCCTGCCTCTGCCCGATCTAGCCCTGCTCCTGGGTGCTTCCGTTGGGGGTGGCAGGTTGAGTTGGAGCCTCCAAGTCCATGAAAGTTGAGGGGAGCCTGCCTGAGCTGGGTGCCTCAGGAGGTGGTGTGCGTGTCTCGGCTTCCTCACCTATAAAGTGGGCATCTACCAGAAACCATGTGCCATGGACCACATTGTGTCCCCCAAAAGTTATATGTTGAAGGGGATGGAGTTGTGGCTCAGTGGCAGAGCACTTGCCTAGCATGTGTGAGGCACTGGGTTTGATCCTCAGCACCACATGAAAATAAAATTTATTTAACTAAAATTTTAACAACTAAAATTGTCACATTCTCGGCGACAAAAACACTCAGGGTCACTCCAGGGGAACTGGGCTGCGCGAAATAACCACACAAGAGACAGAGATACCTTTTTCTTTGGGGGTCCTCTGACTTTAAGAATCTGCAGAAAGAGAGAGCAAGCAGGTGCTGACCCCTTTTATTGAGGAGAAGCTATTCAAATGAGGCAAGGGGTCAGGTTTCAGGGGGCTGAGTCTAGCTTCCTGAAGTCTGCTGTCAGCAGGTTGACTGACATCTAGGTAGGCCACACCCAAAGGCAGAGCAAGAGAAGGGGACACACAAAGGGGGTTTCCATGGAACATTCTATCCCAAACAGGGCAAAGGGTTAATGTCACAAAGGAACAGGTGAGCACAGCTCGACCCATAGGCTGCAGGAAGGCACACCCATGCATTAAGACACTTTTTGTGACATTTTGCGACTTCCAAGATTGGGGCAGCCAAAACTAAGGCCACGTTGATGTGGCCAGATCACTTGGAAGTGACCAACAGAGCCTCAACTGATCAGGGAAGGAAAATGCTGGTCAGTCAGTGTGATGGCCTCCCACATCAATTTTTTTAAGAATGTTACAAGTTGAAGCCATAACCCCAGTGGGACTGTATCAGGAGGTGGGGTCACAGGGAGAGACCCTGATCCAGGAGGATAGGACAGGCCTCCTTACAAGAAGAGGAAGAGGCCACAGGAGGGACACAGGAAGGACAGATGAGGCTCAGGGAGAAGGTGCCATCTGCAAGCAGAGCAGAGAGGCCTCCAGACAAAGCAGCACTGCCTGCCCCTGCTCTCAGAGGCCCAGCTCCAGGACTGGGAAGTGTCTGTCACATGCAGCATGTGGCCATGGCAGCCTGCGCTGAGACAGTACATCATAGGCAACCATGCTTGGAACTGTATGGTGGACAATTTCAGCATCATTGTTCTTCCAGGGTCAGGAGTAGGGAGCCGTGGGGCCCACAGCCTAAGTTCTAATCCCAGAGCAACTCAGCCAGGACAGCTTGGGCTAAGGCCAGGCCTCCCTCAGCCATACTCCCCACCTAGGCAACCCCTGCACCCAAGTTCCTTCCAATACCAGCTTGAGGGTATGTGGCACTCACCTGCCCACACCCTGTAGCCTCCAGGGACACCAAGCCTCTGCCTGTCAGCACCTCTTCAAGGCAGAGACTGTTCTTCACTTATTTATTCATTCATTCATTTATTGGTACCTAGGATTAAACCCAGGGGTGCCACTGAGCCACATCCCCAGGCCCCTTTTTATATTTTATTTAGAGACAGGGTCTTACTGAGTTACTTAGCACCTTGATAAGTTGCCGGGGCTGGCTTTGAATCTGTGACCCTCCTGCCTCAGCCTCCCGAGCCACTGGGATTATAGGCGTGAGCCACCACACCTGGCTGAGGCTGTTCTTTGTCCTGGACACCTCGGCCTGAAGAGGTCCTTCTTCAGCCCTCACACACCCACACCTCCCTCCCCAGCTGCACTCTCCCTGAACACAGCTCTTGGTGCTAGTGGCCAGGATCTGGTTGACAAAGACTGCATTTATGTCATCTGGAGCCCAGCACCATCAGGGTCCAAGAAGAAAGGGACAGGACATGCACTGGGGTCCTGGGACCGCCATAACAAGGCCCTGAACCTTTTTTTTTGTACCAGGGATTGAATTCAGCACTCGACCACTGAGCCACATCCCAGCCCTGTTTTGAATTTTTTTTAGAGACAGGGTCTCACTGAGTTTGCTTCGTGCCTTGCCATTGCTGAGGCTGGCTTTGAACTGCAACCCTCCTGTCTCAGCCTCCTGAGCCGCTGGGATTACAGGTGTGTGCCATTGGGCCTGGCCCCCTGAACCATTTTTAATGGGTATTTATTTTTGCAGAGTTCAGAATGCCAGCAGGCCAGGCTCCCTCCAAGGGGTCCAGGAGAGGGTCCTCTGTCTCTTCTAGCTCCTGGGTCGTGGCTATCCTTGTGTCCTCAGCTGCGGCCACCTCACTCTAACCTCTGCGGTGGCTACTACGTGGCCTCCGTGGTCCTCTTCACACTCTGCTCTGCTCAGGACACCAGTTACGCTGGACCATCCTACACCATTATGATCCTGTTCCCAAGTAAGGTCACATTTGAGGATTTGTGCCTGACTTGTGACTGCTTTCCCTGAGGTGACACTGGGACTAGAGGCCCCCCTCCATTGCCCTCATCACAGAGGCCAAAGCAGAGTGGCTCAGACTGAGGGACGCTGCCTGGCCCAGTGAGTGGTGCAGCTGGGACCCGCCCCTCCCCACACTCCTGTGCACAGCTCGTGGGGCAGGTCCTGGTGGGGGCTGGCTGTCCTGCTCCTGGCAGTGTCCCTGGCTCCAGGGCCCTGTCCAGCCCAGCACAGAGGCAGAACACACGAAAGGCAGGCCTTAGTTGCCAGGCGGCATAAACAAGGGAGAGCAAGAGGCAGGCCAAAAAACCAGGCATGGGCCAGGGCTCTCAGATCCCCAAATACAAGCTGCTTACTGGACACTTATCAGAGAATGCCCCTGGGGTGCAGCTGCACCAGGGGGGTTGCTCAAGGAGGCCTGATCCTAACTGACCACTAGGACTCAGCACCTTCCTCTGATTTTTGCTATAGGCTGACCTCACCCCCAGGCTCCCCGAAGGTTGTTAGCTTCAGGCTCCAGGCCTCACCTAAGGTCCAAAAACCATAGTGATCTGCTCAGAAGGTTGGGTGGGGGCCCTGCCTGGACACCAACCTGCAAGGATTTGGGAAAGGCCTGAGACAGGCATCTGGGCAACTGCTCCATCTGCTGGCCTCCCAGGCCCTGGGGGCAGGAGGCAAGCTGAGAGAGGAAAGGGGATGTGTGGTCAGGCTGTCCCCTGTTCCCTGGGGCCATTCCAGAAGGAACAAGGAGTGGGCACAGACACTTGGGCAAATTCCCTGCTGAGTCCCAGGGCAAGGGGAACGTAGTGGAAGAGCCATAATCTCATTCCGGTACATACTGTCACCTGCACTTTACAGACGGGGACAAAGATGTAGATTAGGTGAGGGGTCAGGGGAAGATGTCTGCCACATGCCTCCAACATGTGCCAGTCTCCAGATGGCCAGCCAAATGGTATCTTGCCTCCTAAGGGCCAGGGCTGCCCAGGAACAGGGCCCTCAGCCTGGGTCTACTGGCCTGGAGGCTGGGGGCCTAAGGAAGAGGCCCTGGAAAGGACAAGGAGGACTGGTCTTAGGCAGAGGGAACTGGGTAGCCCGATGCAGCATCAGAAGCAGCCCAGTAGGAGCCTTGGGCAGTGGGCTACTTCCCAGAGGTCAGGAGCTGAAAGCAGAGCCAGGTGCCCAGTGCTCTCTGAGAAGCTGGCCATCTTGTTCTAGAAAGAGAATGACCATGGTGGTGGCATCCACCTTCCTCTGCTGTCCTGTCCAGTACACAGAGAGCAGCCTGAGCAGTAGATGACTTGTGATGAGGGGCATCTCGAGGGACCTGTGGCCTTCTCGCACTGCAGTCATATCCCTGGAGACCGTGAAGCCCACCCTCTTCAGGTAAAGATGAGAAAACAGGTCGGGGAGCTGAGGGGCTCAGCAGGGCCCCTTGCAGAACCAGGACTGGACTTTGCCCCCCAGCTGGAGACGTCAGCCCACCAGCTGGTGTTGCTATCAGAGGCCCCCAGCCCCCTGGCCACCACCATGCCCGCGTGCCCCAGCAGTTCCCCAAGTTCTCATGCTGAGTCACAGGGAGCCGGCTGTGGTTCCAGGCCACCGGAAGGTTGAGCAAGGCCCAGCCCTTCCCTCCAGCTGAGGAGGGTGCTCAGCCCATCCCTGGGCCTCACAGCCTCACAGCCAGGGCCTGGCCACTGTCCTTGCACCCTTGATTCTGGCCTGGCCAGGGCCATGGCCCTTCAAGAGAAGCTTCCCTGGCAGGGGCAGGAAGGTTGTGACCTCTGTCCCCTGGCTTTGGGGCACTCTGGGCTGAGGTTCTGGGGGGCTATGATACAAGTGTGACAGCTCCGGGTACCCTGGGGAGTGAACCACGCTGAGCCCCGGTCACCGGAGGAGGAGAAATCCAGGAAGAAAGTGTGTCAGCTTCTGGGGTCAAAGGTCACAAGGTGCACAGAGCTCTGAGGTCTGGTGAGAGCTCACGGTCGGGCTAGATCAGGTGGACACCCACCAGAGGACATGGAACAAGGTTCCAGGCCAAGGAAGAAGGGACAGAGGCCTGAGCAGGCTGGACATGAACAAGACCAGTGACCACTAGAGAAGGGCTGGAGGCTCTGTCTGGCCTCTGAGTGGAAAAGGGCTGTGGGGGCCAGGGGAGAAATGAGAGCCAGCAGAACTAGGGGACAGGGCGTTTCTTGCAGGCTGGGCACTCACCTGCCTCGTCTGGTGCAGCGCACCAGGGCAGCAGAGACCTCTGTGCCTGGGGGCCTGGCTGGGACCCAGGGAGCCCCAGGACCAGGCACCAGCTTGACAGGGGGATTGAAGGACAGCCGGAACCCAGAAGGCTGCTCCAGGTGAGGACAGCCTCGCTTGGGCCCAGCAGGACTGAGGGGAGCCCCCGGCACTGAGAGCTGCAGGTGAGAGTGTCTGGAGGACTGTGAGTGGAGGGGCCCCCCCAGGAAGTGTGGAGCAGGCCCCCAGCAGGGCTCAGGAGAGCTGGGAATGCTCAGAGCTGCACAGGGAGAACAGGAGGGCTGTGGGGACCAGCCCGCCCAGGAGTGCGCTGGGGCAGAGGCTGCCGCTGTACTAGGCCAGGACTAGAGGCCAAGCCTGGAGTGCGGGGCGGGGACACGCCCACAAGGAGCCTCTGAGCTGGTGGGACTGAGGAAGGCCTCGGGCAGTGCTGGGCCAGAACGCAGCGGCTGGCAGGCAGGCTTCGTCCCCTGGCCCCAGAGCCAGGCCCCCTCAGCCCCCCTGGGCTGCCAGGTGGCTTCCTGTGCCATCTCAGCCAGGACTGGGGAAGCAGAGCATCACCTGCCGCTCTCTGCAGTGGACTGTCATCATCCACACTCTGCAGGAGACCAGGCAGCAGCAGAGGGGACCAGACATGGTGGCAGGGGCCAGAGGCCAGCTGAGGCTGGAAAAGCTGTGGCGGGGAAGTGCCCTCTCACTGTCCAGCCATGATGTCTCAACCGGACTCACGCCCTCCCCAGGGTGACCTGGGGCCTAGATGGGCTCCAAGGAAGGGCAGGGGCAGCCTGGTCATCCCCACCACCGTCCCCAGCTCAGGGCAGGACGGGGGAGTGCAGCACACACGAGGCCGGAGGGGCTGCCCGCCACAGCCAGAGGGGGCTGGGTGGTCCAGGCTCAGGGCAACTCCCGTCCAGCCTCCCCTCACCGGACCACCTGCCCCACCCAGTGCAGGGACAGAGGTGTCTCTCTCTGGCCAGGCCCAGCTGCCCCAGGCCGGGCTCCACTGCAGCTGGGGCTTGGACGCCCCTACCCTTGCTGAGGAGGCCGTTCCTCCCCCAGGGGAGCCAGGGAGGCTGCCTCCTGTGGTGGGCCTCCCCGCCCACTGAGGCTTGAGCTCAGCTGCCTCCACCAGGAGCACAGGTGGAAGACCCCGCCCCAGGGGAG